>NW_024466607.1:5900000-7257500 GCF_017591425.1 Ochotona curzoniae
TTCTGGTAATAATAAGAGAAAATAAATATAACATCTTACATTTACATATAGCTTTAAAATGTATGAAGTTCTTTCACATAAAATTTTTTCAACCTACTAATACACCTATAAAGGAGGAACAATGATGCTTTCCATTTTACTTATGGGAAAATACAAGGCCGGAAGAGTTGCTTGGCTTGATCTGGTGAAGGTGCCATCAGCTATAGCACCTAGGCTGGAACCCAGAGTTTCTTCACAGCCCAAGGTTCGGTGTCTTACTCGGACTTCCCTGTGCTAGAAACTTGACACACCAAAAACCGAATCAGGTCGAAATAATTATGAGCAGCTGGAGAGTTAACTTGAAAAAGAAGCAGGGAAAAAGAACATTATAAATAACCATCTTTAGGTTCATACAAGCGTTATTCAAAGAATGATAACCATCTTTCTTAGAACTTCTAAAAGTAAAACAAAGAGACTGAACTTCTATGGACACTGAAGCTTGGGGTGAGGTAGCTCCCTGAAAACCTTCAAAAATGCATGTTTTAGAGCCAGTGCTGTGGTACAACAGGTTAAGCCACCATCCACAGCACTGGCATTCCACATGGGTGCCCATTTGAGACCTGGCCATTCCACTTCCAATCCATCTCCCTCCTAATGCACCTGGGAAAACAGAAGATGGTCCAAAATATTTGGAACCTGCACCCTTGTGGGAGTGCAGGGAGATGCTCCTGGCGTCTGGTTCAGCCTGGCCCAGCCCTGGCCATGGTGGCCACTGGGGAAGTGAAACAGAAGAAGGTCTCTCTTTATCTCTTCAAAAATCAAATCTTCATCTGGAATTTAGTGATTAGTCAATTAAGTGTTAAACACCTGATGATATCCCAGCATCACAAATGAATAAAAATAAACGCTTTCATGTTTTCAAGGACAGTATAACTTGGGACAAAGCAAACAGACACGGAACAGATTAGATCTGATATCTGATTCTGTAGCAGTGAGATTGGGGTAAGAGCTATTGAATTAAGATTGAATTAGTATTTGCTTTGTGCTAATCAAGAAAAATGTTTGATCGTTATTGCATAAATAATGTTAGGGATCCAGATAGGAGTCCTAACAGATGGCACGAAGCAGTGTTATATGTGTTCCTGCTCCGCATTTATTGTCTGCTGTATACCGCAGACACATAGGAGTTAGTGTTCCTGTTGAAAATAACTTCAGTTATGTGTTAAGAAATAGTGAAGAATTAGGTGAGAGGTGGGGTAGGTGGTTCTGTGGGCTGATTATGGCAGTAGTATCATTAACCTATGCAGAATTCAGCTGATAAACAAGAGTTTACAATAAATGAATCTGTAACATTGGGTGGAAAGTTCAAAGAAAAATCTTAAAAAGTCTTCTAATCTACTCTCCTTTCATTTTCTGTACTTGAAGGATAAGGAATTGAGAGCAGAGCTGCTGAGACTTGCCTGGGTTTGTACACCAAATTAGTGACAATAAGGAGGGCAGACCTCAGCTCTTCTCTCCTTCTTTGTTATGTCATGCCGCCTCTCCTGAGTGTTGACGTTCAGCTAAAACAGCTTGCCTTCCTTCTCTGTTCTGACTCCGTGAGTAACAGATCATAAACCCAAAACTGAAATCTAGGCGGTCATCATCAGTCACTGGCAGAAAACATATGATTTCAAAATAGATCTGTTTCATGTCTGAATTTTGGTGACTGTATTACTTATAGAATGACTAAAGCATCAGTGAAATTAATGACATAATAACATACAGTTTAGGTAAATGTTGTATAGCAATACACTGAGCCGTGCCTTAGACTTATTTCCTAGCCCAATTGTGATTCTAAACGGTTACGTCAACTGTTACATCTTTATTTATAAAAGGAGATTTTTTAATTGCATTTGCCTTTATATATATATTTTATTATTATTATTAATTACATTGCATTATGTGACACAGTGTTATGGACACTGGGATTCCCCCCATCCCTCCCGAACCCTTTCCCCATGGTGGATTTCTCCACCTTGCTGCGTTACCACAGTTCAAATTCAGTTGAGGTTCTTTCATTGGAAGTACTTACCAAGCATAAAGTCCAGCATCTTATTATCTGAGTGGGTTCAATGATTTCTTGGTGAGACCATCTCTGGTCTGAAGGTAAAGCCAGCAAAGTATCATCCCAATCAATTAAAAGCAAAAGGAGAAGATTTTCGAAGTCAATAATGTTACACTCCTGTATTTCACTGTTATCTAAGTAAGGTACAGATTGTTACGATTTTTAGTGCTCCCTCCCCTGATTTTATCATAATTTGAACATGCAAAAGTAACTATAAACTATTTGTGATGATAGTTCTTCCATGGCTAAACAACCGAAACAAACTGAATAATAAACTAAAAAATTCACAGTATTACAATCAGAAGTACGAATATGTGAATCACTGCAGCTGATTTTTGTTACTAAGCCTCCTTTGATACTTAATCTCATATATTTAATTTTTTCTAAATTTTCTGTTTTTGAACTCTTGTGAGGCATTCCTTTGTGCAGTATTATTTGATATCATTTGACTTTCATTTAACACAAATTAATAATCTACAATTTAAAATTTTTTTCTCCTCTCACTAATCCTGGACAACTGAAGTAGTGTTGGTGACCAATGAATAAATAAATACAAGCTGTAACACTGAAACTTCTTATTAGTATTCAGTTATAAAATCATTCAGATAATCTAAAATATGATTTTTGTGATTTTTATAAAGTCAAGTTGAAAGGTAGATTGAAACATAAACATTTAAACTCTTTATCAAGAATTAAAGATGGGAGAGTGTTTAGCACAATGATTAAAGGCATTGCTTGAGATCCTGCATCCCATATCAAGAGTAGCTGGTTTGAGTCCCAGTTCCTTCGCTTCCAGTTCAGCTTCCTGCTAATACTCATCTTGGGAGGCAGCAGGGTGGTGGCCTGCCTTTTGGGCCTCTGCCACCAACACAGGAGACCCAAGCTGAGTTTCAGGCTTTTAGCTTTGGCTTGGCCCATTTGGAGAATGAATCCGGTGAATGAAAGTCTCTGAAAGTTTTCAAAAATAATTCAATCAAAATGTGCATCAACTGAATAGACAGGAAAAATTGTGCCATGTCTGTTTCAACCTTGTCAAACCATTCAGCAATAAACAGGAATGAACTCTCTCTCTCTCTCTCTCTCTCTCTCTCTCTATATATATATATATATGTACACACACACACACATACACACACATATATGACAGCATGAATGGACGTCAGAAACATGCTCAGTGAAAACAAGCCAAACACATGAGACAATGTATTATATTATTCCTTTTATGTGAAATGTCTAGTATGGGCAGCCAATGTCTAGACACAGGATAGTTTAGTGATTGCATTGGATTGAAGGTTGCTGTGGTGATTCTAAATCATCACTGGATCTAAAATGATTGCAAAACTTGGTAAATTTACTAAAATTTAGTGAGTTATGTGCTTGAAGTGGTAAACCATATGTAAAATATACCTCAATAAAGTTACCTTTAATAAGCTTTTTATAAAGAACTCTAGGGCTGCCTAAGAATATATAGCTATTAGATATCTCCATACCCCTATCACCTTGGTTGAAGAAATTCTTTGAGGTGGGCATTTCGTTCAGTGGCCAAATGCCCACCAGTCAGGACACCCATGTCCCAAATTGGACTGCCTGGATTTGATTCCCAACTCCTGATTCCAGCTTCCTCCTAATGCATTCCCTTGGGAAGTAGTCTGGTTCCTGCCTCTCATGTGGAGAGACCAAGATGGAGTTTCCAAGCGCTAGCTTTGGTCCCCTGATCCTTGTTGTTTGGGAAATGAGCCTGTGGATGGGTCCTGTGTGTGTGTGTGTGTGTTCTGTAAGTGAAGGGAAAGTAAGAGTAAATATTCCCATTACAATCATATTATCTATGAACCCAAGTCCCCCCAGTCATCCCCATTCAGAATAGGAACTGGAGTTAATTCTAAATCAAAGCTGCTTTATTCAACTTGGCACACCCCTTTTCTGACTGACTCTTGATCACTAAACTTTCTGACTTTTGTGTGTAAGTGTTTTAAGTACACAGTTCTCAAAATGTTTATCTGTAAATTTTATACTAAATGACGAGTCATTCACTGTCTCCCGGAGGCTATATTCTCTTTCAATGTACCGCTCTTATGGAAGCACTCCCGTAGATAACAATACACTTCCCCTTCAGGCAGTACATGCGAGAAACAATGGACTATACAATGGAATCATCCTATAAGATTACACTGAGTGAGAATCTGCTCCATTGTTTTCTCCTGCTGCCTAAGAAGAAGTTGTGCTATTTGGATCCCCACAAAGATTTTGGCTTGTCCACCTCCTCAGATTCCCAAGTAACAATTAAGCAATCTGGCCTCTTTCCCACTTCTCATTTCAATGTGTAGGCTATCTGTCAACTTGCCCAGAGCAACTGTAGGCATTTTAAACTATTCATCTGACTCTGTACAATAGATAACAAATAAAAACATAATTAGAAGGAGGACTGAGTTAAGACAATTTAATTTTTAGTTTTCACCTGGGGGGGCACTTATTTTAAAATTGAAAAAATTATTTCTTTCCTTCTTTAGGCTTGCCCTCTTCTCCCTTATCCTCTAATAAAAAGTTTCTGAATATTTCAAATGTACTTCCTAAAGTGTAATGTATCTGCAAAAAGCATTCTTGGAGTGTGAAGAACAAGCCGAGTGTTGAACGTGTCCACAACCCCGTGAGAATCTCAGGTTCCTACTTAGAACCAGGCTGGCACACAGCCTAACTTTGGAAGAACTAGTTCAGTTTATATTTTACCTGTCACCCATGATTTAGGAATAACCATTTGCTAAAAACTGAAAGCATTCCTTTATAGAAGTGGTTGCTCAAAAGCAAAGCATTATCTATTATTGATGGTTAGTAAATGCTTTTGTATGTGTAATGAAAAGGAAAGGATTAGATGGCTAAAGATCCACAGCATCAGCAACTTCATTCTCCGCCAAGTAGGTGTCCTTTCTTGTGAAATAGAGTTGCTTATGAAGCTCACAGATTTGTTATCAAGAAAAAACAGAACTTTATGCACAGCACTGGACAGAATAGACAAGCATTTAGTACTAGAGAATCTAAACTTCAAAGCTAGTTTTTTTTTTTTCTTTTTCCTTAGTCTGCTTAAATTCACTAGGGCATCTATCCTGTAGGTTATGGTACAGTGGGTTAAGCTGTCCCTTGCATATTGGAGTGTTGGTTTCAGTTCTGGCTGCTCTGATTCTGATGCAGCTTCCTGTTAATAATTCCCCTAGAAATGCATCAAATGATGGCCCAAAACACTGTGGGTTCCTGGGTGGAGTTTGTCTCTAGAGCCTGGCCTAGCCCTGGCTATTTCAGCATTTGTAGTATGAACCAGCTAATGGAGGAGTGAACTAAATTTCTCTTCTTTGCTCTCTCTCTCCCTTTCAAATGAACAACACACACACACACACATACACACACACACACACTGCCTTGTGTACGATTTTTTCCTGAAGTGTATTTAACTAGCTCTTTTTAATGTAAGTGTAAGATGAATGTTACTTGATGACTGCTTTTATTTAAGTAATCAATTGTCATGTATAAGATTTAAATTTTGTATTATAAAATTCATGATATTATAATTTTGAGAACCTGCTGTGATTTATTTAAATCATTTTTGAAACTCTTCTTTCAGATGATCATAAACAGAATGTAAAGTGGCAATGTAGAGCAGGTCTATTTGCCTTTTGTAGTACGCTGACCAAGCATAATTATGCAACGCTTTTTTTTTTCCTCCCCCAAGGTTTATTTATTTATTTGAAAAGCAAAGTTATGGCTGGGTAGGGTGGGGGTGCAGAAACCCTTCATCTGCTGGCTTACTTCTCAGATGGCTACAATGGCTGAGATTGGACCAGGCCAAAACCAGGAGCATGGAAGTCCATTTGGGTCTTCCATGTGGGTGGCAGAGGGCTAAGCACTTGGGCTATCTTCTGCTACCTTCGCAGGTTAGCAGGGAGCTGGATCAGAAATGGAACAGGCAGAACTCCAACCAAGACTAAATTGGGATCCAAAATAGCACTCATATGGGATGCTAGCATTGCAGACAGTGGCTTAGTGCACTGTGTTACAACACTGGCCCCACAGGCACAGTTTTATAGCCTAAAGCTGTTATCAGGTTCCACAGTGAATTTCTCTCCAATGGTTGCTATTATTATCTTATTTTGCTTTGAATAACATCTCAGAATTGTTGAGGGCTTCAAAGGAAATAAAAACTGTGTGCAACTTTAGATGTCATTTTTGTTAGAGGATTTTGCTTTAAAACGAAATTTTCATGTAGTGATTTTATTATTTTCGTAAGAACCAAGTAGGTGTTTCATTAAGAACAAAACTATTATTAATACCCAAGCCCCAGAATAGTAAGGTGACCTGTGAAGTAATCCATGAGTGAGGCAAGAGGATGTTCGTCAGCAAAATGGATTCCTGATGTTCAAATATTATCAAATTATAATTATGAAGTCACTGCTGAGTGCTTGCTTTCATAGGGAGTGCTGTATCTGAACTCTGAGATGAACTGTGACATTTCCTTAATTCATTAAGTAATCATATCAGAGAATGCTTTCATGTTTGTGGACTTCTAAATCTGATTGTTGGTATTAATCACGATCGATCTGTGTGTTATTTGAACATTTTGCTACGTCATTTCAGTGAGATGGATCATGGGTTGTAGCTTTGAACTGGAAATGGAAAAAAAACCATACTTCCTAGTTCAAAGTCCGCCTCTCGTTGCTGGGCCTTAGGATCATTTACTCCTCTGGAACCTATTTTTCTTATGTGAAAAATTAAGAGTGTGAATGCGTGAATCTTCCCTGTTATTAAGCTTTGTGAGGCTTTTATTTTAATTGGTGGTATTTTTTAATACAATGGCAAAACTGTTAAGTTGCTAATTTTACTTAAATAAAGCTTGCGTGTAGCTTCCTGACCCTAGGCTTGCTCTAGCATCTCTGTGCATTCCTACTGTGTTCACCAGGGATGGCTTACATCACCTAAGAACTCTCCAGAATACTGAGCTCAGCAGAACTTGGTAACATCTGAAAACTGACCAAGATACATGTTAAAGGTTTAGAATTTCCCACAATGTGAATATACATCAGTTGATAACACAGTTCATGATATTTTACTGCAGCAAAAACCAAATTACTGGAGAATTTCAGATTCTGCACGCAAGGGCGAGTTTGTATAGTTCAGATGAGGTGTCTTTAGTTCAAAAATACAGTAATTTGAAAAGTATCTCATGGTCCCTAGAAAGCGGTTAGACAAGTTAGACTCTGTCTCAAGTACTACAGGCAAGTTAACTTAATTTTTTTTAAGATTTATTTATTTATTGGAAAGTCAGATATACAGAGAGAAGGAGAGACAGAGAGGAAGATCCTCCGTCTGATGATTCACTCCACAAGTGAGCGCAATGGCCATTGCTGCGCCAATCCAAAGCCAGGATCCAGGAACTTCTTTACAGGTCTCCCACCCAGGTGCAGGGTCCCAAAGTTCTGGGCTGTCCTCAGCTGCTTTCCCAGGCCACAAGCAGGGAGCTGGATGGGAAGTGGAGCTGCCGGGATTAGGACCGGCGCCCATATGGGATCCTGGTGTGTTCAAGGCGAGGGCTTTAGCTGCTAGGCCACGCCGCCGGGCCCAGGCAAGTTAACTTTTAAAGGAAAAAGAAAAGGAAGTTTTCAGTTTCAGTTGTTATTTTCCTTTTGAGACTTTTCTTATTGGTCATTATTTTTCCAGAGAAAAATGTCATTTATATTGTAACTTAACAATCGGGTATGAAAAAGAAGTAGTTGTTAAGGGTTATAACATAAATGAAAATACAATGTACAGAATTATCACTAAATCTTAAATTAACTCTTAATAAATTAACCCTTCTTTAAAGGCATACTCTTTAATACCTCAACATTAAAACCCATCAAGACCTTTTAAAGATTTCTCTTGCACTAGAAAGGGCAAAGTTAGAGCTAGAGAGCTGATTTAGCATGTGCGGCCGAGCCCAAGGAACAGCTTACAGCCCAGCTCTGCTGCTCCACAGTGAAAGCCTTTTTAAAACACGGTTCTGGGAGCTATTATCTTCATGTTAACCTTATTTCATCATGTTATTTTTCTTTAGATTGTTTAACACATTAATCTTGTCTAGAAAATACCGCTTTTGAAATTCTGAATAAGATTATAGATTCTGATTAAATAAGACCTTGATTTTTCTTTCAAAAAGTGACACTCATGCATTCAGTGGTGACCTTGCTTTGTCTCTTTCTCTGGGAATATCTGGCTTTCACTGACGGCTGTAGCGCACTCACACTGAGGACACAGGATCATTTGTTCTTCTCAAAGGCATGTGTCCCATTGGCACATCACTCCTCCCATGTATCCCCTGTGATTATGAAGAAACCCTGGACTGATGCAACCACTGCTTCAAGATAAGGTTCCAAGCCAACTTGAACTGTACTAAGAAAAGGCAGCCGTTGTTTTGGGTAAGGGGAGAAGGGAGCTTAGAAACTCATGCTGATTGTTAGCAATTGTGTGGCTTCCTTTGGAGCATCATCGGGAAACTGAAGTCTTGTTGGGACAAGAAAAGAAATTGATGTTGTTATCAGTTCGTTAGGTCTCTAGCTCCTCCTTCAATGACACATGCGACCCAAATGTGGGAAGCAGCTGTTCTTTCATCATTCTCATCAACAAAAACAATAAACATGTGTTTTAATGCCAACTAGGGACACTGTACTAAGCAATAAAGATACAAAAGTGTATGAACTCCCAAGAAGCTCCTAACCTTTTGGGAACTAGGCTTAGTGTTAGTAGCACATACACTGAAAGAATTAAATCAGACAACTTTAAAAAAAAAAAAGATGTATTTGTTTGTTTAGAAGAGTTACGCAGAGAAGAGACAGAGAGATCTTCTGCCTGCTGGTTCACTCCCAAGATGGCCACAACGGCTAAGGCTGGGGCAGGCCCAAGCCAGGAGCTGGGCTGTGTCTCAAGCATTCGGAGCATCTTTTCCCAGGCCCTTAGTAGGGAGCTGGAGCTGAAGTGAGCAGAGTCACAACCTTGTTCCCATATGGGAGGCTGCCTTTGCAGGTGGTTGCCTTAGCTGCTATGCCACAACACAGTCCTGAAGCAATGTTTAAAACAAGATTATTAGTAAAAATACTATACCTATCCTTGTATGCTAATACTAACATATTTTTTTTTACATAAAATAAAATCAATTTTTAAAAAATCCGAATTTAGTATAGAGGAAAAATTCTAAATCTGTAGCCCAAAAACGAATGCTTTTATTAGCTTTTATAATAATAAAGCACAATCCTTATATTCTGTATCATGTGAGAATTTTATGTATATCACTAACGATGAGTCATGCTTTAAAAAACGTTAGTGACACATACTAATATGACCTCATTAACTATAGATTGTTTGGCCTTATCTTTTACTGTTGAATTACAAGTTTGATTGACCTGATTACCTTCTCAATGTAGTATAATTTTGAAAGTTGTTTCAGGTTTTTGTTTTTTTATCTTTTTCAGAGGCAGAGCTAGAGAATTCCCAACTGCAGGTTCCCTCCCCTGTGCTAGCCAAGAGAAAGCTAGTGCTGAAGCCAAAGGGTGAGAAAGAATCCACGTCTCCCACGTGAGGGACAGGGACCCACTGAGTGTCCCCACAGCCTCCGAGAGTCCTCATCAGCAGGAGCCAGAGTCAGGGCTCGAACCCAGGCACTGGGCTGTGGAACTGAGGCGTCCTAACCGGTGCCTTACCACTGGGCTAAAACAGCCGTCAGATCTGGAGAATTGTTAAGCCAGTTAATATTCATATTCTTTTGGTCAGAGGTTCTATTGAGTGATATTGAAGACTAAATATTGAAACTTAGCCTTTACAAATATGGAACTGTCAATTTTTTTTTTAAGTGTTAAACTCTTCAGTAGAGTTCATCTCTCCATCCTTTTCATTACATCATGATTCCTCATTGTCACCATTTGTTCTCATGCTTAGGTTGTGGTATTATGCACACAGCCATAGCCATGCTCCATTTTTCAAAGGTACAAGGAGAGGTGAACCACTTACCTTCTACGTTGCATGGAGCCCTGTGTCTGTCCATACAAACAGTAGAGAGACATTCGCTCTTTTTTACAGAGAGAGAGAGAGAATTTCATTTATTGGTTAGCTCCCCAGATGTCCTCACTGGCAAGGGCTGGGCATGACCTGGTCATCTTTCACTGCCTTTCCAGGTGCATTCTGGGATGCATCCCCAGGTTTCATTCTCCAATCTTCTATCCAGAAGAATCTTAAGAACATTGAGTATATGTCTTGTTTGTAAAAATGTGCTGACTTTGAGATCTGGGCACGAGATGATGGGGAGCTGGGTGAGAATGGCACTCGGCAGGCGGGAACGCTGAGGTTTGCTTTCTGTGCTCGAATGCATCTTGGGACACTGAACAGGAGTAGGTAATAGAGGGACCTTAGTTCGTGGTGTTTTGTCAAAAATAAGGGAAGCATTTTTTACTTTCATAAATGAATTAGAACTATCATAACTTCGCATAAAAATCTTGAATTTAATTATAACCTTAAATGTTGTGCAATAGGGTCTAAATTATTTTTACTTATTTTCTAAATAAGTAAATTTCCAAGCTCTGAGAGAGAAGTAGAAATTCCTTTATTGAAGATTCAAATTAAATATAAATAAAGCAATTTTGCAGAGCTGTAACTAATTTTGATAATCATGTGGCCTGTCAGGAAACTAGCTTTAGCTTGAATTACATTAATAAAGGCTGGGGGGTTTAACATATCATAACAATGGAATTGCCCAATTCTCTATTCTGTGCTAGTCAGATCCAGTAATCATTTTTCATCAAGTTATTGCTCCATGATTGACAGGGAACCTTTACTAGTGTCCTTAAAGAACCAATAGTTACTCAACACAGATTAACCAGATATACATATTGATTCCACATGAGGAATATAGAGATAAATGTAATTCATAAAATCATTGCCATCTGATACACTGCCCTGGGTGGGGGCATCTTTTAAAATCCAGACATTGCTGCAATTCTGTAGGCTACTTATGTGACAAGAGCTGCTCCCACGTTAGCAGTCTGGCACAGCTTGTGTTTCTTGTTGCCAAAAAGGGCAAAGGCCTTGAGCAAGAAGCCAGCCTTTTCCTGATTACAAAACTGACCACAATTCCTCTCCAACCTAACAGAGTTTAGATTTAGGTTTTTCTGATAATGCATTTTTCTTCTTAGAACTCTACTTTTTCTTTATTACATTTATCACTGAAACAGCAACTGATGTTTGGACATCACCTGAAGCAACTTGGCTGCAGTTGCTTGAAAAGTAGTCCCTGATGTGGAAAATCAAAACTCTATCAGACCCATCTTCATTCTTTCAACTGTTTATTTTATAAAACAGATAATAATGATCATTTTGAGCTTTGTAAAGTATTAGAATAAATGCCTTAGAAATACAGCATTGCAGTGGCATGTTGATACCGAATTTAAAATACAAATATGTGTTAAACTTCTGAAGTATATTTTACAGGCGATGTGAGGTAATGTAATGTAATGTGCAGGTTCAACCAGAAGCGGACACCATGGAAAGCTTTGCCTGGGGCTGCCATCTAGCCTAGTGGTTGGGATAGCTTCTGGGAATGCCTGTGTCCTAAACTGGAGCTCCTGGAGGCAAACCCTAGTTTCAGCTGTTTTTCTATTATTTATTTAAAACTCCAGATTGCAGAGAAAGGGGGGAGAGTGGAGAGAGAGAGAGAGAGAGAGGACTCCGTCCTAGTCTCCCACATGGGTGCAGGGCCCTGTGGAGCTGTGTTCCATTGTTGCTGGTACAGCTCTTGATTTCAGCTTTATTCTAATTTAGCCCTGGGAGGCAGCAGTTGACACCTCACGTGGGAGACCTGGGTTCTGTCTAGTTCCTGGGCTCAGCCCTGGTCTAGCTTTATCATTGCAGGTCTATGGCCATACCACCCTGAACGCGCCCGATCTCGTCTGACATTTGAGAAATTAGCCAGCAGGTGGGCATCCTCTTGTTGTGTCTCATTCCTGCCTTACCACCCCCAACAACCTGACAGTATTTCTTCCTCTCTGTCTGCCTCTCAAATAATAATATTGTAGAAAGGAAAACGCTGCTCAAACAAGCTCGTTTATTATGGCATAATCCACAGAGACAGTTTTTCATTTACGAAGCAGTTGATGTGCATTTTACCGCTATTAAAAAATTGAACTCTTCTACTGTGATCATTGTTTTAAAGATTTATTTATTTTTATTGGAAAGTCAGATATAAAAAGAGGAAGAGAGACAGAGAGGAAGATCTTGCGTCCGATGATTCACTGCCCAAGTGACCACAACGGCCAGAGCTGAGCCAATCTGAAGCTAAGAGCAAGGATCCTCCTCTGGGTCTCCCAGGGCGAGTGCGGGATCCCAAGGCTTTGGGCTGTCCTTCGCTGCTTTCCCAGGCCACAAGCAAGGAACTGGATGGGAAATGGGACTGCCAGGACACAAACCGGTGGCAACATGGGATCCCGGAGTGGGCAAAGCAAGGACTTTAGCCACTAGGCTATCATGCCGGGTCCCTGTGATCATTTGAAATGCAGTACACACCCCTCATAAGACACTGGACATGTGGGTCGCTGGCGAGACAGTGTAGCAATGTTTTGCTTGTGATATACCAAGTCTTGCCAAAGCAGTGAACAACATTATGACACAACATTTTGTCACAGCTGGCTCTCTCACAGTGCAGTGCCAGCCAGTTCAGACCCCGTTCTGTGTTCATTCCTGCTGCTCCCGAATGCTTGGAAATTAATGGTAACTCATTACTGCGCTCATCAGTTTCATAATTGCAGTCTTTTTCTTTTCATGTATCACTCTGTTGCAAAAAAAATAGATAAAATATCAGTGTGAATTATAGCAGATTTCTGTTCTGTGCTGTTGTGGGTAAAACTCTGGGAGATGCTCCTGCTGAGCCAGAGAGGCCTGCAAGCACTGTACAGGCGAAGGGGACAGGATCAAGTCACATCGGGTTTTATATTTCCTAGCATAATATTATGAACATTACAGGAAAATACATTTTGAGGGCCCTGAAGAGTTTCAATTCTAAGCATCTTATTTTATGCGTAAAGAAAATGAGATTCCTAAAAGATTAAATGCTAACCACATACTAAATAAATGATTAACTATTGCTCTCTGTTGAGATATGTCAGATTTAAACTGATATTTTATATATTAACATTTTTCTTAGCCACTGAAAAATGTGGGTTCTTAATTTCTATAGCTCCTTCTACTGAAGTTTCTTAACACAGCTGTTTTGTGGTGTTTCCTGTTTATTTCTGTTTCTATTTGTTTTATTTTTCTGTTCTCATACATTCCTTGCCAAAATAGATTGCATTAGCTAGTATGATTCAATTTTTACAATATAAATTTTAAAATATCAAAATTGGGCCCAGCGCGGCAGCCTGGCAGCTAAAACTCTGACTTTGCACACACTGGGATCCCATATGGGCACTGGCCCAAAGCCTAGGGACCCTGCACCCTCATGGGAGACCCAGAAGAAGCTCCTGGCTCCCAGCTTCGGATCAGCTCAGCTCCCACCTTTGCGCCCACTTGGGGAGTGAATCAATGAATGGAACATCTTCTTCTCTCTGTCTTCTTCCGCTCTGTATATCTGACTTTCCAATAAAAAATAAAATAGATCTTTTTTTAAAAAATCAAAGCTAATTCACTTAATTCTTAAAGTTGATGACTTTCAATTTTAACCATCTATTTTTCCCAGAAGCCTGGGATTTGCAAATTTGCTCACAAATTAAAACAATAACCTTTAAAAAAAATTAAAAATTTCCTGCAATATCATATATTTGTCATTTGCTAATGTGTACTTCTGTTATCTGAACTTATTAAATAGGAGTATAATTTCATTATCTTTTGTAAAATGCTGTTTGTTTTTGTACAAGCTTTAAAAAGTATAGTTGTGTTTCTTAATTGCGAACTTTAGCCCGCTTCTGCGCAGAATGTCTTGGTTACACTACGAGTTAGTCAGCCTTGTGTGTTTGAGAAGAGCTTGTCTAGAATGGAGCGCAAGAAGCATCTTAGACTCTGGGTGACTCCTGTTCCCGCTGAGGGAGGTTATGGGAACCGAGTTGGTTTCATTCTGATTTCTGTTTTTACTCTTTCAACTTTCTGTGAGTGTAGTTTTTCAGGTCTGAAATCCCTCCAACAAGATGACTCACTACTGTTCTTTATTAATATGCTGCAGATTGAAATTATTAGCAGTTAAAACATTTTATTTTGTACCAGTAATTTAACCCTCATCTCTTATGGCCTCTGGCTGTTTCTTGTTCTGAAGTATTGTCTATCTGTTAAAAACAGGATCCTAAAGGCTGTGTGTGTGTGACTGCTGTGTGTTTTGTAGATGACCACTGAATATTTATTTCATTCCTGCTGAAATGAACAAACGAAGAAAAATAAAGCGAGTGTGTGATAACTGTCCGGCTGTCCGGGGTCGGCAGGACGCAGGCCGGTGGCCTCCCGGTTCCCTCTTCCTCGGCGTGGCAGGCGGCGTGGAATGGAGGGTGCTGGGAATCGCCGGGCCGTGCTGTTGAAGCAGCATGTGCGGGTCCAATGACCCGGATGACCCGCCCTGTTTGTCATGTTGAGGAGATGGAAATCTCCACTGAGGTGAAGCTCGTGTGAAGACTTCCACAGTTTCCTGGCCCCCATCATTACCGGGACCCCTTTCTGTGATCCCCTTTCCTTTTCTCATCAAGAGCTTCTCAGGCAACCCCAAGTAACCCTGCTGGCTCTGCACCATTTCTGCTCATAAAAGTTGGCAAGGGCAAAGGGAAACTTCTACAAACTCAATCTGAACATGCCTGCTGCTTTTGGTGCCAGACTTAGTCCTGTGTCAATTCTATCATTTGAAGTTGTTGCACCAGAGCAGTGGGAGATGGTGGCACACTGGCCCTGCGGAGCTGGTTGAGCAATGGAAGCGTGCCTTGGGGACATGCTAAGTGCCCAGTGCGTGGCCTTGCGGGGAGGCCTTCCTGAGACAGCAGTGACCGAGGCGGTAGTTGCACGCCACCTGCATGGCTCCAGGCAGCTGCGTGCTCACAAACATTCAGATAATCCACCACAATTTTCACCTTTCCAGAGGCTTAAAGCCGTCCGCGTGGCCGGGAGAGAGCGGAAGGCCCTTCCCGCGATGGGTGCAGCCTTGCCGGGTGCACTGCGTCAAGGCCTTTTGTTGGTGTTTCTCCTCTGTGTGGACAGAGACACTTCAGAAAGTTCTGGATGTGGGATTTAAAAATAAGCGTATCATTGTGCTGAATAATTTTGAAACCTACACTTGTGTTTTTTTTTTCCATAATATACATTTTTCCATGATCTTTTTGAAGACCTTATGTACCAGTATTTATGAAGTGGAGGTTTGGAAGATACGTAATGACCAATGCAACTGGGAATTGCTTAACCTCACATAGAAGAATAATTAAAGGGACCCAGTGCCTGCATGCACCCAGATCCCATGCGGGACATTTATTAATATCACAATAAATAAATCTTTTATTTTATTCTTTTTATTAAGTCAGATATAAAGAGATGAGAGACAGAGAAAAATATCTTCCATCCACTGAGTCACTCCCCAAGTGGCTGCAATGGCTGGAGCTGAGCCAATCCAAAGCTAGGAGCCAGGAGCCTCTTCCGGGTCTCCCATGTGGGTGCAGGGTCCCAAGTTCTTGGGCTGTCTTAAATTGCTTTCCCAGGCCACAAGCAGTGGGGGAGCTGGCCTCTGGGACACAAACCGGTGCCCACATGGGAACCCAGCGCTTGCAAGGTGAGGGGTTTAGCCACTAGGCTACCACGCTGGGTTCCATAAAGAAATCTTTTTTAAAAAATAAAAATTAATAACTAAGAGCATTTTTTCTAAAACTTCTCTATGGTTCATATTAAAATTTCCCCTCAGTTCAGCCCTAGTTTTATTATTTCACCATTTGAATCTTTTTCTTGATCAGCTAGTACTTTGGGATGTAACAGATTTGTAGACTCTGAGAGTCTCATCGTTGGCATTCCAAAAGCAGCCACATCTCTCATAGTTTCCCCCAAAACTATAAATCACAGAAGGAGAAGCACCTGAAATAAATGCTATTCTATTAGATGCTCACCAGAAAACCCAGGGGATTTTTTGTTGTTGTTTCGGTTTTCGTTTTATTTGTTTTTTTGTTTTGTTTTACTTTGAAATCCTGTTATTGCCAAGCGTCCTGAGGTCTTTTTGCTTTTTACAATATAGCTCCATGGGCTCTAGGGCTTCCCTCCCAAGTCTTGTCCCCGCACTGCTGACTCCCCCTGAGTATTACAGTGGGTAGTCCACGAACAGTCGGTAGGCTGTCATCCCATTGTTGAGGGCCTTCCCGAACTGAGCGTGGACGGTGCCCCACACCCTCAAGTCTTGACAATTACACGACAGTGGTCATGCTCTCAGAGTTCTAACCTCAGTGTGGAGCATGGATCGTTCAGCAAGAATCATTTCCTTCTGCGTCTGAGAGCATGATTGTGGCTTCTGTTTTTGTGGCACTCTCATAGCTATTGCCTGGGGAAACTCTGAGGTCACCCCGGATCCGTGCTGGGTACCTGAGAATATTTCTTCTGAGCAAACCTAAGCAAAGTGATTTTCTACATTGCCTTAGAGGGACAGAACTGGTGAAGAGTTTCTGCTCTTTTCACTTCCTCTCTGAGGACTGCCAGTGGGTACCAAAGGTTGTTCAGTGTCTCCTATCCGCCCAGTGTTGAGTATTTGTGGAAGTGTTTGATAATGATTAATCTCATTTGAATGGAACCAGGTTTCTGTAAACTTCTACCAGAATACCTTTTTTTTTTTTCAAATGCAGCGTTGCACCTGTAACTAATCTAGAGACACAGAAATTGCACATGTAACTGATAGCAACTGCAATCCAGCTCTTACAACCTCAGAATTAAGATCACGTGGCTATTTGAGTACACAGGATTTCAGATCCATGTAATTTCTATTTGAGCAGGAGATTGCCAGTGCAAGATTGAGGTTCCCACAAGTGGTGAATGGCTCTTGTGGTTCCCATTGTAAAGCAGATTTAAAACAGTCAACTGTCAGTTACCTGCGTGTGGCTTTCCCCTCCACCTCATGCCAGGTTACCATACGGCCTTTTAAACTGAACTTCCGAAAGAGAAATTCACGTCTATGAATCCAAATTACCAAGTGAACAGCCCTAAAAAGCCTCTTTTCTTGTCAATCTTGTAAAGTTTATCAAGTAGCCAAGTGTCCTGTGATGAGCAAAGCAGGCGTGGGCACGCTGGCCTGGGTTTCAAAGTTCTTTTTAGTTGAGTTCCGCTGTGTACATTTTCACCTCATTTCTTCCCACATCCCAGGACTCGGCCTTGCCCCCCTGCACTCGCTCGTCTCGGTATCCCAAACTGTGGAATCACTGTTGGCTTCAAACGTCTTAGCTTCCTGATTCTTCCACTGTCACAAATCCTCACTCCAAAGAACATCTTCTAAATTCATTCCTTTGCTCTGCTCTGTAAATTCAAAATGTGTCCTGCCTACTCTCTTGCCTCCAGCCTACGCTAGGCCACCATCCATCGCCGGGATGCCAGCCTCCCGATGCCCCGCATCCTAACCTCAGCCTACCCTCCAGCGGGATCCTGTCAAAGATGGTCAGACATTGCACTCAGAACTGTACAACAGTTCACTTATGGGGATTTTTTTAAAGATTTTTTTTTTATTGCAAAGTCAGATTTACAGAGAGAAAGATCTTCCATCTGTTGGTTCACTCCCCAAATGGCCACAATGGCCAGAACTGAGCCCATCTGAAACCAGGATCCAGGTGGAGTAGCCAGGATATAAACTGGCACACACATGAGATCCCGATGGATACAAGGTGAGGATTTAGCCACTAGGCTATCACACCAGGCCCCTTCACATTTCACTTGTAATAAAACCCCAGTTGTGTGCTGCGCCCCTGATCACCCTAATGACCTCTCTGGTGCCTCCTCCTCTCTGCTCCAGGCTTACAGGCCTCCGTGCTCGTCCTCCGACATTCCAGACAGGCTCCTGCCTTCCTGCCTGCTGGGTGAACCCTCTTCTGATATCCCCCTGGCTGATTGCCTCAGCTCAGCATCTTTGCACAGTCATTGCCATCTCAAGGACACCTTGACCATTCTGAGGAATTACCTGTCCTCTCCCCTGCTTGACAGTTTCCTGTTCCCGTTTCTAGAATGTTAATGATCATCTCTATCATGTAATTGCTTGATTAATTATATTTGTGCTTTTTTTTTATTGTCAGCTTCAGGATACGGAATGTTAATCCCATAGAGGTAGAGATCTTTGCCCAGCTTGCTCACTCACTGAGATGTTCCAGATGCCTAGAAAAGTGCGTGGCAGATACTAATACTCAGTAATAATTCCACTGAAACCATAAACTCCAGTATTTCTGTCTTTTTTGTGCCATTTAGCCCTTCATTGTAGAGTGTCGGGTGTTTTCTGTTTATACGTTCCTTAAGCCAGCTATGTAGTCAGCAAGGAAGAGGTCCGTGTTTGGCTCCCTCTGCAAGTGGCTAACACATCGCACGTACTCACTGAAGGCTTGCTGACTCTGTAATAATGTGCTAGGGTAAGGGGTGTGTTCAGTAAGTAGGAACAAAAACCTCAGTACGTAACAAACATTTTAAAACAAACAGTAACAAACCAGCAACAGAGTATATACTGTAAACCAGGCACCAATACATTTTTTTAAAAGATTTACAGGTAGGAATAGATTTTCCATATGCTCCATGAATTCCACTGTTGGGTGCATACCCAAAAAACACGAATAAAAAAACACGTCAAAGAGAAGCCTGTCCCACCATGTGTAATAGCAGCACTGTTCACAGTAACCAAATCACAGAATGAACCAACAGGAGCAAGCCAGCAGATGGAGACCTTCCTGTCTCTCCTCTGTGTACATCTGCCTTTCCAATAAAAAAATTTTAAATAAATCTTTTTTTAAAGTTCTGCAGTTTGCATCAAAATGGATGCAAGTGGAAAACATCATATCGGATGAAATAAGCAGACACAGAAAGACAAAGGCTGCACGCTCTCCCATATGTGTGAATGCTAAAGTTAAAAAAGAAGAAAAAAAGAAATGGCTCTATCAATATTGTTGCCAATGTGACTTTATCCTGCGTCTTTGTCAAACGGGTGGTTAAGAATGCTGAGTTACAGGCCCGCCCTGTGCCTCAACAGGCGAATCCCCTGCCGAATCCCCGGCCTTCAAGCACCGACGCCTCCTATGGGCTCCAGTTGGTGTCCCGCTGCTCCACTTCCCATCCAACGCCCTGCTTGTAGGCCTAACTCTGTCTCTCCTACTTTCACTGTAAAGAATCTGCCTTTCAAATAAAAATATTATGTTATTGGTTAGACTTTTATTACGCTTAAATGTTGACAAAAATGCCAAAGAAAATTTTAAAAGGAAAGGTTTGGGGAAGAGAAACATTGTAGTAAAATATAAATTGTAACTTTTTTTAGAGATTTATATATGTTTATTGGAAAGTGAGATTACAGAGAGGAGGAGAGACAGAAAGAAAGATTTGTCATCTGCTGGTTCACTCCTCAAGTGACCATAAAGACCGGAGCTATGCCAGTCCGAAGCCGGGAGCCAAGAGCTTCTTCTGACTCTCCCATGTGGATGCAGGGTCCCAAGGCTTTGGACCATCCTCTGCTGCTTTTCCAGGCCACAAGCAGGGAGCTGGATGGGAAATGGAGCAGCTGGGACAGGAACCAAGCTGGTGCCCATGTGGGATGCCAGTGTGCGCAAGGTGAGGACTTCAGCCACTAGGCTACTGCTCCAGGCCCAAATCAAAGCTCTTGTAAAAAGCAAAGTTTATAAAATAGACTGGCTGCTACAAAGAAATATTAAATAACTAACATAAAACATGTGGCTTGAATGGATTTAGCCCAAGAACTTTATTTCATTTAAATGGATTATCTCAAAGACACTTTTTAAAGTTGTTGTACTGATTTATATTACTGTATCTCCCCCTGCTTGGCGTTTTTGTCTTTTGAATGTGGCTGTCCTCCAGGTGTGCGATAGAATCACAGTATCATCTCAATTAGAACTTCATCTGATGATAAGAAAGTTAAGCATCCTTGGGCCCCGGCGCGGTGGCGCAAGTGGTTAAAGGTCCTCGCCTTGCACGCCCGGGATCCCATATGGGCGCCGGTTCTAATCCCGGCAGCCCCGCTTCCCTTCCAGCTCCCTGCCTGTGGCCTGGGAAAGCAGTAGAGGACAGCCCAAAGCTTTGGGACCCTGCACCCGCGTGGGAGACCCGGAAGAGGCTCCTGGCTTCGGATCAGCATAGTATCGGCCTGTTGCGCTCACTTGGGGAGTGAATCATCGGACGGAAGATCTTCCTCTCTGTCTCTCCTCTGTATATCCGCCTTTCCAATAAAAAAATAATAAAAATAAATCTTTAAAAAAAAGAAAAGAAAGTTAAGCATCCTTTAAACTATGTGTTGTCTATCTGGCTGGCTTTCTTCTTTTTTGTGTGTGTGAAGAACCTGTTTAAGACTTTTCCTGCTTTTAACTGTGTACGTGTGAGTTCTATAAAGCACACTTCATCAGATCTGTGTGTTCCAAATCTCTTTCTGTACTCTGCTGCTTGTGTATTCACTTAACAGAACTTTTCACCCTCGCATGTGGTGCGGTTAATGTTCTATAGTTCGTGCTTGAATGAAGTTGCCCTTTCTCCCAGGCTGGTAAGGTGTTACAGATGTGTAACCAGCATGGCTGGGGCTCATGGCTGATGTAAGAAAGAAGTCTCCCTTTGTCTCATATGCATATTCAGTTGACCTACTCTATCTGTTGAAAATATCATCCTTTCTCCACTATCCAGGAGTGGCTTTTTTTTTTTTTTTTTTTTTGGCCATAACTAGGTGGCCATATTCATGTGAGATTGATTCTGGACTTTATTTTTCTGTTGTATTCATCAATTTTTTCTGCCTTTGCCCCACTTCACATGTCTTAATTGCTATTGATTCCTGATGAGTTTTAGTATTTGATAGAGTAAGTCCCAAGTGGTGTTGTTCCCCTCGAGATTGCCTGGGCTCTTCTGGGCCCTTGAACTGCTACCTAAATTGTAGACTCAGCATGTAAATTTTCACAAAAGTTCTGAAATTTTGACTGAAATTATTATGAATCTGTAGGTCAATTGGGAGAATGTTGACAGCCCTGCATCCAGTGTCCCAATCCATGAACATGGAATATCCTTTCAATTTTTAGGTTTTCTTTATTAGCTTTTGTAAAATAATATTTTGGGCTTTTCACTGTAGAGGTATCATGTGCATTTTGTTCAGTTGTTTCCCTTAGGTATTGGGTGATTTTGATGCTATTAAATTTTTTTTTCTATTTTTAAATTATTACTGGCTCATAAAAAAAATTGTTTTTCTAGTACTGACTTTGTATCCTTGACACTTTGTTAAATTTTTTCGTTAAGTATAATGGTTTCAGTATACTTTTAAGACACTTTCATGTCATCCAGGATTACTGTCAGCTTCATTACTTCTTTTCCAAGCCAGCCGTGTGTGTATGTGTGTGTGTGTGTGTGTGTGTGTGTGTGTGTGTGTGTGTGTGTGTGTGTACATATGTTGTCGTTGCCTTGGTTAGGATCTCAGGCACACTGCTGAATAGAAATAGTGGCAGCAAGTATCCTTAATCTCATAGCTGATCTCAGAAGGGAACTTTAAGTATTTCAGTACTGGGGCAGGCATTTGGCAAATTGCAGTTAAA
The DNA here is from genome assembly GCF_017591425.1 of Ochotona curzoniae. Classification (NCBI taxonomy): domain Eukaryota; kingdom Metazoa; phylum Chordata; class Mammalia; order Lagomorpha; family Ochotonidae; genus Ochotona; species Ochotona curzoniae. The sequence goes on from NW_024466607.1 coordinate 5,921,838, forward strand.
ATAGCTTGGGATGCCTAGACCCATATCAGATTGCCTGCGTTGGAATCTTAACTCTGTTTCCAATCCCAGATGCCTGCTGATGCACACCTTGGGAGGCAGGTTTTGCCACCCATGTGGGAGACCTGATTAGAGTCCCTGGATTCTGACTTCATTCTAGTCCAGGGCTTTTGGGGAATAAATGAGCAGACGAAAGACTCACTGTGTCTCTCACCTAACAAATAAATAAAATTTAACATTTTACCATCAAGATGATGACTACTCAACTTTGTCTTCTTTACAGATATCCTGTGTCAAACTAATGACATTCCATTTCCTTCCTGATATAGAAGCTTTTTTCCATGAAAAAAAAAAGCCATTTTATGGGGGAAAATGATGTTTTGATTTGTTAGAGTGATAAAGTCTCCCATCTGTGGTCCACTCTTTAGGTGGCCTCAGTGGACAGGGGCAATCAGGCCAAGACCAGGAGCCAGGAGCTCCTTCCCAGTCTTCCACATGGGTGGTGGGAACCATCTCCTGCTGCTTTTTTCCAGGTACATTATCAGGGAGCTGGGTCTGAAGTGAACCAGTTCCCATATGGGATGCTGATGTCACATGTGGCAGTTGAACTCACTGTACCACAACACTTGCCTCAAGAAATCTTTTTAAAATCAGGAATAAATGTTGACTGGGTAGTGCTTTAATGTCAGGAGGAAGATTAAAAATGGACAAAGCATTGCTGTTATCATAATATTGCATTAAAATTTGAGATAATATGTGATACATCTACTGAAAGCCTGTAGGTCAGCTCATACCGCTAGTGATCTGACTCCATCTGTTTTCACACTTTTGTCCTCAGTGTTTGCTTAGCTTGAGACCATTGTCTTTTTCCTTAAGAATGCTTGGCACGGTACACCGAAAACAAGGGAACATAGTCTATCCTATCATTTTGCCAGACAAAACAACTCCAAGTAGAAAAAAAAAAATGCTTACTGTTGTAGGATAATTCCTAGCTACTAGAAAAGCTTCAGTGGTGAATTATTATTTAAACCACCCATCTGCTTCATCCATTCCTAGTTGCAGGAAGAGATTCTTTACAATGGTGGAGATGAAAAGGCAAAGAGAAACTGTATCTTGGCATATCAGAGATGGCTTCCCCCTTTCTAAACTGTTCTGGAACATTCCTTTCATGTTTTTCCTTTTTTTTCTTTCCTCATTTTCATTCCCCTATCACTGCAAAGTTAAAACCAAAATGTGGAGGGGGAGCTAGCCAGGCAGGAAATATTTTAGTTTCTGTTTTCAGACCTGAGCACCATTCTTCTTTTTAAAATAAACTTTATTATAAACTTTATTTTTTAGTGCACTTTAGAATCGCAACAAAATGGAACCAAATGTACAGAGAGTTCTCATAGACACCCTTCTACATGTGCATAACCTTCCCCATTATCAACACCCCCGTGAAGGTGGTGCATTTATTACAGTGGATGAATCCACAGGGGTACAGCATCACGCAGAGTCCGTAGTTTATTTTTGGGTTCACTCTTAAAATTGTACATTCTATTGGTTTGTACAAATGTGGAATGACATCTCTCGACCTAACTACAGTATCATCGAGTCTTTGTCCTCAAAGTCCACTGTGTCCTGCCCATTCATCCCTCCCTACCTGCAACCTCTGTGAACCACTGATCTTTTTACTGTCTCTATGTTTATGCCAACCTCTTTGATTGGCTTTTTTCACTTAGTCATATGTGTATAAATTTCTTCCGTGACTTCTCATGGTTTAATAGCTCATTTCTTTCCAACACTGGGAAAAATATACTTCTTTATTAGTAGATGTGGATAAATGCAGTTTGTTTATATGCTATTGAAAATTATCTTGATTGTGTCCAGCGTTTGGCTATTATGAATGAAACTGCTATAAATATCTGTGTGTAGGTGTTTGTGTCGATGTAAGTTTTCAAATGATTTTAGTGACAAGGGATACAATTGCTTGGTTGTGTGTTAAGAACATGCTTAACTTTATAAGTATCAAACTATCATAGTGACAGTCCCATTTTGTGTTTTCCCCAGCTGCGAATGAGAATTCCTGTTGTTCCACATCCTACGAGGATTTGATGTTTTCAGTGTTTTGAACTTTGTCCATTAGAATAGGTGTGCAGTGGTATCTCATTATTGTTTTAATGTGTGATCCACAAATAACATTTGATGTTGACGACCTTTTCAAGTGCTTCCTTGGCACCTGTAAATCTCCTTTGGTGAGATATCTATTAAGGTTTTCCCCATCTTAAAATCATTCATTTTCTCAATGTTCAATTTTAAGAGTTCTTTGTGTGTGTTGTCTTGCATAATCGTTCTGTATCAAGCATTATTTTTTGCAAATATTTTCTCCTAGGATGTGTCTTACTTCTCATTCTCTTGAGATTGTGTTGTGCAAAGCAGATGTTTTAAATTTTCATGTAAACCAGCTATTTCTTTCATGGGCCATGCCTTTGGTACAGTGTCTAAACAGTCATTGCTATTCCCAAGGTCACGTAGACTTTCTCCTATGATATCTTTGAAGAGTTTTTTCTTTAGTTTTGCATTTTTCATTTAGATTAGTGATCTATTTTAAGTTAGTTTCTATATAGGAACCAAGATATATGTCTCATTTGTTGCTTGTGGAGGAGACGCAGTAGCTTCCATAATTTTTACTGAAAAACGCTTATCCATTGTCTCTGCTTGTTTGTCAAAGATCAGCTGACTGCATTCCTGTGGATGTGTTCCTGGGCTCTCTGTTCCTTTGATCTCTGAGTGCGTTCTTTTCCTTATGTCACAATTTCTTGATTAGTGCAGTATTTTTTAACCCTTGAAGTAAGGAATTGTCAGTCCTCCAACTTTGTTCTTCTACGTTGAGGTAGCTATCCTAGATCTTTTGCTTCTCTTAGTGGTATACCACTTAGTCGTGGTATATGAATTTATAAATAATTTTGTTGATATCCACAAGATAACTTGCCATGGTTTTTATTGATATTGCACTGAATCAATAGATTCATTTGGAAGAACTGGCATCTTGACAATATTAAGTCTTGCAATACATGAATATGGAATGTCATTCCATTTATTTAAATACATTTCATGACAGTTATGTAGTTTTCCTCACATAAATTGTGTGTGTGTGTGTGTGTGTGTGTGTGTACATTTTAACTCTGTACCCAAGTATTTTACTTTAGACATGCTAATGTAAATGATAATAGGTTTTTACTTTCAAATTCTGCTTGTTCATTGTTGGGGTGTAGGAAAGCAATTGGCTTTCATGTATTAACTATATCCTTCAGTTGTTCTAGAATTACCCGTTACCTCCAGTTGCTTCGTTTCTTCCTTTACAAACTATATGGCCGTTCTTATCTTATTGCATTAGCTAGGATATGCAGGAGGCTGTTAGAAACTAGTGATGAGAGGAAAATTCTTGCTTTCCTCCTTGTCCTAGGAAAGCTTGAGTTTCTCTCCATTAAGCATATTAGCCTAGAGATCTTACGTATGTTATTTACCAAGCTGAAGATGTTCCCTCTTGTTGCTAATTTGCTGAGCATTTTTGTCATGACTAAATGTTGGTTTTCATCTGATCTTTTCTGTATCTATTGCTGTAATCAGGTGACTTTCCTCTTTAGCGTGTTATTGTGATGGATGACACTCAGTGACTTTGAAATGTTGAACCAGTATGACATACTTAGGATAAATCTCACTTGGTCGTGGTATATAATTAATGTGTACATTTTTTGATACAACTTGCTAGTAATCGTTAGCTTTTGTGTCTATGTTCTTAGGAGATGTTGATGTGTGCTCATTTTTTTCCTTGTAATATCTATGTCTTGTTTTGGTGTTAGAGTCTTGCTTGCTTCATAGATGAATTAAAAAATATGCCTTCTGCTTTAATGAAAGCATTTCATAAAGCTTATGGAAAAATTAAATTAAAATGGATTTATTTTAGTACAGTAACTTTGAAATCCACATGTAGTTTTTTCATAATACATATTTTCCATGAGCTTTTTGAAACCTCTAATTATTTTCTGAAAGAGATTGTAAAGAATTAATTTAATGTCTTTCTAAAACATTTGGTAGATTTCACCAGTCAACTAATTTTAGCCAGATGCTTTCTATCTGGTAAGGTTGTTAATTTTTTTTTTAATTTGTGCATTTATTTTGCAAGTCAGAATTAGAGACAGAAAGAGAAAATGCAAAGAGAGAGAGATCCCTGATTCACCCCACACGTGGCTGTAATGACCAGGACTAATAGGCCGCAGGTAGGAACCAGTAGAGGTTCCCACACACGTGGGCCGTCTGCTGCTGCTTTCCCAGGCCTTTAGGGAACAAGATCCTAAGTAGAGCAGTTGGAACACAAACTGGAGCCTGTATGGGATGTCAGTATTGCAGCTTAGTCCACTATAGCACAACGCCAGCCCCACAAGATTATTGTTAATTGAATTTATTTAATATATTATAGGCCTATTCAGATCATCTGTTTCATGTGAGTGGCAAATCATGACTTTAAAGGAAGGCGTTCTTTTTATCTAGGTTATTGATAGGGTTGTGTGTAATATTATATTTTTTTGTTCAACTCAATATTCATTATTTTTTGAAACAGCAATTTTAGTGTACACCCAAAGGCTTAATGTTACTATTAAAAGATACTTAACTTTTAACTTAATTTTCACTTTTATGAAAGGAATACTTGTACATAGTTTTTTTTTTAAAGATGTATTTGTTTTTATTGGAAAGGATCCAATTTCCTGCTTATGCGCACCCCAAGAGGCAGCAGATATTGGCTCAAGTCTTTGGGTTCCTGTCACTCACGAGAAAGAGACCTGGATTGAATTCCAGGCTCCTGAATTTGACCTGGTCCAAGATTTTTCAGAGCAGTCAGATCTACCAGGTATTTTAATAGATGGCGTAGTCCAGGCGCATTCTCTCCACCGCCCCACTCAGTCCAGTCTGGAGCATTCTATACGTGTTTTCCTGAAATTTTTCACATTACCTCTCTCTGGCATTTGGACTTTTTGTTGACTGGAAACCTTATTTTCCTTTTCTTTAATTCTGATGCAGAATTCTGGGAAATAGTTTATGGGAGATAAGTTTCTGGAGATTGTATATTTCTGAAAAATTTCTTTTTTAAAGATTTATTTTATTTTTATTGAAAAGGCAGAGAGAAGGAGAGACAAGAGAGAAAAACCTTCTATCTCCTGGTTCACTCCCCAAATGACCCTTCTGCTTGAGCTGAACCAATCAGAAGCCAGGAGCCAGGAGCCTCTTTGGGTCCATCCTCCACTGCCTTCCCAAGCCACAAGCAGCGAGCTGGATGGGAAGTGGAACCACTGGGAGGATTGCTGGCCCTGTTTATTCGATTCTCATATTTGAGTGATGATTTGAGTCTAAAATTCTAAGTTAGAAATAGTTCTCTGAGTTTTGAAAACGTTGTTCTATTGATTTTTCTGACTTCTGGTGTCACTAGTGAGACATTCAATTTTCTGATTAATGATCCTTTTTTCTGAGACGACTATTTTTTTCTGTCTAGAAGTTTTTAGGATAATCTGTACAGAAAGGACTTTTCATCTTCACAGTGATCCTTTTCGGTGAGATGTAAAAAACCCTTTGTCTTGGGTATTTGGCTGTTGTTTTGTCCATCCTGAGTTCTTGACCTTCCTGATTTTTGACTCAGGGAAGGCTGCAGGCCAGCATAGCACTTTTCATGGCACGTGTGAAAAGGCAGATATCAGAGGCTGAGAACCTATGTTTGGAAAATGGGGGGAAATAGTTACATATTCTATCATATACTCTGCCATCAAATATGAGACTCCTCAAGTATTGTATCATATTCTTTCCCCTCAGTTTTATATATTCTTGTGAATTATTAGCTTATAAAGGTTTTTCAGAAAGTTCACAAATGGAATTAAAAGATAATTTATCTTGGTGCAAAAAAAATTGTGAAACTCATACATATGAGGTCTGTTCAAAGAGTCTGTGGAAGATATATATTCAGAAAAAAAAAACATGGATTCCAAAGTCTTTACATCAAAATAAACTTGACCTTTTAATTTCATTTTTCCACCAACTTTTTGAAATATCCTAGTGTTAGTCTGAGAATTCTTTCGGTAAACTTACTTAACCTTGCTTAACTTGGCATTTCCTAAATATATTTGACTACTAGATATTTTTCTGTGTAACTATTTTTCAAGAAACATCATGAACATATGTATAACACAGTTGGGAGGATGCCAGCTAAGACATAAACTTTCCTGGCCGCAAAGAGCAGAAGAGCTGTTGGACTCTCCTTTTCCAGAGATCCTAAAACAGGACATCTGGTTTAGGCGTAGTCCTGTTGGAACAATAGGGCTTTGCTGGTGTTTCTTCCTCTTCCTGTCCCCTAGTGGTGGTGGAGGCTCCGAGCCCACCTTTTATGTGTCTACAGTACTCTGCTTCCTCCAATGTACAGAAACTGCCATTACCACTAAACTGACTGGTAATACTCAATGAAACCTTATTCTGTATACAGCTCTGTGCTAGGCGTTTTACCTGTATCGCCTAATTTAGTTCTTATAAATAGCTTTACAAGAGGGACAATATTATTTTATAGATGGGAATGATTAAGAATAAAGAGATCACAAAGCTAGCAACCAACAGAGCAGGATTTGAATCCAGGGCGTCTGCCATGATACTGGCCCTCTGCTTGCTCGCTGTTAATGTTCGGAACAGCAGAAACAAACACATGTATTTCTGCATTCGTTGTGTAAAGCATCAATGCAGTACTTAGTTTACTCATATTGGACTGTTCAAGTCTGTTCCTAAGCCTTTAAGTTAATTTAGAACTTACTACTTTTGTTAGAAACAAGTTCTGTTACGGATTTATTTCTTCATTTTTTTTTTCTGTTTGTAATTACCACCTAGTAAGTGGTTCCTTGCTTGAGATATTTTTCCTTTAAAAAAGTTGATGTCATTCCTGTGTGTTATTTAACACCCCAAAAATCTGGAGCTATGAGCATTGGCATAGTTTAAAAGTCCCTATTTGGGCCTATTTCACGTATTACACACTTCACAATGTAACGCAGAGTGCGAGGCGAGGGAACAGGAAAGCCGGGTCTCTTGCAGTCAGCCTCTGAGCTCTGGACAAACCATTTTGCATTGTCTTCTTCATCTGAGGAGGAGGAGTTGAGATTTCAAAAAAGCCTGTACCTCTCTAACACCTCAGAATGAGTTTTAGCTCTGAATGTCAGCTGTCGTGGCGGGAGAGAAATTTGAAAATCCCTGGATCGGTTTACACTGTGACGTGATTTGCATGAATCAGTGGAGTGGCTGGGTACAAAAGCTGGAACCACATTTATATATAATCATGACATTAAACTGAAGTAGCTGAGAAGAGGTTGAAAGATGACCTAAAGTCCAGCTACTAAATGCTGAGGATTCATCAAATGCTTCTTCCTGGCACATACTCCTGTTGCCCAGCCTAATACATTTTTTAAAGAAAGTTTTGTTTGTTTGTTTTTAAATATTTATTTATTTATTTTTATTGGAAAGGCAGATATACAGAGAGGAAGATCTTTCATCCGATGGTTCACTCCTCAAATGGCCACAACGGCTGGAGCTGAGCCAAGCCGAAGCCAGGAGCCAGGAACTTCTTCCGGGTCTCCCACACGGGTGCAGGGTACCAAGGCCTTGGGCCGTCCTCGACTGCTTTCCCAGGCCACAAGCAGGGAGCTGGATCAGAAATGGAGCTGCTAGGATTAGAGCTGGCACCCATATGGGATCCCGACGCTTTCAAGGCGAGGACTTTAACCGCTACTCTATCGCGCCAGGCCCAACTAAGAAAGTTTTTATTGTAGAGTTCATCTTTGTAGTACATCTTCAGCCTGCTCTGGCACAGCATAGGTTTGGAGTGGAGATGTAGTAAAATTAGTTGTTTGTAATGGAAAATTGTAGGATCAACAAGAGATGTATTTTCCTTTGTGTTAGACTGTGGATCTTCAGCACCCAGGTGTTGTTAACTGTGTGTTCTTGGCAAGTTCCTTTTCTCCATTATCTTTGCCTCCATTTCTTCATCTTTGAGGAGAATTATAAATGTACCTACTTCACAGGACTGTGGTGAGAATTAAATGAGACAGATTTAGGTTCTAGTAATTTAGCTAATGAAGGAGATTAAACTCAGCCCTGATAGTTGCTTTCTCTTCATAAGGGAATTTTCTGTTCTCACTGGGTTAGGGTGACCTAGAGTGAAAACCACGTTGTTTTACTGTTCAACTTTACAATTTAGCAACTTTCCTGAGCCCTGTCAATGTGCCCAAATAATTGATGCCTATCAGATCAGAGAAAACTCACTTCCTTTTTTGCAGGAAGTTGGTTGTATTTTGGTTTGAAATGCATTACTTTTAATATTGTGAAGATCTACTCATTCACCTTGATAGTCAAGCCAAGTTTGAAGGTCAAAGCGAAATGGCACTAATGCATGTCCTGCCACAAGGTCTGCCTAAAGACTCGAGTCTGTCTGAAACACACTAAAGGTTGTGAAATTGATGGCTATATCCCAAGGCAAGGCAAGTCTGTCACCCAGCTGGAAGCGGAGACACTTGCATATTCCTGAGAAGGGCTGTTGTTCATGCAAATATTTTGTTCATTTATTCCTTCATGGGTAATTGCACGGAGTAACAAAAAACACCTACTCGACTTACAGCTTGGCAGAAACAGAGCTTATGTTTTCTAGAGACAAAATGAGAAGCAGGCTTCCTGGATTGATTTGTAAGTTAAAGCGAAATGAAAGCTGTAGGAACCGCTGTGCCTCCCGTTAAACCAGGATCCCTGGAATAATACTGCTTAGGTTGAAAAAGGGAAAGGGACAGGAGAGGGATGTATGCTGGAGCGGTGTGTGTGTAGATATGAAAAGTATGGTTTTCTTTCTTTGTCTTTTTTTCTTAACAACATAAGAAAATCTTACAGCGCCCTAATCTTCCTGTAATCAATGCAAGAGAAAGAAAAACCTAAGTAAATATGGTTGAGAGGAAGCTTTAAGCTTTTTTTATATGTTATATTATGTTTTATATAATATATTTTATATATTATATTATATATTTTATTTATAATACTGTATTAAAATCTGCAGGGTGCTTAAGTTGTAGCAAAGCTAGCTCATGGAGAAAGTCTGCCTTTTTTGCCCCTTTCACAGCGAGGTAAAAACTTACTCCGCTCTTTATAAAACATGCAGTTAGTAAACAACCATACACAAGGACCAAAAACAAAGTGATGCCACCCTTAGTGCCAGGCTAGAATCTAACGGCAAAAATATTTATCAAAATAATTGTATCAGAAATAAAGGAGAGGTATGAGGTGCTAAGATGATGTGGGGCATGAAGGTGTGTTTAAGGTGGAGGAATCACATGTGGCTTTGTTGAGAACGTGACCTCTGGGGCCTGCAGTTAGGACAGTGGGAAGGGGAACGTGGAGACACGCAGCAGGGGAAGCCGCGTGAACAAGCACACTGGGCAAAGGAAGCCTGTTTGACCAGGACACAGAGTCTGGTCTTCCCTAGCAGAGGCTGTGCAAAAGACAGGGATAAGGAACCAGTGGAAAATAAACTGAAAAAGTAAGTTAAAGTTATAACTCATTTACTTTATGCTGCTGTAACTGAGTACCTGAGATAGTGTATGTTACAGAAAATCAAGGGTTTTTTTGGCTCATAATTCCAGAGACTGGACAGGACAGGAGCATGACCCCAGCATCTGATTGGCTGCGGGTGAGGACCCCAGACTACTTCAGCTTATTGTGGAAAGCAGAGGGCAGAAGGCACGTGCAAGGGAGATAAGGAGAGAGGCTGTCATGATAGCTAAGCAGTCCCGCAATAACTGACTCTTCTGTGACAGCTCACCTGCCTGAGATGCTGAACCCCTTCTGTGATAGCCAGCCCATCCAGCAAGAAAGCTTCCAATGCATTCATCCTCTCGACCCTAAGAACCACAACACTTCTTCAAAGCCCACTCTTAGCGCTGCTGCACCAAATAGTGAAGTCCCAGCACACGAACTTCCAGGGGACACACTCAGACCGTGGCAGGAGGAGCTTGAGCACCAAACTAAAATATTTTAACTAAGTAAATCTGGAGGACAGTTCAAACAACATACCTGAGGGAAGAAGGGAGGGAGGGACAAATAGGCGGAGCTCAAGGGGCGCAGTGACACTCTTGTGTATCACTGTAATTTGGGGGTGCAGTGACTCTCTTCTGTGTATCACTGTGATTCGGGGGCGCAGTGACACTCTTGTGTATCACTGTGATTCGGGGGGCGCAGTGACTCTCTTCTGTGTATCACTGTGATTCGGGGGCGCAGTGACACTCTTGTGTATCACTGTGATTCAGGGGGTGCAGTGACTCTCTTCTGTGTATCACTGTGATTCGGGGGTGCAGTGACACTCTTGTGTATCACTGTGATTCGGGGGTGCAGTGACTCTCTTCTGTGTATCACTGTGATTCGGGGGTGCAGTGACTCTGTGTATCACTGTGATTCGGGGGTGCAGTGACACTCTTGTGTATCACTGTGATTCGGGGGCGCAGTGACACTCTTGTGTATCACTGTGATTCGGGGGTGCAGTGACACTCTTGTGTATCACTGTGATTCGGGGGCACAGTGACTCTCTTCTGTGTATCACTGTGATTCGGGGGCCAGTGACTCTCTGTGTATCACTGTGATTCGGGGGGCAGTGACTCTGTGTATCACTGTGTTTCGGGGGTGCAGTGACACTCTTGTGTATCACTGTGATTCGGGGGCGCAGTGACACTCTTGTGTATCACTGTGATTCGGGGGTGCAGTGACACTCTTGTGTATCACTGTGATTCGGGGGTGCAGTGACACTCTTGTGTATCACTGTGATTCGGGGGTGCAGTGACCTCTGTGTATCACTGTGATTCGGGGGCGCAGTGACTCTCTTGTGTATCACTGTGATTCGGGGGTGCAGTGACACTCTTGTGTATCACTGTGATTCGGGGGCGCAGTGACTCTCTTCTGTGTATCACTGTGATTCGGGGGTGCAGTGACTCTTCTGTGTATCACTGTGATTCGGGGGCGCAGTGACTCTTCTGTGTATCACTGTGTTTCGGGGGCGCAGTGACACTCCACTGTGATGTGGACACATGACATTGTGCATTTGCCAGAACCTGCAGAACTGAAAGCACAGAGTAAACCTTTAACTGTGGACTTGAGTTAATTATGTCTTAGTATTCATTCATTAGCTGGAACAAGTGTGCTACGTTAGTACAAGATGTTGATAATGAGGGACTGTGTACATTGTGCGGAGAGGTCAGTGAAAGGGGTGGAAGGTACATGGAAGCAGTACTTTCTGTTGTAAAAAAAAATGGGGGCTACTGTTTTAAAAGAGAAAGAAACAAGCATCCTTTGGCCATAAAATGGGCTGTAAGTAGACTTTTTTAAGGCTCTTATCACATCTTAGAAACCACAGGAGTTTCTTTTTCTATTCCTTAACACACAAACGGCTATTTTAGCATTAAAAATTTTTCCCAAAACTTCTCAATAAAACAGGTGACCCCAAGAGATGTCAATTCTATATCAAGAAGCAAGACTGGTAGTGGATCATTAAAGCTGTGTATCTAAAATAAATAAACAAAATGAAAGGAATAAACTGATGAATGACCATTTGTCCTGCAGTCTAGATATATTTGCTTCCTTATTTTTATTTCCCAATATTCATACACTACTTTCCACTGTTTAGTTGACATTTATTTTGTATATAGAAACTTTTGAAATGAGAATGATGAAAAACAGTTGGCAAATCCGTTCCTCTGGATACTTTAGTCTGGATAAGAGAGATTCCTTTGAGATGAAAGTAGTTTGTGCTAAGATGAATGGAAAGTAAGCATGCTGAGAAGATGGGTGTATTAAATGGAGTGGTCTAGATTAGGCAAGTTTAGATGCATTTTTAAATAAAGGAATGGTTTGATGGGTGCCCCTGTCATTAAGAACACAATCCTTTTTTGAGATGTCATTGAGACCCAGTATGACCTTTAAGCTATCGCTAATACACATTCCTCTCTTTGGTGTGTAGTGTTTACACTGTAACCCAGATAACTTAAGGTTGTTTGGGTACTTAGTGATGTAGATATTCAGACATACAAACCCAAACGGTGCCTAACGCACCCCTGTGGAGCACTAAAACACATTCGCAAGATGTGAATTGCTTATATGTGATTTCAAGGCATTTTGTTTTTGTTATGAAGACCAAAACTGAAACCATCAATCTTGTGCAAGAATTAGCCTTTGAAAGCAAATTCCTTTGCTCTCTGCTTGCTTGGGAATTAGCAAGAGTCTCATTCCCAGATACCACGAGAAGAGTGAGCCTTCCTCCTAAATGAGAAAATAAAGAAAATAGATATAATAAAATAGAATAAATATTGAGTTCAAATATCCGACTCCTTAAAGATTTGTTTTATTTGAAACTCAGTTACAGAGTGGGAGAGACACATTTTTCATCCACTGCTCCCTCCCCAGATGGAGACCACAGCCAGGGCTCCAGGACGAAGTAAGGACCTTCATCCAGGTCTCCTGTCTGGGTAGCAGAGACCCAAACACGTGGGTCGTCTTTCACTGCTTTTCCCAGGCCATGAGCATGGACCCAGGTTGGAAGTGGAGCAGCCAGGACAAGAACCAGTGCCTCTGTGGGATGCTGGCTTCACACATGGTGCTTTTACCCTCTACGCCACAATGTTGGCCCTGTAGCTTACTTATCTACACAATAGGGTTAATATCTCAGATTAATTGGAAAGAAAGGTAGAATATACCTACGGAGACGCAAACTAGTCAGGACTCTGTTTTATCCACTGCGACAACAAATCACACTTGAAAAAAACATGTGGCATGTGTCAATTTACTTAAGCCATGAAACTACTTATTCTGTGGCCTTAGTAATCCATGTACTTTTCCCTATCCCTTTCATGTTTTTTCTTGTTTCCCTACCTGTGTAATTTTGGTTTTCTTTGGGGTTGATTTGAAATTAATTCTGGGCTACCTCTGCATCACAGGTCCCCATGTCTCTCTAACATTTCTGTTCTCAATGAAGACCTTCTCTTTTAAGAAAGGCTATATCCATGCAAAAAATAAATATTAGAATGAATCTTCATACTAAAAAAGATTCATTTTGAAGTTTTATTTATTTTTACTGGGAAGTCAGATATACATACAGAGAGAAGGAAAAAGAGGAAGATCTTCCATCTGCTGGTTCACTCTCTAAGTGGCCACAGTGGCTGGAGCTGAGCCAATCAAAAGCCAGGTCTCCCATGCAGCTGCAGGGTCCCAAAGTTTTGAGCCATCTTCTGCTGCTTTCCCAGGCCACAAGCAGGGAGCTAGAAGGAAAGTGGAGCAGCTGGGATACCAATCAGCACCAATATGGGATCCCAGCGCATACAAGGTAAGGACTTTAGCCACTAGGCTCCTGTGCTAGGCAAAAGATTCTTTTTAGTATTACTTTAAGAACAAAGTTATTTTAAGTATATGTGCTGCCAAAGCAAGCGCAAGAACAAAGCTAGTTTTAGAACGCAGGTTAAGAATAAAATAATTTAGGAGTCAGCATCCTGACTCAAATGGCTAATCCTCGACCTTTAAGTGCCAACGTCCCATATGGGTGCCAGTTTGTGTCCCAGCAGCTCCTTTTCTGATCCAGCTCCCTGATTGTGGCCTGGGAGCAGAGGACGGCCCAAGGCCTTGGGACCCTGCACCCGTGTGGAAGACCTGGAAGAAGCTCCTGTCTCCTGGCTTCAGCTGTTGTAACCATTTGGGGAGTGAACCTGTTTCAACCAGCAAATCAAGGCTCTTTCTGTCTCTCCTTCTTTCTCTAAATCTCCTTCAAATAGAAATAAATAAACCTTTTAAAAATATATATAAAGTAATTTGCCAAAATTTAATTTACTACCTTTGTTACATTCTAAAGAGAAAAATATTCAGGGTTTCTTATTTTGAGAGAATAAAATTGTTCTAGAACTCTACTTACTTTAGAAATACTCATTAGCAGATTACATCAAACTGAAAAGCTGCACAGCAGAGGAAATAATTCACACTGTTAAGAGACCATCAACAGAATGAGAGCAAATATTTGCAAGTCGAATATCTGATAAAGGGGTTCATTACCAAAGTACATATATAAAAAAAACCCTTAATCTCAATAATAGAAAACAAATATTAAAAATAAGCAAAGGACTTGAATAACCGTTTGTCAAAAGAATACTTAGAAATGACCAATAGGTATGTGAGAGATACTCAACATCACTATCGTAAGGAGACTCAAATCAGGACCACACAGAACGTGACAGCTAAAACCAGTTAAGATGGTTTTGCTGAGTGTCGGTGCCATGGCTGCCTGCAGGTGCCCACATCCCATTTAGGCCTCAGCTCATGTTCCAGCTGCTCCACTTCCCATCCAACTCCCTGCTTACGGCCCAGGAAAGCAATGGTGGAGGCACAAGTCCTTGGGACCCTGCACCCATGTGGGAGATCTGGAAAAACTCCTGGCTCCTGGCTTCAGAACAACTCAGCTCTGGCCATTGTGGCCACTTAGGGAGTGAACCAGCAGTTGGAAGATATTTCTTTATCTGTCTCTTTTTCTCTCTAAACCTGCCTTTCCAATATAAATGCATAAATCTTTTTTTAAAAAATAACTGTATATAAATTTTTTTATCAATTATACCTCGACAAACTTGAGAATATTTAAGTAACAGTAATTGTTAAAAGACTTGATTAATGGTCATCTATAGTGAGAGCAGGCTCTTGGTAGAAAATTTACAGGAATACACTAATTGCAATGCTATAGATTTCCTTGCTGTGATGTCCAGGTACAGGGAGACTTCCTATTTTCCAACGGCCTGGATGACAGTAAAAAGCTGGCAACGAACAGGATCACTTCATCACAGACCCTTTCTGTTTATCTTTGGAAAATTACTGTATTCTCTAAAGCTTAACCTCTTAACTATTCTTTTTCTATTTCAGGAATTACCATGGTCGACACAGAGATGCCATTCTGGCCCACCAACTTTGGGATCAGCTCTGTGGATCTTTCTGTAGTGGATGACCACTCACACTCCTTTGACATTAAGCCCTTCACCACCGTTGACTTCTCCAGCATTTCTGCTCCACACTATGAAGACATTCCGTTCACAAGAACTGACCCGATGGTTCCTGATTATAAGTATGATCTGAAGCTCCAAGAGTATCAAAGTATGATGTTTCTTTTCTCTTTTCAGAGTAGTGTTGAGCTCACGTCTCAGTAACCCTCGAATCGTTTGGCTGCAGACTAGAACTCTAGTGAGCACGTTTCATATCCATGTATTCACTCATGTGCCATTGGTTCTCGGCCTCTTGGTTAAGATCAAGTGTACTAACTCATTTACCCATGAAGGGTAAGTGGTGTGCAGCAGATGCCAGACAGGAAGGCAGTGTGTAAATACTACACCTCAGTCATTCCTGCCTCCCCATCTCTTCTTTCTTTCCTTTCTCCCTTGCTTTCTTTCTTGTTGGGAGTATTTCCTAGCACAATCCTAGCTTGATTATATTGCCTCATGTATCTCAGACTAAGAGTCCATCAGCCAAACTTTGAATTCCTTTGGCCCCTCATGAGTTAATGAGTAACAGTTACAAGTTACTTTATATAACTTAACATTGCTAAATTACTGTAGTTCATTTTTCTCTAGATTACAGTTTGAGAAGTTCACACTGCAACCTATTTTTCAGCACAAATTTGTATTTCAATATGATAGTCTATTAATAAACCTTCATGCCATTAACTAAATTAATATCAAGCCATTGATCTCAAGAAAAGCTATAACTGAACTTTTTCAGATAAAATGTCTCTGTGTTACCATTTCCTTGATTTTTATCTCCTTTGGACTGATAAGCTGATTTTCAAAAACCACCACTAAGTAATTGGCAACCATAATTTGACAATAAGCAAGAATCGCCTGTGTTTCTGGTTGTTTGGTGTGTGTGTGCGTGTGCGTGTGCATATAAATACTCTCCTTGGTTGTATTTATCTGTGTGGTGCTCAGTGTGTGCCTTCTAACCGTGGAGATTTAATAGTCTTGAATCTAACAATAAAAAGATAGAATCTTACTTCCTATTAGTTTTTCCACTCTCTAGCAAAGATCATTTTACAAGCCACCTCTTTTTGGGCAGACTTTGTGGTACAGTGGGGTAACTCACTTCTTGGAACACATGTAATCCCGTGTTGGAATGCTACCCCGTCTTGTGCTACCCTGCTTCTGATCCACCTTTCTACTAATGCATCCTGGGAGGCAGTGGGTGATGGCTGAGTGCTTAGGTCCCTGCTACCTGCACAGGAGGTACAGATGCAGATGGAGTACCAGGCTGCTGTCATGGGCCTTTGGGGAGTAAGCCAATAGATGAAGCATTTCTATTTAATTCTCTCTCTCAATCTCTCTCTCTCTTGTTCTGCCTTTTAAGTAGATAAATAAATAAATGCTATCAGGGCCTGGCATGATGGCCTAGTAGCAAAAGTCCTTGCCTTCCATGCTCCAGGATCCCATGAGGGCCCCAGTTCATGTCCTGGCTGCTCTGCTTCTGACCCAGCTCCCCTGTATGGCCTGGAAAGGCAGTGGAGGACGGCCCAGAGCCCTGGGGCCCTGTGCCTGTATGGGAGACCTGGAGGAGGCTCCTAGCTGCTGGCTTCGGATCGACTCAGCTCCTGCCGTTGTGGCCGCTTGGGGAGTGATTCAGCGGGCAGGGAATCTATCTGTCTCTGTCTCTTTTTCTTTGTGTTTCTAACCTAATAATAATAATAACAACAAATAAATACTACCAAGAAAAAAACCAAACTACTCCTTTGGTGTCCACACCGATGGTGACCTGGGCTCTTAAAGCTGGCATCGAATTGGCCAATAGTGTTCCTTCTCTGCTTGTTACAGTAGCTTGCAAAGACTTCTGAAATGCCACATTTAAGTAAAGCATGTAACTTAATGTTTGATGAATGACAGTACAGCACATTACCCAGGAAAGTAAACTTTACAGTCTTTCAGAACTGTAGTATCGCGGGATGCCGATTAGTTAGAGAAGCACGGACTTCATCCCCTTCCCCGTTTCGTTTTTGCAGGTGAGCTTCAGGGATGTTTTCACCTGCCTGTAATTTCAAAGCCTGCTTTTTCTCCCTGCCTTTAATGTCAGTGTTTTCCATGTCCTGTAGTGCCTCTATACTGCAATAATAAAAGTGTGGCATGAAGAGTACCATATGGGAACTTTCCCTGTTGCCTTTTGGGGGATTGCTTTTCGTGCAATAATTATATTCTTACATTTGTCACTTCACAGGTGCAATCAAAGTGGAGCCTGCCTCCCCACCCTATTACTCGGAAAAGACTCAGCTTTACAGCAAGGCTCATGAAGAGACTTGCAGCTCCCTCATGGCGATCGAATGCCGTGTCTGCGGAGACAAAGCTTCCGGCTTCCATTATGGAGTTCATGCTTGTGAAGGATGCAAGGTAAAAATGGAAACAAATCTGAAAGAATTGACTGAAAACCCCTGTGTTCTTTCAACTTCTGTTGAAGCCATATTTTCAAAAAATTTAGATAAAATTGTGAAACTGTTTTTTAAACAGGATCCATTCATTAAATGATAAAAAATATTTGAAAATCCAAGGAAACTATAAAAAGCAGGGCTGCTTTGGCCACACATCTCTTCATCTGAACTGGTCCTTTAAGGCATTGATCTCATTCAAGCCTTGCACCTTGGAGATTTGTTTAACAGTAAGCGGCCTGAGGTGTTACAGTGAAGCAGTGTTGTGCCACAATTCTCTCGTGCTTTCCTCACCATACCAGAAGCGGTTTTTTATTTGTAATGTTTGACAGGTTATTGAATATACATGTGTCACTTGATCTGTAGAACAGTGCTAGGAAGTGGAGCATGTTAATGACCCCACTCAGATGTAGAAATTATCAATTGGCAAGACCTGCCCAAGGTCACTGATTGGTAAGGTCTGGAACCCAGCTCTGTGTTGTGCTTCTACCTAGCCAGTGCTCTGTCTTTCCTCCTTCCGGCGTCCATGTGATCCTTTTATCATGGGCAGGAAGATACTGTTTCTCCTTGCCTCCTTTCTTTGTGAAACAGAGTATTTGGGAAATCTAGACATCTAGTCACATGCCACACAATTATTAAGAAAATACATTAATTCATTCATAACTTGATATGTGCTCTTATGGAACAATTTTGATGTACTCAGTGAAAAGTGGTATTTGATTTATTATATACTCTAGAACATAAGAATATATTCACAAATGCTTATCTTGTAAAAACTACCTCAGCTGAGCTTTATTCCTGCCCAGAGTCAACAGTTAGAACATCAGGCTTCCTAAATGGATAACGAGCCAGAACAGCAAACTGATTTGGATTATATTCTCATGCACTATTGTTTAGCCACGTTCTACTCCAGTTTTCTGTTATATAATGGTAGACTTGGGGCTGGCATTATGGCCGTAGCAAGTTAAACTGCTGTTTGAGCACAGGCATCCCATATGAATGCCATTTCGAGTCCCAGCCACTGTATTCCTAATCCAACTTACTGCTAATGTGCCTGGGAAAGAAGCAGAAGATGGCCCAAGTGCTGGGCCTCTGCATCCACAAAGGAGACCCAAAAGAAGTTCCTGACTTCTGGCTGTGGCTTGGCCCAGCCACAACCATTGCAGCCACCTGGGAAATGAACAGATGTAAGATCTCTCTCTATCACTCCCCCACTCCCTCTCTGTAAATCTATTTTTAAAATAAATAAACTAAATATTTAAAATAAACAAAATGAAAGATTTTAATTGGATGAGCTCTGAAAAATTGGCAGTTTCTTGGTCTAGAGACAACCTGACACTAAGTAGTATTCAGATTCCCCACTTGGTCAAAGTCATTGGCCGGAAGCTTACACACTTGACCTTCAGTCTCCTTGTGTGTAAAATGAGTTAGTGCGTGCAGATTGACTGTCCAAGGTCATGTCCATCTCTGAAGTCTGAACATAACAGACCTCCCTGAAATGCCCCAGCAGGGAGTGTTTTCATTTAAAACGCTAAACCCTATTCAGTTTGTGATGGAAACCAAACCAAATGAGCTGTGATCTTTTATGAAATTATTACAGATAGTCGATTATCTTTTTTTTTTTAAGATTTATTTTATTTTTATTGGAAAGTCAGATAAACAGAGAGGAGGAGAGACAGAAAGGAAGATCTTTCATCTGATGATTCACTCACCAAGTGGCCGCAATGGCTGGAGCTGAGCTGACCCAAAGCCAGGAGCTGAAGAATACAAGTAAATCCTTAGCCATCTACTGTTGTTTTAAAGAGAGAGAGAAAGAAAGAAACAGAATTCCTTGACTGAAATGCAGAGCAAGTTTTGCTTGCCTAGGAAGAAAAAGTGTTTACAGATGTAAAGATAGTACCAGAACTCTGAATGAATGCATGGTGTGGCTTCTCGAGTCAACAGTTCTCAGAGTGTGCCCTAATGATCACTGGGCATCCACGGGGAAGAAACTGCCTTTCTTGCTTGTTCTCTCAGCAGTGTGAGTGGACTGTCGTAAAGGCTCCATGATGTGGACATTGGTACAGTTCTGGTGACTAATGAGGGATTGCTCATACGTTGTTCTACACAACTTCTCCATTTAATTTCTAGTGTGGTAAATACCAAAAGATGGAGCCTACATAAACCAAAGCACTTTGGGGTCTTTAATAATTTTTAACATATTAGAGGGGTTCTGTGACCAAAAAGAGAACCACTGATTGATTACAAGACATTGAGGCTGAAGAAATACAGGGTTTTATTTATTTATTTATTTAACTGTCTGATCGAGTGTCTTTTATTTGGGAGTTTGCTAGTTAGCAACTGAACAAGATTGCTGTCTCATTCTCAGCACAATTCCAGGAGGTTAGTGGTTGTCGGTAGCAAAAGATGCCTTGCAGCAGGACTCAGTGGAAAGCCAGAAGCTGACATGAGTGCATGTGCTTGACTCTGCCTATGCTGTCTTGGGTCATATGTAGGAGAATATGGATATGCTCATAATTAAAATATAGTGGCTCACGAAACTATAGAATAATTGGTGGATTGCATTGGTAAGTCTGAAACACTTATGCAGTGCCAATGGAAAGAGTTTATATTAGTCATTCTTTCTAGAATTCAGACAGGAATGAGCATACTGAGTTTGGATTAAAGTGGAAATGGTAACAAATTCTTGACTAATGTAAAATGAAATCTTTAGCTAAGAAAAGTTTAAGAGTTTTCAGAGCTTTCATTTATTGCTAATTATGATATGTCGATCATATTCTTTGTGTCGTCAGTGAGGGATTGTTGAGAACCATAGATTTTTCTAGAGATAAAAGTAAATGCAATCTGCCAAAGGACACATGTAGTCTGCCTGTGCAGAGGCCCCTGCCCGGGAAGCGTGCATACACCTGGTTATACCTGGTTATTCTCAAGGCTGTACCACCTGACAGGAAAGCTGAGTGCAGGCCAGACACGCTGCCATTCTGCGGCTCACTGCAGCTGCAGTCTAGTTAAAGCATTAAAAGAGCAGTTGGAGAAAATGTTTAAATGAGACAGAAATGAAAGAATCAGTAACTTCTCACAGACAAGCACTAACTTTAGAATACATACATGTACAAAACTGCTAATGAACCGGCGAATAATGAGGCTCCACACCACGTCAGGCTCCAGGGGATTCAGGAGAACAAGTTGTTGGCGATGCACACTGCTTAGTGGACTCAGAAGTGATGAAGGGTGTGGTTGAAGTGTGTATCTTAATCAGCAGCAAAAAGAAACTTTAGAAAAGGAGACTTTGTTCTACAAATCAACAGATTTCACAGAAAAACACCCAGTAAAACCCTTACATCTTTTTGCTAGATCATCATTAGATTTCTTGAGTCAAATGGCAAGAAGGCAACCAGTTAGTGTAAAAACAAAACAAACTTAGTGTTAAAAAAAAGCAAAAGTAAGTTCCAAGCTTCTGTGATAAATATATATTGAAGAATATATATATATAGAGAGAGAGAGAGAATACATTGAGATATATATATATATTGAAGGATGTATGTACTGCTTATGGTATATAGTATTCATGATTTTATTTCTTTAACATCAGAAGCCCTTGACAATCACAGGAAGAATATGATTCACTTTTGAAAGCCATCATATGACTCATGCCAAAAATTTTCATAATAAGGATTTAATTTAAATACCATAAGTCTCTTATTTAAAACAAAAAAAAACCTTCCTATCTAGCCATGCCAAATAATTGAGTACTCTGGGGCTTATTCCGTTGTCAGTTAACCAACACCATTTCTGCCAATCTTACCAGATTGAGAAACTGAAGATCAGAAAGCAAATCGTGGACTAACATAATATATATGATCACAGTGGCAAAAATCAAGATTTCTCATCACAGTTTTCACTGATAGTTCTGCATTTGGGATTCTCCACCAAAGCTAGCTATTAGAGATCTCTTTTTAAAATAGAGAATTTAACATAAAAATCTGGAAAAAGCCAAAATACATGTCAGTGACAGAACCAACACTAATTCAGTGCCTTTTGTGTCAAGTAGGGCCAGGTATATTTGAAAGAATTAAGAATTGAGTTACATGAATATGAACGTAGAAATGGTATTATAAAGCTGTTTTCAGTGCTTTCCAAAGTAAAACAGTCTATTCAGTTATCCTCAAAGTGACCTATTCACCATTTTAAGAAAGTAGGGATTTTCTGGGGATTGATTTATTTACTTCTCGTGTTGTTTCCTATTATCTTTCTATCTGTAGGCTGCAGTGGTTATGGGGCACTCTTTCAACTCTGTAAATAAATGAAACAAATTCTGCAGGAAATTATGCAACATAGAGAATTCCAAAAAATTATACACATGTGGATTTTTATTGGCTCTGATCATGTTTCAGAATGAAATGATTGTAAGTTTGCCAAACTGCTTAGCACAATTGTAGAGACTAAGTTGGAATGATTTGCAGAGAGACTGAACTGATTACATGGTGTTTTATTTGCATCACATTGAATCCAGAGCATGCTGAAAACCAAATGCAGAGCCAAGATACACTGGATGACATCACTTGGTTGTGGTCAGTGTCTGACATCCAAAAATCAGCATAGGAGATCCTCTGGTTATTTATTTTGCAGCAAAGAAAGCTAGGTTCTGGAAATGTTAAGTGACTTGTCTGAATTCACCAATGACAGAGCCGTGTAAAGAACCCACCTGGGCAGATGTTCAGGTCGAGGATTGATGCTCTGCTTTGGTGTCCATGTCCTATACCTGAGTGCTGGCTTGAATCCTCACTTCTCTGCTTCCTACTAAAGCACCTGGGAAGGCAGCCCGTGATGCCCCAAGTCCTTGGGTTCCTAATATCCACATGAGGGACTTGGCTCCTGGCTTCAGCCTGGCTCAGCTGTGGCATTGAGGACATCTGGGGAGTGAGCCAGTAGATGGAATTTCTCTCTGTTCATACTTCTTACTCTGTCAGTCTGCTTTTCAAATAAGTAGCTCAATCTTAAAGGAAAAAAAAAAAAAAAGAATTCATCTCTTCTGGTGCTGAGGCCAGTGTGCCTTTAGCTGCAGGTTAAACTTCCGTGTATCACAAAGACTAAAATTTACTCCTTTCTTTATCCCTTTGCAGGGTTTCTTCCGGAGGACCATCAGATTGAAGCTGATTTATGATAGGTGTGATCTGAACTGTCGAATCCACAAAAAAAGTAGAAATAAATGTCAGTACTGTCGATTTCAGAAATGCCTTGCTGTGGGGATGTCTCATAATGGTGAGTGACCACTTGCACCACGTGCCTTCTTAGCCTAGTTACAGCAGCTGAAGCAATGAGTGCTAGAGCCGTTGTTGAAAATACAGTCTTTGCAGAATGCCGAATTTAATAATAAAACATTTCTCACATACGTCAGTGTTTTTAAGATTGTAGCATGAAATTCTTCTCTCTGCCACTGGATGTTACCAGTGTGGGAGAAGAGAGTTAAAAATCTAAGGGATGAGGCCCGGCGCTGTGACCTAGCAGCTAAAAGTCCTCAGCTTGAATGCGTTGGGATCCCATATGTGCACCGTTTCTAATCCTGGTAGCCCCACTTCCCATCCAGCTCCCTGCTTGTGGCCTGGGAAAGCAGTCAAGGATGACCCAAAGCTTTGGGACCTTGTACCCTTGTGGGAGACTCAGAAGAGGCTCTGGCTCCTGGCTTCAGATTAGCTCAGGTTCAGCCATTGTGGCCGCTTGGGGAGAGAATCATTGAACGGAAGATCTTCCTCTCTGTCTCTCTTCCTCTCTGTTTATCTGACTTTCCAATAAAAATAAATGAATCTTTATTAAGAAAAATCTGAGGGATTTGATGGAAAAATTGTAGTATTTATGCAACTAAATAAGACGTTATTTTTTTTTATGTTCTGTCTAAAACCAAGTTTATGATTCAGAGAAATAAAGTAGAAAACCTGCCTGAACACACCCATGTTTTCATGAACCATAGAACCATCAACACAGTAAAATCATGGAAAATAGGCCTGTTGTTTAAAGAACTGATTCTTTGTCACCATTTGATTATGACAATTCACTGAACCACAAAAAAAATTCAGCTATAAGTGAGTAGTATTATATTTGTCGAGTATTATCAGTTCTTTCAAAAATCATTATGAGACCAAGAAATAAAAGTTACCAAGATGATCAAACTAAACACTGAACTTCATTTCATTTGAAACTCAGCATTTTAGAAGATGATCTTTTTAAGTCAATTTATATAGATTCTAAAACATCTGAGAAAATCAATTTTTTTCATCATGCAAATGTGTGGTTTCACAGCAGAAATCATCAAGATATTTAGCAAATAGGAGCTGATTGATACTTAACTCTTTTTTTCTCTGCCTAACTCTTTAAAAGTGGTTTGCAACATTGCATCACTAGCATGGGTCAGATCTTTTAAAGGGAAGAAAAAGTACTTTGCATGGGGCTGTCAACAATCGTGGACTTGAAGGGGGTTTGGCCCAGCTTTTCCCCAGCAACTGCCTCCGTCTGTTGCGCAGCCATGTACAGCTGCAGTCCTGGCTTGCAAAATAATCTGCTGATTTAATCCCACCAGTTTTCTTTTTATTTTAGACTTCATAAAGCATAAGGAAAAATTTTCGAGTCAAGGGTTGTATTTTAGGTGATGCAATCAAGTTGCAATAAACTTATTTCATTTCATGAAGGAATCATTGACTTTGAGGTCATTATCGCCAAGACAGCCTAGGAAACTTGCCAGTTCTGCTTTTAAACACTAGTATTTTTTGCCTGCTAGAAAAATTTTCAGTTCACACATTCATGCAAAATATAATTCTTGTTACTTAGAGGTGCTGTGCACATTCACATGAAATAAATGTGTGTATTGTTCACAGGCAAATATTGCTTAAATATGTACATCCCAACATATGTAGTATGAATGGTACAATTTTCTCCTCCCAGGAAAGTCAAAGCAAGCTATCATAAACTTGATGATCTGGTCTTTTGACTTCATATGACAACAACTTATTATCTTTAGAGAAGAGGCCAGTCCTGACAAGGAGTGTTCCACTAACTCTTGCAAAGGCATGATATCATGATTTATGCAGCTCAACACTTAAAGCAGAGCTGACTGAGAAAATCCTTCCTCCGAGTTTTTTGTAGAAATGCGTTTGCAGCACAGAACATGTCCATATGATCTATACACAAGACAGGAAACTCCGCAAATAGGTTTTGATTAGTTTTGCCTGTTATCTTGATGAGGAAAACATTTCTTGGTGAAAAACTTTCTTGACAGCTCTAGTCAGTATTTAAAATTCATTGCTTTGGCCAATGTTAACTCAACGGTAATAAGATTTCCCTTCATACACAATGCCTTTTTTTAAAAAGTTATCAAAAAGCTTATATTGTTATACACAGTCACCCAGCTCCTCCTCTCTCTCTCTCTTTTTTTCTTTTTTTCTTTTTTTGAAAAGCTTAGAGTTGGGTAGGCAAGGAGATGTCTTCAGGGGCCAGCGTCGTGGTCTAATAAGTCAAGCCACTCCCAGTGATACTAGCATCTCATGCAGGCACTTGTTGCTTTACTTCCAATCTAACTCCTTGCTGACGAACCTGGAAAACTAACAGAAGATGGCCTAAATGCCAGGCTCCCTGCTACCTATGTGGAAGAAGCAGATGAAGCTGCTGGCTTCTGCCTAGCCATTGTAGACTTTTGAGGAATAAACCAACAATCTAATTCACCCTGTCTCCTCTCCTCTTCTTTCCCTTTATCTCTTTCTAACTCTTTCAAATAAGTACATCCTTTAAAAAAAAAAAAAAAGAAGAAGAAGAAGAGAAGAGAACTTCCATCTACAAGTTTATTCCCAAATGCCTACAACAGTGCCAGGTGGACTAGGCTGAAGTTAAAACCAGGAACCTAATCCATGTCTCCCATGGGACAAGGATACCACTACTTGAGCCATCATGATCTGCTGCCTTTATGGCACATTAATAGGAAATCAGAAGCATAAAGCTGGAACTTGAACTAGACATTCTAAGAGGGGACGCAGGTGTCCCGAGTACATCTTAACCACTGCACCAGGAGCCCATCTCCGGCCAGATGTTTTCAGTATGAACAAGAAGAAATGAGCATCACCAGAGTAAACTAACTGCTCTGGGTTGCTTTAATGTGTTACTGTTTAGTCCTTTCAATGTATTTAGCATATCCCTTAGCCAAGCACTCACAGATTTGAAGCAGGTTGCTGAAGTAAACTTCAGGGAGTTGTGTTGTGCCATTATTCCTTTCAGCTTTGGAAATTCTGTGATTTTACATAATGAAACAATCTAACAGGTTGAATTTTTCACTTTTCTTTCTTTTTTCTTTTTTAATTATTTTTATTTGAAAGAGTTACAGAGAGAGACAGAGAAATTTTCTACCTGCTGGTTCACTCTCCAAATGACCCATCCAAAACCAGTAGTGTCTCCCAGGTCTTCATGTGGGCCATCCTATGTTGTGTTCCCAGTCCATCAGCAGGGAACTGGATCAAAAGTGGAACCACTGGGGCTTGAACCAGCACCCTGTGGGATTCTGACACCACAGGGGGAATCCTCACAGCTGCACCGCAGTACCAGCCCCTGAAGTTTTCACTTTCTAACCAATTATTCTGTATGTCTTACAGTTTTCCCAAGTTGATAGGCATCAGTCAAATCAGGTCTCCGTATTCTGATCAATTCCTCGGCTGTTATTAATATAACAAGCACATTTATTAATATTAACAAGTATTTATAATAATTTAGAATAATAAATATTGTTAATATTAATATGATGTATTAATATTGAGCATAATTTAAGGCTGTTAGTTTGGTAGCTGTGATGGAAAACCAAACTGCAAACCCAAAGCATACTGGGCTGGAGAAGGCGTTGAGTGCTGTATCAGACTTTGTTTGGGGGAAAGCTATTCTGATATATCTTGGGTCTTGATTGTGCTGAACATCCTGGAATGTGATTTCAGAATTCTTCCAGTTGCAAACTAATTCTGAAATATCTGTTTTCGGCATCGAATAAATAGCACTCCAGTATTGAGTTGATTGTTATGCTTTGAAAGCAAATTTTCTGTTTTTCTGTAAGAAATCAAGAAAAATCTCATTCCAGTTCTTTGGGTTGTTTAATGTGATGCCGCATCTCTAGACTGTGGTCTATCTGCTGATTACTAAGAAGGCTCCCTGAGTCCTCCCCAGAACAGACAGTACCCCGTCTAGAAACACCAATAGAGCAGGGCTCAAAATGAAAGTAAAACAGAAATAGAGACCCACTTCCTGGGACACCCAGAGGAGGCTACCAGGGACTGGTCACTGCGTCAGCAGCTGTTGGCCAGTGCAACTGCATCTGGAGAATCTATGAGAACACTGTCGCTTTGCTTTTTCACTCATATGGAGACTTACATTTTTGTTGTTTTAAATAGTAGTTTTGGTTTAAAAATCCTGCTGTCGGGTCCTGGATATGATTACTAGCCTTGACATAAGTCAGATTTTTTTAAGGTACCTCTTATTTTTTGGCTAAACAATTTGGTCATTAAGAATTTTGGTTGGTGAATATTTCATAGTTAAAACTGTTCTTCATATAAACTAAATAAAAATAGGTTTAGTCCAAATGCATTTTTAAATAAACTAAAGTTGCACAGAACTGTCTATTACTTATGAGTCATTCAGTTAGGTTTTCCCTTTAAAATTGAGATCTAATAAAAAAATTATCTTTCAGAAATAGGGAAAGCAGTGAAATGTTTGCTGATTAGGATAACCCATTTACAATTATGGGATTTTTCTTAGGCTGACTACTTTAAAAATAATTTCTCAATAGCTTCATAAAAATCCAGAAAAAAAGTTTCGCACATTTTTGTGGCACTCCACATTTTTACGATAGTTTCTCAGTGCTTTGCAAACAGTAGCTCTAGTATATATTTGGAAAAGAAAAGAAAATTTGCAAGGCAACTGGATCTAAACTTTTTAAGCTAGTTTTGGTTTTCGTTTTGTCTTGCTTGTTTTTTACTTCAATCTTCTGTGTGGTATAAAGAGGAATAATCTAAGTGCTAACTTTGAAGAGAGGTCGCAAAGTCCTAATACGCAGAGCTGCTCTGATCTTTAGACCCACATGGCATTCGTGATCATCCACAGCACAGCCCCGTCCCTTTTACTCTGGTCCTCTTTCCACTTACACTTCAGGAAAGCTGTGCTTTGCTGTCTCTGGAAAATGCCCTCTGCTTAAATATATACGGCTCCTTTTGGGTACGGCTTTCTGTTCCCTGTTGCAAGTTCCACCTGACATTCAAGGCCTCAGCTCAAATGTTTCTTTTCCATGAAATTTATTCACTGTGACACCAGTCTTCCTTAAAAAGCAAGGGAGTGATCAGATCTGTATCACCAAAAACCAGACCACAAGCAGCAGTTTAAAAATAGGTAGGTAGATAGGTAGAGAGATTGAAGGAAGAGGCTGGAACCAGAGAAATCTGTCATGTGACCAGAGCAGTATTAGGATGAAAAAGAAGGACATGGAAGTATCAGAGTTGTGCCCAGTGAATAAATGTACCTAGGAGAATGCAGGTGGTCAAGGGTTTTTCAGGAAGCAGGCGTTTGGCACCATGGCCAAGAAGCTGCTTGGAATGCCTAATTCCAGATCAGGTGCTGGGGTTTGCATCCTGACTCCACTTCTGCTTCCAGATTCCTGCTAATGCACACCTGATGGGGCAGCAGGTGATGGCTTAAGCAATTGGGTCCCTGTCACCAGTATGGGAGGCTGGATTGGTTTTCAGTCTTCCAGCATGGGCTATTGAAGGCCTTTGGGGAGTGAACCAATGGATGGAAAATCTCATTCTTTTCCAAATGAATAAATTAATAACAATAATGAAAATATTATTCAGGATATGTAGTTGAATTATTGAATGAGCCAAGAAAGGAACACAGGAAGAGCCAGTTTGGAGGAGAAACTCTGAAACTCAGTGCTATTTTGTGTTTGATATGTTTATGGGAGGCGGGGGTGTATCCAGCCTGCACATATAAAAGATTATGGGGATAAAAGTGAAAAGTACGAATCCACATCTCAAGAAACACAGAACAGAAATCGCTAGCACTGTTGTTAGTTAGAGATACTAAACTGAGGACAATGGCCTGTAAGCCAAGAAAGAAGGGCTGTGGAAGAGATTTGGGGAACAGCAGACAGAATCACAAAAGCAGAAGTCAGGGTGAGGAACGGTTCATAGGTTGAAAGGCTGGAAGAATGCTGGAAAGCACCAGTGGAGTGAGAATGTTGAAAAGGCTCCTGATCCGAACATAGGAAAAGCGGTTGATGTGTGAAACTTTGCTGAGTTCCAATGAAGCAGAAGCTCTATTGCAGAAGGGCAGGAAGTACATAGGGGTGACCCAGACAGAAGATGGCTGACACTGACGACTCTGTCAGTGAGGTCAGTGGTGGGGGAAGGGCCCCTTGAAAAGGAAGCCGCACTGGGGTCAGAACCTTAGGCATCTACTCATAAGGAAAGGAGAGAGCTGGGAAAGAGAGGCAGCTGAGGAAGTAAACTGTCCGTTTCTGATCTGGCCTCCCACGTGTGTCCTGTTCACGTTTGTGCCCACAGCCCAGGGTCTGGCACGCAGCAGGTCAGTGAGATCGTTAAGTGCTTCGAGTTAGACTTCCCAGTTGTTGGAGATCAAGCTAGAAAATGAAGCAGTGTTATTTCATCCTTCTCTACTGTGGGAAGATACTGAAGCATCCTATACAGATAGTTTGAAAAATGTTGGCTCCACATAATAAGTGTGACTTAGTGTTGGTGCTCAGGCTGCTTCTTGTTTTACTTCAGAGGAATTGGAAAATGGTAGTTCCTAGCTTGCCAAACCTTGAAATCCAGTTATTTTCCCCTCCAGAAAGTTGGAAAAACATAAAGATTTACCAGCAATAGCCATATGCAAAACAGCAGTGTTTCACGTCTGCATGCCGTGCACACACGCACCGCTCTTCACGAGCCACACAGCCTTACAAGTCAAAAGCTTGACACGATTGCGAGTTCATCCCTAAGATCTTGAAAGGCAAATCTTTTTAAAAAGCCTTCTACTCTGTGATGCTTTATTGTAAGAATCTGCTGTGGCAATTAGTGATATTTATCTGTAATGTACCTACTGTTGGATCGATGTTTTTAAAGTATGTCATTTAATTGTTTTTATTCCCACATCCAAGAAGCATCAAATTACCTATTCATTGTTTGCAGTTAATGTGTTCGATAACGTCTACACTAAATGTATGATGCCGAATCTGTCATATGCTAGTAGTAGTAGGCTGCCTAAATTTCAGTAAAAATATATTGTATAAAGGTAGGATCATTTACCCTCAAAAAAGAATGTCAAACCTGGATTTCACTGCCTTCCTATTCTGCTGCCTTTTTTTCCTGCCATGACACCTGAATTCCCCATGGATTACTAATTACCTTAAACGGGAACCTAAATGCCTGTGTCCAGAGTCAGACAGAAGTTCCTCAATGTGATTGGTGTGAGATCTGTAGAACAGACAGAATGTGGCTTTTTTTGTTTTTATTAGAGTCTCAAAGGCTAGATAAATGTCGCCTTAACAAAGAGAACAGAAAATGTTCCCTGCTAGATAGTTGCAGGGCTGTGGAATTAAAGGGAAGAATTAGGTATCTTCTTTCCATGTTTGTTATTCCATTGTTACAACAGTTGAGGACAAAAAAGTTAAGTAATTTTCTCAAGTAATTCTCAGTAGCTCGTCACTGAGTCCAAGCTAGAAAGTCTGTTTCCCAAGTCAGTGCAGTGTTTATTTCACTGCCTTTCACAGATTGGCTCAGTAACTCAGGATTTTACATGGAGCATTTTCCTTCTGTTTTTAAGATTAATCAGCAGTGGTAGGAAATTTGGAAAGCCATATTTGTGTATGGGCATACTCAGACTTTGTACTTCTGGTCTCCTACCTACAACGCTCATATTCATTTTCTGGGTTCTGTTTTGTTTTCTTAGATTTATTTTTATTTATATGAAAGGCAGAGTTAGAGATCCTCCATCCGCTGGTTCACTCTCTCCAAATGCCCACAAGAGATGGTGCTGAAGCAGGCCACAGCCCGTTAGCAGGATCAGAAGTGGAGCAGTGCACATAAAGGATGCTGGCATCACAGGTGGCAACTTCACGTGCTATGCCACAGTGTCCGTCAGTCTCCCTCTTCCATGTCTAAATTCTAATCTCGGTATTATAAAACACACACACCAATCCTACCTCTGTCCTTATCTTGGTTCTCAGATTCTCCCCTCAAAAGGCAGAAACTGAGAATCAACAACTACTTCATTGAAACACCATTGCCCAAAATATTTGAATACAGAGGAAGAGATCGATATACTTCATCTTGGGATTTGTTCTTTATTTATAGAAGGCATCGGTGTGTCATGGCTATCCTCCGGCTCTGTAGCTCACAGAAGCCGTACTCCCCTTCGATCTGTTTGTCCACAGCAGTGGAAACTGCTTGTCTGGCATGACTCTGACCTGGCCCTTCCCTGAATACTTCTCGGGCTTTAGCCCATTGCCTCACAGCAGGTGTGTGTGCCTGGGATTCAACAACAACAAAATAAAATTAGCTTCTTCCTCCTTTGAAAAATGTCCGCAGAGGGGCGAGCATGGTGGCTTAAAGGTTAATCCTGCACCTGCAGTGTCAGCATCCCTTATAAACACTGGTTCAGGTTCAGACTGCTCCACTTTTGGTCCAAAAGTGGCTTATGGCCTGGGAAAGCAGCAGAAGATGGCCAAGTTCTTGGGTGGACACTTGTCCCCATGGTGAGAGACCCAGATCAGCTTCAGATCAGCTCAGTTCTGGCCACTGTGGCCATCTGGGGAATAAGCCAAGAGATGGAAGAACCCTCTTTCTCTCTGTATGTCTCTCCTTATCTCTCTGCAAATCTGCCTCTCAAAAATAAATAAATCTTTTTTAAATACCTGGAAATAATTTTTTTTTTAATTTTCTCTATAACTTCAAGTTTCTATGTGTTTTAGTGCAAATTTAGTTCCACCAAATAGGACTTGGATTTTGCTCCTTTTCTGTACCTATGGTCTGTAACAATGCTAAAATCATTGATATAATTAGTTGAACTGATAATTAATTGATCTAACATGTTTCATGAACTTTTAAACAATGCAGATAATTTGTTGATAAAATATAGCCATTGGGAGAAATCTCAAATTATTTAAAAAATCAATTTTTTTAAGATTTATTTATTTTTATTACAAAGTCAGATATACAGAGAGAAGGAGAGACAGAGAGGAAGATCTTCCATCCGATGGTTCACTCCTCAAGTGACCGCAAGAGCTGGTACTGTGCCCATCCAAAGCCAGGAGCTCTTCTGGGTCTCCCACACGGGTGCAGGGTCTCAAGGGTTTGGGCTGTCCTCGACTGCTTTCCCAAGCCACAAGCAGGGAGCTGGATGGGAAG
Organism: Ochotona curzoniae; assembly: GCF_017591425.1. Classification (NCBI taxonomy): domain Eukaryota; kingdom Metazoa; phylum Chordata; class Mammalia; order Lagomorpha; family Ochotonidae; genus Ochotona; species Ochotona curzoniae. Next base: position 5,953,764 of record NW_024466607.1, read on the forward strand.
CAGGGCCACCGGGATTAGAACCAGCGACCATATGGGATCCCAGCAAGTTCAATGCAAGAACTTTAGCCGCTAGGCCACCGCGCCAGGCAAAAAAAAAAAATCAATTTTAATTTAGATTCTAGCAGAAGGATTTGGCCTTCATGTCTCCTAAGTCTTAAATGGTTTCAAGTTACTTTGGGCTATTTTTGTTAAGTTTTGGAAAACCAGGACTAGCAAAGGTAATAAATGACTGTCTTTTGAATTTTTGTTCACGTTACTCTTCTTCATTATGCACTAAAAAAATTTAGTTTTCTAACCATGTAAAATTCAGTGTATGTTTACAGTTTCTTACCTGTAAAAATTTAACCAGAACTTGGAACAGTGTTTGGCACAGAATAGTCACTCGGTAGTTTTTTGTTTGCTTTTTGTTTGTTTTTAAGAGGTAGTGTCGTATGTCCTGTGAGTAACTAAACCCCAAGAGCACTGGCTAATTGCTAATTCTGGCCATCTTTGTTTTGTTATGTGATAACCCTGATTTTCCCCAAATTTTATGCCAAAATTTCTTCTTTGAATGTATTATCATTCTCACCTGGTGCTTTCTGTTGGATCAATTTACCAAACTTCCCAACCTACATACTGCCTCATTTTCTCTCTGCTTTTAAAGTTGATATTTTGGAGTTTAATTCATCAAACAATTTTGTTTACACAATATATGAGGACCGCAAATGAAATGGGAGTTGGGAGAATCTAGGATTCCTCATTTTATGCAAGTCATGAACAGCCCTCCTTCTCCCACATAGCTAAACACAGGGGTAAAGAAGGCAAGATTTCTGTTCAGAAAGTGGCAATTTTTTAAAAGATTTATTGATTTTAATTGGAAAGGCAAGTTTTTACAGCGAGAAGGAAAGACAGAGAGGAAGATCCTCTCTCTGCTGTTTCAATCCCCAAGTGGTCACAATGGTCAGAGCTGAGCCGATCCGAAGCCAGGAGCCAGGAGGTTCTTCTGGGTCTCCCACATGGATGCTGGGTTCCAAGGCTTGGACTGTCCTCGACTGCTTTCCCAGGCCACAAGCAAGGAGCTGGATGGGAAGTGAAGCAAGCAAGATATAAACCCCCACGTGGAAGGGGAGAACTTTAGCCACTAGGCTACCACACCAGGCCTGAAAAGGACAAATTTTGAAGACTTATGTTTGAAGAACTCCTGTGAAAAGGACCTAATAACTTAATGAGTAGGCTAACTTAATGTAAAGGAGTTCCAAGGTAAGATTTTCTTCCCCTTTAAGCTTTGATCTCTAAGGAGACCTCTGTAATCCTTCAGTTGCTATTTAGTTTACAGACCTGAGATTGCTTTGTGATTTTTCAGCTAAAGGGTTAAATCTGTCTTTTCTCTAGAAAATTCAAAATTAAATTCACAAGACATTCAAAGGAATGTGTCATGCATACCTAGGTGTTATGGTGGAAATGCTCCCTTTAGCACTGACTGCACAGCCCCCAGTGCTGATGGGACAGAACATGCTGCCGTCTACAGCTCGAGGGGCTGAGTGTGGTAGAGGATGCTGCCTGAGACACACGTGTGTCATAGTCTGTCTCTGGACAAGATCGTGCTGCTGGCCACAGCCACAGGCCTTAGGGTGGGCAAACTTAGAGTCCAGGGGACCCTAAAGTAGCATTACTCAAAATGAGATTTTAAAGATTGTATTGGTAGGGAGGAAGGAGAACATACCTGAGTTGAAAGAGTTACCATGAGAACATGTTTCTCCCTAACTTTGGCCTTTCTTTCATCTTCTTCTTTTGTACTTACTCATTTGACAAAAGCCCAAAGTTAAAGATAGTGTCTTTCAGACTGACACCATTCTGTGATAGTTTTGGAGGGCCGGGGGATAATCTCTCTCCACAAAGTAGCAAGATGAACAAAGGAACATCATGTTTCTCTGCAACAGAGACAAAACAGATTGTGTAATCTCACTGAGAACCAAGCCTATGTCTGCACAACTTTGAACCCTGTGTGATTCCTTACTTTAATTTGTGGAATGTGTTGATCTTTCTAGCGTCTGACCCCATATCAAGTGCTGGGGTTACGAAACCAGATAGCACCCTTTCTTTGGACATTAGAACATTGTTCCATAGTGGTACAAGTAGGCTTGTAACATAACCAACTGCAACAATGTGTGAATTTGGCTGTCATTGAAATATGTACCCACGGGAAAGCATAGTTAATGCAGCTTGAAGAAGTCAGGGAAAGCCTCATAAGGAAGGTGACAGTTGAATTGGGCTTTGAGGGATGAGTAGGAATTGGTTCCGGCTGATTCTGTGTTTAAGTACTTTGTTTTCTTTACGACTCTCGAATTCTTTGACCTTCCTAGCAGGATCATGCATTACATTTTTACAGTGATGAGGGTGATTTTTAGGATAGCCCTTGCTTCTGTTGTGAAATGAAAACCTCAGCAAAGTGACAGTGGGACAAGGATTGGAGATGAGTGGGAGGAGGGTTTGTTACTGAGTGGGAGCCAGGGCCAGGGAGGGGACAGTGTGCAGGGGGAACAGTGCTAATTCGTCCTGTCATTCCTCTCCCTCCGCAGCCATCAGGTTTGGGCGGATGCCCCAGGCCGAGAAGGAGAAGCTGTTGGCTGAGATCTCCAGTGACATCGACCAGCTGAACCCAGAGTCTGCCGATCTCCGAGCCCTGGCAAAGCATTTGTATGACTCATACATCAAGTCCTTCCCGCTGACCAAAGCCAAGGCGAGGGCGATCTTGACAGGAAAGACAACAGACAAATCAGTTAGTTTTCTTCTGCTGTTTTCACTGGAGGTGGCTGGGGTGTGTGTGTGTGTGTGTGTGTGTGTGTGCAGTAAGTGACTTATGTTACCCGTGCATGTGCAGAAAACTTTCAACTGTTGACTGTTAACATATTGCAGGCTGAGTCTGAGACACAGGAAATGTTTTCAGATAGAAGTAAACATTATTTTGAAAAGAGGAAAGAGTACTCCAAGTTGTGAGAAAGTCTTTGAGAGTAGTCTAAGCAGAAGCAGGTGCCTTTAGCCTCCATGAATGAGCTCAGGCACCTTCATCCTGCCACCCTGCTCGGGATCCCTCTGTTTGTTTGGTGTCAGAGGAACTAACCACAGCTTCATCCTAACAGCCCTGCTTTCTCTAGGCAGAACCTGGCCTAAGGTATCCAGTGCTATTCATTCACTTTCCAGAACAATCAGTTAATGTTCATGTACCACGAGGGGCATAAAACTACATTCCAGATATTTTGCTATCTTTCTTTCTTGTCACATTCTGTTCATTGTTACTGGGGAACTGAAAGCTTTGTCCGTCCATTACATTAGTGGATTTTCTGCATGGCTCGCAGCTGCCGGGGCTCCTCCAGCAGATTCTCAGACATCTGGAGGCTTGTTGAGTAGCACTGTTTAGAAAGCTCAGAATGAATTATAATTGTTACTGAGTCAAGCTTTCCAAGAAGCAGAACTCTGCACTGATAGGAAGCTGAGCGAGCGTGTGGAATTATGTTGAGACAAAACTGAACTTGAGTCCGAGTCCCAGTTGGCTGTCGACTTGCACGGCAACCTGGGTCGTGTCTCTATGCCTCAGTTTATTTGGAGATGGGGTCTAACTTTGACTCTAAGATCTGCAGGGCGTTCCTAAGGCTGTAGAGATGCAGAATACACTCAGTATTGAAACCCCTGTGTGCAATCACTGATTTTCTTAGGAGTATTTCCAGGAAGGTTATGGAGGAACTTAAGAGAAATGTGTAACTTCCGCTCCCCACCTCCACTCAGATGTGTTTTGGGGAAAAAAATCTCATTACCCTTTAATGTATTTTGATGATTATCTCAAGATGTTATTTTTCCCATTTAACTAACCCATTTAGTAACAGTAGAATCAACTAATAGGCTAAGTAGACTGTGAAACAGAGCCATTTGCCAGTAAGGACAGTGAGCTTTCTGACTTGTTTAAAGAGGTTGTTGCTACTTCAGCAATGAAAGACCTGCATCTAGTTTGTTACAACTGGAAAAAAAAAAAAAAAAAAAAGCTCATTTATTATATTCAAGCTACATAGCCCTTGGAGCTGCTAGAATTCCCTCCTGAAGGAGAGGGAAGCTGAAGTCCAGAAAGGTTACAGCAAGTGCAGAGATAGAGGACCGTGATGCAGGCTTCCTGGCCCCAATTCAGAGCTGGCTGAGCACGATGGTCCCTCAGTGTGGGACGTTGCTGGAAGCAAGCCTCTCCCCTTGCCCAGCAGGGAGCCAAGGAGATGTGTGTACCAGGGAAACCTCACCTTGGGCAAACCTTCTCAGTAGTGATTCTTCCTACCAGTTTTAAAATAGCAGTAGTTCCTCACCTCATCCTACCATCCCACCATATTCACAGTTGGGAATTTTTTTTTTTTTTTTTGCTGTTTTATTCTTGAATTATGTTAGCTGCTCTCCTTTAAAAATAAACTCTTCATTTCCAGGAAGAGAAACAAAGAAAATGGAGCAACCAGTCTAAAGAGCATTAACACTTTAAAGCGTATTATTGCTGAGAGCAGATATAGAGCGAGGCCTGAAGACTGGAGGTGCAGAGCTGGACGCATGAACCCCACAGCCAGCAGTTGGCTTCACATTTTTGCCCAAGGCTGTTTAGTTTCCAGGCACTGCTTTCTCACCTTAACTTTATCCCCCAGTTCAGACCTGCAATTCCTGCTGGAAAGATACCTGGAAAATAGGAGAAAGATAAAAGCAAAAAAATCCCCGGTAGTCAAGAATTTAAATTCACACTGCTGGTGGCCTGCGTATTCTGGGTTACTGCAGGACACAGACCCCAAATCACAGCAGAGTACTGTAAAACCTCACTCCGCTAGACTCCTTGGCTCCAAATCTTTGAGTTACAAGTAAGATTATGGAAAGATGTTTATAGAACAAATGGCTTTTGGGCCCATGTGGTGGCACAGAGTTAAGCTGCCGCCTACAGTACCAGCATCCCATGTGAATGGTAGTTCAAGTCCTGGCTACTCAACTTCCAATCCAGCTTCCTGCTAGTGTTCCTGGGAGAGCGATGAAAGCTGGTCCATTTCCTTAGCTCCTGTGTCTGTAAGAGATCCAGGTGGCCTTTCAGGTTGCTGGCTCCTGCCTAGCCTGACCTCAGCTATTATGGTCACTTGGAAAATGAGCCAACAGAGAGATCTCTTTCCTTCACTCTTTAATTTTTCCTTTAAAATAAATCAACAATTCTTTTTTAAAATATTAATTTAATTTCTCTGAAAGGCACATCTACAGAGAAGAAAGAGAGAAAGATGTTCCATCTCATTGCTTTACTACCCAGTTGTCCACAATGGCCGGAGCTGCACCAATCTGCAGCCAGGAGCCAGGAGCCTCTTTTGAGTCATTTGTGTGGCTACGGGTCTCAAGGCTTTGGGCCATCCTCTGCTGCTTTCCCAGGCCATAAACAGTGAAGTGGAGCAACCAGACACAAATTGACGCCCATATAAAAATCTTGAAGGAGGAGCATTAGCCAATAAACCATTATACCAAGTCTATTAATAAATCTTTTTTAAATGAAGCTAAAGCTAGTTTAAGGGGAAATGTGCAAACTACTTATGCTCATAAATTGGACATAATTTATGATTTGGATAACAGAATTGCCGTTAGTTGGGGTCCAGAAAAAGAGAGCAAGAGTGAAACAAATTAAAATAATCCGTTTGCTGATTACACAAAACTGGAATACAGTTTTTTGGCCCTCTCCTCCTTATCTTGCAAAATCAAATTAAGCACTGGTGGAAAGAAAGAGTTCAGAGAGGAATATGAGAGAAAAAAAATCCCAAATGCAATTTCCAATGAGACTAGAGATTTGTTCTTTATCTCCATGGTCATGTTATTCATTTGATAGCATCTATCTCAGGGGTGTTATGTTATCTCTTGGCCAGGACTCATGATAGCATTGATAGGAAAGCCCTTGCAGAAGCCTGGACTCTTGAGAGAGTGGGGGGACATATAAAAGCAACTCTGTCTATGTAGCAAAACTAGTTAGTGCTGTGCAGCCTCTTAGGAATTGATGTCATCCGTGTTGGTTTGGCCAAACTGGGAGATGCTACTCAGCAGCGATGAGCAGCTACCCTGAGCCTTTGGGAAAGGAAGTCAGTGGACTGAAGAGGCCGTTCTTCAGATTATCTCACTGCTCCTCTGGAGCCAGCTGCCCTCTCAGCATTTGCCTGCAGGCCAGCCAGGCCTTCTTCCCTGCCCAGTTAAACTTCCTGCTCCTATCTCTGATACCCTCGGGCCACTTGCACCTTTCAAAAGAGATAAATGTTCCTGCTCTCCTCCTATCAACTTTAACTTCTTATCTTTGGGATCTGATGCCTCTACTTTTCATTGTCTTATCTAGAAAAATAATGATTGGAGATTTTAGGGTTCCAGGATAGAGAAAGATAGGAAATAGAACCACTAAATATTGATCACCAGAGAGGAAATTTTGGAACAGTAGGCCTTTTTGTCACCTACTGATTCTCTCATGACCTATGTCCTTGACAGTAGCTTGTTCCAGTTAATTTCCCTTCTGTAGGAGATCCCCGTTGAACTCTGAGAACCTTGAGTATGCTAGAAGCAGGGCAGACTGTTTCGTGAAGGCAGTTTGATAACTGAATGGACTTTGGAAGTTCCCCATGTTTGACTATTACCCCGGTGCAGTGATCACACTGGGTGTATCAGTGCCACGCGATCCCATGTTTGTTGATGAAAATAAACTGAGAGTGGTTTTCAAAACCATTTTCAGTGCTGTGGTTTGTCATAAAACAATAAATAGAAAAACACTTGGTGTACCTGCCAACTTTTCACTCCGTATCCAAGAGATGGTGAGGCCCTGGCTATTTTCTATCTGCAAATAAGGAATAAAACTTTTTATTTGTACTGTACTGGACTTTGGGTTCCAAAGCATTGCATTGTTTATGATGAGTACATGTGGAGTCAAGATTTTTATGAGTACAAGAGCAAAACTGGTGCCATCAGAAGCATGGCTATTCTAAATAGTGTGTGAAGTAGGAAAGTACTGAAGAATAAAATCAATGTGGAAATGGAAACTTTTGCAAAAACCACTTAAATGTATGCATTCTAGAATTTAATATGGCCGTCAAACCGAATGACTCAAACAATTAGAAAGCTATCTACCCTGCCAAGTGGATGCTTAGAACAATATAGTCTCTTTTCCCATGATCTCTAGAGAAATCTGCCATCAGGTGAGCTCTCAGAGGAAAGAGACTGAGGAAGCCAGAATAAGCAGAGCAGGAGAGCAGTGCTGATGCATTTCCACAACTGCTGGAAACTTTGGGCTCCAAGGTTCTTAATACATGTGTCAGTATTAATTTATTCTTTAGTTGCCAAGATCATGAGAAATAAAGAGCCACATATCTGAAGCAATAGTGTTCTCTCAGAGTATGTTAAAAAGTAATATTCTACATAGTTAATAAGACAAGCGCTTGGATTTTCTCAATGATTGTGCTCACTTGGCCCTACCCTTCTCTGTCCACCGTGTAACCTTTTGGCTGGCAATTGACGATTTGTTTAAGAGCCGTGGTTATATGCTAGCTTAATAGTATAGATAATTCTTCCAGAAGTCTCTGTTTATTTGTCTTAAACTCTTAAGACACATAGGAAAACACAGTGACATTGGACAGGTTTTCAAACTTCTGTTCAACAGAGCACTGAACTTTGTTGCAAACAGTACCTCAAAACCCCAGCAGAGAAAATCCTCTGCTTAAAAGCCCCAATTCATCCCAGGACAGACTTTCTAGTGAAAAGTAAAAGAAGTTGAAAAGTTACAGAGAAAGCAATGGGAAAGTCAGAAAACGCGATCAGCACCCAAGGGAGTGTGGTTCTAGTTCAGGGTGTGCTGTCAAGAGTGATTCAGCTTGGGAAGGACGCTTGGCTTGAGTTTATTCATACATACAGAATGATGGTGTGGACCCTTTTTCTTTTTAAAAAATTTCTTTTATTTGAACTGTGGAGTGATAGAGAGGGAAGTACAGAGAACACGATCTTCCACTGGCTCGCTCCTGACATTGCCGTAACAGCCAAGGCTGGGTAAGGCCAAAGCCAGGTCTCCCACGTGACTGGCCTCCTTCCACTGCCTTCCAAAGAGTGTTAGCAGGGAGCTGGGTTGGAAATAGAACCATGCTTTGAGGTGGGTTGCTGGTGGTAGCCTAACTTGCTGTGAAGCAATACTGGCCCCTGTTTAGGAAGTCTTCTTTAGTTCTGTAAATTCTGCAGGGTTCAACAAAAAAGTAAATAGGAACAAGACGGGCAGCAAGAGGGGCAACCTAAAGACATTGAGGAACCACTCCCTTCTGCTGTGGATTAACATTCACCTGTTAAGCTCCTCAAGGAGAGCTGTGTAAATCTAATGTGAGGAAGCGCAGAGAGAAGGGAACCAGCAAAGGAGAAGGGCTCCAGGAACCACGTGTCCTTTCTTGCAGAGGAGGACTACATTTCTTAAAGTCAGTTTTATCTCAGACAAGGTCACCAAGGGATTGAAAGAGCGAAGAGTTCTCTCCCATCCTAATTGTATCTATCCTATAAGAGAAAACCCTAGAGTAACAGGAGCTCTGTTCGTTGATTTTTTTCTATCTCTCTTTGGATTCCTATTTTATTGTTCAAAAAGGAGTGACAAATTTGTCATGTTCTTTTATAATACCTTCTGTAACTTGTATATTAACATATTACTGCAATTAGATTACAAAGAGATACTATTGTTCTGTTTCTCCACTCCAGAAGGTAGACTTTTATTAGTCTTTGTTTTCCTCATGGAGCACATTTTCCTCTTCGTGCTCTACATGGGAGGCATGCTGCAGATGCAGAAATGAACTTCATCTTCTTTATAAAATAGCATTTTTAAAAAGATTTAGTTTTATTTGAAAAGGCAGAATTGTGGAGAGAGAAAAATGAAGAGACAGATCTTGTATCTGCCGGTTCACTCCCCAGGTGGCTGCAGTGGCCAGAGATGGGGCAGCCTGTAGCCAGGAGATAGAAGCTTCTTCTGCATCTTTCCCATGCATGCAGGGGCCCAAGCACTTGGGTAATCTACTGCTGCTTTCCCTAGCCATTTGCAGGGTGCTAGATTGGAAGCAGTGCAGCTGGGACTTAAACCAGCACCAGTCCAGGATGCTAGAACCCCAGGCGAGGCTTAATCTGCCACAGTACAGTGTCAACCCCTAGAACAGTTTTTGTAAACCTACCCCTTGATATATTGGGCCATTATTTGAAAATTAAAATAGATTTAAATAAGTTATACATGATGTATGTCTCCAAAGAAAATTTCCCGTTGAAAAAGCCATTTTACTTCCCTGGGCAAACATTGTACTTAAGCTAAGCTTTTAGTCTTACCTTATTTTGTCTGTACAATATGTAAAGAGTACAGATATCATAATGGCCAAAGAGATATTCACCAAGAAGCCACCAGGACCTAACCGATATAGAGCCCTTCCGATGCTCTGGGGAGACCCAAATAATTTGGTTCCCATCATTTGTAGAATTTTTATTTTAAAAGCTCCAGGGATGAGACTGTCTAAACCTGTTAAAATCTTGTGCCAGGTCCAGGGGCAAGCCTTGGAAGGCCATTCTTCTTGGGCCAACATCTCACTGTCCCGTGTTTGCACTAACTGCCAACAAACAGGAGAGAGTTCAAATCCTGGAGAGCCTGACATCTCAGTCAGAAGGGAAAGTTGCCATTAGTCAGGAAGGCCACCATTTGTCTCTTACCATGTGGGAGAAAATCACACTTTCAAATGGGCAGCACAGGAATTGCCCAGCCGTTCTCTAACTAACTAGAGACCACCTTCTGGGGGAAGGTTCTCCCAGGTGGGCTGCCAACTGAGGGATCCCTGCCCAGTTAGCAAATAAAACTTTTCCTGTGCCTGCAACTGACTTCCAGCATTTGCTTTTTATGTTAAACTGAGGACAAAACCCACAGAGGTTTGCTGGTAACAGCAGGACTGGTGCGGTGGTAGAATGGGCCAGTCTTCCACCAGTGGTGTCGGCATCCCACATGGGCACCACTTTGTGTCCCAGGTGCTGCGTTTCTGATCCTCTTCCCTGCTTAGAGCCTGGGGAAGCAACAGCTGATGGTCCAAGGCCTTAGGCCCTGTGCTCACCTGGGGGAGCAGGAAGAAATTCCTGGCTCCTAGCTTCAGCTCATCCCAGTTCCAGTCACTGCAACCATTTGAAAGTGTGAACCAGCAGATGGAAGAACTCTGTGCGTGTGTCTCTCTCTTTGTCTCTCTCTCTCCGTAACTTTGCCTTTCAAGTAAAATAAACAAATTTTTAAAAACTAAATTAAAAATAAAAAACCCTCAACAGTATGTATATTTCAGATCCAGAAAAACCTGGATCCACCCCAATCATGTCCTACCTGTAATTAAGCTTTATCCACCCACTTGGCATAGTGTCTGAAGATAAACATATTATTAGCCCCAAACTGGTAGTGTAAAATCATCAAGACCAGATTGAAAGGTCATATGGCTCCTTCCATAATAGTAGGTCATTAGATGATCTTGTATATGCTAATTGAAAGTATATGGGCTCCACTTTGCTTTGTACGAAATACAGAAACATGACTGTGGAAGTGCACTACATATTTTATGCAATATTGTACCAGAAATATAATGATGGTACAATAATATTTTAAAGCTTCCTCTTTCTAAAAATTATGTGTTTGAGAGGGAGAGTTTTGAGGAGCTTTCTTTTCTGCTGGTTCACTTCCCAGATGTTCAGGAGATGAGCTCTCAGTCTGTAACTCCCAAGGAGGTAGCAGGAACCTAGTTCATGAGCTTCACCTGCTGCCTCCAGGGTCTGCACCGACAGGAAGCTGTTACTGGAATGCAGGTATTCCAGTACTGTGTATGGCTGCTGAGCCAGGTACTCATCTGTACTACAATACTGAATCGATGATTCAAGGGATGAGTCAGCTCTCATGGGCCTTTCACAGGTATGAGGACAATAAGGAGGCTCTGCATGAAACATGAAAATGAGGTGCGAGTGAGCTGTTTGCTTTTTGCTACCTAAGCGTGGTTATATTGGTTGCAAAGATCATGCCTGGGGATCACTCCCACAATTTGACAGATCCACATGGAGGCTGAAAGAATCTAGCTAGGCTTTAAAAATGCAATTAAAGCAGCATAATTAGACATGACTAAGGAAAACAAAGCAAAACAAAAAGCTTCACCTGATGTGCACTGGTCATGTCAATACCTACAATTCTCTGCCAGTCACTACTTTCTCAAAGTGCTGAAAGCGTTTTAAAGAAAATGGAACGGAATGGTTTGGCATGATGGTGGGGGTGCCGATTCCTTTCTCCGTCCTTGAGTATTTACTGCCAGGAAATCCTGACCAGCCTTGATTGCCAAGCGGTTACAGGCACATTGTTGTTAAATTGGGAGAGAAAATTAGCAGGATTTTGTGCCCTGTGTTCAACTACCACAGCACTTCAAAAACAGGAACCTGGGGCTTTATATGAGGGGACGGGGGAAGTGAAGGGAAGAGTCACAAGGGTGATTTATCAGGGCATAGTTCCAGATAAAATGCTTACATGGAGGTGATGGGAATTTGATGCATATATGCTGTGCCAAGAAACTGAGTGGTTAAGCAGAAGCTTATTGAAATGTGACATGAGCAGTTCTGAGTCAAGTCTTTCCATACATGAAGAGGTGATGACTTTGTGTTCCCGTTATTAGTACTCGGACCTGTGCAGTTGCATTTTTCAGGTTTCTGTCATATTTGCACGGCAGAGTCAAAAGTCAGTATTGCATGATTTCTGTAGTTCTGCAAAGGTTTCTTTACCCATTCAAAATTTTCTTGTGATTAGAATCAGACATTCCAGGGAAACACAATAAATTTTAAATTGATGTGACTGAGAAGCACAGTAAACACATTTTGAAAAACCAATTAGATCTACCAGGCAGACCTGCTCCTGGGCCCTCACATCCAGACTTCTTTTGCAGTTTGCCAAACGCTGTAGTTGAAAGGAATCTTTCTAGTGTGATAAGTGAGAATTTTTGGAATAGCTGCAGTAGATGGTGTTGATCCCATGTGCATCTGTAGAAATCCATTCACCATCCGAGAATCCTTAGTGTGAGTGCTATTTCCTCCAGGGCAGAACAGACTTAATAGCTGGGAAACAAAAAAACTTGTCGACTCCTATCATCATTCATGAAGTGGCCTATGAGCATACATTACACCCTTCCCCTTTTATCAAAAGCAAGAGAATTCTCAGTTTCTGTGCTCAAAAAAAAAAAAAAAACTTTGAATATAACTAGGACTCTGCATTGTATGTGTTTCTGTGCAGTAATAAGCCACATACACCCTGCATACATGCGTGCCACACAGCTTCTGAGAAATGAGAAGAGATGAAACCCTCCAGTTTTATCTAGTCCCCTCAGTTGAGAACTCTAAAGCCTAGGAAACATAAATGACATTCCTTAGTCACAAAATTAGGCACCGAACCAAAAGTAAAACCCAGAAATCCTCCACTCTGTATGCCATTACAGGAATAGCATTGGGTTTAAACTCCTAGTGTAGTTCAGTTTCCAGTGTATGTATGTATAATAGTGTCTCTTCTCAGACTTGCCTTGAGAGTTTTGTAATGGTCCCACGCCTTTTGTTAATTCCATACAGGAAAATGGAAGAGCATTTTATGACCAACACAATTTGCTTTTAAAAACAGCCTATTGCAAACTTGAGAAATGGATGCACATGTTTTATTGATTATTTGACATGTAAGGGCAGATATTTTTAAAGTTCAAAATCCTTTTTATTTTGCCACTTTTGCAGCATTTACCCACGGGCCCTCTGCATCTGTTCCTTCCAAAACAGATGGCTTCCAGAGCAATAATAAAAAAGAAATAGATGTTTTCTTGGCAAAATATTTCTAATTTGCTTTCTGATTTTTTGTAGCTAAGTTTTATTTTATATGCACACTGTGTTTCATTTGTGATCCAAGTAGATTTAAGCTAAAACTGCAATATTACTTTATGTTCAAGTGGGTATTGTCAACCCTGAGTTGCTGAAATTGGGTTTTATTGAAAGAAAATTAAAATTGAAAGCCAAGATAAACAATAGGTTTTGTGTCATTTTGAAAAATTAGCAAAGAACAAATTGGAACTTTTAGCCAATCATAGATAAAAGTCACAGTATAAATTACAAGGTAAGAAGACCAAAACTGATGACATATTCTTGGGCTTATGAAGTAATTAAGATGAATATTAAAAAATAATAAGAGTTCTTTTCTACTGGTTTTGTGTCGCCCACTTTAAAGCTCGTAATGAAATAAGCAAATTTCTACAAAACAGTTTTATGAACTGGGATGCCATTCACTGTGAGTTAAACATCTCCGACTCAGCCACCTTTTCACTTTTTTATTTACAGCCATTTGTTATCTATGATATGAATTCCTTAATGATGGGAGAAGATAAAATCAAGTTCAAACACATCACCCCCCTGCAGGAGGAGAGCAAAGAGGTAGCCATCCGCATCTTCCAGGGGTGCCAGTTCCGCTCAGTGGAAGCTGTGCAGGAGATCACAGAGTATGCCAAGAGTATTCCTGGATTTGTAAACCTTGACTTGAATGACCAAGTAACTCTCCTTAAATACGGTGTTCATGAGATCATTTACACGATGCTGGCCTCCCTGATGAATAAAGATGGAGTTCTCATATCAGAGGGACAAGGATTCATGACGAGGGAGTTCCTCAAGAGTCTGCGAAAGCCCTTTGGTGACTTTATGGAGCCCAAGTTCGAATTTGCTGTGAAGTTCAACGCACTGGAATTAGATGACAGTGACTTGGCAATATTCATAGCTGTCATTATTCTCAGTGGAGGTAAGATTCACCTTTTAATCTTAAATGGAATAGGGTGGGCTGGTGTGGTGGGATGGCTGAAAGTTCTGAATTTTCTGTGTTAGTCCATGTTCCTTTTATTCTGTACTTATCTGCACTTCTCATGTAGAAAATATCAATGGCACAATGCCGCAGGAGTGTCATTGCGCATGTCACATGGCACGAAGGTACGTCAGTGGCACAATGCCACAGGAGTGGCGTTGCACATGTCAGATGGCACCAAGGGATGTCCCTGTGAGTGCTGTGGAGAACATAGGCTCTTTTCATTCATCCCTCACAATGTTTTCTTTGGTTGAGCCCAATCACAAAAGACAAATGCCTGCTTCTATTTTATTCTTTTTTCCTTTCCAGAAAGCCAATCCAATGCTCAGTTCATTTCAGTAATGACCTATTTAACTTTGCCCAATACAATGCTCACTTGGCATAGACAAGTACTGCTAAAGGTTAAAGGGTTTTGGGTTTTTTTAAAGATGTGTTGTTTAAAAAGCAGAGCACTAGCAAAAAAAGCAAAAAAAAAAAAAAAATCTCCTATCCACTGGGTCACTCCCCGAATAGCCGCACAGCCAAGTCAGGGCCAGGCCAAAGCCAGGAGCCAAGAACTCCAGCTGGGTTTCTGACATGGTTGAAAGGGGCAGGAGCTCTTGGGCATCTTCTGCCATTTCCCAGGCCTATTAGCAGAGCAGCTGGAACTTGAAAAAGCACTCTGACCTGGGGTGCTGCCGTCCTGAGCGTGAGCACTGTGCCTCTGCATGCGTTGACTCCCATCATGCACTTGCCCTAGCATCACTAAGATGCTCTTCTTGAGTCACTTTGCTGATATCAGGAATCAGGGACTCTACCAGTACCCCTGTTGTCCTCATCTGCGTGCTCCTGTGGGCTCCTCTGCAGGCTTCCCTAAAGGTACCTTTGTGAGGTAGCTGTCTGGGGTTAAGAATACAGGCTGAATGTAAAAACGTAGAGCAGAGAGATCAGCTGAGCTGTTGAGCAGTGGTGGTGTAGTTTTGGCCTTGCCATTACACGATCTAACCAACCAATCCTCAAAGCCAGCTCTTAAACTAAATGTTACTCTGATTAGCCTCTTGTGTTTTTTAAGTGGAGTAGAAGAAAGTTTTACTTTCATCTCTCTCTGTAAAAGTTATTTTTAAACAAGTTTTCACATTGAAATGAAGTTCAGATGCTGTTTTTTGTGTCTGTGAAAACTCAGGTAAGGGTGTATAAAGAGCATAGCCCGTGCTACAGTCCTTTGTTGTCCAATTGAGAACTGAAAGCTTCCAATATCAGGGGCATACTGTTATTAGCACTACTACAAATAATAATCACAAACACCACTAAGAACTTCCTGTATGTCAGGCAGAGTTCTGAGCACTTCACACGCATTAATTTAACCCTCACAACAGCCCAGGGAAGGGAGGACCATTTTAGAAATGAGGAAACCAAAACACCAACATGCCCCCCCTCTTGCCTAGGATTGCACGGTGAGCCCAGCGTGGAGCCACCTCTGATTCCTTGTACATCATTAGACACCCTGCAAAATACTGCTCTTTCAGTTGCTGGGGTAAAATAGGCAGAGCTCATACGCAGTATCAACTTGTAACTCACTTAAAGGACATTTTAACCAGCCAATATTTTAAGGCACATTTTATTTTAAAGAAAAAATAAATGTGTTAACATTTTGTGCATTTCAGTATTTTTCTTTTTAAGAAAATATTTAGTTAGTTAGTTATCAGAAAAGGCAGATTTACAAAGAGAAGGAAAGATAGAGAGAAAGATCTTCCACCTCCTGGTTCACTCCCCAGGTGGCCACAACAGCCAGAGCTGAGTAGATCCAAAGGCAGGAGCCAGGAACTTCTTCTGGCCACTCCTATGGGTGCAGGGTCCCAAGGACTTGGGCCTCCACCATTGCTTTCCCAGGCCATCAGCAGGGAGCTGGAAAGGAAGGTGGCAGCAGAGATATGAACCTATGTTCACATGGGATCCTGGCGTGTGCAAGACGAGGATATAGCTGCTGAGCCATCTTGCTGGGCCCTCAGTGTTTTTCTAAAGATATATCTATATATAATATTATTTTTATATATGTATGTATACACACACACCCTGGAAGCAGCTGTGATGGTTCCAGTAGTTGGCTCCCTGCCACCCACATAGGAGATATATATATATATAAGTATTTGTATATACTTGTATGTATTAATATATATCTACAATATATATTAATATATATCTATATCTCCACTTTTATATATATATACATATATATCTCCACTTAATCATTTTCCCATCTCTTGACAAATTCTTTGTTGATATTTTCTATGTTGTTATACAAGTGATGCATACTTACTTTATAATTCAGGCAATACGAAAAGCAGAGATTTCTGTCTTCACTATAAAATGGAATTAACAGCCCTATTCTCTAAAAATGTTTGTATAAATAACACATGTACATAGACATTAACACAGATATAATGCATAATGTGTTTTCTGAAACACTATTTCTAATGACTATAAAATACTTCATTCTATTAGGAGACAGTTACAGACTAAATTGTCTCCCTATTCAGTTTTAGGTTACTTATAATTTATTATTAAAAACTATAGAAAAGAATATAGAATATTATTGAAAATGTGTGCTAAATTTTACCGTAGCAAACATTGTTATTGTAAATTTCTATTTAGAACTTTCTCTTTCTAAATTACCAAACATAGAAAAATAGAATTGCAGACAGATTATGAGCATTGCTTTCTTAATTTTCAGCTTATTTTAAAAATTACTTACTTATGAAAGAGAGAGAGAGAGAGAGAGAGAAAAAAAAAACTCTCTCCCATCTCCTGGCTCATTACCCAAATCCCCCCAGCCGTCAGGCTGAAGCTGGGAGCCAGAAACTCAATCCAAATCTCCCATGTGGGTGGCGGGGAGCCAGGTACTGGAACCTTCACAGCTGCTTCCAGCGTGCACATTAGCAGGAAGCTGAAGTCAGGGGCTGGAACCAGGAGTCAAACCCAGGTAGTTCAGTTTGGGACATGGTGTCCTGGCTTGAATCTTTTGTAATCTCATTGCCAAATTGCATAGTTTGTAGCAGTTTGTGTTCCCACCATAGACTCTTAGAGGGGCATTGGTTTAAACCATTCTGCGATGCTTGCTTTCTAACTAGGAAAAAATCTCAAGAAGAAACTGTCAGAATGATGATTCTGGGCTGTTTGAAATGAGCAGTGTTTCCTGGGCAAGGAAACTACAGTGATTCCCTCTAGAAAAACAAGTATTTGTCTTTACTTAATCCCTTCACAAGCTAGATTTTTTTATAAATCAGTTACTAACTAGTCCTTTTAAAAAATTTTGTTAGTTGGTCAAGAAATAGTGCTACAATTAGTTTGACTTGATTGGTATTGCAAGCTTCAGCTTCTGAATATGGAAACTAAAAATGATATCATTTAAAAGTAAATGTATAGACACAAACCTTTTCTTCTTATGCAGAATATAATATTCAATGTCTAGGTCTCATTTTTTAAAAAGATGTATTTTTTTAAATTGGAAAGAGAGATTCACAGAAAGAAAGAGAAACAAGAAAGTCTTCCGTGTGCTGATGCACTCTCAAATGGCCACAATGGCTGGAGCTGAGCCAGTTAAAAGCCATGAGCCAAGAGTTTCTCCTGGGTCTCCCACATGGGTACATGGTTTCAAGGCTTTCAGCCATCCTCTGCTGCTTTCCCAGGCCATAATCAGGGAGCTGGATGGAAAGGGGAGCAGCTGGCACACAAACTGGCATCCATATGGGATGCTGGCACTTGCACCTGGAGGACTAGCCAGTGAGCCATTGTGCCAGCCCCAGATTTCATTTTATTTATTTATTTGTGTGACAGAGAGCCCTCATCCACAGCTAACTCTTCAAATGCATGCAATAACCAGGACTCAGCCAGGGCCAAAGTCAGAGCCAGGAATTTAATCCAGTTCTCCCATTTGGGTGGCAGGAACCCAATTGCTTGAGCTATCATTGTCACCTCCCACAGTCTACATTTCAGTAAGCTGAGGTCAGGAGCCAGAGCCAAGTGTTAAACCCAGGTTTCCTTTGTGAAATGTAGGCATCTTACCTGCTAGCTTGAGTACTGACCCTCCAGATCATGTCAGCCCATACAACAATGCCACGGATTGTGAAAATATTGTATCTGTTATGATGAAAAGAAAATCATGTGAATAATTTTTTACTTCCTCCAAAAAAAACAAAAAAGGATCTACCATTGACTACTTCCCTAATCACAAAGCCAAATCCTTCCCCATTCGAAATTGGCTTTTGCACATGAGTTTGTGCACAGGCAACAGACAAGAATGAATAAAGTGAACCCGTGTTTGTCCAACACACCGGAATTTGACTCCTCTTTGCTGGAGAGGCTGGTTGGGTATAGATCAGGCCACAATTTACTCAACAGTTTTTCCCAATCCAAAGATGATTCCACTAAGATCAGAATCTCAGTTATTGGTACTTGGTGAGATCAGTACCCCAAATTGTTAGACTAAGACTTATTTCTAATTTGTTTTTTTCCCTGACCTGAATTTTCCTGACAAACAAATAAACAAAAACCTCACGTAAGCAAGAGGCTTTGATCCAGTAAACAAATTTCTCATTCTGCCCAATCTTAGCAAGTGATTCTTTTTCTAAGATTTATCTGTTGCTTGAGTGATTTCTGAGCCAAGAGCTTCTGACAGGAGTGCAGTGGGCCTTGTTCTGAGTTCTCCACGGAGTCACAAGCATGCTCTGCTTGGGCAGAAGCACTCAGAACCCAGCACTGAGGGAGCGAGCACTGGGAGATACACACCGTGGAGGAAAGAGATGGGAGGGAACTGAGGCAGGGTCTCTAAGAGAACGAAACAGGGGAGTTGAGGACCAAAAGAACTGATTCCACCCACCTGAATATTTGCCAAATTACTGTCCTTTAACTTCAGCTTTAAAAACTGCAAATCCCCTTTATTTTGGCCTTTGTTGAGTGTGTTACAGGCACCTCCCTGCTAGGCTCAGCCCATGCTTGCTGAGAGAGCTTGAGGTAGGCATTAGACTAAAGAGCCACAGCACTGCACAACCAGATGAAGTTCTGCACCTCGTGCCTTCTGAAGAGCAGTTTAGTCTGTTCCCTCATAGATCTGACAGTGCTCCTGTATTTTTATCAGTGAAAAGTAAGGATAGTGGACTTCAACAATGCATCTCAGATCCAGCATAGTGACCCGTGAAATCAGAATGCACTGCCCTGTCCCACCCTGCCACCTGGTGAGTGGATCGTGGCCAGCTTACTCTTGTGTTGGCAACTGCAAGCTGTGCTCTCATCCCCGGACTGCCTCAGGGATGGGCCTGGGCGTCAGGAGTGCTTCCTGGTGATGATGATGAAAACAGCTACCCTTGCACTCTCTGGCCCTCCTGACAGGGCGGATGGCAGCAGGAGTAATAAAACCGCCTGCAGTAACAGCGTGTTTGCAGTTGGCGACACAGCTTCCTGCCAGCCTCACTAGCAAGCTCGCAAAACCTACCCAGCCACCAAAGCCAAGCGTATCGCTGACAAGTCCCAGGACACGTGGTTGAACATTTTGCCCCCTTGAGCATGTGCTCTTTGGTGAAGAAAAGCCTAGGAGAGTTCCAGCTGGAACTCTGCAACAGGAAAGAGCTCTTTCTGTTAATTCAAAACAGTTTGGGATCCATGGCAGTTCTTTCTAGACATCCGAGATGTGAGGGAGGAAATGTACCAGGTTTACAATGCATGTTCAAGTCCAACTGCGAATCCAGGAAGAGGTGTAGTTCTCTGTAGGGTGAACACCATCCAGCAAGGGTACCTGGCATCATGACTGGATGGGTGCCTGGATGGATCGACGGCTTTTTAAATTTGTTGCCATTAAAATAGTCTCACAGCACAGCTATGAATAAGTTACTCAGTAATTGTTACATTAATCTGAAGTAGTAATAATGGGTACCACTTACTGACTACTCCACTGTGTGCCAGAATATATCCTGAGCACTTTACATACATGGCTCATCCTTATTTAATCTTTCCTACATCTCCAAGGTCTACTGCCCCATTTTACATATGAAGAAATGGAAATTCAAAGAGACTAGGCAACTTGCTTAAGGTCACAGAGCCATTAGTGGGTTAGGCGCAAGTTCAGACTGAGGTCTATCAAACTTTGTAACTTGAGCACGTCATCAGTATAGATCTTGCTTCCTTTGGTCTTTCGAGACACGGATGCACCTCAGATAGACCATGGTCTATGAGGCCTTTCCAGTTACCAAGAACTACCTGCTTCCTTACTGCCTCCAGTGTTTATAACTCTTAATTGCCAGGTTGTAGTTCAGTTATCAATATCCTAAAACTCCTTAAGATACCACTTAACCTAGCAAAATTATTCCTTTGGTTTTGAAAACTGCTTGGGGAAGGCATAAGGGCCTGGACAGTGATAAGGCTGAAGGCTAGCACTATGGTCCTTCAGTCTGTTCCGATAGCAGGGCCCCTGGAAATAATGATACTATTTGCCAAACTCCCACAAAAACTGGATGGTAAACTTTAAATAACTAAGTAAACACATTTCTGCTTAATCAGATACCATCACATACAAATTCCAATCTAGTTAAGTGTTTGCGGAAAAATTTATGAGAGAAAAGTAAAACTATTAAAGTGCCCTGCAGAACCCGCATTCCTTCCTGGCCTTCGGAAACAAGCGTGAGAACCCATCCTTGGCTGCCCGAGCGCCTCATCCTGGCTGCCCAAGCACCTCTTCCCAGCTCAAGGACAGACGCGCTCGGGCAAAGTCTGCAGGGCCCTGGGCTGCACAGTGCCCCCCATCTCTCTTCCCCTCTCCTGCAATTGCCCTTTGAAATCTTGAAATTAATCCCAGCTCTAAAGTGCCAAATGTCACCTTTCCCTTTGCTTCTACAAGTCCCAGTGGTCTTTGTTTCTGCTAGTCCCTCTCAGGCAGTAGACAGCATACAGACCTCTTGGAAACTGCCTCTCCAGAGGAAGCCCCGGCTTCAGGAGTGTCTGGCTCTGCAGAGCCTGTGACCCCCCACGTTCCTTAGTCTGTTAGCACCATCCTTAAGAACTGGCAAGATTTCTAGATATTAAAACTTAAACAACAGTGATATTTCTTTTGCCTTCTGTGCCAGCTAAATATTTGACTGCCTTGTCCTTGGAGGGCATAATGAGACAGGTGCCCTTGTAGTGGTTTTTCTGAGTCTACTCCTGATAGAATAAAGGGCACTGCCTCTCTGGAACAGGGTGTCCAGCCAGTGTTATTACGTAGTTCGTGTCGTTCGTCTGGGCTTGAGTGTTTCGAGGCACGATTGCCCTCATTTATTACACAGGAGTATGAACCGGTGCCTTCATGATGCGTGGAGCTCCCCGCCCAGAAGGGCTATCTGCATAAGCCACCCCAGCCATTTGACAGAATGGTTTTAAATAATGATTCCACTTGAGTTACCTGGAATGTCCCATTCATCTTCTCGTTTCATAACCCTGTGCTTCGTTTGAGACGGGTGAGGTATATTTATGAGTTTTCAACTGGTGCCCAATTACTAAAAACCAGACAGACAGAACTGGAGGTGGTATGGGGCGAAGGGGAGATGAGATATCCTAAAATCCTCCTGCAGACCTGAAGACGTGTACAGGCAGGTTTTTGTCCTAAAGCATCTCCTCCCATGACTGCTTAGAAATGAAACTCGGCCCTCCACGCCATTCAGCAGGCCCAGATCACCACAGTGAGCAAGCAGCGCCGCGTGACTTCACAGACATCGGTGGGAGAGACAGGCAGACTGCTGAGTCATGCCTATCCCCACACTGGCAGTCTTGGAAAAGGCTTGGCCAGCCAGTGGGCTGCTTTCTGGAGCACTTTATCATTTTGGGCTCTCACAATGTGTGTTTAAACTCTGGGTGACCCCAGGCAGCCTTCCAGACTGGCACAAGGCACGAAGACATTCAGACTGATCATCTGCAAAAGAGGAAGAATGAAACTGGGGACCGGTTCCAGTCCCTCCTACCAGAGAGGCCACAGGCAGAGTCGAAGCAGTGCTGGGTGCTAGCGAAAGCTGCGCACAGGCCGGCCAGGGGAGGCCCTGGGAGGCACCCCACATCCCCTACTTTCAGGCAATTATTTACCTTCCTGAGCCTTAATTTACTTATCAGTTCCCTGAGCAATTGAAATAATGTTGTGTGAAGCTTCTGGCCTGGTGCCTGGGCATGTTAAGCACACAGTCAATGCTAATTTTCCCCTTCTCTCTCTGTGAAATCATTTGAGGCAGCTCCACTCAGTCATCTAGTCAAATTACTTGAAATTCCATCAATAGTCATTCTGAAAATCCCTTATTACAATATAAATACCCCCAAGGAGATATCAGCTAATCTGTTTATCAGCTATCACTTTAAGGGGATTAATTGTGAATTGAGAACAAAACCTGAAGGGAAAGAGATAACTGGGCAGGGGAGGAGCCTGAAAAGTGAGGGGCAGGCCTGCAGCTGGCTGCCCCAAAGATAGGGCTGCGTGGGCCCAGGGTTCCAGTGAACTTTGGGTAGCATTTTACATGTTTAGAGGTCATGCCTTATGAGGAGGACACTTCAAAAAGCTTATGAACAGATGACATTAAAGAGAAGGTGCCTTTGATACAGAGGTTGAAATTTGCCTGTGTTTTCATGATATGCATTCTCCATGAATCTCTGGAAGGTCTCCCATATGTTGAAACCACACTTCTCAAAACTTCCTAAAGACACTGGAAAAGAGACAGTGGTGGCTGGGGCCTGGCTGCTGAGAATTAGTACTTGGCAACTTTTTAATTTTGCTCACTCTCTTTAGCTTGGGCATTTGCCATCTCTAGGAGTTGGGGATGCCAGAGTAGCCAAGCCCTCTTCTCTGGCCTCTCCGTTTTTGGCCAAGCAGGGAAAGGTAGGGTAGAGCCAGCAGATAGATTCCCGGCCTGAGTGTGTCGGGCTGACGCGAGATTTGCAGTCTAGATCAGAGCCTCCGTGTGGTCAGCACCACTGCACTTAGGCAAGACTGCAGGCAGTGCGTCTGGTTCTGACCGAAAGGAGGAAGGGAAGCAGACCTCGAGGCTGAGCTTAAATTTTATGACCTTGAATAACTAGAGCAGGGGGAGGCTGACCCACTGGGGCAAGGACTTGCTAAGGGCTGGGCAGAGATCTGCAGATGGCTCTTCTCTTCAGTGAGAGAACAGCTTTGAACACTGCAGCGAGCGCTACCCGCCTTGCCACCAGCTGTGTCTGCCTTCTGCTTCCGAGTGTGGGAGCTGGCTTTTTGGAGGTGGGTGTTGAGTGTTTGAGATGAGGGGTGTTAATGTGTAATTGCTGTTTAACGGGCAGATAAAAGAAGTAGTGGCTGGTTTGGATTTCAGAGTGCCCCTGCAAAATCATTTCTATTAATGTTATCAGGCACAGAGAAAGCATTTATTAATGTGAAACAGGGAATGTTAGAGTTAGGGCTCTACCAGGATCAAGTGCATTCATATCAGGATTTACTGGTCACAGATGAACTTCATATGTTAAGCCATTTGCAAGATCTCTAGTTTATGTTGTCCCTTTGCCTGATAGCGACAGTAAACTGCACTGCTCCCGAAACCCTGTACTTCTCAGGCCTGATTCATTACAGCTGACCCTGCTGGCTTTCCTAATAAATCCCCAACAAGGTGCTGTCCCCCACAGGGCAAGGGAAATCATCTGGAAGGTTGGGGATCACTGAGAAGAGAGCAGTTAAGGAAAAAGCACAGGAGGGTCTGGTGTAGTAGCCTAGCTCCTAAAGTCCTCACCTCGCCTCGCATGTGCCCTGGTCCCATATGGCTGCCAGCTCTAATCCCGGTGGCCCCACCTCCCATCCAGCTCCCTGCTTGTGGCCTGGGAAAGCAATTGAGGACAGCCCAAGCCTTGGGACCTTATACCCACATGGGAGACCTGGAAGAAGCTCCTAGCTCCTGGTTTCACATCAGCTCAGCTCCAGCTGTTGTGGCCACTTGGAGAGTGAATCAATGAATGGAAGACTTCCTCTCTGTCTGACTTTCCAATAAAAATAAAATAAATCTCAAAAAAAAAAAAAAAGCATAGGAAAAATACAGAAAAGGCCCCAGGGAAAGTCAGATGAGGGAAGAAAGGTAGGAAGGAAAATGCAGGTCTGTCCAACACTAACAGAAACTAGTAATAGTTGACTGACTTTGTGACAGACCCCACTCCAAGTATTAACTCATGGTAAAACTCTGAACAACACTATGAGTTAAGTGTTCCAGCTTTTAAACAGGGAAACCCAAGAATGGGGAGGGTGAGGAATTTGCCCAAGGTTACCTAGCAGGTTGTGAAGTTGGAATGTCAGCTGCTTCCCCACAGTTGCTCGTTCCCGCTGCACATCAGTTACCAAAGAGCATCCCGACATCTTGAAGGTCACCCCGTGGCCAAGCAAGCCAGAGCCTGCAGGTGTGGAACCTGAGCGTTCGTCTGGGTTTAGTCTCCCCAGAGGATGTGTGCAGCCGAAAGAGTCCTTGCATCAGATCAAGCTCCCATTCAGATTTCAGTATGAAGACAAACATGTGAAACTGTTGAGTGATTTTTTTTTCCTAAAGGCAGGATAGTGGGAATTGGCATAGGCCACACCATGCACGGTTCATGTTGTTGAATTCACTTCTTCCTAACTTTGATTGTTATGTCAGAAAAATACTTCCGAAATCCTTAGTGTCCTTTAAGAAAAAAAAAAGGGTTGCCCAACTCTCCTTTTATATTTCCTAATTATTTATATGCCATCCCTCTCCTACAATCCATTCCTGACCCTGTGGAAATCTTGCCTATCGTTGAAACTTGTATCTTCTGAAGTTCATTCTCACTGTGAAGGAGATGTCATTGTTGTCGTAAACATTAAGCCAGAAAAAGCAGAAAGGTAAGGTGAGTCATCTAAAGATACACAGAAACTAAGTGGAAATCTTCAGTTTCCACAACCAGTACCCCTCAAAACACATTTTGGGGGAGCGGTATGATAAGGAAACTAGAGAGGCAACTAAAACAGAAGTTACATTGCCAAGTGTTGAGTTCCTGAGTAGCACTGGCCCACTTCCGTTTTCACCCCACACCTGAACTAAGCTCTTTTGTTGTTGTCGTCTGTGGATCAATTTCCAGCTGACTCAAATGAATCCATCCAAGAGGTAGTGGGAGACAAGAAATGCCTGACTAGACACTTTGGGTCTTCTGCCCCTTTCTTCAAGTGATTCTGCTAATTCAGAAACCACCTGAGAAACACCCAGTGCAGGTGGGCCGATCCCAGGAGGGTCAGGGGGAGATCCCAGGAGGGTCAGTGAACTTGAGTGTGTTTCAGATAATCTCTTCACTTAACTAAACTGCTCTGGATCAGATGGGAGCTTTTGTAGATTGGCCCATAATCAACAGTGTCTAATCAGTTCCAGCACTGTGTGAATGGAGACCGGAAAGGTCTCTTTCCCAATTTCTTCACAGCCTGGGGAGTAAGGAACCAGTAATTGACTCCAGAATCCTGGAGTGTGTGAGTCAACAGGACTTCCCTAAAGGCCCTTTTGGGCAACCCAAGGCAGCAAAGAGAGCCCTTGACCCTTATCCTGTTCTACATTCAACTCTCCCTCGTTAGTACGGGCTAAAGGACCTTAGATCAGCCTTCCAGGAGCAACATCTTAGCAGGCACTGGGGTGACGGGGACACAGTAGACAGGTTTCTGTGGCCCAGCTCTGGCAGCAAGCTTGGCTCTGCAAAGGGTGAAGTGTGTATGGCAGGAAAGGTGGGAAGAGAACGGCAGGGTAGCACAGCCTGGCCTGGAGTTGGGGAGGACAGGCTGGGAGCAACGCTGGCAGATCACTTTTGGCAGATCACTCAAGGCTTGCTGAAAACCAAAGAAAGCTTTGGTTTCTTTTCAAAAGAAGCTGTATGTCCTAAGTTTAAGGTGTAAGCCTATTAATGTGCTTTCCAATTTGATTTTTCTTTCTCCCAGTTGAATTACGTGAATTATGTTCTAGAGGGAATCACAGATGAGAATACATCTCAAAACTGTTGAATTAGTGTTAGGCCCAGTTAGCGTACAGAGAAATTTGAGCACCATGAGCTCAATCAATTCTGACAGAAGGACCTCGAAGCAGAAAATGGGACTTTTTTTCCACTCTGTGCCCTTCTTCCCTAAACCGTTTGCTTTGAGGGAGGCTGTGTTGGGGATACTGTGGGAATAATCCATAAGTGATCTGACTTGTCCTTGGAGAAAATAAACTTAATCTGTGGCCACATCATTTCAGCCCTTCAGCCAAACATCATCCATCACATCATAAAGAGGATCTTGCCAGAAAGGGGTTTACAAATCCAAACCAGATCTTCTTCTCCTCTGCTGGGAGAGGGGGGAGCACAGATCCATCACACAGCACCAAGCCACGTGTCTCCAGCAAGCCCACCAGTTCCATTACACTGCACCAAACCACATGTCTCCAGCAAGCCCACCAGTGGTGTTTTAAGGTTTGGTTGCATGATAAATGAGACCTACTGGATTAACTTCATCTCTTCTGTAAAAGTTTTGACCCCACTGATGCTGCTCGAAAGGAGAAATAACAGGATTCAAGGCCCAGGGCACAGACTTCCATGCAAGGCCTTGTGGTCCCAGCACAGGAGGCTTGCCCAACTCCTGTGTCCACCCAGATCACTGCCCACTCAGGAGGCTGCTGGCCTTCAACATCTTGAACTTTTATTAAGAGGGAGGAGCAACAGTCATCCCACCAAAGGCCCCAGCCCATGATCCGGTTTTCCTTGAGGCATCAGTGGTTTTCATTATTATACAGCAACTGGGAGAAAAGCACAGCTGTTCCAGGGGCATGATTCTCTCATTCAGGACAAAATCATCTGTTTCATTCTCAGAGTCAGATATTTTTTTGCTGATGGTTCCAAAATAAAAAGCTGAAAATCTTAAAATATTAATTATTCCAACCCATGGAGTATGTTAGAGAAAACCAACAACAAGTTTCCTTCTGTAATTAAAAAAGATAAAAGTTAATTTAGGAGAATATTCAGAGTTACGACAATGTCACTAAGACCACCCTACACTCTAGCATTGGTCTCCTGAGCCTCACCTCAGTGGCCAAAGGTTGTTCATGTTTGGTAGACACAGGGAACACTGTTTACAGGAGAGGTCGTTGTGGAGCAGTTCTGCCTTTGGGCTTGTTCACCAACTAGGAAAACTGTATTTGCTGATCCAAGGCCTGAACAACTTCCTCGCTCTGATGGCCAAGTGAATGCCTCTAGTGTTTCTACTGGTGGTTCACAGACATCAGGACAGTGGGCGCCCTCTGGTCTCTTGTGGCCTGGAAGGGAAAATAAAACAGGTATGTACTTAAAATTGAAGTGAATGAGCGTTGAGAGGAAAGAACTTGGAATCAGAAGCATTTCAACCCAAAGCTTCAGCTCTGCGATCACTGGCAGGTGGCAGACCTTGACAAAGGTTTAACTCCTTTCTCAAGTCTTCTTTTCCCACCCAGAGAGTCCCATCTCATAGTTATTGTGAAAACTAATCAATGTGTTGTGTGTACGGCCCTTAGCACAGCCTTCAGAGAACAGTGACCACCGGGGACACCAGTGCTTGGGTTATTTATAGGGGACCTTGGGAGCACACAACAATGAGATCAGCAGAAGAGAGAAAGTGGAAGGCTCGTGCTGAGGAAGGAGTCCAGGCCAGAATCCTGGCACAGGCTGTGTTCTGAAGAAATGGTTGGAGTCACTAAGACAACCACGAGGAGGGAGGATTTCAGGCAAGAGGAACAGCCTCTGCTAGACACACGGTCCTGACGGACCCAGAGTGTCTGAGAACCTGGTACGGAAGAGCAAAGGGATGATTAGAGAAACTGAGGCTATAGGATAAACAGGGCAGCTCCTGAAGTCTAAAGGACAAGTGGGAACACACGCAGGGAAAGAAGGAAGAGCTGAACTCCCCAGAGAGTGTCCCTCCTAGCCAAGCCGCCACCCACGTGTGATGCCTGAGGGGCCTGCCGCGGACTCACCTGTGGGTGAGCCTTAAGGAGACAGCCTTACATTCCAACTCTATGCATCAAAATTAAGACTTCGGAAATGGAAAGCAAAACCCAGACTTTCTACTTGGAAATCGAAGAGCTTGCTTTTATGTAAGTCTTGGGTTAAAAAGAAAATCAAAAGTGTAAGACAGGCTATTTAGAAAAGCTGCATGCGAACCCTGTGGGCCACAGCCCACGTGACCCTTAGAGGAAACTCAGGGCTTTGCACCCATCAGAAAACAAGAAACACCAAAACTACGCAGGCTGAGCCTTGAGCTCCAAAAGGTAGAAAAAGAATTAAATTTTTAAAGAAGGAATCTGATAAATTGAAACTAAGATTTTCAAAAAAGGCTGATAAAACTGGAAGCTTTTTTTAAAGGAAAAAAAATAGACAGTACTCTGACGAAACAGACATTTAATGAGCCAGTATACAAATAATGAGCATCAAATTAAGGGCGTAAATAGACACAACCACAGATTTTTTTATTCTAAGCAAGTGTATCATGTATGACTTTCTTCCAATTGGAAAACCTGAATAGACTAAAAGTTATGGAAGAGGAAACAAAGCATAGTGGAAGATTTATCAGCAATCTCAGATGGTTCAGCAAACGAATTCTGAGAAATGAGCAAGGAACAGAAGGAGGGCTCGCCTCCGTGTACAAGTGTACGTTCAGTTCCACAACAGGCAAAGAATGGCGTGAAAAAATAACACTCTGGACAATATCACCTGCAAATATAAAGACCCCAAATAAAATATTAGCAAATGAGTGCAAGAATATAAGGAAATCTACTAATGTGATTCACTGTACTAGATTCAGATAAAACCATATCTCTTTAGATAGTATTTATCTTTAGATAGAAAAATTTTAAAGAAGTTGATAAAATTCAACATCATTCCTGCCTAAACAAATTAGAAACTTCAAAATTCTTGGAAAGTCCAGAGTAAAACATACCCACCATAATCTATAGCAAACATCATGTTTGATGGGAAACCCTTAGAAACGTTTCCTTCAGAGTCAGGAATAAAACAAGAATATTTCTTATTATCACTGCCAGTACCACGTCAAAGGTTTTAGCCAACACAGCATAAAAAAGGGAATGAAAACTCTAATAAACACTGGTCAAGAAATAAATAAATTACCAGCATTCATAGGTGTGATTGTCTAATAAAAATAATAATAATGACCCTTCAGGATTGAAACATGCTTGAACTGATAAAGTTCAAAAAATTGGAATAAATTCATTGCAATAAAACCGATGATGTTTATAAATGTCAGCAAGGAAGGATATATCAGAAAATGAAGAGACCATCCACAATAGAGACTGTAAAATAAGGATAAATCTAACAAAATAAATATGAAGAAAAGCATCATCCGAGGTGTGAAACTAATTTCAGCTCACATCTGGGATGAGAGAAGAATGACGGAAAGGACCCCTTGGGAGAGCCCTTGGTTAAAACATGGAGGTCTGCCCTCCCAGACTGGTCACGCTGAGAATGTGACATGTGATATTCAGCCGAAAGCAGACACAGCTTTCTTTTTGAGAGCGTATTTGATGCTGTGGCAGGAAAGTGGGTGTAGATTTCAGAGTAGGAGCGTGCGGGCAGAGCGGCCTCAGCGCAAGGACAGGCCTGCGCCCCGGAGCCGATCCTGCCCGGCCTGGCCGGTCCCTCCCCGCCTGCGCAAGGTCTGACTGCACCTCCTGTTGTGTCTCCCGCCCCTGCTCCCACAGACCGCCCAGGCCTGCTGAACGTGAAGCCCATCGAGGACATCCAAGACGGCCTGCTGCAGGCGCTGGAGCTGCAGCTCAAGCTGAACCACCCCGAGTCCTCGCAGCTGTTCGCCAAGCTGCTGCAGAAGATGACGGACCTCAGGCAGATCGTCACGGAGCACGTGCAGCTCCTGCAAGTGATAAAGAAGACGGAGACGGACATGCGCCTGCACCCGCTGCTGCAGGAGATCTACAAGGACCTGTACTAGCACAGGCCGAGCCGCTGGCGGCGTGCTTGCAGTTGCACTATTATGTTGAGGGAAATTCTGACACCTATAAAATTCACTGTGAAAAAAAGCATTTAAAAAGAAAACATTTTAGAATATGATTTATTTTATGCATATTGTTTATAAATATACATTTACAATTTACTTTTAATATTAAAATTACCATATTATGTAATTGCTGGTAGTATTGGAAGACTGAGTGTGATGTGTTACCCACCTCAACCCCTTGGGGTTTCCCACCTTTTATTTTCTTTCTTCTTGCTTCTCTCCCTTCCTTCCTTCTTGTAGACATTTATTTCAATGTGAATGGAACTGTTGATAAACTTTAACCTTCAGTAAATTAATTTTTTACTCAATTTACAACTTTTCTGAATTCTGCTTTCAAAGTGGTAACTCAGAACCAAAATTGGCTCAAAATTTTGGTTCTCATACCCCTAGGCATACCTAACCAAGATTTTCATGCCTGTTCCCCCACACACTCACCACTCCATGTGTGGGGGAGAATGGCTTCATCACGCACACTATGGCTCCCAGCCCACAGATGCTCAAGTCCCCCAACAAAGTGTTGTCTTGTTTCCATAGAACCAGTGCACATCCTCCCACACACTTTACGCTGTGATTTTAGTATAAATAGTTCCCATCCTATGTTGTTGAGGGGAAAATGCCTGTACATGTTCAGCACCAAGCAGTGTTCATGGTCGGCTGCACCCACAGATGAAGGACCCACAGAGAAGGAAGGTCAAGGGTACTGCTTACCAATCAGATAGCACACACGCAGCCCACTGCAGGGGTTAACTAAGCCCTGTGCAGGGCTAGAAGCTCCGGGTAACACAGATTTGGCACCTGAACGCCCCTCTGCCACTCCCAGAAGCTGCAATTGAATTGAGGAAAATGAACCTTTCTTACAACAGATTCTCATACACACTAGGAGTCTTGTGCCAGATGAATGATTCAGACCCTAAGTGCTGAGGGAGTGGAGCTCATTGGAGGAAGAGGTTAGCGAGGAGTGGGACAGCGGAGAAAGAACCTGCAGGCTGATTCCCATGGGCTGTGGGTGTGTTGGAGCAGACAGCAGTGGGAGAGAAATGAGCACAAAGCAGCAGGAACAAAAGAGAAAAGAGAATGAAGAACACAGCAGCTTCTGGTTCCCAGTCACCCCTCCTGGGACCACCGTGCCCAGAGATCTCTTACTTCTCAGAAGTTAGGCTAATTATCCCTGTATTTACATAATCCATGCCTCCCCAGTATTTCATCAAGTTTAAGTTCCCTAAAGGCTAGGATCTACTTAGCACAACTTTTAGATGAGTTGACTAAAGCTACCCATCTCCTTGACCTTGATGCCCCATGACCTAATTGTGCTATCTTTGAAGAACGCCCTGTAACCGAAACTATCCTGATGTCCCTGTTCCCCAGGACAGTTGTCCCACAGACCTGGACATTTCCAGCCATCTCATGCCTTAGGGTACTCACACCTCGCAGGATGTAACTTTTGGTCGGAGACTTTCACACAAAATACCAAAAAGAAAGTGTCGTTTCCTCTTTTACTTAAACAAGCCAAGTCTTTGGCTCAGGGACCGCTTGGGCTGTGTGCACTCATCACACCAGCCTGGTTTGAGTCCCAGCTGTGCTCTCAATTCCAGCTTCCTTCTAATGCACACCTGGAAGGCAGCCCGGGATGGGTCTGGGAAAGCTGGGTCCTCGGGTGGGAGATTTGGATTGTCTGGCTTTGCACTGACCCAGCCCTGCCTGTTGCAGGCATTTAGGGAGGAAGAAAAAGACTCTTCTTTCTCCCTCTCTCTCTGTTTCTTTCTCCGTCCTCCCTCCCTTCTTTCCTGCCCTCCTCCCCATTTCAAACAGCTACAGTAAATGATTTTTGAATTAAAAAAAAAAAATCCCCAAGGACAAATGATGAAAATAAGTTTTGACATCAGCTGTAAAAATGTAGAATCCCTGTCCTCTAAGCCGAAACCCTTAGAGTGGCCAACGTGGTAAAGATACTTTGGAACCAGGAACCAAAGCAGTTGTCTGTGTGACATCCAAGCATTTGGAAAGAAAGCGACAAGTGTGGTCAGTTCTCTTCTTCCTTGATGCTTGCAGCAGGATATTTTGAAACACCCAGATGACTTCATGTTCCATGTGGAGAGCTTATCATCAGGAATCTTGGAAGTGCAACTGTACAAGCAGTCAACCAGATACAGAGTCCCAGGGAGGTGGGGGGACCTCCAAGGAGATCCCTTGTTTATGAGAGTTCTCAAACAGAAACTCTTTCAGCTCACTGCCTGTTCTCAGTTCCCACCAGCGCTCCAAGGCCAACCAAGCTCTTTCCACATTATCAGGGCTGTGGTTGCCAGCGGAGGGAGGAAGGGAGCCACTCGCAGCTCGTTGGCACCGATGCTTAGCGTTAAATAGCTTTTAAACCCTGGCAGCTCCCAAATTCCCATCTCCCTGGCTTTTTCCCTGTGGCTTGGACGATCATTTGCTAAATATTTTACAACACATTGTGTTTGAGCCTCCAGAGCTCCGGTCCCCTCCTCCTGGTCTCCCCCGCTCAGGCCCCAAGATGATTCACAAACTCATCAGTAAATGTATCATCAGTTATTCATAGTACTTTCTCTGGACACAAACACACTCGGGGATTTGTGTTAATAAAAATAGGAAGAAAAGCAACTTTGGTCAAGAGTCAAAAATGGATTTCCAGGCTCCACAAAGAGCTCTACTCCCAGTGCCTCCTCGGACAAGACCTGGCTACCTGTCCCGACTTTGCTGCATGGAGCAGTGGACAGGCACCAGTGGCGGGTTCTCTAGTTACAGTCAAAACCTGGGCTGACCTGAGTTACTGGCACTGAGTGGGAGCTCTGTGAAAAGAACTGAAGGGGGGCAGCCACACCAGCTGGTGTCACAGCAGATGCCCATCCGTAGGCTTGGGGGCAGAAACCAGAGGGACAGCTCCATCCACGTCGCTGAGAGTAAAGAGCGGGGAGCTCATTTCTGGTCCAGGCTTACTTAGTCACTAATGGGGGGGGTGCAGAGGTTTTTCTTGGCATCCTGGAGGCCACCAAAGGCAAACAGTTTTCACAGGCAGGCTTCACTGCTTCAAAGCTGCTCGCATGGGCTGAGAAGGAGTGCAAGTTAGGGTGCAGTTGGGGCTCCTAACATAAAATCCTGGGGAAAAGAAACAAACTTTCCACCACAACCGTTCTTGATGCTTCCTCTCTTCCCACACATTCGCTGAAATGAGACGAGAGACCAAGATGACAGACCCCTGCCTAGTATCCTCTTTCCTCACCTCCTCTGGGTTCTTGGCCTCAATTCCTGCTTGTCTGGGGTTTACAGAGTTGTCACCATTATTATTTGCACATCACCAAATTCACCAAGTGATTTTACCTGGAGTTACCCCCTGCCCATTTAATGTTTACTGAAATGAGATCTAAGTGTGGGGTCTTATGGCCCAAAAACCCCTCAGGTACCCTCTCTCCCAGCTTTCCAGTACAATCAAAAACTTCTTCCACTCAGTCTTTACTGCACAGAGATGAATGCGTGCAGCCTTGCCCTCCAGGGGGATTCAGTCTAGGGCTGAGGTGTGACCGCTGCCTAGAGCTGTGAAAAGAAACTCCACAGAGCATGTGGTCGGCATAGGAGCATCCAGGTACTGCCTCTGTGCAGCAAGCAGCCAAAAATGGGGCAGCTGAAGAATCAGATGTGGAACGGGGGCAATGATTGTGGCAAAGTCAGCAGCAAATTGTGTCCAGTTTATCCTCCTCCATGATGGATAGTGTGTATTAGCAGCTGGGATCCGGTGGAAGTGGTCGAAGCCAGAGGGACCTGGCCAAATCTGCAGCTCAGAAAGTTCAGCTTCCCTACTTTTAGGAGCCTTTCCCCCTTCCCCAGTGCACCTAAGGGTGGTCTAAGGGGCAGAAAGTTCTCTCCTCTTCAACCCCCTTGGTGGTTTCCAACCCTAACCCCCCACTCTGCCCTGTGGGTCACACAGACCACATGCTTACTCCTGTACTTTAAGGGTTCTAACTTCATTCCCTATGACCCACATATAGACTTCTGGCCTCACCGCCATGCAGGCCCTGCTGTGGCAAAAAGCCCCAGCCCCGTGCAGCCCTGGCCAGCAAAGGCCCTCAGAGACTTTTCCCCAGAGGCTTCATCCTTCATCTCAAGGTCATTTCTATTCCTGTAACTCCAAATGTACGTAACCTATATGCCTTGTTCTACAAATGTGTTGCATTTGTCCTAAAATTCATGTTCAGAGGAGCCAACAAACTCAATTGAATGATGAGGACCCTGGGGACCTAGGGAACATGCCCGAAGTCTTCTTTTCTCCTTAGATTAGTACATTCCAAGGTGTTTTGTTTGCAAACATTGGTCCCAACACCTGCACCATCGCTAGGAGACTGGTACCTTAATAAGAGACTCTCAAAGTACAACAAACTTGAAAGTCAGTACCTGCTGTGGGGGAAGGGGGTGAGGAGGAATAGAACAAGGTCCTGGGAGAGATTATGGTCCCAATCAAGAGGCTATTTTAGGGCCTGTCACGATAGCGTAGTGGTTAAAGTCCTCGCCTTGGACGCGCCAGGATCCCATATGGGCGCCGGTTCTAATCCCGGCAACTCCACTTCCCATCCAGCTCCCCGCTTGTGGCCTGAGAAAGCAGTCAAGGACAGCCCAAAGCCTTGGGAACCTGCACCCACGTGGGAGACCTAGAGGAAGCTCCTGGCTTCAGATTGGTCTGGCTCCAGCCGTTGAGGCCCGCTTGGGGAGTGAATCATCAGATGGAATATCTTCCTGTCTCTCCTCCTCTCTGTATATCTGACTTTGCAATAAAAATAAATAACTCTTAAAAAAAAAAAAAAGAGGCTATTTTATGAGACACCAGGGCTGCATCTGCCATGCAGTGTGTCCTCAGTCAGTGGCCACTGCTAATGGAATGTCATCCTGCTATGGACTTCAGAGTCATGCTTATTTGGTTTAAGATCATAACTCCGCAGCTTAACGGTTATATAACCTTGTGACTTTGGCCCACCTCAGCCTCTTGAGGCCTTAATTTCCTTCATACGTAAAATGAGGTAGTAATACTCATCTTATAGGGTTATTTGGGGATTAAATGTGATACTGGTTGTAAAACACTTCACACGGTTTCTTGGCAATCTTATCCAGTTGATAAGTGCTGGTGGCAGGTAACACTATTGCTGTTTTTATTAACATATCCTTGGTTTGAGCAGGTATCCCAGTCAAGTGTTCTGAGCCTCACCTGAGTATCCAACAAATGAAGATTTGGGCAATAAATACAGGGTTTTGTGTTTTGTTTTGTTTTTTTCAAATAATTTTTACCCCAAAGCCACAAGTGTTAAGAGAAAAAACATGAAAGGCAATTGCCCAGTTTGGATTTAGAACAAATGTTCAGATGAGGCCACAACAGCATTTTCTCCAAAAGTAGTGGAACTTCTTCATGTGACTTATGCTCCTAATTTTAGACTGATATTACATAGTTGGAATTTCCAGAGGGGTTATTAAAAAATAAGAAACTTGCTCATTTGAGTCTGTAGGGAATGGGCTGGGTCATTTCCATCCCCTCCAGAGTTTTGCAAATATGTTCCAGGCCAAAGGCTCCCGGGAGAGCATCCTTCCTGAGGTCTGTGGAGTGCCATGCTCTGGCCTCAAGGAGGATCCTAGTGGCTTTCTGCAAAAGCTGGGAAACAGTGTCCCCTGGCCACTAGGTCCCCAACAGTGGAAGCCCTGAAGCACGAATGAGAGATCCCGCTGCAAGATGGGGACTCAGTGCTGAGATTGTCTCAATGTGTGGCCTTGGGCAAGTCACTATTCTCAGGGAACAGTGGTACAGGGACTGTGAAAGTCACTCGGCATACTGCATCTAACTTACTCATCAAAAATATGGGAATGGACCTCAGTGTCCGGGTGTAGAATGGGGGTCGTAGTGGCTACCCAGCCTGGCTAGGAGAATGTCACCTGCAGGAAGCAGGATAGGCCTGGCAAGCTCTACTCACAGTTAAGAGAAAGGTAAGCGCTGTGAGGTGAGGCAGCCCATCAGAGCTCACCCCAAAGACTGGGGGCAGGGCTGTGTCTGAAAGAGCTGCTGGTTGGAATGGACTGGAGTGCAAACGCTGCCTCCGCCGGGCATTAGCTCTTTGACCTCGGGCAGGCTGCCTCCCAACCCCAGGCCTCATGGCAATCCCAATCCCTGTCTTACAGTGTCGTGAGAACGAGAGGCCATAACCGGCCAAGTGCCTAGAACCCTGTCTACAAACAAGGACACACAACTTCACAGGTAGGACTTCTTCTTTTTAAGATTTCTTTATTGTGGGAAGCAGAGTGACAGAGAAGAAGGAAAAAGAGAGACGCCATCCACTGGTTTACTCCCCACACTTCCACAACAGGGTGGCTGCCATGTGGCAAGCATCGAACCGCCTTCCATTGCCTTCCTAACATCATTAGAGGTAGCAGAATCAGAAGAGGAGCAGGTGGGACAAGACCCCACTCAACCCCCATATGGAGTGTTACTGTCACAGGCGAAAGCTTTACCTCTACACCATAACGCCTGCATTTTACCATCGCCACCTCCCCCTACCCCGCACCCCGTCCCAACAAATGGCGTCAACAGGCACACCTAGGACAGGCTGAAGCCAGGAGCTGGGAACTCCGTCCTGATCTCCCACAGGAGTGGCAGGGGCCAAAGCTCTTGATTCATCTTAATGGAAAGCTGGACTTGAAACAGACGACCTGGGAATTCACACCAGCATCCTGAAATGAGATGCAGGCATCCCATATAGCAGCTTAACCTGCTATACTACAACACTGACCCCTGGATTCGTTCACAGTGACCAAGGAACATTGGTGACCAGCATCTCAGTTAGAGAGCTATCAGGAGACTCCACCCCACAAGGAACTGTGCAGCGTTGGCCTGGGGCCCATCATGATTTGCCGTGAGCCTCAGGAAAATGCTCCACCAAGCCTGTCTCCCCAGCCGCACAGGCTGTGCTGTCCTTCCTGCCTGACGTCCAAGACTCAAGGCGGCCAGCACTGAAGCAGGATGCTCTGTGGCTGCCCACCAGAGGCCTGAGCGCATGCTGGCTGCTCAGAGTGACCTGGGCCCAAGCAGCCAACAGGCAGCTCTCGTAAAGGCCTGGGACTGGTCCAGTGAAGCACTGGCTGCCTCTGAGGGGAGGGAGGGACACCGGATGCCGCTGGGTTCCCACCCAGAGCCAGGCTGCTGAGAGGGGCGTTGTGCTGAGTCAGCGAGCCGGAGGCCCGGGGTCCCTGGCTGCCTGTGCTGGCCAGATGGGACAGAGCCAGGCAGGCCTCCAAGGAGCCCGGCGTGTTATCGATGACTCTGCCACAGCAGTGGGACACATGCCCTGGAAAAGCCTCTCGCTAGCCAGGCCTCCCAGGGCTCCCGGGTGGGGAGCAGCTGGTGCTGAAGGAGGACATTTTTAGGAGCCTCCTCCTGCCAGCAGAATTGAAGCCAGGGCCTGTCTCTAGTCCTGCTCTCCCCACCAACGGCACTCATTCTCCTCTCAGACCGAGGGCAAGCACACGGGACCTGTGCTCTGTGGGTACAGTGAGTTTCCGGGTCCCAGCAGAAGACAGAGGGCATCCTGGGAGGACACCTCCAGAGAGAGCCAGGGCAGAGGGGACCAGGGAAGGAGCGTGGCTCACCCCAGGGCCAGGGCTGCACAAAGCCCTCTCCACCAAGTACCGGGGGCCAGGACACGGGGCAGACAGTGCTGTCCTATCCAAGCCAGAGCACCACGCATGCAGTCCTGCCTGCTGGACACGTAGCCTGGCAGAAGAAGCCCAGCTGGGTCTGCAGAGGTGCAGGAAATACAGTTGTCCCTGGTGCTGCAGGGCTGGTGCCCGGACCTCCTCAGACACCTGAGCCCTGGATGCCTGGGTCCCTTCTATGAAGTGACACCGTATTTGCATAGAACTCACGGACGTCAGTATTTTCTAGGCAGAGTTGGCTACATCTGCAGCTGTGGAACTGGAGCATACAGAGTGTCTACTGTATGTCTTCTCAGGCTTTAAGTTCATATTTAAACTACCGCTTTGGCAGGCTTTTGGTTCAGTACTTCCAACACTGCTTGGGATGTCAGTAACCCACAGCACAGTGCCTGGTTCGGGTCGTGACTCCTCTGCCTGCCGTCCAGCTGCCCGCTAATGCAGACCCGGGAAGCACAGGGGAAGATGCCCTGGGTCCCTGCAGTGCCCAGGGAGACCCGGCTTGGGCCTGGCCCAGCTTCTGGCTGTAAAGGGGACCCGCAGAGACTAGCTCAAGCCCCACTCTCCTCCCTTTCAAACTAAAAGTTAAACTTCTTTAAACATTTTAAATAAACCCAATCTCACTTGAAGTGAAATTACTTGTTTCTACCAGGAAGAGACTCTCCGGGAAGAATTGCTGTGTTTTTTCCCCGTGGTGTGGCATGCCCTCCGGCCCCCTCCCCACGACAGGGCCGGACACACGGGTTTGAGAGGCACAGACCCTTCCAGCCTCAGAAAGAGAAATTCCTCACCCAACATCACAGAGCTGACAGTGACTTTGAAGCTTATAACCTTGTTCCTTGCACAGTTAGAGAAGCTGGCCAAAACAGAGCCCCACGGACAGCTTCCAAAGGGAGGAGAGGTCACACGTGGCCAGCCCAGCAGGGGTGAGGAGAAAGATTGGCGCTTGATGTCCGCAAATGCTCACTGACATTGTCTGTCCCCAGCTCTCTCTGTGCTCTGGGGACACACAGATAAGCCCAGCCTGCCTCGTGCCAAGGAGCTCACCTCTGGTGCGAGAGATAAACACGGCAGCTAGCAGTGTCTGACAGGGACAGGAGGCACAATGGCCCGAGGTGGGCAGGTGGGCAGGTGGGCACAACCCCGCCGGATTTCCTGTTACCCTCACATTCAGCTGCCCCTGCCTACCTCTCGAATGACGAGTGACAAAGGAGATGAAGGAGGAAGGCCTTTTACCCTTGAACTCCCTCAGCAAGTGTTGTCACCTCCTTACCGTAACAAAGCTGGGATGGAGAATGAACAGGCCCTAACAAAGGCGGCCATGTTTCCCAACCAAAATCTTCACCCATTGCAGTGACCTGAGGAAGAGGGTTCCCTTTGCCCAGGAAGGGAGAGAAGGCCTTACGGGGGCGGGCCAGGCATGTGAGCAGGGTTGGGAAGACTGCAAAGGGCCGTGGGGGCAGATGGCATGGCCCTCCTGTAAGGGAGGATGAGCCCCTGGGCACAGCGGCCACGGGGTGCTGAGGGGAGGAGGAAATGGGGCGGGGAGGGAGGAATCCCAGCAGGGTTGCTGGAGGCCCTGGGGCGTGGAGAGCCAGGGAGCAACTGGAAGCAGGAAGCAGCTCCTGACCATCTCCCCTGGCTGTGGAGGAGACCCCTCTCTTCCCGGAGTGGGGACTGTGACAAGTGGCTGGCAATGGGGTGGGGAGGAAAGGAGCAGGCAGATGTGGGGACAACATCTGTCCTTGGCACACTCACTGTGAAGGGAGCAAGGGGGCTACTCAGCGTTGACTTGGGTGATTTGCATTTAAGGACAGGGAGTGGGTGGTACAACCTGAGAAACCTGGAGAGGGGCACGCCCCGCTAGGGGCAGCCAGGTAGCTAGTAGATCCGTGGGTATCTAGAGACCCGCGGAAACGGGACACCCCTCGCCCCAGCAGGCTCTCCTGGCACACAGCGCTGGAGAGGCGTGTCCCGCTCTGACGCTGGTGGAGGACTTTAGTCCGTCTGGCTGCTCAGGAGAGAACTCCCCTGCGCGCTGCCTATCTCGCCTTTTAGAGCGAGAGTTTTATTATCAGGAAGCAGCGGCCCAGACAGATGACGGGGCCCCAAAGGGCAGAGTCCTTTCACTCTTGGGCAGCTTCTCCCTATAGGCTCGGCCCGGCTCCCAGCCCAGGAAACTCCCCCGCCTCACCCGGGCCGCTGGACCTCAGCCAGAGACAAACCTAGAGCGGCTGTGGTGCGGGCCCCAGGTGAGGCCCCGCTGCGGGCTTCCTTCCTTCGCCGTCAGGCCCGGGACGCGGGGCCTGGTCCTGGAGGCGCCGGGCGGGAGAGGGGTCCCAGGAGGAGCCCCGGCGCCCGGGGAGGAAGCGCCCGGCCCCGCAAGGCTCGGCCTGCGGGAGAAGGCCAGGGCCCCGGGCCGCGTGCGTGGCTGGCCCGCCGGAGTTCCTGGCCCGGGTTTTACGAGCTCGGAGAGCCTGACCCTGTGACTAACCTCCCCTCCCGACTCCTGCGTCCGGCGGGCAGGAAGTCCGCGGGCCGCGGCCCCCCTTAATCACCGCCACCTCCCCGTGACCCGCCTCAATCGCGTCTCTTTACAGTTGGGCAGAACCGCCCGGGCCTCCTCAAACTTCCATATCTGCACCCGGCGATCGCTGATACGGGTAATGGCGTTTGCTCGCTTCCACGCCCTGCGCCCAGCGTTCCGGGAGTCACGCAATCCCCACAGACTCAGGGCGGAAACTTGTTCCCTCAGCGCCAGGGCCCAGCCCGCCTGGAGCCTCCCTGGGCCGCCACGCGGCCTCCATGCTGCAAGGCAGCCCTCCGCCGCGCCTGCCGTGCCTGAGCAGCCTCCCCGCACGGGGTCCCCTGGGGTCTCCCCACCCCTCATAAGAAGTTTGCTGACTGACTGGCTTGCTAGCGTGTTCCATCGTTCGTCACCATTCCTTCTCTCCTCCCGCCCTTCCAGCCTGGTCAGTCCCCTTCTCTAGGCAGGCAGGGAGGATGTGGGGGCGGGGAGGGGGGGGCTGCAGCAAGTTGGGTGGAGGGAAACCAAAGGAAGCTACTACCACAGGGTGCCAGGGTGCCTCACCCTCCCTCCTGGCCTCGCTGGCACCTGCCTTTGCCTGAGGCCTTTCTCTAGCCACAGGAGTGAGTCAGCTTTGTCCTCCCACGCAGCCGGCCAGGGACCTGGGGTCTGGGTGCTCCGCAGAGGCAGGCTGCCTCCCAGCACTGCTTCCCCACGTTCTGGGCAGGATGCAAGGCTCCCCTGACTTGCAGTGGAGTCAGATCCACCCTCCGACTGTGCTACCTGAACTGGGTCGCTGCCTTCCACGCTTCCCTTGTTCCACGTGTTCTTGTTGCCTCCCCCAAGAAACCTCGAAATCGCATGCGAGAAGCCCAAAGCAAGATTCCTGGGTAGCATCCACTGTGAGGCAGGCAGAGCAACAGGGGCCTGGCATGTGGGCACACTGTGGTTGGTGTTAAAGATGAAGTTTTTTATGTGTGTATTTATTTGAAAGGCATAGTAACAGAGAGAGAAGGAGAGAGAAGTATGGATCATTCCCCAAAAATGGCCACTGTGGTTGACCCTGGGCCAGGCCGAAGCCAGAATCCTGGAGCTCCATCTGGGTCTCCCTCAAGGCTGGCAGGAACCCAAGGACTTCAGCTACCCTC
This sequence comes from Ochotona curzoniae, assembly GCF_017591425.1. NCBI lineage: Eukaryota > Metazoa > Chordata > Mammalia > Lagomorpha > Ochotonidae > Ochotona > Ochotona curzoniae. The sequence goes on from NW_024466607.1 coordinate 5,995,034, forward strand.
TGCTTCTTGCCCAGGCATGTTGTTAGCAGGATTGGAAATGGAGAAGCCAGGACTCGAACCTACACTGTGATACGAATTGCTGCAGGCAGCACCTTAACTCACTGTGCCATGACACCAGCCCCAGAGCAAGGTTTAACTTGGAACAAAACAAGGCTCTTGTTGCCGTTGTATGTCAGGCGCCAGAGTAGGCATGGCTCTTGCGTGTCCAAGGCCTGGCCGTGGGCAGCAGGCCGTGGGCGGAGGAAGCAGACAGCAGACTCCAGGTCCTGTTCAGAGCTCCCTGGCCTCTGGGGAATCAGGGTCCGTCAGGTGTGCAGGGCCAGTTGTGTGGCCGTGGGGGAAGGAGGCCCCCACGTGCCTGGACACAGCTGCTGAGGTAGAAGGCAGCAGCCAAAGCCAAGCCCTGTGAGCCACAGACAAGCCTCTAAGTGGGGAAAACTCAGTCTGGGCCCAAGCCTTCAATCCAGGTGGGACATAACTCCAAACACAGTGCCATGGTGCCACTACATCTAACCCTTGTCCTGCTCCTCTGGCTGCTGTCTGAGTCCGGACACGAGAAGGCTCTGGGATAAAGCCCAGAAGACTTGCCATAATGACAGCCTTGCCAAGCTCTGCTAGTGCATTATCTCACAAAATCCCACCTGATTCCAGCAAGTTCCCCTCACATTGCTGCGCCCCCTTGGGAGAAGGAGCTAGGAGGCACCTAGGGGTCCACCCAGGGTGACAGAGAAGAGAGAGGACCATATTCCCCAGCATGCCTCAGCTCAGGCTGAAGCTTCCAGACCCCAAGAAATCCCAAGGTTCTGTGGCTAGCACCTGCCAGTGGCTGGAGCGCCAATCTGATTGCAGCAGCCGAGGTCACACAGCGCACCACCTAACCAGGCACCAGAAGTGAGATGCAGACACCCGTGGCTAACCCTGCCACCTGGCCACCCCTGAGGCACTGGTTCAAGCGACACCTCCACCTCACAGGGTAGGTCAGGACATCTCCACACAAAACCTAGGACCGTTGCCAAAGGAAAAGGAAATGGTTTGGGGAGGAGCTTCTGCTTGCCAGCTACTGCCGTCAGCTGTGAGGACTGCAGGATTTAGGCAGCTGGTGTTCGGGTGGGCAGCACTCACACACGCATGAGGGGATTCCACCAGGAAACAGCAGGCATGCTCAGTGTTGACTACAGGCTGTGGGCAGGTGCCAGGAAGTCATGGGGACGAATGGTACAGACTCAGGGCTCATCACGTGACCAGGAGTCGCTAGAACCCAAGCAGGGGATCAGGCATGGGGGAAATGCCACTGGCAGCAGCCTGCCGCTGGTCCCAGGAAGTCATCAGCGCACAGGGACCCCACAGATGAGGAACCAGAGGCACAGGGCCCACATCCCTCTCCCTCCCTCCTTTTACCTGCTACGTGCCTCCCACTAAGTGAAGCCAGGCAGTAACCAGAGGCCAGAATGCCTACCGATGCACATGTCACAGGTCAACCAACCAGGACACCAAGTAGCAAGGAGTACAGAAGGCCAGAGGCCATGGAAGACACCGGGAGAGTCAGATGACCCAGCCACAGCAGGAAGCTGGACCCCAGAGCACAAGCTGGGAGACCTGCAGCTGCCGTCTCTACTACAGTGTCCTACTCACAGAGCCTGGTTCCCAGGAAGCGCCGCCTGGGCCAGGGCCCTTGGGTGCCGGTGCTGACTAAGGAGGAGCTGGAAGCAGAGGGCCTGGGTCAGAGAGACTAGGGCCAGGAAAGGGAAGAAGTCGAGGATTGCCCCAGGGCATGCTGCTGGTGTCCACTTGTGGGCTGAGAAGGTTCCTGCAGGGGGAGCCATGCCTCACCCCGTCAGTGCTTTGTAGGCTGCTTGAGGGAGACAGGAATTTGGTCTCCAGATGTCGGCTGTCACTGTTGGGAAGGTTCGACTGGGGCTGTGGGAACTTGCACGTGTTATGCCTTTCATGGGTCCCTCCAAGCTCATGGCGGAAGAGGGCCTCAATTCTCCAAGGAGAAGACAGAACTCTCAATGGGTCATTAAAATGGCGTGAAGTCATATAGATGATCATGATGCAGTAGGACCAGTGTCCTTGTCAAAAAGGGGAAGCAACACAGAGAGCATGCCATCTACAAGCCAAGGGGCAAGTGTGCACGGGAAGCCAGCATAGCCCGAACTTTGATCCTGGACTTTCAGCCCTTGGAACCATGAAAATCAACTAAGATCCTCCAAGCCACTCGGCGGCAGACTTGAGCAGACCAATAGCCACGGCTGTTGCTGGGAGAATTGGTTCCAGGCAGCAGGGACCACCCTGCTGGAGCAGGCTCTCAGCGTGGCACCCCAGAGTGAGCACAGTGGAATCCATGGGGATGTTTACAACTTGGAAGTCAGATCCTGTCATCCCTGCTCCTCCCCCCACCACACAGATCCCTTTCACTGTAGAGTCCACACATGAGGGTGAACACCAAGGAACTGCAGTCCTTGGGTGCTACCCTGGAGCCTGGCATGCCCCTCCCCGTCCCCAGCGCCTGCACAGGGCTGGCAAAGACAGCTCCTCAGTTAGCACTTGGTGAGTGAGGACTACGCCCCAGCGCAACCCCCAGGGGCTTGTATGACTCATATTTTTGGGAAGTTAAGATAGATATTGGATAAAAAGCGACCAGTACAAGCTAATGCTCAGGAAAACTGCACATCGCAAGCATTTGAAGCAGGGAGCAGGCATTGGCAGGTTAAGCAGCCACTTGGGATTCCTACATCCACATTAGAGTCCTAGTTTGAGTCCCGGCTAATCCATTTCCCATCCAGCTCCCTGCAATTGTACCTGGAGAGCAGCAGATGAGGGTTGAGCGCCTGGGTTCCCACCACCCATGTGGAAAACCTGGGTGGAGTTCTTGACCCCTGCCTTTAGCTCGGCCCAACGATGGCTATTGTGACCAGTGAACGGAAAAGGTCGTCCCCCTCTCTTCTTGTCACTCTTTCTTTCAAATAAGTAAGTAAATAAGTCTCTAAAAAGAAAGTCCAAATGTGAAATTCATATTTAATAAAAGAAAAAGGAGCTGGTCTTGTGTCCCAGTGAGTTAAGCTGCTGCATACAATACAGGCATTCCTTATGTATTCAAGTTCAAGTCCCAGATGCTTCACTTCCAACCTAGCTCCCTACTAATGCACATGGGGTGGCTGCAGAAGATGCCCCAAGTGCTTGGGCACTGCTAATTCCATAATGGGGTTCCAGGCACCTGGCTTCAGGCTGGCCCAACCCCGCTTATTACAACCGTTTGGGGAGTGAATCAGTAGATGGGCAATATCTCTCTCTCTCAGTGTGACTGCCTTTCAAACAAATAGATCTTTAAAGAAATTAAGCTGAATTCAGAAAAGAAAGAGTTGCAGTGGCTACAGGTGGTCCCAGGAGGGGCTGGATGCGGTCATGGCGGTGAGAGCAAGCAGGGCCCTGGTCTGACCTTGTGAGGCAAAGCTTCTTGCTGCTTGGAAGTTAGGATGGGAAATCCCAGCATCTCTCTGCCATGCCTGATGCCACCAACTGAGTGCCTGAGGGACACTGAGCTGATGCTGCCGGTGGCCAACACCCACCAATGAGAACTGGCCTGCAAGCTCTGATGGGGGAAGGGCCCCAAGAGACCATCGGGCCTTCTTCATTGTGAAGAAACCAAAATCTGAAGAGACAAGGAGTGACCCAAGGTCATGGGGCAACTAGTACATCTTTAGCACCCGTTTTGGGCTGACCCCTCACCTCTAGGCCCTTTGAACTGTGGGAATGGTACTCATTTTTCAGATAAGGAAATTGGGGCTCATAAAGCCCACGAGCTGTCCAGGGTCACAGGGCTGAGAGGCAGTGGGCCTGGATGTGGACACAGGGCTCTCTGGGAAAGACTTGGAGAGATGCTCTGGGGGCCTCTCCAGTCCTGGCCTGGGCTCCCTGCACGGTGCCAGGGACACATGCCACATTTAGCAATCCCCAGACAGAGCGGGCCTGCTCTGGGATGCAGCCCACAGAGGTGACACTGCCGAGCTTTTGGCTGCCTCTGTACCCCGTTGCAAGATGCAGGGCCACCATGTGAGGCAATCGGGTGAAGCCACCGGGGCCCAAGGGCCCTGAGCTCTGGCGCAAAGGCTCATATGATCAAGACCTACGTTGTGAAACGGTTTGGGTCAAGGGTTTGCCAGTCGAAGGCTCTGGTAAACAAGGCCCGGTGCTTAGAGACAGGCATAACAAGCAGTATGGGGCAGCATGAAGGGGCAGTCTGGGATGGTACTGATGCCCAGTGCCTCCGCTCTTCACCTCACCACCCCCTCTCATGGAGGGTCTGAGACCCTCGGTGGTCACAGAGCTGTGCAGAGCCTGCGTGGAAGCCAAATCCTCTGTCACAACAAGTCCTTCTGCTCCTGGGACTTGAACCACCTGCGTGTGCTCAGATACTTGGCGTGAAGAGGCCATGTCTCTGCTTTGGCCACAGGGTCCCTATTGCAATGACTGTCCAGGCTTGCAGAGGTTAAGAGTGAGGCACCCAGGGGGCTGTCAAACCTGCCTTCAAGTCCTGATCTGCCTCCTGCAGACTGTGGCTTGGGGCGAGTCCCCTGGCTGCGTGAGGCTCTGTTTGCTCATACCTCTGTCACCCAGAGCTGGGAGCTGTGCCCTGGCTGTGTGACACCTCTTGGGGCTCCTAGGAAGCAGGTGGTAAATACCTGTTAGCCTATGGGACTCATTTCTCTTGCATTTTTGTCGTTGTAAATAGATACGTTTGAAATAAAGTTACCTTGTGGGAATGGCTGAATTGAGCTGCTCAACAAGTAAATGCGTGGGATTTTTAAAAATTATATATTTATTTTATTTAATTGAGTAACAGAGAGGAACAAGAGGAAGCAAGAGAGAAAGGGAGAGAGACAGAGAGAGCTTTCTTCTGCTGGTTCGCTCCTCAAATGGCCACAATGGTTAGGACTGGGCCAGGCCAAAGCTAGGAGCCAAGAACTTCCAAGTCTCCCACATAGGTGGCAGGGGCCCAGGTATCTGAGCTATCGTTCATTGCCTTCTAGGCACATCAGCAGAGAGCTGGATGGGAAGCAGAGCTGCCAGGATTTTTTGCAGGAATTGGCACTCGAACACCAGCACCTCTGAGAAGCTGCCCTTCGTCCTGCCAGCCCTTGACACTGTGCTTCCATTTCAGCAAACCCCCAACACACGGGTGGACCTCTGTGCACCCTGCAGAAAAACATGGCATCGCAGCCAGGGGTAAGACAGGTCAAGAGCCGAGTCCCATGCCGTGCTGCTTTCTCTGTGCGTGACCTGGGACAGGTTGCTTGGCCTCTCTGACCTCCATATCCTTTAAGACAGGGGTGGCCCTTCCTCTCACGCTTGCCATGCTGTGCTGTCCAGGCTCAGAACCACAGGGAGAGACCCTCCTGAATGCCTGCTGAGCAGTGGTGTTGCCATGGTCACATCTCTTACCTCTGTCTGCCTCTTCCCTCCGGGAAGCTGCAGAAGGCCAAGGCAGGACCCAGGGCAGGGTCTCTGTCCCAACCCTGACAGGTGCTAATCACTGAGGATCTTGCTGGTCTGCAGCCAGGAGCTTCTTCTGGGTCTCCCATGTGGGTACAGAGGCCCTAGCACTTGGACCATCCTCCACTACTTTCCCAGGCCCGTTAGCGGGGAGCTGGATAGGAAGTGAAGCAGTTTTGCCAGTTCTACCACCTGCAGTGGCAGCCTAGAAGTTCAATGTGTTGCTCAAGGCTATATAGTCGTAAAGAGATGGGTCTGTGTCTGTCTGAAGAGACTCCCATTGGGCTCATCTCTGTAAGTCACAGCCCAGCAGGCAGGGGCCCATGAAATGCCTGTTAAATGAAGGCTCAGTGCAATTGTCCAGCTGTGAGGTCTTGGGCTGTGAACACTGCAGGGCAGATGGAGGGCTCTGCTGGATGCATGAGACAGGTTGGGGACATGATGCTGGGGCAGTTGATGATTTCATGCATAGCCTCTGGAATCTGTGGCCATCTCCACCCGAGCATGTGTGTGGCCCAGAGCAGGGGCACCCACCCAGCCTGCCCTGAGTTCATTGTCGGGGCGCTGTCTGCCTAGACTCCACCCCACTACTAGCCCCCACTTTTTCTTCTTGTTTGTCCAGGAGGAGCTGGTGGAGCAGGGAGTGGCTCCCTGCCTTGCCCTTGTAAAAATATTTCATTTCTTTGTCTTTACATTTCAATTACAGGATGTAAAGGAGAGACAGGGCCTTTAACACCCCCAGCTGCTCTGCTTCCAGTCCAGCTCCCTACTGGGGCGCCGGGGGCAACAGTGGAAGGTGGTCCTATACCATCCACATGGGACGTCTGAACAGCATTCAAGGCTTGAGCCTGGCCCAACCCCAGCCATTGACATTGTTTGGACAGTCAACCATCTAATAGCACATCTGTTTTTCTGTCTTCCACTCTCTTTGTGATTCTGCATCTCAAATAAATAAGCTTTTAAAGTACAAAAATAAATTATTATGCTGCTGAGATAAACAACAATAATGCTTTTTCCATTCCCTGTCTCTCTTAAGAAAAAAAAAATTATTTTCACTTTTATTTGAAAGGCAGAGAAAAAGAGATGGAAGAGATTTTCCAACTGCTGGTTCACCCTCCACCCCACCCCATTCCCCAGTGCCTGCAATGGCCAGGGCTGGGCCAGCCTGAATTCAGGAACCTGAAACTCATTCCAGGTTTCCCATATGAGTGCAGGGACTCGAGCACTTGGGACCCCGGGGAAATAGCAGGAAGCCAGATCGGAGGCAGAGAGCTAGGACCTAAACCATCACTCCTGTGCAGGTGCAGGTGTCCTGGTGGAATGAGGCAAGAACATGGGAGACACACGCTGTGTGTGACCAGTGGCATGAGACCCAGCACGCATGGCAGCCCCAAGGACACGTGAGCGACCTTCTCAGTGCTCCTTTTACCTCACAGAAGCATCATTTGAGCTGCCCCAAAGGGAGCACACAGAGGAAGGGACTGACCTGTCCCTTGTTCTGTGCTCATGCACATGTGTCCACATCAGCAGAACACAAGATGTGTCGCCCCCACATGGGCCCATGAAGCATCCAACTGCCAGCATTTTCATGGCGGCCTCTAAGAGCCTGCTGTCCTGACCGCTGCCTGCTCAGCATCCCTGACGCATGTCATAGGGGTCCCTTGCCTCTGTCTTTGCCTCTCTCCATGGTGGGCTTCAGCATGGCTCTCCCATACTATCTTCTCCCTGGATCGTCACCTGCTCCCTGGCGGCTTTGGATGATTTCATCAGCTCAGAATTCAGCAGGTGCCTAGCACAGCACATCGTGGACACTCAGGCCACGCTTGCTCTTGTCATGCTCGTGGGACCTAAGGAAGAGGCTCTATCTGGTCACGTCACTCAGTCGCTCAGGCACCGTCAGTGACTTCCTGGAACCTGTAGGGAGGTGCACAGTACCCCAGCGACTCAGACCCTGGCCAGACCCCACCCCTTCTCCAGCTGAGTTCCAGCTCTGCGGAACCACAGGGCTTTCCCAGGCTGTAAGCTCATTCTTCCTGGCTAGCCCTCTCTGCCTCCCTCCTTGTCAGCGTCAGACCTGGCCTGCAGGGTTCTGTCCTCTGTGCTGCTCCCGGTCTGGGTCTCCCTGCTCTTGGTCAGGAGGAGCTGGGCCTCCAGTTGTTCCAGCACCCCGGCAAACCAGACAGCATTTTCCCCACAGGAAGTCTCAGGCCACAGAGCTTGCCCAAGTCCCGTCTGCTCAGATTCAGGGGAAAAACATTTTTCTGTGTGTCTCAAGCATGTAGGGTGTATGTGTGTGAGAGAGAGAGTGTGTGTGAGGTTGGGTGTTTGTGTGTCTGAGTGTATGTGTGTGAGCATATGTGAGTAGCGGTGTGTGTGAGAAGCAGTATGCATGGGAACACACGTGTATGTGTGATCATGTATGTGACTGGACAGTGTGTGTGTGTGTGTGTGTGTCAAAGTGTGTAACTGGGCAGGTGGGTGTGAGTGTGTGTGTGACTGTGAAAAGTCATTCTGTTTCACTTGAGTTCTGCTCCTTATACCTGTCCCCACCAACGATCTCCTGCTCCAACTGCCTGTGCCAAAGGCCACTTTCCCCATTGGCAAGTAGGGCTCTTCGCAGACCATGCGGGCGGCAGGGGCAAGGCACAGGAGGCTGGGGACCACCTGCCTGCCTCCTTCTGGGTACAGCACACTTCCTCTTGCAGGAGAGCGGGGAGGGCTTCGTCTCCCAATTGTCCAGAGTCCCCACAGCAGCCTCCTCAGCGGGGCCCCTGGGTGGGGCGGGCAGGGAGCCAGGGTCCCCTGGACACTGATGAAATGAGACTATTGCAGGCCTGTTGGGCAACACAGGGACCAGGGGCAGGGAACAGTCAAAGGCTCCTGGAGCAAGCGCTCGGCAGTTGCTCCATCCGCCCAGCAGGGTGACGATACCCCAGGGTACTGATTGCACCACGTTCTTAGAAAGTCGCGCACGCCCATCTAGGGCTGGGTTTGGTTTAATCACTGTCTTTGCCACTTACACGCATCTGAGGTTGGATCAGGAGATGGCGGGCGACAGGGTGAAATGGGCTTTGAGGCAGCTCCCTTCACACCCCGCCCTGGGTCGTGTGTGGCCTTGGCAAAGCAACACCAGCCATGTGCTGGAGCTTGCGGGGCCCTGCGATGTCGGTGAGGGACGCCCAGAGAGGCCCAGAGAGTTTAGGCAGCCTGTTGTGGTGGCACAGTATGCAAACAGTGGAACCACAATTTGAATGCATGGTGCAGGAGTACAGGACTCTACACTCGATGGGGCCTCGCTGCTATCCCTGACCTCCGTGTGCCCAGGCCAGCGGCTCCTGCTGTCACCTCCCCATCCTCAGAGGCTGGACGCATGTGTAGCTTTCAGAATACTTCTAGCGTGGTGAACCTGGAGAGTGGCAATGGCTGTCCCCATCGGTGGATTTCCTTAGGACAGGGGGAATTTTATGGTGTGGAAATGACACCTCCATGAAATTGTGTTAGGATAATGTGTTATGAACATCAGCATTCGAGGCCAGGGACTCCAGAGGGTTGTTGAAGAAGCAGTGGGCCAGGTGAGCTCCTGGGATGTTGAGTCCATTCTGCACACCTGACCCGTGCCAAGCGCTGAAGATTACGGGTTAGAGTCAGCACAGCCCTGCATGGTCCCTGGAGCCAAGCAGGTGCTCACGGGAAGTTACTGAGTGACAGCCAGGAGTGCATGAGAATCAGGCTGGCATGGTGGCCTCACTGCTGAGCCCCTCCCGGCTTCCAGCACAGTCCTGGGACAGTGCATGAATGTGAGTAGGTGGGAGGGCTCTATCCGTCCTTCAAGATGAGCCGTGTGGTTTGGGATGTGCTGATGGAAGTGCCAAGACCCCGAAGTGTGCCAAGTGCCCTGGCAGCAGTCAAGCCAGGGGGCTCTGCAGCCACAGCACAGGGCCACCGAGCACAGGGCCACAGCACAGGGCCACCGAGCACAGGGCCAAAGCACAGGGCCACCGAGCACAGGGCCACCGAGCACAGGACCACAGCACAGGGCCACAGCACAGGACCACAGCACAGGGCCACCGAGCACAGGGCCAAAGCACAGGGCCACAGCACAGAGCCACAGCACAGGGCCACCGAGCACAGGGCCACAGCACAGGGCCACAGCACAGGACCACAGCACAGGGCCACAGCACAGGGCCACAGCACAGGGCACTGAGCACAGGACCACAGCACAGGGCCACCGAGCACAGGGCCACAGCACAGAACTACCAAGCACAGGAAGCAGGGTTGGCTCTCTGGGCTTTTGTGATTGGAAATCTCATGACAGATGCTGACGGTCATCTCTCCAGCACCAGGCTGATTTCCTCCCTGTTCTGGAACCTTCCGGAGCCCAGTGGCTTTGAGCTAATGGAGGACTGATTGAGCTAACGGATGTAGCCTTGGCCTGCCAGCCCTGGCTTGGATTCCTATTGGAGAGGAAGCGGGGGTGGGGGGACACAGAATGAATCCTCTACGAGTGCCAGATGCTCATGGCCGGCCCATGAAGGGGGCGTTGTCCACGCCTCTGGCCGCTGCAGCAAAGGAAGGCCAACACAGACACTTGCCCCATGACAAGTGGCAGAATCAGGATTGGAACTCGGGTTGCCTTCTGACCACACCTCATGCCCGCCTCCTGCTGCCCCGGTGTGATGGGTTTACCCATTTACACATCATAAGAACTGACAGGAGTGGAACAGAGCAGCCACGGTGGCCCCAGGAGGCCTAGGTGGGGTGGCCACAGTCCTCAGCGAGTCCTTCCGAGGAGGAATCAACTGGCTTACCAGACAGAGGAAGCCAGGACCATGCTTGCGAGTCACCCCATCCATCGTCCATCTCCCTGCCACCAGACGGGACAGGGACACCTGCAGCTGGTGGCCCGGGGGCCCCTGCTGTCCGCCCCTCCCCCACCCCAGGGGTGTCCTGCAGGCCCAGCAGTGACAAGGAGTACGTGCTGAGCCACACACACTGTAAACAATGCAGGGAAATAAGGTTCTCACAGGAAATATTATCATATTGACTCACGGCAGACCCATCCATGAAACAGACCCCAGTACCTGGGGCCACCCTGGGCGCCAGCAGCAGCCAGGCCCCTCCGGCTCCAGGGTGCACCGGAAATGGGTGCTCGAGGGAGGGGCCTTCAGCTGTTTCAAGGCCGGCCCAGGAGCTGAATTATCTGTCACCGTGAACTGAAGCATATTGTTCATCACAGAAAAGCCCCAGAGCAGTGTGGTCTCCTTGCCTTGTCCCACGTGCTCTGTCACAGGAAGTAATTGGGGACCTGCCCTAGGAGCCTGGGACATGAGGGCTTTGCATCTGGGTGGCCATGACCGCCCTCCTGTCCTACACTGAGAGTGAGGCAGTGAGGCCCAGAATCCTGTACCAGCCAGAGAGGGCACCAGGGCAGTGACCTGGCACAGTGCTGACACATCACACACCAGAGGCCACCCCTGGCACTGGCTGGCGCCCCCATGGCATCCTGTCCAGTCTTCCTTCCCTGCGCATTCCACTAAATGGAGACTGGGGCCTCTCCTAGGGACAGACAGGCTGTGTCACTAATCTGTTCCAAAGCTGTCCGTGGTCCAGACCTCAAGGCTCTCTGAAGTCCAGCAGCACGGGCCCATTCTCCCCTTAATATTCTTCTTGCCCATGTCATGCTCGCAACTCAGCCAAGGACACACATGCACCTGGTGCACACCTCTCTCTTACTGCCAGTCGCCCCGTCTTATTTTGGCTGTCCCCTGCCCTGGCCACGAGCTCAAGAGGTCGGAAATCTGGTGCTCATCCCAGGACGTGTCAGTTCGAGGGACCTGGTGGGAGCCAGCCTTCCCCACGGGCTGTGGCAGGGACCCAGGCTTCCCAGTCCTTGCTCTAGAACTTTGTTTAGAATCAGACTTCATTGTGTCCATGACCAGAATTCCCTTCCAAGCCCAGGTCAGGTACTGGGAGCTGGGGAAGCAGCTGCGGGCAGGTGTACCTCCTGCTACCCCCGTTGCCAGGGCTGCCTGAGCCCCTGGGTCCTGGTCCGTGCAGGGCGCGAGGGGCTCACCTGCAGGGTCGGTGAGGCCTCGCATCCCAGCGCCTTTGTCTGTCCTCTCTTGAGGGTTGGTGGGACCCAGGCCGACACCACTCCCTCACCTCCAGGATAGTGGCAGAGTGTGGGGGGCTGCAGAGGCCTCCCTGATGGTGCCCAATTGTCCAGACGCCAGCTGTCCTCAGACCCCAGGAACTCGGCTTTCTACCGGAGTGCAAGCGGAAAGGGGCTTCAGCCAGCACCCCAAGACCAGCAGCCACCACTCCATGCCAGCGTTTGAAAAGAGCTGCCCGCCCCGATGCTTCTCCCTCCTGGGAGGGATTCTCCAGGCCGCAGAGCTGCGTGTGGACCCTGTCCTCACTCGCAGGGCAGCCACACTGCATCGCCATTCCATCAGCCCCCCATGCTGGGGAGAGCAAAGGCCGAGTCCCCTGCCCCCGACGTGGGGAGCGGGCCCTGGGACCCCTTGGATGGCTGTCTGGCAGCCCGAGGTCCGTCTGGAACGCTTCCTAGGGAGCTTGACCCCTCGTCTTCTGTGGGCCTGTCTCATGAAAGGAAATCAAGTAGCAGCGGGCAGATTACAGCCCTGAAATAACAAAGGCCGCCAGCCACTGCCCAGGAAGCGCTCCGCCGGCTTCCCGCACCCCTGCGACCCCCCCAACACCGAGGCCTTCCTCCGCTGGCTTTCCGCGCCCCTGAGGCCCCTCCGCCACCGCAGAGATAGCCCCAACACCGACGCCTTCCTCTGCCTGCCTCCCCTGCCAAGACACCAGCTCAGGGACCTCCCCTCTGCTGGCCGCCGGGAGTATCGCTCGCAGGGTGCAAAATGGCACAACTGCTTGGCAACACACTCAGACAGTTTGTTCTGTTGAACCCCCACCATCCCTTCCCATATTGCAGTCAGAAGCCAAGGGAAGGGGCTGGTGCAATGGCTCAACTGGATGAGCCTCCACCTGCAAGTGCCAGCATTCCATATGGGCACCAGTTCTTGTCCCAGCTGCTCTACCATCCATCTCCCTGTTTGTGGCCTAGAAAAGTGATGGGTAATGGCCAAAAGCCTTAGGACCCTGCACCCACATGAAAGAGCCAGAAGAAGTTTCTGGATCCTAGCTTTGGTTTGATCCGGCTCCAGCTGTGTGGCCGATAGATGGAAGATCTTTCTCTCTGTCTCCTCTCTGCAAATCTGATCAGCCTTTCCAATAAACATAAATAAATCAAAAAAGAAGCAGAAGTAGCAAAGGGGAAACACAGATTCCACAGAGCAGCCTTTCCCAGGATCCTGAAGGGGGAATGGCCCCCGTGTCCCACCACTGAGCAACAAACCAGCAAAGTACTGTGTGGCCCTGTGGAGGAATATTATTCAGCCAGAAAAAGGAGTGAGGTTAGAATCCCTGCTACGCTGTGATGAGCCTCAGAAGCGTTATGCTAAGTGAGCATGCTGCTTGTTAAACTCTGAAGCCACCAGTGGCACACGTAAGGTGAATTGTACATGAAGTATGTGTCAGTACAGCCTTTATAGTAAGAAAATGAAGCACTGTGGGGCCAGCATGCTGGTGCAGCTGGCAGAGCGATTGCCTATGCGTGGCACCCCATATGAGGGCCAGCTTGTGTCCCAGCTGTTCTACTTCTAATCCAGCTCCCTACTTGCTCCTGGGAAAGCAGCAGATAATGGTCCAAGTGCTTGGGCCCTTGCACCCACGTGGGAGACCCAGAGGAAGCTCCGGGCCCCTGGTTCCAGATCAGCCTAGCCCTCCCCATTGCAGCCATTCGGAAGGCGAACCAGCAAATGGAAGGTCAGACTCTTTCTTTATCTCTCTCTCATACCTATTCTCTCTCTGAAGCTCCGCCCTTCAAATCAATAAATCAATCTTGGAGTTACAGAGAGAGAAGGGGAGAGACAGAGAGGTCTTCCATCCACTGATTCACCCCCCAGATCATCTCAACAACCAGAACTGGGCTAGTTGGAAGCCAGTATGCGGTAGCTTCTTCAGGGTTTGCCTCATAGATGCAAAGGCCCAAGGACTCGGGTCATCTTCTGCTTTCCCAGGCCATTAGCAGGGAGTTGAATGGGAAGGGAAACAGCCGGAACTGCAACCGGCACCCATGTTAGATGCCAGCGCCACCACTCAGAGGATTAGTGTGCTGTGCCACCACACCACCACGGTTGGCCAATGGTTTTGTTGGCTGCTGGAAGTTCCTGAGTCTTCCTGGTGAAGACACTGAAGCAGCTGGACATGCAGCCCCCCACACTCCTGCCCTGCCGGAGTCCCCAGCTGCTTAACTCTGCTTCTACCCATCCACGGCGCACCTACAGCCACTCCCGCCTTCAGCGACACTTGCCTGCTGCTGGTTGATGACAAGGCTCCCCGCAGCCGGGCCAGCCTCTCGGGCCTGGCTCAGGAACAAACACTCTGGGGCCCTTGATCACCCTGTGGGTTCCGTGGAAAGCTGTCATCCATTCCATCCCTATCGCGGCTGAGGAACAAAACAAACAGGAAACTCTGTCCAGTAAGAATTTCACATTAAACTGTGCCAATCAAAAGAAATTTTTTAAGTACACCTACAAATTGACTTCTCCCTGAACCCAGTTGTTGCCAGCGGTGTTCTGTTCTGATGGGGGAGGGGGAGGACAAGCCCCCATGCCACTGCCCACCAGGGATGACCCTAGAGCCAGCCCGGACGAAGCGCCCTGCCTGCAGACGCCAGGCCTCGGCTCATGAGAGCTGTGCACGTGGCTCTCGGGGTGTGTGTCTGTCTTGGGGAGCAGGCCACAGGGCTTGGAGACATAGCAGGAACGGGCAGCTGCCACGCGTGACTGTGGCCGGCGTCACGCTGCAGATGCAGTCGGTGCCGGCTGTGTCATCCCAGAGCAAGACGTGGCAGGGGACTGAGACTGCACCGGGACGGGCCGGCTCTGCCCCCAGGGTCTGACATCCTGGATCCAACCGACCGAATGAACACAGCAAGCCTGGCAAATCTGCAGAGGAAGAGTCCCAGCTGGTGGGAACGCTGTGGGCTGCCCGCACTCACGCAGCTAACGCCAGCTCCCATCAGAGCCGAGCCCTGCGTCCCCTCCTCTAAGAGCTCCTGCTGTCACACACAGCATGCCTGTCCTGGGGGTTCTCTGTCACCAGCCTGCTGACACAGATGAGTCACCCCACCAGGGCTCAGCCTCACCCCGCTCATTCCCCCTGCCTCCCCTCCCCCGGCCACCTGTGAGCAGGAGTCCCCAGGGAGGCCTCCCTCTACGTCTGACAGGCCCAAGGAGGGAGCCCAGGCGCTCTGCCCCCGCTGAGGCCCCCGAGAGGAGCCTTGCCCAGCACCTGGCCAGCGGGTAGACCACAGCATGTGCCACCAGACACTTCCTCTAGCAACTCCCAGGAGCCTTGCTTCGCTTCTCGGTGTGAGGAGAGGAGTCAGCTTGGTTCTGCCCACTCCCCTGGCAGTGGCCCGACGCACCTCTAAGAAACAGAATCAGCTCTGGCCCTGGACAACACCCCCCCAGCCCCCAGTGTGTGGGGAAGTTGGGGGCGGGCAGTGAAAGGCCTGCGGAATCAGGCTTGTATTGTAGGAAGGCCTGTCCCTGGCTGCAGTCAGCCAGAGCTGTCACACATGCTGTGTGTCACACGGACCATATACACAGGGTCACCAGGACAACCCCCCAAGTCCCCAATGAGGCCAGCTGGGGTAGGGAGCAAGGAAGCTGCCGAGGTCACTGGCCCGAGGTCATGCAGCAGGTCAGTTGGGGGATCCGGTAGCGCAGGTCTGCTGAGGGGCCCCTGAGCCTGCGCTCCCACTCTGGTCTTCTTGGGAGCGGCAGCTGTAGATACCTTCTGATGTTGCCTGGCCCCGGTCTGTCCTGCACCCTTGCCCTGGTGCTGGCATCTCACACAGCTTCCTGACAGCACGGTCAGCTGGAGCGAGGCTTCCGGAGCTGCAGCCAGATGCTGCAGAGGCCCTGGCCATGGGAGGTGCTGGGCTGGCCCCATCATAGCTTTCAGAAATGTTGCAAGTGCTGAAACATGATGCTGGACCCCTGGTACCCTCAGTCATGATCCATCAGCTAAGAACTATCGCATCGCTTTTAAAAATATCCTTTGCAGGGGGTGGGGAGAGGGAATGCTCGGGTTTAATTAGGAGAAGCGTCTTGGCAAGCAGGACTCAGGCGAGCACTGGCTGAGGCAGCCCTTGGGCCAGAGGCTTCCCCGGCACCATCAGCTGGACCCTGCACTGCACAGCTCACTTCCCATGTTCTCAGCGGTTTCCTGCCCAGGCTGGGATGTGGGGCCAGGCCCATCCTAAGCCAGTTATGTCTGTCACTGGGGAGTGGGTAGGCCCAGTAAGGAACCCCGGAGCCTCAAGGTGGGGCACGGGGGTGGGGGGAAGCAGCCGCAGGACCCTGGTCCCCTCCTCTCCCCTGGCCTTCTCCCCCGAAGGAGCTTCCTGCAAACTCTCCCGGGACCACTCAGCCTTCAGGATGGAACTTTGTGTGGACTCCCAAAGCTGTGGTAGAAATTCCCAAAACCTGCACGGGAGGACCCAGGCCCACCCTCCCCCAGCCCTTCGCCCAGCAGGTCCCTGCCGGCTGCACAGGCAGACACGGGCAGGCACCTCCTGCCCAACACTCCCCCACAGGTCACAGGTCCCTGCCGGCTGCACAGGCGGACACAGGCGGGCACCTCCTGCCCCACACCCCCCCGCAGGTCACAGTAGGCATGCTTTGTGATCTAGTGAGTCGAAACTCTCTCGGTTTTGGTTTGAGTTGACATTTCTCTGAATCCCAGGAAGGATGGGCTTGTCTCACTTGCTGCTTGGGCCTGGGTGCTGCCTGTCCTGTAAAATGTCTGTTCCTAATTTACTAATTTACAGCAAAACTCACAGGTGCCAAGAGCGCCGGACACGCGTGTCCCACAGTCCGCACGGGGCCCCGGATGGTGCACCCTGTGCAAGGCCGTGCTCGCCCACCCACTGCTGAGGGCTCAGCCAGGGTCCAGGTGTGGCTGGCGCCCTGGGTGGGCACAGAGCATTGGGGGTGCCTGCGTTCCCCTGCGCCAGGAGGAGCCCATCCTCCCCTAGCTGCTCCCTGGGAAGAAAGCCAGGAACCCGAGGGTGGGGCTGGGGAGACTGCATTTGTGGGGGCTGCCAGGTGGTGATGGGTGAGTCTGGAGACCTGGGGCTCTCTCCCCTGCACAATGCAGCATCCGCCTCCTCCCCTGGCCCGCAGGCTACCCCTTCCCAAGCCCTGGGCTCCATTGCCAGTCCCAGCCTCCTGCTGCCAGGCGTCAATGCCTGGGGCCTGCTGCCCACCCAAGTGTACGACAGAGCAGGAACCACTCGCCGTGCTGTAGAGAGCCTCAAATACATTTTATTTTTTAAATTTTAAAGGCAGAGTAACAGAGAGAAGGAGAGACACACATAAAGATCAGCTGGTTCACTCCCTAAGCAGCTGCAACAGCCAGAGCTGAGCCAATCCAAAGCCAGGAGCCTCTTCTGGGTCTCCCATGCAAGTGCAGGGTCCCAATGCTTTGGACCATCTTCTACTGCTTTCCCAACCCACAAGCAAGGAGTTAGCTGGATGTGGAGTTAGCTGGGAAGTGGAGCAGCTAGGATAGAAAGTGGAGCAGCCAGGACAGGAATCAATGCCCATATGGGACACCAGTACCGCAGGTGGAGGCTTAGCCTACTAGGCCATGGCACTGGCCCACAAATAAACAAACAAACAAACAAACAAATAAATTTTTAGAAGATTCGCATTTCTTAAAGGAAAAAGAAAAAGGTCCTGAGAGTGCTTCTGGCAGCAATGGAGCCTGCGCCCCTTTGTCCCCCAGGGTCTATGTGCTACAGGGACCTCAGCCTGACCGTGACAGGGCCAGCTCGGGTCCCAGGTCTGAGGTCCTCCAGGTGGGGAGCTTGCTGAGGTCACTGGGCCTCTCCGGACTGTGAGACTTGGACGTGGGGCCCTGAGTCCCTTTCTTTCTGTCCCAAGGTTTGTCAGCTATCAGGAAAGCCCTGGACAAGGGGCTCCACCCCTCCTGCTTGCCTCAGTTGCTCCCCCAGGACCGTTCATGGTGCAGTGACCTGAGCTTCCCTCCAGCCTGGCCCGGGGTCAGCGGTCAGCACACCTCCTGGACGGGCAGGCAGCCCCCCGTAAGAAGCCCTGTGGAATGTGCAGCCATCACTCCCGCCTCCGATTTTTTGCTGATTAAGTTCCCCCAAAACTCCCTTAAGAATTTTTAAATAAGAAATGCAAAAATCAACAAAAGTCCAGCAAACCCCTTCCTGTTATTAAATAAAGGGAAAGTAAATATTGCAAATTGGACATATTTCATAAGAGGATGTTTTGTTTGGGTTAAAAAAAAAAAAGCCGAGAAAGAACAAGAAAAGGCTATTTGCTCCCTGGCGGCAAAGGCACGGCTTTGCTGAATCAAGGTTTTAGATGTGATGACTGGGGCACTGTTCCCGGGCTGCTGTGGGGGCACAGGGGCACGTGCCCCAGGGCACACCACACCCGACCTCTGCACGCCTCAGCCTCCTGAGGTGACCCGGATGCTGAGCTTGGACGGGTCAAACATAGACGGAAGCAATTTGTAACAACCATGTGCGAAGAGAGAGCCCTATGGCATCGACATGGCCTTGACGCCTGGGGAGGGCCCAGGTGGCAATGCCACCTCCACCACGTCTCAGCCAGGTGACCGTCGCTGCTCTGCCAGAGGCCTCCCCATCTTTCAAAGCGGAAGCACATGCGTTCAGTAAGGAAGGTGTGATGAGGCGTGGGGAGTGAGGAACCAGTGGAGGCAGCAGGCAGGCTCGGGGCAAGGTCTGCACGCCCGCAACCTTGGGCACCCAGAGATGAGCCTGATGCTGGCTGACAGAGCCATGAGCTGGCATGCCAGCACTCCCACCTCACTCCTCCCTGACAACAAGCCTTGTCCGTGTTGTCACGCCTCTGCAGTGGAAGTGACCATCGGGGCACTTCAGGCACTGGCCTGTGGGACACGAGGGCTGAGAAGTGAGCAGAAGGAAGAGAAGGAGGGAGAGAAGCCAGGCTTTCCACCTGCCGCCTGAAGGAAGCCGCATCTTTGCCGGCCCTGCACACACTCACACACAAACACCCACACATACCAGCATAACACACAGACACACATGAACACATACTCAGGTGCACACAGAGAAGCATGTTCATAAAACACAGACATAAACACACAGAGAAATACACAAACCATGCATACAAACCAACAGAAACACAGCACACGAACAGGGCACACACACAGAGAAACAAATGCTGGCCATGGGGTGGCCACGGGGACCCCGCGTGCCCTGCTGCGCTCTGCCCACGCGTCCCAGCCCCTTCTCCCAGTGTGTTGAGGCCCAGCCACGCCCGGAGGCCACCGGCCCCACAGTTCATCCCAGGCGGACAGAGCACTCGGCTGTGCCCTACCTCTGTTTGCCTTTAGTTGTCTGAGCATCCTTTTGTGAAACGACTAAAGTATAGAGATCAGTACCCCAAACAATTTAAAAACCACCTATTGTCACACCACCTACATTTGCTTCTAATCACATATTTTAAATATTTATTTATTTTACTTAGGGGCCAGATCTACGGCATAGTGGCCTAAGCCTCTGCCTTTGGCCTGGGCATCCCACGTGGGTGACGTTGGAGTCCCAGCTGCTCTAGCTTCTTGATACTGCTTCTAGGAAAGCACAGAGGATGGGTCAAGTTCCTGAGACCCACAGTTGGGTTGTCTTCTGCTGCCTTTGAAGTGCATTAAACAGGGAGCTGGATCAGAAGTGGAGCAGCCGGGACCTGAGCTGGCACCCATGCGGATGCTGGCATCACAGGCAGCAGCCTAACTTGCCACACCACAATGTCAGAAAGAAAACACTGGAGATGAAGCTAAAGCCACCTTATTTATTTACTATCTTAGCTGCACCGTTAGCTAATTTGGGGCACGATCTCCGTGTGCCTTTTAACACACCTCTCTGTGTGTTGCGTACTTCATATTATACTTTAATATGCAAACATGGTATTCTACTGTTCAGTTTGTGTTTTTCTTTCTGCGTTGTGCCTTTGTCACCAGAAGTGCTTTTGAAGTCTAGCAATGTTGACATGTATGTGTATGTAATTTCTATATTAGCATACTATGTTGTTGGGCCGCAGTGTCCCCTGGATGGCCGCTCTTTGCCACATGCTCTGTGGTCCTTCTTCTGCATTACAAACCACCAGGCTTGGATAAAACCTTTGCGGTTTCTTGGGTAAATATGCCTGAATCTCCTTAGGAAATTGACCCAAAATCAGAATACCAGGGCACTTCAAACACGTTTAGTATCAGTGCACAGTGTTTAGATAAAACACGTTTCCCGCAATTGTTAGGGGGAAGGCACAGACAGAAACACGCTAACCTGGGGTCCCGTCTCCCCGGGGGGCCCTGAGCAGGTGCCCATATAGGATGCTGGCATTACAGACAGCAACTTTATCAGCTGTGCCACAATGCCATTTTCCGACTCCACTTACAGTCCAGCTCCCTGCTCAGATGCCTAGGAAATCCAAGGAAGAGGGCCAAATATTTGGGTCCCTGAACCCACATAGGAGACCAGATGAAGCTCCAGGCTCCTGGCTTCAGGCTGGCCCAGCCATGGCCATTAAAGCTATTCAGGGGAGTGAACCAGCAGATACTGATCTCTCTCCCTCCTTCTCCCCTAACTCTGCCTTATCAAATAAATAAATAACTCTGAAAAAAAAAAAAGAACCTCTGTTTCCTGTCATGTGAAATGGGGTTGCAGCAGCTCCCTGCAGACACCTGGAGCCGATGTCACCATGCCACCTTCCGCCTCCCCTTCCAGGCAGGGTGACTTTGTACCCTGGAGGTTTTCAGGTATGCAAAGCTAGGCGGCTCAAACCTGCTGAGACGGTGCCATCTGGTGGACAGCTGGGCTACTGCAGGGCTTGGCCTGACTGGGGAAAAAAAAAAAAACAATGGGGCGACAGGGCTGGCTGCCCAGCCCTGCTCAGAAATGTCAGTGGCTCCCCATTGTCTGCAGGGCAAAGTCCAGAAGCCAATGCTGGAACTCCAGCACCTCCACAATCAGGCCCTGCCCTACCTATCGGGCCTTATCACGGCTTTGGCCTCGCCCCGGACAGCCCAGCTCCTCCCTGACTCCAGAACCCCAAAGCCCGTTCCAGCCTCCCACGTGGGCCTGCCCTGTGCAATGACTGCCATATTCCCTTCCCCTCTCTCCCATGCTGCCTCTCCTAGGACACCTCTTCCAGGAAGCCTCCTGGGACTTCATCCATCCTGGTCTCTCCTGACCTCCCACCAGCACACCTGCCATGGATCATTTTGTCTTTCAGTGTTGCGTGCCAGGTGCTGTCTACTCACTGCCCTCCTGTGCCACACCTGGTGGACTCCCCGGAATTCAAGCCCCATCGTCCCCAGAGACCTCACCTGATCTCCACCCTGTCGTAGCTCGGCCCATGAGCAGGTGAGGCACAGAGACCAATCTCAGCGGCTCATGAGAATGAAATGGGACCATGGATGCTGAGTAACTCACCCAGAGCAAATGCCCAAAAACCGAGACAGCCAGGTGAGCCTGAAGCTCAGATCAGCATCCTGAGCCAGGGACGTGTGTGTGTGTTTGTGATTTCACAGGCGGCTGCGGTGGGATGTGTGTGTGTGTGTGTGTGTGTGTGTGTGTGTGTGTGATTTCACAGGCAGCTGCCATGGGGTGTGTGTGTGTGTGTGTGTGATTTCACAAGCAGCTGCCATGGGGTGTGTGTGTGTGTGTGTGTGTGTGATTTCACAGGCAGCTGCCATGGGGGGGGTGTGTGATTTCACAGGCGGCTGCAGTGGGATGTGTGTGTGTGTGTGATTTCACAGGCGGCTGCGGTGGGATGTGTGTGTGTGTGTGTGTGATTTCACAGGCAGCTGCCATGGGGGGTGTGTGTGTGTGTGTGTGATTTCACAAGCAGCTGCCATGGGGTGTGTGTGTGTGTGTGTGTGTGTGATCTCACAGGCGGCTGCCATGCAGTGTTGCTGTGGGACTGTGTTGAAGTCGATCTCAGGGTCCGTGTTTTGCAAAGTCACCCTCCTGCTCAAGTTCAGCTGTGATGTCCGTATGAGCCCCTCCCAGGGGGCACAGCTGTCAATGTCAGCATGGCCCAAAGCACACATTCCCAGTGCAGTGGTTGAGGTTCTGCGCATGCGTGCCCACACACACACACACACACACACACACACACACACACACACACACACAGCTGCCCCTTTCCCAGTCAGTGTTTGATGGCCACACTCCGTCTTCTGCTGCAGTGCTAACACACGTGGGCTCCGTGTGGCTGCTGCGTCTGCTTGCAGCGCTGTGGTCTGCTCTGCAGGGAGAATGGCCTCGTCAGAGGAAGCGCGTGATCCGGGTGGAGTCAGAGCAGCCCCGTGGGCCACAAGGCCAAAGCTGAGGAATCAACTGTGGGTAACACGAAGGATCCTTTGAACAGCAACACACGTAAAACCAGGTTCCGCACCGGTCAGTTGGCACGGATGACGGCAGGTGCCCAGGAACCCGGCTTGGCAGCTTGCCCGGAGCACCTGCTCAGCACCTGGCTTGCTGTTGGCCGTGACTGGGGCTGTCCAAGGCGTGACAATCAATGATGGCTCCATGTGTATACGACTTTATGCACACAGCTATTCCATGTGTGACATTACATGTGTATTTTGTGTGGCTGTTCCATGTAGACACTGTGTATGGCTGTTTCATGTACGGCCTTGTGTGTATGGCTCTTGCACATGTGACTTCATGTATGTGTCATAAAGTCCAGACTGACTCATCGCTGAAGGTTATAGGACACAGGCCAGCAGGGGCCACAGGTGCCTGCAGACCAGGTGTTAAACACAAAGTTGCAGGTGCTAGGTCTTTGGAAGCTTTCATCACAGTTCTGTTTTGGGGGAACCTGAGAAATGGGGAAGCGTCATTGAGGATGCATGTGGCGGAGTGTCAGGGATGGAGGCCCATCCATCTGCTTCCTGCCTCATGGGAGGTGGCTGAGGTCCCGCCCCACAGCCGGAAGCCTAGGTGGAATCCCGGACCCTGGCCTCAAGCCCAGGCCTGGCGTGGTGGGCTGGGCGCGCGAGCAGTGGGTGAACGTTCTTCATCACTCCACCTCCCAATTAAGTTTCTCCTTAAAGTTTAAAAGTTGAAGTTACATTGAGGAGGACAGGGTCTCTTACTGGGGAGCTCGCTGTGACCTCTCGGGACTTCGGATGGTGCCACCTAAGACCCCCAGTCAGGGATCCAAGCCCCTCGGTGCAAACGCCCAGGAGCGGGGAGCCCCAGGCTGCCCTCTGTCGCCCCCTACTCTGCTTCCCCAGGCACTGTCCTCAGCTGCATATGCTCTGGCCCGTCCCTCCCCAGATCCCTCTCAATCCAAAGACAAGACAACCTGAACATTCAGAGCGCTCCAGGTTCCAGGCTTTCTGAGCTCCGCCACCAAAGGCCAAAGTCCCACACTCCACCTCGGGGGAGGGGCTGCTGTACCGGAAATGCCCGGGCTCCACACACACACACACACACACACACACACACACACACGCACGGGACCTAAACAAGCCCCAGACACGGAGGGCTCAGCCGGCGAGGTCTGGGGTCCTCCCTGCTCAGGCCATCGTTAGCCCACTGTTCTGGGGGCTTGCTGAGTGTGTGTGTGTGTGTGTGTGGCACTAACCAAGAAGCACAGCCTGTGAGCTCCCAAGCTGGCACCTAAGGCTAGGGAGTGGCACCCACGGCATGTGGGCCCACTGAGAGCTCGCGGTTCAGAGATCCTAGTCGGGGCAGCAGCGTCTGCGGAGCCAGGAGGCCACACGACGCTGGGGAAGGTCCGGAATTGAGCGAATTGAGCACGCAGTTCACACTGGGAGGGTTCCCATGACTCCGCGCCACACACACCGTCCCTCTCTGGTTGCTCCTCTCAGGATTCCGAAAACCCACCTTGCCTGCAGGAAACGGAGGGCTCACAGAGTGAAGCCCTTGGGGCAAGACCCGCCCGTGGGGTGTCCGGGAGGCGTTGGGGGCAACCCTTGTTGGGGGCAACCTTTGTAAACTGATAACCCCAAACGCTCCAAAATCCGAGCCTTCTGCCGCCGCAGGGCGAGCCCATCCTGGGCCTGGAGGGACCCCACACCGACCTGCCGTCCTCGCCCTGCGCGCCCTATACCGGTTTCCCTACGTGGTTATTCAGGCAGGTGCACCTGGATCCCACCTCACCCTGGGAAGGCAAAGGCCACATCTGGGGCCTCGGCCGACCCGCTTCCACAGGTCTGGTGGCCTTAAGGGGTCTGTCCCCTCCGAGGGGCAACGAGTCTCGGGATCCCGGCCCTTACTGGGCGATCTTGGACAGGCGCCTGCGCATTTCCTCCGCAGCATCTTGGGGGAGCAGCCATCGGCGCAACCTCGCGGTGAGGGAAAGAATGACGCGGTCCGGATTGCAAACCACGCGGACAGGACAGGCAGGTGCACAGCAGCTCCGCCCACCGGCCTGCGCAGGCGCACTCCGCCGGCACCGGGCGCGGGGGCGAGCTCTGCGGCTGCGTACTCGGCTAGCTTTACGACAACCCTGCTTCACGGCAGCGGTGTTCGCGTCCCGACCTCGTTGCCGAGGTGACGGCGCGCGCGTGCGGCCGCAGGTAAGCACGGAGGCCGGCGGGATGGAGCGCGCGAGGGACCGAGGGTCGGCGGGGCCCCAGAGCGGCTAGAACCGGGGGAATGTCGCCACAGGCCGGCCGGGGAAGGCCGCGGGCGCCGGAGCCGGGCTGCCCGGGGTCCGTGCGCCTTCGGCGCGGTGACCAGGCCGAGCTCCATGCATGCTGGAGGATCGGAACAGGTCCCGGCCTCCCCTCGCCAGGGCCAGCCTCCAGCTGAAGGCCTTGGGCAGGCAGCAGAAGGTGGGCGGGGTGCCTGGGGGAACGTGCGACCCCTGTGGGGTACCGGGATGGAGTTGCAGGCTCCCTCGACTTGGGCCCTGGGACTTGAACTGGTGGATGGAGGAGCTCGCTCTCATCTCTCAGCTTTTCAAATAAATAAATGAGTCATGAGCTTCAGACGACCCCAGACGCCCCGACTGCTGCGCGGTGCCTCGTTCTGGCCAGTCCACCTTGCATGCCCTGTCCCGGCACCTCGTCCCCACCTGTGGGTGCGGGGTCTTCTCTGCCGAGTGTCAGAGCAGCGTGTCTTTGCGTGGTGAGGGAGGGCCCATCGCACCCGCGGCCTGGGTTCTGTCGCCCAGTCATGGCCAGGTTTGCGGCCATCATGGATAATGCTGCCCCTTGCAGGGTAGGACTTTGACTAGGAACAGGTGTCTTTGCTGGGGAGAGGAACGGCTGGGTCCTGGGACAGCCCCTGCTAATGGGGGAACAGCCCGACAAATCGCTCTTGGGTTCAGTTTGAAGGTGTCACCGACTAATGGCCCCTTGTGTATGTGGAGCCCGAGCCTTGTCCCCGCTGTCACCTGGCCATGAGTGACAGCAGAACCTGGGCTGGACGGCGAGTGGGAATGCCTTGTGGCAGGGACCCCTTCGCACCTGCTGGGACTACAGTGCACCCCTGGGGGGACTGCTGCCGGGAGCCCCAGGGTGGAGAACGCTGGGTGCTCAGGCCGCTCTGTAATGTGGGGTGGTGTTTGCAGGTCACTTAGGCACATACTCCTGTGTGCTGTGGGGTTGGTTGGTTGTTTTCCCTTCAAGATTTGCATGTTCATCTGTTGGAAGGCAGAGTTTCTGAGAGTCAGAGAGCTTTCATCTGCTGGCTCACCCCCTCCAGGTGACCCAGTGGCTGGCACTGGACCAGGCTAAAGCCAGGAGCCCGAAACTCCATCCTGGTCTCCCACACGGGTGCAGGGACCCAAAGACTCGGGCTGTCTGCTGCTTATGTCCCAGGCCACACGCAGGGAGCAGCGGGGGCTCCAGCTAACACCCATACAGGCTGCTGGGTGCCAGCATCACAGGCAGTAACTTAACCTACTGCACCACACTGTCTGGTTATAGGGTGTGCCCACTGCCCATGGTAGTTTAACTCACAGCATTGGCCCTGCCATGCAAATTGTGAAGTTAGCCATTCTGTTTTTTCTAGAATCCTGAAGGTGATGCGTGCATGTCAGACTCCGAGTGGAGTGTCACACAGGTCACATTACTCCTGGAACTCCGCGAGAGGACTCCTGACCACAGCCCCCCGCCCCCCAGCGGCTGACCACAGCCCCCCCGCGTCTCCCCCCAGCGGCTGACCACAGCCCCCCACCCCCTCGGAGTGGCTGAGCCTGCCAGGGTAGCCTCAGTCCCAGGACGGTACTGCCTCCCTGGCCGGGTGCAGGATGTGAGCGCGGGCTCGGGTTGGCGAACGGAAGTCACAGGTGAGGTTGGAATGCGGTCGCGTTCCCAGGGGAGGGAAGTGTCGGGGTGACCAGTCAATGCAGTGAGTGTTGTCACAAACCCCGTGCTCACTGAGGGACTTCTTAATTGTTGAAAAGGATTTATTTATTATTTGAAAGAGTTGTAGAGAGAGGGAGAGACAAAGAATCTTCCATTTGCAGGCTCGTCCCCCAGATGGCCACCCCGGTCTGAAGCCAGGAGCTTCTTGGGGACGTCCCGGGTGGGAGGGGGACCGAACCCCTTGGTCCATCCTCTGCTCTTCCCCCACACCATTAGCCAGGAGCTGGATCTGAAGTGAAATAGTCGAAACACACATCAGTGCCCGCATGGGATGCCAGCATCACAGGCAGTGGCTTAACTCGCTGCACCACACCGACACCAAAGGACCTTATTGAGACATTAAACTGTTCTCGCGTGTCGCTGCTTGGGACACTGGCAGCTCTAAGGTTGTTGTCTGCTGATTGTCTGTAACGGACTGAGCGGTTCCTCCGACTCCTGTGTGTTTGTCTGCCCTTGCTGTCCCAGTGCTGTCTTGAGAGGTTGTGTAAAGCATCCTTCAGTTTCTTCCTTGTGGTCTTGAAGCCCATTGGGCTCCTCAGCCTCCCCGGGGTCCTCGGGGAGTGTATGACCGATGCTCCTACAGCACGGCCACTCGACAAACCTCAGGCTGTCCGCTCTCCTCTCTCGCCCAGGATTGGGTTTTCCTAGGTTAAATCTCTCGTCCGCGGCTCTGTTGGCACCATGCAGCACCGGCCACTCCCCCTGGTGATGCGCCCAGCCAGCTCGCGTGTGCCGACTGCTCCTGGCTCGGGTTCAGCCGGAAAGGAGAGACCTCCGCCTTCCCTTCCTCCTTCATCCAGACAGTCGGGGTGGTGGTCATTCTGTAACTGTTAGAAGCTCAGACGTGTCCACATGTCCTCAGCCTAGTGGACGGACATGGCCTGTGCTGGCAGCAAAACCCAGAGAAAGACCTGTACTTTGGCGTCCAGCATATCTGGGGTTCCCAGGTGCCCCCCTGGGGGCCTCCTACAGGTCTAACCTGGATGCACTTTCTCTCTCTCAGGATATATTTATGTATTTGAAAGAGTTACAGAGAAAGAGAAACCTTTTCCATCTGCTGGTTCACTGCCCATATGGCTGCAATGGCCAGAGATGGACCAGGCTGAAGCCAGGAGCCGGGAGCCTCTTCCAGGTCCCCTACATAGGTGTCAGGCCCAGACCCTGTGCCATCTCCTGCAGCTTTGCCCATGCCACTAGCAGGGAGCTGCATGGGAAGTGGTGTCCTGTGTGTGTCCAGCACTGTGGTTACACGGGGCCCCTGTGCATGCTCAGTAGAGGAAAGGAAGGAATTCCAACTGGCTGGAGTCGTGTTGTGCGCTCGGGAGGCGTGTCTGTGTGTCACTGGGCGCTGTGACATGAGCTGGAGTTGGGAGCAAGACCCCAGACTCCAGCACCTCGGTGGAGCTGTGCCGGGCACTGTTGAGCGTGTGTTTTTGTTTTAGATTTATTTTTATTGGAAAGTCAGATATGAAGAGAGGAGGAAGGACAAAGAGGAAGACTTTTTGTCTGTTGATTAACCACCTAAATGGCCACCATGACCAGAGCTGTGCTGATCTGAAGCCAGGAGCTCTTGAGGGTCTCCCACACGGATGCAGGGTCCCAAGGCTTTGGGCCGTCCTCCACTGCTTTCCCAGGCCACAAGCAGGGAGCTGGATGGGAAGCAGGGCCACCTGGAGACAAAACCGACACCCATATGGGATCCCGGCGCATTCAAGGCAAGGACTTTAGCTGCTAGGCTATCACGCCGGGCTCTGCACATGTGTTCTTATCACTATGTCTTCTGGCTCATTGATTTTATTTATTTATTTATTTATTTTGGCTCACTGACTTCTAAGTGGCCTTGTTTCACCCAGATCACAGCGTTCCGAGCCTGGGTGTCACATGCTCACACTCTGGACCAGCATCTTTAGTTACTGATAGATCCTTTTTCATTTGTCCGCATTGTCCACTCCTTAGAGAACAGCTCCCCAGGACCAATGGCCGAGGCGGTGTTCCGCGCCCCCAAGCGGCGGCGGAGGGTCTGTGAGACTTACGAGTCTCCGTTGCCCATCCCCTTCGCGCAGGCCTCCGGGCTGAAGGGAGAATTCAGGATGTGCCGTGCGGAAATGATCAGCAACAGCGTGGTGGTGAGGCGCGCAGAGGACATCGAGCAGCTGTACGGCCAGGTGAGCCCGCCTTCCCATCGCCTCCTGGCTGCCCAGGACAAGCCGGAAGCCGTGCCGGGTGTCCCGTGCTCTGGTCCAGCGTGGACCGGTACAGTGGGAGTCACGTGCCCCAAAGCAGGCATTGTGGGAGGGAATGAGCTGACCAAGAGAAAAAAAAGCAGGTTTTTGACAACGATGTGGTGGGTGGGCGAGCATTTCCCACTGCCCCTTCCCCCAAGACGCTGGTGAACTCTGCCTGGCAGTGGAGCTGGCCGTGCAGCCCCTCCAGCTGCTGAGCCGCCTGCTGCCCCTCAGCTGCCCGCCCTGCCGTGCCAGTCGTTGGAGAGGCGGAGGGAGGGCTTGTGGTGCACGCCCCAAGAACCCAGGCCTGCAGCCAAGTACTGGGACTCAGTCACATACGCGCGTGGCAAGAACCCAGTGACCTGAGCCACCTCCGGCCGCCCTGCAGAGGCTGCCTTAGCAGCAACAGGGGCCGGGAGCAGTAACCACGTGTCAAACCCAGCTGCTCGCCGGGTAACTCCTCACATGAGCACGAGGTCCC
Organism: Ochotona curzoniae; assembly: GCF_017591425.1. Classification (NCBI taxonomy): domain Eukaryota; kingdom Metazoa; phylum Chordata; class Mammalia; order Lagomorpha; family Ochotonidae; genus Ochotona; species Ochotona curzoniae. The sequence continues at coordinate 6,023,759 of NW_024466607.1, forward strand.
GTTTTTGCCAGCACAGACAGCTTGGTGTGGAGACTGGTAGCTTTTCTCCCATGTAACCTGTTCTTCACTGGGGACATTTTTTTCTTTATAACTTTTTTTAAAATTTTATTGGAAAAGTAAATTTACAGAGAGAAGGAGAGACACAGAGAAAGATTTTCCATCTGCTGGTTCACTCCCTGAGTGGCCACCATGACCGGAGCTGAGCCAATCCAAAGCCAGAGTCAGGAGCTTCTACTGAGTCTCCACGAGACTGCAAGGTTCCAAGGCTTTGGACCATCCTCAGCTGCTTTCCCAGGCCACAGGCAGGGAGCTGGGTAGGAAGTAGAGCATCCAAGACACAAATCAACACCCATTTGGGATCCCGGTGCATTCAAGGCAAGGATTTAGCCACTGAGCCATCGCACCAGGCCCACCGAAACATTTTTCAAATGGCAGGCTTGGGGCCAATGTTGTATCACAGAGGTTCAAACCACATGCGATAACATTCCGTAGCTGCTGGCTTATGTCCCGGTCACCTCACTTCTGATCAGCGGGGAAGGCAGCGGAGGATGGCCCGAGTGACCTGGCCCCTGCACCTGCAGGGAGACCCGGCTGACAGGGCTGGTCTTGTTCTCCAGGTCCTGGCCGTTTGGAGCCGTTTAGGAAGTGAACCAGGGGATGGAAGGCTGAGCAATTTCTTGTCTCTTTCTCTCTGTGTAACTTTTTTAGAAAACTCTTTAAATTTTTTTTTTAGTTATGTTGGTGGGGTATGGTCAGCAGTCATAAACTCCACTATTCTAAGTGTATAGAGGTTGTCATATGTGAGTTGACAGAGTGGCGCAGCCATCACCACCATCCAGTTTTGGGGTATTCTAACACTGCAGAGCATCCATTGCGCCCATTACAGTGATCCCAGCTCTACTCCAGCCCAGCCGGTGGTGGGCTTCCGGTCTGCCATGCACCGTCCGCAGGCGGTCCGTGGGGCGGTGGGTGCGTGAGCAGGCCCAGGGCACCAGATGCACGTTGCCTGCTAGGGGCCTGTGTTTGGCGTGCGTGGCCCTGGGCCGCCCGGCACATCATCACGCTGGCATTCCATTGAGATGCAGGGCAAGGGAGGTTTGCTTCCTTCTTTGAGTGATCTGTGTATTTAAGTGTCTGAAGCACAAGGAGAGAGGGGGTGTTTTGGAGTCAGCAGGGAGCAGAGGGCCACAGCAGCTGTAGTGCAGACACCCCCAGAGCTAGGCTCGGGCTGGGCCGAGGAGCCCGGCAGCTCTGATGGGTGAGACTGTGAGGAGCTGCCAGCGCTCTCCAGGGGAGAGACCCCTTTAGTGATCGGGGAAAGGGGCGCTCCTCAGAACTCAGCTAGTTAGCCTGGGTTACGCTGCAGCCAGGGACTCCGGCTTTCCCCGTAGGAACGCAGGTTTGAGCCCGGGCTGCTCCACTTTCCATGAGGATGGAAGATGGCTGCCTCTCCCTCTGCCTCGCCCCCTGCCTTTCAATAAGTCTTTAAGGAAAGAAAGCCCGAGGGCAAGCATGCTCACCCCTCCCTCCCTCCCTCTCCTGGAAGGGCTATTTTGGAAAAGGCATTCTTTCCCGAAGCCGTCCGAGCTTCACCGGCTCCGACCCCCGGCTGGCCGCCAAGTGCAGAGGTGAGTACATGCGTGGGGAGTTCTCTGTCCTCCATGTCACACCTCGGCTTGCACAGTCGGATTTGGCAGCACAAGTTGCATTGCCCCGGGCCGCGTGGCTGCCCCAGAGAGCAGGTTCCATAGTGGTTGTCCAAGCGAGGGTCGTGGCCCGTGGCAGTGCTGTGCCTCGGGCTTTCGGGGGCTGAGCGTTGCCTGGCAGCGGAGTGGGCACGTGTTGGGTACTGGTGGTGAGGCACCTGCTGGCCTGGGGCACGTGCTCGGGGAGTGGTGTTTACTGTTTCCACAGTTAGCATTTGCAGCAATGGCCGTGACACTGACACATTGGGTAAAACATTCCAGTTTGTGCGGTTCTCGCTTGTCACCTTCACATTTGTAGAGGTTTGAATGTGTTTATTTAAGGAGCTGTCATGGTAACTCAGACACAATGCCAGCAAGGTAAATGTAATTACAACTTGTAACGGGCACCTGCAGTGCCAGCATCCCATAGGGGTGCCGGTGTGAGTCCTGGCTGCCCCGCTTGAGCCAGCTCCATGCCAGGGGGCCGGGCAAGGGGCCAGGGCTGCCTTTACCCCATCTGGGCAGACCACATTCTGTTCATCCGTTTGCCTGTTAATAGACGCAGTATCTGCATTGTGGGCTTTGCAGGTAATGCAGTCGCGAACGCTGGCACTTGGGTGTAAAAGCAAGGTCACAGAGAGGAGGGGACTCCCATCCGTTGGTTCACTCCCCACACGGCCAGAGCTGAGCCGATCTGATCCGGAACCAGGAGCTTCTTCAGGGTCTCCCATGTGGGTGCAGGGTCCCAAGGCTTTGGGCCGTCCCTGACTGCTTTCCCAGGCCACAGGCAGGGAGCTGGATGGGAAGTGGAGTACCTGGGACACAACCCACATCCGCTTTGGATCCCAGTGCGTGCAGACGAGGACTTTAGCCACTAGGCTGCTGCACCACGCCCCCTGCTGATTTTTTTTAATGGAATGATAATCCATAGTTTTGTGGGGTTTTTTTTAAGATTTTTTTTTAAAGATTTATTTTTATAACAAAGTCAGGTATACAGAGAGGAAGAGAGACAGAGAGGAAGATCTTCCGTCTGAGGATTAACTCCCCAAGTGACCGCCAACAGCTGGTGCTGCACCAACCCGAAGCCAGGAGCTCTTGAGGGTCTCCCACGTGGGTACAGGGTCCCAAGGCTTTGGGCCGTCCTCGACTGCTTTCCCAGGCCATAAGCAGGAAGCTGGATGGGAAGCGGGGCCGCTGGGATAAGAAACGGCACAGATATGGGATCCCGGTGTGTGCAAGGCGAGGATTTTAACCACTATGCTATTGCGCCGGGCCCAATCTGTAGTTTTTTTAAATACTTATGAGAAGGGTAAAGGTGAGGAGAGAGGTGAAATTTGATCACATGTGAAGCTAAATTTTTTTTTTTTAAAGATTTATTTTGATTATTTTTTGATTGGAAAGGCAGATATACAGAGAGGAGAGACAGAGAGGAAGATCTTCCGTCCGATGATTCACTCCCCAAGTGAGCGCAACGGGCCGATGCTATGCCAATCCGAAGCCAGGAGCCTCTTCCAGGTCTCCCATGCGGGTGCAGGTTCCCAAAGCTTTGGGCCGTCCTCGACTGCTTTCCCAGGCCACAGGCAGGGAGCTGGAAGGGAAGCGGGGCTGCCGGGATTAGAACCGGCGCCCATATGGGATCCCGGGCGTGCAAGGCGAGGACCTTTAACCACTTGCGCCACCGCGCCGGGCCCGAAGCTAAATTTTTTAAAGTACTTTTTAAGATTTATTTTTATTTGAAAGATTGATAGAAAGGGAGAAATACTTTCCATCATTCTTTTCTCCCTTTTTTTTCTTAATTTTTCCTTTTTTTTGCGTTTGAAAATTTGTTTTTAATGGAAAGGCAGATTTACAGAGAAAAAGAGTCTTCCATCTACTGGTTTACTCCCCAAATGGCATCAATCCAAAGCCACGAGCCAGAAGCCTCTTCCAGGTTTCCCAGGTGGGAGCAGGGCCATCCTCCCCCGTGTTCCCAGGCCGTTAACAGGGAGCTTAAAGCAAAGTGGAGCCACCAGGACATGAATCAGAGCCCGTATGAGATGCTGGCTGGCACCACAGATGGAAGCATAACTTGCTACGCCATGTTGGCAGCCCTAAGAGTCATGTTTTTTATAAAATGGAACAGGTAGATGTGTACATTAAAATGGCTGCAAACCCTCATCGGGGGAAACTCCTCTGAAAGATTTGAGAACTCAGTGATGTGTCTGATCATTTCCGGTAGCGTGGTCTTTTGGTTCTGGCTGCGATAATGCTGCTTCAAGGGACCAGCCGAACTGGCTTCAGGCAGCAGTGTGTGTCCTTGCGGGGCGGCCCGCTCGCCTCGCCAGGAGCGCTTCCCCCACCCAGAGATTTCTAACTCTTGGCTTTGTGCTCTTGCTTGTTTTGATGTAAAGGCTGGAGCTTCTCCGTCTGCTCACTCATTCGTACAGTGCCGCAGCAGCCGGGAGCCATCCCCGCGGCCTCCCAGGCTCCACCGGGGCAGCAGCCGGGAGCCATCCCCGCGGCCCCCCAGGCTCCACCGGGGCAGCAGCCGGGAGCCATCCCCGCGGCCTCCCGGGCTCCACCGGGGCAGCAGCCAGGAGCCATCCCCGCGGCCTCCCAGGCTCCACCGGGGCAGCAGCCAGGAGCCATCCCCGCGGCCTCCCGGGCTCCACCGGGGCAGCAGCTGTGGCACAGCAGGGGAATCTGCCATCCGCAGTGTGGGTCCCAGTGCAAGCTTCATCCAGCTCCTTGCTCGTGGCCTGGGACAACAACCAAAGATGGTCCAAGTGCTTGGACCGCCGTCATGAGAGACCCAGATGACACTTCTGGCTCCCGGCTTTGGCCTGGGCCAGCCCTGAGTGTTACAGCCATCGGGGAGTGCGTACTGATGCAAGGCTCCCTCTCCCTGTCTTTCCCTCTCTTTAACTCTGACTTTCACTAACAGAACTTCTTTGTTACAGACTTGAAGACAGACATGCCTATTATCACGTCAGAAAAGTAAGTCACAATGAAATTTGACTTTGATCAAAATTTTGTTTTATTTGAAAGTCAAAATTACAGAGAGAGAGGAAGATATGCTATGTCCTGGTTCACTTCTCAAATGGCCCCGGTGGCCAGGGCTGGGCCAGTCTGCAGCCAGGAGCCGGGAGTGTCATCTGAGTCTCACGTGGGTGTGGGGTCCCAGCATTTGGCCATCTTCAGGCTTTGCAGGGTCATTAGCAGGGAGCTGGTCAGTGTCCACACACGATGCTGGCATTGCAGTCAATAGCTTTACCCACAAAGCCAGCCCCATCACTCTGCTCTTCAAACAATCTTTTATAAAAAATAATAATTTGCCTATGGAATTGTATCATAAAATTAAAAATAAAATAGAAGGTTAAAAAAAAGACAAGAAAATTCTTTGATTAAAAGAAAGTTACGGGCCCAGCGCAGTGGCCTAGCAGCTAAAGTCCTCGCATTGAATGCCCCAGAATCCCACTTGGGCGCCAGTTCTCATCCCAGCAGCACCACTTCCCATCCAGCTTTCTGCCTGTGGCCTGGGAAAGCAGTCCCAAAGCCTTGGGACCCTGCACCCATGTGGGAGACCTGGAGGAAGTTCCTGGCTCCTGGCTTTGGATCTGCGCAGCTTCTTTTTTCAAAGTTAATGTTAAAACAATAATAAAAAAATAAATAAATAAAAAGTAAAAACAACAACAAAAAAAATCATTATTTGCTTTGTCACGCAGTTGCAAGAGACTAAGCTGGAGCTGAACACGAGTTTAGCACCAGGTCCTGGCCTTGTGCCTGTATCGCAGGTGGTGGGGTGACTGTACCCCACTCTCCCCCAGACGCAGAGCGCCCCGTCCGTAGCAAGGCACGCTCACCCCTTCGTGGGACGGATGGTTTGATCACCTTGGCACCCTTCTGCTGGATCAGCCATGGCTCCCATCATGCTCACCCAGCTCCCTACCACGTGCGCCTGGGAAAGCAGCGCACCTTGTCTTTCGTGTGGGAGGCCCAGATGGAGTTCCGGGCTCGTGGCTTCAGCCTGGCCCAGCCCTGCCCAGTTTGTCTGTGAAGGGAGTCAAGCAGTGGGGAAAAAAAATCTCTCTGTAACTCTGTCTTTCAAATAAAATAAATCTGTAAATATAAATAAATCATGGCCTGGTCACTGCACACAGACCCAGGTGTCGGCTGCTGGCTGGGCTGCTGGCCGTGGTAGAGGCGGAAGGCACTGGTCGTGCAGCGTCCTTGGCCATCTGTTGCCAGTCACAGTCCCAGCGCCCGGCGTCAGCACCGCCCTGCTAGCAGCCCAGCTAGGCCGGGCGTCATGTCGCTAGGGCTCGGCTCTCTCGTGCTAAGTGTTCAGATGTCGCCTTCAGACTTCACAAGCTTAGCTTGTATTTTCCATGAAAATAGTCTGAAAATTACTGTGTGAAAAAAAGAGCCATTTCCACTAGAATACTTGGATAGGTGTTTGTAAACCAAACCCTTCATTTCCTTACGCAGTGGTTGCTGTACAGGACGAGACTCTTGGTGCTGAGAAGGGACCAGCCATCGGAGCAGTGCGGGAGCAGGCACTAGGCTTACTGCCTCCTCCCCCGGTGGGCAGTGGCAGACAGGGGTGAGGCTCCGGTCACCGGTGACCTGCTGCCCTCCTGCCGACCTGGCTTGAGCCCCGGCTCTGGCCCCGGCTTAGCCCTGGCCGTTGTACTTGGCACGCGAACGAGTGGGTGTTGTCTTCCTCTATGTCTGCCTGGCCCTCTGGCCTCTTAAGTAAATTATTTTCATTGGAAGAATCAACATTGTGATACCCACAACTGCAAATAATATGCTAGTTCTGCGGAGCAGGAGCTGTTTTCTCTTTATATTTACTTAAACATCTTGATTTTAAATTGTGTACATTTTGTACTTTATTAAACAAGGTTTTTTTTCCCCCAGATTTTAAGAAAATGAAATCTGTTAATGAAAGCAAGTAGATGAAGTAACACACGCTTGTTGCAGAGGCTTGGAAGCCCAGGAGGGCGTGGGGGGCAGCCGTCCCGGCGGGGGCCGCTGCTGTCCCGGCTGCCCCCCAGCGCTGCCGCCTGTCTGTGCTGCAGGTACAAGTGCCGCGTGGCGTGGGCTGCCCAGCTCCTGCGCCGGCAGGGCCGCGACGAGCAGGACGTGTGCCGCCTCCTGGAAGACTTCACACGGCCCCTCGAGTGTCCCGCTGCAGCCGGGGCTGAAGCCGGGCCTCACCCCGAGAGGGTGTCCCCCTGCAAGGGCACAGCAGGGAGTGAGATGCCTTCCGGGAGGAAGGGCGAGTCCGACGGGGCGGGCCATGGTCTTCAGCCAGGCTCTGAGCCCCCATCGCAGCCTGCAGCAGTGGGAGACGCCGCTCCTCTGCCCCCGGCCAGCTGCCCCGAGCGCGGTGTCCTGCCCACAGCAGGCGACCCCCCGCCTGGGGACGGCGCATGCGGAGCAGAGCTCGGCCAGCCCCAGCAGGAGTACGTGCTCGTGGAAGAGGTGGTGTGCGACGGGGACCCGAGCGAGAGCGGGGACAGCCCAGCCCAAGATGTGAGTGGGGGGATGCCCCAGAGCCCCTTGCCCCTGGCTGTGGTCAGGCAGGGGCTGGAGACCCTGCGACACCTGTCATGTGACTTCAGGGCAGTGTGTCGCTGTGGTTGTCCTGATGCGTTACAGTATGATTATTACTGTTATTTTGAAATCTTACCATGCCTAGTAGATGAATTAGACTGTCACAGCTGTCTGCATGTAGGAAGAAGCAGTGTGACCAGGGTTTGGAGCTCTCTGAGGGAGGGGCTCACTTGGCACATAGACCCCTTAGGCAAGGCACCCGGCGGCAGGGGCTTCACCCGGAGCCGCCTGGCCCTGCCCAGGGCAGGTGGTGGGCATGGTGGGCCTGCCGCCCTGCAGTGTGCGTGTGTCCCCAGAGGCAGCGGCTCCGCTCCCCTCCCCAGGAGCACAGCGCTGCTGAGCTGTTTCCGTGGAAAGCACAGTGTGTGGGTGAGTGTTCAGACAGCTGTGAGAGCAGGCGGGGAACCCTGCCTTCCTTGGCGTGGAGCACGAGCAGTGCTAATCACAGCCCAGTGTGGCGCGGGGAAGGGGCTTGGGGGCAGAGGAGAGGCGCTTCGTCGAGGGCCAGCTACGGGGTGCTCCCCCCACTGTGCCGCATAGGCGCTGGCGGCGGCAGCATCCTGAAGGTAAGCGCCACGCTGCAGGCCCCCCACCCCGCAGGGACCCACGTGACCTGGAGCCTGCTGAACGCAGGCGTGTGGCTGATGGGGGCGGTGAGTAAAGCAAAGCAACTGGCAAGTCAGCGTGATCCCAGCCGGGAACCCTCGCGGGGCACGAGGCGATCAGAAACGTCACCACGCCTTTTCCGCCTCAGTGGGAGGACGAGCCGAGCAGCGTGAGCGTAGGGAACGGCGGGGCATTGCTTCTGCGACGCTCTGCCTGGAGTGTGCGTGCCCGCGTGCAAGTTCTCTATTCCTTCTGTTTCTCTCCAGGGGGAGCCGAGGAAGCAGTTGGTCTGCAGAAGAAATCCCTACAGAATCTTTGAGTGTCTGCAGCTCAGCCTCGAGGAGGTGTGTAGTCCCCGTGGGCGTGGACGTGGGCAGCCCCACACCCAAGGAGCCCAGCTCAGGACAGCTCCAGGGCGTCAGGCACTGAGTGGCTCACTACGGGAACCACAACAGGCCACTCCCCAGGCAAGCCGCCCGCGTCACTCCTCGGAGTGTGCTTGGGTTTAGGACGTGTGGTTGGGAAAATACACCTGTGTCATCCTGCAGGGATTCAAACTATTGGAGCACTTTTTATTTTGTGATTCATTTTATTTTTATTTGAAAGGCAGAGTTACAGAAAGGGGGAGAGAGAGAGATGCACCATCTCCTGGTACACTCCCCAAGTGACTGCAACAGACAGAGCTGGGCCAATCCCAAGCCAGGAGCCAGAAGCTTCCTCTAGGTCTCCCGTGTGGGCAGGCTGCAGTTGGTAGCCTGGCTGTCCTTGGCATTTAGGAAGTCACCAGCAGAGGGCGCTGTCTCTGGGATGAGCTCCATGTCTCCGTAGTTGGGTCAGGTGGGGAACGGGTGTGTGAGGCTTAGGGGGGGGTGCAGCTCTGCCTGATGGGCATTCTCTGCTTTGTGTTCAGGCCTTCTTCCTGGTCTATGCCCTGGGCTGCCTCAGCATTTACTACGAGAAGGTAAGATGTTATGTTTGCATGCATCCACTTAAAACTCCCCTGTTGCTCAAAGTTGTACGTGTTTCTGTGCTGTTTCAATGCACCTGACACGTGTGAACTTGTCCTGAAGGAAGTGAGATGTGCAGCGGGTCAGGTGTGTTCCGTGCGTTTTCAACCCGAGATATTTTCAACTTACAGTTTATTGGGATGTAAAGGAGTATATATAAATCACATAAAATCAAAAAGAGAAAGAGAGGCAGAATAGCAGGTTCACCGGAGAAAGTGTGCTTCGCCCAGTTGTTGGGAGCCTGTCATTTCCATTTGTCTGCCTGTAATTGCCTCAGGATGCTGGTCACGTATTCCAGTGATTTGGAAACAGGCACATGGCCACAAGGGACTAGTTTCCCTTCCTGCCACCTGTCCTGTCCTCAGCCGGCGTCCCCCGGGCAGTGCCACCATCCCCAGAGTCCCCTGGGAAAGGCGGGCCAGCCCGTGGGCACGCAGGCTGGTGGGCAGGACCAGGCTGGCTCCAGGAGGGCCGGCGTCTCCTCACCCTTGCCAGCGTGGAGGTTTTCACAAGAGCAACAGGAAAAAGGAAGGCGGAACAGAAGTGTGTTCTAGCTCCCGCCTGGGGTTGCATCTTGAGGGTGAGGCCGGCAGGGCAGGAGGCAGCCCAGGAGCGGCTCGGGCTGAATGTTCAAACTGGTGACGTGCAAGGCTTTGCAGACTTGCTCTGAATTGCTGCTGGTGGCTTCTGTTTGTGATTAGTGAATCCCCAGGATTGTCTCAGTCCCTGCGTTGGTAGTTTATGCCTTCAGATGCCATCTCTCTAATTCACTAAACACAACCTTGGTGGGTTTTCTTTTTGTTTCCCCTGAAACCTTGACTTACGAAACAGCTCTTCGTTCTCTTTGTCTCGGCTCCTGAGGGTCAGTGAGGGTCAGGCGTGTCCCTGGACATCCCCCAGCTCCCACCGCGCCCAGTGCGGCCACGTCTCCTCCCATGTCACCTGCCTCAGCCGCAACAGCTGTGCTGTCCTAGAGACAGTGACAGCTTCCGATACCAACCGCATGGGTCACTTCAGAGCCTTCCGGTAACACCACTTCCCAGAAAAGCAGGCGAGATGAAGTTAGTCCTGGATTCCACAGTTTGTTGAAGCGCCTGACGCCATCTGTCTCACACTCAGTTGGAACCCCGTGTTTCCTTTGACAGTCCCTCCTGGCATGGGTGACCCACGTGTGGCCGCAGCCACCCAAGCAGATCCTCTGTCCGGAATCCCACGTGGCCTTTGACCCACCGCACCAGCTGCACGCTGAGTGTGAAGGCTGACCCGCCAGCGGGGTGCCGAGCGGGTTCACGTGTGACCATGCACTCCTGTGCTTGCTTGTGTCTCCCTTAGGAACCTTTACCGATAGTGAAGCTCTGGCAAGCCTTCAGCGCAGTGCAGCCCACCTTCAGGACCACCTACCTGGCCTACCACTACTTCCGGAGCAAGGGCTGGGTGCCCAAAGTGGGGCTCAAGTACGGGACGGACCTGTGTAAGTGCTTTGTGGCGTGGCGGATGTGCGCCCAAGGTTGGATCGGGGTCACGGTGGGAAATGAGGTCGTTCCGTGGGCGGCTTTTCAGAGGCAGGTTGAGCAGCTCATGCAGGCCCGAGGGAAGGGCAGGCCAGGCGAGGCAGAAGCAGGCTGGCGGCAGGTGCAGGGAGACCACGGATCTCCGTGGCTGTGCTCAGAGGCAGTGTCCGGGGACCCGGCAAAGCTACTGCGGGTAGATCGGAAGTCCTTTGGGAGATTGTCAGCAGAGGAAGGGCTTGCCTGGAGTGATGGAGATGCAGGCCTTTGTCAGCTGTCAGCCTCATGATGGTAGCGGGCAGAGTGCAAGCTGGGCGCGACCACCCTCTGAGGGGGTGGAGGTGGAGCCTGTGCAGGGGCAGTCAGGGTGCCTCCTAGCTTCTCACTCTCCCAGAGGAGAGGCCAAGAGGCACGCTGGGCCCCTAGCGGGCACAGGGAAACCTGGCAGGGGATGCTGTTAAGGGTGGCCCAGCCCAGGCCTGCAGGGAGCGGAGGTCCCTGCGAGCCCTGCCAGCCCGGGGGGCGTCCCCCGCATACTCACTGAAGCTCAGATGCATCTGGGTCCACTGGCAGAATTCTAACCCATGGTCACCCAAGTGCCCCGATGAGCTCAAGTGAGTTAGCTCAGTTTCAGGAGCATGCTGCCAGCTCCAGCCCTGCTGTTTAAATAAGTGATGGGCCTGTTTCATTACCCCCCCACCCCCCCGCCACGCGCGCCCTGCTGGCTCACGCCTGGGTCCTCGTTTTCATGCTTTGGTAAGTGTAATCGCTTGGGGCTCAAGGCTTCAGGAGTGCCTGGAGAGGAGGCCCTGGCAACAGAGCATGCTGCCTCGTGGTCCTGGGCAGCTCAGGCAGATCCCCCCAGGCTGTGCACTCCTGTCTGCCTGGATGGCACACCAGCTTCTTGGTGGAACATCACTTGGGCGCCATGTGCTTGCGAGGCACACGGCACAGGCCCCTCGCCCACAGTGTGTCATCGGTGGGCAGCCCGTGCCTCTGGATGACACAGAGCACAGCGCCTAGTGGGGCAGGTGCAGATGACTGGAAAGGTTTTGAAAGAGAAAATTACTAAACTTGCCACTTCCTGGAGGCCTGTGCTTCGGCTGGAGTATCACATCCATTCCTGGTCAGCTCTGTGAGTAACGCGATCAGGTCTGTGGCCCGGGGCACAGCCAGACTGGCCAGGCAGCACTGGCCAGGTCCTCCCCATGGTCCCCACACCGCAGAGGGTTCTCGGGCAGCCCTGGCCCGTGCAGCAACCAGCAGTTTCCTGAATTCAGTCTGCCCGCATACCTGGCTTCGTGGTGCCTACTGCTCCATGCTGTAGTGGTTCTGAAGGCTGGTGGCCTCGTCACACGGAGCCTGGACCTTGCAGAGCAGCTGGAACTCGGGACAGCCTCTCAGAGCCATGGCTTTTCCTTAGGAGGTAAAGAACCACGTGACCTTACCAGGGAGCCTCTTCCCCGGAACGAATCTTGTCAGTCACGTGTCATTTAGGACCAGTGCTGGGGCAAGTGATACGGGCTTGGGGCAGGCTGCCAAGCTCTTTGGCCTGGGTGCCCTCTGGGGAGAGCCAGAGCAGAAGCCTTGCCTCACACCTGCTGCTCTCCGCGTCCCGTGTGAGCCAGGCACCTGCCTCTCTTCCCCTCCTCTCCCTGTGTTGCCAGTTTCCTTTGGAGCAGAGGGAGTTGAGGTTTTGACAGGTTGTACACATTGCCGCGAGCCCGGTGGCTGTGAACACGAAGCTCAGGGCTGCCTGGGGCTGAGCTCATGTCCTCCCCCACACCTGGCTGGCACTGTCGAGAGGCTGGACCAACCTAGGCTTGTCCCACCACTCTGCACAAGGCCCGTTGCTCCTGAGCAACCTGCACATCACACTCCAAGTTATTTTTGTTGTTGTTGTTGTTGTTTTTAATTGCAAAGTCAGATATACGGAGAGGAGGAAAGACAGAGAGAAAGATCTTCCATCTGATGATTCACTCCCCAAGTGACCGCAAAGACAGGTGCTGCGCCGATCTGAAGCCAGGAACCAGGAACTTCTTCCTGGTCTCCCACATGGGTGCAGGGTCCCAAAACGTTGGGCCGTCCTCAACTGCTTTCCCAGGCCACAAGCAGGGAGCTGGATGGGAAGTGGGGCCGGCGGGACTAGAACATCCCAGAAGGCCGAGGGCAAGTCTGGATTTGGCCTAAAGGGACTACCACCCGCCACGTGCTGCAGATCCAGTGCAGACAGGAAGCAGGACCCGTGGCCGGTGACCGTGCCACTGTGTGGGTACAAAAGTCCAGCTGAGCCACAGGAAATGAGTCCGTCAAAGGAGCAGCTCCCTCTGCCTTTCACTGATGCTGTGGCCAGGGGACGGCGCAGAGCTGGCGAGTGTGACTGTACTGTCCTTGGTGACTCCCATATGAATCCTGTGTCATGGGGCCAAAGGACGTGTGTCTCACTGGTGTCAGGTCCGCCCCAAGGAGGGTCACAGTCACTCGTGGTATCCAAGACACAGCCTTCTGGGTCGCCGTCTGCAGGGCTGCCTTACACGCAGCAAGTTCACGGGTCACTGAGCAACACAACCAGACCTGGTTGCACGGGGGCCCAGTCTGGTCTTCACATGTTGGGGGAAGAGGAAGTGGTTTCAGTGGGGAGCCGGCTGGTCTCTGCCACCCACTTCAAAGGGCCCCGCTAAAGTGGCATGCTGTCAGGGTCCGAGCCAGGGGCTCCATCAGCACAGCCACCTGGGGACCTGCACCTGCTGCGTGGACCGCCAAGAGTCATGCAGTGGCCGTGCACTCTAAAGCTTTTGTTTATGGCTTGACTGGTAACAGAGGAGGCTGCAAATTAATTCTTTTGTTTCCTTTTTTGCAGTGCTGTATCGGAAAGGACCTCCATTTTACCACGCAAGGTTTGGAAGTGATTTTAACATATATTTATTTATTTTGAAGATCAGAATTATGGAAGGAGAAGGAGAGGCAGAGAGAGATCTTCCATTTGGGCCATGTCAAAACCAAGAGCTGAGAAATTCAGTTGGCTCCCACACGGGTGCAGGGTCCCAAGGCTTTGGGCCGTCCTCAACTGCTTTCCCAGGCCACAAGCAGGGAGCTGGATGGGAAGTGGGACCACCAGGACAGAAACCAGTGCCCTTATGGGATGCCAACATTGGATAGGACAGTTTTACTTTCTATTCCAACTCATGGAGTGATTTTATGTAACTTAATTTCATGAGTTGAGGAAGTTTCTGGCCTGCGGTTCAATTTTCAGTGCCCTAGAGGCAAATTGAGCCTGTCTGGTCTTGGAGGGGTGCGTGTCGCGTGTCTGTGTCCAACACACGGACTGTGGTGGCAGTGTGGATGCTGCAGTGCACCGTCACCATGCCTGCGAGTGCTGGCGAGGGGCCCTGTCTGACGCTGAAGGGCGTTTACAGCTGTTGCTGTCTGTCGGGTTGAAATCCACCAGAACGTTGATCAGGTCGAAGTGTGTCTCACCCCGGTGTTTCTCTGGGCCCTCACTCCCGAGGGGCAGTCGGCACGCGTTGGAGGCGGGCTGCCCCAAGAAGCCCCCGTGTGTTTTGCAGCTACTCGGTCATCGTGGAGCTCACCGACGACCGCTTCGAGGGCGCTTCCCGCAGGCCGTTCACCTGGCGGGCGCTGGCAGCCCTGAGCAGAGTCTCCACCAATGTCTCCAAGGTGACCCAGCCCGCCTGGCTTCTTCCCTCGGGGCGGTCAGAAGGCCGTTTGTGCAGACTGGATAGCATGCCTGCCAGGGATGTTCTAGAAGATTCACGAGTCGTTCCCCTTCCCCCTCAGCTGGACATGCAAGTGAAGCCCCCTCACGTGTTGCTCCCGTGGGCACCTGCCCGGTGGGCACTGCTCAGGGGAGCCCTTGCTCTCTGGGTTGCTTTGATGCAGTTTAATGCCGTACACGCATGCACATATACACACGGACACGTGCACACATGTGCAGACACTCCCCAAGGGAGTCAGCAGGGACACGCGACTTGGCATTCATGGATCTCTTGGAAGGGAAGAGCAGGGGCGCTATCAGTCGCTGCCTGTCACCAAGGCACCCGGTTACCGTCCCCGTCCTAGGCTGAGGGGCTGCGGGGCTGTGGAGTACCCTTCAGTCATGCCACCCAGGTGCAGCCCGGGATCACAGCCAAGCCACGTGGCCTCCTGGCTTGTGGGCCTCAAAGACAGGAGGGGGTTGCAGCCTCCCAAGGACTGCTCAGAGCGCAGGCTCAGTAGACATCACACCGTCACACAGTGGGCCACCCCCACTGTCTCATCCTGGGCCAGTGAGGACCACCCAAGCAGGGCATAGCCTGGCCTGGACCATCAGGCGTCTGTCCCGCTCCAGTGCTCTGGTGCCCCATCCTGGCAGCTGCGTGTCTTAGTGTGTTCAGTGCTGTGTTTGCCAGCCATGTGCCTGCCCACGTTCTTGCTGAATCGATAATCACCGAACAGCAGGTGCCTAGTGAGCCCACGCCCCCGGTCAGCAGCTGGGCTCCTGCGGGGCATGCCAGGAGGGAGGGAGGCCACGTGCGGCCCTTGCCGCCCCCACCTGGAGCCCGGCTGGAACGCAGCGTCTCTCCCTCCACAGGAGCTTCTCCTCTGCTATCTGATTAAGCCCTCCACCATGACTGACGACGAAATGGCGTCCCCAGAGTGCATGAAAAGAATTCAAGTACAGGTGGGTGACTCGAGGACAAGTGCACGCCGTCCCGTGGCGTGGAACAAGTGGTCCCGAGAAACTGAGTAGTGTAGCGGAAAGCCTTCTTGGCCCGGTGGGCTGGCTCCCCTCCACCCGCGCTGGGCCTGCTGAGCTGCCGTGCCCTGGCCCTCCCTCAGAAACAAGCCCCCCGGGCCCAGCAGCCGTGTCCCTGGCACCCCGCCTCCTCACACCTTGTCTTGGCTGAGGCTCCTTGCCTCCGAGGACACGGGCTGTTCAGAGTGTGACGTGTGTGCACCCACAGGTGTGCCTTTGAGGTGTCTGTACTGCCACCCACACTGGGTGTGCCCTGGTTTTCTGCCCTTGTACACCTCCCCTTGCTCCTTGTTCATGCTTCTCCATGCCTCACACACCTGCTGGTAAGTCTCCCAACCCCCCTCCCCTAATTATTCCTGCTCAGAAACTGCTGATCAGAATCCGCGTCTCCCTTTGAACACTAGTTCAAGTCCCAGCTCCTCCACTTCTGATCCAGCTTCCAGGTGATGCATTCTAGAGGGCAGCGATGATGGCTCAGGCGTTTGGGCCTCTGCCGTTCCTGTGGGAAACTAAAATGAAATTCCTTGATCATTTTATTTTTCTTAAGATTTATTTTAATTTGAAAGGTAGATTTACAGAGAGAAAGATCCTCCATCCACTGACTCACTTCCCAAATGGCCACAGTGGCCAGAGCCAAGCTGATCTGACTGAAGCCAGGAAGTTCCTCCAGGTCTCCCACACGGGTGCAGGGTCCCAAGCACATGGGCCATCCTCTGCTGCTTTCCCAGGCCACGAGCAGGGAGCTGGTGGGAAGTGGAGGCACGGGGACATTAACTGGTGCCTGTATAGGATGCTGGTGTTTACAGGCAGAGGATTGGTCTGTTGAGCCACGACACCAGTCCCAATTTCCTGGATCTGAGCTCCATCCTAGCTTGCCCTAGTTTTTGAAGGCAGTTGGAAAGTGAACCAGCGGGTAGATCTCTCACTTCACCTTCCTGCCTCCCTCCTTTCTCTTGCTCTGCCTTTTAGGTAAATGAAAGTAATTTTTTTTGTTGTTAAATTTATGGTCCTTTAATAGGGCTGAAAGAAAATAGGACCCTGTGTATTATTATTTTTTAAGATGATGTTTCCATAGTTGATCGGGAGGGAAGGTCGAGGGATGGGGAAAGGTGGGTGTGATCATTGCTTCCGAATTTTCTATTTCTTCGTCCTGTTTCTTGGGGGAGGGGAGAAAAGGGGAGGAGCCATACCCAGCCTCCCAGTCCCATTTCCTGGGGATGGGGAACGGCCACACAGTATTAACCCAGGGTCCCGATTTGACTCACGCTCCGAAGGTCCTGCCCAGGTGGCTGCGCCAGTTCTGAAATGCTGTCAAGCTCACCGATCCATGGATGAGAAAACCCTTCGAATGTCCATGGGCACACAGCGGACTGTAGAGTCTGTTCATCAAGATATTTGCTGTCATTGTTTGGCTGGAGTAGTTGTCCAGTTTGTTCTGTCTCCCTGTGCTGTGCTACCAGATGTCCTCTGCAGGCCCCGATGGGCTGCCATACCCTCCATGTGCTTCAGGACCTGCTGTCCACTGCTCTGTCTTTTCCGCTGAGGAGGACCAATTCTCCTGGCCCCGCTGGACTCCGGATCCGAGGCTCACAGACCTGGTACCACTGCCCAAGTGGGCCCAAGGACCATTTGGGGACCTAGTGGCTAAATCCTCACCTAGCTTGCACCAGGATCCTTTATGGGTGCCAGTTTGTGCTCCAACTGTTCCACTTCCTGTCTAGCTCCCTGCTTGCAGCCTGGGAAATCAGTAGAGGATGGCCCAAAGCCTTGGGATCCTGTACCCACGTGAGAGACCCAGAAGAAGCTCTTGGCTCCTGGCTTTGAATTGGCTCAGCTGTTATGGCTGCTTGGGGAATAAACCAGCAGACGGAAGATCTTTCTCCTTCTCTGCAAATCTGACTTTCCAATAAATAATTGACAGGAATAAATATACAGAGAGGAGGAGAGAGAGGAAGATCTTCTGTCCAATGGTTCACTCCCCAAGCAACCGCAACGGCTAGAGCTGAGCCAATCTGAAGCCAGGAGCCAGGAACTTCTTCCAGATCTCCCAGGCCACAAGCAGGGAGCTGGATGGGAAGCAGGGCCACCGGGATTAGAACTGGCAACCACATGGGGTCCTGGCACGTGCAAGGCAAGGACTTTAACCACTACGCTATCACACCAGATCCAAATCTTTTTTTTTTTTTTTTTAACAATTTATTTGAAAAGGAGTAGAGTTAGAGAAGAAAGAAAGATCTTCCACTGGTTCACTCCCCAGTGGCCACAATGGCTGGAGTTTGCCACGCCAAAGCCAGGGGCTAGGACTATATTTGGGTCTTCCACATGGGCGCAGAGTCCCAAGGATTGGGCTAACCTCTGCTGCTTTCCAAAATGCATTCGTAAGGAGCTGGATTGGAAGTGGAGCAGCAAGGACTCAAACCAGTGCTCACGTGGGATGTCAGAATGGCTAGCAGTGGCTTACACCTGCTGTGCTTCAATGCTGGCTTCGAAAAAAGAATTTTTTTAAAGGTTGATTTTATCTTATTTTGTTAAGATTTGTTTTATTTATTTGAACAGCAGAGTTAACAGGAAGAGGGAGCGACATCCTCCATCCCCTGGTTTGCTCCTGAAATGCTGTAACGACCAGGGCTGAGTCAGGACCCTGGTGCTCCATCCAGGTCTCCCCATGGGTGCAGGGCCCCAGCACCCGGGCCTGCTTCTGGGGCTTTCCCAGGCACAGCAGCAGGAAGTGGGTCAGACGCAGAGCACCAAGGACCCGAGCTGACGCACTGACTCGGGACACTAGAGTCGAGTGCTTAAACCTGTTATACCACAGTACCAGTCTGAAACAAAAAGCCGCTTTCATGAAGTGCCACAGCAGGGGCAGCACTCGCTCGCTCGCTGGGCACAGTGCAGGGAGCCTGTGTTGTCAAACGCCTGTTTTCTCCCAGCGTTCTTCCTCCTAGGGGTCAGCAGCATCGTGGTCACATATTGGGGCGTGGACGGCCCCCGAGTGCCGGGCCAGTGCTCTGTTCTGCGGGGTTGACATCCAGCTCCTGTGTGTCTTGCTCGGTTGTAGGAGGTGATTCTGAGTCGGTGGGTTTCTTCCCGAGAGAGGAGCGACCAAGAAGAGCTCTAACGACCCTCCGCACGATGTCTTGTTGAGCTGCCTCCACGTGCCAAGTCCGGGCCACACTGCACGACCTCTCACCATAACTGCCCACGGACACGGGCTTCGAAGGAGCTGGTGCTGCCAGCCACTCACGTTGCCAGTGCTTCAAGACAGGAATCCATCAGTGACTTGAGGCTGTGCTGGGCTGCGCTGAGCCTGCCGACTTGGGCGCCATCCCCATGCCACCTCCGGCCGGTACCCGAGAGTGTCACGAGTTGATGTGTGTCCTGCACCCTGCAGGCCGTCAGGCACTTTGGCCCCCGGGCATATTGTTACCTTCAGAGTCTGTCCCTGAGGAGGGAGCAGGCCTGGGGATTGGGAGAGTCTGTGTTGAAATATTTTCAACAGGAAAAGCAGTAAAATGTCTCCACCAGGAAGCCCTCTCTACTGCGGCCGAGGACGTCCTGTACCATGGAGTGCCTAAACAACTATGTTCTTGGTGAACTCGCTGGGCGCGCTGTGTACAAAGGACAGTGTCAGGCCCGGCACAATGGCCTAGCGGTTAAAGTCCTCGCCTTGAATGCACCGGGATCCATATGCGTGCCAGTTCTAATCCCGGCAGCTCCACTTCCCAACCAGCTCCCTGCCTCTGGCCTGGGAAAGCAGTTGAGGATGGCCTAAAGCCTTGGGACCCTGCACCCGTGTGGCTGACCTAGAGGAAGCTCCTGGCTTTGGATCAGCTTACCCCTCCATGGTTGGAGTTCCGAGTCCAGCAGCTCAGTTGGGAGGATCCCCACAGCAGCCTTGTCTTGAGGCGATCCCAGACCCGACTCGTGTGCGATTGCCAGCATTGAGTCTGGCTCAGACTGTCACCGTGTCAACCTGTACACACACTAGTAGTTGTCGTTGCCGGGTCCGTTCTATCTCCAGTCCCATCTCTTAGTAAATCAGTGGATGTTACGGCCAAGCCCAGCCCTCCCTCCCACAAGCTCAGCGCTCAGGTTCACTAGCAGAGCCTGCAGCCTAGTCAGGGCAACCCCCAGTACCCTCACCATGCCCTCCCTATCCCTGGTTCATGTGCTTACCAGTGTGTGTAGCATACTGTCCCACATCCCATCCAGTTTAGAGAATTGAAACTTAGCACAACCCAACCAACCCAGTGTCCAGCCCACACTCATGCCAGCAGGTGCCACCACCTTTTAGTCAGACCTGCCCCAGCCCTGATTCTCAAGCTTACCAGTGGGAGTTACAGGGTGTCAGAAAGATGCCCACAATTTCCCTGCAGGCCACTCCCAGCCCCAGATGGTGCACTGGTCAGATGGTTCTGCAGTCTTACCTGGCAGTACTTGCCCCGAGTCCCAGCACTTGCCAGCTGATACTGTGGCAAAGCCCAACCAGCCCGCATCTGTTCGGGCTCTTGCTTCTCTTCCCTTGGCACCTGTTTTCATTTAAGTGGAGACAGATGACACCACCACACACCCAAACACAGCAACCCAAGTGTTGCCTGCATGGAGGCCCAACACTGCTGGGAGGATCCTGCGCGTCCTGCAGGTCCTACGGGTTCGCTGTCCTTGATGAAGGAGCCAGCGTGGGGTAGAATGTTGTGCAGTTGTAATAGCAAATAACAACACTCCAGCACGGAGCAATTACTGCTCAGGGTTCCCTCCCAACACACACATACCACACAGCCATGTGATCCTGGGGCTTCTATAGAAATTACTTCCAAGTTAAGCAGCCCACACTGCAGAGGTGCCTCTCCTTGGGTGTACAGGCAGTTGTGGAATCTCTAATTAACCCTACCCCCAGGGAGTTACTGCTAAAGCCTGGGGGAGAAAATGAACTTTCTAGAAAGGAACCATTTGAGGTTGGCACCATGATATAGTAGGTTAAACCTGCACCCATGTCCCTAGCATCCCACATGGGAACCAGTTTGAGTCTGGGCTGCTCCACTTCTTATCCAGCTCCCTGCTTGTGACCTGGGAAAGCAATGGAGGATGGCCCATGTCCTTGGGCCCCTGTGCCCTTGTGGGAGACCCAGAAGAAGCTCCTGGCTTCAATAGATGACGTATGTCTCTTTTTCAAACACATTTTTTAGTTTGGTTTATTGATTTGCTTGAAAAGCATGATGGTGACAGAGATGACTGTAACACTAAGCAGACCGAAGCCCGTGCAGGCCTGCTGCGTGCCTCACAGGACCCAAGCCTTGGGGCAGTCGTGTGCCACCTTGCAGGTGAGCTGGGCCGGAGACTTGAACCCGACACCCAGACGTGGAATGCTGGTCCTGCAGGGAGCAGCTGTACCTGCTGCGTCGCACTGCCCACACTCAAAGTTTGAAAAGGAAGGGAAAAAAAAAAAAAAAACAGCTCTTTCACTGTGTCCTTTCTGAATTCTGCATCTCCAGTGGGCAAGAAATGAGCACCAAGGAACGAGGGGTTTGTGTCGGAAGACAAGAGCTCGCTCAAGCAAGAGGCCAACCTGGGAGGCGCCTGGCCTGG
Source organism: Ochotona curzoniae (assembly GCF_017591425.1). Lineage (NCBI taxonomy): Eukaryota > Metazoa > Chordata > Mammalia > Lagomorpha > Ochotonidae > Ochotona > Ochotona curzoniae. The sequence continues at coordinate 6,044,505 of NW_024466607.1, forward strand.
CCGCGAGGGGCTCCCTTCACCTGCTGCCCCTGGCCTGCAGAAGGTAACTTGTGCCTTTGCCCTGACAGCAGTGAAACTGGGTGCTCCCTCCTCCTCCGCCTGGGAAGAGGGAATCTGATTGACTCAGATGAATTCACACTGTGGCCCTGGAAGACCCAGCTCCAGGCAAATAGGTTTCATGGTCCCACGTGTTAATTTGTTAGGCCCTGGGGGAACCTCCATCCACAAACACTAATGCGATATACAGTCAGCTGCAGGATGCTTCCAAGCCAGACTGTTTATTCGTCCCAGATGAACACACTTAGGGAGAAATCCATGCCACCAAGTGGAGGTGATGTGGCCCCTTGCCCGTGCCCTCCCAGCACTCAGCATCCTCCCACGGTGCCTTCCCCCAGAGGCGGGCTGGCATCCCAGGTAGGACAGTCGCTCACGCAGAAGCCATGCTGCACAACAGCCCGGTACAGCACAATGTACTTGGAAGCCTGCCTGGTCCTGGGCAGCACGTATTTCTCCGTGAAGGCGCTCTTGTCCAGTGGCGCTCCGCCCTCCGTGGCCAGGACGCAGTTGGTGAAGGTGAGGGCATAGCTGTAACAGTTGTGCTGCTCCTCGTCGTATCTGGCAGGACACGGCATTGCCGTGAGAAGCCCAGCTCCTGGAGACTGGCTCAGGCAGCAAGCGGCCCCCCATCCCCACCCCAAGGTTGGCTGCATGCCTGCACATCTGGGCCATTTTTACTTTGTAGGGAATAGCCATGGGGGCCAGGCTCAACCCAACATTGAGAGTGGTGACTTAGCTGCATATCAGCTGCCATTCTGGGGGACGAACTCAACGGAATGCTGGATTTTACAAGAGGAATTCCATTCTCTTAGGTTTTATGATCCCTGCAGAATCAAGTTACTTCAGGGTGATTGTAGCAATAGACTGAGCCTTGGTGTGAGGACTGAGAAGTTAACTTCAGAATTGCCAGCCCTTAAGTAAGTGCAGATAGCTTAGAAACTAGCTTCAGATTTTGTTTAAAAGGACTACAATGTGGCGAATGTTGGTGTATCTTCACAAATCCCTGGTCGCACAGCTACTCTTTAGTGCCGGCCTTTTAACTCTGACATGGCTGTGACTTTGTACCCAAAGGGACACCGACCCCTCTGCAGGGAACCCAGGGAGACCCCAACCCTGTTTCACTCTTGCTGCCAGCACCAGTGTCTCAGGGTTGGGGGGCAGATCTGGGTGGCTGCCTACCTGTGGGGCAGCCAGGTCCCTGAGGCGGAGAAGTCTGCCAGGTACTTGTCCCACTGGTCCATCAGCCCAAACATGTTGGGCTGCAGTAAGGGGACGGCCAGACTCTGCTCCCACCCGGCCTCGTCCCGCTGGACGCCATGCGGGCCATAGTTGTACACAGTGCCTGCAAAGCAAACCACATCACAGAGTGCACGGGAGCACCCCCAACCCAGGAAAGGAGTCCCCCAAAGGGACGGCAGATGCCAGGGAGAGGCCTCTGTGGGCTGTGAGCATCAGCTGACGGGGAACAGGGGCGGGTGGGCCCCAGCCCCCTGAGGCAAGCACAGGTTCAAGCGCAGCCCTGCCCTGCCGCCTTACAGCTTTCCTTCTGGGAACCCTGCTATGAAGTTGCCCACTGGACAGACACTGGAGGGATGCCAGCCAGTCCTCTCAGCTGCAAGGTTCTCTTCAAGAACCACCTATCTGGTGCACTTCCCTCAGCGAACACCTCCAGGCACGAGGACTGGTCACGGGGCAGCATGCAGCTGGAGTGCCTGGCTTCAGTCCTGGGCCCAGCTTTCTCAGCGCATACTGCAGGTACCTGGGTCCCCAACAGCCACACGGGGGACCTGCACTGAGCTCCCTGGGCCCAGCTCCCGCCATGGCCAATATTTGGGGAGATGCAGCAGAGGGGAGCTGCATCTCTGTCTCTCCCTCTCCATCAAATTAACAACAACAACAAAAATATTGGGGGTCAATTCATGTCTGCTGTTGGTAAGTCTGAGCTCAAAGCTCCAGGTTTCTGTCCCCACCCCCGCTCCTGCCTCCAGAGGTCAAGGAAGGCTGTGCTGGGGGCTCACTCATCTGGAGGAGGTGGCGTGTCAGGTTCCCGGTGCATAGAGGAGTCGCCCCTCCTCACTGGGCACTGTGGGGCTTTGAACCCGAGCAAAGCCAGGCACTCACCATCCGTGCTGGTCACCCCCACGTGCAGATCCGACCTGCCGTCGTACTCGCTGAAAGACACGGGGCATTTTTTCTTATCGGCAGGTGTTTGGCCCCCATCCTTTTAGTGTGTGTGTGTGTATTTGCAAGACTAAACCAACAGGCCAGAGCCCCCGTTTGCTACACACTCTCCAGATGTCCACAACAGCTAGCACTGCGTAGGCCCAGGCAGGAGCCAGTAACTTCCAGGCCCCCCGAGTGGCTGGCCAGGGCCTGACGGTGTGACCCCTCACCGCTGCCTCCTGTGCTGCCCACAGCAGGAAGCTGCACTCAGAAGCCAAGCTGAGACCCAGGCCACTGGTGTTCCCTGGCAGCCTGAAGCCCACCTGCCAACGAGGTCATTTTTAAATAGTAAAGTCCCTTTGTCAGACTGGAGTCTCAGCCTTCAGCCGCAGGACACAGGCAGTTCCTGCAAGCTCCCTGTGACCACTTGTCTCCCCGCCCCAGGATCCCCTGGCCCAGGGCAGGGTCAGCAGGTGCTACACTACCTGAGTGGGGGCTGGGGACACCTGACCCCACCTAGACCTTGGCCCCACCCCTCATTTCCTTCTATTGCTTGTCTATCACCAAATAGGTGTTCACTGGACTTTGGGGGGCCAGTGACACCCCAAGAAGCAAGATGAGGTCTTCGCCCTCATGGAGTCTGCTAGCTGCCAAAGAAGGCCTTTCCGTGTTCAGGTTTTTGGGAGCTCAGTGAGTGATGTGAGCGGGATGGGTGGGAGTTGAGCGATACAGAGGTGCGGAATGGGGCAGGGTCACGGGTACCACCTGTGTGCCAGTAAGGAGCCCAGACCCCTTTGGCGCGTGTGCAGCTTTGTGTGGGGCGCCCAGGCAGGCCGTGCACCCCCAGCCTTGCATGCAGAGCTGTGTGTGGGCAGACTCCAGATCCTGACCTTGGTAGAACTGCAGCAACCCCCTGATGTCACCACTGCCTCTCCCTCAGCGCAGTGAATGAACTGGTCCTCCAGCGAGGCCTGAGAATCAAGAGCCAAGGACTCAGGAACGTGGGGGGGTGGGGGGGGATGGCAGTTGGCAGGGAGGCCGGCCTCCCTAGGCCTGGTGGGCAGAGAGCCAAGGAGGTGCTGCAGACTCCCCACCTCCTCTCTGCCCACGCCAAGAGCAGGCCTGTCAGGATCCCCCCCATGCTCCGCCATGTGCCACACAGAAGGGCAGGAGCTTCTTCCAGGTCTCCCATGTGGGTGCAGGGGCCCTAAGTCTTGGGTCATCCTCTGCTGTTTTCCCAGGCCATTAGCAGGGAGCTGGATCAGAAGTGGAGCAGCCAGGACATTAACTAATGCCCACATGGGATGCCCGTGTCACAGGCAGCTTTACCTGCCGTGCCACAGCGTTGGCTGGGTAGGGCACCTCTTCAGGCCCCGGCTGTGTGTTCAGGGTTACCTCTAACACATGCTCTTGAGGGACACATCCAAGCCACAGCTCCCTCCCAGGCACAGCACAATAAAATGGATGAAAACCAGGAAAGGGAAAGCATTTGAAGAGGATGCAAACATCTGGATAAACAAAAATGGGAGGACCTGCCGGCTCCTCCAGAGACAGCGGACACACACCCTTGAGGTACCAAAAGGAAAGAGGCTTGCCACGATTTCTTTGCTCAGGAAACATGTTTAAAAAAAAATTGTAAGCCTGATCATTTTTCCAAAGCCGGTGCTGTGGCACCGTGGATTAAGCTTCCATCTGGGTCGTTCTCAGCCTTTTGGCTAAGATCAAGTGTGAAGCTTCCACCTGGAGGTCAGCGTTGCGCATGAATACTGGCTCGAGTCCTGAATGTTCCACTTCCTGTCCAGCTCCTTCGCTAAAGGCCTGGGAAAGCCATCCCACCCAGGTGCAGCTTCAGGCTTTTGACTTTGAACCCCGCGGATGGCACCTGTCTGTCACCACAAGCTGTTACGTGGTGCAGGTGTTACTTGCGGTCACACCTAGAGACAGAAGCTGACACCCACCCCCTGCCCCTGGCGCCCTTTCACGCAGGAGCCCGCACTGCGGAAGCAGGGTGCGGTGGCCGACCTGGGCCAGGTCACACTGCACACCACGGTACCTAAGGAAGGAGCCCCGCGTGGGCCGGAGCAGGAAGGCGCATTTCTCTCGGTGCCCGTTGGAGAACGGGTTGGGGATGCTGACAGGGGCGTCCTCCAGCTTCCAGAGGCCCACGTCCCGCTGGCAGAGCGGGCAGCGCGCGGGCACGCCGAAGCTGTAGATGGATTTCTGGCAGTGGCTGAATCTGACCAGCGGCTGCCCGGCTTCCTCGCAGTGCATAGCGTTCGCCTCCGGGCTTCCTGCAGACTTCCTCTCCTCCGGCGAGCGCACCTGAGTAACCTGATCGCCCCGACGTCATCATGATTGACAGCCGCGCGACCGAATCCGGGCAGGTGAGAGCAACCAGGCCACCGCACAGGCTGGCTTCCTGAGGATAAGTTGTTTTCCTTTTGTGCCAGTTCACAAAACTTCCTAGGACTGTGGGAATTCTTGCAATTGGAGACCGGCCTTTATGTTTGTGCAATGTTTCTGTACGAATGAGTGAAATTCTTACTTGTAGGCCACGAGGCAGCCGGGAAGTCATTGTGCCGGTCACGATAAGTGGTGGCTGCCGTCCGTGTGGGGGAGGCCGTTTCTGGGGGGTCTGGCGGGAGGGGTGTCCCTTCTGGTGGTTCTCTGGGGCTGATGATGAAAACGCCTCGAGCTGCGCCGCTTAGCGCATGCGCTGTGTAACTGCAGTTTCAAAGTGTTGTGCACACAGATGTATGTGGGGAAGGAAGGAATGCCCCTAGCTTAGCTCCTAATTATTATTTTTTTTTTCGTGCCTTCCTCGGGAATCCTCCGCGGCTCACCCAGGTGTAGCCCTTTCCTGGATGCTAAGCAGGGCGCACAGTGCTCGTACTGCGCCAGGCACCGCGGGTGGCTGAGATCCCGGAGGTGAGCAGCCGTGCCCTTGGGGACACACACAGAACCTGGAGGGACATTTCACCAGGTTTACTACTCCACGACTGATTGTAGGGCAATTACAAGGGCAGAAGTTGAGGTGCTCTGGGCTGGGCCCGCATCCCAACCCTGTCAGGGGTGCCTGGGGCTGGGTTGGGACTCCACTTGCCAACCAGCATCCTGTGCTGTACCTCAGGAAGCAGTAAGTGAAGGCCCAGGTGCGTGGATCTTTGCCACCCCAAGTGGGGGATCCGGAGAGAATCCCAGGCCTTGGCTTGGCCCAACGCTGGCTGTTGCAGGCATTGGGGGAGCAAACCAACAGGTGAAACCAATCATTCAGTCTTTGCAAGCCGATGTTATTGCAGGGAGCTTGTAAAGATAACAGCTGAGCACTCAACTCAGGTGACCGGGATGTGAATTGGGTCCGGGGGTTCGAGTCCTGGCCCTGCACCTGTTTCCAGCTTCCTGCTGGCCTGTTGCCCTGGGCGGCAGGGCTGCTGACTCCAGGGCTCAGGTCGCTGCCACCCACGGGAGAGACGTGCTACTGAGTACCACCCCTGCCCAGCTCCAGCTGCTGCGGGCATTTGGAGAGCGATTGAGCAGGCCGGAGCCCTTCTCTCTCAGCCTCTCAAGGTAAAAAAAAAAAAGGTGACCGCTGAATTGCCATCTGAAACGTGTCTCAATATTGCAATGAAACGTAGGTCACTGCGGTTATTCTGGATCATTCCAATTTGCTCCAAACAGACTCCGGTCAAAAGACTGGCCGCCGCTGGTTCTGTCTGGCAGTCTAAAAGACAGCACAGCTCTTTCAGCAAAGCTAAGTGGTGGGAGAGTTACTATGCGACAGGGAGAAGATGGAGGATGCATGCGCAAACGTGGAAGCGGGGCGGGGGGATCCCGTGTTGTCAGTGGATTCCCATGTGCCTGGACAGGCATGCATTGGAAGACTAGCTGTTTTTGTTGGAAAGCGAGTTTGCCGTCAGAGTGACAACATGGGGCGGGGGGCATCTCGGGGGCACCTTTGGTCAAAACCGAGCGGACAGAAGTGAGAGCAGGAGCCAGCGCGGGGGCGGAGGGCGGGCTGCTGCGGACTGATCCGGGGTGGGCAGCAAGGGGCCGGGAGGGCAGCAAGGGGCCGGGAGGCCACAGGAGAGGGGCGCGTCGGACTAACCCGCAGCTCCCCAGCTGCGTGAGGGGCCGGGCAGAGGGCAGGCCAGAGGGACAGCAAGGCGAGGCCTTCCAGGGGGAGGCGAGAGGGAACCAGGCAGTGTCCTCGGCGGGCGACAGGGCAGGGCGACCAGAAACGCGGCACCGCGAACCTGACAAAGCTCGGCAGGCCTGGGAGGCCCCGCCACGTGCGGCCGCGGACGCCCGGAGCGAGCGCCCAGGAACACGGGCCGGCGGAACCCATTGTGACGGCGGCGAGGTTTCCGGCCGGCGCTACAAAGGCGCCGCACGTGCGGGGCGGCGTGCGCCGGCGTGACGCGGCTGCGCGGGATGGGCCTGGCCGAGGCCGAGGCGGCGGCGAGAGGAGGCGGATCGCCCACGGCCCCCCGCGCCCGGCCGCCATGAGCACCAAGCAGGTCACTTGCAGGTGAGAGCGCGGGGCCGCCGGGGACGCCCTCGGCCGGGCCGAGAGGGCGCGTGTGGGCGGCGGGGACCCCGGTGCGAGGGAACCCAAGCGGTGAGGGCGGCCGAGTGGGGCTCGGCGGCGCGACCCCCGGCCCGGGCGTGCTGGGAAACGCTCGGCCCAGCACCCCAATCTGAATTCCCAAACGTTCCCGAATCCTTAGCCGCTGCTGCTTTTTTGTTTTGTTTTTCCGGGACTAGCAGGATTCACCACGAGTGGAAAATTCCTCGCCAAGGAAGCTTATTGGATGCACGTGGTGTAAAATTAGCTTCAGGCCGTGTGTGTGTGTGAAAGGTGCCGCGGTAGAGCCAGGCTATCTTTTCATGTAGGTAAAATACATTTATTTGGAAGGCGGAGTTAGATAGGCAGAGAGACCCTGCAGTGGCTGGACCAGCCAGGAGCCAGGAGCTTCACGGAGGTCTCCCACGTGGGTGGCAAGGCCTGAGCTCTCGGCTGCAAAGGCATCAGCCAGGACTCCGCCTGGCACCCGTTTGCTGCAGGCAGTGGGTTAAGCCTCTGTGCCACACTCGGGACCCTAAATCGGAACCTTGAAGACTTCTGATGTCACACGTGTCAGAGGACACTCAACCTGTGCTCATTTTAGTTTTTTAAGTCTTCTTTATTGATTTGAAAGGCAAAGTTAGAGGGAATGATGGAAAGACACCTTCTTTTGGCTCACTCTTCAAATGGTCTCAGGCCAGGACCCTGACCGTCCTTCTGGGTCTCCCAGTGGGTGCCAGGGGTCCCAGGACTTGGCGTTAGCAGGAAGCTGGGTCCGAAGTGGAGCAGCTAGGATTTGAACCTGTGCTTGTAAGGGATGCTAAAGTCAGGGTGGGGCGCTCAGCATGCTGCGCCACAGTAGCAACCACTGATTTTAATGATTGTTTCCAGGGAAAAGTTGGGGGGAAACACTGGTGAAGGGTAGTGGCATGGTTTGTATGCAGTATAATTTTTTTTTGTTACTTTAAGGTAATCATGTGAAGTTTGTCCTTAGCATTTGTGTGTCTGTGTGTGAGAGTGAAGCGTGGTGGGGAGAGTCCGGGGCCAAAGCTGAGGTGTGTGCAGGCGCATCGGGCTCCCTCTGGACCGCTGTGTGGCAGAGCACACAGCTCCCGTGACTTGCCGGTACCCGGTGCTTCCGTTCCGCCCGGTGCATCCACGCTGTGCGTCTAAAATGAGCTGCAGTGCGGGCTGCGTTTGTGGAGTGCCTGTGTGGGATGGGAAATGGAAGCTTTAGGCTTTGACTGCCTAGTTGCTCAAAGCTGCGCCTTGGTGAGGGCACAGAAGCTTCCACCGGGATCCTGTTGGAGTTTGCCGGCCTCTGCCCAGAGGAAGACTGACCTGGAGGCTTTGATTCTGTTTCAGCCCAGGCGACTCGCAGGAGATGGTCTTGTTGCTTATTGGGGGGCCAGGCTTTAGGCGGGGTGCTTGACTGGGTTAATTTCAGCTTGCCTAGTGCTCAGATTTGCTGTGGAGTGCCGGATGAGTGGGTGTGCTTTGCCGTGGCAGCAGATTACAGTGTTGGAGTTTTAAGACTTATTTATTTGAAAAGGGAGAATTTCCAGGCTGAAGGGGAAGCGGCAGAGTTCGGTCTCCATCCAGGGGTTCACTCCTCAGGTGGCTGCAGTGGCTGGAGCTGGTCCCAGCTGGAGCCAGGCGTGTGGAAGGGGAGCAGGACCCAGCACTTCTGCTGCCTACCCAGATGGCTCGCCAGGGAGCAGCTGAGTCTCCAGCTGGCAGTACAGGTGCCAGAGTCATAGGCAGCAGCTTACCCTGCTGCACCGCAGCGCAGGCCTCAGCACCCAGTCTCTGCCCGCTTCTCCTGTGGCAGAGGCTCCTTTCAAGTCCCGGTCTTTAAGTGTAGGCCCTGGAGTTCTGGTTTCCTGAGATCATCAGGCGCATCTGCTGCGTTCCAGGGTAGGGAGCTGGGTGGGAAGTGGAGCAGCAGGGGCTTGGATTGGATTGCCATATGTAATGCTGGCTTTGCAGGCAATGGCTTCACCCAGCATGTCACAACTCTGGCCGAGAAATCTCACCCTTAAATATTTTTTAATATTTACTTACTTCTGATAGAAAGGCAGATTTATAGAAAGAAAGGAGAGAAAGAAAGATCTGCCGTCCTCTGTTTCATTGCCCAAATGGCCACAACGGCTGAAACTGAGCTGATCTGTAGCCAAGCACCAGAGCCTCTTCCAGTCTTCCACGTGGGTGCAGGATCTCCAGGCCTCGAGCCATCCTCTGCTGCTTTCCCAGGCACACTAGCAGGGAGCTGGATGGGAAGTGGAGCGGCTGAGGCACGAATGGGCGCCCATGTGGGAAGTCAGCGCTTGATGGTCAGTGTCCTGTTGCGTGGTAGCGGCAGCCCGAGATCTCCGTTGTGAGGGGCTGTTCACGTGCAGACCCCAAGCCTGCCCTCGTCAGTGGTCCCAGGCCCTCTGTCATTCACACTTGCCTCTGACTTTTCAAAGATGGAAGATGTTCATATTTGATGACAGTTGAAATAACGTTGCAGGCTTGGATAGCGTCTTTCAAAAGAAACAGCTGGCAAAGTGTTCAGCCTCATAGCGTTGACAAGGGCACCGCATCCAGAGACGCCCTGGGCGGGCTACGGCCTCAGGAGACAGCTGTCCTCAAGGCTGCTCATCAGGGACGAGCCCAGGCACTCTCCCTCCTCATACCACCCACTCCTTCCGCAGCAGGGGGTGCCAGCACATCCCCTGGCTCTCCAGTGCCCACACTGGTCACTGACACAGCAGAGTTGGCAACTGTTGGGGGAAGTGGGTGTGGGGTGGAACCCACATTGTCTGTCCTTCGGTTCAGGCACAGAGAGCCCCTGTCGCCGAGAGAGACGTTTGGTGGGTGCGGGGAACTAGGGAGCAGCAAGCGTCCCAGGCACAGGCTGGGCCTGGCAGTGCCCACGTTCTGGCTGGCACCGACTTGGCGGGGCAGCCTCTTCTGTCAGGTGTCTTGCAGGTTTCTAGCAAGCAGTGCCTTTGCTTGGCCAGCTTGTGTTCTGAGCGAACCTGTAGCGGCCTCACTGCTGGGTGGTGGTGTCACTGCACTCATCAGGCCCAGAATTGCGCTTTGCAGCTCAGAGGCAGCAGCGTGGGTTCTGTGACCCAGGGCAGAGGAAAACAGGGTCGGGTCTTCGAGATAAGGGCCACCACATGGACATGGCAGCATTACAGGGAAGTCAGTTCTGTGGTGAGAGTTGTGGTTGTGGTCTTAGGGTATGGTTTGGCTTCCATGGGGTAAAGGAGGTGACGATCCTGCTCAGTGTTGGCAGCCCCTGCTGGTCTGCACGCTGATGAACACAGGGTCCCTGAGATGGGGCAGGTGCTGCTGGAGCAGTTTTGGGGAGAGGGCTGCTGGCGAGGCCCACATCCTCTATCTGACACCTGGGTTCCAGTCCCCTGCCTGCCGCGCACCCCAGCTTCCTGCTCACGGACCCTGGGAGGCAGCTGGGGTTTCTCACATGGCTGGGGCCCTGGTGGCTCAGGTCCCACCTCCTGGCCCTACCAGCATTTGGGGCAGGCAGCAACACATGGGAACTCTGTGTGCACTCATGGGAAAATGGAATTAAAAGGTAAACTTGGGCATCAGGCCATGCTGGAGCGATGAAGCCACCAGCTGCAAAGGCTGGCATGCCATGTGGGTGCTGGTTCCAGTCCTAGCTGTTCTACTTCCTATCTTGTTCCCTGCTAACGTGCCTGGGAAACAGTGGAACCTGGATGGGAGACCTGATGGAGTTGCGGCCTGGCCCAGCCCGGCTGTTAACAGCCACTTAGGAGTGAACTAGCAGGTGGAAGATTTATGTTGCTCTGCAATTCTGCCTTTCAAATAAGTAATAGAAATGATATATTTATTGTCATAAAAGTAATTTTCAAATCCTCATAGTTTCCTCATAATACAAATTTTCCATGAGCTTTTGGTACACCAGGCGCAGCGATGGCAGGCAGTGCCAGTGCTGTGGGGGTGGCAGCACAGTGCCAGGCGCAGCGACGGGCAGGCAGTGCCGGTGCTGGCCAGCCACCTTTCTGCTTGCTTTATTGACATTTGCATTTCCATGATAATTTTTTTTTAATAAAGCTCCTGTGTTTTTTGAAAAATCCATTTATTTGAAAGGCAGAGTTCCAGAGATTTTTCTGTCTGCTGGATCGATCCCCAGATGGCCACAGTGACCCTGGCTGTGTCTGGCTGAAGCTTCCAGGTGATCCACATGTCGGCAGGGGCCCAAGCACGTGGATCATTCTCCACTGCTTTGCCAGGCCATTGCAAGGAGCAGGATCAGAAGTGGAGCATCCTAGGTTTGAGCCGGTGCGCATGCGGGAAGCAGGTGCTGCAGGTGCTGCTTAGCTTGCTGTGCCACCCATAATATGTTTTACAAATGAATTAAAGTATGGCTTAATAAAGCTGCTTTGTCTCTGAGCAAAAAAGTCTCAGCAAGATTTGCTTACCTTGGGCCCGGCGCGGTGGCGCAAGTGGTTAAAGGTCCTCGCCTTGCACGCCCGGGATCCCATATGGGCGCCGGTTCTAATCCCGGCAGCCCCGCTTCCCTTCCAGCTCCCTGCTTGTGGCCTGGGAAAGCAGTCGAGGACAGCCCAAAGCTTTGGGAACCTGCACCCGCGTGGGAGACCCGGAAGAGGCTCCTGGCTTCGGATCGGCATAGCATCGGCCCGTTGCGCTCACTTGGGGAGTGAATCATCGGACGGAAGATCTTCCTCTCTGTCTCTCCTCTCTGTATATCCGCCTTTCCAATGAAAAAATAATAAAAATAAATCTTAAAAAAAAAAAAAAAAAAAAAAGAAAGATTTGCTTACCTTTTCTAAAGTGACACTGTGACACTTGTTGAGGCCCCCCAGGCTGGCGCTGGCAGCACTTCCTGGTCTCTCCCTGCAGCCTGCCTGACCAGCAGCTCCCAGGTGCCTTCTGGAAGGCCTGGGAAGTGCTGCGGGCAGAGACCAGCACCAAGAGCTCTTGCCTCCGGGGTCACCATAGCCAGGAGCCAGGAACTCTTCCAGATTTCCCACATCAGTGCAAAGAACCCAGCCTCTTGGGCCACCAGCTGCGGCCTCCCAGCTGTCTGGCAGAGCCCTGAGCCAGGCACTGTCAACCTGGGCTGTGGGCCTCCCACCAGGTTTTCCTCACTGCTATGCCAGGCAGCCAGCCTTCTGCCCTAGGTGTTTTTCAAGTTCATTTCTGTTGTAGCTTGTTTCAGTCAGCTCTTCACATTCCTTCTGAAAGCCCCGGGGGATGCTTCCTTCATCCATTGGTCCCTGTGGCTGTTAGGATTCCGCGTCCCGGCTGCCAGGAGTACCGTGCTGTGAGTGGCAGTGCAGGTATTTGCCTAGACTTGTTTTTCTGGTAAACATCTAGGCATGGAATGTTGGATCATATGGTAAATTTTTTTTTAATCTTAAATTTATTTGCAAAGGCAGAGGAACAGGGAGAGACAGAGCAGTCTTATACTGGGTCACTCCCCAAAGATTTGCCACAGCTGAGAGAAGGGGACAAGCCAGCAGGAAGCAGTAGCTCCATCCTGCTCTCCCACACAGGGCCAAGCACCAGCCGGAAGCTGGACCCAAGGGGAGTCGTCGGGACTCAAACCAGGGACTCTGATACGCCCACCTCTCTGCGTGTGTGTTTGGACACTTATTCTCTGTTATCCAAACCCTGTTCCCCCTTTTTAATTTTACTTTTTTAAAAAAATACTTTTCATTTGAAAGGCATAGTTAGAAGGAGAAACAGACTTTGATTTGCTGGTTCACACCCAAAATGACCATCACGGCCAGAGCTGGACGAGTTTGAAGTCAGGAGCTTCCCCTTTTTTATATATATATTTATTTTATTTTTATTGCAAAGTCAGATATACAGAGAAGAGGAGAAACGGAGAGGAAGATATTCCACCCACTGGTTCATTCCCCAAGTGGCCTCAATAGCTGGAGCTGAGCCAATCCAGAGCCAGGAGCATCTTCCAGGCCTCCCACACCGGTGCAGGGTCCCAAGGCTTTGGCCGTTCTCGACTGCTTTCCCAGGCCACAAGCAGGGAGCTGGATGGGAAGCGGGACTGTCAGAACACAAACCAGTGTCCATATGGGATCCCAGCATGTGCAAGGTGAGGACTTTAACCACCAGGCTCCTGTGCTGGATGCCAGAAGCTGCTTCTGGGTGTCTCGCATGGATGCAGGCTCCCTAGGACCTGAGTCATTTTCCATTGCTTTCCAAGGCCATCAGCAGGGGATAGGATTGGAAGAGGAACAGCTGGAACTTACACCAGTGCCCATACGGGATGCCAGCATTGCAGGCGGAGGTTTAGCCTGCTATACCATGGTTTCGAGCCTCTCAATTTTGTTTTTTTTTTTACTACTTTTTAAAAATTATTATTATCGTTTTATGATACAGTTCCATAGGCCTTGGCATTTCCCTTACCCCCTTCCCAAAACCCCTCCTCATACTCAGTCACATGTCCATCGCTGCGGGCAGGGACAATGGCAGAGTCCAGCATCCTATTGTCAGGATATAGTGAACAGTTTCATTGGGAGTCCATCTCTGGAAGTAGGGATGCATACCGCATTGTATCCTCACATCTGGATATGACAGTCTGCATTACACACTTACTATACATCCCCTTAAATGAAAAGCCACAATAATAATCAATAACAGAAGAAAAAAAATTAAAACCGCCATGAAGTTAAATAGCATGCTATTGAAAGACTAATGTGTTGTTGAAGAAATGAAAATCAAGAACCTTCTTGAAGAAAATGATACAACTGTATGATCTATGAGTCAGTGAAGAATTTAATTCGAAAGAATTTTGAAGAGATGAAACTTCAAAAAAAAACCAAAATCCATGAGATAAAGTTTCTGCTGATCTTTGTTGGTGAGATATGTCTCCTGTAGGCAAGAAAGAGATGGGTTTTGTTTCTTTAATCCAGTCTACTTATCTATGACATTTGATTAATGCATTTAAGCTATTTACATTTCAGGGTTAATATGGGTTTAAGCCATTACGGTGGCAATTTGGTCCTATTAATTTAACAATGGGTTGTTCATTGATTTAATCTTCTGTTGTTATTTCACTGGGGTGTTCTTCACATTTGCCTTTGGTTTTGGTGGGTACTATTCCTTTTTTTCTGTCAAGAGAACATGTTTAAGTATCATTTTTTAAAGATTTATTTATTTTTTATTGGAAAGTCAGATGTGCAGAGAGGAGGTGCGACAGAGAGGAAGATCTTCCGTCCAATGATTCACTCCCCAAGTGGCTGCAGTGGCTGCAGCAGAGTCGGTCTGAAGCCAGGAGCCAGGAGCGTCTTCCAGGTCTCCCACGCCAGTGCAGGGTCCCAAGGCTTTGGGCCGTCCTCCTCTGCTTTCCCAGGCCACAAGCAGGGAGCTGGAGCTGAATGGGAAGCAGGGCCTGCTGGGATTAGAACCAGTGCCTATGTGGGATCCTGGTGCATTCAAGGCGAGGACTTTAGCAGCAAGGCTACTGTACTGGGCCCCAATTTTACATTTTAATAAAATTAGGATCTTAATTTTATTTGAAAGGCAGAGTTAGAGAGAGAGATTCACTGGTTCACTCCCCAAATGACTGCGATAGCTGGGACTGGTTTAGGCTGAAACCAGGAGCTTGACCCAGGTCTCTCAAGTGGTGCAGGGTCCCAAGGCTTTGGGCCGTCCTTCACTGCTTTTCCAGGCCACAAGCAGGGAGCTGGATGGGAAATGGGGCTGCCAGCTCTTGCAGGCTAAGAATTAGCCAATTGAGCCATCTGGCTGGCCCTGTCATGATGGTTTTTAAGCTTCTTTTCAGTTTTCTGTGTTTTGTATAAACTGGGTGTTAGATCCAAGGTTACGTGTTTAGAATCCATCACAGGTCATGGCGTTATTCCTGTTGGGACACATCACATCACACAGGATAGTTGAGGTCCTTGTTTCAGGTAGATTCTGGTCCAGGAACACGTGTGTTTAGGGTTTGGGCATGCATGGGTTTCATTCTCCACTCCGGCTCCCGCGCCCAGCCTCCCGCCAGTGCAGACTGGGAAGTAGCAGTGATGGCCCCGCTAGGCTCCCTAGGGGCACCTGGACTGAGCTGGCAGCTCGCACGTGGGCACCGGGGAGTGAGCCAGTGGCTGGACGCTCTGCTGCTCTTGACCTCGCAGAGAAATACAGTGAAAAAAGAAAGGTTGGATCTGTCCTCATCTGTCGAATTGCCCTGTCACCTTTTCCGAGAGTCAGTCGGTCGTGTGTGTGTGGTACTGCACTATAGCCCTTTTTAAGATTTACTCTCCTTTATTGGAAAGGCAGAGTTATAGAGAGGAGGGGAGACAAAGATCCCCCGGCCTCTGGCTCACTCCAAAATGGCCGCAGCAGCTGGAGCCGAGTTGATCTGAAGCCACGAGCCAGAATCTTCCTCTGGGTCTCCCGCAGGGCCCTAAGAACTTGGACCATCCATCCTCTGCTGCTTTTGAAGGCCATAAGCAGGGAACGGGATAGGAGGTGGAGTGGCTACAACCTGAGCTGGCACCCAGTACGGGACGCCTGCGCCTGCAAGGCAGAGGATTATCCAGTTGAACCATGGCGCTGGCCCCACTTTCTTTGCCTTTTTTTTTTTTTTTTTCACTTGTTCAAAAGGTCATCCACTGGCTCACTCGTCTCATGCCTACCAGTCACAATTGGGCCGGGCCAAAGCTAGGAGCCAGAGTCTGTTTTGATGTCTGCACTGCAGTTGGCAGGCAGCTGGTACTGGAGGCGGGGCCTGGTCTGGGTCAGGCTCCCCTGGGGTCCCTGGCACTGGCATCCTGACTGCTGGGCCAAGCGTGTGCCCCGTTCGCTGCTGTTTCCATTGCAGACTCTGTTAGCTTGGGGTTGCTTGGGTGGCTTTCCAGCTCCTGTTCTCCGCATTACATTAGCGCGTGAGGGTGGAGCGTGTTTGCGACAGCGGCTGTTGTGCCCGTCTGCCCACTCCACCGTCTCCTCCTCTACTGGTTTTTCCCCTGGCTTGCAAGTCATGTGCTTCGGCTTTTTGGCATATCCTGGCTGCCAGCTGGAAGTGGCTCTAAGCATGTGGATTTTATTGTCGTCTTTCAGGAGCATTCAGGAGTGTTATGAGTGACAGCAGTTCTTGGCTGTCCTCTCGGTTTCGCTGAAGCTTGTATTTCCGCGTCCTAAGGGAGGAGCCAAAGCACTGTTCTGCCCTGGAACTGGTCGAGGCCTCCTGCCCGGGCAGGTCGCGCCGGGGCCCCTGCTGCCGTGGGGGCTTCAGCAAGGGCTCTCCCCTCGGGCTGGCCGGAATCTCACCATCTCCTCTTGCTTCTGTGCCAGTTATGCTTTCAAGGCCAAGAATCAGACTCTCCCCTGGAACATGCTTTTTTGGTTAAGATTTTATTTATCTTTATTGGAAAGGCAGATCTGCAGAGAAAAGGAGAAAGATCTTCCATCTACTGGTTCACTCCCCAAGAGACCATAGTGGCCAGAACCCAGCCGATCAGGAGCCAAGAGCCTCTTCCAGGTTTTCCACAAGGGTGCAGGGTCCCAAGGCTTTGGGTCATCCTTTGCTGCTTTCCCAAGCCCAAAGCAGGAAGTTGGATGGGAAATGGAGCAGCCAGGACAGGAACCAGTGCCATATGGGCCCCTGGCACTTGCAGGTAGAGGATTAGCCAATTGAGCCATCACATCAGGTCCTCCTGGAACGTTTTTGCATGTATATGTTTTGATGTCACATTATTTGTGACCATTCTGGCGTGTGTGTATATGTATGTATATTTTTAAGATTTATTTATTTTATTGGAAAGTCAGATATATAGAAAGGAGGAGAGACAGAGAGGAAGATGTCCATCTGCTGATTGACTCCCCAAGTGGCCGCAGTGGCCGGTGCTGTGCCAATCCAAAGCCAGGAGCCAGGAACTTCTTTCTGGGTCTCCCATGTGGGTGCAGGGTCCCAAAGCTTCGGGCCATCCTCGACTGCTTTCCCAGGCCACGAGCAGGGAGCTGGATGGGAAGTGGAGCTGCTGGGATTAGAGCTGGTGCCTGTATGGGATCTGGGCACGTTCAAGGTGAGGGCCTTAACCATTATGCCATCGCGCCAGGTCTGTGTATATATTTTGATGTCACATTGTTTCATTTGATGATGGGCACAGGTGCCCTGTGAAGCAGACAGGGTAACCTTCACCTCCCAGAGGACGGCAGCAAGTTCCAGGGAAGCTGTGACTCGGTTACAGGGGCAGAGATGTGTAAATACATCCAATGCTTAATCGTCCTGACATGTAATAAGCTCTGGAGGAATTGATGTGCGAGGCTCCAGGAGTGCTGGTTTTCCGGAGCACAGTGTGTTTCTAAGCTGCGGGTGCTGGTGTCTCTGCAGGTACTTTATGCATGGTGTGTGTCGGGAAGGAAGCCAGTGCCTCTTCTCCCACGACTTGGCAAACAGCAAGCCGTCCACCATCTGCAAGTACTATCAGAAGGGCTGCTGCGCCTACGGAACGCGGTGCAGGCAAGGACTCCGCGGCTGGCCCGCCTCGACCCCGCCTGGACTGCCGCAGGGGCTCAGGCCCTGCGTCTAGAACCTGGTTCTTAATGAGGGGAATTTTTATTTAATTGTTTGTTTATTTGAAGGGCAGAGAGAGAGATTGTCCATCTTGTGGTTCTCACTCCAGGTACCCACAACAGCTAGGGCTGGGATTAGAGCTGGGGCCGCCTTGTGGGTGGCAAGGACGGTGTACTTGAGTCGGCACCTGCTGCCCCCAGGGGACACATTAGCAGGAAGCCGCACTGTAAGTGGAGCGACTTGCCTGGCTGCACCAGGTGCCTGCCCCACCTTTCTGATGACAAGAAGGTCTCCCAGCCTCTGGTAGTATAGAGCTGCTCTCCCGTGTCCGTGATGGTGGCACAGTGGGGGCACGGTGGTGGGCCCAGCCTCCCTCTCCCCCGTCTGCTGGCAGGTTGGCCCTTGTCACCATCCTGGGGACACCAGCCTGAAGGGCCCTGGGGCAGTCAGACCCCGGGGGATTAACTGCAGAACTTGGAGGCGCCCAGGTGGGCAGGCCCTTCAGGTCCCGTAGGGTGGGGGGCAGCAGATGTACCTGGCACCAAAGTGCATGCAGTGGAATTGAGGGTCTAAAGCATGGGAAGGGGGTTGCTGCGTGCCCGCCCGCCACAGGGGCAGTCGGCGTGTCTGACACGAGCCGCGTTTTGTCTAGGTATGACCACACGAGGCCCTCGGCCGCAGCGGCTGGCACCGGGGGGGCCCTGCCTCCCGCCGGGCCCTCGGCAGCCTTCCACGGCCCTCGCGCTGCCGACCTCACCGTGTCTCTGGTGACAACTCACCCGCCCGAACCTGGGAAGCGTGAGAAGAGAACATTGGTGCTTAGAGACAGAAGTAAGTGAGCAGATGACTTCGAGACTTGCTTAACATTTTTTAAAATATGAATTTGCAAAGCAGTGACAGACCTGTGAGTGCATTGACTACTAATCCAAACACCCACTCCCATCATTTTTTTCTTTTTTTGGCCTTGGTTTTGGGGTTTTAGGGTTTACTCATTTGAAAAGCAGAGCTGGGGTCCTCCCTCTGCCGTCTAATGGTTCACTTCCCATATGGCAGAGCAGCCATGCCGGGGACTGGCTGTAGCCTGGTTTCCCACATGGTGGTAGGTACCGGGGCCCTTGAGCCACCTGCCACTGCCTTGCTAGGCACAGGAGCTAGGAGCTGGTCAGGGCGGAACCTACCTGGACTGCAGCCAGCACTCCAGGGTGGGGTGCGGCCTCGCCTGATTTGGAAAGCTGCCTGAGAAGGAGCGTGTGCCACTGTTTGGCATGACGTCAGTGGGCACAGCCTCTGCTGACCAGCACGTGGTATTTTGGGGGACCTTGGCGCAGATGG
The DNA here is from genome assembly GCF_017591425.1 of Ochotona curzoniae. NCBI lineage: Eukaryota > Metazoa > Chordata > Mammalia > Lagomorpha > Ochotonidae > Ochotona > Ochotona curzoniae. The sequence goes on from NW_024466607.1 coordinate 6,063,161, forward strand.
AACCAGCACTGTGTTAGGACTTGGACAGTGTCGCTTCCCGAGACGGGGCGGTCAGGCTGCACACCCAGAGCGCTGTGAGCAGCGGTCAGCCCCGATGGCCCGTGAGGCAGGCCGGTTCCGCCCTCAGCAAGGAGCCGAGGCCGCCGAGCGTGCTGTCTGCACAGGCAGGGCTCCATGCAGACACGGAACTCGATGGGCTTAAAGGGAACCCCCTGCATTCCACTAACCTCATTTGAAATTGTCTTTGAGTTGGTTAATTTTTGCGCTAGCATTGGTCCATGGATGACATTTTGCTCCTGCCAGTTTGGTGGTAGATATGTAAACAAACCATGTTTTTCTTGCTTTTTTATCTTGCCGTGTCCTTCTGTTCCACTGTTAGTACTGAAGAAATGGTCTCTGACCACTGTAAACCAGTCATTCTCTTCCCTTTTGGCCTGTTCCAGATGGAATGCCTTGGAGAAAGGCACGCAGCTTGTTAGGCTCTGGCTGTTGGCGTAGTGGGTTTTCACGGGTGTGCCTCGTGTGTTTTCTGTTAAGATCTCTCTGGCCTGGCCGAGGAGAAAAGCCCTCCCAGTGTGGCGAGCGGTGCCGGCGGCTGCAGCGATGCCCACAGCAGCCTGGAGGCGAAGCCGCACTCGTACCTGGACGCCATCCGGAGCGGCCTGGACGAGCTGGAGGCCGGCAGCTCGTACGGCTGCGAGCAGCAGCTGTGCCCGTACGCGGCGGCCGGGACGTGCCGCTTCGGGGCGGCCTGCGTGTACCTGCACGGCGACGTGTGCGACATCTGCAGGCTGCCGGTCCTGCACCCTTTCGACCCCGAGCAGAGGAAGGAGCACGAGAAGGTATGGCCGACATGGCTGTGCCTGCCGCAGCACTGACGGAGCTGAGCTCATTGCATTGCACACTGCCTGCTCCCTGCATCCTTGCATCCTGTTTCCAGCTGTGTGTTTGCAGGTTTTGATTTCTTTAGAAGGAAGAGCTGCGGCTGCAGACAGGTAGAGCCTTGCATGATGGTGCCCCACACTGTCCTCCCTTCTTGGAGGATGTGTCACGGCGACTGGAAAAGCTGAGACACCCCACGGCAGAACAGGGCCAAGTGCTGCAGGGCCCTGTAGGTCATGGGTGGTCAGGGTCTGAAGGCCTGGCCTCCCTGTGGGGTTCCGCCTGGCACACAGGAGCTCGTGGCTGTAGGGAGGGGTAGGGGTCAGGCTCCTCCTCATTACTGCCGCCTGGCGGGCGGCTGAGGGCACGGCTGCCTGTCGGAGAAAGGCTCCCTGCAGCGGGGCTGTGCCGTGGGAAGGTGCACCTGTCCGTTTTCACGTCTTCCCTGGGGACGGGTCAGTGAGCACAGAACCAGAGCTTTCCTCGCCCGTCTCGGAGGGGTCTGTCGTCTGGGGACGCCCGGGGCTGGGACATGTGCCGGCCCAGGGGCAGGACTCGGGGTGGACTTGGTGCAGGAGTGCTGGACCTGTGACGCTGGGGAGGGATCGTGCTGCGCCCCCGGGTGCTCAGGTGATTACTCCGCGTTTCTGCTGCAGCTGGGAAAGGCCGTGGCCGGAGGGCCAGGAGGCCCGCCCGCCTGAGGAACGCTGCCGGGGAGCGGGCCCTGCCTGCAGGAGCGTGGGCAGCGCGGTGTGCTGGCCGCCTCGGGCACCTCACTCCGTGGCGTCTCCCTTCCCCTCTCCCCCGCAGAAGTGCATGTCCACCTTCGAGCACGAGATGGAGAAGGCCTTCGCCTTCCAGGCGAGTCAGGACAAGGTGTGCAGCATCTGCATGGAGGTGGTCCTGGAGAAGGCGTCCGCCTCCGAGAGGAGGTTCGGGATCCTCTCCAACTGCAACCACACCTACTGCCTGTCCTGCATCCGCCAGTGGCGCTGCGCCAAGCAGTTTGAAAACCCAATTATCAAGTAAGTCCAGCGGGGCCCTGGCCCTCTGCCTTTCCCGCACACTTGGGGCCTGCGGCGGATCCAGGACGGCGGTCCCCGATTCCCTGCCCAGGCCGGGTGCCTGCCCCCCCCCCGACCCTTTTTAAGATTTTTTATTGGAAAGGCAGATCAGATTTACAGAGACGAGGAGAGACGGAGCTTGTGTATCTTGGTTCACTCTTCAAATGGCTGCAGTGGTCAGAGCTAAGCAGATCCAAGGCCAGGAGCCTCTTCCATGTCTCCCACGTGGGTACAGGGTCCCAAAGCTTTGGAGCATCCTCCACTGCTTTCCCAGGCCACAAGCAGGGAGCTAAAAGGGAAGTGGACCAGCAGCTCGGACACATACGGCCTTCCAAATGGGGTCCTGGCACTTGGAGTAGCCAGTTGAGCCATTGCGCCTGGCTATGTTGTTAACCCTCTCTGGACTTTAATCTTTTTTTACCTAAAAAAATCGGACGGAGCCTGGTGCGATAGCCTAGTGGTTAAGGTCCTTGCCTCACATAATTCAGGATCCCATATGGTCACTTGGGGAGTGAGTAATTGTACGGAAGAACTTCCTCGCTGTCTCTATTCCTCCTCTGTATATCTGCCTTTCTAATAAAAATAAATCTTTAATCCTCTAATTTTTTTTTAAACAATGCCTGGCATGTAAGCCTGTGTGCCCAACAGAGGTTTCCTGAGGTCTGGACTAGCCAGCTCTAGTGAGCAGCCTCTCCTGGCACAGGTTAACGGAGGTGAAAGGTCAGGGCATTTGCCTAAAGGCACATGCTGTGTGCGAAGTAACACGCACAGTTGGAGTGGCGTGGTCGTAAAGCGCCGAGGCAGGAGTCCCAGCCGTGGCCCCAGGGTCTCCATCATCCCGCTGCACTCACCGTTGACCTCTTCCTGTCTGGGTCACTCGCACCTCTGTCCTCGCTGGTTATTTTTTCATGTGGCTTGCCCCCCGGCCCCAGGGGAGGGGAGTGTCCCCCCGCTGGGCACTGCCATGGTGTCTGCAGCGCCCGAGCCCTGACAGATTTGTTCCCGCAAGTGAGCGAAAACTAGAATCCACTGATGAGCTGAGCCACATCTGTCCATCAGCTGGTGGATTTTTAGGCTGCTGCTGTTTCGGTCATGGTGCAGATATCTGAGTGCACATCTTTGTGTGGGTTTGAGATGCTTTCTTGGCATGTGCCTAAGAGGGAGATTGCTGGGCTACACATGAACTGTGTCAAGTGTCTGTCATCTGACAGCTGCCAGCAGCAGTGACAGAAGGTCCCTGCTTTGTTGCCTCACCCTTGTGTTTTATTTCTGGTTTTAAGCATAGTCATGGGTGAAGCGACATCTCACTGTGGTCCTAATTTACATACACCTGTTAATGATGTTAAGCAGCTGCTGACGCACTTCTCGAGGCTATTTCGGGGAAGTGAGTGCTTTGTTCATTTTAGTTTATTGAAAGGCACAATTAGAGGAATCTTCCATTCACCGGCCCACACCCCGCATAATCACAATAGCCAGAGCTGGGTTAGCCCAGGCCAGGAGTGGCTCTTGGGGGTCCCGCGTGGATACGGGGGCCCCAGCACCCGAGTCATGTGCTGTCCCAGGCCATTAGCAGAGGGCAGGTTACGAAGTGGGGCAGCTGGGACTCAAGCCGGTGCCCATGTAGGATGCCACAATACCAGACCCTAAAATGTCCAGTGCCTCAGAAGCTGTGTTGAAATGTCTCTGGCAGTGACCCACTGGAGAAGGGGTTTACGTGTGGTGTGTGCCGAGACTAACTTGTTCCTATTGCAGGTCTTGCCCAGAATGCCGGGTGATATCCGAGTTTGTAATTCCAAGTGTGTACTGGGTAGAAGATCAGAACAAAAAGAATGAGTTGATTGAAGCTTTCAAACAGGGAATGGGGTAAGTGCCTGGTTCTTGTTTCTAAGGATCCTCTTGGCACCGGGGACCACAGGCGCCAAGCTAGGCTTGGGATACAGAGGAGGACGGCTCTGTGGCACTAGGATCAGTACGCCATCGGGCTGCTGTGTCCCTCGGCACCTCCCGAGCACCCAGTGCAGGCAGAGGGAGAGGCGAGGATAGAGCCGACAGGCCATCGGTGCGGGGTCACCTCCCCACCTAGTACTTCAGGGAAGTGGCCAGCCCGGGACCAAGATGATTGAGACAGGATACCTGGGCACAGGTGGCAGGTGGGGGCTTCCCGCTGTGTGAGGAAGGGGGCAGAGTGCTGTGATGGTGTACAGCTTTGAGAGACCCATCCTTAAGGGACGCTCACCATGACACCAACATGACAAAGGTTTCAACACAGCCACACTAACTACAAGTTCAAGGAATGAAGAGGGGATGGGAGGGGGAAAAAGACAGCCGAAGAGAACCATAGAACAGCTTCCAGAAGCCTGAAATACCTAAGTGGTCCCAGGATGAGAAAAGCAGAATGAAACAATGGCTCGTTTGAGGCTGGAGCTGAGCGTGTAGTACGGGGCTCCTCCAGGCCCCCAGCCACGGCAACTGAGCCCCCTCAGGCGCCGCTGACCTGTCGCAGGCAGGCAGACACAGCACCTTTCCCCCCACCCGAGTATTTTCAGGCTGAAGGATGCCAAATCTATAGAAATATTACAAAATGTGCAAGAATCGGAAATACTAAGTCTGGGAAAACATAAAACCAATTTTTCTGCTTAGAGTTTTAAAGGCAGAAGTGATATTCTTACCTTGTAAACAAAACATGGGACACCCCATCCTGTGGTGCAGAAGCCAGTAACGAAGCGTACTGGCTAAGGTATAGGGTGTGTCAATTCTGATGGAAAACTTGGCATATACTGTAACCTAACAGCTAGAATGTGGAACCAACACTTGCCATGGAAATGGGAGGGAAAAAACCGGGTCTCGGGTGGGTCCCGAGTCCATGGAGAGGAAGAGGGTGAGCCAGGAGGGTCACTTGCTGCAACCAAGGATCCCCTGGAGCTGCTGGAAGCAGCATCACCGTCTCCGCAGCAGAACCAGACCTGCCCCCAGGTCAGCTCCCAGATAGAATCCATGTTGCTGACTGGCCCGAGCAGCCCTAAACCTGAAGTCCTCCCTGTCCCCAAGAGTACTGCCTCCTTCACGACAGCTCACCTGAGTAGGTATCAGTGCCAGCCGGGCTGGCTGCCTAAGGACCTGAGCCGTGGCGTGTAGAGACACTTCTTCCGAGGTGTCAGCGCTTGCTCACCGGGCCCTGGTTAGTTCTGCCTCCGTTTCCTACTGGAAAACCTACAAGCCAGTTCAGAAAACTAGCTAAGAGATACTGGCATCTCATAAGCACCAGATCAGGCTCTAGCTACTCTCCTCTTGGCTGAACTCTGGGAAAACATTCTGGCCAGAGTCCTTGGGCCCCTGCACCCACAACTCCATCCAGGAAGTGAACCAGTAGGTGAGAGGTTTTTTTAAGAATTGATAAAGATCGAACTCCAGCAGGCAAATGACAAGCAGAGGCATTCTTGGCAGAGTGGTACGTGCCAGCGTCATGGCACAGAGCTGTCATGAGCAGCAGATGAAAGATCTCTGCTCGTCTCCAGGGATAGATTTATTTTTATTTGAAAAACAGATTTTTCAGAGGAGAGACAAAGACTTTCCATCTACTGGTTCACTCTCCACATGGCTGCAATGCCAAAGCAGGAGCTTCTGGGTCTCCCACGTGGGTGCGAGGGCCCAAGCATCCTCTGCTGCTTTCCCAGGACATAAGTGGGGAACTGGATGGGAAGTGGAGCCCCAGGTTGACATTCTGTGCAAGATTTTCACATCCCATGGGAGCTTTTGCAAAATGGGGTCTGAGCTGTGTGTGGCCCGCTGTCATTCACCTGTCCTGGAGCACGAGGGTGATCGAGCTCCCATTATGCTTACCAACCTTTTCATTGTCTTCCTTTCAGAAAAAAAGCTTGTAAATACTTTGAGCAAGGCAAGGGGACCTGCCCATTTGGAAGCAAATGTCTTTACCGCCATGCTTACCCAGATGGGCGGCTGGCAGAGCCCGAGAAGCCGCGGAAACAGCTCAGCTCTGAAGGCACCGTGAGGGTAAGGGCTCAGCAGCCCCTTGGGCTGAGGCCGCCCTGGGTGGTCACTCCCAGGGCTGTTTTCTAATGTAGTTCTGGCCGCAGGAAAGGACCAGAACAAGCTACACAGCCTCCCTGCCTGTTGCCCTAAGCAGTAACCCTGCATGTGTGCTGGCTGTCTTTGCAGTTCTTTAACTCAGTGCGGCTCTGGGATTTCATCGAGAACCGAGAAAGCCAACATGTCCCCAACACTGATGATGTTGATGTGACAGAGCTTGGGGACCTCTTCATGCACCTTTCCGGAGTGGAGTCATCAGAACCCTGAGCAGTCACTGCCTGTCCCGTTCATCACAGGCCCCGCTGGCCGAAACCTTCCCCCTCAGCAAGGGTGGGCCGAGCCCCCTGCTGTGCGGCCTGATGTGGAGTGTTGCTTGGAGTTGAGTGGGGCTGTGCTTGCCCTTGGCCTCATCCACTGCCCCCTCCTAGAGCCCTGGCAAGAGTGAAGGATATAAAGTACCCCACTGAGCATGTGGACACGTACTCTTTCTACTTGGCGGCTTAGTTGTGCCTCCAGCCCTTCAGACCACAGGAAGCGTGCAGATGGAGAGCATTCCAACAAAATCAGCTGCGGGCCTTCCCCATCTCTCTCCCCCAAACTCACAGCAGCCCAAAGGGATTCTTTGGCCCAAGCAGGAGAGTTCTGTGTCGTGCGAGGTTGCCCTGCGGGCCAACCTTTCGGGTCGCCCAGGTGATGAAGGGAGCACTGGTGGCCGTGGCCTTGGCCTTCCTAAGGGTGTAGAGCAAGCAGTTAGGAGGCAGCCAGGTGGGGCCCCAGCCAGGAGCGCATGCCCAGTGCAGTAACCTTATCCAAGGGCTCAGAACACACACCCACTTAAACATAAAAAGCCTCCGTCATCCTTACCTGGCTCCACTGGCAGGCAGCTGGTGCACACGCAAGCTTTTGAATCACGCTCACTCCAAGCCTGAGTGCAGCTAGATGTACCAAATACATTGAAGCTTGGCCAGGAGATCTCTTACCAGAGTTTAGAATGCTTTTTGCTTGATGAATTGAGTTGACCCTTCACTAAAGTGGAAAGGACATAACAGGCTCAGCTAAACTTACTTCCTGCTTCTTGAATTCGGCTTCAGAAGGGAGTGAACAAGGAGACAGTTCACGCTCTGAGCTCTCGTTCAGTATTGCTTTAAAAGAAGGTAACAGCCGTTAAACCTAAATTTAATTTATTTTATTAAAATAACATAATTGAAGAACCATGAGATAACTGTATTTTGTCAGGCGCAATAAAAACAAAATTAAAACCCAAATCATCAAGAAAACCTCTTGCTGGCTTCCTTGCATACACAATGATATGACTAGAGACAAGGCGGCCCTGTGGCCCGCCCCATAGGGGCAGTTCCTGGAAGACAAAATTTAGCATGATAGAGGACTGCTCCCAGAAGGGTGGGCGGGGGGGTGTGTAGGGGTGGGGTGGGGTGGGGTGAGGTGCCAGTCCCAGTGCCTTGCTTGGAAAATCCCAGCACACTGGACCCCTCGGAGACTGTGACCGGTGGGGTGTGCGTCCCCAGTCACCTTCCCTTAGTACCAAGCAGGCTCCTTCAGGCAGCCGAGGTCGTGCAGTCCTGGGTTGTTGGGTGCATTAGGTGCAAAACTGGGGCCACACCACCATCACCCAGAGTCCCTGCCGTGATGTGCATTCCTCACCGCAGCTGGGCTCCAGCTCCACGTGTGTCCCCATGGAAGGCCTGGGAACTACCTTTGCTTGCCCTTCCAGGGTTCTGAAGAAGGCGCACTGAGCTAACAGCTGGGCCAGCTCCTGTGTTGCCATCCACATCTACTTCCACAGCCGGACTCGCATCCTGGAGAGCGGGAGGAGGGAGCAGGCCAGCATGGTGCCTGGCTTCTCCCGGGGCCAGAGGGCAGACAAGAAGGCAACATCAAGTTAAGGCCCAGTGAGTAGTCTGGAAGGTCTTTAGCAGCAGCTTCTCTGAAAACACGCTAACCCTTCTGCCCCCAAAGAAAGGGAGGCAAAGTGGCGCCTGCAGCTCCTGCCTCCCCTGGCCACGGAGCACAGGTGCAGCAGCTAGAAGACAGGCAGCCTCGGAGACGTGGTAAGCGTGCAGGCGTTGATGTCCTCTGTGTGCGCCGCCCGGTGCAGGGAGGGCTCCGAGGCGCTCCGGTTGATTTTCGGCAGAGAGTGTTGGAGCAGCTCAATGGAGGACAGGATCTGAAACAGCCGCCGGAAGGGAGCTCGCTGGGGCTGCGTGCCGACTGAGCCGCTGCTCTGGATCAGGTGCACAGCCAACTTCCTCTGTACCATCTCACCCCTCCCTCACCACACAGCCCCAGGAACACCTGCTTTAATTCCGCTCCAGCGGTCTTACGCGACATGGCTTACCTGGGGGAACAGGGGCCTCTCTTCTTTAACTTTCTTCACACAGTCAGCCACCAGCCTCTTCATTGCTTTGGGGCAGTTCTTGTACAGCTTGCTAAGATCTGGGGACGCATACCCTCGGCCCACCATGAAGATGATCTAAGTAAGGAACAGAGGTCACACCTTAACCTTCTCCCTGCTGGGCTGAAGGCCCAGGATTCCCCGTTGCAGACAGGCTGCCTCACCTGATCGCGGTTGTTGATGTGCGAGTAGGGGAGCTCCCCCGTCATCAGCTCGTACAGCACGATGCCGTACGAGTACACGTCCGACTGGAAGCTGAACGGGTTGTTGTCCTGCATCCGGATCACCTCGGGAGCCTGCGGGAGCAGAGTGCGCAATCGCCAGGGGCCCCCACACACCCAGGGCCGAGGCCTTCACTCTGAATCCTGGTCTCTGACCCAGTCTGAGCACAGCCGGTGCCTGGCTTGCTCACACCTGTCCGGGTGGTATGCCTCCTATTTCTAGTTTCCTCAAAGAAGCTCACATTTGACACAGGGTGACACGAGGGGGCAAAGGCACAGACCAACCCTCTCTACCCCACTGCCACTGGGAACCTGGCTTCCTCACCATCCACAGAACGGAGCCGGTCGGTTGTTCAACCTGTTGGGAACCACTCCACCGTGACTTCACTGTCGCCAAACCAAAATCACCGATTTTCACCGTCAAGCCTTCATGAAGAAATATATCTCAATGCCTGTTAAGGATGCTGTTTCAAAAAAGCCATCACGTTTATTTAGAAGAACTTCTTAAAAGTTCTTTTTTCCCAAAGATCTGGGGTTTTTTGTTTGTTTGGTTTTTTACTGGAAAGGTAGATTTATATATAGAGAGAAAAATCTTCTGTCCGCTGGTTCACTCCCCAAGTGGCTGCAATGGCTGGAACTGAACTAATCAGAAGTCAGGAGCCAGGAACTTCCAGGTCTCCCACACGGGTGCAGGGTCCCAAAGCTTTTTGCCATCCTCTACTGATTTTCCAGGCCACAGGCAGTGAGCTGGATGGGAAGTGGAGCAGCCAGGGCATGAATAGGCACCAATATGACATCCCAGCCATTGCAAGGTGAAGATTCAGCCACTAGGCTTCTTCACTGGGCCCCCAAAGTTCTTTATAATACAATTAACTCTCCTTATCTCTGTCCCAGACATAGCACTGCAGAAGTTACTAGGTTTCTGAAAATATTCCTAAAATACTTTCAAACAACTACTCGTAGGAAACAAGTAGACATTGCTCAGGCTGCAAGACTTCAGCCATAAAGATAAGGGCAAGTGTCCGCTCTGCTGCTCTGGCTGGCTGCCTATCTGGGAGGCAGGTCTGAGGGCTTGTGAGAACCCAGGCAGAGCAGGTGCCTTAAACCACGGCTGGCAGCACAGGCTGTGCCAGGGCTGCTACAAGACTGGCGTCAGTGCCCCAAGTCCTCTGTGCCTGCATCCACCCTCAGGAGAGCAGATAACGTGGGTGGATGCTGACATGCTACCTGCGGCCACGCCGTCACTGCTGATTTCACACACGTGCAGAACCAAGGGCAGTCACACGGTTCACATCCTGGGATCTGTGTGCAGGTGTCTAATTCACTCTTCAAACCTGCAGTGACTGCGACTGTGGTAGTGTGTGGTTGCCCCAAATCACCCACCACCAAAAGGTGCTCCGTGTGACACACCTAAACTAGGCTGTCATGTCTAAACTAGATGCCCAGGGGCCAGTGCAGTCCACTCCATGGCACTGGGAGCCCAGACAGGTGCTGGTTCGTGTCCCAGCTGCCCCACTTCCAGTCCAGTTCTCTGCTGTGGCCTGGGGAAGCGGTGGAGGATGGAGTCTTTTGAACTCTGCACTCATGTAGGAGAACTGAAAAAAGCTCCTGGCTCCCAGTTAGAGATGAACAGCTCAGCTCTGGCTACTATAGCCATTTGCGGAATGAACCAGTAGAAAGAAAATCTCTGTAAACCTGCCTTTCAAATAAAAGTACATTAAAAAAAAACAAAACAAGCAGGTGCCTTGTAATGGCCCAGAAGCTCAGGGCTGGCAGAGTGGCGAACTCGAAACTGTTAGATGTTATTGTTTGTAGCATAAAACAGCTCTATTCATCGTCTATTCCAATTTTGTAAAAATACATTAAGCCTTACAAAGGGCCAAGGACTCCCTCTGGAAACCATTTCCACAGCTGAAAACAGACAATTTAAAATAAGGAAGTCTTACAACATTTAGCGCGTAGCTATTTTCTGATGAGATACACACTATCCACCAACTAGAAAGAAGCACAAAAGCCGGAACCCCATCCGGTTACACGGAGTGAACACTGCGAAGCCGGACACGACTCTCAAGTTTAACCTCACACAAGCAGCTCCGTGAGCATCTGCCACGTCAGAGGGACGTCCCGAGGCGGCTCCCTGAGCACCACGGACGGCCTTGGGAGACTTTGTTTCCTCCTGATTTTTGCTTGTTTTCCTAAAAAAGTGCTAGCCCCGATCCAAGCCCACTGTGATCCAAGCGTCGTGGTCCCCCGCATCCGAAGGCAGGAGGCAGAGAGCCGGCAACTGAAGGATACTGTTGGATTTCATGTCTCTATGGATGATGTTCTTCGCGTGCAAGTAGCTGTGAAGGGAAAAGAAAGTTTTAACAACCGTTTGGCTGGAGAGCTGTTCTGAACTACAGCTGTGGAGGCCTGCGGGGTCCCGGCCAGGCGTCTCACAGGGGCACACGGCCCGACTCCCCTTGAAGGGGAGGGTGTTGTGTAAGTGCGCTCTCACCTTGTGGAGCATCAGTTGGACCCCACAGCAGTTCTGACAATCCAGATGTTTCTCAACTGAGGAGTGACTAAAGCACCAAACCCACACAATGGAGTACCACTCAGGCCAGAAAAGAAGAAAGTGCCGACAGCCTGCACTAACCTTGAACAGGCTACAAAACCTTGAGCCAGGAACAAAAGACTACAACTTAGATATTTGTTACTGCTCCAGGGCCCAGCGTGATAGTGTAGTGGTTAAAGTCCTCACCTTGCACGTGCCAGAATACCATATGGTCGCTGGTTCTAATCCCTGCAGCCCTGCTTCCCATCCAGCTCCCTGCTTGTGGCCTGGCAAAACAGTGGAGGACGGGCCAAAGCCTTGGAACCCTGCACCCGTGTGGGAGACCCAGAAGAGCTCCTGGCTCCTGGCTTCGGATTGGCTCAGCTCCAGCCATTGCGCTCACTTGGGGAGTGAACCATCTGACGGAAGATCTTTCTCTCTGTCTCTCCTCCTCTTTTCATATCCACCTTTCCAATAAAAATAAATCAATCTTTTTTTAAAAAAGTTACACCTTCAGAAAAATTCCAGTTCCGTGAAATGTACTCAGGAGGTAAAATTCAGAGACAAACCAGACTCCGAAGCTGGGATGACTGCTGAGGGTACAGCTTTCGGGACTAAGAATGTTCTAAAAAATGCCAATGGCTGCAGAGTTCTACAAAAACTAAAAACCACAAGCTCTATACGTCTTAAAAGAGTGAATTTTATGGTATGCAAACTGTGGTCTAAGCATTTTCCTAGAAAGTAATCCTGGCCATTTCTTAGCTACATCAAAGGCAAGGCAAGCTGCTGCTGACAATGCTGGCATCCCACACAACAGTGCTGCCTTGGGCCTCAGTCCGTGTCCCGGCTGCTTCCTGCTTGGGGCCTGGAACAGAAGACGGCCCAAAGCCTTGGACCCCGCACCCACGTGGGAGACCCAGAAGAGCTCCTGGCTCCTGGATTTTGGATGAGCACAGCTCTGGCTCTCACTTTAAGGGGGAGAGCAGCTTCCTACGGACTCTGTGGCCCAGGCAAGCCTGGTACGTGCAGTGCCCACAGACCTGTGTTCACATGAAGGTCTGAGGAGCCCAGGCCCCTGGCCGCACCGTGCACCTGCACGCTCCTCACAGCACAGACAGCCGGGAGGGCCGGTATCTGAGGACGCAGGGAAGGGAGTCCTTCATGGGTTCTTTACACAGGGAATGAGGAATCCCAAAAGCGACATCTGCTCAAACCCTGGTGTACACTTATGGATGGGCCAGGCTCAGATGCCCAGTAGTACTACCACACCACCCCAGCAGAAGGGATAAGCCTGCAGCCCCACCCCCAGTGTGTTCTCAGGTTGTGGGAAAAAACATGGGGAGCGTCTGGAGCCTGAATGGGAGCACCCAAAGGGCCGCTGGGCTGGAGGGGGAGCCGGAGCTGCTCGCTGCTGCTGTCTGACCTAGGGGCCTGTTCTCGGTTGTGCCAAGGGACCACAGCATCACTTGGTGGGGTTAGAAAGCTCTTCCGACTCTGGCACAGGGAATGACAGACCATCTACTCACTCCATGCCCTGAGCTGTCTGGCGGGCGATGTCAATTAGCTGGAACATCTGGAACTTGGTCTCCTGGACATGCAGATGTTTGTAGAGGCTGCTGCCCTCACACCACTGGGTCACAATCGCCAGGTTGTCCTTTGTCATGTACCCCATGAAGAGCAGGATGTTCACATGCCGTGTTTTGCTGGGGAGGAAAAGGAAGAAAATGCTTTGCACCCGATTCTGTGTTCTGGACAACCCCACACTCCGCAGCAGAGGGCACAGGTAGGCCAGCTGGGGAGCAAACCAAGGAGCCCAAAGGGGTATGTCTTCACACTCTCCCCAGGGGTCAAAGGCCCTGTCATCTGCAGGAGCAACTATTCAACTTAACTCCTACAAAATCTAAATAGTGACCAAAAAAGCAGGTTTTGGAATCCCAAGTAAGACAATCTAACCGTGTTCTTGAAAGATAGGACCCGTTTCTCCTTACCTCAGATCAAAACTCCGAGCCAGGCGGGACTTAGGTTATTGTGCTTGGAGGGCATGGAACACGCTATTCTCATGAAAAGGGACACTTCTGTGGGCCTGAGGCCTCCACCCATGAGGGAGGACTGCCCAGCGGCAGGGCGCAGGCCGCGAGCGCCGACTGGCACAGCCCCTGGCTCTGCAGCCACTTTCTCTGCAGTCTCCCTCCAACTCGGCGGCCAGAACAGGTCAGTGCCCAACTCACCGCAGGACAGCCACCTCGTTTCGGAAGGCCTGGAGCTGCTCTGGCGTCGGGTCGACAACCTTAAGGATCTTCACCGCAACGTCTCCTGTAAATTAGTCTGTAGTCAGTGCGACCAGTTAAATGGCCTTTATTAGTTGGAGGGGAGCAGGGAGACAGTGAGTCACTCAAAAAGATCATGTATCTGTACAGATGGAAGACAACTGTAAAATTCTAAACCAGATGTCTAGAAAAATGGCTGCAGCTATTCTTACCCACCATACACCTTTAGCCAGCTTGCTTTCAGCAGTCCCAGTGAGGGAAGGTCACAGGGCACAGGCCAGCCTTGGCCCGAGGCTGCCACTGGCACAGGAAGGGCTGCAGGCGGGCATGAGGCAGAGGCATTTAACAGCTGCTGCTATGGGACTCCACATCCATATGGTTAGATTCAAGGTAGCACCTCTAAAACTACAAAACCCTATATTGCAATTAAACTACTCTGCCTTCAGTGTCATTCCTTCTGGGGCCAGCACTACAGCAAGGAAAGCGCTGCCTGCGACGCCCAGACGCCATGAGCCTGGGTTTGAGTCCCTGCAGCTCCAACGTGGATCCAGTTCCCTGTTAACAGCCTAGAAAGCAGGCTAAGTGGCCTAAGTGGTTAGGCCCTCTGTACACACTTGGGAGACGTGGAAGAAATTGCCGATTCCCGACTTACTTCAACTTAGTCCAGCTCTAGCTGCTGCAGCTACTGGGGGAGAAAACCAGCAGATGGAAGAACTCTAACTCTGCCTTTAAATAAGTAGAATCTGTTTTTATAAAGAAAGTAATGCTGGGCCCCAGCGCAGCAGCCAAGTGGCTAAAGTCCTCACCTTGCAAGTGCTGGAATCCCATATGGGTGCCAGTTTGTATCCCAGCTGGCCCACTTCCCTTTCAGCTCCCTGCTTGTGACCAGGGAAAGCAGTAGAAGATGGCCAAAGCATTGGGACCCTGCACCCACGTGGGAGAACCTCCTGCCTTAGGATCGGCTCAGCTCCAGTCGTTGTGGCTACTTGTAAAGTGAACCAGAGGATGGAAGATTTTTCTCTGCCTCTCCTTCATTCTATAAATCTTTCCAGTAAAAATAAATCTTAAAAAAAAAAAAAGTGGGCCTGGTGCAATAGCATAGCAGTTAAAGTCCTAGCTTTGCACGTGCCAGAATCCCTTATGGGCATTGTTCTAATCCTGGCAGCCCTGCTTCCCATCCAGCTCCCTGCTTCTGGCCTCGGAAAGCAGTCGAGGACAGCTCAAAGCTTTGGGACCCTGCACCCACGTGGGAGACCCGGAAGACTCTCCTAGCTCCTGCTTTGGATTGGCTCAGCTCCAGCTGTTGTGGCCACTTAGGGAGTGAATCATCGGATGGAAGATCTTCCTCTTTGTGTCTCCTCATCTCTGTATATCCGCTTTTCTAATAAAACTAAATAAATCTTTTAAAAAACATAGTACTTAAGAAAAAAGGAAAATACAGAAAACTAATAGAAATGGGCAAACATGAATGAAACTATCAAATCATACTTTAAAAAAATAAAAATTTAAAAACTAATTCTAATACTGAGTCCTTGCAATACCCTGGCACTGTGCGCTTCAATTCCCTGTAACCCTCAGAGCTGTACTATCATCCCATACCCGTTATTCTCACACAGAAAGCCAAAATCCCGGAGCCAGGACCGCAGCCTCATGCGACTCCCACGGCACTGCTATGCCACCTGCCTGCCAAGCACTGGGAGTAGCGCCAGCCTCCTAATGGCACGTAAGCCCTCTCGTGGTCACTCCTTCACACGGGCTGCACGTTCAGAAGCCGCTTTCGACAAACTCGTGAAAAACGCCGAGGTGTTGGCACTCTGCACAAGCTCCTTGCTCTGGGCAGGCGTCCCTCAAGCCCTATCCCCTCCCCTCACTTTGACAGTGGGCTTAGTTGCAGTGTTGCATATTGTGGGGGGTTTTGCTTATTTTGTTCTGAAATCCAAGTATGTAAAATAAAGGTGCTATTTTATCCACTGATTCTTTGCAACAACTTTCCAAAATTAGCTGAAGCTCTCTTAGGGCTCATAATTTCACAATCAATGAATTTACTAAGGACCAAAGTGCGAACCAGCTGGATGACACCAGGGACTTAGCCCTTCCACACAGTGAAAGCACCCCTAGAATCTTTCTGTAGGAGCACTCGGTTCACATTTGGGGAGCACCAACCGGCAGGCAGGCAGGCAGTTCTTCCAGTAGGTCCCAAATTGCTTTCCTCAAAAGGTGTCGTTTCATTGCTGAAAGCTACAAGGCGTCACCGCAACACAGCCTTCAAACTGGCTCCCAGCACTCAGCTGCACTTGAGTTTACCAAAGGCACAGGGTGGCCTGAGAAGGCGCTGATGACGTAAGATGACAACGGTGCCCGCCCCAGTCAGAGCTCCTACCTAGGCAATGGTCAACCGCACGAGACATGCGTAACATAAAGTTCCTCAGCCTGAGTAGGAGAGACAGTCTTTTGCATAACTGTTAGCTTTTCAGAAGAAAAGAGAGCAGCCAAGGGAAAGGTTTCAGTGCAGGGGAGCATACTTGGTCCAGAGTGAGCACACTGCAACTGAGAGGTGAGTTCAGAGGAACAGAAACAGAAACTGCCTCTGAAACTCTGTTGTGACTTGGCACTGAAAGAAAGCAGGAGGCCATGGAGGAGGCCGCTGTGGCTGGTTCGCACCAGGGCTGACAACAAAAAGGAGCAACTCATGAGGGTGGACCAGCCCATTCAGCAGGGCCAAGAAGATGGCCATACTGGCAGGCTAGGGCCAGGACAGGTGTAGGGGTGTGAGAAGGAGGTGACGCTGGATGAGCTACTGCTTCCGGTGGCCTCCTGGTGCACGGGCACAGCGGGGCAGCCCTGTCCTTTACCATCCCTCTCCACAGCTATGCCCTGCCCCAGCACAGCTCAGCACACACTGTTCCCGGTCAGCAGTGCATCCCCTGGAGCCCCAGGCAGCCGCAGCCCCTCCTCTCAGGCAGCTGAACACCCTGCGCTGTTTCCACACAGACCATCGCTTAGCCACACGACACCACATACAAAGAATTTCTTCTACTTCTCTCTGTTTCATCAACACAAAGTCTTCCTATCTTCCTAAATCCAACTACTCTCCAAACACGTACTCCTCTGCAGGTCACGGACAGGAAGACCGAATGCCTGCCAAGCAGCTGGTAAAACAGCAGGGTGCCAGCTTACACCGAGCCCCTCTGTACACTTGGCAGCTGTGTTCTGCACGGCAGCACCACACACCTCTGTGCAAGTAAACCAAGCCCCGCCCCGAGAGGATTTCATCCTGCTCGAATCAATGGAGACAAGCGAGTCCAAGACAAAGAATCGCTGTCCTCCATCACCCTGGTGCGTGTCTGCAGGCCTCAGCCACGCCTGATTTCTGGCTCTCTCTAGCGAAGCCCTTCAGAGCTCTGGGCACTCTGTGCCAGGCAGGGCCCATGCTGCACTGGCTGTGTGCCTCCCTCGATGGAGCTACCACCACAGGCCCCCGGTGACCAACACCTGCAAAGCAGCCAGCCACACTACACCTGCTGTCCCCCACCTTTTTGCTTAGCACTATAATTCATGGCAGTCTTTGTTTATGGTCTCAACCAGAACATAAACTAACATAACAAATTCTTATGTTTTATTCATTGCTAGATCACACAAGAAAACCCAATGTTTAAAAAAAAAAAGTCCAGGAAATACTGGACTCTTAAGTGGAATTACAGTGAGGCAAGTGACGATTCCACAAACCGGCAGGTGCTGCTGTGCAGAGGGAGGGGCTGAGACTCAGCTTGGAACACTGAGCAAGAAATTCCCTGGCCGAGACTTGGGACCCCCAGGCCTTGCCTGGCCCCACATCTACAGGAGGAAGGGCTGCCCAGAGCAAAGGTCTGCAAGCATCTCTCCAACATGTCCTGCCACGGGTTCTTTCTAATGCAGCCTGTTGCTCATCCTTTTGCCTTTCAGACCCATCTCTAAGACAAGCAGAAAATTATACAATCTTCTGGAATTATCCAATGCCCTTGAAGCTTTCAACCTTACATTTAAAGGAGATTTATCTCAACAGGTAAATTAATGACAAAGGTTAATGGCAGAGTAACTTTTTATGGAGGTGGCAGCTCAAGAGCTAGTTACTAAGCAATAAACCAGAAACTCTTACACTTTCCCTTTTCAGCACAGTCAAGAACAAACAGTGCCAAGAGCCCCGAATCATGAGGCACCAAATGGAGAGTTCTCCGCTTGACAGCAGTGTGGCCGAGAGGCCTGTTCAGCAGAAAGCAGTCTCTGGGCTGGGAGCTGATGCTCCTGAGTGGGACTGTGCAGTCAGATCCTGACTCAGGACGCTGGCCAGCAGCAGCATCCAGCCACTGCCACTACTGCGCCATGCTGCCAGGGGGCCGAAGGCTACTGAGGTTATTCCTCTAAGGTTTGGGGCTCAATCTGCCCAGAGGGGTTCTGCATCCTCAGGCTTTCTGCATCATTCCTGAGGGCGTCCTTCTGACCTCTACTGACCTCTGGCTTTATCCCTCCAATGTGCTGGTAAATCAGACCCTCAAACTTATGGTCAAAAGGCACCTCTGGGGCCCGGCGCGGTGGCGCAAGTGGTTAAAGGTCCTCGCCTTGCACCCCCGGGATCCCATATGGGCGCCGGTTCTAATCCCGGCAGCCCCGCTTCCCTTCCAGCTCCCTGCTTGTGGCCCGGGAAAGCAGTCGAGGACGGCCCAAAGCTTTGGGACCCTGCACCCGTGTGGGAGACCCGGAAGAGGCTCCTGGCTTCGGATCGGCATAGTATCGGCCCGTTGCGCTCACTTGGGGAGTGAATCATCGGACGGAAGATCTTCCTCTCTGTCTCTCCTCTCTGTATATCCGCCTTTCCAATGAAAAAATAATAAAAATAAATCTTTAAAAAAAAAAAAAAAAAAAAGGCACCTCTGAGCTTGGGCATAACAGCTCCCCTTGTCATGGTATGCGAGTTTCCTTTAAGGACCTAGAATCCCATCTGGATTGTTTTGAGACCCTTTCTACTTTAACCCATCAGAATGGTCTGAGCTGAAAATATAATGGGAGTGGCTGCCTTGGAACAATACAGAGAATAAAACCAGCCAACACAGAGATTAGCAGCTCCCCCACACAAGGATAATACACAAATGCATGAAGTTTGCGCTGTGGAGCGTGGCTCTCAGTCTAGCAGTTAAGACGTCTGTGTCCCACATCTAAGATGCTGGGTGTCGCCCCTAGCTCCGGCTCCCGATGCCTGCTAACACAGACCCTAGAGAGCAGCCATGATGGCTCAGTCCTGGGTTCCTGCCATCCTCGGGAAAGACCTGCATTCAGCTCCCAGCTTCGTCTCAGCCCAACCTAGCACAGGCATCTGGGGCCGGAGGCAGTACATGGGGACATCTTCTTTCTCACTAACACATCAGTAAATAAAAATAAACTTAGGAGGGAAAATAACCAGAACAGAAAAAAACAAACAGCTTGTCACTCCAACTAGAAATGAAGGTTTCTGATTGCTCTTCTTCCTTTTCGCCCAGACTATTGCTCGTTTGTGGGGAACACAGTGTAAGCTCACTCTTTTCACTTTGAGACTTTCTAACTTACAAATACATCTCTTCAGAGCTTCAGAGCTTGCAGTACTGAAAGAAACCTGAAACATATCAGCAGTATTGCGAGTAGTAATGCCTTGTCAAACTACACACTGCCAGATAAAAGCGCTCAACCAGAGGGAACTTTAAATTGGAAACAACTTAAAGTGCATCTTCTAACCAAGGTTTTTAAAAAGCAGTATTAAAATGATCAACTTTGGGCCCAGCGTGATAACATAGTGGCTAAAGCCCTTGCCCTGAACGTGTAGGGTTCCCATGTGGGCACCACTTCTAATCCTGGCGTCCCTGCTTCCCATCCAGCTCCCTGCTGTGGCCTGGGAAAGTGGCCAAGAATGGCCCAAATCCTTGGGACCCTGTACCCACATGGGGGACCCTGAAGCAGCTCCTGGCTCCTGGCTTTGGATTGGCTCAGCTCCTGCCATTGTGGCTGCCATCTTCATCAGATGGAAGATCTTCCTCTCTGTCTCTCCTTCTCTCTACATATCTTACTTTCCAATAAAAATGAATAAATCTTTAAAAAAAATGATCAACTGCTCTTAGTGAAAATATTAAACACACTATCCACTGCTCTACTTCCCATCTCAGATACAATTCAGTACACCCTACAAAAGGCTCTGCTGCCCCGTTCATGACTTTCGACATTTCTTCCAACACTGTCAATTTCCTAGGATTTGGCAGATAGGCCAGAAGTACACTGGATGTAATTTTATAAGAAAAATGAATCATTCTACATGTAATTTACACATTTAGTCCTATGCCCTTAATGAACCAGGAATTTCTCAAGTAATCAGTAACCAATGGCATAAAATCATGCTAACAAGCCAAAGGCACTCAGAAGCCTGCAGGTGTTGTCTCAGGTTTCAACACCTTGAATCTGAATGCTCCATTCACATGACATTCTCAACGCTCCTTACTTTGGGCATCTCCAAAGTAATTATGAGGGCTGGCATCGGGCACGGTGCCAATGCAAAGGCAGCATCCCATGTTCCACTTCTGACCCAGCCCTCCAAGAAGGCACCTGGGAAAGCAGTGGAAGATGGCCCATATGCCAGGGTCCTGCACCTGCACAGAAGACACACAAAAAGCTCCCAGCTCAGCCTAGTTTAGCCCTGGCCATTGTGGTCATCTAGGGAGTAAATCAGCAGATGGTAGCTCTCTCACTCCATAACTCTGCCAAATACAGCTCTAATAATGATGATGATCACAGTAGAATCCAAAGCAGAGACAACAAAAACCTGCTTACTATTTGCTGACACCCTAAAGCCAAAGCCAGAAGCAGTGAAAACTTGAAGTAAATTTTAAGTATACTACCCAAATACACAAGCTGCAATTAACAAAAGTTAAACTAAATTTCTCACAAGTAATAAAGCTTCAATCAAAACAACTAACATTGGGCCTGGCAGCATGGCCTAGCAGCTAAAGTCCTCGCCTCGAATGCATCAGGATCCCATGTGGGTGCCAGTTCTAATCTCGGCAGCTCCACTTTCCATCCAGCTCCCTGCTTGTGGCCTGGGAAAGCAGTCAAGGACGGCCCAAAGCCTTGGGACCCTGCACCCACATGAGGAGGAAGTTCCTGGCTCCTGGCTTCGTATCAGCGCAGCACCAGCTGTTGTGGCCACTTGGGGAGTGAATCATCAGATGGGAGATCTTCCTCTCTCTGTCCTCCTCTCTATATATCTGACTTTCAAATAAAAATAAATCTTTAAAACAAACAAACAAACAAACAAAAATAACTAACATTGCACAGATTGCAGAATTAAATCTACCTATTCTGTTGGACAGGCCTAACCACAGTGAACCCTGGGCATATTAAAGAGCTTTGTCAAGACATTCTTACCTTTGTTATGCCAAAACTAACTGGTCACGGACAAGCAAGTTAGCCCCCTCTCAGGACCTCAATTTTCTGGCATGTGAAATCCTTAAGATCCCTCCCCAATTCTCGTGCTTTCCACTCAATCAGCAGACTCCTGCTCATTTCAGGAGCTTCACAGCAGCTCCCTGTGCAGCCTGTGCTTAATCGGTCTAGGACAAGTCAGCCATCCTAACACTGATTACAGAACTCAAACCTTGTCCACATTTTTCTACCTGTCTAAACAACATGCAAATTAAAGCACCAGGCATCTAAACCAAATTCTGTGAGATTTCAAATCTACCATCCAGTCGAATCTTCAGACATAATCAGCTATCTTGGGAATCTCCTTGGCCTCTCTGGGCTTACTTCTGACATCACTGAAGCCCTGTGACGAAGGGTGGGCCCTGGACTCACCATGCCATTTGCCCTTATATACAGTTCCAAAGGAGCCAGACCCAATCCGAGTGGAAAGCATCACTTCACTGGCTTCTATTTCCCAGTAGTAGCTGGAATCTCTCTGTCCGCGCGGCCTCTGAAACAAGCAGAAATGATATTCCAGAGCATGGCGACAGGCTGTTGGTAACAAGGACATCCAACCAAAAATCTATCCAACCTCCACTGTTCCCACAGCTTTTAAAGATACATGTTAACTATAATCTCAATTTTGTCTTTTGAGAAAACACTGTTCTGTTGTAGCAAACTGCCAAATTCTCTAAAGTAAGCATGACAAAGGCAGCACACTTGAGATCCCTGAATGTATCTTATTTGAGTCCTATCCCCAAATAAGTAAAAAGAATTCTACTTTCCAACCAGGTTTTTCTTCCTAAACCCAAACAGATATGAGGTGCTGATGGCAACACTCACAATTTTGTTTTTCTCCTGGGTTCCAGATCCTGGGGCCCGTTCTCTCTGCGCTGGCACAGGAGTTTTCGGTTGTGACCAGCCCGTTGGGCTCAAATTGTTGGGGCTGCTGGATAGGGCTGAAGGTGAGGCTTAACAGAGAGAGGACAAAGAGAACCCACAAGTGGGAAAGTCAACATAAGACACACAGCACACAAAAAGACACTATTTAGTAAGTAATACGGAAAAGTACCTGATTCGCTGTGACTTCTAATTGCATCCTGAAAACAAAAAGGAAAGTTGATTAATTTGTAAACTAGAAATTATTTACTTGCAAGGAGGGAAAACAAAGGATTTACAAGTAAAAACTGAATTATAAAAGCACTGAGACACAGGCTACTTAGCTCTCCCTGATTAAACTCACTCATGTCAAAGGTCAAGATGTGTAAAATTGGTGTTCATCAAATATCATGAGGATTGATGTTTTATGTACAATGGAAAACACATTCTTTTCTCAGGAAGAAAAACAACAATATGACAAATTAGTCATCAGCTGGAATCTTCGCAAAGATTGAGGATCTTGCTCAAGTGATGCTGGGAAGCAATCTGGCAGCAAGAGAACTCCCCCCAGGAACCATTCCACCAGGATAAAGGGTGAGACTGGATTTCATCTGAGGGCAAGCCCCACGACCATGTACTTCAATCAAGCTAAAATCATGGGATAGCTGCAAATACCACACATAACTTAAAATCCACATTTTATATATGAGAAAGCACATCTCAGCAAGTAGAGAAAGGAACATGGCCAGTGGGTGCCAGAAAAATAAAAACTGTTATACATGGATGCCAGCCCTTAATTCTCTCACCATGAAATGATACCTCATAGGCTGAGCTACATGCTACTGAGCTGATAAGACAAAGACTACCTTAAGAATTGATTAGAATAAACTATTTGGAAAATAGTTTAAATCACAGGGGGCTCTTTAAAAACTAATTTTAAAAGCAAATAAAACTTAAAAACAAGAAAAAATAAATGTTTAAGATGCTTAAGGAGGGTTTCTAAGAAAAAATTTAAAAATGTATCACGGGAGGCTGAGATCTAAATCCTAATTTAAAAAAATCTTCATTTGAAGTATAACCAAATAATATACAACAACATAGGCCACCCTCCCCATTCTCAAAAATTTACTTTTTATTATGTAACCACATGATATTTGTCTATTGGTATAGGCAAAATATTCATTCCTTCAACTGTTATTAAAATGTTATGACAACTGTACCAAAGGAAAAAAAAATTACAAACTGTTTACAATTTCCCAATCTAAACAGCTTCAAGTTCTAGTTCTCAAGCTGACTACCCTTTATCACTACTTAAAAGAAATTCACTACACACACACACACACAAACACATTACGCATGCCTGCAAGCAAAAGCTGCAAGTTTAGAAATATGCATGTTTTCGATGTGCAAAATAACTGCCAAGCACATAAAAAAATAAGTGACAAATAACCTGAACTTCAAAAGAGTACTGAGCAGGTGTGCCTTCACTACCCACTCTGTTTATGTCAAACACAGCACAATGAATTTTTTATTAAACTATATTCCCACGTATGTACTGATTTTTTTTTCTTATGGTCATAGTAATTTTCTCCCTACTTACAGCATATTCCTTATACTTTACTCTGGCAATTTCCACAGCTTGACTGATTTTCCTAAATACAGAGTTACAATGCCTGGTTGAAATCCTGGTTGCTCCGTTTCTATTTCAACTTGCTGCTAAGGTATCCTCGAAGACAGTAGGTGGTTCAAGCACACGTGTCACGCTGCCCCTGACCCAAGCTCCTGGCTTTGGCAAGCACATATCTACGGAGTGAAGCAATGGATGCAAGATCTCCACCTCAGCTTCAAGTAGATAAAAATAAACACTTTATAAAATTAAAAACGTTTAATCATGTAATGTTAAAAATGGAAAATCAAGTAATAAAATAAAAAGCATCAGGATTCAGGGCTCATACTTAGAGTGGGTAAAGCAGCTGCCGCGTGCAATGCTAACACTCAAACCAGGTTCAAGAGCTGGCTGCACCACTTTTGACCTAGCTCCATTTCGATGTGGCCAGGAAGGCAATGGAAGACAACCGCACATGGGAGACCCAGAAGAAATTCCTAGATATGGTCATACCCAGTGCTGGCTGTTGCAGCTATTTAGGCAGTACACCAGTGAATGGAAGAGCCCTCTTTTACCTTCTCTCTCTGTAACCCTTTTTGAATTTTGTTAAAAGTACCAGAATTCGGGCCTGGCGCGGTGGCGCAAGTGGTTAAAGGTCCTCGCCTTGCACGCCCGGGATCCCATATGGGCGCCGGTTCTAATCCCGGCAGCCCCGCTTCCCTTCCAGCTCCCTGCCTGTGGCCCGGGAAAGCAGTCGAGGACGGCCCAAAGCCTTGGGAACCTGCACCCGTGTGGGAGACCCGGAAGAGGCTCCTGGCTTCGGATCGGCATAGTATCGGCCCGTTGCGCTCACTTGGGGAGTGAATCATCGGACGGAAGATCTTCCTCTCTGTCTCTCCTCTCTGTATATCCGCCTTTCCAATGAAAAAATAATAAAAATAAATCTTTAAAAAAAAAAAAAGTACCAGAATTCAAAACTTACTTATAAAAAAAAAAGATGTATTTTTATTGGAAAGGCAGATCAGATTTACAAAGACACAGAAAGAACTTCCATCCACTGGTTTACTCCACAACAACCTGAGCTGACCTGTTCCAAAGTCAGGAGCCAGGGGCTTCCTCCAGGTCTCCTATGCAAGTGCAGGGTCCCAAGGCTTAGGGCCGTCCTCTGCTGCTTTCCCAGGCCATAGATGGAAAGTGGAACAGCCAGGAACATAAACCAGCACCCATATGGGATCCCGGCACTTTTGCAAGGCAAAGATTTAGGTATTAAGGCATCACACTGGGCCCCAAAATTTATTCTGCTCTTAAAGAAAGGATTAGCGTAACCACCGTGCTATTCTGTATTAAGAATTCTAGGATTTTCACTTCATTGCTTCCTCATAGAACCAAACCATACGCTATCAAAAACATAGCTGGTAGATTAATTGGGATGATAAAACAAAAAATAAAACTAAATGTTTGTGCAAAATCTTTCTCACCGTGGCAGAAAAAGTATGTCGTGACTTGAGATCTTAGTGAGCTGTGTGGCACAGGTATCCCTGCGGTTTTTGGAGGAACAATTCACCCACAAGGAGAACATAGGCACCTCTGACAAGGTATTAATAAATGATTTTCCAGGGTCTGTCAAACAAATGGGCCATACAGAGAATACTGATTGTGTACTAACTAAATAATCAAAACATTAGTTTTTACTAAGCATTTATTTTGTTTTAATAGTCTTGGCTTCAAAACTCTAACTTGAGAAATTTACCTACTATATATTGTTTTTTTCTAATAAAAAAATTGTATTTACTTACATTCAGAATGTAAGTAAAACAGCTGAAACTTTTTTTTGCAATTAGAGTGGTATTCAGTTAACAGCAGTTATTTCATATAAGTTGCATCAGACAAGTAGAGATGAAAATCTACCACCCCCATACAGAACTAATTTGTGCTGTGCACCAACAAGAACCTGCTTTAAATTTCCACGCCAATCTACAACTCCCGTACTGTACCAGGCAAGGTTAGTGTCTACTGAAAATACCACCAGGACAGGATGCATGGTTTCTTTACTCTCATATAATCTATTGGCAAAAAAGGAAATTTAAAAACAATTCTGACAAGAAATACGAATTTACTGTCTGATAGTCTTAGCAATCCCATTAATTACAAGAAAGCAAATGCATGAAGAAAAATACCTACTCTTCCCCTCAAACAAAAGCATCTGGACCACACCCTGGGAGAAGCATTCAGGCTGCTATTCTAGTCCAAAGCAAGGAGAAATAAAGAATAAAGAACAAAGGAAGTGTATTCAGTGGTTATTGAAGATGAAGTAGAAAGCAAACATAATAAACAGAAGACACAAAAAGCCAATAAAAGAAAACATAGTTTGGAACCAAAAGAATTAACATCTACCTAAAGACCTGCTTGTTAAACTCCTAGGATTCCCCCCTTTTAGTGAAATTTAGCGCTCTTACTTCCATTACTATTATATTCTTTCCAACACAAAAATGAAAGTACTCTTTATTTATCTTGTTACAAATCAGCTCACTGAAATTCTATTTAAATCTGCCATGGAAAAGGAGTCAAGTATGAACATTTCTTCAGGAGGTTTTAGCTCTCCAGCTGATAGCTGTGAACTGGATTAACAAGACAGTCTAAAAATGGCAGGGCTAAGAGAGAAAGTTGAGCAGCACAGAGGCCTGAGAAAGCACTGCTCAACTCCTGAACAGTCTGAGACCCAAACTCTCCGCCCTCAGCGGCCTGACACTCATCGCCCCCCACTCCCAAGCCGGGGCGCCTCTTTACCTCAATCATCCTGCTGTCCACAGGCAGGGTGGTGCTGACCATGTGGACGTTGGGTGTGGACGTCGACCTCTGCCTCTGGGAGAGGGAACCTTCCGAGGACGGGCTGGAGGAGCTGAAGGTGAAGGCGTGAGGAGTGGAGTACCTGTGCTGGGAACTGGAGAGAGGACAAAGGGTCCAGGGCTGGCACTCGGTCAGTCCTGCTGGACCTTCACTAAGACACTTTGCAGTAAACTATCTGTACGACCTTTGACAACACAGATCAGCCCTTCAATACAAGTCAAAACCTTTAATTGACTTAATTTAATTAAATTTATTGTATTTAAACAATACAAATTAAAAACCTCTTAGCTGTCAAGGTGCTTGTGCACACAAATTTTTAGAAAGGAAAGGAACACTTGGACTTGCAATACAAACAAAAGGGAACATTACAACTTTTCAAAAATATATCATTTCTACAGAATACTTCAAATCTTTACATATTCTGAGAAAGAAGTGATAAAGTTCTGCCTACCATAGCACCACCTACTAGCCTACCTGGAACCCTCCCAGCTTAGACTAAACCTACTAGAACTCCATGAACAGATGGCTGGACACATTACAGATATGTGCATGAATGCCAGGATTTTACCCACTGTTCATTACACCCTGCATATAACACTCAAAAATTACAAGCAAATACATTCATTTCCTTTTCTAATTATTTTTGTGGACTCAATATTTAAATCACAATACTAAATTATTAAATTAATCACTAGTCACTTTTAGTCAGTGCTACTATTTCACTGACTAAATTGCTACAAACATTAAAAATAGTGTTTTCATTATTTGCTTAAACATTAACTTGAGCTTTGGTCACATTCATGAATACTCATGTAGGAATTCAAGAAATAAAATACCTACTGCTTTGAAAAACTGCCTTTCCACATAATTCTATGTTCATGCCTTCAGAGACCTGGCTTTTTCTTTTTAAATATTTATAATTTTTTAAATGCAGATGTACAGAAAGGAGAGACAGACAGATCTATCCACTGGTTCACTCCCCAAATGGCCACAATGGCCAGAGCTGGGTCAATCTGAAGTCAGGAACCAGGAGCTTCTTCCGAGTCTCCTACACAGCTACAGGGTCTCAAGGATTTGCGTCATCCTCTGTTGCTTCCCAAGGCCACAAGCACAGAGCTGGATGTAAGGGGAGCAGCTGGGACACACACTGGCACACACGTAGGATGATGATGCTTGGGGGTGAAGGATTAGCCAGTTGAGCCAATGTGCTGGCATAGGAGATCTGGTTTTTTCCTAATCTTACAAGGCAACAGGGCTGATATTAACCTCCACTAGCATCACTCAACCAGAGAGCACAGGTTTGAGATCCAGCTGCTGCACTGCTGCTCAAGCTCTCTGCCAATGTACAGATGTCCCTCAACCATGTGGGGGACGTGGAATAATCTCCTGGCTCCTGGCTTCAGATCAACGCAACTCCAGATATTGCGGTCATTTCTAGAATGAACCAGCAGATTGAAGATCTATTTCTCCTTCCCTTTGTGTAACTGTGCTTTTCAAATAAATATAAGCTTATAAAAAAAATAAAAGGAGACAAGTAGTTTTTGTTTGCCAGACTTGCTTTTCAAATATCAAACAAAAACAAAAACAAAATCAAACAAAAAACACACACAGAAACCCAAATATTTCAAATCAAATTTCTTGTTTTGAGATATGGCTGCTTTTAATAACTTTACAGTTATTAAAAATTTATTACATTACTTAGAATAAAGACATGGATACATATATTTAGGCTCTAAAGTAATACTAAGCAAAGTAAGCACTAAGCAAAATTCAAATTTAAAGCTGGGACACAAAGTCACTACGACAAATTATACATAAACTCACAGGCTTCTACGGAAAAGGTAACTAGATTCTTTTGGATAGCAATCTATTAACTACCGTGTTTCTTTTTTTTAGTTTCCTTTTTAAATTTCTATTCAAGTAAAGGGAACAAATTTCATGTATTTCATATGTACAACTTTAATAACCAAAAGGTAATTCCCACCCTACCGCCAATACCTCCCTTACTTACTCATGCCTACCCTTTCTCCTTTTCAAATTTTTCTTTCAATTTTTGTAATGACATACTTTCTTCTTTTTTTTTTTTTAATTATTTTATGACAGAGTTCCATAGGCCTTGGGATTTCCCTTTACCCCCTTCCCAAAAAATCCTCCTCCCACCACTGATTTCCCCTGTATTAATACAGTAATATAATTCTTCATAAACATCACTGTGGGCATGGACAATGGCAGAGTCCAGCATCCCACTGTCAAGATACAGTTAACAGTTTCATTGGGAGTTCATCATTGATCTGGAAGTAGAGATGCATACTGCATTGTATCCTCACATCTGGATATGACAGTCTCCATTATCTAGTTACTCTACCACCCCTTAAATGAAAAGCCACAATACAAAATCAACAACAGGAAGAAAAACAGAAATTTACAGTATAATGAAGTTAAATCACATGCTAGTGAATGACTAATACATAACTGCAACAATGAAGAATACCAAGAACCTTCTTGAAGGCATGGTGTGACTTATGAGTCAGTGAAGAATTTAATGAGAAAAAAATGCTTTGAACAAATGAAAATAAAAACATCGAAATCCATGAGATATAGTTTCTGTTGATCTTTGCTGGTGAGATAGGTAGGTCACCTGTAGGCAACTGATAGCTGGGTTTTGTATTTTTAATCCATTATTAATTTATGCCATTGGATTGATGAGTGTAAGCCATGTGCATTCAGGGTTCATATGATAGGTGGTACTTTGGCCCTGTCATTTTAGGGTTGTCCATTGTTTGGTCTTCTACTGTTATTTTACTGGGATGATCTTCACATTTGCCTTTGGTTTTGGTGAATGCTATTTCTTTCTTTTTTTTCATGATTATATTTAGCAGTTTATAGTATTCAAGCAAGTTCTTACAGAACTTTGTACATTTTAGGATAATCAAAACTGATTTATAATTCTAACAAGCCATATATTAACCACGGGGGAGTAGAACAATCTTTGGTGGGTACACAGAGAAATCTCCAATATCTTAGTTAGTGAGGTATAACTGAATTCTTCATCCTACCTAGTGAGTTCTAGGAAAAGCCAAGTTGGGCACCTGACCAGTAAGGTACAGGCCGAGTAATTATAGGCCAACTGACTTTTTCCTGTCTGTCCAAATCTTTCTGTATTATTCTCTGTCTTTCTGAGCTAATTATGGGGCTCCTGAACAACCCTGATGGTCATTGCTAGAGAGGATGGGGAGCCAAAGTTGGAACAAGGAAGGACCAGAGAAAGCTCCTCTCCTGAGTCCAGGAGGAAATTTACAATTCTCCTATCTCTGAGGATCTCCCAGGGCTCCTGTCTGTTGTTCCGATGTCATCAGACCCTATGTGGAGGGTTCTGGGCTGCTTCAATCCCACTTGGGAGATATGACAGGAACTGGCTGACAGAGTTCTTGACCTGCAGGCATTCAAATCCTTGTGATCTCCTTGGCAGTTGGGATATGGTCCTTGGTGCCCATACTGACGATCCTTGATAATGTATCCACCGCTTCTGTGGCAAAAACACTCGGGAGGTTTCCGGCTGTCTCCAGGACTAGGATATAGCCCTCTTCTTGTCCTCTTGTTCTGCTCTGGGGTTCCCTTCTACTCTGAGCATATGACCTCCTGTTAAGAGGCTGTGAGGATCGCTCTTGTATGTCTCTGTATTTTTGCTAATGTCTAATGTGGTTTAGAATCTGTTATCTATAAGTCACCTGCTACAATCTTGATAGATTATACTTGAGTCTTCCTCTCACACTCTAACAAGCTGGAAGATTTCTCTGCCCTCCTGGCCTATCGTGGAGTAGAAAGTATATTAACATCATATCAGATTTTTCAGTTCTTTTGATGTATTAACTACCATGTTTCTCACAATGCGAAGCCATAATAAGCATTTGAGAGTAAAGGGTTTTAGTTTTACTGAATGACCTGGTATTTAACTGGAGACCCTTCCCAATGAAGCTCAACTCACCATCAAGAAAGACAGAATCTTAAGTTCTTTCAAACTTAACAAGGTATGAAGATATGCCTTGATATCAGAAAGAACTCAAGTCATTACCACCTCATGAAGTGTGAGCACTTTCAGAGGATAAGACTTCTACATTTTGCTGTAAGACCAAGATTTAGCTCCACAGAAGCAGCAAATGTTCACAGACAGACAACAGAATGCAAAGGAATTTTCTTTTGCACTTGGGTTTTCAATGCTACCAACCCCAATACAAGCTTCCAAAGGAAAAGCTATGAGTAAAAATTACCTAACAGGCATCCGGGAAACAGATTCTCGCATCCGACGCATTGTCAAAGAAGGCAGTGCTGGGGCCCCAGTTTCACCAAAGGTAGAATTTGGAAATAATCTAAGTAAAATCAGAGAAAGACAAGCTTACAGGTGTGCAATGAATCTACAAATAATTGGCCTGCCCTGCCTTGTAAGCTGCTACTCAACTGAAGTTTCTCATCACATTTTCTTCTACCTTTATAGGTACTAAGAATGAAAGAAACAACAATCCAATCATCTGCGCTGGAACGACTGGAATGTGAGAAATACTGGCCTGCCAATGAACGTGCAGGCTCCAGCAGGAAATATCAAAGCAACATTTGGTGAAGCCAATGCTGTGATACAGCTGGTTTGGCCATCAACTACAATGCCAACATCCTATATGGTGGAATGTTAGCTGCTTAATTTCCCATCCAGCTGCCTGATAATGTGCTTGGGAAAGCAGCGGAGGACAGCCCAAGTACTTGGATCCCTGAACCTATGTAGGAGATGCAGAGGAAGCTGCTGTCTCCTGGCTCTGGCACAGCCAACCATGGGACACTGAGACCACCTGGGGAAAAGAACCACCACATAGAAGACCTCTCCCCATTCCTATCTCTTTCTGTCTTTCCTCCAACAACAAAAAAACAAAAACAAAAACATTATTAAAGATTTATTAATTTTATTGGAAAGGAAAATTTGTAGAGAAGATTTGTAGAAAGAGAGAGACCTTTTATCTGCTAGCTCACTCCCCAAGTGGCACAATGGCTGGAGCTGAGCCAATCTGAAGCCAGCAGGTTCAGATGTGGGTACAAGGTCCCCAGGATTTAGGCTGTCCTCTACTTCTTTCCTAGGCCACAACCAGGGAGCTGGGTGGGAAGTGGAGGAGCCGGGACACAAACCAGCACCCATATGGGATCCTTGTGCATGGAAGGTGAGGATTTAGCCACTGAGCCATTGTGCTCGGCCCCAAAAATGTGTATTTTTTAAAGTCGTGTTTTCTTAAGGCTAAAGTAAGGAATTTTATGACTTGTATCATATACAGCTTTTCTGGAAACACTGTCTTAGAAAGATACAAAGACAAAAAACTAAATAAAAAGCTTATTTAATAAAAAAAAAAAAAAGGTGCCATGTAAGAGGAAAAATGGGGCCAGTGTGGCGGTATAGCAAGTTAAGCTGCCACTTGCATTTCATACAGCAATTCAGATGCAAGTCCTACAGCACCTTCCCATCCAGACAGCAGCAGGAGTGGCTCAAGCTGTGAGGCTGGAGACTGGAGTGAGTCCCTGCTTCCTGACTTCATGGTACCCAGGCCCTGCACTTGGGAGCACTGGGGGGTGAATCAAGAGACAGAAAATCTCTGTTCTCTGTGCCTTTCAAACAAATAAAGATTTTTTTTTTTCCCAAAAAAAGAGGAAAAATGATATTGCATTAACTGGGCACTTTCCATGCAGAGGCCAGACCACTTCAGCTCAGCTATTTCCCATATGGCTATCATCACCAATCCTCAAAAAAACATTACAGGGAACGTAACATCTTCCTTTTCCCCAGGAGTAACTAGAGCTCAGAGGTGGTTACAATCAGTTAACACTGAGATTTTTCACATATCTGTCAGATGTTTTCTCTAACTCTACTTTTCAAATAAATACAGACAGAAAAGTCAAAAATCCTTTTAATTTTCATAACCCTTTGTCTTTTCCCTGATTGCTTACTGGTACCTATTAATAGTTTAAAAAAAAGGTCTACCTGCTCATTTTGTATTACAAATCACACTAAATTAGCTAGTTTCTGAACTATCACTCTGGGGCCCGAGGTGCAGTGCAGTGGGTTAACCTGGCAACTATAATGCTGGCATCCAATATGAGTATCAGTTTCAGACCAGGCTGTTCCACTTCTAACCAGCTTCCTGCTAATGTGCCTGAAAAAGCAGCCAGAGGATGCCCCAAGTACTTGGGCTATATATCCACAGGGGAGACCCAGAAGCAGCTCCTGGCTCCTGGTTCCAGCCTGGCCCAGCCCCAACCTTTGCAACAACTTAGGGAGTAAGTCAGTAGATGGAAGACTCAACCCTCCACTCACCGTCCTTTCAAATAAGTAAATCTTAAAGAAAAAACAGAAACAACAACAGCAAAAAAGAAAAACCACACACACAAAAACACCTATCATTCTGAAGTAGATGATTTCCACATTACAATTCTTTAACAAGTCTAAAAGCCAGACTATCAAAGTGTCTATATACTTGCTTTCCCTACATTCTCTGAAAGAAAGGATATCTTACAAGAGTTGTCTGATATTACTCCAGTCCACACACATAGTAGGTACTTTGGTGCTACAGTGCTCATGAAATTTGTAGCCACAAGTCTGACACCGAAATCCATTTAGCAGAAACTTCTGACAGATGTCACAGAAGGCAAGTTTCAGGAACGTCTTTCGAGCCTACAAGAACATTGGTGCAAACAAGCCGATTAAATGAAAACTGACCAAAGAGTAATCCTGGCCCTGCAAAATTCATTATTATTACAAAATAAAGACTCCTGCTTGCAACATTGTAAAATTCATTAAAAAAAAACATATCTAATCAAATAATCTACATTGCTTTATTGTAAGCAATGGCATAACTAGAACATTAAGCAATCAATACTTACTGCCTCTGAGAAATTCCTGACACTAGGCAACATATCTAACATGCCATGAAGAAGAAAAAACTGCAACTTACAAAATTGTGTGTTGTGAGGGGAACATGATCCAGGAAATCTACTTGAAGTTCCTCTCCTATTAAGGATGCAGCATCAGTATTCCAATCTAAACGCGCTTTTTTACTGCAGAATTTCAGAAAATACCAAAGGAAGATGTTTAACAAGAGAAGAGTTTAATATTAATAGCAACAGCAAACACATTACACAACCAAAACTTCCCATCTCTTGCCTTCAGTTTGTTCCAGCAACAGGCATGTGGGCATGTGGAGAGTAAACCAACAGACAGGATATATGTATACACGTATGTATATATGTATACACATATTTGTATATTTAAGATTTATTGACTTTTACTTGAAAGGCAGATTTGTACAGGGAAGGAGAGACAGCAAGAGAAACACCTTTCATCTGCTAATTCACTTCCCAAATGGCTGCAATGGCCAGAGCTGAGCCGGTCTGAAGGCAGGAGCCAGGAACCTCTTCTGGGTCTTCCATGTATGTGCATGGTCCCAACACTTCTGCTCACATTCCACTGCTTTTCTAGGTCATAAGCCATGAGCTGCATCAAAAGTGGAGCAGCTGGGACATGAACCAGTATTAATATGGGATGCGGGCACTTGCAGGCAGGGGATTAGCCTATTAACCTTCTAAAAGGTTTCCTTTAAGGGGAAAAAATAATGGCTATTGGAGAACTGTAGACAATTCTAGCTTTTCAAGGGGTGTCTCTGTCTTGTTTCAACCATCAGCACAAGAGGTAGAAATCCCGCTGTGTCTTTTAACTGTGTCTGTCTAGCAGCAAAGATTCAGTTCACATTCAGCCTTGGAAAAACAAATGAGTTAATGTTACCAAGATTCTCAATATCCCCAAAACAGCACTCACTAACTAAAAAAAATAGTGCAAACATTTTAAATAAAGCAAAACCTTTGTTCTCGAGGAATACACCATCTGGGCCCGGTGCAATGTCTAATTGGCCAAATCCTCGTCTTCCAAGTGCTGAGATCTGGTTCCCAGCTTCGGATCAGCTTGGCTCCACACTTGCAGCCACTTGGGGAGTGAAGAAGTGGACAGAAGATCTACCTGTCTCTCCTCTCTGTAAATTTGCCTTTCCAATTAAAATTAAAAATTTAAAAAATACACTAACAATATGGTTTCCATTTACCATCAACTCAAACATTCAAAACAATATTCAAGCAATAATTTCCAGTTCATAGTATCTTAATTTTCTCTTAAAAATGCATAGATAATATTCTACAGGAAACCAGTATGATTTTTTTTAACTGGAGCCAGGAATTTGAAGTTAGATGATGCTGAACAGTCCGAAGGCACCTGCTGAGTACTCACCCTTTATGCTCCTGGAGAAGCCTGAACACAGCACAGCACTCTGGCTGCAGACCCCTCACCTTGAGCGCCTTCATAAGACAGTCATGCAGGCTCATTCCATTCCGCACATTGACCTACAAAGAGAGAACAACTTCAGAACCAGTGCAAGTTGTAGCATCCCTCACAATGGTGAACACACAGAACCCCCAGCAACCTGAATATCTGGGAACAAGTAAGCACCTGGAAAAAGAATGGCCCATCAGGACCAGACTGCAGCACAGCGCGATAAGCACCCACCTGTGATATGGGCAGCCCATACAAGCTACAGTTGCAATCCTGGCAACTCCACTTCCCAAGTGGCTGCAATGACCAGAGCTGAGACGATCTGAAGCCAGGAGCTTCCTCCAGGTCTCCCAAACGGGTGCAGAGTCCCAAGATTTTAGGCCATCCTCCACTGCTTTCCCAGGCCACAAGCAGAAAGCTTGATGGGAAGTGGAGCAGTTGGGATATAAAGTGGCGCTCATATGGGATCTCAGGGCATACAAGGCAAAGACTTTAGCCAGTAGGCAACCGAGCCAGGCCCAGGAGTTATCTTAATTGTACCATCTCAATAACAATCCTATCTTTCTCTGCCTGGTTTAGGATATAGAAAAAAGTCTTAAAGAATGAGCAAGAGAAGTACCTGTACCTGCTCTTCCACTAGGGGCACAAAATAAAAACACTCTGTGAAGGAAGGGGACACAAGACCAGGAAAACAAGTCTCAAAGTACCAGTTGTGACAAGAAACTTTCATAAGGCTTTATTTTGCTATGACTACAAACTACAGGAACACTACCTGCCCAGTAACCAATCTTTGAAGAACAAAGATGAGTTCTATATTAAGCACAGTAACACCCCCCGCCAAAAAAAAACCAAAAAAACCAAAAAACCTAGAGCTGGGTCAAGCTGAAACCAGGAAGTCGATGCAGGTCTCTCGTTGGGTGACAGGGAGCCAGAGGCCCTTCCCAAGTACGCCATCACGAAGCAGGGTCAGAAGCAACGCAGCAAGGGACATGGGCGTTCCAAGGAGAGTCTTTTTTTTCCCCCTAAAGATTTCCTTATTCTTATTACAAAGTCAGATATACAGAGAGGAAGATCTTCCATCCAACGATTCACTCCCCAAGTGACCACAAAGGCCGGTACTGCACCGAACCAAAGCCAGGAGCCAGGAATTTCCTCCAGGTCTCCCACGTGGGTGCAGGGTCCCAAGGCTTTGGGCCAGCCTCAACTGCTTTCCCAGGCCACAAGCAGGGAGCTGGATGGGAAGTGGGGCCGCCAGGATTAGAACTGGCATTCATATGGGATCCTCATGCATTCAAGGCAAGGACTTTAGCTGCTAGGCCACTGCACCAGGCCCAGGAGAGTCTTAACTTAGTACACTCAATAACCAGTCCAATAAAGATCTTCATCAAAGAAAGTCTTTGAGGAAAGTAACTTAGAGTAGGGTTTCTGACACTTAACACATATGATCACCACCTATTTAAAAACTAAAGGAATAAAATTATGTTCTTTAAACATTTCTTGAACATAATGAAATAGTTCAGATAAGCATCTGGCATTTATGTCCAAAAAAACAACTGGAAGTGAGTGGAAATATAGCAAGCAGAATTATCACAATTAACTAAATGTGAAAACTAAGTGGCAAAACATCACGTTTGTTACTCTTATTTTAATCTTATTTATTTTACATGCTTATAGTAAATAAATTTATTTTGAAGCCTTCCTCAAGCAGTGATGTATCCTTAAAAAGATCCCACGAGCCTACAGCTTTTTCAGAAACAAAACAGATGACGTGAGATATGCTCATCTGCACTGTGAGGACAGCACAGCAAGAATCAGGAAAATGAAGGGCAACAAATACTTAACCACAGACAATTCAGATCTGTATCCAAGCTTGAGTCAACAGTGCCTTCCAAGCTGGAAATTGACAGCTGAGCTTACGCTTAATCTCCATTAAATGTCACAAATTTCAAGAGAAGGACATTCTTTAAGTATCCTCTAATCTGAGCAAGGTTCCAAAAGGTGGCTGGCTTTACAAGCATCCAAGAACCTTGTAAAAAACATAGACTTTCAGTTTCCTCCCATAAACAACCCAAAAGGATTACAATTCAGTTTATTCGAGAAGGCAGCCAAGGAATTTGTTTTAACCTGCTTGTTAGGCGGCTTCTCTTTTCAGCTTTGCCAGGCAACAACACAGTTTTTTAAAAACACAAAATATCCCCAGCTGTAGAGAAGTACCTAACTTGCCTTATATCAGGCAAGTGTCAATACTTGATGGGTGTTCTGGGCTTGATTAATGTCAAATCTGTTCAAGAGTGAACCAACACACAGATCTTTCTCTCTAAATCTACATATCCAATAAAAATAAATTTTTAAAACCTAAACAAATAAAGATAAAAATAAGTACTCACATGGTCATCAGTTAAATAATCTCTAGAGCCCACTCCATGGGCAGGGGAATCATTCTGGGTTCCAGTAGGGTTTCAGTAGTGACAACTAATGGTCCTAACCAGGCAAGTGGCTCTGCCCTCTTCTATTGTGGTTTTGTTGTTGTTGCTGTTGTTAAGGATTTATTTACATTTATTGGAAACTCAAATTTACAGAGACAAGGAGAGAAAGAGAGGAAGATTTTCTTTCCACTAGTTCACTCCCCAGCAGCCAGAGCTCAGCCAATCCAAAGCCAGGAGCCAGTGGCTTCTTCCAGGTCTCCCACACGGGTGCAGGATCCCAAGGCTTTGGGTCATCTCCTACTACTTTTCCAGGTCACAAGCAGGGAGCTGGAAGAGAAGCGCAGCAGCCAGGATACAATCCAGCATCCATATGGATCCTGGTGTACACAAGGTGAGGATTTATCCACTAGGTTACCACTGGCCCTCCACTGCTTCTTTGAACCTTGTACCAAGTGAAAGAAGTTGGTTATATCAGAGATAGAAAACCCACCTCTGGCCAAAGAAACAGGAGCAACTGGGGCCAGCACCATGGCTCAACAGAGAAATACTCCACTTGCAGGTTCCAGCATCCCATTATGGGTGCTGGTTCATGGTGATGGAGAAGATATCTGTTATTCCATTGCCCTCCACCTCTCTGTTCATGGCCTGGGAAAGCAGTGGAGGATGGCCAAAGTCATTGGGACCCTGCGTCCCTGTGGCA
The DNA here is from genome assembly GCF_017591425.1 of Ochotona curzoniae. NCBI lineage: Eukaryota > Metazoa > Chordata > Mammalia > Lagomorpha > Ochotonidae > Ochotona > Ochotona curzoniae. The sequence continues at coordinate 6,100,851 of NW_024466607.1, forward strand.
ACCTGGAAAAAGCTCCTAATTTAGGATTAACTCAGCTCTAGCCATTTGAGGAATGAACCAGCAGATTCACAATCCCACCTTTTCTCTGCTCCTCTGTAAATCTCCCTTTTAAATAAAAATATTTAAAAAAAAAAAAAAAGAAAGAAACTAATCTCTGCTTTCCACTTTTCTTCTCATAACCCAGAATGTAAGTCAGACTTCTAAGTTACTCTTTCTCAACGCTAGCTATGAATGGAGCTTGCTGAGGACTACACACATGTGCTCTGGAGCGGGGAAGAAGAGAGCAAAAACAATCCTAGCTCCCAACGCAGTGATGTCAGTCTCTGTACCAGGCATGAACCTCAGGCACAGAGGTCAGGACACAGACTCTACAAACATTATGAAATCGGCTTAAATGATAAACCTAAAAATGCAATGCAAGGATTTACTTGTGGGCCAGCGTGGTGGCCTAGTGGCTAAAGTCCTTGCCTTGAACGTGCCGGGATCCCATTCAGGCCCCGGTTCTAATCCTGGCAACTCCACTTCCCATCCAGCTCCCTGCTTGTGGCCTGGAAAAGCAGTCGAGGACGGCCCAAAGCCTTGGGACCCTGCACCTGCGTGGGAGACCTGGAAGATGGAACTGGGTCCCAGCTTCGGATGGGTGCAGCACTGGCCACTGCAGTCACTTAGGCAGTGAATCATCAGATGGAAGGTCTTCCTCTCTGTCTCTCCTCCTCTCTGTATATCCGCCTTTCTAATAAAATAAATAAATCTTAAAAAAAGAAAAAAGAATTTACTGTGTACCTGGTTGTTAAACACTGGTTCACTCAATCATCATGTCAAATGAACCTTCCCCAACTTCCAGGCAAACTGCTAGTAAATGATGATGGAGAAGACAACATCTGAAGAAACACTAATTAAGTTTCAACTTCTTGTAACCCTCACATGTCTACAGCTGACATCTCAACTTAAAGGTAGAAAATTAATAAAAAATAAGAAAATTAATGAAAAAAGTAGGTAAAAATCAATTTGCAAACAAAAGATCAGTTTAAATATGAGAAATTGGCACTACTATTTTGCCACTCAAATTCTCATTTTTAATAAGGAAAACAAAATTAAATTTATTCCAAATAACCAGACTTTTGAACACTGCCTTGATTTTAAGGAAGTACACCACACACTGATTTTGTACAAAGAATGGAGGATGGGATAGAGGTGTGGAAGTCTCAAGTGATGAAAATCATACAATTTCACTTTTCTTCTACAGCCATGTCAATTTTTTGTTTCTAAAATCCAAAATAGGACCCAGCACAATGGCTCAGTTAGTTAATCCTCTCCTTTCAAGCGCCAGGATCCCATATGGGTGCTCCTTGGTGTCAGGGCCAGCGCAGTGGTGGAATAAGCTAACCATCCGCCCTATGGTGCCAACATTCCATATGGGCAATGGTTTGTGTCCTGGCTGCTCCACTTCCCATCCAGTTCTCTGCTCATGACTGGGAAAGCAGTGGAAGATGACCAAGTCTTTGGGTCCCTCCACCCATGTGGAGCTCCTGGCTCCTGGTTACCAATCCACTCAGCTCTGGCTGGGCTGTAGGATGATTTGGGGAGTGAAGCAGCAGATGGAAGACCTTACTCTGCCTCTCCTCTCTCTATAAAATCTGCCTTTCAAATATATATATGTATACATATATTTAAAAATTAGCTTGTCCAAAAATCTGAAACATTTAAGTATGTAAACTTTTGAAATCTAAAACTTTTTTCTACCAACATGATGTTGGTAAAACCGACATGACTCTGGATTTCCGCAGCTTGACTGGTGATGATATGCAAGCATTCCAAACTCCTGTAACTCCGCAATTTGAAGAACTTTTGGTCTCAAGCATTTCACTTAAAAGATACTCAATTTGTTTGGATGAAGTGATGAAAAGGAAGTTAGTCCATGCTAGAGTAATAATGGAAGGAGGGCCAACAGATAGGAAAAAGTAGAGGGTGTAGAAGGAATAGCAACAGAAAGGAAGAAACTGGAAAATTACTTAATAAAGACCCTTAATAAAGATACGCCCATCAATTGGGCAACATGATCTGTAACATTTCACATACAGAAACAACCAGTTTCCTGAGAGGAATGCTCACATACCACTGTTCTTTGCTTATTCGGCAAGAAAACACGAATAGTGTTGCTCGTCTTAGAAGACTCTGTGAGTTTGCCATCGTCTGACGCTCGGCGCTGATAGCCAAACTGCTGAGCTATTGTAGGGGAGGTGCAACCGGAGCCATCAAACACAGCATCTTTGAATCCAAAACCATTGCTGATCGTCTTCCAAGCCCCCTGTATGTGCTCCATTGATGCAGCTTAAGCAATGCTTGAACCTGGTAAGAAAGACAGACTCTGAAACAAAAGCATTTAACACACAAATACAGTATATAGAGGAATTACAAAAATAACAATGTGAAGTTTTGCTAAGAGACATCTTCTGCTTAAATTCATCTTAAAATAAAAACCAATATAACAGTGTATTTCCAAAAAACACTTTACAGATATGAACAAAGTACTTTATGAATAAGTAAGAAGCAAGCAGACAGGCAGCAGAAGTCCAAACACTGCTCAGCTCAGTGTCAGCCCGAGCAGGGGCCCAGTAATGACTTCTAGTCTAACACTCTCCAGGTGGATTTCTCTTCTGCAACTGCCCTGAACTATGAGAAACACCAAAGTACACAGAAACCAGAACCCTAGAAGAAACCATAATTGTGGTTATTATTACTATTATGTCTAGGGTGTATCACATAATTTCACATATAAATCTTTTAATTTAACCTAAAAGAACTCCAAAAATTGTAATCCCCTCCTTCAGCCATTTCTCCTTCAAGCAGAACTTCTGTTACTTGGCCAAGAATACGCAGGTGACAGATTAAATAATGAGACTCATGTCTGCTTAAGGTCCAAAAATTTACTACAATGTCCAGGATTCTGTTTTGGCATAACCACAGAATTCATCAACAGAAGCAAGTGTGATCATCTTAAAACTATCGAATGCTCTAACTGGGCAACAAGTTAACTGTTAACTAAGTCCACAGCAAGTTACAGGCCGACAGTAAGTCAGTAAGACAGGTGGCTTCAGCTGTCAGGAAGGGAAAGGCCTTCGTGCTGGTTTCCAAGTCAGTAACCAAGAAAGGGAGAGTCATTGCTTTTTCACAAAACTAACAGGTTCGCAAGGAATGCCTGCCTGCCTAAGGCAGTCTTCTCTTTCGGAAACTTGTTCCCTTACTAACAACGAACATTTACTAAGAGCCCACAATCACAAGGCCGGGAGCATAGCACGCATTCCACTACACTATTCACCTCAACTCTCACAGTGACACTGCAGGAATTTCAGCCCCATTTTACAGTAAAGCAAATTCTCAGCACTCGGTCAGAACTGGACTGCTGTGACTGTGCAGCCCTTACTTTCCTATATAGACCGCCAACACATGAAATCATTTAGAGCTGAAATAACACAAAACAGTCATGCGACCCTTTAAGAAGCAGTGCAGCATCTTCTCTTTCAGGAGTGCAGTCTGCTTTACAGTATTCTTCTACCTGAGACCAAACTATCACAACACCCAAATGCTAATTCCTTGCCCCTGCCTAAAACAATGCCCTGGGAAATAAGAGCTAAACCTTTCTAAGCACTTTACCTTAAAGATCTCAGAGTCTGTCATCTTTTATCGTTTTCCTACTAAGAGAGTCAAAGCTTCAGAGATGTTTGGAATATTTTCTACAGAATATGCTTCTTTTTAAAATGTTCTTATCCAGTCTAAAGACAACCAACACTAGTCAACAGTATGCATGTCCAAAATTTCAGTTTCATAATATAGGCTAGGGAAAAAAAGGAAGATCTTAAATTCTCGCCTGAAATGTATCTTCACTCCCTTTAATTTTAAAAGAAAATCAGTTAGCTTTGCATTTCTATTTTATATCACAAATTCACAATACCTTAATCGAAAAAAAGCAAAAATTTTTAAAACTCTCAGAATTTAAGATCACATATCAGGATAAATCATGCGTCTTTAAAAACTAATATTGGAATGTTATTGAAATTAAAGTAGGCACATGTTCAATTATCCCACCACTATATCAAGAAGAGGCAATAACATTTATTTACAAACAAAAACTAGTATGCTTTGAGTTTGATCCATTATTCAGAGATACTGCACCTTGTGAAATGTTCATTTGTTAAATGTATGATTAAAGCACCTTTATCTTTATTCAGACAAATGTGCAAAAAGTCAAAATCCAAAGCCATGAGCAAACCAACATTAAATATTAGAGACGAGGGCCCAGCACAGTAGCTTAGTTGTTGAAGTCCTTGCCTTGATTGCACCAGAATCCCATATGAGTGCCGCTTCTAATCCTGGCAGCCCTGCTTCCCATCCAGCTCCCTGCTTGTGGCCTGGGAAAGCAGAGAGGGACGGCTCAAAGCCTTGGGACCCTACACCCAGGTGGGAGACCCGGAAAAGGCTCTGGGCTGCTGGCTTCAGATCAGCGCAGCTCCGACCATGACAGCGGCTTGGGGAGTGAATCAGAAGATCTCACGCTCTTTCTCTCCTCCTCTCTGTAGATGTAACTTTTCAATTAAAAAAAAATCTTTAAAAAATAATTTTAGAGATGAGGAAACTGAAGATTATAAAAAGGAAATTAAAGATTAGTAGGGCCTGGCACAGTAGCCCAGTGGCTAAAGACCTTGCCGTGCACATTCAGGATCCAACACAGGCGCTGGTTCTAATCCCGGCAGCTCTGCTTCCCATCCAACTCCCTGTCTGCAGCCTAGGAGAGCAGAGGACGGCTCCTGGCCTTGGGACCCTGCACTTGTAGGGGAGACCAGGAAGAAGCTCCTGGCTGCAGATCGGCTCAGCTCCGGCTATGGAGGACACTTGGGGAGCAGACCAGCAGATGGAAGATCTTCCTGTCTGTCTCTCCTTCACTTTGTATATCTGCCTTTCCAAAAAAATAATAAATAAAAAAATTGAGTAAAACCATCAAAAAGTACCAAGTAAGACATAAAGCCAAGATGACTGAGGCAATGTGAGGTCAAAAGTACTCACAGGGTTTTTGAGAGCTTCATCACATGAACTTCTCCAATCTTAAGGCTGATAAGATCAGTGCATCTGAGGGACAGGATGTTCCCCAGATGAGGTGTCAGATTAATCTCACAGCTGCCCGTCTTAGCTTCCTGATAACTGGCTTTTTGTTTCATTTGGGTAATTTGGTTTTAATTAAGCCTTCACATACAAGTAAAACAAAAAACTAAATTTGGAGAGGGAAGATAGTTGTCTATAAGTTTATTAAGCCCAAAACAAAGAAATCAATTTCTAATACTAGAAGGACATTACATTGAGATATTCACTCAAAATATTTTATTTGCCAGCTGTACAATCTCTTGCTGACCTGCTAAGTTCCTCACACACCAGTTCCTCACTCACTCCTGTGACAGCTCAGTGGACAGCCACTGCTTGCCAGGCACTGTTTTGCTTCAGTAATCTCGGTGAACAAGAGCCAAAGACTCCTGATCTCGTGCGCAGACTACCTCCTAGAGGGGGCACCCAAAATAAACTGCAGGAAGTTCAAAGCTGGGTAAGTGTTGTTGGAAGCAAGAGACTACAATTTTAGAAGCAATTATTAATTTAACTTGGAAAGGCAGAGCTAACAGAGAGGCAGAAACACAGACTGAGATCTTCCATCTGCTGGGTCACTCCCCCAAATGGCTGCAACCATCAGAGCTGGGCCGGTCCAAAACCGAGACAGGAGTTTCCTCCAGGTTTCTTACATGGGTGCAGGGTCCCAAGGACTTGAACCATTTCCCACTGCTTTCCAAGGCCATAAGCAGGGAGCTAGATCGATAAGTGGAGCAGCCAGGATACAAAAAGGCAACCATATGGATGCTAGCATAAGCAGGTGGAGGCTTACCCTGTTAAAACACCATGTTGGCCCTGCGATTCCAATTTTTATTCTTATTTCAGTAAGGACACAACAGGATTGGACATTTGGCACAAGGAGTTAATCTGCTGCTTTCAACTCTCACAGGCGCCACCTCCTGGATTATAATTTATTTTGGCACATTTTTTTCAAATTTTAAATCTCTAAAATCAGAAAATATAAAAAAAAAAAAACCTTCCATAGGCATTTCAGTTAACACTATAGGCATGGAATTCCCAAGTCAAAAGATTAAGAATTGGGGTATATAGGCCCAGCACAATGGCCTAGCGGTTTATGTCCTTGCCTTGCATACGCCAGGATCCCTTATTGGCGCCAGTTCATATCCTGGCTGCTTCACTTCCTTCCCAGCTCCCTGCTTGTGGCCTGGGAAAGCAGTAGAGGACGGCCCGAAGCCTTTGGGACCCTGTACCCACGTGGAGCACGGGAAAGAAGCTCTTGGCTCTTGGCTCTTGGCTTCGTATCAGCACAGCTGTGGCTGTTCCAGCCACTTGGGGAGTGAACCAGCAGATGGAAAATCTTTCTCTCTGTCTCTCTTCTCTGTAAATATACCTTTCTAATAAAAAATAAATCTTAAAAAAAAATTGGGACCAGTGCCATGGCACAGTAGGTTAAGCCTCCATCTATGGCACTGGTATCCCATATGGGCAACAGAGTCCCAACTGCTCCATTTTCAATCCAGTTCCCTGCCAATGCACCTGGGAAAGCAGCAGAGGACGGTCCCAGTGCTTGAGCCCCTGCAACAACATGGATTAGAGACCCAGAAGAAGCTCCTAGCTTTGCACCAACCCAGCTCTGACAGCCATTTAGGGAAACAGTAAATGGAAGACTATCTGTAAATCTCTACTCTCAAAAAAAAATTTTTTTTAAAAAAGGATGAGAATTATGTATGAGTGCTGCAGCTATCACATTTTCAATATTTTAAGACTGAACTAGGGTAGATTTTCTTTTAAGTATATGAGACAGAAAGCCAGTGCTTCTGGGGCACGGGCTCACTGCCTGACTGCCTGCACCCCAGGTCTGCCAGGCGGGTGGCCAGGGTCCACTCCTGAGTTCTCAAAGTTGCAGCCCAGAGTCAAACACAGCAGGAAGCTGGAACCGAGGCCAAGGCAGACACTAACCTGCACTGTACCCTGGGATGTCGGTTCTCGGCCCAACGCCTACCCCAAATTTCAGTTCTGACGATAATCTTTTCTGCAATTATTGTTTCTGGTCCTTTCTAACAAGGAAAGGAAGGCGTAGGTTTAGACCCGGAAAAGGAGGTCTGTACTGCTACTTTATCTTTCTTAGATGTGACAAAGACTTCTGAAACTTGAGAGAAGGTAAAGATAAAGATTGATAAAGGTATCCAACACCAGTGGGCGTTAGCTTTCTAAGAACCCCAAGTTAGAGTAGCTTTCCATCAACAAACTGAATGTTCAGTAAGACTATTTTTGTATTTTTAGCTGCTTTGAAGAAAAATGTAACTTCATGCCCTCCTTGCCAGACAGCTTCTCTGAACCCCCAGGCCACAAGCAGGGAGCTGATGGGAAGTGGAGCTGCCAGGATTAGAACCGGCGCCCACATGGGATCCCGGTGCGTTCAAGGCAAGGACTTTAGCCAGTAGGCCACGCCGCTGGGCCCCAAAGCAGATTTTTTTAGTGGTTTCTTTGAAAGGCAGAGTTATAAAGACACAGAGGAGAAAGAGAAAGAAACAGTCCCTCGTTGATCACTCCCCAAATAACTGCAACAGCCAGGGCTGTGCCAGGTCGAAACCAAAAAGCTTCTTCCAGGTCTCCCACATGGGTTGCAGGGGCCAATATACGTGAGCCACGTTCTGCTGCTTTTCCTAGGCCACTGGCAGGGAGCTGGATTGGAGAGTTAAGCAGCAGGGACTGGAAGTTGCACTCACATAAGATGCTTGCACTACAGGTGGCTTTACACTCTGTATCACAGTGCCAGTCAGTCTTACCAGAGCAGCAGCAGAACCTCTAGAAAATCCTAGACAATTTAGCCATTGACCTGTAACCTACAACATGTAAATGGCATCAACTCCTAAATCCTCTCTACGGGTTTGTTTTAAGTTTCTGATTTCTCAAGGACAAGAGAGACAAGGTCTAAACCAAGAGAAAATAAGCCAAATAACACGTACAACTTAAAGTTACTTGATCTTTAAGAGAAACAAAGGACCAGTGCAGTGGTGTAGCAAGGTAATCCTCCACCTGCAGTAATGGCACCTCATATGGGCACTGGTTTTAGTCCCAGCTGCTCCACTTCCAATCCAGATCCCTGCTAACGCATGGCCTAGCAAACCGACAGAGGACGGCCAAGTGGAAGACTTGGAAGAAGCTCCTGGCTCCCCAAGCTTCAATCCGCCCATTTCTGAACATTTCAGTCATTTGGGGAGTCAGTGAACGGAAGATCTCTCCCTGTCTCTCTGTAATTCTATCAAGTAAAATAAATCAATCTTTTTAAAAAATGGTATCTAGGAAATAATACAAATTTTAAAAGAAGGAAATTTAAGATACATATCTTGGGCCCAGTGTGGTGGCCTAGCAGCTAAAGTCCTCACCTTTGAACGCGCCAGGATCCCATGTGGGCGCCAGTTCTAATCCCGGCAGCCCCACTTCCCATCCAGCTCCCTGCTTGTGGCCTGGGAAAGCAGTTGAGGACAGCCCAGTGCTTTGGGACCCTGCACCCGTGTGGGATACCTGGAAGAAGTTCCTGGATCCTGGCTTTGGATCGGAGGGGAGATCTTCCTCTCTGTCTTTCCTCCTCTCTGTATATCTGACTTTGTAATAAAAATAAAATAAATCTTTAAAAAAAAAAAAAGGTACATATCTTGAATTTACAGGTAAAAAACAGTTTTGTTAACTATACTATACAGTTTTGTTAACTATACAGTTTTGGTATACTTTAACCAAAATATTTTAGTTATAACTAATAAATGAGCGGATTACGAGAAACAGTGATTAGAATATGCATATTATTTAATGATTCAAACCACCATTTCTGAGCCTGGCAAGATAGCATAGCTATTGAAGTCCTCGCCTTGAACGTGCCGGGATCCCATACAGGCGTCAGTTCTAATCCCGGTACCTCCACTTCTCACCCAGCTTCCTGCCTGTGGCCTGGGAAAGCAGTCAAGGGTGGCCCAAAGCCTTGGGACCCTGCACCCACGTAGGAGACCCAGAAGAGGTTCCTGGTTCCCGGCTTCGGATCAGCGCAGCATCAGCCATTGCGGTCACTTGGGCAGTGAATCAACGGACGGAGGATCTTTCTCTCTGTCTCTCCTCCTCTCTGTATATCTGACTTTACAATAAAAAAAAATAATTTAAGAAAAATCATCATTTCTTTAAAAAAAATCTTTATATATTTAGAAAGTCAGAGGTACAGAGAGACACAAAGAAAAAGAGCTCTCTTCCCTGTGCTGGTATATGCCTCAGATGGCTATAACAGTGCTTGATCAGGTCAAACAAGGGGCTGCATCTAGATTTCCCATTTGGGTGGAGAGACCCAAACACACAGGCTATCTTCTGTCTTTCCCAGGCTATTAGCAGCAGCTGAATCTGAAGTAGAACAACTTAGACATAAAAGGTACCCATATGATACTGGCATTACTGATGATGGGTTTAACAGCTATACCACAGCACCCTCAAACAGCCACTCTAATCAGAAGACTATTCCAAAGACTTATGTCTACTCAGTTTTGGTTACCTAATAGTATAAGGAGTCTTTAAGATTTCAAGAGCAAGGGCCAGCCTTGAGTCACAGCTTCCGATTCAGCTCCCTGTTAATCTATCCGGGAAAGCAGCAGAACACAGCCTAGGACAGTCACAGGATCCTGGGCACAGCCTGGCCAGCCAGGTTACTGTGGCCATCTGGGGAGTGAACCAGCAGATGGACATGCTTACATACTCTCTCTCTATGTAACTCTGCCTCCCAAATTAAATAAATCTTTTGAAAAAAAAAATCCTGGGGCTGGCTCAATGGCTTAACTAGCTAGCTAATCCTCCACCTCCAAGTACCTGCATCCCATATGGGTGCCGGCTCATGGTCTGGTGCTTCACTTCTCATCCAGCCCCCTACTTGTGGCTCAAGTTCCTGGTACCCTGAATCTGTGTGGGAGACACCCCAAAACTCCAGGCTCCTGGTTCCTGGCTTTGAACATCTCAGCTCCCTCTGGTCCTTACAGCTTTTGGGAAGTGAACCAACAGATGGAAGATCTTCCTCTGTGTAAATCTGCCTTTCCAATGAAAATAAATATTTTTTTTTAAATCCAAAAGCAAATCTTTTAGAAATCTTAGAAATCTTTCCAGTAGTCTCCCTTCATAGCACTGCCCATCATAAAAGCCCAGGCATCTTAAACACTCTCAAAAGCATGGGCCAGATGAGCACCTGTGCTTGGCGTGACGGACAAGGCATCGCTTAGGACCTTCACATCTCCTGCAAGGCCACCTGGCCTGCAGTCCTGGCGTTCTCTGTTCTGCCTCCTGCTGAGGTGTACTCTGCAAGACCCAGACTGAATCCCCAGCTCTGGCTTCAGCCTGGCTCAGCCCCAACTGTTTGTGGGCATTTAGGAACTAGACCAGCAGGCAGTGGATCCATCTCTTGCTATCTCTCTCTCTCTCAAAAAGAAAAAGGAAACACCAAAATCAGCATAACGTTTTACAAAGAGGTAAGTCCTTCACTAAATGAAAAGTTTAATAGAAACACACTAAAAATAGGGACGGGGCAGGCCTGGTGAGGGTTACTGGGGGGGTCGCCCTGAATAGGCCACCACACCCACCGCAGTGAGTGAAGACCAGGCCTGTGCTGGGCTGGGCTGGGCTGGGCTACACCACAGGATTGATCAGTTCACATGTGAAATGGGGCTGGGGGTAAAACCAACCAGGTAGCTGCTCCTACCGGTATGTGCTGCCGCAGGTGACAGACAACCTGACTGCACTGGCTGAGGCACACAGAAGTGAAGCCTGAGGCCATCCCAGTTGAGGTTTCTTGGGGGGCCCCCCAACTATATAGCTAGATTCAAACTTTGGGAACTGGAAAAATCAGTGTATTTCATCTGACCTTGGAATGTGTGTGTCAGGATTGGTTCTTCTCAATTGCTGATGCCTATGCAGTGGTGAGCATGCCCAGGCAGCCAGCTCATCTAAACCATCCTGTGCCACTAAGTCATCAGAGAATGGAAAGCAGAACAGGCTGAACCACTCTCCTGGCCAAACTTTGCAACATGTTCCTGGGCCTGTGAATGCACACTGAGGTGGCCTTGATCACCCAACAAACCTTGGAAAGATTTTCTCAACCCTGGTGCAACAAAACCAATGACATCTTAGAACAATCCAACAACTCAAGTAACAACTTGAGTTGGAACACTCTTCTGCACAGAAGGCACCATCAAAGGACTGTTCCCTATGCCCAGGTGCAGACAGTTTGACAGTAAAAAGTGGCCCCTACCTTTTTCTCCCCATGGACATAGGAGGAAAAAAACCTGTTCGACCCCAGCTGTAAGCAACTGCCTAAGTTGTGCATAGGCCAGTGTTAACACTGCTGGGAGAAAAACAGCTAATAGCTGGTGGGCATTCTGCACCTGGCTAATGCCAAATTTGAGGGTTTTTTTTTCGTTGTTGCTTTTTCTGTTTCTTTTTTTTTTTTTTTTTTTAAGATGTGAGGGGCAGGGCCCGACACCATGGTGGTCTAGCAGCTAAAGTCTTCGCTTTGAACATGCCAGGATCCCATATGGGTGCCGGTTCCAATCCCGGCAGCCCTGCTTCCCACCCAGCTCCCTCCTTGTGGCCTGGAAAAGCAGTGGAGGATGGCCCAAAGCCTTGGGATCCTGCACCCGTGTGGGAGACCCGGAAGAGCTCTTGGTTCCTGGTTTCAGATCGGTGCAACATCAGCCCATTGCGCTCACTTGGGGAGTGAATCATCAGACAGAAGATCTTCTTCTCTCTCTCTCTCCTCCTCTCTGACTTTGCAATAAAAATAAATTAATTTAAAAAAAAAGAGACACGTGAGGGGCAGACACAGGAATGTCAGCAGACAGGGTCTAGGGACCAGCACATGTGTGTGGGTCCTGGGCAAGTAGGGAGGGCCTCAGGCTAGCATAGCAACACCATCTGAGGACCGGACTTGGGGATGTGCATGCTCAAAGGCATGGGGGGCTGATAATTGCTCAACAAAAAGGATATGAGGACATATGGGAGGGACTGCTGAGGGAGAGCCTGACAGGTAAGGAGGAATGACTTCTGGGGAACTTCCACTGACCAGACTACTCCACTTGCAGGTAAACAAGGGGGCTGAGAACGAATGATTCAGCGGAGGCAAATGAGAGGACCTTTTGGGATCCAACTAATGCACCTGCCCACATGGAAGACCTGAACTGGGATTGTTGATGTCAAGCACCACCTACTGGTGAAAACAAAAGCCACGGATGGGGGGCTTACCTGGCACAACTTAACCACAGAACCCTTCAGTGAATGTCAGGCCATGGGGTAGACCATGCCAGGCTGGGCCATGACACTAACCAGCACGTGAAAGAACTGAGTCTGGGAGCAGATTCTGTGGGGGACTGTGGGCTCAACCTTGTGGAAATACCATATCAGCTGGTCTGCTTGAAGGCTGGGAGTGGTGATGGGCTAAACTAGGCATGACCATGGAACTCACCTACAATCATGAGTACTGGGGCTGGGAACAGGCCAGGCTAGTCCAGCTTGTAGCACCCAAGAACTGGAGGGGGCGCGGGCAGGGCCAGGCTACAACATCCACCAACACACACAGAAGTCAAGCCTGGGAAGTAGACTGTGACAGTCAAGGGCCTAGCACCTGATGGCATGCATCAGATCTGGGAGTGGGCCTGGTAGGGGAACTTAGGGAACATTCCCTGGTGGGTCACAGCCCCTGCTGGTGAGCATGTGAGTCAGGGATACATGTTGGTCAGGTCAGGCAGGGTTGCTTCACTTGTCAGCTGATGCGTGGGTTGGCTCTGGGGAAGCTGGACCAGGCAGGGCCAGACCAATCCAGACCAAACCATAGCACATTGGCATACACAGGAGCCAGGATGGGATGTGGGTCATGCCGGGCTGGGCTTGGCTATCACACCTACCAGTTTGCATGAAAGAAAAGGTTGGGGCAGGCTGGCAGGGTTAGGCTGCAGTACCTACCAATGAAAAGTTGTGACTGGGGGAGGACTAGGCCAGGAAAAGCTGACCATCCAACAGCAAAGGTCAAGATGGGCAATGGGTTATACTAGACTAGGTCAGAGCAACCAATGGCATAATGCAAGCTCTATGGCTGGGAGCGAGCCTAGTTGGGGAGCTATGGGGATGCCCCCTGCTGGGATGTGGTTCCCACTGGTGAGTACAAGAGCCAGAAAGTGAGCAGTGAACTGGGCTGGACCTGGCTGCAGTATACCCTGGCATAGGTGTGGAATGGGTCTGGGGTGTGCCAGATTGGGTTAGGCTACAGTACCCACTGGTGCTCACAAGAGCCAGGGCAGGTGTGGGACAGGCTGGTTTAGGTCTCTACATCCACTGAACCATGCAAGAGCTGGGTCTGGAGGTGGACCAGGTAGAGCTGGGCTGCAGCACCCAACAGTGAGACCAGAATGGATACAGGCTGGTTAGGCAAGAACGCTGTACCTGCAAGGACAGTAGGTGGGCCAAGTCAGGCCAGGCCAAGGACCCACCAGTGTATGAGATCTACCACTGACAGGTGACCTGACAGTGGAACTCAGGGAACTCCTCTGTCAAGAACTGCAGATGACTGTAAGAACCAAGGCTGGCAGCAGTACAGACCGAGCCAGGTTACAGCACCTGCTAGCATACATGTGGGTTAGGTCTGGGGGTGGGCCAAGCTGAGCCAGTTCATAGGACCCACTGGCAAATATGAAAAAGCAGGATAGGGTACAGGACAAGTCGGTTTGGACCAAAACACCAGGCACTTCACATTAGCATCAGGACTTGCAGGGCAAACCCAGTATGGGATCAACAGGGGCTCACCTGCTAGAATACTGTTCCTGCTGGTGAGTATGAGAGCTGGGACTGGGGCAGGCCAGGCTGGGCAGGACTGTAGGGTCCATGGATCCTACAGCATGTGTGAGCTGGTTTAGGGGAAGAACCAGTCTGGGGTAAGCAGCTGTACCCATTGGTGAAAAAATCAGAGTAAGTGCAGGCTGATAGGACTTCGCTGCAGCATCAACCAGCAGGTGCTGGGACTAGGGGGACAAGTTCTGTCCGGCTAGACCGCAGAGCCACCTGGGAAGCGCAAAATCCCAGGCTGGGAATGAGCCTTGTAGGGAAATTGTAGACACCCCTCTGTTGGGCTACAGCTCCCATGGTGAGTATGGGAACGAGGGCTGGGGGCGGGCCTGGCAGGACAGGCAGTGGCATCCACTGGCATAAATGTGGGCTGGATAGTGGTGTCAGTTGGGTTGAGCTAGGCTCCAACACCCACTGATGTATACAAGAGCTGAATGGGATGTAAAACAGTCTGAATCAGTCTGCTGCACATACTGGCATATACAGGGCTGGAGGCAGGCCTGGCGGGGACTGAGGAGAGCAGATTGCTCCAGCTGAGCTACAGCTCCCACTGGTGTGCGTGGGGGATCAAGTATGTGGTGGGCAGTGATGGGCTGGGCCACAGCATCCGTTGGTTTGCATATGAGATGGGGCTGGAGGCAGAACTGACCAAGTGACCATAATCAACAGTATATGTTGACTGACTGAGCCAGACCCTGCACTGGCTGGCACACACAGGAATCAGGTCTGGGGTCACTTCTGGTGAGGTTTCTTTGAGAACCCTTCAACTGCATCACTGCACTCAGAACTCCCAACCACAGTGAAAATCAGTTTATGTGGTCTGACCATGAGTGTATGTTTCAGAACTGGGTCTGTAGGGTGGCTGAGGCCTGTGCAGTGGACGGCATGCCCGGATTCTCATGGGGGACAGGACAACTAGTTCATGAGGCCTGCAGAGGACATCTAGTACCATGGCGGGCAGAACAAATTAGACAGCTCTCCTGCTCAAGTTCTGACAGCGAGTCTCCAGGCAAATTCAGACTCCAAGGTGTATTATGTCAGCCAATGGGCCTTGTACGGATTTCCTCAACTTTGGAGCAACAAAATCAATATCATCTCAGAGCTACTGAAACCACTTAAGCAGTATCCTCGGAAAAAGGTCCACATCGGGGATCGTGGGGTCCCCCATTCGCATGTACTGATACAATTCCATTCTCTCCCCAACTTTCCCCAGATACAGCAAGACAAAAGAGACTGGAAGCCGTTGTATCATCTACTTTCTCATTCCTCAACTCTCCCCACACTAACTGATGTTCCATATGGGTAAGCATCCCCTCAACTAGGTAAACATCATCAAAAATAAAATGAATTTTTTATTTAAAAAAAATTGTCCCACCATGAGCCTGCATGTGCAACCCAGAAGATGCTCCTGGTTCCTGGTTTCAGATCCACTCAGCTCCGGCTGTTGCAGCCACTTGGGGAGTGGATCAACAGAAGAGGGATTTTCCTGTCTGTCTCTCCTCCTCTCTCTATATATCTGACTGAGCAATAAAAATAAATATATATATACATTTTTTAAAAAGACCTTCCCCAATGTCCACATGTCCATTCATTTCTCTCGAATATGTAAACATATTTAGTTAGAAAGTCAGATTTACAGAGAGAAGACAGAAAGATCTTCCGTCCACTGATTTACTCCTCAAGCTAGTTGCAATGGCTAGAGCTTAGCCAATCCAAAACCAGGAGCCAGGAGCTTTATCTAGGTCTCCAACATGGATGCAGGGTCCCAAGATTTTGGGCCGACCTTGAATGCTTTGCCAGGCTACCAGCAGGGAGTTGAATGAAAGTGGAGCAGCTGGGACATAATCTGGCACCCATATGAGAAACTGGTGGTTGCAGGGCGAGGATTTAGTCACTAGGCTATCACACTGGGCTCAACTAACCATATCTACCATACTGATGATGTAACTTTTCTGAGTTGCTCCCCTCTTCATATTCATTTCACTACTCAATTCAGTCCTGGTCCATCTGACATACTAGGTAATCAGTTTCAACATTACTTTAAGATTAAAAGATTTTCTATTTTTTAAATTTAACTATATACACAACTGAAAAATCTAGAAGAGAATCACCCTCGCACATAAACATTCCTGCAGCACAGACCTATCTCTATACCCACCTCACCCAAGGCAGCCGAGTAAGACCTGCTTGGAAAGGCTCGTGCTAGTTTCCCAACAGTCCAAAAGGACATTCTGATGCACTGCAAGCCGGCTTTGGTGTGTCAATATTTTGGGTTTCTTCACTCCTCTTTCTCAATTTCTGACCACAAACTTGTAACTTCAGCAAGTAGCCAGCACAAATGCAAACTAATCATGTGTCACTCTTAGCAATGAGGGTCTGCCTAAGTTCAGAAAATAGACTCTAGTGTCTCAAGGCACAATTAACTTTTTTTTTTAAAGATTTATTTTTATTATTTTGTTATTGGAAAGGCGGATATACAGAGAGGAGAGACAGAGAGGAAGATCTTCCGTCCGATGATTCACTCCCCAAGTGAGCGCAACGGGCCGATACTATGCCGATCCGAAGCCAGGAGCCTCTTCCAGGTCTCCCACGCGGGTGCAGGTTCCCAAAGCTTTGGGCCGTCCTCGACTGCTTTCCCGGGCCACAGGCAGGGAGCTGGAAGGGAAGCGGGGCTGCCGGGATTAGAACCGGCGCCCATATGGGATCCCGGGCGTGCAAGGCGAGGACCTTTAACCACTTGCGCCACCGCGCCGGGCCCAAGGCACAATTAAGTTTAAAACACAAGCTTAATATAGCCTGATTTAAAATGCAATTATGCTAAAGCAACTGGTTCTCAAGTGGAAAATGTCTAGAACCAATTACATTTTTAATTCTCATCACACACAAGCTTTTCATTTTTTTTTAAAGATTTATTTTTAGTGGAAAGTCCGATTTACAGAGAATGACAGAAAGATCTTCCATCCACTGGTTCACTTCCCAAGTGGCTACAACGGCCAGAGCTGAGCTGATCCAACCCAGAAGCCTACCCCAGGTCTCCCTCGCGGGTGCAGGGTCCCAGAGCCTTAGACCATCCTCAACTGCTTTCTCAGGCCACAAGCAGGGAGCTGGATGGGAAGTGGAGCAGCTAGGACATGAACCAGTGCCCATATGGGAGCCCAGCTGTATGCAAGGGAAGGACTTTAGCCACTAGGCTACCATACCAGACCCCAAGCTTCTCATTTTAAATCACTCAGTTAAAAACTCTTTTAACGTCCAATTTTTTTTAATTTTTAAATGAGAGTCTCTTCACTATGCAATCATCAATTCTAAAACAGATTCCTTTAAAATATCTAAACAGGGCCCGGCGCGGTGGCGCAAGTGGTTAAAGGTCCTCGCCTTGAACGCCCGGGATCCCATATGGGCGCCGGTTCTATCCGGGCAGCCCCGCTTCCCTTCCAGCTCCCTGCCTGTGGCCTGGGAAAGCAGTCGAGGACGGCCCAAAGCTTTGGGACCCTGCACCCGCATGGGAGACCTGGAAGAGGCTCCTGGCTTCGGATTGGCATAGCATCGGCCCGTTGCGCTCACTTGGGGAGTGAATCATCGGACGGAAGATCTTCCTCTCTGTCTCTCCTCTCTCTGTATATCCACCTTTCCAATAAAAAAATAATAAAAATAAATCTTTAAAAAAATATATATATATATAAATAAATAAAATATCTAAACAACACAAAAATGAAACTGGACAATTATGCTGACAGCCAGGTAATGAGATTAAACAGCTATGGCTACACACTAAGGGAGGGGAAACCAAAACACCGTCCCTCCTGCTAAATTAGTCACCTGGAAAACCTGACCTGATCCATTAATACTGTTCTACAGACGAGGCACATATCCAATAAATGGCCAAAATAAAATCATTAGAATTCCTCAAGAATAAAAACAAGATGTAAACGACATAAATTCAGAACCTGGTACTGCGGCACGGCACATAAAGTCACCACCTGCAATATCAACATTCCATTCAGGCAGCAGCTCAAGTGCCAAACCCTGGGAATGTGTCTGGAGAAGCAGCAAATGACCCAAATAAATGGGCCCCTGGCTGAAGCTCCTGGCTCCTGGCTTCAGCCTAATCCAGCCCTGGAAATTGTGGCCACTTAGAAATTCAAATAACAGATGGAAGATTCCCCTGAACTTCCATAACTCTGTCTTTCAAATAAATAAATCCTCAAAATTTAAAAAAGAAAATAATGTATCTCGTCACTTTACAGCTGGCATCACCATCTGGGCACTAGAGGGGTTTTTCCTTTATTTTTTTTTCTTTATTTTTAACTATCTTTACATAGTTAATTAGAGCACAAAGGTTCAAGGGTTACAGGAAAGTGGATAAGACCATTATTTATACATTTTTTTTCCTGTATCTGAGATAAAGGGGTGATAAATGAAGAAGGCCCACCCAGCCTCCCACCCACGCCAGGTCCCGGATGTGGGGCATGCTCCGAGGGTCTTGCTCAGGTGGTTTTGATAGTTCAACAGTTCTGAATTGCTGCCAGTCTCGCCAAGCACGATGAAATCTCTTCAGAGCCCGCTGACCGACACAGTCCACCTGGAGTCTCCGCGGGGCGTGAGGCTTTGTCCTCAACACAGGACATACATGCTTCTGTCTTGCCAAAGCAACTTCGAGTAACCACCTGACTCAGCCAGCTCTTCTACACTTCCTACTTCCGGTGTCAGTGCTTTCAACCAGAAAGCCAACCTTCAGCAGTGTACTCAGCAAGGGCATTTTGCTCTAAGAACTTTCAGAATTATGCACAGGTGGTGGGCGTACCCTAGCATCTACTCCAGAGAGGACACCCACAACCACAACAGGGCTTGGTTTTGTTGGGGATTTTTGTTTATTTCTTTTTAAAAATTTATTTATTTTTATTGGAAAGTAAGACGCACAGAGAGGAGAAGAGAGGATCTTCTGACCGCTGACTCACTCCCCAAGTGGCCCCAACAGCAAGAGCTGAGTCAATCCCAAGCCATGCGCCCGGAGCCTCTTCTGGGTCTCCCACACAGGTGCAGGGTCCCAGAGCGTTGGCCCGTCCCTGACTGCTTTCCCAGGCCACAAGCAGGGAGCTGGATGGGAAGCAGGGCTGCTGGGATTGGAACCGGCAACCATATGGGATCCTGGCGCATTCAAGGCAAGGACATTAGCTGCTAGGCTACTGCACCGGGCCCAATACCTACACTTTCATTAATACTTTTCTTCATAAAAGTGCATTTTACTATACATGTTTTAGTATCCCAATTTCACTTTACTTACCAGCCATATTAAAATTCTGTCACTGCTTGAATATTTTTTAAAGACTTTATTTGAAGCAAAGAGGGACAGAGATGATAAGATTGAATTAGAGTCCATCCATTAGCTCAACCCACAAATGCTTGCAGCCAAGGCTAGGCTGAACCAAAGCCAAGAACCCAGAATTCTAGTTGGCAGGTAAGGAACCCAAGTCTTTGGGTCATAATTTTATAAACTTTCTCTCAAGTGCATTAGCAGGAAGCTGGATGGGAAGCAGAGCAGCTGGGACCCAACCAGCTAAAATCCACACAAGCTAGAGTCCCAGCCCTCCGACTGGGAATACAGGTATACCAAGAGGCAACTTAACCCACTGTGCCACAATGCCCACTCCTGAACATAATTTATACAGCATGAGAGCACAAAAAATGCTAACTATATGTACCAAGGCTTACAAAAATTTTGTTCACTGCAACACAAATGAGTCATTAATTGTGTAACTAGTTTATCTTTTTAAAGAACATTATATATATATATATACACATTTATAAGGGAGAAAAAAATCCACCAGATCTACAGTCAGTCAACTTAGAAGGATTTGGTCTACTTATAGATGTAATGAACAATAAAACAAACAAACAAACAAAAACACCTAGGGCTACTCCACACTAATTAGACGTGTGTGTGCACGCGTGCGCGCGTGTGTATGTACGTGTGTATTAAAGAAAAATGACAAGTACTGGTGTAGTTGTAAAGAAACTGGCCCTCTATTCTTCACTGATGGCAAAGCAAAACAGTTTGGCAGGGCCTCACAAAGCCCTAACTGCCCTGTCACCAGCAACTCCACCCTCACTTACACGCCCAAAAGAACTGAGAACAGGGACTCCTATCTGTCCACCGATACACACAGCAGCATTGTTCACAACAGCCACAATGTGAAAGCCATTCAAACATCCATCAACAAGCAAAATGTGAATCTATTCATAGCACAAAATATTGTTCAGCCATAAGAGGAAATCAAAGATCCATACGTGTCATCGCATGGATAAGCTTTGCAAACACACCAGATGAAATTGGGGCTTCCCTGTATCATAGCATGTAAAACCACCACATGCAACACTGGCATCCCATATGGGCACCAGTTCAAGCCTCCGCTGCTCCATTACAGGTCCCTGTTGACTGCCCACTAAAGTACTGGAAGACAGCCCAAGTCTTTGGGCCCCAGTACCTACTTAAGAGTCCCAGAAGAAGCTTCTGGCTACAGACCAGCCTAACTCCAGCTGTTACAGCCATCTGGGAAGTGCCTGGCTTCTCCCTAGCACAGCTGCAAGTCTTCTGGGGAGCATGCATGGGACAAGATATCTCTCCTTTTCTCTATGGCGCTAGTTCGCATCCTGACTGCTCCGCTTCCCAACCAGCTCCCTGCTTGTGACCTGGGAAAGCAGCAGAGGATGGTCCAAGGATTTGGGTCCCTGCACCTGCATGGGAGACCCAGAAGAAGCTCCTGGCTCCGTATCAGCTCAGCTCCGGCCACTGTGACCATTTGGGAAGTGAACCAGCAGATGTAAGATCTTTCTATCTCTCCTCCCTACAGATATGCCTTTTCAATAAACATTTTTAATTTCAAAAAACATTCTCTATGCCTCACTCCCTCCCCCAAATAAGGAAAAAAAAAAAAACACTAAATAACAGCCACACACACACACACACAGACTCAGCCTCAAGCAACAGGGTTTTTCTTTTTATGTTTGTAGAAAAAGAAATTAATCATTACACAGGAAGCATCCATTTGAGTATAATCTAATGAAATTTCCTACAGCCATACCACCCTGAACGCGCCCAATCTCATCTGAGTATAATCTAATGGAATAATAAACTCACCAGATGCAAAGCGTTCTTGAAGAGGAGCTCAAGAAGAGAAACATCATTAGTGAATGAGAAGGAAAAAAGGTCAGGGAGTTATGTTTCAAAAGAAGGCTTTTTGAAATGGCTCTTAGAGGGCCCAGTGCGGTGGCCTAGCGGCTAAAGTCCTCGCCTTGAACGCGCTGGGATCCCATATGGGCACCAGTTCTAATCCCGGCAGCTCCACTTCCCATCCAGCTTCCTGCTTGTGACCTGGGAAAGCAGTGGAGGACGGCCCAAACCCTTGGGACCCTGCACCCGCCTGGGAGACCTGGAAGAAATTCCTGGCTTCTGGCTTTTGATCGGCTGCGCAGTACCGGCCGTTGTGGTCACTTGGGGAGTGAATCATCGGACAGAACATCTTCCTCTCTGTCTCTCCTCCTCTCTGTATATCTGACTTTGTAGTAAAAATAAAATGAATCTTTTAAAAAAATTGTTTTTCAATAGCTTTTTTCTTTTTAAGATTCATTTGTTTTCACTGGAAAGGCAGATTTACAGAGAAGGAGAGAGGGAAGTTCTATCCGCTGGTTCCCTCCCCATAGGCCTAAAGGAGCCGAACCAATCTGAAGCCAGGATCTTCTGGGCCTCACGTGGGTGCAGGGGCCCAAGGCGCTGGGCCATTCTCAACGTTTTCCCAGGACATAAGCAGGCAGATGAATGGGAAGTAGAGCAGCCAGGACACGAACCGCCACCCACACAGGATGCTGGTTAGCCTACTGAGCCACTTTGCCAGGCCCAATAGTTTTTAATTACATTTAGTTGCTGCATCTGATTCCAACATCAACTTTAGAACATTTTTATCGCCTCAAAGGAACTCCTATCACAACCACAGCCCATTCTCCACCTCCCCTGGCCCCCAATCGATTCTGTGTTTCTATGGGTTTGTCTGCTAAGGAGTTCTCACACTAATGCAATTATCAGTAGATTTTTCTGCCTTGTTCTTTCACTTAACATATGTTTTCAAGGTTCACCCATGTTGTGGCTTTTATCACTACAGCATTTCTTTTTATTATTGATACTACTAATATCCCATTGATTTAAGATCAATGTGATTTTAATAATTTCAGAAACATGGGGTTGGTTCAGTGGCTCAACAGGCTAATCCATCATCTGCAAGCACCAGGATCCCATATGGGTGCTGGTTAGCAGCCACATGGGAGACCACAAGAGGCTTGTGGCTTCTTATTAATTCGTCTCCAGGTGTTGCTGCCATCTGGGAAGTGAAGCAGCAAATGGAACAGCTTCACCTCTCCTCTCTGTAAATCTGACTTTCCAATAAAAAATTTCAGAAACATAATTTTGCATTCAGCATTTTTCATGTTGTATTAATCAGCTTTTTATTACCTCAATAAAGTATCTGAGACAATCAGTTTTATAAAAAAAATATTTACTTAGCCCAGTTTCAAAAGTACAAGTCCAGATCAGGAGGCCCATTGCTCCTGCCTTTGATGATGCAGTGTGGATGGAGGAAGGGTCGCAGAGCAAGCCAGGGTGTACACAGAATAGCTAGGCCAGAGCTCAGACTTCAATAATAATCCTCTGGCAAGAACCACCTTCCAAAGGCATGACCCCAACCGACCTGAGGACCTCCCACAAGGCCCCACCTGCTAAACACCAGAACCAGTATCTTAAGAATTCAACCTCTTGGACCCAGCGGGTGGCCTAGCGGCTTAAGTCTTCACCTTGACCGCCCCAGGATCCCACATGGGCATCAGTTCTAATCCTGGCAGCTCCACTTCCCATCCAGCTCCCCGCTTGTGGCCTGGACGAGCAGTCAAGGATGGCCCAGTGCTTTGGGATCCTGCACCCATGTGGGAGACCTGGATGGAGTTTCTGGCTCTGGCTCCTAATCGGCGCAGCACCAGCCGTTGTGGTCACTTGGGGAGTGAATCAATGACAGAAGATCTTTTTCACTGTCTCTCCTCCTCTCTGTATGTTTGACTTTGTAATAAAAATAAATAAATCTTTTTTAAAAAAAGGAAAGAATTTAGCCTCTTGACACCATTAATTTATGACTTTGGGGTAGACACCTACAAGAGTTTGAGGGTCAGATCATATTCAAATCACAGCGCACGTAATAAATGTTTCATAGATATCCTTGAGAAGCAAGGAGCCAAACCACAGTTGACACATTCACTTTACTATTTATTGTTCATCTGAATTGTTCCTAGTTTTTTCTACTGTGAATAATTTTTTTTAAGATTTATTTATTTTTATTGGAAAGTCAGATACACAGAGAGGAGAGACAGGAAGATCTTCCGTCCGATGATTCACTCCCCAAGTGACTGCAACGGCCAAAGCTGCGCTGATCTGAAGCCAGAAGCCAGGAACTTCCTCCAGGTCTCCCATGTGGGTACAGGATCCCAAGGCTTTGGGCCGTCCTCGACTGCTTTCCCAGGCCACAAGCAAGGAGCTGGATGGAAGTGGGGGGCCCATATGGGATCCCAGCGCGTACAAGGCAAAGACTTTAGCTACTAGGCCACTGTGCAGGGCCTTGTGAATAGATTTTCTTAAATGCAAGTGAGAATTCCTTTCTAATCTGTTTTGACTCAGGGAAATGCTTATTCTAGATCAGCCACAGGGGGCAAAAGCTGTGTTCTTCCACGGAAAAACAAAAACTCAAGATTTTGTCTATCCCCAAACTAGATGAAGCATGGATTTAATTTATTTGAAAGACAGTTACACAGAGAAATAACTGACAAGCTAAACTTGTCGCATTCACTGGTTCAATCTCTAAAAGGCCAAAACAACTGGAATGGAACAGGCCAGGAGCCAGCAATTGGCACTTATGACCGGGGTCCAAGCACTTCTTCATAGGCAGGGAACTGGAGGAAGCAGAGCAGCCAGAGATGGGGGACAGCTGAACCCAATGCTGCTACAGCCCAGCCATCAATGTTAAAATCTGCCTGAAGGCAAAAGAACGCCTCAAAATACCTACAGTGAGGATGAAAATACATTTACAAAGACACAGTAACCATTAACTAGCCTGATTCTTTCACTGAAACCTACAGGGATGAAGAAAGGTAAACGTTCTATCCAAATACAATGCCTGCGATCTTGTTGCTTTGAAGACCGCTTTTATTTCCACAGCAAACTGGAGGAAGCCATCTGACTGCAACACTGGTATTTACCTCTCACTGCTGAATGCTAGTGAATCAAATCAGAAAGGCAGAAGGGGCAGGAAGATGACACTGGCCGCGCCAGGGTACACTCAGAAGCAGACAGACATACTGAGTGCACTCAAACCTCCCAATCATTAACTGGAAATGTAAACAACCTTTACATCACAAAAGAGGTTTAAACTCTACACTACTTTCAGAATTGCTAATTCCCACCCCGTAAAGTCTCTTAGAATCTGGTCTTAAAACTACCCACCAAGTGTACCTAAAAAAATACTATGTATACTGATTGGAATGTGATGCCAATTAACACACTTTGTAATTTGCCCAAGAACTTCAACACCCTGAGCCAAAACCAATAACAAAGAAACAACACGCACTTGACATTTTCCTTGGTTAAACTAAGATTCTAGAAGTAATTTTAGAAGAAAGGCAAACAGATCTGAAGTTAACTACTAAAATCATCGACAGCTGCACAATTCTGGGAAAAAAAAGGAGTAACAGAATGATTCAAATATTGTGAAATTAGATGAAATCTTTAATATGTAATGAAGCTTACTTTTTACTCACAACTAAGGCAAGGATAGAATCCTCAGCCACGGCTCTCATGATTACAGATGGGTAAGACAGTTTAACTCTACATCAGAAGCACTGACTGAATTGGGACCCAAATACCTAGCTTTACACTTTGAACCCAGTCAGAAGAGCAAGCAGGGGACTCATCCACACACTCTAAAACATAAAACGTAAAGCCTAAGCAATTAATCTAGTGCTCTCTGATTTTCCAATTTACTCAAGATAAGCCATCCCCTCCCCCCAAGTAATTTATTTATTTTTTTTTTTAGATTTATTTTTATTATTTTTTCAAAGGCAGATATACAGAGAGGAGAGACAGAGAGGAAGATCTTCCGTCCGATGATTCACTCCCCAAGTGAGCGCAACGGGCCGATACTATGCCGATCCGAAGCCAGGAGCCTCTTCTGGGTCTCCCACGTGGGTGCAGGGTCCCAAAGCTTTGGGCCGTCCTCGACTGCTTTCCCAGGCCACAGGCAGGGAGCTGGAAGGGAAGCGGGGCTGCCGGGATTAGAACCGGCGCCCATATGGGATCCCGGGCGTGCAAGGTGAGGACCTTAACCACTTGTGCCACCGCGCCGGGCCCAAAGTAATTTATTTTTGAAGAATAACACGTACGGTCTACACAACTTTAAAAAAAAAAAAAAAAACTTTTCAAGTGAAAGCTGGATTTGTGGTTCCATTAACCCCCTCACTGTCATGGTAGTCCACCATCTTTCAAAAACAGTCTTAAAAATTCTCCTCTGCCAAGTCAATATTCAGGCACGCTCTTCGCTTACCAAGTTCTCAACATCAGGAATACCACGCACAGCCTATTCTCCTAACACGCAAACAGAAGTACTCCATTTGTAATATTTTCTATTTGGGGGCAGGAAGCTAATGAAGTTTTATCTGAAACTTAAAAGTAACATAATCATACACTTGCTACTCATAAACTACTTGAAATACGAATTTGAAGTTACTAATTTTATTTTCCACTTCATAATCTAATAATTCTGAATAAGCCAAATTTAACTTAAGAAATATAGTTGTTATTTAATCCTTGAAACACAAAAAGGGATATATTCTAACTCAAAGCAACTAATTCCAGAGGTGCTATGTTATTTAACTATTTTAAGATTTTTATTTATTTTTATTGGAAAGGCAGATGTACAGAGAGGAGGAGAGACAGAGAGGAAGATCTTCTGTCCATTAATTCATTACCCAAATGGTCGCAACGGCCACTGCTGTGCCAGTGCTGTGCCGATCTAAAGCTGGGATCCAGGAACTTCTTCCAGGTCTCCCACATGGGTGCTGGGTCCCAAGGCTTTGGGCCGTCCTCCTCTGCTTTCCCAGGCCACAAGCAGGGAGCTGGATGGGAAGTGGAGCTGCTGGGATTAGAACTGGCGCCCATATGGGATTCCGGTGCAATCAAGGCAAGGACCTTAAGCGCTACCTTGCCAGGCCCTTAACTATTCTTTATATCATCTTTTAGATACTTGCTGCCATAAATGACCAGTTTAATTTGCTTCTGTTAAACACCACAAAATATATTCAATTTACTTGGGCCCTGCCTTGTTTGAGGCACACACTTTCTTCAACTACTGATAAGACTGCACAAAACTAAACAAAACTAAACAATTCCACTACAACTACAATCACAAGCATGACATAGCTAAAAGGTAAGTTTATAGAACAGAAACAGTAGCAGGTTTACTTTCCAGCTACCCAGCATCCAATTGGTCAAGTGTTTCTGTTACATTTTCAACAGCCTCTCCCTTGAAGGGATAAAGAGTGAGCACAAGCCAAGAGAATCTCAGCCCTTCACTGGTATATAATCTACACAACCCTAGACCTAGGAGCACCTATCTAAAGTCAGTTAATAACGTCTCTAACAGAAGGATTATTCCAAACAATGCAGCTATTTTAGGAAACCTAGGTTCTCAGTACTAAGGGACAACAAAATTGCAATCTGGGAAAATCAACCTAGAAGTAGTTTGCTACCTAAGATAAAATGCATCAACCAGGGCTTGGTGGGGTGGCCGAGCAGCCCAAAGCCTTGGGACCCTACATCCCTTGTGGAAGACCTGGAAGAAGCTCCAGGCTCCTGGTTTTGGATTGACTCAGCTCCAGCCACTGTGGCCATTAGAGGAGTGAATCGAAGGACAAAGGACGGAAGATCTTCCTGTCTCTCCTCTCTGTATATCTGACTTTCCAATAAAAACAAAATAAATCTTTAAAAAAAAAAGATACATCAGCCAAACTAAAACAATTAATTACTTTCTAGACCTATTCAGCTGGGGATTTTTTAGATTTACTATTATTAGCATTATTTGGGGAAGGGGGAGGCAGATCTACAGAGAGGAAGATCTTCCATCTGCTGGTTTACTCCCTAAGTGGCCGCAACGGTAAGAGCTACGACAATCCGAAGCCAGGAGCCAGGAGCCTCTTCCAGGTCTCCCACACAGGTGCAGGGTCCCGAGGCTTAGGGCCATCTTCTACTGCTTTCCCAGGCCACAAGCAAGGAGCTGGATGGGAAGTGGGGCTGCCGGGATTAGAACTGTCGCCCAAATGGGACCATGGCACATGCATGGCAAGGATTTAGCCTCTAGACTATCCCACTGGACCCTCAGATGCTTCTTTTAATCTGACAATTTCTATCTAAGAAACATGATGTATATAGGGACAACATTTAAAATTTAGAATGGGGCTCCGGCGGCATGGCCTAGCAGCTAAAGTCCTCACCTTGAATACGCCCCTGGGATCCCATATGGATGCCGGTTCTAATCCCAGCAGCTCTACTTCCCATCCAGCTCCCTGCTTGTCGCCTGGGAAAGCAGTCGGGGGTGGCCCTAAGCTTCGGGACCCAGCACCCATGTGGGAGACCTGGAAGAAGTTCCTGGCTCCCGGCTTCAGATCGGCATAGCATCAGCCGTTGCACTTACTTGGGGAGTGAATCATGGGATGTAAGATCTTCCTCTCTGTCTCTCCTCCTCTCTGTATATCTGACTTAATAAATAAATAAAATAATAATAAAAAAAATTTGGAATGACTAGAAGGTACCAAAGTTATGAAGTCAACATTTTGTAAGTATAACTTTAGGACAGTCTTTTGCAGGAAGCTCTTAGGAAGATCAACTCAGTTTATTCACCACTGTATAAATGCAGAACACCTGATATCAAACGCTAATCAAAAACGCTTTTTAAAGGGTTTAACAAAGCCAATCTTTTCAATTACTATCAGCTTCAACTTCATGGGGGGGAGGGTGATAGAAGAGTAATCAGCAAGAACAATCAGCCAAGTATTTGATACAGTGCAAATTAAACCAACTGTAATGCACCCCTCTCCACAACGACAAGACAAAGTCCCTTCGCACAATCTTGCATCTTTTCTTTAATTATTTCCACCACGCAGTCCGGACTGTCAACTGTTCCCCAAACTCATCCCAAATCCCGTAGGCCTCCAGGCCTTGACTGTCACCCAACCGAAGGCCTCACCGCCCCCTCACCAAAGCCCTTCAAAACGCACCAGTCCCCCGCCAGCGCACCAGCTTCTTCAAATGCCCCAAGCAAAGCGAGCTGCTCTGAATTCCCAGCACCCTCACCAGCCAGTCCTCAAGGCACCGCACTGTCGTCACGCCTGGGCACCCTCTCTGCTCCGGCCAGAAGCACTCGCTGGCTGGACGCACTGTCCACTCCCGTCAAGAGATCCCTAGGACTCGGGTCCCATCTCAAGGAGACCCTTACATTCTTTCCAGCAGAGGACGGAGCCCAGCGGCACACCCGGGGCCCCGCAGAGAACAGTGAATGAACACAAACCTCCCGGGGTCTCTCGAGACGGCCCAACTTGGGTCTGGGCTCCGACAAGGCACTGGCGATGCACCGACCCGGCTGCCCCTCACTTTCCCACCAAAGACAACCCTCGCCTGCCAAGCGCCCCGAGGCCAAGGCTCGGGATAAGCATCCCAAACCTCTCATTAGTCACCCACAGACACCTGAAACCCCAGGCGAAGCCCCTGTATCCTTGTGGCGGGGCACCGACCCATCTGCTCGGTTCTTCCCCGATTCCACTTCGCCCAACCTAAAAGGGTGTCACTTGACTGACGGGGCCCTGGAAGATGGAGCAAGCCCGTCCCGCCCCCACCCCGCAGTCCGCGCGACCAAAGAAAAGGAATTAGCCGGTCTGACTGACCACACACACACACACACACACACACACACACACACACACACACACACACAGCGGGCAGCTCTGGGCAGATTTTTCTCCCAGTGCCAAAAAATGAGGAATGCGCACTGGGCAGAAGGCTGGCGCTGGCATGTTTCCGAGAAACACAAGGAAATCTGCAATGGGGACGTGGGAACCGGGCTCGCCGGCGATGACACCGGGCACGGGGCCCGGCGAGCGCCACCCGGGGTGACAGCGGCCTGCCCGGCCTCCGCTCGCCAGCCCCGGGGCCGTTCCGAGCGTCCAGCGCCGCCCGGACCGGGTCGGCTGGGAAGCCGAGCCGACCCCTGCCCCGGCGTCCCGGCCCCGCAGCCTACCTGAGGGAGCCGAGCCGCCCCCGCGTCCGTCCCGTCGTCCGGCTGCGGCTTCTCGTCCGCTCCTCCTCCCTGCGGCGGGTGAAGGAACGGGAGGCAGTCACATTCGGCGCGTCCCCAAGCCAGGGGACGGGGCCCCGGGAAGCCCTCGCATCCTCGCACTCGGGCTCCGCGCCTCAGGGCACACGCCCTAAAGCCCGGCCAGCTGTCCCTTCTCGGGACCCCAGGAGAGCAGCACAGAAAGCGTTCCCGCCTCACGTTCGCTCTCCTCTTACTCCCGCCATCTAAGATGGCGGCTCCAGAGCCCGCGATGAAGAGACTCTCGGGCGGCCCGGGCGAGCGAGCCCTCCGCTCGGTGCTCCTCCTCCCGACCTGCGGCTCCCCACTTGTGCGCCGGCCCTCCCGGAGGACCGTGGATTTCAAGTTCGGCTCAGGGATCTATCGCTCAGGTCTGAGCTGCGGCCCCGCCTCCCGAGGCGTGGCCTCTCCCGGGCCAGTGGCCGCCATTTCGGAGCCGAGGCTGTCTTGAGGCGGTGTGATCGAGGAGCTGGGGGTCGGAGGGGCGGCTTCCTCCGTCTTCTGTGGCTCGGGAGATACCTGGCGGTGCCGGAGGACACAGAACAGTTTCCAACTTGGGCGCGTCCAGTCCGAACCACACACTAGAGCAATCGAGTCCCGAAGCTACCACTAAATGAGAAAAGCCCCAAAGACTTGGAGGCCGCATTTGTTTCACCTGTTAACTCTGGGGCAGGTGATCGAAAACTCTTGATCATCTCCAGTCGGCCCCAGGCAGAGGGAAAGCTTTTTATGTGCGGGGTAATCGCTGAAAGGTGCCCGTACGCAACCCGTTCCTACCTTTTTGCATCAAAAATGGTCTTTTACTGAGCAGGTCCCGTGATGAGCTTTTTGGAAGTGACCTAGGGGTATCGAATGACAAGTAGAAACGTTGTCCTGGGCACTGGAATCAGCCATAAGAATTTCTCCCTCCGAGGGGTGAGAGCCAGAAAACGAAGAAATTCAGAAAATCCGCGTCGCAATGTCCCTACCCAGATCTTAGTGACCAGACGCTGTGGGCTGATGTCTCCAAACATCAGAAGGCTCCTGATGTGGAGCAGCCTCCAGGGCAATTGTTTGTTTTGTTTTTGGGATAACTAGATGTAACTAACACCTACCTGCCTTACAGGATTGAATGGTGTTTAAAAAAAAAAAAAAAAACAGAGACCTCTGAGTACAAAGCCTGGGATTTAGAGATTTGGAGCCTGACTGGCTTTGGGTTTAGACTTTGGCACTTTGTTATCTGTGACTTGGACAAGTCATCTAAACTCCATTCCCTAGTCTGCAAGGGGATCCCCACCTGCTGGAGTTGCAAGCGGGAAGGAGAAGCTGTGTTCACAGAGGCATCTATCTGTTTACTGGAGGCCAAGGGAAGCCTCACTGGCCCACCCCCAGGCCATTCCTCCTCCTTTCAGCTTCTCCCCCCTCTCCCAGCAAACTTAGGCTTGTTCCTCCTTCACACTGCAGCTGAGCTATACGAAGGGCTACTTCGTTACAGTTTGATGAGGTGAAATTCACAAAATGAACCTCTTGATTCAAAACATTCTTTAACCCAGTCTTTCAAATAAGTTTTTCTTTTCAAATTGCTTTAAAGAATGGACACACCAAGCATTGTTACATCAAATAGGAGGGAAAGAATGATGGACATGAAGGAAGGCTAACACGGAGAGCCCCCTGGCTGTTGGGGTGTTCCACTTCCTAAAGTAGGATGTGCTTGGATGAGTATATAGAAAAGGTGTGTGTTTACATCTCCACACATTTGCTACACCAGTGGAAAAAGTGTCAAAAGATGGACAGTAAAGGCTTTTTCTTTTTAAAAGAGTATTTGTTTGAAAGAGTTACAGGGAGGCAGAGAGAGAGAGATCTTCTACTGCTGATGCACTCCCCAAATGGCTCCAATGGCCAGGACTGGGCCAGGCAGGAGCCAGGAGCTCCCGCTGCTTCTCCCGTGAGTGCAGGGGCTTAAGCACTTGCACCATCTGCTGCTGCTTCCCCAGGTGCATTACAGAATTGGATCAGAAGTAGAGCAGCCAGGATTCAAACCAGCACACCCATTTGGGATACCAGCTTGCAGAATGCTGAAAACACTGCCCTTTAGTTAGAACTTTAAACCTGGTAGAAAAAAAGTGCATTTTCCAAATGACGGAAAACTCAACAATAGCCATGAAGTAGCTGTTTGCCATAGTACCAGCACTGTAGTTCAGAAGGTTCAGCCACTACCTGGAAAACCAGCATAATGTGATGCTCTATTTCTGATCCATCTCCCTGCTAGTGTACCTGGGAAAACAGTAGAAGTTGATGGGAGTGCTTTGTCCCCTAATACCCATGTGGAAGACATAACAAGTGTTGGAGGCTCCAGCTTGGACCTGCTACAGCTCTGGCTGCGGTATCCATTCAGGTAGTGCACCAACAGACAGAAAGCTTTCTCTCTCTCTCTCTCTCTCTCTCTCTCTCTCTCTCTCTTTCTCTTTCTGCCTTTCAAAAAAACAAATCCTTTAAAAAGGAAAGAAGGGGGCCCAGTGTGGTAGGCTCGCGGCTACAGTCCTCGCCTTGCATGCACCAGGATCCCATATGGGTGCCAGTTCTAATCCCGGCAGCCCCACTTCCCATCCAGCTTTCTGCTTGTGGCCTGGTAAGGCAATCGAGGACAGCCCAAAGCCATGTAAACAGTTCCACAACCAAGTGATACACTCGCACTCCCGTGGCTCTCCTGGCCAGCAAGGGCAGACACCCAGCCGCAGGAGGGAGGGAAGGAATAGCCAGCCTTGCCACGGTGGGGCAGGAAAGCTGAGTCTTAGAGGAGGAGTCAGAATTTTCCAGATTGAGAAGGTAGGAGTGCAGGGCAGAGAGAAGAAAGGATGGGCCCAGGCACAGAGGTGTGACTAGTGTGATGGTTGACCTGGCTAAGGCAGACAGCAAACAGAATGCTGGAGGAGCAGAAGGTACCTGGCCTGGGATCAGTCCCCCACCGGGAGTAGATGGGAGAGTGAGGCTCCAAGTTGGAGAGTTGGGGTGACCACTACAACGTGCAGGGTGTCACCTGGAGTCACCTGGAATGGCAGCGATAAAGGAAGACGTGTGTTCTTCCGTAAGTTCCTCAGGAGTGTAGAAATTGGAAGGATCTCTGTGGAAATTAGTTGGGCAATGTCCAGATTCTCAGTAGGATCCAGCCCTTCCTCCAGGCCTGGACCCTTAGGTAGTCAATCTGTGAAGTGCGGCACACACAGCTGGTGCCTTACCACCTTGCCTGCAACCTCAATGAATATCATACAGCTGGAAGAAAGAAAGATGAACTCCCTGGGCTTGGCTGGGGGAAGATGGCCAAGAAATATTGTTGAATTAAAAAAACACTGGCTTATAAAGGCTTAAATCTTATTGGGAAGACATTCTGAGCGCACCCAGTGACCACAGGCCATGGCACACAGGGCTCAGGAGAAGGGGAAATAGGCTCCTGCCTGGCTTTTCTATTTTTAAAGGTTTGAGCCATGTGAGTGTGTTACCCAGTCATGGGGAAAAAAAAAAAAAGGCTGAAATTCAGAACCAATGGTGTCACCAAGCCAGAGAGCAGGGTAAGCAACCTGACTGCCAGCACCTTCTTAGTGGCTCGCATCCCCCCAGTTGCTCACAGATCCACTGCCACCCTCCCGGGGACTCCCCAGGACAGACTCTGTAACAGCCCACCCCTTGCCACCTGGCCATCTCTTAGCAGGATCTGAGCTACTTTCTCTGCAACTTTCAACGCTTCCTGCTACTCTAGCCGACATCCTGCCTGGCCCAGCCTCCCTGCTCTCATTCCCCTCAGCTACTGCATGCTTGACAGGGGCTGAGTGGGACTGGGGAAAGCCACCCTGGCCCAGGCATGGCAGTCCCTCTGGGACCACATCCACCAGGACAGTGGGAAGGGGAGGGGACTTCCTTCTCCTACACATGACAGCTAGCAGGAGGGGGAGCCATGAGCCATGGGCACATGCAGGCTAGCCCTGCACCAGAGGAAGCATAACATTAAATAGCAAATATAAAACCCCGAGACAGGACAAGCAATACAGTGGGAGAAAGCAAACAGTTCTACATTTAGAAAGTTAATGACAATTTTCTCCCCTTACGTTTTGGACAGGGTCCTGTGTTGACATTTTGCACTAAGCCTTACAAATTTCAGCTGACCCTAAGCAAAGGCCAGCAGGGTCACAGAGCCCTTAAAACTTGCCAATCTGCCCAAACAAGGTTATAGAGATACACTGCCCAGAATAAAACGAGCAACCACTCATCATACTATTTTAACTTGGAGCCTTGTCACCAAACCACGCTGTCTGTGGTCAGCTTCTGTTCCAATTGTCCATGATTGTGCAACAGTCACTCTGCTGGGGCTCAGAGCCAACACATCACTTGGCCCATTCTGCTTGGTGACCTCAGGACATGGGTGCTATGTGAGGGCTCAGACTCCCAGTGAACAATGTGGATGATAATTATTAAAAAAAAAAAAAAAAAAAAAAAAACTTTAGAGACTGGTATGATAGTTCAATTGGCTAATCCGCCATGTGCTACAAACACTGGAACCCCATATGGATGCTGGTTCATGTCCCAGCTGTTCCTCTTCCCATCCAACTGCCTGCTTAGGGACTGGGAAAGCAGCAGAGAATGGCCCAGACCCTTGGGATGCCTGGATAAGGCTCCTGGCTTCAAATTGGGCAGTTGTGCTCATTTGGGGAGTGCGTCAGCACATGGAAGATATTTCTGTCTCTCCTTTTCTCTGCAAATCTGCCTTTAATTAAAAAAATTACATCTTTAAAAAGGTTTTTTTTTTTTTTCCTTTGAGATTCATAAAGACAGAGCAAGAAAGAGCTTGTGTCTGCTGGTCCACTTTCCCAAATGTCCACAGTTGTCAAGACTGGGCTGAATCAGGCCAGAGCCAAGAGCCAAGAACTCATTCCGCATCTCTCACATGGGAAGAGCTGCCACTGAGCTGTCACCACTGCCTCCCAGCATCTGCGTTAGCCCGGAGGTGGAATCGGGAACCAAGGCAGTCGGATGTGAAATGCACAAATCTTACCTGGTATCCTAATTGGAGGCCAAAAGCCAGCCCCGGCAGGCTCATTCTCCTAAGCACTTAGGATCACAAGTGCTAGACTCAGGTGAAGCAACTGTCAGCCCGTGAGTCAAGAAGAAGGGGTGCACCTCAGGGTGGTGGGGTGGTAAGGGACAGGAGGGATCATGGCAGCCATCTTTGAGATGTGCAAACACATACACCTCTGATATATTTTAAAATCAATCTCTTTAATGATCTTGTAAGAAGCATAAGAAATTTGAATCTTAGGGGCACTTCCAAAAATTCATGGAAAATAAAATTAAAGAATATTTATCATGGCACAAAAAAAAAAAAAAATGGGGAGAATCCAGGCATAGTATTTTCATAATACACATTTTCCGTGAGCTTTTTGAACAACCGTTATGTTTGTAAGGTTATGAATTTCAAGCACTTAAACTACATAACCATTATTTAATTTCAGTTATTTAAAACATGTTTATATGTATTCAAAAAGCAAAGAGACAGAGAGATCTTCCATCAGCAGTTTCAGCTTCCGTTGACAGCCACACGACTGAGCAAGCTCAGCCTTCCAGGCACCATGGTGCCACTGACTGCACCTTGACCTTGGTGAGATTTTCACTATTGCTTCAGGACAGATCTTGAGCTATATCCCCAGCTACACCTGGATCTCATCCCTCTTACACCATGCGAGATAACAGATGTGTGCTGTTTCTGGCACCAAGTCTCGGGGGTATCCTGTTACACAGCACAGCAGGTGCACAGGAAAACACAGATACTTGGATGGGTTGAGTGAGGCGATGCCTGATGCATGATACGGGCTGGGTCCTCCACAGCAGGTTCATACCTTATCTGAAGTAGTTGGTTATAGAGGACTTCAGTGGTTGTCTTCCCTTCTTTTCCTAAACAAAGTTTCAGGATCCACTCCTCACCTGGTCTCAGCCTGTCTGGTTGGCTGGGATCCTCTCTCCGTGAATTCAGTGGTTTTAGAAGTGGGTCACCTGGATGGCAGCCCAGCCACAGCATTTACAAGCTGTGTGACCTTGACAGGGGCCTAACCTTGCAGAGCCTCTGTGTCCTAATCTCATGGTGGAGCAATGAATACATGCTCCATAGAGCTATTGAGGGAGTTAGGCAGATAAGATGTGCAAAGTGCTCCTGGACCAGCAACTGATCCTTCTCCTTACCTCTTCTCATAGCTTTTCCACCCTTCAGATCATTTCGCTGCTACAGAGCCTCAGAAGTGGAAGAACTGGACAAACTGGTATAGATGTTTTCATGGCCCCAAAGCTGCACTGCCAACTCGCTCTCTGAACCCTCCTGCCTTCTCTGCTTCCAGCAAGACAGCGATGTTGCTGGTTCTGCTGCACTTTGGTCAGCCCAAAACATTCTTTTTTTCTGTTGGTTATTGGAAAAAAGAAAACACTATATCACTATCTTAGATTATATCACTGCTTAGATATGGAGATGAGTCTTTTTTAAAAGATTTATTTTATTTTGTTTGAAAGACAGATTCGTAGAGAGAAGGAGAGACAGAGAAAGAAGGTCTTCTATTGGCTTCCCCGGATGGCTGCTACAGGTAGAGCAGAGCTCATACCATCCCAGGAGCCAGGCGCATCTTCTGGGTCTCTTACAAAGGTGCAGGGTCCCAACGCCTTGGGCCGTCCTTGGATGGGAAGTGGCACAGCTGGGATGCGAACTGGTGCCCATATGGGATCCTGGTGCTTACAAGGCAAGGATTTAGCCACTAGACTGTTGTGCCAGGCCCATGTCCATGACTTTTGACCACGAGGGTATCAGTACTTTTTTCTTATCAGTACTTAGGATTATTTTCATACTCTACAAGTTAACTTTTTAAATGAAACATTTGTATTTAATTATTTATTTGAAAGACAGAGTGACAGACAGAGATCAATCTTCCATCTGCTGATTTGCTCCCCAATGTCCACAAGACCCAGGAGCCAGGAACTCTACCCAGGTCTCACATGGGTGGCAGGGGCTCAGTTACTTGAGCCATCCCTGCTGCCTCCCAGGCCCACTAGCAGAGAGCTGGATGCGAACCAGAGAAGCTGGGACTCAAACCAACACTCAAGTATGGGATGTGGGCATCCCAAACTGTCTTAGCCCACTCTGCTACAATGGCCACTTGACTTCTTAGAATTTGTTTTTGTTGAAAGTATTTATTTCTAGTCTTTTCATCAAAAAAGATATATTTATTTATTTTTAAGATTTATTTATTCCTTATTTGAAAGGCAGAGTTACAGAGAAAGAGAGAGACAGAAACATTCTTTACCCGCTGGCCTACTCCACAGCTGGTCCCAGGAGCCAGAGCTGAACTGGTCTGAAGCCAGGAATGAGGAGCCTCTTCTGTGTCTCCCACACAGGTGCGGGGTCCCAAGGCTTTGGACCAGTTTCTCGACTGCTTTCCCAGGCCACAAGCAGGGAACTGGATGGGAAGTGGAGCAGCCAAGACATGAACCATCATCTACATGGAATCCTGGTGCTTGCTAGGTAAGGATTCAGCCATTGAGCCATCGTTCCAGGCCCAATTATTTATTTCTCAAGGGCAGAATGACAGACCCAGACAGTATATAAGTGTATGTGTGTGCATTTGTGTATGTGTGTGTGTACGTATGTGTGTTTAAGAGATATATCTTTGATCCACTGGTTCACTCCCCAAGTGACTTCAGTAAATGCCCTTGGTCTTCACCCAGCTGAAGCCAGGAGCTCAAACCTCAATCTAGATCTCCCACTTGGGTGGCAAAGAATCAAATATTTAAATCATTGTTTGTGGGCCTGGCACAGTAACCTAGTGGCTAAAGTCCTCACCTTGCATATACCAGGATCCCATATGGGCTCCGGTTCTAGTCCCAGTTGCTCCACTTCCTATCCAGCATATCCCAATATGCCATGTGGGCATCCTAAGGGTGGCTTAGCTCCCTGCTACACAAGTCTCACCCCTGATTCCAAGTCTTTGATTTGGTTTGCCTTTTCATTTTGAAACTGTTCTGCTTTCATTTTTAGTGATTTTATTGTGCTGCTGATTTTGGCATTTTTTATCCAGAACTCTCTTTCATCTGTATTTTGAAATTCTTCCTTATGATTCATTCTGTGACCTTTAAAGCTATCCCCCGGAGAGGTTGGCTGTGAAGAACTAAAGGTTATAAGGCTGAAACACGCCCCCCTCCAAATATATGTTGAAATCCTAAGCCCCACTGTGTCAGTGTGATGGACTGGCAGATTGAACTCAGGCTAAGACAAGGGTGTCAGGAGTAGGGCAGTAACCCAAAGTGATGGATGTCCATAGCAGAAGGGCAGAGGCCACAGGCGCACAGGCTGTGTGATGGCAGAGGCAAGGCCTGGAGCCACGTGTCTACAGCCAAGGAAAGCCCTGCACGGTCAGCACAGCCAGAGGAGACCAACAGGGAAGGGTTCCGCCCAGAGTGCCGGGGACTTGGCTCTGCTGACTCTTGCAAGTCAAACTCCTGGTCCCTAGAACTGTGGCAGGACACATTTCTGGTTTGGGGAGCTACTGAACGTGTAATACTTTGTGAGAATGGCAGCCCTGGGCACTAAGATTTTCCCATTAAAATGAAATTGAAAAAAAAAAATTCTTCGGGCCCGGCGCGGTGGCGCAAGTGGTTAAAGGTCCTCACCTTGCACGCCCGGGATCCCATATGGGTGCCGGTTCTAATCCCGGCAGCCCCGCTTCCCTTCCAGCTCCCTGCTTGTGGCCTGGGAAAGCAGTTGAGGACAGCCCAAAGCTTTGGGACCCTGCACCCGCGTGGGAGATCCGGAAGAGGCTCCTGGCTTTTGATCGGCATAGTATCGGCCCGTTGCGCTCACTTGGGGAGTGAATCATCGGACGGAAGATCTTCCTCTCTGTCTCTCCTCTCTGTATATCCACCTTTCCAATAACAAAATAATAAAAATAAATCTTTAAAAAATTCTTCTCCCTCTAACTCTCCCTTTCTGTTAATTGTCTTTCAACTAAATAAATAAGTCCTTCTTTCAAAATTGAAGCCATTCCCACCATCTGGGGGAAAAAAAAAAACTCAAAGAGGGACTTGATCTCTACCCTGGAGGTTACACCCAAAGGAAACCCCAGTGATGGGAGAGCCAAGGCCAAAGGTGATGGAGGCAATATAGGCAAGCCTGGAGGAGGTGAGAAACTGTGTTTGGGGGCGAGTGTTCCAGTGGAGTGGGTAAACTGCTGCTTGCAATGCTGGCATCCCGTATAGGTGCCAGTTTGAGTCCTGGCTACTCCACTTCCAATCCAGCCACCTGCTATTGGTCTTTCTCTCTTTTTCGTGCTCTCTGTATCTCCCTCCCTCTCTCTCACTGTAACTATTTACGTCCAGATAAATACATAGTTTAAAAAAAAAAGTCAACTTTTTTCATGATAATAAATGCCTTAGGTCAAGCCAAAGTGCAAATAACAAACTGACAACAAATGTTTGTAATTCAGCTCTTGAATGAAAACTTAGTTTCCCTGGGACCCAGCGCTGTGGCCTAGAGGCTAAGGTCCTCAACTTGAATCTGCCGAGATCCCATATGGGCACCAGTTCTAGTCCCAGCGGCTCCATTTCCCATCAGGCTCTCTGCTTGTAACCTGGGAAAGCAGTTGGGGACGGCCCAAAGCCTTAAGATCGTGCGCTCACGTGGCAGACCCGGAGATCTGGGTTCCTGGCTTCGGATCAGCTTAGCTGCAGGGAGTGAATCATCAGATGGAGGATCTTCCTCTCTGTCTCTCCTCCTCTCTGTATATGTGTCTTACCAATAAAAATAAATATATCTAAAAAAAAAATTAGTTTCCCTAACACGAAAAGACCTTGGAAAATTAGTTTGAGGTAGTCAGTGATCCAATTTTTAAAAATAGTCAGGTGCTTATGGCCTGGGAAAGCAGTAGCGGATGGTCCAAAGCCTTGGGACCCTACAACCACATGGGAAACCTGAAACGCCTGCCTCCTGGCTTTGAATCGGCTCAGTTCCCACTGTTGTGGTCACTTGGGGAGTGAACCAGTGGATAGAATATCTTTCTCTCTGTCCTCTCTGTAAATATACCTTTCCAATAATATATTAATATTAATATTATTTAACCTGACAGGGCTGGTATCTTAGTTCAACAGGCTAATCCTCCACCCTGTGGACCAGCATCCCTGTGGGCACTGGTTCATGTCTCAGCTGCTCACTTCCCATCCAGCTCTCTCCTTGTGGCTTATAAAAGCAATGGAGTTTTTTCGACTCCATGGTGCTGTAAACCATAGCAGCCATTTGGGGAATGAGCCAGCAAATGGAAGACCTTCTCTTTCTGTCTCTCCTTCTCTCTGAATCTGCCTTTCAAATAAAAATAAATAAATATATATATATATTTTTAAAAGTCAATGGATACAAATATTCACAGACAGGAGCATGCGAATGAGCCAAATCAATAAAAAAGCAGTCAGCAAAGCAGTGAAGTTGCGCCAAGAGGCCACGTCTCACCTGCTACACAGGCCAAGGTCAGAGATAGCTGCTAACTCCTTCCCGCCAGGTGCTTTTGGTACACAAGTATGGGGCGATTTCAATATTTTTTAACATCAGACTAAGCTTAGTCTTTTATTCCATAAACTTTTTTTGAAGTACACGTATAATCTTTGTGAAAGCTATTTACTTGAAAAGCAGAGAGAGAGGCTGAGAGGGGGTAAGGGAGAGGGAGGCTGGGAGCAAGCTCCTCCATCGGCTGTTTTCCTCCCCAGTTTGCCCACATCAGCCAGGGCTCAAAGCTGGGAACTCATCTGGATCTCCCACGTGGGTGGCAGGGATTGAGCCACTTGTGCTGAAACCAGGAACGCAGCCAGGATTTTTTTTTTTAAAGATTTGCTTTATTTATTTGAAAAGCAAACTTATGAAGAGTGAGAGCAAGGGGGAGGAATGGGGTCTGGAGGGGAGAGAAACCCTCCATCTGCTGGTTTACTCTGCAAATGGCTGAAATGGCTGGAGACAGGCCAGTTGAAACCCAGGAGCCAGGAGCTTCTTCTGGGTCTCTGGCGTGGGATTTACAGGGGCTTAAGCTCCCCTGCTTTCCCAGGCACACTAGCAAGAAACTAGATCAGAAGTGGAACTGCTGGGTTTCGAACCAGCAAGCATGTGGGATGCCAGCAATGCAGATGGTGACTTAACCCACTACGTGACAGTAGCCAGGTCTTGAACCCAGGCATTTTTTAAAGGACCCAGGTGTCCCATAGCTATACCCAGTACAAATCTACACAGCTTGATGCTTGTGAGAGGAGTGCGGATTAAGACCAGTCATTAGGAGATGTTTTAAGATTCTTTGCAGCATCGCCAGGACAGTGAAGCTCTTGTAATTGTACTTATCCTGGTTATCCGAGTATTAAGCCATCAATTGTGTTAGAAGAAGGAACGAAAGTACAGAAGTTAACTGTAGTGTAATGATTAGCTGTTGGGTTTTTGATTCTTAATTCTGCCACTTGCTTGCTCTGAAGTCTTGGGCCATTTAATCTCAGTTTCCTCATCTGAAAAATAGGTACAACATAACACCAACCGTACAGATTCTTATGGAAAATGACTGGGAGTATGTTTGGGAAGCATTTATAATAGTGCCAATAAACAAAAACTATGGCAATGCCAACAGCTAGTATCACCACAGAGAGGTCCTGGCATCTAAAACCAGATCATTTTAATATACATGTTAGCTTAGTCATTTATCTAGAAAATTCCCCTGTGTCTCCACACATGTTAGCCACCCTGTCTGATTTAGATACTTCTAGATACACTCTCTTCTGGATCTTCCCAAAAGTCCTA
Organism: Ochotona curzoniae; assembly: GCF_017591425.1. Lineage (NCBI taxonomy): Eukaryota > Metazoa > Chordata > Mammalia > Lagomorpha > Ochotonidae > Ochotona > Ochotona curzoniae. Next base: position 6,142,089 of record NW_024466607.1, read on the forward strand.
TAAAGTTGGTTTTAATATTTCCATTTTACTAAAGAAATAGGGGATCAGAGAGGTATGGGGACCTGTCTAAGATCACACAGCTGAGGAGAGCCAAAGTCAAGTTTCAACCCAAGTTTGCTCAGGTGTTTTCCTCTTCAACTGCTCTGTCCTTCTAGTGACTCCTAGTCCCCTAAGGATGGAAAAACTCCCACCCAGACCCAGGGGCTGGGCTCCAACAGGCTGGGCAGATTTATAGAGAAGTTGGAGAGCATTCTCCACGCCCTAGTCCCACCCTGAGGCAGGATTCCTGGGGTAGGGGTGGGGAGACAAGATGCCTGGGGTCACCTGGACAGCCACAGGTAAATAAGACCTGCAACTTGGGCCCAGCCAGGCTCAGGCGTGGCTGCACAGGCCTGCTCTACGAGCGTGGAGTGTGTGCTGATCGGTCTCTAAATAGATCTCATTGGGGCCATGACTTTGACAGGCAGCCAAAGGCCCCAACCTAAAATAGACAGCCTAGTGCCCTGTTATTTTCATGGCTTGAAAAAACAAAACCCAGAGCAAGTATTTTTGTCACAGGCCGTGCTCAGAATAGCAACACCTATTTACTTGGAGGGCGGACACTGCAGGCTCAGATTCAGGGATGAGCACACTCCGGGAGAATTCTCCTCCCCACTAAGGGGCCTCGCCTGGCCCAGGCCCAGACCCCGGCCGTGGGAGCCAGCCACTCCTCTAGCCTTCATTCCACACTCCCAGTCCACACTAGAGTGCTTCAGAAAGTTCTGGAGAAATGGAATGACAAGATGTTTATATGGGTGTAAAACATTCTTGAAATCCGGGCATAGTTCTTGCATAATATACATTTCTCACCAACTTTTGGAGACCTTTATTATGCACAGATTTCACAGTTTTTTAGACATCAAAATTGACTTATCTTTTAGAAAAAAAAAAAGTTTTATTGCCTTTTTTTAAAGATAGAGTTGGGGAAATGGAAAGAAAGGGTGGGAGAGAGACTCTCCCATCAGCTGATTCACTCTCCAGATGCCCGCAACAGCCAGGGTTGGTCCAGGCTGAAACCAGAAACACCATCCCGGTCTCGCACATGCATTCAGGAACCCAAGCCTTTGGCCATCAACTGCTGCCTCCTAGTGCCTTAGCAGCAAGGCAAACTGGAAGAAAAGATGGGACTTGAACCCGGGCACTCCAATACGGCATGTTCCAAGCCTGGCTCACTCCCCACACCCCATCCCGTGACACAATGCTCATCTTTAGACTTCTAAAGTTTGAACTTTCAAAGTCTTTCGTGGTTACAGATCCCAGGGCCAGACACCTTCCTTTGAACAGCCACAGCCCTTTCTTACACCCAGCCTTCCACACTGGTGCCTCTACTCTCAGACCGGCACTGGTCTCCACCCTTGACTTCTCTCCATGGACAGAACTTGTACCTTGCTCGGGCCTGAGATGGTGGCGGAGTATATAGCAGCCACAGAAATTCATGGCTGATGTTAGCTAAGCTTTTGTTGAAAGCTCACAAGAGGGAGGCAGCAGCCAAGCTAAACATTTCTTGCATGCTGTCCCACGGGGACCTTAGGTCCCCTCTACGAGGAAGGGCTCCACGTGTCCCATCTTGCAGAAGACAAGACCGAAATGGGAGCCCTCCAGCTGGTATGAATGGCTCCAGCATGCGGGCGCCGTGCCGCTCCCCTAGCCCTGAGGACTCAGCTGGGACTGGCTGACAGTTTCCCACGTGTGTAACATGCACACTTTGGACACAAGCCCAGTGTGTTTGCTGGTCAGTGAGGATTTGAGATTTTTTCACTTACGTTTCCACACTTTTCTGTTCTTCTTTGATGTATGTAAATAGAAGAAAGTGCTCACTGTCTTGGCCCCAATGCCTCAGAGCCAGTCCCAGTTCGCTACTCGCTGGCTGTGCGGTGGTGGCTCGTTTACTCAGTGTCTCTGTGCCTCTGCTTACTCACCCATGGAGAGGAAGCTAATAATAGCACATACCTCATGGGATGAGCATGGGGACTAACGTGGAAAACGTGTTGGGGTGGCAGGGTTTGGCAAGCGGCCAGGACGACATGCAGCACCTCAGCCTGCAGGGAGAGGCCAGGGGCCAGCAGGATAGGGCAGCTGGCAGAGCAGCCCCAGCTGCCGGCAGCACACACTGACCGCTAGGGACTGTGGGATGTCTGAGCTGCTGCTACTCCAGGCTCTCTGTGTTTCTAAATTTTATCTCTTAAAAAAAAGTTTAGCTTTTACTCATTTGAAAGGCATAAGAAACATGAGAGAGATAAAATCTTCGATCTGCTGATTCATTTTCCAAATGTCCCCAGCAGCCAGGGCTGGGCCAGACCAAAGACCATCCAGGCTGCTATATGCCTGGCAGAGACCCAAGCACATACCAGTCATCTTCTTCGAAGGAGCTGAGAGTGTCCGTGGGCTAGAGGCTTATTACAATCCAAAACACCTGGTGGGATGGTTTATCCTGGAGCAACCAAGTTCCAATGCTATCTCTCCTTCCTTCCTCTGGTTGTAAATTACAGAAGGCCCCTCTCACCCCAAAGCTATCTTCTTCCCTCTCCCTTTGTTCATTGGCTAGCTTGTTCTTCCCTTTTGAATTTCTTTAATTAATATAGAAAAACCAACCCTGGAGACTGTTAGTTTCTCCAAAAATGTGATCAACAAAAGCTTGCGTATCCTGGTCTTTGTAGCAAAAGCTTTCTCACCCTTGCTTTTTGGAATATAAAAGTCAGTGTTCTTCAAGCTTCATTATCCTAAAAGCACGGGTGATGGCCGCAGTGTAGTTTCTCTGTAGGCATCTTCTCCGTGTAATCAGTCGTGACACTCTGTCTCCCAGGTATGCAACAGCAGAAAGCTGGGTGGGACTTGAACCGAGGTACCGTGACTTGGGATGTGGCCACCTCAAGTAGCAGCCTGACCACTGAGCTCCAAGGGCTCCCCTGCCCAGGGACTGATGAGGAACCCGGAGGACCCCAACAGGGAGCTTGGGAGGGGTCTGCAAAGCCTGCAGTCCCAAGGCTCCCAGGAGCTTTGCGTGCTGAGAGGTGGTGGTGTGAGTTGCGGGTGGCTGTGAGCAGATAGCACCATCTGCCCAGGTATGGGCTGGGCAAGGGAGAGGAAACTAATGTTTGGAGAGGCAAAATACCTGAGAAAACAGACTCTGAAAGAGAAAATGTATTTTGGCTCACAGTTCTGAAGGCTCGCCATCCAGGAGCAGGGCGGGCCTATCTGTCTGGCATTTGGCGAGGCTGTCCTTGCTGCCAGAATCCTAAGGTGGCACGAAGTGTCTCATGGCAGAAGGGAGTGCCAGGTGCCCAAGTCTCTGTGGGCTCTAAGGAGGTAAGAGGTTCAGCCCCAACAACCCAGTCAGGCTCAATCAATTCCCACGGGCCCGCCTGCAGACAGCGTCCTTAGATCAGATTTCCATCTGCTCTGTACCCAGTCCCCATGGGCTTTTGAGCGACACTGAACATCCCTGGAAGAGCCGGGTGATCCCCACCTGCCGAGGGCCCTTGGCACAATGAGCGGTGCAGTCAGACAAGATTCAGATCCTGGAATTTTTTTTTTTTCTTTAAGGCTTTTTAAAAAATGTGTTAAGTCAGAGTAATAGAGAAAAGGGCAGGAAGAGGGAGATTTTTCGTGTCCTGGTTGATTCCCCCAGATGCCTACAACAGCTGGGGCAGGGCCAGGCTCAAGACCACTTCGTCTGCCACGTGGATGGCAGGAACCCAGCACTTGGACCACCTTGGTTGTCTTCCAGGTGCATTAGCAGGAAGCCAAATTGAAAGCAAAGGCAGGACTCAAACCCAGACATTGCAGTATGGAACGCAGCATCCCAGAAGGCGGCTTAACAAGCTGTACCACTACGTCCACCCTTTTCAGGCTATTTATGAATCTAGTTGTCAGTCCAACCTCAGCATTCTGGGACCAATTATTATTTTTTTAAATGGTGTTACTATCATCACCACTATTATTATTACTATTTCCGTGGAAATAAAAATATCATCAACATCATCTCTAAGTGACATGTTCCTCCTCAGGGTGCACAAGTGCTTAGATCAAGGGCAGAGCTATCCCCAGCTGCTCTTCAACCTCTCTGTGAATGACTTGGTATGCAGCTACAGCCTGGACCCTGCTAACTGTCCCAACCGTGGGGCCTATTCAGCAGGAGGCATGACAGGTGGGAGCAGGTAGGGATGCAAAGGGACCTCATAGGGGCTCAGCTGCCAACTGCACCAGGGGTGTGGAGCTTTCACAACCTCCCACTTTCCAACTTGTGTGGAACTGCCTGAGTATTTTCTGTGTAGTAGATGCCATCACTCCCAATTTACAGCTGACAAATGGAAAGGTTTGCCAGAGGGAATTCCCTCAAGGCTCTCTGGGGTATAAGCAAGAGGTGCTTGGGCTGCAGAAACTGTGGAAGGTCATTCCCCGAACTGCAGTCTTTGGACGCGAGGCAGCCAGGTTCCCTGGGAACTTGCTAGAGAAACAATCAGGGTGCGTGTTCAGTGCGCTTCAAGGATCCCTGCGCCTTGCTCATGCACACCCTGGCAGGCCGCAGGTGAGCACCGAACCCCTGCCATCCACAGCAGACACTCGGATGCAATTGCCAGCGCCCGGCTTCTGCCTAAGCCAGTCCTGGCTGTTGCAGGCAATTTGAAGAGTGGACCTACAGATGGAAGATTTCTCTTCCACTCTCTCTTTCTCTGAATTTCAAATAAAATGAATGCTGCAGAGGCCCTGCTTGACCGAGCTCCCTCCCTGCTGACGGCTGTGCCCATTCTGCCCCCACGGAGCCCAACGTATTCGCTCACCTGCGAGTGCTCACTCACCCGACCTCCAAGGATGCTGCAGGCGGCAGCTTCTTAACAACTTTCCCATACAAACTTGGATGTGTGGCTGCAGTTGCGAGCCAAGGTTCCTGCCTTGGAATCATTTTTGCTGTGTGCAGCACATTTTTTTTTTTCTTTTCCCAAGATCATGAAGAATTGGTGGAAGGAGGGACAAAGCCTGACTGGGTTCACGGCTCTTGCAAAGGAAGGAATGTTTTCCCACTCCCCTCTGAGGGCTGAAGCCCTGAGACTCTGCAACAAGCTGACGGACAGCCAGAAAGATGTGTGCGTCAGTGTGCAACAGTGCCCAGGCTTAAGGGATTGTCACCGATTCCTGGGGAATTTGATTGGGCCCCTGAAGCCCACCTGGGTGGGATGGGCCTCAAGTTTCCCCTACGGGACGGCTAATCTCCCCCAGTTGTTGGCAGTCCTGACTGTGTACTCTAAGACAAGGTCAGAGAAAGCCCTCTTTGCGCCCGAAAGGTCTCCCACTGTCTGGGTTGGAAGTCCAAGGCAGCAGCAAGTAGGGATGGAATTTGCTGAGTTCCTTTCCAGTCTTGCGCCTCCACCCAAGGGCCAGAGCTGTGCTCTCCAGGCAGCAAAGGTTATTTGTGCCCAGGGACTCCGAGAACTTGACCAAGGTCACATCTGTGTCTCAACACCATTCCCAAGAAAAGAATATGTTGTTCCATTGGGTACAACTGTACCCCCACCTCCACCCCATATCAGAGTAACTGGATTTATTTCAATTCCAGCTTCCTGATAATGGACACTCTGGGAGGCAGCAGGTGATGGCTCAAGGACTCAGCTGCAAGCTATCAATGTCAAAGACCAGTTGAGTCCAGGCGCCCGGCTTTGTGCTGGCCCAGCCCCAGTCATCGTAAGCAATGAATAAACTGCATAAATCAAACGATGGAAGATCTCTGTTTTCTGTGTGTCTTTATCAACCTTTTAAATAAACAAAGATAAACAAAAACTCTTTTAAGAAAAATATGAGAAAATAATTGCTGATAAGAGAAGTGGCAGGAATGTGGCCCAGGCTGAAGTCCCAGGGAAGTGGCGTGGTGCTTTGGGCAATCTGTGCCTCAGGCCGGGTAGTGTCACTGGGTGCCTACACAGGTACAGATCTTGTGTATGGCACATCTTAAAAACCCAAAAGCTCCCTGACAGGCAGTGACCTAATGCCAGGGCTCCCTGCCTGACCCTGGATGTCTGGGTGGACAGTGGAAAGCAGAGGACAAAGACTATGGCCGGAAAGGGAACCAGCTGGGGAGCCAGCTCTGCATTATCTGGTCCCCCAACCTTGGACAAAGCCCTGGACAATTCTTGGTGCCTGAGTAGGTTTGCCTGGAGGCTTAAGGGCAAGTAATACGCATCAGACCCCCAGCACCGGGCTTGGCACAGTGACTATGGGGTGGCATGCTTTTTGGCGAGCCAGGAATGGGCACACTCAGAGATAGTTTACGAAACTTGTCCTAGGTTATCCCTGTCCTGGCGAAGAAACCAGCAGGAGACATCACACAGAGAAGCCAGTGGAGGGAGCAGGGCTGCCAGAACCCAGGCCTTCTCTGGGCCGTCCCCACCAAGGTGCCAGCCACGGAGTGAGCCTCGGTCGGGGTTCTAGCTCCGTTGAGTCCCTTGTGGAGCTGAGCCCAGTCAATTTGCAACGATCTGAGAGGCAATAAAACACGGATGCTGTTATAAGTCCTTGAACTTTGCAGTGATTGCCGTTCAGGGGCAGATAAAAACACAACAGGAAGTGCTTGAAGTAAAACAGAAGTGCTCAAAGTGGGGCGGGGGAGGTATCCAGCAACCACCTCCAACATCGACAGGAACAGAGTGATGGTACAGGCTGGCGCTGCCCCAGGAGCTCCTCGCTGGAACCTAGAAAGGCTACGAAGAAACTGCTCTTGGAGGCGAAGCACGAGGGACTGGCCTTGACCATTGCTGGAGCGATGTAATAGAACACAGGAAGTCCAGCTCCTGCGTCTACTGATTTAACCAGCTGAGTCCCTGCAGGTGCACAGAGCAGCCAAAGAAGCTGTGCCAATCCGAAGCCAGGAGCTTCTTCCAGGTCTCCCATGTGGTCGCAGGGTCCCAAGGCTTTGGGCCCTCCTCAACTGCTTTCCTAGGCCACAGGCAGGGAGCTGGATGGGAAGCAGGGCTGCTGGGACTAGAACCTGTGCCCATATGGGATCCCGGCGCTGCTATCGCACTGGGCCCAAATAAAATTTATTATTTAAAAGAAAAGCTAACATTCTCTCTCTTTATTTTTGTTTATTTATTTGTTTACATGTCTGTGGAGTAAAAGTGAGACGCTATTTGTAGATTGGGGCTGGGAGACACCGCAAATCTGTTTTTCCCTGGAGACCCACTTCGACTGGCTTGAATATCAGCCATAGCCCCGACGCCCCTCCTAGGGCAGCCAGCAGCCTGGACTTGTGAGATCCAGTGAGCCTGGTCACAGGCAACCCACCCCCTCCTGGGTCTAATGCGAGTTTCATGAGACGCCCCCATCACTGTAATGTCCGCTGATACTACCTCAAGAGGGTTGTGGATCTGTACATTGGCTTAAGCTCCGCATTCAGGAAAGGGGTAAACTCACTCAAAGGGGACTGGCGTCCCTCCCAGGGGAACATGGTCCAGGTGGCCGGCGGGAGGAGGGGTTCTCCCTGCCATGGCTGCCACCCTGAAGGCTCTCCGTGATTGCTGGAAAAGTGGACACTGAATAGCTAGACTGCACTTAGTGGCATGGAATCTCTAACTCGACCACCTGCCTTCCCCATGTGTGACTCCCCACTATGCCAAATCTGGGGTGGCGTCCTCCACTGCCCACTTGAGTCGCTCTGTTCACTTGGTTGTGTGACCCCAATACAGCTGAGGGTTCCTCGGCTGTGGACATCAGCAGGTGATGCAAATGTTCACACTTTGCTTAAAGGTGATCCATTTTTTATTGCTGTATCGGAAAATCACAGGCTGGGTAATTATAATGGCAGGAAGTTCGGAGGTGGGTATTTGGCTCCGGGGGCGCCTGGGAGTGTATGTTGTTCTCTGTCCCACCCATGGGAACCTGTTTTTGGTCCTCTCTTTTGCTGGGAATGGAAAAGGATGCATAGGCTGGGTCGGCGGCTGAGTCTCTTGGGTTTGGAGTTATGTTGACCTGGGCCATGACACACGCCCTGCCCAAACCAGCAGCGACAGCAGCTCGGCTGTTCTTTCTTTTGTCTTTCAATATTGATTTATTTTTATTGGAAAGACAGAGATACAGACAGAAAGATCTTCCATCCACTGATTCACTCCCCAAGTGGCCACAATGGCCAGAGCTGAGCCAATACGAAGTCAGGAGCCAGGAACCTCCTCTGGGTACAGGGTCCCAAGAATCTTTGGCCATTCTTTACTGCTTTCCCAGGCCACAAGCAGGGAGCTGGATGGGAAGTGGAGCAGCTGGGATTAGAACTGGTGCACATATGGGATCCCGGCACATTCAGAGTCAGGATTTAGTTGCTAGGCTACCGTGCCAGGCCCTGGGCTGCTGCTTGGCTGGGCTTGCAGTCCTGGCTTTCCAGGGTTCACCTGGTCCTCACAGGGGCTCCAGCAGTGACCTAAAGGCGCTGACCGCTGCCTCTGCGTCCCTCAGTTCTCATGTAGAGCCTGAGGAAGGCTGCTCAGCTGTACTCTGTGGATGTGGAGACTGAAGCACTGAGATGCGCAAAACCGTCAGCCAGAAAACTGCTGGGTCAGATCTGAGTCTTTATCTTTAACCTCTACATTACGCAGCCGATCAATGCCATCAGAGTTCTTTAGAGTTTCTTAGAGATTTTACCAATAAATTGAATTTGGGTGCCAAAAAGGGACCGATTCCACGTAATTCTTTTTTATATCAAAAGAATGAACTTCGGAGGAAGTGTTGTTAGCTCTTATTCCTACTAGCTACTAGTTTTTTTTTTTTAATTTTGTTTCCTAGTCCCTTTGCCAGGGTGTTTCCACATTAGATTTTTTTCCAGGAGCATAAATGGAAAAAAAAAAAAGAGGACAAAGCGTTGCCACCCACAACTCACACAGACCTCCCACGGAACAGCGCACGAAGCTACAGGGACCAGTGGGTCCATCCCCACAAACAAGGAAGCAGCGCAGACATGGCCACCCTCGGCGTGATCCTGGGCAAGTCACCCCATGTGGCTCACTGCCCTCATCTGCATAATGGGGTGCTGACACTGTGGACCTCAGAGCATTGCTATGTCTTGCTCATCTCAGAGTCTCCGAAACACTGGCCTGAAGTAGCCTCCATCCGATGACGGCATGCTGAACGAATGCATGAAATTTAAATATCATGAGGATTCCTTCAAAAATTTGTGGAAGAATCATGCTATGAAAAAAACTATGCATGAACATCAACATTTTTTCTTGCACTGAAATGAGCTTATCTTTTTTTTTTTAAAGATTGATTTATTATTTTTACTGGAAAGGTAGATACACAGAAAGGAGGAGAGACAGAGAGAAAGATCTTCCATCCGATGATTCACTCCCCAAGTGACCATAAGAGCCGGTACTGCGCCGATCCGAAGCCAGGAGCCAGGAACTTCTTTCCGGGTCTCCCACAAGGGTGCAAAGGCCCAAGGCTTTGGGCCATCCTCAACTGCTTTCCCAGGCCACAGGCAGAGAGCTGGATGGGAAGTGGAGCAGCGGGGATTAGAACCGGCGCCCATATGGGATCTCAGGGCATGCAAGGTGAGGACTGTAAGCACTACACTATCGTGCCAGTTCTGAAATGAGCTTATCGAAAGAAAGAAAGGAAGAAAGAAAGAAAAGAAAGAAAGCAAAAAAAAAAAAATAAAGAAACGGGCCCGGCATGGTAGCCTGCTGCCTAAGAGTCCTCACCTTGAACACCCCTGGGATCCCATATGGGTGCCGGTTCTAATCCCCGCTGCTCCACTTCCCATCCAGCTCCCTGCTTGTGGCCTGGGAGAGCAGTCAACGACAGCCCAAAGCCTTAGGACCCTTCACCTGAGTAAGAGACCTGGAAGAAGCTCCTGGATCCTGGCTTCGGATCGGCATAGCACAAGCCGTTGTGGTCACTTGGGGAGTGAACCAGTGGATGGAAGATCTTCCTCTCTGTCTCTCCTCTTCTCTGTGTATCTGATTTTGCAATACAAATTAAAATGAATCTTAAAAAAAAAAAAAAGACAGCAATTTGTCTTTGGGGGAACAGTTCCTCTCATTGGGAAAGGTCAGGGCTTCTACAGACCCAACAGATACACGCCAGGTGCCAGAAGCAGCCTGGGCCGCCGCCACTGATGCCCTGTGCAGGTGCAGCCTCCAGAATAGAGCCACTCTCAGTAGCAGACGCCTTCGTATTTTTGTTTTTGTTTCCCGGTGTTGCTAAGAAACCTTGCTGCGCCGAGGCCCATTGGTGAGCGCCCCCTCTTGTGTCCAATTACTGTAATAGCACCCACAAATGAGCCAAGAACCAAGACGAAACTTTATGGAACACATGAGTTTGATCATTTTTATTGTGAGCAATGATACACAGGAAGTTATCTGGGATGTACAGACGGCTTGAGAAATTTTTATCAAGTGAAGCCGCGTACAGCCGCGTCCATGTAAAAGACCCGGGCCCTCTGCCCGGGTCACAGGCACACTCCTAGTTTCTGAAGTTCCTAGGGCCTTACCGTTATGGTTGTCTGTTGTCGCATAGCTCTGGCTTTGTCTGAGAACTTTACATGGGTGAACGTGTACTGTTTTGCTCAGTATTGTATATGTATGTCAGTAGGTAGGTATGTATTTTATCTTCCACCCCTGCTTCATTCCCCAAATGTCCACAACTGCTGGAGTTGAGCCAATCTGAACCCAGGAGCCAGAAGCTTCTTCTGGGTTTCCCACATGGGTGCAGGGTCCCAAGGCATTGAGCCGTCCTCTCCTGTTTTCCCAGATCACAGGCAAGGAGCTAGATGGGAAGTGGAGCAGTCAGGACATGAACCAGTGCACATAAGAGATCCTGGTGCTTGGAGGTGGAGGATTAGCTAGTTAAGCCAACATGTCAGTCCCTCAGTATTATTTTTGTTTGTTTGTTTATGATTTTTTTATTGCAAAATCATATTTATAGAGATGAGATACAGAAAGATCTTCCATATGCTGGTTCACTCTCCAAGTGGCTGTGATGGCCAGAGTTGAGCCAGTATGAAGCCAGGAGTCTCTTCCGGGCCTCCCATGTGGGTGCAGGGTCCCAAGGCTTTGGGCCATCCTCGACTGCTTTCCCAGGTCACAAGCAGGGAGCTGGATGGGAAGCGGGGCTGCCAGGTTTAGAAATGGCGCCCAATGGGATCCTGGCTCGTTCAAGACGAGGACTTTAGTAGCTAGGCCATTGCACGCCAAGCCCAAACAGGAAGATTTTGATGAGGGCCAACATAGTGGCTCAACAGACTCATCTTGCACCTGCAATTGTCGGCATCCCATATGCCTGTCAGTTCAGGTTCTGGCTGCTCTGCTTCTGATTCAGCTCCCCACCTGTAGCCTGGGAAAGCAGTGGAGGATTGGCCAAAGCCTTGGTACCCAAGACCCAGCAGTTAGGCCCAGAAGAAGCTGCTGGCTCCTGGCTTTGCCTTGGCCCAGCTCCAGCCATTGTGGCTATTTATGGAGTGAACAGCATGTGAACCAGCTTTCTTATTGTCTCTCCTTCTCTGCAAATCTGCCTTTCCCTTAAAAATAAATAAAATGTCTTAAATTAAATGAAAGCTAAGTTTACTTGGGTATAAAAAGCTTTTCTAGTCCATGCATAAGTTTTTTTTTTTTTTTTCATGATATGTGTTTTTCTGTTAACTATCTAAGGACCCTTCATCGTTCTCCCATTCTGTGGGTCAGCTTCTCACATTGTTGATAGCATCCTCAGGCATCACCCCATGTGGCCTCTTGGACCAGAATCAGGAGGCAAATTAAACTCTGCGCTCCATCCCCCCAGCCCCAGCTCCCTAAGTTCAGCCAGCAGCATGCCTTGTCCACCTGTGATTCAGGCCTAGGTCTCGGGAAAGGACTAGGATTCAAGTGACAGCCACCACCCTGGCCAGCTCCTCACCTCCCTCTCCACACTCACAGTTCCCACCCCTGCCTTAGCGCCTCTCCCTTCCCCTCCTTTCTCCCTGCCTTCCCTGGCTCAGGGGCAGAGCGGGTGCCCTATTTTTAGATCACACATTGGACTAGGGTTCCAGGAATCCACCTGATGCCTGAGATGTAACCAGACCCTGGGCTGGCCTGCCCTGGAGCTCTAGCCAGGCAGCAGAGCTATGAGAGGCTCCAAGGGCGGTGCCAGCAGCCAGAGCGCCGGCGGAATTCCCACCGGCTTCTTTGCAGAAATTTACAAAATTGTGTGAATATGTGTGAGCACAGGCAAAGGACTTGGAATGGCCAAGATAGTTTGGGAAAGGAGCAGGCTTGGAGGATTCCACCACAGGCATTGATGGGAGAGCTTGATTGTAAGCTGAGCATGGAGGATGTCATGACCGTAACCTCAAACAAAACGTTCTCACACGTCAGATTTATTCAGTAACAGGTTGATCTCAGCGATGAATGAGGCATGTGCAGTTGCTGACAGTAGTCTTGAAGCTGTCCTCATTGCAAAAAAGATAATGATGTGAGGAGACACGTATGGTGTCTGGCCTCACATAGATGTTCCACAAAAATACCTCACTCCACATCCTCCACTGTAAAGTACACAATTTTTGCCCATGAGTAAGTATTTCCTAGTTTTAAGATCATCCTGTCTTCTTCTGAAGGAAAACCTTAAACTATGAGCAAATGGCTTAGAACAAGAGTAAAATATTCCTGCAGTGGGAGAAGCTGTGGGAGGTAGAGGGGTCCCGTCACTTCAGGGATGGGAGCTGGGGTTGCAAAACCCAAAATGAAAGAGTGTGAAAGTCCCTAAAAATTCTCCAGTCTTGCCATTTCCAAAAGAAAACTTTTGGGGGGCAGTGTTGTGGCATAGTGGGTATTGCTTACAATATCAGTATGGGCACCCAGTCAAGACACGGCTGCTCCATATCTGATCCAGCTCCTTGCTAATGCACCTGGGAACGCAGTGGAGAATGGACCAAGTGCGTGTGGCCCTGTATGCACATGGGAAACACGAGAGAAATTCCTGACTCTTGGATTTGGCCTGGCTTAGGCCTAACCATTGCGGCCATGTGGGGAGTGAACAAGCAGATGGAAGATTCTCTCTCTGCCTGTAATTCTTTCAGATACATGAATAAATCTGAAAAAAAGAAAAGAAATCCACAGGACTACAGGAATCTGAGCAAGGAGAACACACCATGGAACTTTCAAAAAGTTGTTTTATTCCACTTTAAACCATTTTGCTCCTGCTAACTTTGTGGTTTTCTGATACTTGTATTGACTTCTCGGTGCAAAACCTATCCTGCTATGAAATGATGCTGGTACTCTGCCTTTCATGTTTTGATTGTCCTTTACTGGCCAATCCAACTGTTGGCAGCTTTCTTTCTTCCCTTTCTAGAAAAATGTCTATGGGTAGGGCCTTGGGGGCTGCAGCACAGCAGGTTAACATCTAAGATGTTTATATTCAGTATCAGAGTGCCTGAGTCGAGTCCTGGCTGCTTTGTTTCTGATCCAGCTTCCTGCTCATGCACATCTCACGAGGCAGCATATGCTGACCCAAATCCGTGAGTCTCCCCTGAGATCCAGTGGAGTCCTGTGCTCCTGGCTTTGGCACGGTGCAGCTCTGGCTGGTGCAGGCATTTAGGGGGTGAACCAATGGGTAAAGATCTCTCTTTCTCTCTTTCATACTCTGCCTTTCAAACAAAAATCAATGAATGAAAAAATGAAAAGAATTTTTTTTATACCTGAGAAATGGAAAAGGTTTAAGCACCCTTGGGTGGGTCTGCAGGGGCCAAGCTTTGAGAGGCGGAGTTGGGAGAAGGGGAACATGGGCCTGAGTTCAACCCCGACTCTGGTTCTTCCTTGTCGCGTGCACTTGAAGGAGCTACCAAGCCTCATGTGAGCAGAAGAGGGATTCCAAAGTTACCCATCAGCCTCGGCTTGTGGAAGAACAGGAATCACGCCCCGCAGGACGCTGGTGGCCCACATATCTCAGGGCTCCTGGGAGAACTCAACCACTTCACATCTGTGAAGAGACCCAGATGGTCCCAGGAGCTCTAGAAAATGTCGCTTAGGAATCTGTGAGCTGAGCTGCCATCTCATCGCCCCCCTCGGGTCCCTTCTCTGGGTTTTCTACATGGCCACTGCTACCTCTGTCTCCTTCCTGTGGCCCCTGCCAAGCGGGGTGCATCAGCAGCCCCTGGTCTTGTGCACAGGACTATTAGTGAGTCCATCTCTCCCACCCCCAGGTTGCAGGGCCAAGTGCACAGGTTTAACCCACTTCCCCTGCACACACAGTAGGGCCCGCAGGAGACACCATGTATACCCTTGGGCTCGGGAAGCCTAAAGGAACAATCTAACTGACTCTTTAATGCAGGGGAGAGAATGTTTATTTTAATCTCATTGGAGTCCAGGGCTACAGGGCAGACATCGGGGATAAAACCGGGCTTGGTGTTGTGGGGAGTTGCTTTTAGCCCCCAACATCCCACCACCTGCATCGGGGCACCCAGAGGACCTGCTGCTTCTCTGCCACAGGTCTGGGGCCTGCTTGCTCCACAATGGCTCTGTAAGACCTCAGACTGCTTGGAAGGCTGGGCTTTGGAGAGAAACCCCATGCCTTAATTGTATGTAGTAGGGCCCCAGGCTGTCCTGCTGTCCCCTGGGTGGGAGCAGCAGCCTCCTGGACTCTCCCTGTAGGCCTAGGTGCTGGCAGGACGCCCAGTGCCCCCTCCCTCCCTCTACCTTCCACACAGGCAGCTGCAGCAACCGGTGCCTCCTGCCCAGGGTGTGCCATTGTTCAGACCAAACGGACGTAGAAGCGCTCTCTTTATTACTCTGGCTTGGCCTCTCCCAGGACGTCAGTGGCTCCATCCTCACAGGTCCAGGAGATGGGAGGCCCAACAGGAGCCTGGCTTAGCTGTCCGCTGGGCTGTGGCTTCAGTCCATCTTCCTGAACCCTGGGGAGCAAAGCCCGAAAGTTGGCAGGGGATTCTGGGGGCAGACACGCCTCTCCCCTCCCATCAGCCCTCATGGTCTACATTGCATAATCCCCCCCAGATGCCACGTGTCTCTGTGACCCACAGTCAGAGTGGGGCTTCCTGTATCAGCTACCCGATCCAAGGGGCACAGGGGCACACAGCCTCTCGACCTCTCTGTTCTGAGATGTAGGGCAAGCACAGAGTTGCTGCTCCAGTGAATTGACAGAGGCAGGACTCGAACCCCAGGCTCCGTGCCTGCAGGCTCTGCCCTTTCTGGTATAATAAGCCCCTCTTTGTCCCAGCGGAGAGAGTGTGAGCAGAAGAGGGATTTCAAAGTTACCCATCAGCCTCAGCTTCTGGAAGAGCGGAATGAATCCCTGCAGGACGCTGTGGATCCGGTACACTGCTCAGAAACAGTGAGGAAAAGCCACATTAAGTCTGTGCCCCCTCATGCCCCCTCATGCCCCCTCGTGCCCCCTAGGAGGCTCCAGGGGCAGCCCTGTCCACTCCCCACCCTCAGACACACAAGCAGGCTCCTGAGACGAACTGCAGGCAGCAGGCTGAGCCATTGTTGCTAAAAGTAGCGACTGACTTGACCAACTGACTTGACCAGCAACAACAGAGGCAGGAAACTCCGGGCAAATTCAGGCCCTGGCTACACTGAGCCCGTTGTCTTTCTCTGGCTTGCTCCATTTGTTTGCCACTTTAAACTGTTTTTGTTGCATGTATTAATGGCATGGCCCATTTTTTTCCATGAAGTTCTGCCAGGGACCTTCCAGTGACCTTGAAAGTGGTCAGGAAGAAAACACGAGCGAAAGGAGGAAATACAAGAAAAAAAAAAGGTCATGACTCTCAGGTCTTTGGCCAGCCACAGCCCTTGCCATGTGTGCATGTGTTTAAGAGAGAGAGAGAGAGAGATCAGGAGACAGGGCGGAGGGGTCACTCACACAGCCCGAAGTAGATGCCAACGGTCTCCAGGGAGGCGAAGGTGAGCAGGCCAACCCCAAGGGACATGAACCAGTCTGGGAGGGTGGCAGAGAGAGAGACAAGACTGAGCCTGCGGTCTGGGCATGGCTGGCCCTGGTCCAGCCCCAGGCCTGCCTCAGAGCTCACCTGCAGAGTAGTGGTAGCACAGCAGCAAGGCCCCGATGGCGAAGCAGAGGAGGACAAAGTGGAAAAACTCATCTGGAAGGGCAGAGTGGGGGCAGGGAGTCACTGCTCACATCACCTTTTCCAACAAGTCTGTGCTGTTAGGCAGCGCGATGCAATGTGTATGCCCAGCTACTGATCCCCGCGGGCGTCCTGGACATGGCCTACACTTGGGGAATTTCCGTTTTAACCCAGGGAATCTTCATCTCTAGCTGGGAAGGTGGCACAGCGTGGCTGATTTCCACCCTGCCAGGAGAAACAGCAGGGACCAGTTCTAGCTTCTCACAGAAGGGGGGTCTTTAGCAAGAGGCGCTTGGGGAACAGCTGCCATCTGTCACACCAGCAACCATGCTTTCAGACGGGCACAGTGGTTATGCCTGCATCCTACATTGGCACCCCCAACTCAAGTCTGTTACTCTGCTTCTGATCTAGCTTCTTGCTAATAAACACGCTGGCAGGCAGCAGGGGCTGGCTCAAGGACTTGGGTCCCTGCCAACCATGTGGGAGATCTGGAGTTTCTGGCACTCATTCTTTCTCTTTGTTTCAAATAAAATGAAAACCAAAACCCATAATCTCCCTCCTTTCCTTCCCTTCCTCCACAGACTCTAGGCTGTGGGCGACAATGTCCCTTCTCTGGAGTGCGGTCCAGTTTCACCTCTTGCCCCTCAGCCGAGCCCATACCTAGCGCCCTGCTCAAGCCGCAGGCCTGGGAGGCATGTGTTGTCCTAGTGACCCCACTGGGAGCAGAAAGGGCACAGGACCCCTAAGCTAAGCTCAAGTTGAGCAACTCATTAGCTGGCAAGGCCAAGTATGAGAAGTGGGAGCCCTTATCCCCCTCCTTGAGCTGATTCTGGGCCGACGAGTTTGCAAACTGAAGGGCACGTGCAGAAGTGGCTGCCACTGTGGCTGTCCCGGGTCCCAGAGCTCCGAGAAGCACTGGCAGCACAGCAGCTGGGCCGGCGGCGTCCTTACCATCCTTCTTTATGTTCAGTCTCTGCAACTGTGAGGCCTCCATCTCTCCTGCAGAACAAGAGAGACACTTGGATGGCGAAGCAGGACGTGGAGTTTTCTCTCCTCTGCCTCCCCAGGGTGGTCTCCTGGGAACTGCCTCTCATTGGAGGGCACCCACTAAACAATCAGCTATGGAGATGGGGTGGCTGTGGCTGGGAGCCATTGTGGCTTCCTCCCTGGCAGACCCCAGCCTGCCTTCCCAGATGTGCCTGAGCCCCAGGACCTGCAGGTTCCTGAGTGACGGCCTCCCAGGAGGCCCACCGCCCTGGCACCAGGCTCTCCTTGAGCGTTCATAGTTACCACTTGCTGAGGTCGAGCTTCTCCTCCGAAGTCCTGAAAGCAGAAACACAGCGTGAGGTCAGCCTGGGCACCACCCCCGGGTACCACCACCCCTGGGTGCCTCCACCCCAGGAAGCCCCAGGAAACCAAAGGACTGGCCCTTGGCTAACTGTCCAGACGTGCACTGGGTCTTTCAATCCAGTGCTGTGGGGCTGTAATCCCCCTGCCATATAGTCCCTTCTCAATCCCTGGCTCCCTGCCCCCACCGACCCTGGCCCCAGGTGGAGGCAGTTTCTGAAACTCCCAACCATGGGCCTCACTCATAGCTGGTGCTTCTGAGGCAAAGAGATGCCAAGACTTGGCCAAACATCAGTCTCCCTGCCCCCTGATGATCCCTCTCCCTTAATGGAACACTCACCTAGTTCTTCTATGGGCACCAAATCTCCAGCGCCATCTGTTAGGAAGGAAAACCAGTAATCACACATCCATGCCCTCTGGGAGGGAGGAGTCAGGCTCCAGGGGTGGCAGAGCCTGCGTCCACCTGACGGGGCAGCCACCACCCCCAGCCAGAGGAGGCTGCTGTAGGAGTCCCTGCTTGGTCTGACAAGGCTTCCAGTTTCCCATGAGAAGACAGATCTTAACACAAACTTGTGGATTTTTAAAATGGTTACCCATGGATCAGCATTGTGGAATAGCGCGTTAAGCTACTGTTTGAGTTAACTTGAGTCCCTGCTGTTGCACTTTCAACGGCCTGCTAATGCGTCTGGGATAGCAGATGGCCCTGCCACCCAAATGGGAGATCTGAATGACGCTCCTGGTACCTAGCTTTGGCTTGGCACAGCTCCAGCCAGTGTAGCTATTTGGTGAATGAACTACCCGATGGAAGAAATCTCTCTCTGTGTTGCTCTCTCTCTTTCTCTAACACTACCTTCCAAATAAATAAGAAATTAGTTGTTGGGGGAAAACAAACACCCTATAGTTGCTCATAATGCCACTACCCACAGGTAGCCACTGGGCAGGTTTGCTGCATAACTTCTCAGACTTCCTCTCTGTGTCTACCTAAGTGTTTTTTGCTCTTTTTCTTGGCTCATTATCAAGTTTTAGGAGAGTGAATCAGTTTTGGAAATGCTGGGTTAGAAAAGTGAAACAAAGGCAGCGCCTGATTCAAGCCTGAAGGTCCTTTCTCTCGCTCTCTCTCTCACTCTCTGTAACTCTGCCTTTCAAATTTAAAAAACAAAAATCTTAGAAAAAAAAAAAACAAGCTCATAGTAAGTCACCATGACTGTTCCATCTGTAAACTTTCCGGTAACTTTCCTCCCTGTTCCCGTAGATCTCCTGTGTTGCACGGTCACCAGGTATGTGAGATCAGATGAACGATGTGATCTGAGGCCATTATCACTTCAGAAGGAGACACCAGGTCAGGGTGTAACTTCCACTCTGTTTGGACACTAGGAAATCCTTATCTTATCTCTACTCCAAACGACACTGCAAGGGACATCTTCACACAGACATGCCTGCACGCACACTGAGAAACTCCACAGCAAGCAGAGCAGTGAAGGGAAAATGGCAAGGCCTATTGCCTCCCGGATGGGCATCCCTGCCGGGGTGTTCAACCCCCTGGCAAAGTCTAAGCTTTCTAGGGACCTTGGGGTGCCGGTTCTCATTACTGCTGTCTGCAGAGAACACAGCTGTGGCCCCTCAACCTGTGACTGGCTGTTCACATTGGCCGCTGTTCTCAGAGTTCAGCCACTACAGAAAGCAGCTCTGGGGTAGGGGTAAGCGGGGGAGGCGGGGGAGTCCCACCACTCACTTTTGGCATGATCTTGGACAAATCACCCAATATTTCTGTTGGTTCATAGCTACTTACCATGTGTGATATTGCTGTCTCTGCTCTGTGGAAGCTTTCCCTGAGAGAAGTGGCTTTGAGATGTCATAGAGATGGACACCTGTGCCCCACCAAGGCACGTTGACCTTGGCTATGCACTGCGTCTCCCACCATGCCCTTCCCCTGTCTCTCCCTCATCCTGAAGGTTGAGCTGTTGTCACATTCCTTAGTGAAACCCCTTTCCATCTGCCCCAGTTCACAATGACCTTGCCCTCCCCGTTTTGGAGATTTCAGTAGCACCCAACTGTCTGTGCTGCACTTAAGGGCTCTCAGGGGTGAGACTCCCTTCTGTCCAGCCACCTGAGCCCCAGGGGTCACAGTCTGTGCCCTTCACCTGCCGAGGGGCCCTTGCTATGAGCAGAAGATTCACCAAGACATGAAGAACGGCATCGGTGTCCTGGCCCAGCCTGCTGTCCACAAATTCAGGTGTAGGAGAAAGTGGTTTCTCTAGAGCCAAGGACTCCCTTCCCTGGGAAAGACCAGACCGCTCCAGCACAGCTGAGTGTCTCTAAGTTCTCCTGGCCAACCACGGAGACATTTAAAAATCTAGCAAACTGGGGGTGGGCAACCAGGCTGATGGCTAAGACGCTGGTATTCTGGGCCCAGGATGGTAGCCTAGTGGTTAAAGTCCTCACTTGCACCCGCCAGGATCCCATATATGTGCTGGTTCATATCCCAGCTGTTCCTCTTCCCTTCTAGTTTCCTGCTTGTGGCCTGGGAAAGCAGTCGAGGACAGTTCAAAGCCTTGGGACCCTGCACCTATGTGGGAGACCCAGAGGAGGCTCTGGACTCCTGGCTTCGAATCTGCTCAGCTCTGGCTGTAGCAGGCACTTGGGAAGTGAAGCAGCAGATGGAAGATCTTTCTGTCTCTCCTCCTCTCTGTAAATCTGACTTTCCAATAAAAATAAATAAACCTTTTTTTAAAAATTCGAATTTAAAAAATTAGTAAAAAATAAAAGAAGGTTCATTCTATCTGGGATTAAAAAAAAAAAAAGATGCTTATATTCTATATCCGAGCATCCAAGTTCAATTCCCAGTTCCAGCTCCTGATTCCAGCTTCATGACAACACCAACTGCGGGAGGCAGGGTGAAGGCTCAAGAACTGGACAGCTGCCACTCCCATGGGAGAACTCTAAGGATTGTCCCGCTCCGGGCCAGCCAGTCTCGGCGGCATGTAGGGAGTGAACCAGAGATGACCATTCTGTGTTGGTTCTCTCTCTCAAATAATTACATTAGAATTTTTTTTCTTTTTAGAGTCTAGGAAACCAACTGAGCCACACTCATAATTCAGTGAGTAGATGATCTCTACAGAGAGAGGAAGATGTATGAGGAAGCACAGTCAGGATCCTAAGCCCCAGTGGATTCCCATATCTGTGGATGCACAAACCCCTGAATATAAAAAGGAGCAATGCTTGCATGCAGCCTATGGCACCCTCCATTGGGCCACTCCCCTGTTACTGCTGATAGTTAGCACAATGCAGATGCCACACATACTGGTTACACTCTTTAGGGAACAATGAGAAGAAAAAGAAGGCTGCACACATTCCACAAAGACACAGCCATGGTGTGCCTGGTTACGTCTTCCACCTGCACCTGCTGGAACCACAGGTGCAGGACCCTCGGCTGCTGTGCCTGAGAACACCACACCAGTTACCTCAGCAGGCAAGACTGTGGGTGCCAGCTACCTTCTTCTGTCCGGCATTTTACAAATATTTGCCAATGTCCAAAAGCCATCGGCACTGTTACAAAAACAATGCATGCTACAAAATGTCACACAACAAAGAAAACAAAGTCTCCCAAACTCTATCAGAGATGATCTCTATGGAAGCAAATGATGCCAATCACTTTAGCTTTCTCTATGACATACTCATAATATAAACTTGTTGTTACAATTACTAAAGAATACAGGCTGTTAAGATGAAGATGATTGTTGCAAATGTTCTCTGATTCAATCATTTTAGAAGCTAGCTATGGAGGCCAGTGCCACAGTTCAACAGGCTAATCCCCTACTCTTTAGCACCAGCATCTTAGTTGGGCACCAGTTCATGTGCAGGCTCCTCTACTTCCCATCCAGCTCCCTGCTTAAGGCCTGGGAAAGCAGTAGAGGATGGCCTAAAGCCTTGGGACCCTGCACACATGTGGGAGACCTGAAAGAGGAGACCCAGAAGAAGCTCGTGGCTCCTGGCTTTGGATCAGTTCAGCTCTGGCTGTTGCGGCCACTTGGGGAGGGAACCAGCAGATGGAAGATCTTTCTCTCTGTATCTCCTCTCTGTAAATCTGACTTTCCAATAAAAAATGAATTTTTAATTTATTTAAAAACAAAACAAAACTTACAGGATACAGTAGATGCAAAACATCATGTAGGGAGAGAGGAGCTGGATGCCAGATGTAAGTTAGGGTCCTGTGTATTACAGAGGCGGAGGCTAATAGGGGAGCAGGGCTCTCAGGCTTGGGGACCCCTAAAACCCGCACAATGGATGGGGTCTGAGCTCTGCGGGAGGTCAACCACAGAGGCAGAAGAGGGGGGCCAGGACCCAAACTCTGACTCTGTGTCTTCAGGACCCCAGGGCTCTGCTCCCATTGCTTCGCCTCAGCTGCGCACATCACACACAGCCCAGCCCGCTTGCGTGTGCTGTGTGGACTGCAGAGGGCCCAGGTCATGCCAGGCAGGAAGCAGCGCTGCGGAAGGTCAGCCAGAGGGTGGAGTATCCCTGCCTATCTGCGACCAGCCACTGTACTCGGAAGCTATTCTTCCAAAGCAAACCCGGGCAGGAGGGGCATTCTGCTTTGTCTGGGAAGGAAGGCAGCCTCCTTTCCAGTGTGGCCCAAACAACACCAGCCCTGCAGCTTGAGTCTCCTGCTGAAGGCTTGAGACTAGGCACCTGTGAGCTCTTCTCCCCTCCTCTACTTCCACTCTCTCTCCCTCTCTCTTACTCAAAGAGCTGTTCATCAAATAAGACCTTATGTCCACCTTGTAAATAAACACGTAGGAGTGCTGGGGCTCTGTCTGGGAAGCAGCAGCTCAGACAGACATCCCGAGAAGCCCACATCATTCAATGAGCCTCTTACAGCAGTTTGGCGCCCAATTCCAGCTTCCTGGGAGGCAGCCATGACAGACCAGGTCATTCGAATCCCTGACACTCACGGAACAGGCCTGGACTGCATGCCTCGGTTCAACCAGACTCTTGTTCAGTCCTGGGTCAATCTGTGTGTTAGAGCACTTTCTCTCTTCCAACCTTCCCAACAACCAAATAAATGTGAAGGGAAAAAAAGTTACAAATTACAGAATAACATGGCATAATGCTAAGGATAAGACAGCTAGAAACTTCAACCAGAGAACAAATGTATCTCTCTGATCAATCCTATCTGTATACAAGTTCAAGGATACTTAAAAAATTTCACAGAAAATGGAATGAAAAGTTTACTTTGTTGCAAAAGGGGGGGGCAGTCATACGTAGCATTTTCATGATATACTTTTACCAGGAACATTTGGAGGGCCCCACATATATGCACAGATGTTTCCAGAAGGGGATGTGGAGAAACTACATTGGAGCATTGCATGAGGATGAGGGATTGGTTTGCTGTGTGAATTTGCTCTTGAATCATATTGTGATGTATAGATAAATGCATATTAAATCTTTGCTATACCTGAGGAGGAGGAGGAAGACGAGGACGAGGAGGAAGAAGAGGAAGAGGATTTGTCTCTTTCACGCAGTCCTCGGGCAGAGCGCCGGGGCTCCTCATCTTGCTCGTGGACATTCTCTCCATCTGAGAGGCACCAAAGGCAAGGCCATGAGCGTTCCCAGCCCTCCCGCCGCAGGGGCCGCCAAGCAGGCGGGACAAGACTGCGTCCCCAGACATCAAAGCCAATAAGTGCAGGAAGCTGGGTCCTGCAGAGACCTCGGGGCTGGGGGGTGGCTCTGGGAAGGCTCCAGGCAGACATTTCTCTGACTTGGACCCCACAGAAGGGATTTCTGAGCCCTGCACCTGTCCCAATCCTTGCCTGTCCCATCCTGCACTCTGTGGTCACAGGTCTTTTCCCGCCTGCTTGGGATTCTCTGTAGTGAAAGCCTAAGCTTTGGGGAGCAGCAGAGGGGCCCCACAGCTAGCAAGCACCGGGCTCATCAGCCTGTCTCGGGCATGCACGTGTATGAAGTCCCTGCTTCCCGCTGCCCCCCGCCAACCTGTTGAACTGGGATTCCAGCCATAGCGTCCCAAAGGCTAAGTAAAATCTTCCAGGCCTGGTTCCCCCACCCCGCCCACTGCTGGACTCCATCTCCCACAAGGCTTTGCCCAGGGATCACATACCACCGTCTCCATCTTCTGAGCCTCTGTGGAACCCGCTGTGATCCGGAGACCAGGAGGACTCTGGCGTCTCCATGGCTTCTGCTGAGTAAGAACAACTCTCCCAGTTCACCTTCGTCTGTGTGCTACGTACCTGAAGAACTTGGCAAATAAATAAGGAAAAAGCAAACACCCAATGTTTGAAGGAATAAGAAAAATGATGTACAAAAAGGCATTGGCAAATTTGAATCATGACCATCTCTTAGCCATTTTAAGAATTTTATCTTCTAGGTGTGGTATTTATATTTGATGTTATGTTTCTCGAAAGTCTCCAGAAATTTATGGGCCTAGTGCGGTGGCCTAGCGGCTAAAGTCCTCACCTTGAATGCACCAGGATCCCATACGGGCGCCAGCTCTAATCCCGGCAGCTTCACTTCCTATCCTGCTCCCTGCTTCTGGCCTGGGAAAGCAGTTGAGGATGACCCAAAACCTTGGGACCCTGCACCCACATGGGAGACCTGGAGGAAGTTCCTGGCTCCTGGCTTTAGATCGGCTTGGCACCGGCCATTGCACCGACATGAGGAGTGAACCATCGGATGGAAGATCTTCCTCTCAAGATATTAGCGATGTATCATTTGAGATTCAATCCCATAAGAGGTTGAACAAGGACAGCCGGGCACCTGCTCCAGGCCCCCTGTCATTAGCACCAGGAAAGAGGCCAGCAGTGGTCAATGGCGGCTTGTGGACACCATGCTGACTTAGTTACATGGCGCTGCTGCAGGGTTGGGCTTGAGCAAGTGTCCTCCCGCCTAGGGACCTTTCTCGGGCCTGGTTTCCCAACTCCACTCCCGGCTGCTGTTTCTCACTAAGGCAGCCTGGGGGAGGAGCAGTGGGGGCGTCCTGGCTGGGGTCCCCAGCTCCTGGCTTCTGCCTGGCCTCGCCCTGGCTCTTGCAGGCGCTCAGGGGAGTGCACCCGTGAATGGGAACTTGCTCTGCCTGTCCTGCCTCTTAAATTAAGGGAAAATCTCAGGTTCACAGAAAGTGACTCTCTTTAAGCCAAGACAGACCAGGGGAGCTGAGACAAGCAGAGGTTCCCTGCCGTCTTAGTATTTTGTGTTAAACAGGAGAGAGGGACATGTCGCAGGTCTCTGGGTTTGTCTCTCCACGGACTCCAAGCCCATCCCCAGCCGCCCTCACTGGCCTGAGGCTCAGCCTGCAACGATTTTCCTGGCTTTCGGACCCTTTTCCCACCCAGCCCCGCTGAGTCACCGCCGATGCCAGGCCCTCCACACCCAAAGGTCTCACTAAACTGGATTTCCCTCTACGGTTCAGCCTAGATTTGCCGAAATCCTGCCGTCACCAGGGCCGGGCCCGGGCTGGGTGGGGGCAGGGGAGCTCCCAGGGCACACCCAGCCCTCAGCCCTCCACACTCCGGAGAGAGGCAGCGCGAGACTGCGGTGCTGCTTTACAGGAGAAGATCCAGAAGTGGCAAGGAGACTCGCATAAGATGGTTCCGACGACTGGTGGGTCCCCTCAAGAGCGTGTGTTGGAAATGACACCCTCACTGCAGCAGTGTTGGGCGCGGGGTCTGCTAGACTTCCGCATCGCGAGAGTGCCTCCATTAGTTATCGCGAGACTAGGTTTGCTATAAATGTGCGGTCAGAGCACCCCCACCCGTTCTGCATTCCGCCATGGGATGAAGCGGGGTGGACGCTCTACCCTCATCTGATACCAGCCCCCTCAGCCTAGGACGTCGGCACCCCAGAACTGTGAGAAACTCAAATCTGTTCTACTAAATGACTCCAATTCGGGAATTGTGTTGTAGCCACACAGACTGAGTCAGTCAGCCGCCCCTGACTGGGTTTGTCCTCCGTGGGCTACTTTGGAGGAGGGGGCCGAAGCAGCCAGAGCTGAGACACACTCCCAGCCTGTGGCTGTGGGAGGCACCAGCCTTGTGGCGGTACAAGCATTCACAGAGAGGTGGGTGGTGCGGTGGACTGTGACAGAGCAGGAACCAGCGATCCTGGGGGCATCATGGGGCCTCAAATGCAATCTGGCAGGTGGATTGGGAGGGAGCCACATGCGGGCAGGGCAGCCTTAGCTCAGCGGGTCTGGGTTGCACTACGGGTTGAGGTGAGGGGGCGGGGGGGGGGGGAGAAACCAAAGCAAGCAGCCAGCAGGGGTGGGCACTGGCTACTTCCACCCCTGTGCCCTCAAGTCCCCTTCTTCCGGCTGTTCCATGAAAAATCCAGCCCCCAGTGCACAATGTTTTGGGATTGGCCCTCCAGATACCACCTGCCCTGCGGTCAGCAGGCTCCCCTGCAAGTGTGCCACCATCGATAGCCCTTCTAGGTTCTGCCACACCAACCTCCTCTATTCTGTGACCCCCCGCCCCATCTTCCTGAGAAGGGCTTGTTGGAGGATGCGCAATTGTCAGCGCAGGTAGGACGCTGCTTGGACAATCACACGCTGTAGCAGAGGTCCCAGGTTGGAATCCTGGCTCTGCTGCTGCTGACTCCCTGTTAAATCAGGCTGGTGTGACTGACTAGCGGGGCTCCTCTGAGGATTGAGATACAAAGGACTTTGAGTTCTCTGGCAGTAGGAATCACATTCTTGTTGTGCTGTGAGCTGTTCCAGCCCCTGGCTTAGACGGAGTATGCCCCTAAAGAGAAGTCAAAGTGTGGAGAGCAAGTGTTTCGATGTCTGGGGGGAGGCGTTTGCCTAGTGGTTAAGACACACACAGACACAGACACACACACACACATACACACGGTTAGGATGCCTGCATATCACAACCCAGCACCTAGATTTGATTTCCAGCTCCAGCTTCCTGCTGACGCACACTCTGGGACTCAGGGTGCACGGCATGTATGTGTGGAAGATGACCCTCATCCCTCCATGCCTTGTCTTCTCTACCAAGAACAGGGTCTGGGCAGACCAACAGTCCGAAGGATGCCAGGCACAGAGGCTGCAGCCGAGCACAGTGGCAGAGGGACAGGTGTTGGACATGGCCATCTAGACACTGTGGGATACTCACACCGGGCATTAGAGAACCTGCGTTTGAGTCCTGGCTCCACTTCTGATTCCAGCTTCCTGCTGGGTGAACCGTGGGAGGCAGCGGGGGATGGGCCAGGTACCTGAGGGAGACCTGGACGGAGTTCTGGGCTTCTGCCTTCAGCTTAGCCCAGGCAGGGTCATTGTGTGCCTTTGAGAAGTGAACCAGTAGATGAAAGATCTCTCTCTCTGCCTGATTCTCTCTCTGTGTTTCTTAGTCTTTCAAATAAATAAAGATGTTTTAAAGATGTATATATTTTTTTGAAAGGCAGAGTTACAGAGAGAGCTTCCAGCCACTGTCTTACTCCCCAAAAGACCGCAGCAGCCAAGGCGAGGCCAGGTCGAAGCCGGGAGTTTCATTCTGCTGTGCATTGTGGGTGCAGGCACCGAGTACTTGGGCTACCTTCCAATGCTTTCCTAAGTGTATCAACAGGGAGCTGGATTGGAAGTGGAGGAACTGAAACTCAAACTGGCACCCTTGTAGGATGCCAAATTTGTAGGATAGCAGGTGGTAGCTTTATCCACTATGCCACAGAGCCCATCCAATAAAATTTTTTTGAAAAAGAGAGAAAAGTAACAGGAGCAGGACATTCAGCCCAGCAGTGAGGACCACATGGATGGTCCTGGCTACTGTCCCCAGGTCTCTGCAGGACTTCTCTGGGACAGGGGGACCATGCCAAGCTGTGAGCCCACAGGCAGGATCAGGGCTTCAAGACAGTCATCAGCTCCATAGTAAAGGATTTTCTATAAAGCGACAGTGCCTTTGGGGCGGCCGACTGAGGAGTGCCGGGGCTTGGCTTTTGTGCTGATGAGCTCTGTGTTCACTGGGTTCCTGAGAATCAACCTCCTGTATGGGCAGGAGGGTAACACTGGATCATCCGCCCTGAAGTAAAGTGGTTGCTGGAATGTAGCTTAGCCCTGACGAGCACCCTTGGCCTATGTCAGACATTGCATGTCGTGTCCTCTACGTGGGATCCCCAGAAGCTAGTGGGGAGCCCCACAAGGCAGACAGGTATCCTGTGGCTGCATCTCCTCTTCCTTGCATTGAGCCCATGCTCCCTGTTGCTAGAAGCCAGAGGCCTCCAGGGTGGGCTTGAGGCCCAGTGATGCAGTTTTCATGGAACTCGCCCTTACGGTGTAGACAGATGGCCTCAAAGTGTCCTTGTAAGAAACCACGGATGGAGGTGCCGCTTACTGTGGGAGTACAAGCGAGGGATAGGAAAAGCACAGAACAGAACCGCCCTGGCCTGCCTCATGTCTTGTCAGTAGCCGTGGTAGAATGGGGTCTCATGCTCAGTGAAACAAGACAACTATGAGACAGGTGGATGACGTCCCATTACCGTCGGTGACAGACTTCACACTCGTGAGTCTTGGCGCCTACGTAATGGCCTTCAAGGCAGCTGCTTGTGCCTCGACTAACTGGCTACATCTCGATGAGCCCAGCATGGGTGGAAATGTGTGAAATCCACGTGACCGTGGCGCAGCCCTGACTGGCAGCACACCGCACAGTGCCGTGGTGTCCCCTCCTGACCCCAGGGCTGGCTGGCAGTGGTACTTGTAGTCCTCCCAGCATTGCCAGAGAGGACAAGGCTGTACAGCCTAGCACGGGCAGTTTCAAGGCCAGTCACTGCCACGTGTGTCACTTTGCACTGCTAGGCAGTACCAAATAAGCCTCTGACTGCCTGCCACCTTCATCCTGCACCCCTGGGTTTGAAGGTTAAAGGGAAGAAATGGAAAACTCTGCAGAGGCTTTCTCTGGCCCTGATTCTCAAAGGCTCGAGGTGGGCACCTAGGCAACCAGAGCCACATCCTTGTGGCCCTGTCTGTCTGTCTCTCTTCTCTTCCTACCAGCCATTGGACCCTAAAGGAGGAAGCACCTCATCAGCTTCCGCTCCGGCTTCTACCCCTAGCTCAGCCAGTCGACCCCTCCTGCAGCCCAGAGCTGCTCCTGGACACACAGGCAAGGCAGCCGTAACCCCGCAGCGGAACAACCAACAGCCTGGCTTAAAAACAGCCACTGGGACTGCAAGACTGCGAGACACAGAGGCAGCAAATGCGAGGGAGCTTCATAGCACTGGTCATCGGGAAAATGCCAATCAAAACCCCCGCAGGGGCTGGGTGTGCGGGCCAGAGGAAGGACCCCATCCCACATGAGAGCGCCCAGCTGTGGCAGCTGGTTCTAGCTCCTGGCTCCAGCTTCCCATTGCACAAACCCCAGCAGACAGCTGTGGTGACCCAAGTAACTGGACTCCTGCCACCCACATGAGAGAACTGGGCTGAGCTCCCAGCTCCCAGCCCTGGCTCTTGCAGGCACTGGCAAGGGAACCAGCAGCTGGAAGCACACGCTCTCTCTGCCTCTCAAGTAAATAATAATAATTAAAATCATTGCCAAGGTGTCAAAGTGACCCCAGGAAACAGCCTGTGCAGATCTCCTCTCCCCAGGAAGCCTCTTTGAGGGGGAGTGGGTGTGTGGGGGTTGGTTTTCAGAGGCAGGCAACTGACTTCCTGCCACTATGCCCTAATATGCTCCTGCCCCATAGGGCTCAACCTTTCTGGGAAGTTTTAAGTGAAAAAGGAGAAAGAATGAACTCACCAACTTAAGAGGCCTGGAGAACCAGGGCGCTGTGGCAGCTCCTGGGCGAGGCTGACAGTGCCAGGGACGGGGTGAGCCACCTTACCCTCCCCTGGGCCACTCTGAACACACAGGAGACTGGCAGGTGGCAGCCATCCTGCCCCCAGCCCCAGCTCTCTGACGTTTTCCCAGGGGTGCCTTGGAGCACAAGGCAGGGGAGGCCACTGGGCTAGGTCCTCCCAGGCGGACCTGACCTGTCCAGGCTGCCTGTAGCTGCCTGTAGCCTTTGGGTCCTTACCCTCAGAAGCTGCTGGGTCTCCCAGTGGGCGGGGTGCCTGCAGTCCACCAAGATTCAGCGGGCTCTTTAGTTCCAACATAGATTCTTTGTTTAACCAGTGGAGAAGAGGAGGCTCAGAGGAGTCAAAGGGTTTTCTAAAAGTCCCACAGCAAGCTTTCCACGACCAGGCACAGGCAGGAGCCTCAAAACAACCTGGAACATGCCAGCTGCCTCCCTCCTCTGACCGTTTCTGACACAGGGACTGGGTTACTCTCCCGGCTGGCAGGTACAGAGCCAGGATCCCAGATTACCCTAGAAGGACAGGTTCAAGCCTGTGGGCACCCTGCTTCTAAGTCTCTTAAAAACAAATCCAGCACCCCAGCCTTCCCCCGCCGGCTCCTGCCCCCTTACCTGTGTCACCGAGATCTGGGCAACAAGGCGAGCTGTGTGCCAACTGTGAGGATGGTGAGCCAGGCAGGGGAAGGAGAGGCGGCTCCTGTGACAGTGAGGGGGGCGGGGCGGCGTGACGTTGCCCCTGGGCCCCACGCGCTTACCCAGCTGGCATTCCTTCCTGCTGGTGCTATCGGCCCCAGGCCTTCCTGTCTGACTGTACTCTTTCCGGCAACACCCCAGGAGAGGCAGGCAACTACATGCATGCCAGCTCCCAGAGCCACAGCTGTGGCCTGGGGCAGCAGGGCTAGGGATGAGGGGGCAGCTGTGCCAAGTTCCAGGAAGACAGAGGTGGGGCTTGTCCCAGGTACCCCTTCCACGCCCACTGACAGAGCTGACTCAGACCCTAGTCACATGTCCCAATGAGCCCCTTGCTCCTGGGAGAGGAGGTGGGGACAGAGGGTTCAGGGACTCTGACACGCAGGGCCTGGCAGTGCCCTCTCGGAGAGGACACTTATGCCCACGGGAGAGACAGGTCTGAGAGAGTGGCAGCTGGTCTCACACAGCCCAGGCTGAGCTGCTGACCCCACTGTGGCCCTCCACTGCCTTCCCCTGTCCTGCCGGGATGAGGGAAGTGGGAGGTTGAAGGGAGGAGGCCAGGTGAAGCCCAGACAGCTATGGGCTCCCGGCAGGCTTTCAGGAGGAGGCGTCACCTTCACCTCAAACCCAGCCCCACATGCACCATCATGCCTGACCTGGGCCTCTCACATGCTGAATCTGACCCTTCTGGAAATTCCTGTTGGCTCCACCTGTGGTCTAGGCTTAGTCTAGAACTTTCTGTGCTCTTCCACTGCAGAAGCTCTAGGACAGCCCATGCCATTGCTAGGCTCCATGCTCCAGTTCCTGCCTCCCCTCCTCCTGCCATCTCCCCCACCACTGCCTGTCCTGGCACAGTGGCCTGAGAGGGCTTGGGCAGAGCCATGTCAGCCCAGACCCCTCTGCTCAGCCTGCTTCCAGGTTCCCGCGGCATTCATACACACTGCCTCCTCCTCTCCCTGCCTCTCTCCACCTGCTCTTGCTCAGGTCCCTTTAGCTGTGTGGGCCTCAATTACCCCAGGAAGGTCCCTGCCTCCAGGCTTTGTACTACCTGTTTGCACTCCCTCTGAAAGCCCTGATTTCCTCCCTTACTCCTTCAGGTCTCTCCTCCAAGAGGCCTTCTTTGACCACCTTGCACAGAATAGGAACCCCAGCGTTGCCCTTCCCTGTCACCTGCCCTCGCTGTCCACCACCTGTTGTGCCATGTGTTTGCTTGTTTGCACATTTCCTCGTAACATGTTTATTTGTTCCAGAATCCAGGAATGAGTGAGTAGCCTGAAAGGTTGGCCCGGGAGGCATCCAAGGGTATTAGGAAGTGACCTCTGGGTCAGACCTGCAGGTCAGGGACACTGCTTCATTGAGAACCTCCTAGTAACTGCCCAGCTAGAGCCTGGAGGCCTTCATGCTGCGTTGGGGATGTAACCACAGAAGGCGGACCACGAGCTTGCTGTCACCCCAAGAGCCAGCCATGGGGAGCCACCCAAAAGGGACCCCATCAAATCCACGTGGTAGACAGTCTGCCAAACTGCTAACTGGTAAGGCCATTGCTACCAGCAGACAGCTGGCCAGACATGAAACTGGTGCAGGAAACAGCAATTTAGGATGGGACATCCAAAACGGAATTGTCCAAAACACAGCACACATGACTTGAAATGTGACAAGTGAGAATTGAGACATGCTCTGAGTATAAAATGGACAGAGTTGCAGAGACTAAGTGTAAAAAAAAAAAATTACATATACCCAAGAAAGCTCTGTTGGTCATATTGAGAATATTTAGGATATATTGTGGTTTCATGAAATCCTTGGGACTATGCTAAATGTAGCTCCTGGAGGTTTTATGCTTTCAGCAGCTGCACCTGTTCCCCCAGAGCTCACAGAATTTCCATTGGACTGTGCTTATTTAGAGGGTCTAACCAACTGCACTTGGTAGCTGATGGGCTTGGGGTGGGCGACCCCCTAGCTGTAATTCTGCCTCCTGTCTCCACCAGTTGCTCCTTTCTGATGAGACCATGTGGTCCAGGGGTCACAGGGGACAGCCAACAGTGAGTTTTCAGCTCAACCCAAGGACACACACAAATTCTCATGTTCAAAGTCCTTACCTTCCATGCACCAGGATCCCATATGGATGCTGGTTTGTAGCCTGGCAGCTCCACTTCCCATCCAGCTCCCTGCCTGTGGCCTGGGAAAGAAATAGAGGACAACCCAAAGCCTGGGACCCTGCACCTGCATGGGAGACCTGAAAGAAGCTGCTGGTTCCTGGCTTTGGATCAGTTCAGCTCCAGCCATTGCAGCCAGTGAACCAGTGGATGGAAGATCTTTGTCTCTCTCCTTCTCTCTGTAAAATCTGACTTTCTGGTAAAAATAAATCAATCTTAAAAACAAACCAAAAAACAGCCAAGTCTGACCGAGTCAGCAATTCTGGGACTGGGGCCCACAGCCTACAATTGTAAACAGTGCTTCCCAGTGGGTCCTGTTACCTGCTCAGGTTTGAGAATGGGTAGGCTGCTTAACACCTTCGCTGTTTATAGTTCTTAAGGCTCAGCACGCAGCAGGTGCTGTCAGAAAACTACCTTCTGGCTGCTTCCTCATCTCAGCTGCCAGAACTTCCCTCTCTGAGCCCTAGTTGCCCTCTGAGAACCTGCTGCAGCACCTGATTATGTGTGTACCTGGTACAGGATGGATGCACAGCCCCAGGCCATTTCTGTCCCTCAGCTATGGGCAGGGGTGCGAGGGACACCCCAACTCGGCTCCTCCCTGGAGTGACCTCACTGTCCTGCATATGTGGGAGGCGGGGAGGAAGGGGATGATTCATGGGACAAACACCCACTGTCCTGTGGGCACAGCTCACAGCCCCAAGCCAGCTCAGCAGCTGAGTGTGGCATCTGGCTGGCCTGCATTCCAGAGCTGCCAGCTGAGCCACCTGACTCAGCAGGTGCAGGCGCTCTGCGGACAACAGTTAGCTCAACCACCATCGCCCCATCCACATAAAGGAAATGAGAGCAGCTCTCGGGCAGGGCCTGGCACATCGCGATCTCGGGCACTGGCATGCTTGTGATGGGACCGTGGATCTACAGGGCTGACTGGGACTCCGCACGTGACTTCCAGCGTCCGAGAATTCCTCCTGTAGGTGTTGGGGAGAAGAATAGATTGTCCATCTGACGAAGCACTCAGGAACCTAGCTCTTTGCTTTGTTTCTTTTATTCTTTCCTTAAGGTTCATTCCCTTAAGGTTTTTGAAAGGCAGAGTTAGAGACAGAAGGCGAAAAAGAGATCCACTAACTCATTCCCCCAAATGGCTACAGTGTCAGGGTGGACCAGGGAGAAGCGGGGAGCCAGAACTCAATCTGGGGCTCTCAGTTGAGTGTCAGGGGTCCAAGTACTTGGGCCATGTCCGCTGCTTTCCTAGGTGTGTTAGCAGGGAGCTGGATTGGAAGTGCTGGTGTCATAGGCAGCGGCTTAACACCGGTCCAGGAGCCTGGTTCTTCATGTGGGTCTTTATTTAGTCATCAGAACGTCCATGACAGCCCATGCCATCACAGGGCTGTCTCAGTAATGACCTGTCTCAGTCATTACTCAGCAGCTATTAAATGAATTCTCTCAATCAGGGAATATTGTACACATTTTATGGATGGGAAAAGGGAGGCCCGGGAAGATGAAATGATCAGTTTGAGGTCACAGGGCTGGGAAGGGGAGGAGTCAAGATTTGTCCAGGGCCTCCCTGACTTGAAACCCCAGACCCTTCCCATTCCAGGTAGCAACAACAAACTAACCACATGAGTAGGACTCACATGCAAAGCCTTAGCTTCTGCCCTACTTCGAAATCTTTTTTAAAAAGATTTATTTATTCTTATTGGAAAGTCAGATATGAAGAGAGGAGGAGAGACAAAGAGGAAGATCTTCTGTTCGTTGATTTACTCCCTAAGCGGCTGAAACAGCCAGAGTCGAGCCAATCTGAAGCCAGGAACCAAGAGCCTCTTCCGGGTCTCCCACATGGGAACAGGGTCCCAAGGCTTTGGGCTGTCCTCCTCTGCTTTCCCAGGCCACAAACAGGAAGCTGGATGGGAAGTGGGGCTGCCAGGATTAGAACCGGCACCCATATGGGATCCCGGCAGGTTAAAAAAAAAAGACTTTAGCTACTAGGCCACCATGCTGGGCCCAGGATCTTAAATTTCTGTGTTTACATCCCAAATGGCTGCAACACCAGAGCTGATCTGATCTAAAGCCAGGATCCCAGAGTTTCATCTGTGTCTCCCCTGTGGTACAGGGGCCCAGGCACTAGAAACATCCTCTGCTACTTTTCCACATATATTAACAGGGAGCTGAATCAGAAGTGGAGCAGCCAAGACACAAACTGGCACCCATAAAAAGTAGGAGCTTTTGAAAGTCATACTATTCAATAATATTAAATATGTTGCATTAAAAATGCAAACTAAAAGAAATAAGAATGCAACTGGTTACGGTTTTGGTGAAGGTTCTAGAGGAACTATTGGCTAAATTTAGGGAACACTGCATTTGAGAATGGGCCTTCTTGGGCAGTGTGGACCAAGGTCTGATGGTGTGGGGCTTAGGCTACCACGGATGGGGCCATGGAGGCTGACAGCGCTCTGCCCTGCTGGGGGTGAAGCCCAGTCAAGGAGGGAGGGAGAAATCCCAGAGGATTCTGGGTACTCCTGCTATAAACTCATTGCAATCTGACATCTCTGCTGCTTCTAGGAAATTTGAATACACACCAGGTTTCCAGTTGTTTAGGGAATTGCTGTGGGGTTTGGTAGGCATGATAATGGTGCATAACATCAGTGCCATCCCTTGGTGATGCAGGCTGCAGGGATTCCTGGTGACATGACACCTGTAACAGTCATGAGAGAAGTGTAGAAGCAGGGAGGTAACGCAGGATTGCCCAGAGCGGAAACCGCGTTCTTGCTGTGTGGATGTCTGCCAAGTCCCCATTAACACAAGCTTCATGGCTGTCATGGGGCCTTGTTCTTCAGAAGGGTCTGGACTGTGGATTCAGTGTCCTTGTTTGAACTAAATGTGGGTCCCCAGAAGGCAGCGGCCTGAAGGAGCTGGGGGACACCTCCAGGTGAGAGTTGCATGGATGGGGACCCACCTGGAGCTGTCTGAGCTGCAGTCTGCTGCTCCACGGGAGCTGTCCCCATCCACAACAGTGCAGCCTGTTGACCCTCCTGACAAACCCACCGAGAAGAAGAGGGAATCCTGGGAAGTGACCCCTGTGAGTAGTGTCTGGCCGAGTTCAAGCATGCGCAGATGTCACAGACACACCTGTTCTGTGGGCGTGAGGGCAGGTGCGGGCACCTGAGGACAGGAGCACGAGAGCGTGAAGATGCAAGGCATGTTCCTGGAAGTCCGGGTGGCTGTTTCTCTCCCTGGAGAGCATGGTGGCCACCACTCCCCGCCAGTGCTAGAGAGGGGATTCTCTGGGCTGAGCCAGGCCACACATGCCAGAGCCCTGTGCCACCCAGCAAGCACATTTCAGCCCAGCTCAGGAAACTGCTTGAACGAGTGCTCACCACTCTGATCCCCAACTTCCCCTGTCATGGGTGGTCCAGCACTTTCATGAGCCACCCACTTGCTCTTTCACTCCCAGATACACATGGGAACTGGGGTTCACCCTCATCTATGTCAAGCCATGCACACTCTCCTCCACCCCCACATAGAGCCTTGGGTAGCAGCTGAGGGGATTGGAGGCAGGGCTCTAGCCATGTGGCCACCTCACCCCTGGGAGCCACAGAAGTTCTCCCCTGCCCTCTAGGATGGGCTGGGGCTTCACCCTGTCTAGTGCCAGGAGGAACAGAGAATATGTGCAGAGTTCCACAGTTCACAGAGCATGGCAGCATTTTTGCTGTCTTGCACTTCACCTCCCCCAGCTGAGCCAGGGGCTGTGCCAGAGGCTGGGCAGAGGGACAGCAAGTACTGCTGCTTCTCACTGTGGGTGCCAAGTGAGGTGGTCAGACTGGCAGGCAGGAACTGCGACTCCACACAAGCAATGCCCTGTAGCACTCTTTCCCAGCCCTAGAAGGAAGCAGTTCCATCACGCAGCAGAAGCCTGTATTGGAACTGCGGGGCTGGATCTTATCCTGGCTGAGACAGGCGCTCCCAGTGCTGGCAGCAGCCGCAAGCACAGCTCCCAGCAGCTGCCCGAGACAGCTGGTGCTGTGCTCCGAAACAGGCTTAGTGGGAGCCGGGGCTGCGGGGCGTGTTCTGGGCCTGCCTGAGGGAAGGTGTGTTGAGCTGTGTGGTGTCTGGGCAGAGCAGTGCACTTCAAGTACTTGTTTTCACGCTGGGCATGGTGAGTTATGAAGGGCTTCCCTGGCAGGACCGCTGTCGTGAGTCCAGGAGCACCGACGATCCGCTCCTTCCTTTGGCTAAGTGGCATTCCTTTCGATGGATGCGCCACCAGTGCTTCTCCCTTTATCAGCTGACGGGCACTTGTGTGCAGTTTTGACAATGTGAGATAAGCCTGCCACGACAGGTGTGTGCAAGTATGAGTGTGAATGCATGTTTTTGTTTTTCTTGAGGAAATACCTGGTGGTATGATTTTGAGTCATATAGTAAGCATGCTTTGTAAGAAACCACCAAGGGCCCAGTGCAGTAGCCTAGTGGCTAAAGTCCTCTCCTTGCATGTGCTGAGTTCCTATATGTGCGTCAGGTCATATCCCAGCTAACCCACTTCCCATCCAGCTCCATACTTGTGGCCTGGGAAAGCAGTCGATCCCTGGGACCCTGGCTTCTTGGGACCTTGGAACCCTGCACCTGTGAGGAGACCTGGAGGAAGCTCCAGGCTCCTGGCTTTGGATCAGCTCAGCTCCAGCCATTGTAGCCACTTGGGGAGTGAACCAGTGAATGGAAGGTTTTTCTCCTTCTCTCTGTAAAAAACGGCCTTTCCAATAAAAATAAAGAAATCTTAAAAGAAAAAAAAAAAGTCAAGTTGGAGCTAGCGTTGTGGCATGCTGAGTTAAGCCACCATTTGTAGAGCCACATCACACATGGATGCTAGTTCAAGTCCCGGCTGCTCCCTTTCCCATTCATCCCTCTGTTAATGTGCCTGGGAAAGAGCCTGAAGGTTGCGCAAGTCCTCAGGCCCCGGCCCCCTATGTGGGCAACCCAGATAGAATCCTAGGTTCCTGGTTTAGGCCTGGCACAACTCTAGCTGTGATGGCCTTTTGTGGAGGTGAACCAGCAGATGGAAAATCTCTGTGTCTCCCTCTCTCTGCAATTCTGCCTTTAAAATAAATAAAATAAATTTTAAGGAAGAAAGAGCAAGCAAGCAGGCATGGCACAATGGCTCAGTGGCTAAATCCTCGCCTCCCATGTTCCAGGATCCCATATGGGTGCTAGTTCGTGTCCCAGTTGCTCCACCACTTCCAGCTCCCTCTGCTTGAGGCCTAGGAAAGCAGTAAAGGATGGGCCAAAGCTTTGGAATCCTGTATCTGCATAGGAGACCCAGAAGAAACTCTTGGCTCCTGCCTCCTGGCTTCTGGCTTCATATTGGCTCAGCTCTGGCCATTGCAGACACTTGGGGAATGAACCAGCATACAGAAGATCTTTCTCTCTGTCTCCTTCTTTCTGTAAATCTGCTTTTCCAATGAAAATAAAATAACTATTAAAAAAAGAGAGAAACCATCGTGTTGTTTTCCAAAGGTGTTGTGCCAATATTTATTTGCTTATTTCTCATTTGTAAAAACATTTGCACTGACTTATAGAATTATTAATACGTGTATTTTTAATGTGAGCGTCAGGGCACTCCCCTCTATATGTCGCTTTCTAAATGCCCACAGTGGCTGGGGTTGGGCTGGGCAGGAGCCAGAAGCTGAGAACTCAATGTTGGACTCCCGCAGGAGTGGCGGGGACCCAGCTACCTGAGCTAGCACCTTCTGCCTCCCCAGGATCTGCATCTACACAAAGCTGGAATCAGGAGCCAGAGCTGGGACTGGAACCCAGGCCCTCCTCGCCAAATGTCCTCCCCACAGGGTCAGGCTACTTTCATTCAGATTCATTCACTCTGTTGCACACAGTGGTAGGTTTCCAATCGCCATTGCTTTGTAGTGCTTTGTTGTCTGACCGTCCCAGTTTGCTTACACATTCACCTTTTGAGTACTGGGGTTGTTTACACGTTGGCACTATTCTGAATAAAGTTGCTCTGAACATCCTTTTGGTGAATGTAGGTGGGGACTAAAAAGTGCGTTTGGGGCAGGTGTTTGGCCAAATAGTGAAGAAACACGTGTCTGGGCCTGGCATGGTAGCCTAACAGTTAAGGTCCTTGCCTTGCACATGCTGAGATCCCATATGGACACCAGTTCTAATCCTGTCGACCCTGCTTCCCATCCAGCTCCCTGCTTGTGGCCTGGGAAAGCAATAGAGGATGGCCCAAGGTTTTGGGACCTTGTACCCACATGGGAGCCCTGAAAGAAGCTCCTGGGTTTGGATTGGCGCAGCTCTGGCCGTTGCAGCCGCCTGTGGAGTGAATCAATAGAACAGAAGATCTTCCTCTCTGCATATCTGACTCTCCAATTAAAAAAAAAAATCTTAAAAAAAAAGATGCACGTGTCTGATATAAGAATGCCTGGGTTAGATGTCCACCTCCAGCTCCTGACTCCAGCTTCCTGATAGTGCAAACCCCTCTGTGCAGCTGGGTCCCCACCATCAGTGTCTGAGTCCTGGGTTGAGTCTCAGCTTCCAACCCAGCCTTAGGCATTCTATACTTTTGATGGTCTGAGCCAGCAGGGGGAGCACTATGTATTTTGTCTCAGATTCAAATAAATACACAAATTTTGTTGTTGAACATATTTATTAAAGCCAATGATCCAGTCTTAAATGTTAACGAAAATACGTTTATTTTAGAATAATTTTTTTAATTCTGAAGTTATATTTTGCTATTTGGAAGTTTGAAGGAAATATTTGGTATATTGCACAAGGTGACAAAAATGCTTATGTCCGTCCGTGCGTAAGCACAAGGAAGACTAGATTTCTTTTCAACATCGATTTATTTAACTTTAAAGTCAGAATTACAGAGATAGGGAGAGGCAGTGAGATTTTCCATCTGCTGGCTCATTTTCCAAATGGCTGCTACTGCCAGAGCTGAGCTTATCTGAAGCCAGGAGGCAGGAACATCTTCCAGTCTCTAGATGGTGCAGGTGCTCAAAGATTCAAGGACCATCCTCCACTGCTTCCCAGGCTGTCAGCAGGGAGCTGGGTCAGTAGTAGGCCAACTAGGACGCGAACCAGCGCCCATATGCGATGCCAGCACAGCAGGCAAGAACACCACTGATACGTCACTGCACCTGCACCTGCAGGATTTTATTTGTGTGTGTGTTCATCTGTATATGTGTTTGTTTACATAAAGTATTTCTGAGTAGGACTTTGGGGACAGCAGACCTGAGAAAATGGACAACAAACATGAACACATTTCCTGCTTTCCCTCAAAACTATAAGTTAGTAAGGCAGATGAGCAAATAATGGAAGAGAATAAAGAAAGGTGCTGTGGGGCAGGATGGGACATGAGGTGTCAACCATGTGTCTATAAACATTTATATTTATGCATACAGTTATGCAGTAGGATGGTTTTAGTGCCCATCTTTCATCCTTGGTGGGTACAAAATGAAGCAGCTGCCTTTCTTTTTGAAAATAATGTTGTTTCCAAGAATTACTGGGGAGAGTCAATGTTGCTGAGGAGTGATTCAATATTTACTTTTATAGACTCTCCCATAAAAATAATATAATTTATCTTGAAACTGATTTATTTGAAAAGCAGTCCCTCTCATAGCTGTAGCATCTCACGTTAACCGGTGTTGAGTACAAAAAAACTGCAGTTACTGACTTTATCTTGTTCTCATAGTCAATTAGTCAAAAACATGTTCATGCAGTACTGAGGAAATTGAATTTATGTGATCTATGTTTTTAAAAAAGGCCATAAATGGTGCCCTCACTCACTGCATCTCCTCCAGCGGGACAGCCATGGCAGCTGTGGTCTCTGTCTCACTGCGCAGGCGTGTTCCCACCTCTGCATCTTTGGCCTGGCTGCATCCTGTTGATGAGGCCAGGTCTGCAGCCTCCCGGGCCACAGGTGCTGTCCCGGCCCTGTCACAGCCAAGCACTCTGTGCCCTAGTATCCCCTTCCACTTAAACAGTTTTATTCGTTTGAAAAATGGAGGTGAGAAAAGAAACAAAGGCAGACAAAGCTCTCCCATCCTCTCCTCTACCCACCTCCCCACATGCCTGCAGTGACCAGCGTTGGGGCAGGCTGATGCCAGCAGCCAGGAACTCAATCCAGGACTCTCACATGAGTGACTGAGATCCAGGTGCTTCAGCCATCACTAGCTGCTTCCCAGACTCTGAATTAGCAGGAAACTGGATGACAGGTGCACCAGGTGGGATTTGAACCCAGGTATGCAGGTGTACCCAGTGTCTTAACTGCTGAGCCAGCCCCACCCTCCATTTCTATACAGCTCCTACTGACCAGACATAACTATACACTATCTCTCACTTCTGCTAAATGCAAAGCCTCCAGGGCAGTGGAGGCGCTGGGTGGGTCAGAGTCCTCAGCCATGGGACCCTCCTCAAGGCCCCTCTGCCCCACTAGGCCTCATGATGTAACAGTCTCTGAGGGCCTGAGGTGAGGGACGGCAGGCAGAGGCTCAAGTGACTCGGTGGGCTCAAAGCGGCTCCGCTGCTGAGATCCGAACCCCAGACTCTCTGAAGCCCACGACGGGACTGAGCTGAGTGGCGCTGGGGGGAGGGGGGAAAGACTGGGCCTGCGTCAGGTGGTGAGCTCCCCATCCCTGGGGATGTGCAAACCGGTGCCAGGCTGCTTGCGGGTCGAGGCCCAGCCCGCCGAGCCCTTCCCGGGGCAGCCTCCCGCCTCCCTCCCGCGGCCGGGGCGGGCGGGGCGGGGGCTGCTATTTCGGGCCGGAGAGCGCAGGCCGCGCCGCCATATTCCCTCCCGCCGGCCGCCCGCGGCGCG
The DNA here is from genome assembly GCF_017591425.1 of Ochotona curzoniae. Taxonomy (NCBI): domain Eukaryota; kingdom Metazoa; phylum Chordata; class Mammalia; order Lagomorpha; family Ochotonidae; genus Ochotona; species Ochotona curzoniae. The sequence continues at coordinate 6,182,980 of NW_024466607.1, forward strand.
CAGCCACCATGAGCACCGCCGCCTTCCACATCGCCAGCCTGCTGGAGAAGATGACGTCCAGCGACAAGGACTTCAGGTGCGCCTGCGGCTCGCTCCCGGGGCCCCCAACGCGGCCCCCGCCCCGGCCGCTCAGCCCCACCCTCTTCCTGCCTCGACGTCCCCGGAGCCCCAGTCGCTGCCCTGCCCTCGGCGGCCACCCGGGGCCTGCGACGCTTCCCGCCTCCCGCCCGCCGCACGACCCGGCCCCGCCCCTCTGTGCCTTCCCTCACCAGGCTGTGGCCGACCTTGCATGCCCCACACCAGATGCCCCCAGGCCCTGTGCCCTCACTGCCCTGCGGCCCTGGGCCCCTCAGGTGGCGGCCTTACCCCCCACAGCCATCTCGCCCCTTTGGGTGGCTCAAACTAACCTTGGGGCCCAGGGTCTGGGGCTGTGGGGGTGAAGGGAGCTAGACCCAGGGGCTGAAGTTGGGGTGGAACTTTGGGGGGTCCTGCCCCTTCTCCCTCCTGTTCCCCCTCCTGCCATCTCATAGCCACAGATTCAGGGCAGGAAGAATGGTGGGAACTTCTGGTCCTGCTCTTCCGCCTCTGGGGAAACTGAGGCTGGCAGAGGAAAAGGCCAATCAGAAGCCAGCACAGCCACACCCACTTGCGGAGTATACTCCCTGTACCCTCATCTGACCAATGGGGAAACTGAGGCTGGGAAGCTCAAAGGGCCTGGGTATCGGCAGAGCTGGGGAGTAGAGGACCCGAGATCCGGATCCGGGCTGTTCTCCTGGGCACGGCGGCCGTCAGCCCCTCAGGCCTGCTCTGTGCCGTCCACCTGCCAGGAGGCCCCTGCTAGGCCTCAGAGCCGGTCCAGGCTTCTGACCACGGTGACCCCGGTCAGTTACTTCCACTCCTGAGCCTGTGAAGGGGGCCGAGTGGGAGAGCAGCAGGGCAGGTCTGTGTGTGGTTGTGAGGCAGGCGACTGGGGCGTGTGAACGGGGAGCCCCAGCTTTCTGTGCTCATGGAAGCCTGTGGCACCCCCTGCTCTCTGCCGGCCCTCACTCAGAACTTCTTGGCCTCCCCCGACGTCTCCGTCACCTTAGTGTCTTCTCTGGGATATGCACCACCTGGGGCCCAGCCTGGCATAGTAGGGACATTGCAGGGGACCAGACACAGACACCTTCCTCTAGGCCCAGGCCGCCAGGGCCTGCACTTGCTTTGTGCTGGGTATATAGTAGGTGCTCAGCGGATGCTTGCTGGGCCGCAGTCCCTGCTGTGCCCTCGGCAGGTGGCTATGATTGGCTCTCCTGTTGTACTCCAGGTGCCATAGCGGCCAGTGGCTGAGGCACTTGCCCCACTGTGCCTCAGCCCCAGGCCCATCCCCAGGGAGGGCAAGCTGGCCCATCAGCTTCTTGGGCCTGTATCTGCCAGAGCCTGGAGAACACTTTAAACCACCCCAGCCTGCGAGAATGGTGTCTATTTTTAAAGCCACAGAACGGGCGCCTGGGGCCTGCTGACCAGCTGTCTGGGTGCCGGCAAGGCTGCGTGTTGCAGCTGAGTCTCCTCTAGGGTTTCTCTGGAAAGAAGCCAAGCTAATGTCCGCGGGGGAGGGGGGAGGATGAAGGAGAATGAGGGGGCGGGGTAGAGGGTGGTGGTGACTGCCCGTGGGGTCCCAGGCCCAGTGGGGCAAGCCTGTGATTCGTGACCTTTACTGAGCTGGGGTCTGCCGTTACCACCCAGGGGCTGCCAGGAGCTCCTGCAGGAATTCCAGGTCATTTCCCCCGACCTAACAGCACTGGTGGAGGAGCTCTGAGAGCTGCCTGCTGGGTTGGCTGGTTCTCCGTCCATTTTGCTACTTGACCTTGGCCAGCCCTGCAAAATCTCTGAGCCTGGTTTCCTCACACGCCTCATGCTGGGAGCTGGCCGTCCTCAGAAAATCTTCCAAGGATGTTAGGAGAGAGTGACAAAACAGACTCCCGTTTTACAGATGGAAAAACTGAGTCCCAGAGAGAAGGAGGCATTTGCCCAAGGTCACTCAGTGAAGCAGCAGACTGAGCTACCTGCCTGGATATGGAAGGCCAGACTTTGGTGCTCCAGCTCCTAGTCACCGGCCCATCCACACTGCCCTTCCCCGCCCCAGCTGTCTGTGCCTGTGGTCTGGCTTCTTTCCCAGGGAGTTGGGGGTCTGCAGGAACTCTGGGTGTAGGAAACATGGAGGCTGCTTCGGAAGAGTTGCTTTGGGAGCTGGGCTTTGTACATGCCTGTTGGGCGCTGAGCTCTGCGAAAGGCCTTCTCTTCTTCCCACGCTCTCTTTGCTGAGCCTGGGGTCCCAGCAATGATGAGACCTCACGGGACCATGAGCATGTCCATGTCTCACTGGGAAGTGCTCAGAGAGCCTGCCAGCCCTGTGATGTGAGCAGCATTGTAAGTGAGGTGTCCAGAAGGATCTAGAAGGATCCCTTCCTGTGAGATCAGTTGTGCAATTGGTCAGATTCAGTCCTGAGCAGGCACATTGGAGTTGGACTGCTGACAGATAAATAGGATTCCATTAAGTAGAGAAAAAAGGGAGGCACAGCTGGTCCCCTGGCTGAGCTAGGTCCTCATGGACTGCAGCCTGGGGGACACTGGATGTCCCCCTTGCTGAGCATGCTTGGGGTACACACACCCACCTCAGATCTTGGCCTGGCTCAAATCCTGCCATCCCATGGCGGGCCTCCTACCCAGCCTTCTGCCTTCAGCAGGTTAATCTGCTGGCAAAAGGAAACAGCCAGCACCTGGGCAGTGTTCTCGGTCACAGGGTGCTACAGGCAGCAGACATGAGCTGGCAAAGCCAGGCGGGCACCCGATCGTGACAGATTTTGCTGCAGGAGGCAGAAGGCAAGCCTGTTCCAGGATGCTTCTCTGTGGGCAGCGTGGTCCCAGCCATGGGGCACCTCTCCTCCCTGCTCCCCAGGCTGCACTGGCAGGTGCCTACAGAATCCCACACCTGCATGGTGTGGACTAGTGGAGACCAAGGTGGAGTGGGCAGCCCCGAGTCAGGCCACTAGGGATTGAAGGCCTAGTCGTATTCAAATATCTGTATTTTTATGTCAACTTTCTCCAAGGTTCATGTAAGTAATTCCTATTTGGGAGACACTTTGCAAACTGAACACTGCCTTGACTCCCAGTCCTGCAGGTGATCCTGATGATGGCTTCCTGTAAGAACCACTGCCTGAGGGTTGGGGTTGGGACTGGGTGGATTCTCTGAGGTGGGGTGACATGCCAAGTTACCACGTGCCAGTGCCCTTTGCTGAGCATTGTATGCACCCACAACCCCAGAGACAGGCACTGGGCTAACAGCTGGCTTGCACGCGTTTGCATTTGCTCAAAGAGCAGAGGCAGGAGCCTTGACTGGTGCGCTAAGCACCTGGCTCCCTTGCTGTGCCATCCCAGTCCCCCACGCCTTATGGCAATTGGTGACAAGCATAGGTGAGTCTCCTTGTGACAGCCTGTCCACGCCCACAACCCAGATAATCTGGATGTTGACTCCTAGTATCAAGTTCTACTCCTGTGGCTTCCCTTTGATGCTGCCTACACCCACGGAGTGGGAGGCCTGGAGCTGCTCAGCCCACCTCTCCTGCCCTTCCTGTGCAGGTTCATGGCCACCAGCGACCTGATGTCAGAGCTGCAGAAGGATTCCATCCAGCTGGACGAGGACAGTGAGCGCAAGGTAGTGAAGATGCTGCTGCGGCTGCTGGAGGACAAGAATGGGGAGGTGCAGAATCTGGCGGTCAAGTGGTGAGTGTCGGCCTGGGTGGTGCCGGGCAGCACCCCCTGCCAGGGGTCTGTCTTCCAGGGAGAGTCCTGAGCATCTCCTGGGACCTGGTGAAGCTGGGAGAAGCCCTAGGCTGGATCCTGCAGGGGTGGACCCTGCGCCAAGCATTCAAGGCTAAGTCTGCTTAAAAAGTGATGCCAAGAATCATTACAGAAGAGCAAGGGTGTAGGACAGGGAAGGGAAGAAAGCCAAGGAAGACATGTTAACAAGCAAGTGACCTCATAGACACTCCCCAGGGACCTATGGGACACGCACTGGCCATGCCCATTGGCGAAGGAGCTGGGGTGTGACTGCCAGAGCTGCCACTCATCAGCTGAGGACTGCTCCTGGGGTGGGATGAAGCCAGACGCCTCCAGGCAGAGACGGAAAGCCAGGCTGGCTATGGCCAGTGTGCTAAGGGCTGGTGGGGTTCAGAGGCAGGAGGTTGGGGGGCAGTCTGGAAGTTGGGGGAGTCCCCAGAGCCTGAGCACAGGATGTTATGACACTGTCACCCTGCAACCTTGGCCAGCTCCCTCCAGTGTGGCAAAGGAAGACATGTGCAAGAGAGCGCATGTGTGCTAGGATGTTGGGGACTGCAGGACTTGAATGCAGCCCGGTGGGAGACCAGGGCAGCACCTGCCAAGTCAGGCTCTGGGGGCCTGACCCAAGCCTTCTGCTTGGGCGCATCAGCGATATGTCCCCATGGGCAGACGGGATTCAACACACAGGGGGTTTTGTTTTATGTTTGCCTTTTTTTTAAAGCAGGAAGTTGACATGGTCAGGCTTGTGGCCTGGGCATAGCCCCTGCCTGGCCACGCAGTGCAACCATAGGGTGGAGCTGTGGTGTCCCACCAGCAGCACCAACAGCCCCTTAGAATAACAAGCAGCTTGTAGTATGATGAAACCCACACATAGCCTGACCTGCCTCTGCCGTGACCACAAGGCAGTTTCTGGAATGCTCTGTACTGTCACCTGGCAGAGAAATACACGTGGGTTTGCAGTGTGCAGGTGCCCAGGCCTTGTGACAATGCTGATGTCAGAGGCGGATAAGGAGGGGCCTTAGGTGTCACCAGCAGGCCTGTGCTTAGCAGCCAGGGTTTCTGAACACTTCCCAGGAGAAAAAATGTACTGTCTTCCTTCAACTCACCTGATAATTGTCATCCTGGAAAAATCGCTCATACAGGGAAGCCATGCAAAAAGCTGTTGTTGCTGTGTTGTATTAACTTTTGGTTGTGTAACCATGAGACCTGAGGGAAGCCCCTGTGAGGCAAGAGGTTTGTTTCAGCTCCTGTTCTGGAAGCTCATGGCTCACCATTCAGCAGATATCACTGGGGGAGCAGGCGGTGGCGACTGCAGTGCGGGCAGCCAGAGGAACAGAGTGGCTTGGTTTAGCTCCAACTTCTGTGGTTGTTGTTGTTGTTAATATTTATTTATTTGAGGGCCCGGAATGGTAGCCTAGTGGCCTTGCACCCGCCAGGATCCCATATGGGTGCCAGTTCATTCCCAGCAGCCCTGCTTCCCTTCCAGCTCCTTACCTGTAGCCTGAGAAAGCAGTCAAGGAGGGCCCAAAGCTTTGGGACCCTGCACCTGCGTGGGAGATCTGGAAGAAGCTCCAGGCTCCTGGCTTCAGATCGGCTTAGCTGCAGCCGTTGCTGTCACTTGGGGAGTGAATCAGCAGATGGAAGATCTTTCTCTGTGTCTCTCCTCCTCTCTATATATCTGAATTTCCAACATAAATAAATAAATCTTTAAATCTTGATTTATTTATTTGAAAGGCAGAGTGACAGAGAGGGATGGAGAGGTAGGTCTTCTAGCCAACGGATCACTCCCCAGATGGCCACAAGAGCCAGGGCTATCCCAGGGCAATAGCACAAGCCAGAAACTTGATCCTGGTTTCCCAGATGGGTGGCAGGGAACGAAGGACATGGGCGTCTTCTCCTGCTTTCCCAGGCACATTAGCAGGGACTGAAACCATCACTGATATGGGATACCAGTGTCAGGCAGCAGCTTGACCCTCAACAATGCAGTGCTGCCCTCCGCCCCACCCCAGGACCTGCCCTTTCCCACCTCCTCACTGCCATCAGGAGATTCAGCCTACACCCTCTTGGTACTGTCACGTTGAGGGATTTACACGCATTTAAATTCAGGAGCTGGATCTTGTTCAAACCACAGCACATGTCAAGTGAACCCTTAGCTTCCACCTTGTACCGTGTGTGTGCTGAGTGGGACCGTGACACCCCTGCAGGACAGTGCTGGCTGTGGCAGCGTTGTCTTCCTTCTGTTCCTGCCTGCCAGACATGCCAACTCAGTGGCTGTGATGGCCAAAGTGCCCCTCGCCCCCGCCAGGCGACAAGGCAGTGGCACCCTTGTTGGAAAGTGGCCCTCTAGGACGGGGGAAAGGGCTTCATGATTGCTGCAGAGAAGGAGCTGACCAAGGAGCACCCAGGTTTGAGGCTTGACCTGCCTCAGGATGCACATCAGCGGGGACCTGGGTCTTGAACCCAGGCACTCCCATCAGGCAGGTGTCCCGGTGGCGGCCGAAATCCTGTGTCAAACACCTGGCAGGGGTGGTTTTTTGCTGTCAGCTGGGGTCCACATTACAATTATGTGTTACCTGTGCAGGGACTGGGGGCAGAGGGGTGATACCACAGCACCCCAGAGTCTGTTGCACCCCGGTGTATTTTGAGCAGTGGTTTTTGATCACGGGGTTGGAGGAATTCCTCAGCTCTACCAGGTGAGGCTGAGGGTGCTGACCCACGGGGATGCCGGGAGACACCGGCTCAAGGCTGAGGTTCTTGGCATTTGGTCCCAGCACCACCTGGACACTTCCTAGAGCTGTCCCTTGTCCATCCCACCTGTCGTTCTTCATGTGGGACTGCACACTCAAGTGACAGAACCGTTGATTGGAGCTGCTGTTTGACCGCCTAGTGAGAATAGTAAGTTTGGGATGTGCAAGGAATGATGCTGGCATAACCAGAGGGCCACCACCCATTCGGGTAAAACAGAGGCGGCCTCTGGTCAGTGTGGCCATGGGTGTGAGTCAGGGGGATGTGGGGAGGTGTGAGGGCAGTCTGACTCAGGCTGAGCCCAGGGCTCTGAAATCCTCCTCCCTCCCTGCTCAGCTTGGGCCCTCTGGTGGGCAAAGTGAAGGAGTACCAGGTGGAGACCATCGTGGATGCCCTCTGTGCCAACATGCGGTCAGACAAGGAGCAACTGCGAGACATCGCGGGCATCGGCCTCAAGACTGTCCTCTCGGAGCTGCCCCCCGCAGCCACAGGTACCCGGCCCCCAGGACGAGGCACCAATGTTCTTTGTCCCAGTCTGTGGTTGGGAACACTGGGAAATCTAACCAGGGGCAACTTGAAGAAGCAGGAGGTGTCCTCATGAGAGGATACCCATTTAGCAGCTCAATACTGACAGAGTGGAGGACTCTGCCTCCGTACCCCACCTCTCCCCCAACCTAAGCAGAGTAGGAGCCTTTGTAGAAGTCCTCAGGTCTTTGGCTCTCACTGGCCAGGTCAGCTGGGCCCTGCTACAGCAGGGTAAGAGGCTTCTCTTGTCCCCTCCGCATCTTCCCCACAAGAAGGGTCCCTGCTGTCCCCTTTGACCATTGGTGGAGGGGCCATCTCCCAGCCCACAGCCTCACTGTGCCTGCCTCGTGCCCTGTGCAGGCTCTGGACTGGCCAGCAATGTGTGTCGGAAGATCACAGGCCAGCTCACCTGCGCCATCACCCAGCAGGAAGATGTGGCTATGCAGCTGGAAGCCCTGGACATCCTCTCTGACATGCTGAGCAGGTGCGGTGGCCGTAGCAGGGGCGGGGACAAGGAGCACCTGCTGTATCCCAGGGCCTGTGCTTAGATCTCCTAGCAAGTCCGCAGGAGAGAACTGATCTCAGTTGTCCACACTTTCTGGGTGACGTGGCCTGCCTGAAGGCATGTGGTTAACGGAACTGCCTGTGGCAGGAGCGTCCACTCAGAGGCCAGGTGCTGGCCTAGGATGGGACTCTGCAGTGGGCACCATCTCGGCCACTTCCAGGGAGGAGTTCATAGGCGTATATGATGCCATGATTGCAGCAAGTTCAACAAGAATAGCAGGACCTCAAAAAAAAATCTTAAAAAAAAATTTGGTGCAGCATGGTATCCTAATGGCTAAAGTCCTTCCTTGCCTTGTACACGCCGGAATCCATCCCATATGGACACCAGTTCTAATCCCGACATCCCCACTTCCCATCTAGCTCCTTGCTTGTGGCCTGGGAAAGCAGTTGAGGACAGCCCAAAGCCTTGGGACACTTTCTGTACCCATGTGGGAGACCTGGATGAGGCTCCAGGCTCCTGGCTTTGGAGCAGCTCAGCTCCAGCCATTGTGGCCACTTGGAAAGTGAATCAGTGGATGGAAGGTCTTCCTCTCTGTCTCTCCTCCTCTTTATATATCTGACTTTCCAATAAAAAGAAACTAAATCTTTAAAAAAAAAAAAATAGCAGGACCTCCAGCCCAGCTTGGGAAGGGGAATCTTCCTAAGAGTGACCTTTTAGAGCTGCACTTCCAGGAAGTGCAGGACTCAGCCTGGCTTCAGTGGACTTATGGGCATTTGTGATGGGGGACAGACCAACTGCCCCAGCAGAGGCAGAAGCCACGGGTTCCCGGGCCCTGTGAGGAGGTGGCTGGCCCGGCCATCATGTCAGGGAGAGGTGAAGCTGCGGGCTGGACAGGAGGGTAGGACAGAGTGTGTGTTCTCCCACCTCTCTTTGCACAGTGTGCAGAGTGCATGGGAAGGGGAGTGAACGGGCAGGAGCTGGCCCAGAGGCTCCGCAGGCAGGTGCATTAGGGGTATGTTCAGCAGGCAGACTCCACAGGACTTGCAGTGGGTCAGAGGCAGAGCCTAGATGAGCCCCAAAGTCTGCGTGCAGTCACTGGAGCTATGCTGGGGCACAGGTGGGAGTGTGAGAAGGGAGGCAGTGGGTTGGGTTGGGGATATCCACCAGCCATAAACCGCATGGAGGGAAGTCCCATGGCCAGGACCCATCTTTCTCAGCCTGGTTTGTGGCACAGACCCTGCCCTAGTAGGTGGACAGATAAGCAGCTGGAACCCAACAGGAGAGTCAACAGGAAGCCATGAGACATGGAGAGGAGGAGAGGCCCCAGGACCAGTAGGGCCTGGTTCCAAGCTGCACCTGGAAGCCACCTGGCCTGAGACCTGCAGGCTGGGGTGATCCCAGGGGCCCTGGGCAAACCCTGGAAGGAACAGAGAGCGACCGGGTCAGATGTCAGCCCGCTCTGGTCCCAGTGAGGAGCACTGACTGGGGCAGGGAATGACACAGGGCTTCTGAGGCTAGTCCCAAACCCCAGGCCTGCCCCTCACACCACACCTCTGCCCAGGCTAGGGGCCTGAACGCCTGATTTGGCAATGCCTGGCAGAGCAGCACCAAGAACCTGTTTTCTCCCCCAAGAAATAATTAGACAAGTTCTCATAGTTACAGAACCAGGGCCGTATACCTGGGGTTTTGGGGGGCGTCTGGCCCAGCTACCTGTCAAGTGGTCGCATCCTGACACCCCCCTCTGGCTCTCTTCCCGCCCCTCGCCAGGCTGGGCGCCCCGCTAGGCGCCTTCCACGCCAGCCTTTTGCATTGCCTGCTGCCACAGCTCAGCAGCCCACGCCTGGCCGTGCGTAAACGGGCGGTAGTGGCGCTCGGCCACCTGGCGGCTGCCTGCAACACGGACTTGTTCGTCGAACTCGCCGACCACCTGCTGGACCGGCTGCCCGGCCCGCGTGCGCCTGCCAGCCCGGCTGCCATCCGCACCCTGATCCAGTGTTTGGGCAGCGTTGGACGCCAGGCCGGCCACCGCCTCGGTGAGGGGGCGGAGCTTGGGAGAGGTGGTGGGTGGGGCCCTGGTGAGGGGCGTGGTTGGGGTGAGGTCTTGGACTCCAGGTGCAAATCGTCCTGCAGAGGTGGGGGGATACTCAGAGATGGAGCTCGCAGGTGGTTTTAATGATTCACCCATGCAGGCGGACCGCTCAGTTTCCTGCAAGCTTCCTTCTCATAGCAAGAATATACCTTTGTTTGGGGCAAATGTATGCACAGTGAGCAGCCAGAGTAGACCTGCCACCAGTCAACACTGAGCGAGTCCTTCACTCCTGGCTTCCCTGGGGCCCCTCGGCCTCACCCCAGGGGGCTGCTGGGCTGCTTTCTGTCAGCGTTTGGGGGGGTCCACAGTGCCTCCGGACTCCAAGTAGGAAAAGGCAGCGTTGGGCAGCGCCCCTGCCTCAGCCCACAAATCCACATCCTGTCCCATTCCCCTCACCCTCCTAAACAGCGCCTACTCCTTCGCCGCTTGGCAGAGGGCCTTGGTAGGCTGAGATGGGGCTCAGGCCCAGCGGAGCAGGGGATGTGGGGTCCCAGGCTCCCCGAGTAGAGTCTGAAGGGAAGGTTGGACTCTCCAGGCCAGCGTGGCCTTTTCTGGTCTGCAGCTGTGTGTAGCTGGAGAGGTGCAGGGATGGGATCCCACCTCCTGGCTTGGCTCCCCCAGGCTAGGACCTGCAGCCTGGTGCAGGGAGTCGGGCCAGGGCGAGGATTCCAGTTTGGATAAGTGACACTGCTCTGCGATGCACTGCCTTGCCTGCTCGGCGCCTGGGCAGAGCCCTACCTGGACCACCCCCTAGTCCTCCCCGCATGTGTGCCCGCTCCTCACGTCCCACTTGCTGTGGAGATGAGTGACCCAGGTGGTCACAGTTGGGACTGGAAGCCACATCTGTGTGACCGAGGAGCGTTAGAATAGAATTTGCAGCGGACAGGGCTGCAGGTGCAGGGGTGGGCGAGGGAGACCCCTAGAGGGTCTGGCCAGCTGCCATGACCTCCCACCCCCTGCCCGGCCCTGCAGGGGCCCACGTGGACCGCCTGGTGCCCCTAGTGGAGGAATTCTGCCACCTGGATGATGACGAGCTCCGCGAGTCCTGCCTCCAGGCCTTTGAGGCCTTTTTGCGGAAGTAGGTGCTGCAGGGAGGGGCGTGGGGTGTTGGGAGATTAGGAGATGGGCCTGGGCCACCTCGGAAAGCTCCACCCCGGCCCTGTCCTGCCTCACAGGTGCCCCAAGGAGATGGGCCCTCATGTGCCCGGCGTGACCAGCCTGTGCCTCGAGTACCTGAAGCATGACCCCAACTACAACTACGACAGTGAGGAGGAAGAGGAACAGATGGAGACGGAGGACAGCGAGTGCAGTGAGCCAGGTGGGGGGATGGCCCGCGGTGCAGGTGGGGGTCCCTTAGCCAGGAGTGCGGCTGCAGTGGGCACCCCAATTTGGTGCTGGCTGCAACTGCACTGTCTGGGTCACTGCATGGGTCAGTGTCTCCTGGAGCAGCTGTCCTGCCCCAGCCCCCGAGGTCCGTGGGTTCCGCATGCGCCAGTTCAACCAAGTGCAGGTTGGACGTAGCCAGGAAAGGAACCGTATGCATACCACGCCCACCCTTGCTGTTTGGGGTCTTTCTCTTTTAAACACCGCAGCGTGACAGGTGCTTGCCTTGTACTGACGTGAGAAGTCATCCAGAGGGACTCAAGGTGTTTTGCGCAAATCCTGTGCCATTGGATGGGAGGAATTAGAATCTCCATACATTTTATTAATTCGTAAAAGTTGTTTATTTATTTATTTTACTTTTCTTAAAAAAAAAACTCATTTATTTTATTTGAACGGTAAAGTTAGAAAGAGAGAGAGGCAGAGATCTTTCACGTGTTACTTCATTCTCCAAATGGCTGCAATGCCAGAGCTGGGTTGGGTTGATGCCAGGAGCTTCTTCTGGGTCTCCCCTGTGAGTGCATCGGCTCAAAGGCTTTGGCCATCCTCTGCTGCTTTTCCAGGCTATTAGCAGCACATCTGATCGGAAGTGGAATAGCCAGGATGCAAACCAGCACCCTTATGGGATGTTGTTGCCACAGTCGGCAGCTTTACTTGCTATGCCACAGCACCAATCCCAGAGTTGGTTATGTGAGGGGTGTCCCAGATACTGGAGAGTGACTGTGGTCACATCTCTTGATGCACAAAGTACTGGGCTTCCTGAAAAGCCAGGCCTTGGGGACCCCTTGCTTCAGACCAGGAAACTGAGACCCAAGAGAGAGGGGCCTGAGAGCACAGGTAGGCAGTGGTGTGGCTGGGGCTCAGAACCGGGTCTGCCCACTCTGTGCTGCGGGCTCTGGGCTCTTATGGTTAGTAATGGCGTTCAGGAGGTGCGTGCTTAATCTGGCAAAATGAAGCTCTGCCAGAGGAGGAGAGGTGAGCCATGCTGGGGGAGAGGGGCATCTGGGGGGCAGAGATGGAGGGAGCAGCCACCTTCACTCCGTGCAGTGGTCCTTCCTGAGCTACAGAGATGGTTCGCAGAGCACAGATGTGAGGTGTTGCCGGATGGACCTCGGGGCCTTATGGGGTGGTGAGACCCCGGTGGGACTGTGGGAGAGGAATAGGATGGACGTGTTGGAATATTGAGTGCGAGACTTCCTCTGTCCATTGATATGCAACCATGGGTGGTACAGGGTGAAGAAAGCAAGCACTGGCCATAAGAGGGATCGCATGCTGAAGGACTGGGCACAGCCCACTGTGGCTCATCCGTGTGTGCTCTGGGGGCCTGGGGGCCAGCAGCAGCACAGGTTTGAATGCGCAGGCCCCAGCCTCGGCTGTGTCCCTCAGGGGATGCGACGGGGCCTCACAGGCCCACATCTCTCCGCTGCTGGCTGGCTGTGTGTGCCACAGTTGGGGGGAGTCTCATCTCCTCAGACTTCATCTTGTCATCTGTCACATGGGGCGTAGCAGCGCCCTCCTGTGGTGGGCAGTGGGAAGGCTTGCTGAGCTCTGGCTTCATTAGGAGCAAGGAGACCCAGCGTGCTTATCTTGCACCCTGCTTAGAAGCCTTCCAAAGGGAGGCCAGAGCGGGGCTCCAGCAGCCTCCCTTCGGTGGGAGAGACGGGGGCTGTCACACAGACAGCACAAGTTGATGCCTCAGATGAGTTTAGGGTCTTCTCTGGATTCTTGGGAGTCATGTTCCCTCCAATGTGGTCAGAGCACTCAGGGGCCAGAGGCAGGGGGCCACCCTGGCTTTTTCGCCAAGCTCCCTGACTTGAAGTAACCCCTCCAACTCGGTATCAGCTCCCTTGTCTCTATAGAAAGAGAAGTAACCCCATTCCTAGAAGGTCATTGTGGGGCTAAAATGCCACTGTGGACAGGAGGCACCGTGTGTGGCACATAGCAGGTGTCATTGGCCAGCAGGTGGCATTGCTGACAGAAGAGGTGGACAGTGCCCCGTCTCCTCCCTCCGCAGAGAGCGAGGCCGAGTACAGTGATGACGACGACATGAGCTGGAAGGTGCGCCGGGCGGCGGCCAAGTGCCTGGCAGCCCTGATCGGCTCCCGGCCGGACCTGCTGCCCAATTTCCACCGCACCCTGGCACCTGCGCTCATCTGCCGCTTCAAGGAACGGGAGGAGAACGTCAAGGCCGACATCTTTGGGGCTTACGTGGTGCTGCTGCGGCAGACTCGGCCCCCCAAGGGGTGGCTGCAGGCCGTGGAGGAGCCCGCCCAGACTGGGAGCAACCTGCACATGCTGCGGGCACAGGTGGGCCAGCCCTGCCCTGGGCCACTCCCATCCTCCCCACCTCCCTTCACCCTCTGAAGAGTGTGTCTTTAGCTCACACTCCCGTACCTGGCCAGTGACACGGGAGTCGTGGGGGCACTGGCCCAGGGACAGAGAGCCAGGCCACGTGGGAGTTATGTCCCATGACCACGTGGAAGCCTTGGGAGGAGAGGCAAGGGACCCAGTTTGTGTCTGTGTGTGTGCCCTCTGCTGCCATGCGGGGGATGGCTTGTCGCGGGCCTGGAGGCCCTCACCCTGTGCAGGGGACAGCAGTGGGGGACGGGGGAGGGGGTGGGTGGGCCAGGGGACAGCAGTTTCTGGCTGAAGAGTGAAGGTTTCTGCTCTGGGGCAGGTGTGCTGTACTGACCCGTTTCCCATGCCCTAATGAAATACCTGAGGCTGGGTGCTCCTTGAGACTGGAGGACTGTGGAGATGAACCTGAGCAGCATGGTGCAATGGGGTGGGTCCTGAGACAGTGGCTCTGATAGCTGCAAGCCACACGGGGTTGTAGGACTAGCCTCTCTCAGGAGAACTAGCCCCATTCCTCCCAGGGATGAGGTTCTTAGTAACACCCCACCAGGCTCCGCCTTTTAAAGGGACCACCACCACCCAACACTGCCACACTGGGACTCCCTGAAGCTATAGCCAAGCCGCAGCAGTGCCCAAGTGGAAATGGCAGGTGTAGGTAGCGCAGCTGTGACAGTCATTCTTGTGGCTGGATTTTGGCATTGCCCCTGGGACAGAGTGTCGCTAAGGATGGGAGGGGTCTCTATGGTGGGACCAGTCAAGCTTCTGAGTGTCGTAATGACAGCCAGTCTGCCCCATGGTCTTGAGCTGATACCACTCTCCCCTTGGTTCTGTGTGCCAGATGCTAGTGTAGTGCTGCCCCCCAGGCTCTATATGCAGTAATGGGGTGCCCCTCACCCAACCAGCAAGATCTACCCAGAAGGTACACTCCTCTGTGCTGGCTGGCCCCCAGGGATGCTCCTGGGCAGAGCCTCGTGCTGCTGGGTGGGCTGCGAGCTTTCTGCCTGACCCTTGGCTGCGTTCCCACCCCCGCCCACAGGTGCCCGTCGTGGTTAAGGCCTTGCAGCGGCAGCTGAGGGACAGGAGCATCAGGTGCCGCCAGGGCTGCTTCAGTCTCCTGGGTGAGCTGGCGGCCGTCCTCCCAGGCAGCCTGGCAGAGCACATGCCCGTGCTCGTGGCAGGTAGGTGGGACCGCATCTGGGAGCCTGCCGAACCCAGCCCCTTCCCCAGCAGCCCGATAGCCTGAGAGCCAGGGCCCCACTTCCAGCCCCTTCCCCAGCAGCTCGAGAGCCTGAGAGCCAGGGCCCCACTTCCAGCTCCAGCACTTCTGATCGGCAGCTGCCAGCAGAACAAGAACAGGGCTGGGTTCCCAGCCCTGCCTGCTGCCACCTGGGGATCAGTGCTGTGGTCCAGCTCTGGCCCCGTCCCTGCTTCCCAGTGCTCCCCAGTGCTCTCCACTGCCCTGTGACCTTCGCATCCACCTTCCAGGCACCGTCTTCTCCCTGACCGACCGCACTAGCTCCTCCACCATCCGGATGGATGCCCTAGCCTTCCTACAGGGACTGCTGGGCACAGAGCCGGCTGAGGCCTTCCACCTGCACCTGCCCACCCTCCTGCCTCCGGTGTTGGCCTGTGTGGCTGACTCTTTCTACAAGATTGCAGCCGAGGCCCTGCTGGTGCTGCAAGAGCTTGTGCGGGCCCTGTGGCCTCTGGACAGGCCCCGCACGCTTGACCCCGAGCCGTACGTGGGAGAGATGTCCACAGCCACCCTGGCACGGCTCCGTGCCACCGACCTGGACCAGGAGGTGAAGGAACGGGCCATCTCCTGCATGGGCCACCTCGTGGGCCACCTGGGTGACCGGCTCGGAGATGACCTACAGCCCACGCTACTCCTCCTACTGGACCGCCTGCGGAATGAGATCACCCGGCTGCCCGCCGTCAAGGCGCTGACCCTGGTAGCCATGTCCCCACTGCGGCTGGACCTGCAGCCCATCCTGGCCGAGGCACTGCCCATCCTGGCCTCGTTCCTACGCAAGAATCAGCGGGCACTGCGGCTGGCCACACTGGCTGCCTTGGATGCCCTGGCCCAGAGCCACGGACTCAGCCTTCCCCCAGCTGCCGTGAAGGCCGTGCTGGCTGAGCTGCCCGCCCTGGTCAGCGAGAGGGACATGCATGTGGCCCAGCTGGCTGTGGACTTCCTGGCCACTGTGACCCAGGCCCAGCCAGCCTCCTTGGCAGAAGTCAGCGGCCCCGTGCTCTCGGAGTTACTGCGGCTGCTCCGGTCACCCCTGCTGCCAGCCGGGGTGCTGGCAGCTGCTGAGGGCTTCCTGCAGGCCCTGGTGGGGACCCGGCCACCATGCATGGACTACGCCGAGCTCATCCGCCTGCTCACTGCGCCCGTGTACGAGCAGGCTGCAGATGGTGGGCCCGGGCTGCACAAGCAGGTGTACCACTCACTGGCACGGTGCGTGGCAGCCCTCTCGGCTGCCTGTCCCCAGGAAGCAGCAGGCACGGCCAGCCGCCTGGTCTGCGATGCCAAGTCACCCCGCTCGAGTCCAGCTGTCAAGGTCCTGGCTTTCCTCTCGCTGGCCGAGGTGGGCCAGATGGCTGGGCCGGGCCCCCAGCGGGAGCTGAAGTCGGTGCTGCTGGAAGCCTTGGGCTCACCCAGCGAAGACGTGAGGGCTGCAGCCTCCTATGCGCTGGGTCGCGTGGGCGCTGGCAACCTGCCTGACTTTCTGCCCTTCTTGCTGGCTCAGATCGAGGCCGAGCCACGGCGCCAGTACCTGCTGCTGCACTCGCTCAGGGAGGCCCTGGGTGCTGCCCAGCCCGACAGCCTGAAGCCCTACGCGGAGGACGTCTGGGCCTTGCTGTTCCAGCGCTGTGAGGGGGCCGAGGAGGGCACCCGGGGCGTGGTGGCCGAGTGCATCGGGAAGCTGGTCCTCGTGAACCCGCCCTTCCTCCTGCCCCGCTTCCGGAAGCAGCTTGCTGCAGGTACGGTCTGTTCCCGAGGTGGGCACTGGGCATGCAGGCAGCTCCTGGAGCTGGTGCAGGAGTCCTGGTTCTGTGAGTTGGAGGCGCAGGGGCCCCGGATACCCCCCCTCTCCCCGTTAGGCCCTCTGGGTTGCAGGGTGGGAGGCAGGAAGACAAGTGCATTGTGTGTATGGTAGGATGGCTCAGAGCCCCGAGAAGGAAGAAGCACCTGGCGATGAAAACCACCTGGGGCTTCAGGCATCTGGCCCCATTACTGGGACAGGTGGCCACAACCTTGGCCGTGACACAGGGCAAGCATTGGGTCTGGAGGAGGCCTGATGAACACTGAGCAAGGCAGAAATGGTGGCGGTAATTCAGGCAGTCATGGTCACTGGATCTGTGCGACACAGTCCTCTGGCTCCTATTGCTGTGTGGACCCTGGGACATTGTTAAGGACAGGGTCCCTGGCTTGGGGGGAAGGGAGGGGGAGGAAGGCTGGCTTTCTTATATCCGAACTCATCTTTTAGTTCTGTTTTCCGTGGAGTGTTAGAAGCCCCCTCCTGAGTCCCCCCTTCCATTGGCTCTCAGACGGCACAGCCCCAGTGAGTTGTCCAGTTCCAAGAAACGGGGCTGCCACGAGGCCTGTTGGGGGTCCCTGAGTCACCTGGCCCTTCAGCCTGCTGGCAGCACAGCTGGCCCGGGCCTGGAGGTCCAGAATCTGCTGCGTAGTGCGGCCACGAACAAAGCCACCCCAAGGCTCTCTTTTGCTACATACAAAAGAGAGTAATGCTTTTGACTGATTGCTTTAAGATCATTCTCATTTACGAATGAGCAGGACTGGGGGCCGGGGCCGAGAAGTGTCGCTCAGTTCCAAGGCTCTCTGGAGGCCACGCCTTGTGCGCCTGCCACCCCAGCTCACTGCTCCTTTGTGTGTTTGTGCTGTGTGTTCACTGGACAGCTGGCCGTCCCCACTCAGGCAGCAGCAGGAAGAGCCCAGGGCCACGGTTGCACCTCCTTCCCCAGGGACAGGCATTGTGATTCACAGGGGGCTGGGGCAGTCTCAGGGCCTTGGCGCCTTGCCCATTGGCAGACACCCGGAGTATGCCATGCCCTCTGTAGGTCGGCCGCACACCAGGAGCACTGTCATCACGGCAGTCAAGTTCCTCATCTCAGACCAGCCACATCCCATCGACCCCCTCCTGAAGAGTTTCATAGGTGAGCGGCCCCCTCTGCACCCCTAGCACGGCTCCTGGGCTGGGGTTGAGCTTTCCCACCTGTTGGCCGCCTAAGGTCTGATCTCCGTAACCTAGAAAACATGAGCATGTTTCTAGAAAGCCTGAACTGTACAGAAGAGATGCACTCTGGGAAATGTTGTGTGACCTCATACGAGACCCTTACCTCTCTGAGCTTTGGGTGCCACATCACCAGAGGCCCTCTGCTGTGTGCCTTCTGTATAAATAACATCATTAGGCCTAAAACACGTCCTATGGTGCAGGCACTGCGACTGCCCCATCCTGCGGGTGCACAGCTGGGCTCCCAGGGCTGGTCTAAGCCCACCGTCTGAGCTGGCTGGGCTTGCTGTTAGAGCAGCAGGTAGCTGCGTGTGGACGGAGGATCCCCCCACCCACCCTTCCAGTGGCCTCCACTCCCCAGCAGGCGGCCGTGTGTCCCCTGCACGGCTCACCCGGTCTGCCCCTCCACCAGGGGAGTTCATGGAGAGCCTGCGGGACCCCGACCTCAACGTGCGCCGCGCCACGCTGGCCTTCTTCAACTCGGCTGTGCACAACAAGCCCTCGCTGGTGCGGGACCTGCTGGGCGACATCCTGCCCCTCCTCTACCAGGAGACCAAGGTCCGCCGGGACCTCATCCGTGAGGTGAGCCGTCACGGGGGGGCCCTGCGACACCTGGAGCATCCCCAACCCGAAATCGGGAATGCTCCACAATCCAGAATGTTCTGGGGCCTGATAGGACACCCCATCTGGAAAATCCAGTCTGACCCCAAGAGGCACGTGAGAGTCAAAACACACAACACAAGACAGATTAGGTCACCTGTGCTTCAGGCCACTGTGTGAGGAGTGGATTCGGGTCCCATCTCCAAGGGGTCCCAGTGTGTACAAACGTTCCAAAACCCACAAAGCAGCACACTTGAAATGCTTCAGTCATGAGCCCTTCACATCAGGGAAGCAGGTGGAAGTTCAGCAGCCAAGACCCAGGTCCCAGAACTGGGCCTCCTGCGAGGTTTCTGCTGCCCAGGTGGTCCCTGCTCGCTGGGCTGGTGCCAGACATGCAGGGCTGTGGAGGGGATTTCAGAGCATGGTCACTACACCTTGGCATCCGAAGGTCAGAACCCATGCCCCGGCACATGCGCAGTAACGAGAGCCGGTTGTCAGAGGCCCCTTCCTTTGCCTCCCCTCCGGCAGGTGGAGATGGGGCCCTTTAAGCACACGGTGGACGACGGGCTGGACGTGCGCAAGGCGGCCTTCGAGTGCATGTACTCGCTGCTCGAGAGCTGCCTGGGCCAGCTGGACATCTGCGAGTTCCTGAACCATGTGGAGGACGGGCTCAAGGACCATTACGACATCCGGGTAGGAGCCCGCGCAGCGCCCGGCCGTGCTTGCTTGTCCCAGCGCCCCGCTCCTGCTTTCTGAAGAGGAAAGGCAGCCAAGTCTCTGCTGCCTGGGGTGGGCGGGTGAGCTGGACCTGCCCATTGGAGGAGACCGGAGCAGCATCCGAGAGCATGCTGGGATGCTGCACAGCGAGCAGGCCGGCTCTCAGTGCCTCACGGTGCTCTGGCCTGTGCACCCATCCCAGAGGAGTGGGCACTGTGGGGCAGCCCATCTCACTCTGCTCTGACGTGAGGGCGTCCAGGCCCACCAGGCATCAATCAGGCAGGCACCTGAATGGGTTTAGGCCATATTCTTTATTTTTTTTATATTTGTTTTATTTTTATTGGGAAGTCAGATATACAGAGAGGAGGAAAGATCTCTGTCCATTGATTCATTCCCCAAGTGGCCACAACGGCTAGAGCTGCACTGATCCGAAGCTAGGAACCTGATGCCTCTTCTGGGCGAGGACATTAGTTGTTAAGCTACCGCACCAGACCCTCTTTTTTTCTTTTTAAATGCTTATATTTTTAACTGGAAAGGCAGATTTACAGAGAGGGAGAAACAAAGATTTTCCATCCACTGGTTCACTCCCCATATAGCTGCAATTGCCAGAGCTGAGCTTATCTCCCACACAGGTGCTGGGTCCCAAGGCTTTGGGCCGTCCTCCACCGCTTTCCCAGGCCATAAGCAGGGAGCTGGATGGGAAGTGGAGTAGCTGGGATACAAAAGGTGCCCACGTGGGATGGCTGTCATCACACTGGCCCCCCTCCTTTTAGTTTTGTGCTGTGCTAGGGACACAAAGCCCAACCTCTCCTTTTCCACGTGCTGGAGCGTGCACTGGGGAGCAGAGTGTGTTCAGGCCGCCAGCCCGGCCTTGTCTTCCCCAGCAGAGCTCTGAATCTAACTGCAGACAGACACACAACTGTGCATTAGTGCAGGATTCTCCGGGCAGGAACAGAGTCCCCAAGGATCACCATGTTGTAGGGGACGCCCGGGGTGGGGGGCTCTGCCTTTCAGCTGTTGGGAAATCTCACCCGTGAGCGTGGGAGCACAGCTGCTTTCCACGTCACCCAGCCCTGTCTCCTTCCTCCTGGCCAGATGCTCACCTTCATCATGCTGGCCCGCCTGGCCACCCTGTGTCCTGCGCCCGTCCTGCAGAGGGTGGACCGGCTCATCGAGCCCCTCAGGGCCACCTGCACCGCCAAGGTAAGCCCCGAGCACCCGCAGTGCAGCCCTGCTGTTCCAGTGTGCACACAGGGGATCTGAGCTGACTGAACAGTTAGTGAGGGGCCAGGAAGCAAACAGTCCTGGACCGAACGGACTCCAATCCAGAGGCGGGGTCAGCCTCGGGTGCCTGATGGCCTCAGGGCCAAGCTGCTGCTGGCCTGCCAGGTCCCACAGAAGCCTTGCCATGCCACAGAGCAGGAATTTTCAAATAGCAAAACCTTTTCTCTGAAAAAGAAAATGAATTTACATGGATAAAAGATTAAGGTCATTTCCCGGGAACCTGCAACAGTTAAGGGGTTTTTTTTTGCCCTATGAAAACAATTGCAGCCAGATCAGCTCTAGCTCTCTTCGAGTTACACCCTGAAAAAGCCCCAGTTCCCGACTGGGACCCCACTTGTAAATGACCCTGCAGCACCTGAGGCGTCCCCTGGGCGCAGGCAGAGGGTGCCCCCTGCTGGTCACTGTGAGGAGTGCTGAGCTGTGTCCTTGCCCACAGCCCTGGTTCCTCCACTGGGTGGAGAAGCAGGGACAAGATATCTAAAACCGAAGTGCCTCACACAGCCCTGCAGAGGCCGGTCCTCGTTAGAGGACACTCTAAGTACAGGCGCACTGGCCGCAACAGCCAAGTGCCTACAGGTCACAACCGAATTACAACAGACACAAAGGTGGCAGCCCAGTGGACTAGGCAGTGGGGCTCGAGCATCCTAAAGTCATCTCAGGAGCCCGGTGCAGGCAGAGGTGGGCAGCGATACCAGTGAGAGGGGCCAAGGCCACTCTTTCTTCCCTCCAGGTCAAAGCTGGTTCAGTGAAGCAGGAGTTTGAGAAACAAGACGAACTGAAGCGCTCAGCCATGAGGGCCGTGGCTGCCCTGCTGACCATCCCTGAGGTGGGCAAGAGCCCCAGCATGGCCGACTTCTCCTCTCAGATCCGCTCCAACCCCGAACTGACGGCCCTCTTTGAAAGCATCCAGAAAGACCCTGCTTCAGGCCCCAGCATGGACTCGGCGGAGCTCAGCTAGGGCAGCCCTCCCTCGGGGAGGAGCCCCGGCCTCTACCAGTGCCCTCCGACTGGGGGCCCCAGTCTCTGCTCCCAGTGCCTTCTTCAGGGACCCACGCGAGGAATCCCTGAGACTGGCCTCTTCCGACGGGGAGCCCAGCCTCACACCCCCCAGAACACTCAGGTAGTCAAGCTGGGACCCTGCATGCCCCGCGAGACGGGCCCAGCTGGCATCTGAACCCACGGCTGCCAGTACAGACAGGCTGAAGTGTTTTCTGTGATACCTCAGGCTAATAAAAGTCAACTAAGTAACTTGTGACTGTTTCCTCCACACACTTCCTGGCACTATCTCCTGCACACACTTCAGTTAGAGAAAAGCTGGCAGGGACCTGGCACTCCATGGGGGCTTGACTGTGAAGTGGCTCCTGTGCCTTCATGGCTGGCCTGTCATGCTGCAGAGCACCAGGGCCCTGTCCCTGGGGGCCCCAGGCTGACCACACCTTTTCTCAGGCACCTGTTGCACTGCCCCCAAGGAACCGGGTAAGGTGATGCTCAGAGTCACACACGTCAAGCACGTGGCCTGGCAGCGTGGGAGCTGGCTAAGGACCGTGGGTCCTTCAGACTCGGTCCAGATGGAAGGCTGTGTGGGAGGTCTGAACAGCAGAGGGACGCCAGGGAACCAGAAAGCCACACCACATGGCAGTTTTCAAAGTTTTACTTAAACACAAATAATATGTGCGCCCAAGCCTCTTATTCATTTTCTTCACTGCGCAGCCTGGCGTTGGGGTTGGTGACTCGGACGGCCAGCTGGGCTGCCCTTTCCACGATGGCTTTACGGTTCTTGGAGGAGACATTGTGGGCAATCTCTGCACAGTAGGATCTGGAAGAGAAGCAAGCAGTGAGGGGAGGCCAGGCCCACACACACCCAGAGAAGCCCACGCGACTGTGCCTCGGCCACTCACCCTGCAGCCAGAGAGCCAAGTGCAAAGGCTGCTGGGAAACAGCTGCACATCAGCCCGAGTGCCCCCTGTCCCTCAGAGCCTGGCGCCGCCTGGCCCCTACAGCCCAGCACTCCTGTATTTATGCCCACTGCACAGGAGATGACCCCAAATACAGGGCTGGGAGGAAGCCAGGCGAGAGCCCGGTCAGCCTGCCACCAAGCAGTGTCCTGGCCGTGCCCGTGAACAGCTTTTCCCAACAACCCACACAGGAGCACATCCCCACTACCCCACCCTCCCCAAACCCAAACCCAGAATCAACATTCTGTTTTCTATATCAGAAAGCATTTCAGGTTTCCATTCGGCCTAATCACTATTATTTAAGCAACATCAGATCTCGCATTTTCCTGCACCTGCACACCCAATGATGCCACCCACAGCAAGGCTGGCAGTCTCCATGTCACATGGGATGGAGGCGCAAACTCCCACCCCGCCTCGTCTCCATGTTCTCCCGACCACTGCCAAATAATCAGCTGTATGAAGTGTCCCTGCTTTCTAATCACTTGGGGATGAATGCCCAGAGATGGAACTTGCCAGATCAACGGCCAGTGTCTACAAGGACACTCGGGCAACTCTGGGATGCCATGGCAACCACACAGCGGCCACTTTTCCTCACAGTAGGTCTGCCCTTGGGCCTCCAAGCAGTGCTCAGCTCGTTACTGTGTCCTTTTTAAAAAAATTCTAAGCATTCTCACAGAGATCATCAATCTAACACAAGCACCTCAAAGCATCAGCGCCACCCACTCCCTGCTAACGCGCCTGGCCGATCACAACAGAGCAGCAGGCTCCCGGCTTCACCTGGCCCCTGCAGCCACCTGGGGCATGACCCACTTTCAGAAGTGGACAATGTCTGTGGACTCCCTCACCCACTCTCTCTCCCCGCCTCTCCAATAAAAACCAATTTTACAATCCACTGGTTTTCTTCATCTGGCAGCTGGGACGGGAGTGGGAGCGGCAGCTGGGCCTGTGGGCAGCATGCTTCGCACTCAGCCCCAGGACACAGGCCTCTCGGGCAGCAAGGTGCTGTATGCAGAGGCTGACCCAAGACACCACTTCACAGGGGAACTAGGACCCCGGAGGCCCCGAGAGCCCCCCCCCAGCAGCCAGCCCTCCCGCGCACTCACTTGTTGCACATGAGCAGCACCTCCAGCTCCTTGACGTTGTGCACCAGGAACTTGCGGAAGCCGCTGGGCAGCATGTGCTTGGTCTTCTTGTTGCTGCCGTAGCCGATGTTGGGCATCAGGATCTGCCCCTTGAACCTGCGCCGCACCCTGTTGTCGATACCTCGGGGCTTCCGCCAGTTCCGCTGCAAGCAGCAAGGAACGGTGAGCCCCCCGAGAGGGAGCTGTCCCCAGGGCCCAGGACTTCCCGACACACCCCTCAGCAGACCCCGCCACCAGGTGGCCCGCCCCAGCTGACCCCGGGCACCCCACTCCAGACCCCAGGCCCCTCGCACACCTCCCCACTGGGTCGCCTGTCCCCCACTGACCCTGGCCACCCCACTCCAGACCCCAGGCCCCTCGCTCTCCTCCCCACCGGCCCCGGGGACCCCCACCCCACCCCCGGCCCAGCAGCAGCACCTTGATCTTGACATAGCGGTCAGACTGGTGCCGGATGAACTTCTTGGTCCTCTTCTTGACGATCTTGGGCTTCACCAGGGGTCTGAGCGCGGCCATGGCGCCTTGGGGAAGCGGCAGAGCCACGGGGTCAGCGCGCACTGCCCGGAGCGCGGCGCACGTGCTGTGGCGGAGCGTCTTCCAGCCGCCGGGCACCGGGCGAGCCGGGGCTGGAATGGGCGGCTCCGCGGCCTCGCTCTCCCTCCCCGCTGCCGGAGCTGCCAGAGCACTGGACCCTCTGCAGACGCGATCCGGGGATGTCGGGGCGCCCCCGTCGCCCACCCCTCACCCCGGCGGCCACCGCTGCTGCCCGGCGCCATCTGCAGGAATCCAGACCGGCAGCCGCTTGCCCCGGAGCCCGCCCCCCATCTTCCTACTCCCGGGGACGCACGAGCCGACCCCACTCGCAGCCCAGCCAGCCCACGTGGGGCGCCGGGGACCCGCGGGTCCGAGCCACTCCACGGCCCCAGCAAGCCAGGCGGCGCCGGGACACGCCAGGCGGCCCGAGCCCGCAAGGCCTCA
Source organism: Ochotona curzoniae (assembly GCF_017591425.1). NCBI lineage: Eukaryota > Metazoa > Chordata > Mammalia > Lagomorpha > Ochotonidae > Ochotona > Ochotona curzoniae. Next base: position 6,207,330 of record NW_024466607.1, read on the forward strand.
CCACGGCCGCTTCCCCGTCCTCGGCCACCCGACAGCGGCCATGCCCACACGGGACAGCCGCGGGGAGGAAAGCCTCCTTGCGAGAAGCTGGCCGGGCCAGAAAAAAAGCCGCGGAGACGCGGATGAACGCCGATTCTCACTCACCGGGAGAGAGGCTGCCACCGCGGGAAGCAGCGCCCAGGAAGAGAAGGGAGGGCGGCGCGCAAGGGCTTATGGGACGTAACCTCTCGGACCCAGCGGGGAAAAGGGCGGCACTTCCGGGCCCGTCAGAGAAAATAACACATGTCAACGCTGTAGAAAGTGCTGGAAATAGCTGTATGCCAAGACATGAATATCTACGGATACAACTGGAAATTCATCTTACCTGTCTTCAGGACTACATAGAAAGTCTGTTACTTCTCACAGCTAAACGGTGTAGTGGCAAATTTACATCCGCCAGAAGTGGAAGCCGAAGCCGGACAGCTTCCGCCCGCTTTTCGTCTACTGCCAAGTGCGTCTCCTAGTGGCCGGGAGGGAACAACACGAAGACAGGTGAGTTTACGTTTTGTCTGTACAGCAGTTAGGGCTGCCTCAGTTAAGCCAATGGGGTTTAGTGTTTTTATCGCAATCCTATAAGGTGGTCCTATTATTATCTCCGTTTTACATATGTGGAAAATGAAACTTGGAGACTGGACTCCAAACTCCACATTTGACCAACCAATTGTATCTAGCTTGTCGTTCTTGATCTGTTTGGCTTAGCTTTTGTGGTTAAGAGGATTGTGAAGTTCAGCTAACAGGAGAAAAATCAAAAACTTGGCTTCCTAACTGAAACATAATACGGATGTCACTGGTGATCTTGACAGCAGCGTCACCAGGGGCCCAGATGGGGACAAGTGATGCACCCTATGGGGTTGCTGAGCGGGGATGGTAGGGAGGGGAGACCCTCAGAAGTAGAATGTTTGCTGGCCTGCAGGGGTTGAGCTGGAGCCCCTGGGGTGTGTGGCTGTGGCTCCCTCACCCCTGCACCTGTGTGGGAGACCCTGGAGGAAACTCCTGGCTCCTGGCTTCAGATTGGCTCAGCTTCAGCTGTTGCGGCCACTTGGGGAATAAATCAATGGATGGAAGATCTTCCTCTCTGTCTCACCTCCTCTGTGTATATCTGACTTTCCAATAAAAATAAGTTAATTAAAAATAAATAAACCATATCATGGAGGCTGGGAGAATGCCAATATGGTTTATTTGGGTGGCAGCGGAGGGGGGGGGGAATGGCAAAGCTCAGGAGAGGGAAATAGTCGCACACCAGTCTGTTCCTGCACACACCCACACACCCACCTTTGGGGACACTGGACATCTAGGCAGGAGGAGCTGGCCCCAAGCCATGTCCCCGAACCATCTCTCTTTTTTCGACACTCCTATGACGAGGGCTCTGGGCCTCTCGCCGCCCTGCCCGCTGTCCAGGGTCGCTCGGGTGCAGCACCCGGGCCATCCTAATTGAGGAAGTAGACCTTGGCGGAATCATAGTAGGCATGGGTCATATAGTCCTTGTCCCTCAGAGGCCACCAGTGGTCCGGGTGGTAGGTGGCAGGGTAGGCGTGGGGCTCGCGATGGACACAGCTGAAGAGCGCCAGGCTCCGATCCGTGGTCACCGTGGGTAGGTAGAGGCGCAGCTTATCCAGGAGGTGACCTGGCCAGAAGGAATTGGCGCGGGTGTACTGCTGCAGGCCGCTGGACCGCTTCGCCTTCAGTTTCCTGGCATGGGAGGGGACACGGGATAGGTAGTGGCAGAGGCCCCTGCCCTCTACATAGCTCAACCTCCAAGCTCTCCAGCATGGACCTGCCTCCGGGAACTTTCTGGCGGTGTGTGGCAAGCAGCTTCCAGGGCCAGCCTGGATGGTCCAGCTCCCTGCTGCACCACCTAAGGGACGTGAGGCTTTGAGGAAGGCAATTACCTTGCTGTGCCTTAGCCTCAGCCTTCCGTGCAGCAGGTGTGCTGGGGGTGGGGAGGGATGCTCAGAGGACTGGATTAGAGGGATACAGGGACTTCAGCCGAGCAGTGTCCCCCTAGACTCTGAGCCCCAGGGGGTGCTCAGCACGTGGAGTTCCAGGCAGCCCCTCCAGCACGAGGCGAGCCCACTTTCCCACCATCCCAGGAGAAGGCTCTGCTGCCCACCTGGTGAACTCCTCAAACTCCCTGAAGAGCATTTTCTTGGTCTTCTTGGGTGTCTTCCTGGTGGAGGAGAGAAGGCTTTTGGTTAGGTGGGGAGATGGACACCCATGGGCTTTGGGGAAGCAGATCTGGAGCCAGATTTTTGACTCACAAACTACAGCTTAGCATGAATTTCCTGTCTGGGGATGGGCCAGGACTTCGCCCCTGGGCTCCAGGCGACCAGGCAGCCGCACACATCGACCGGACCTGGCCACAGAACCTGGCTGCTTTGAACAAGTCGCCTCTTCCCCAGAGCAGAGGTCCTCAGGGCGCTTCTGCTTCATGTTTGGTATTTCCTAGCTGCTGCAGTGAGTCCTGCTGCCCCCACCGAGCCTGACCCAGCCTCCAGGACCAGGGTGGCCACACTGACCTGCCCGAAGCCTGGCCAACAAACTTCAGTCATCAATGCCAGCACCCCTCCCCAGGGAAGGTCAAACATTTCATTATGGAAATATGAAATCAAAAGATAAATTTTGGTACAGACTTTTGAAAATCTCTGTGCATCCCTCTGTAATATGCGTTTCCTGTGAACCTCCTGAAGAGCCCATGCATCTATAGGAATTGTTCACCAAAGTCTAATTCCATTTCCCATGAACTTTCTTTTTTCAAAGATTTGTTTATTTGAAAGGCAGAGTTCCAGAGAGATGGAGACCTTCAACCCATTGGTTCATTCCCCAAAGCGTGCAAGACTAGACCAGGCCCGGTCAAGTGCAGAAGCCAAGAGCTTCCTGTGGGTCTCCCATGTGGGTGCAGGGATGACTTAGGCCACCATCCTTGTGCTGTCGCAGGTGCATCGGGAGGGAGCTGGGTGGGAAATGGAGCATCGGCGCCCATATGGGATAGTGGTGCTCCACAGACAGGGGCTTTACTCAGCACTGGCCCCGTAGTTCCCCCTCCCCCGCCACGGAGTGTGGGAAGTCCTGGTACACTTGGTCTTGGAATCTGTTACAACTCATACTATGAAGCAAGACAGCATTCGGTTCCCTCCTTAGCCTAAGGAACCTGCATGTGTCCTTTACAGCTCTCTTCAGCCCGGGCACAAGAGCCTCTTGCCCAGTCTTCACCCTTTGCTGTGTCCGTGGCTGGGAAGCAGCCCAGTGGGCGAGCACTGGGAGGAGGGCCCTGCGCCATCAGAGAGGCCTGCTACGCCATCCACCTGCCCGGCTCCTGCTCAGCTTCTCACAGCCAGGGCTGTGGACAGCACCCGCCCGCTGTGGGTCTGGGCCTATTTCCACGCTGGACCAGGGCAGGAGGGAAGCAGCAGCCCCATCGCTGACAAGTGTTTTCTGTGCTGCTGCCTCGTGTGTGTGTGTGTGTGTGTGTGTGTGTGTGTGGCCAGGCGGTACCGGGTGGGACACTGTTGGGCCCATTTTACACATGGAGCTGCTGAGGCTGACAGTGGAACAGCTTGTCCCTTCAGCCCAAGGCTTGGCTGATATCTGTTTAGCTGCACCCTTCCCCAGGATTCAGGCACACCCCATGGTGTCAGGCACTGGGGAGGGCCTGGCCAGCTCTCCTGGCATCTGGCTGGGCGCCCTGCCTTCCCGCACCCCTCCCTCCCGGGCTGGCCCCACGACCACAGGGGTGCATCACTGTGCTCTGGCTCCTGCAGACACACCGAAGTTGTCCACACGTTGTCACATACTGCTTGGCCTAGGACCTAGGAAAGCCTCATGCTGGTCTGGGGGCAGTCTGGTCCCTGGGGAAGAGCTTGCTTCTGGCTATGCCAGGGGCAGAGTGGCAAGGGGTGCTCCGTGGGGCCCTCCGGGTTGGCCAATAGAAGTGACCCTGTTCACTCCATCCCAGAGCTGTGTGTCTGAGCACCACGGACAGGAGGGCAGCTGTGCGTAGGGGCGGGGAGGTGGTCCTGCTGCTAGCATGCATGCCATGGGTGATGCTTGGCATAGCATGACACCTCAGACACACTGCAGGGACAGCCAGCGGGCAGGCGGCCAGGCACAGGGAGAAAGTGGGTCTGGTACTCAGCTTGTCCGTTTTGTCCATCTTAGATCCAAGCTCGTGGCCGTGGGCCAAGTTCAGGGCCTGGTTCCAAAGGAAGGCCTTCTTGTCGGAGTAGTAGCCACCGGGCTGCCGGATGGGGCGGATCTGATCCTTCTGGAAGATGATCTTGTCTCCCGGATATAGCAGGGCTGTGGGCAGGGAGAGAGATGTGTCAGACACCAAGACTGTGGCTTCTCATGTTGCTAGCCCTGTAAGTAAATTTACATTTTTGTTTTTAACAAATTTTAAATTAACATAAAGAGACCAGATTTCATGTAGTTCATAGACACAGTTCTAACAAAGAGTTATTTCAAGTATGAGATGTTCTTTCTTTACTTATATGCATATGTATTTTTAAAAACTGATCTATTTACTCGAAATGTTAAGAGTTACAAAGATGGACCGGTGCAATAGTGTAGTGGTTAAAGTCCTTGCCTTGTACATGCCAGAATCCCATGTGGGTGCTGGTTCTAATCCTGGTGGCCCCACTTCCCATCCAGTTCCCTGTCTGTGGCCTAGGAAAGCAGTCGAGGACGGCCCAAAGCCTTGGGACCCTGCACTTGCGTGGGAGACCCGGTAGAGCTGTTGGCTCCTGGCTTCGGATTGGCATAGCGCCGGCTGTTTCAGTCACATGGGGAGTGAACCATCGGATGGAAGATCTTCCTCTCTGTCTCTCCTCCTCTCTGTATATTATTTTCCTCTCTGTATTTTATTTTCAATAAAAATAAATAAATCTTAAAAAAAAGAAAGAGTTACAAAGAGATAGGGAGAAAAAGAGAGAGCTCAGGGCTGGTGCAGTGACTCAACAGGCTAATCCTCTACGTGCCAGCGCTGGCACCCCATATGGCAGCCAGTTTGAGTCCCAGCTGCTCCACCTCCCATCCAGCTCCCTGCTGATGGCCTGGGAAAGCAGCAGAGGATGGCCGAGTCCTTTGGCCCCTCCATGTAGGAGACCCAGAAGCAGCTCTTGGCTCTGGGCTTTGGGTTAGTCCAGCTCCAGCTGTTGCAGCCATTTGGGAAGTAAACTGGTGGATGGAAGATCTCTCTGTCTCTCCTCTCTCTGATAATCTGCCTTTCCAATAAAAATAAATGAATAAATCTCTCTCTCTCTCTTTTTTTTTTATTGGAAGTCAGATTTACAGAGAGAAGGAGAGATACAGAGAAAGATCTTCTATCCACTGGCTCACTCCCCAAACAGCTGCATCCGCCAGAACCAAGCTGATTTAAAGCCAGGAGCCAGGAGCCAGGAGCCTCCTCCAGGTCTCCCACACGGTGCAGCGTCCTGAGGCCTTGGGCCATCCTCCACTGCTTTCCCGGGTTACAAGCAGGGCACTGGATGGGAAGCAGGACTGCCAGGAAAGGAGCCAGCGCCCATATGGGATCCTGGCGTGTGCAAGGCAAGGACTTTAGCCGCTAGGCTACCGTGCCAGGCCCAAATCTTTTTAAAAAACAAAACAAAACAAAACAAAAAAGGTGGCGGGGGGAGAGAGAGCCCTTCCATCTGCTAGCTCAGTCTCCAGACAACCAAGCTGACCAGGGCTGGGCCAGGCTGCAGGGAAACTCCACCCTGGCTTTCTTGCTTCCCCTGCTGCAGCACATGCCAGCAGGGGTGAGGCCTTGGCAGCCCTGCTTCCTGCCCCTTCCTCCCTCCCAGCTCTGCAGAGGCTCCAGGAGCCAGGTGTGGCCTGGAGGAGTGGCACGGACAGCATCCAGCATTTGCATCAAAGTCCCCTCTTCCGTGTTGGATCTGTTCCCTTGAAGCCTAAGAATTCCCTCGCCCAGCAGCCTGTCCCCGCGGCTGTGACCCCAGAATGCCAGCCCAGCTTGCCAGGCTCCAGGTTCTTGACCCCCCTCTCCTCCCCTCCTTCCCCGCAGCGTCCCCCCCGCAGGCACAGGCCGCAGCTGCCCTGGGCTTGTCACAGGTTTCCTGGTTTCCTACCTCTCATGAGGATGTCCTCTGTCAGCGGGAGGCTGTAGATCTCACAGAGCTTCCAGCACTGCAGGTAGACCAGAAAGGTGTCCCTGTGCGTCTTGTGCAGGATGCCCCGCATCTCCCCAGAGAGGGTGGACGGGAGGCAGTGGTCGTCGATGCGCTGGTTCCCGCAGCGCACCAGGCGGCAGCGCTCGGCGTACTGGATGGCCGGGATCGCCTGCTGCGGGGCGGGCCGCAGACCACACGTGATTCAGGCTGGGCCTGGGCTGCGCTCTGCCTCCCCACTCCCAGGGCTCGGTGAGGGGCTGCGGTTCGGGTTCTGACGTCAGTGTCACATGCGGTCACAGCTCCCGTGAAAAGCACGGAAGGGCAGAGCACGCAGCTGTGCGTGCACAGTGCCATCCACGCACATGCGTGGGACTCTGGGCCACAACACTGAGGCCCCAGGGGCATCCTACTGAACAGTAACATTGGAGCCACATTCTGGCACAGAGGCCTGAGCCCCGTGCATTCCTTGGGCCGGCCCAGTACCTTCTGCTGCCGCTTCCTCTCTCGGTACCGCTTGCCCACATCCTCCATCTCTTCCAGGGTCAAAGGTCTCGCCTCCATCTTGATGTCGACTTCAGGCACCTTCAGGAGGTCCATCTTGGGAGGCAGGGAGACAGAATCTTCTTTCTGTTTGTTGAGGAAAGCCTGAGAGAGCAGTCTCTCCCTGGCCAAGAGGTAGTCTGGAATGGGAGAAAGAGCCACAGTGGGATAAGAGGGTGGCTGGCCAGGCCCGGTGCTGGGCAGGTGCTGGCCTGTACCAGCTAATTCCTTCTGCTCACATGTCTGGTTAGCGCCCACTAAGACAACCTCCCGGCTGTGGCCTCCCTCTCCTGCGCTGCCCTACCTTCCTGTGGCTCATCTCATCTCTGTCACCTGTTTCCACCAAGTGGCAAACGGGACTTTCACAAGATAGCAATTGGAGGACGCCGCTCTCTTGTCCTACCCCAGGGAGCTCGTGGGAAAGGCTCGCTGCTGCGAGGGCTGACCCACTGCCTTTGGACCGGGCCTCACCGGTCCACGAAAGGACACAGTAACTCCTCCTGAGTCCATCTGTGAGCCTAAAAATCCCAGAGGCTCAGCCAGCACCCCGGAAGCCAGAGTGGAGGAACACACTCAGAAAGTGTGTGTTGAAGGAGAAGTTGGGGCTGCCTGCCCTGCAGACTGGGGCGGCGATGTGGGTGTGCATGTGTGTGTGTGTGTGTGCACGCACACTCCCTGGCCGTGGGCACGGTGCTCCTCTGCTGCGTCAGGCACCACCTCTTGTAGGTGCTGGTGAGGATCTCCAGGGTGATGGCGCTGTGCTTGCCCAGAGAGCCCAGGTAGATCACGATGTCCTCCACCTCGTGCTGCATCAGAGGGATCCTCATCTGGGGAGGAAAGACACGCCCCCTGCAGGCGGGCTCCTGTCCCAATGCCCTGTCTCCAAGGCCAAAGCCTGGACCACCTGTGCCCAACCCTCCTTTCCTGGTCCCTGGACACACTTGGAATTCTGGCCACGTACCCTCTCCCTCCGTGCACCCGCCCCTGCCTTCAGACCCTCATCCAGTGAGGTCTCCCTCTTACAGGGTCAGGCACTGCTTCCCACCGAAGCTGCATTTTGACCAGACCCCACATGATTCAGATACCAATGATAGCTTCAGAAGCTCTAGAAGCTTCCGGAGGCAGGACTGAAGGCCCCGCTGCCTCTGGGTTCAGTTCTGGAGTCTGGCAGGCAAGATGGCAGCTTCCTAAGCAGTCAGCTGGTCGGAGGGTGGGTATTACAGACTCACAGAGAGTGTGGGGGTGGATGCAAGGGTCTGATTCTGCTATAGGGTAAGCCACATTTTTTTTCCAAGAAGGCTTTGTAAGCTACACGGATGACAGTCTGAACTCCCTGTGGTCCTTGAGTTGTGTGGGGGATGGAGGGGAAGGGGAGAGGGGAAGGGGGAGGGTGCAGGTGCACCTGCCCAGCCAGGCCCAGCAGGGGAGTGGGTGACACTCACTGCCTTGAGAGCCAGGATGAACTGCTCCCTGGTAATCTTGTGGTGCTTGTTCCAGTCGGCTTTGTTAAAAACATCCAGGATCTCAATCCTGCGGTTGTGCAGGTAGGAAAACATGACTGACAGGGACGAGGGCCTGGGCAGGCGGAGCTGGGGCACCGTCCAGCGGGAAGAGATATGGAGGCCTTCCTTCTGGAAGAGGAAGAGAATGGGGGGCAAGGAGAACGTGAGGGTGACAGACCAACAACAAAGCTGGGGTCCCAGGGCCAGTGAGAAGGGAAGAGAAGCCAGGGGCAGTGCCCGGGGCACAGGGTTCAGCACAGCCTGGGGACCTGCCATGACAGCATCCCAGGACCTGGGCAAGCTGGCAGCGCTGAGCTTCCTCATCTGGGTGGACATGGTGGCACGTCTCCGGAAAGAAGGCAGCGTAAGAAGGTGGCCGCTGTCCATGGAGGGCTCTACATTCCTCATGCTTATGAAGCCACCGCTATGAACTAATCCACTTGGATGTCACAACAACCCTGAGAGGTGGGCTCCGTGCTTACTCCCACTTCATTGATGAGCAAACCGAGGCTCCACTGGCCCAGCAAGGAAGCAGCAGAGATGGGCTTAAATCCCAGTTCCCTGACCCCATATCCCAGCTGAAGGGGCAGAAGTTTCACATGGTTGTATTGCAAGGGGAGCCATGCAGAGACGAGGCACTGCTACTGACTTGGTCATTCCGTCTCCGAGGGTCTGGCAAGCTTCGGCTTCCCCCAGCCTCGCCATTGTGAGCGTCACAACAGCCCGGTGCACAGAGCACACACATAAACAAGAGTATGTTAACGTAACTTTTGAACAAGACTTAGAATTTGGAAGGCAGAGTTACAAAGAGGGAGAAACACACACAGAGCAGGAGAGAGAAAGACAGAAACACCCAGAGAAAGAGAGGGAATCTCCCACCTGCTGGTTCACTTCCAAAGTGGCTGCATTGGGCCAGGCTGAAGCCAGAAAACTGACGCTCCATACGGGTCTCCCATATGGGCGGTAGTGGACTGGTGCTTGGGTCCGCTGCTGCTGCTTTTCCAGGTGGATTAGCAGGGAGCTGGACTGGAAGTGGAGCAGCCGGGACTCAAACTGTCAGTCACGTGGGATGCAAATGTTGTGGACAGTGGCTTAAACCACTGTGCCACGACACTGGTGTCGACAATGAGGGGTTTTATTTATTATTTTTATTGGAAAGGCAGATCAGATTTACAGAGAGAAGGAGAGACATTTGGTTCACTCCCCAAATGGCCACAAAAGCCAGAGCTGAGCCAAACTGAGACCAGGCCTGTCTGGGCCAGGATGAGCCAGCAGCTTCATCTGGGTCTCCTATATAGCTCTCAGAGCCCCAAGCACTTGGGCCATTTTCCAGCGCCTTTCCCAGGCCTTAGCAGGGAGCTGGATCAGCAAGGCATGATGGGTCACAGCGTCGGCCCCTTCCCCTCTCTCTCCTTTTTATTTTTTTCCAACAGGCACTGCCACCTTCTTGCTCTGGTCCCTCCTGGCTGTGCCCACTAGGGGGAGCCAGCGGCAGCCATGTTGTGGGGATGCTCAACCAGAATGTGGGTGTGGGAGGAGTTGAGGTCACCTCCCAGCAGCCCTGTGTGAGCCAGCCTGGCAGTGGATCCCTGTGCCCCAGGGCAGACTGCAGGTGACTGTGGCACAGGCCAATTCTTGACTAACATCCCAGAGGACACACTGAACTAAAAGCCCCCTGCTCTGCTGCTCCTAGATTCTGGCATCTCAGAAACCGTGCTGCTTCAAGACAGCCTGGAGACCCTGTCATGAGCAAACAGGTGACCAATGTGCCTCCTCTCGGGGTTTCAGCTCACCCTTCTGTGAAATCGGGCGAGCCATTCCCATCCTACCCAACACAAAGACAGGAAGTCCCTAACGCCTTTGGCAAATGGGGCTGCTCACCTTGACAGCCCTGCTAAGGGTCAAAGGGTCCTCCAGTCGAGCAGCCTGCTCCCTGTGGACCATGTGTAGGACCTTGGCCTCCAGAGGCGTGACATTGGCCTTGTTCTGCAGCCACTTCTGCAAGTCACCGAAGGCGTCCAGCTCCTGCTTCAGCCTCAACGTCTTGCTTAGCCAGCTCTTCCTGTCCTCCTGCAGCTCTTGGCTGCCTTCCGGTTCCAGGGCTCTGCTGCGGGGGACGGGCGCTGGAGGAGCCTGGGGCTGAGGGCGGGGGCTGGCGGGCGAACGCTCCCCCTGGCCCGACGCGGTGATGACCCTCCGTCGGCTCTGAGGCAGGCACAAATCCTTTTGCTTGAACTGCTTGAAGCAGTGGGCAGTGAACGGCTCAGGATTGAAGGCGGGGACCTGGATGGTGTTTTCATCTTCGATGGACGAGTGGTAGAATACTGTGGTAAGAGCGTTATAAGTAAGATCGTTTGCACAAAGCATGGGAAGGAAAAAGAAATGTTTCAGCATCATGCTGGGTGCCAGGCTTTATCACTGCCTCGCTACAAGGAGGAAGATAATTTTCACCTGACGTGCCTGGACACGCCCCAGACCAGGCACCGATCTAAGTGCTTTATGAACCTTCTCTTATTTCATTCTCTCCACCTGCAGCTACCAGCACTTCCCATGGGCCACAAGAATTAACTAGAAAAATAAAATGCAATCCTGTCTGATTAGCTAGGCCACACAGCACCTTCCCCAGCAGATGCTCAGGAGCTGTGGAGTTGGGCTCTGAGTCTGGCCATGCCCTGACTGGCTGCGGGGTGGGAGGCTTCACTTCCTAAATGCCCCTAACAACCAGGGCTGGGCCAGGCCAAAGCCTGGGTCCCTCATGTGAGTGGCAGGGGCCCAGGGGCTTGTGCCACCACCTGCTGCCTCCCAGGCATGTTGGAAGGGAGTTGGATTCAAAGCAGAGAAGCTGGAACTCACACTGGAACCAGGATCATCCCAAGTGGCAACTTAACCCTCTGTGCCACTAGGCCTGCCCTGACCCTGCCCTCCTCTTCAGACTCTTCCTTGCCTTTCATTGGCCATCAAAATAAAGCTGCAGGCCTCCCTTCTGTCCACCTATCCCCCGTCCCCCGACCTCCCTTTCCTCCTGTGCCCCAGATGCCTTGAGCAAGCAATTCCAGTCCATCCTGCCTCAGGCTTTGGCCTAGGCTGCTCTTTGCTCACCCTCCAGCCCCAGCTCCCTTTCCTCCCTGCCGAGGATCCACGCTGTGCGTGGATGTCCAGGGCTATCCGCTGGGCAGCCCACGCCCTGCCTCTGGCTTATCTGCTTCCTTTTTCCTCTTTGAGTTACTGTGGGCTGCAGTGAGCTCGTTCCAAAATCCTGTTGTTCCACGTGAAGGTGTCCTGTTCGGTCCTTAGCTCAGGTGCATGTCTGCCTTTGAGATTCCCAGCATAACTCCAGCGTTTACTCTGAGTGCCATGAAGACCATGACCTTGCTCACTCCTTGCTGGAGCTGCAGCCTTTTTATAGTACCTGGGGGGGCAGCCAACATCCTGTCAGCGAGTCAACAGGCAAAAGGACAGACCTAGCCGACTGTGACTGTGTCCATGACGGAGGTCCAAGATCACAGGGGGGACTAGAATCCAAGCTGGCACCTGACCTCCAGTGTCCTGGTGCAATGCTCATTGTTTACCCGTCACCTAGGTGATGGCCAGGGAGCTTGGGAATTCATCAAGTAGAGGGGTCATGGATGTGGGCCTTAAAGGACAATCAGGTTTGAAGGCTGGAAGGGCAGCATGGGGAAAGAATGGATTTGAGGGTCGCTAAACAGCTCCCCATGTTGGAAGCACACTGTGTGTGCAGGAGAAAGTTGGGGGGAAATGAAATTGGTGTCATGTCAGTCTGTGAGACTTCCACCCCTCACTGGTCCTGTTGCTCTCGGCCTACAGACTTTAAGATGTGCAAGGAAGTGACATTTCCTGGGATCTGTCTTCCTAGGGGTTGTCCCTCCTACCAGGGTCTACAGACCTCCCTAGGCTGAAGCCCTGCCCTGTACTGCTCCCTCTCCTCTCCCCAACCTGTTCCCTATTCATAGGGCCCCCGCTGCACTGGCTCCTGCCTGGCTCTGGTTTCAGCTCGCCCATGTGTTAGGCTGGCCAAGCCCTTTTCGTCTCATAGTTTGCAGTCCACCTCACACTTGGCCACGACAACCTCCCACGCAGTGTCACTCTAATGCTCCTTGAGGTCCCGTGTCCTCTGAGAGGGATGTTACAGTGACGGGGTCCATGCACACAGACCATGTGAAATGCCGGGCATCAGCTCTGGAGCCCACTCGGCTCTGCGTCAGGTGTGGCTGACTTTGTTGACAACGCGTCTCCCTTCTGCGACGTGAAGTTCTCTAACCCTGCGGCCTGCTTCTTTGGAATTTCTACCAATAGGGTCCACCTCGTTCTCCCCGCAATAGATGCCCCCCAATACCTTTGGTCCCTCTTTTCTGAAGTGTCTGAAGGCAATCCTGCGATTTCCTATGTTCTGATTCCGATCCCTCCCAAGGTCCCCTCCTCTGGAGCCGCTGTTCTTGGCTGCCACCTTCCCTGCCCGTCCAGGTATGAGTGCTCAGGCCCCATTCCTTCTCCCACTGGCCCCTCCACGCTTCATGACTCTCTTTTAGCGGAGGACACACCTGTCAACCTTTATGACCTGAAATTGGCTCCAGTTTTATACATGCAGTTACTCCTAAAACATCTCCACGTGGGTGACTTTCCATGGTCGTAACCTTAACCAGCCAAGACTGGAATTGGGTCCGGCCCCCAATCCCCTCCTAATCGGTGCTCCCGGCCTGAGCCCCACCCTGTGGAAAGACACCTCACTGCTCAGGCTTCCCCTTTGACAGCTGCCTCTGTTGTTCTCAGCAGTGTGCCCAGCCTGGCGCCTCTCTCCCACCCCCCAAGCAACCCCGGCCTATTTCCCTGGGGCCCCAGCCGGATCCCTGGGCTTGCCCAGTTTCTCCACTGGACATGGATGACTTTTGTGCCGGAGAAGAGGCAACAGGATTCCAGCCTTCAGGCTTGCTGGCCCCACATCTGTCTCCCCACCCCACCACATGCTTTGGCCTTGGCTGACCACCCCAGATCCTGCCACCCCAGCAGCTTCTCCATCCTCTGGCCTGCAAGATCTTTCACCACCTGGTCCTCTCTGAGCTCTCGCTTCGTCTCCAGGGATGGACTGCCAGCAGTGTCCTGGGGACACCTGGCCCCGGAGATGCTACTGTCTTGCTCAATTGCCTTTCCTCCCTTTTCTGCTCTAGAAGCCCTGGGGTGTAAAGACGTCTTGCAGGGCCTGGAAGTGTTCCTCCCCACCCCCAATACTCTGCGGGTCTCTGACTCCAGCATGCGCCTCGGGGACCTAGCCGCATTCACCCCTGCTTCTTCTGAAATGACTACTTAGCTCCGTTCTACACCTCTGAGGTTCGATCGGACCTCCCGCAGCGACGGAGGGCAACTTGACCCGGAACTGCCATCAGACTGAGGCGCGGCCATCGCAGAAAGGTACCTGACTGGCCTGGACTCATGGACAACCTTTTACCTAGTGTGGGAACGACACAATGAGATCTTAGACAAATCATTGACCTCATACATTTCAGTGGGGCGCCGAGAGCTTCCCGCAGAGGGTGCTGCTCCCCGGAACTTAACGACCAGCGCCAACAGGTTCTTATCCATTTCGTATGAACCATCTCTTATAGCGGCACTGGGAAAGGGAGCAGGCTAACAAAACAGTCCCTAGGGTTGAGCGCAGACGCTCTATGTTGCCATGACTACGGACGCCTAGTGCTGGTTGGCCCAAGGCCGCCACCTGCTGGCTACCGTCGGGAGCGGAGTGCCCCGGCCGCTGAGTGAACCGGGTTCTTTTGGCGCCACTTTGAGGAAGTCACGGAGAAACTACAGGCGTGCCAAGTCAGTGCCAAGGCTGGACACTGGCTCACTAACGAGCAAACAGCCACGCAGTCACTCTACAACGGCAGTCTCCCCACCAAGTGATTCATGCTTCATTTAACCAATTTGATCTTCAAATTATGCCTTCAATTAGCCATTTCAAGAGCTCAAGACTTTTTTTTTTTTAAAGATTTTATTTTTAATGGAAAGTCAGATACAGACAGGAAGATCTTCCGTCCACTGAGTCACTCTCCAAATGGCCCCAACAGCCAGAGCTTAGCCAATCCAAAACCAGGAGCCAGGAGCCTCTTCCGGGTCTCCCACACAAGTGCAGGGTCCCAAGGCTTTGGGCCGTCCTCAACTGCTTCCCCAGGCCACAAGCAGGGAGTTGGATGGGAAGTGAAACAGCCAGGACACGAAACGGTGCTCAGATGGAATCTCGGCACTTGGCGGTAGAAAATCGGGTAACTCAGCCATCGCACTGGGCCCACAAAATCGCTTTATATTATCAATAGTTTAGATAAGTGTTTCACCTTCATACTGCATTTCATTATTGAAAAACTTGTATATTTTTAAAGACTCTTGCAACATGATTATGATTTAATCTTAAAAATGTGTTCTAGCACATGATCCACCAGTGACACACATATTAAGAAAATACACACCACGGGTGGTGGTCAGCCAGGATGATGCCTGAGTCTCATTGGAGTGCCTGGGTTTGATTCTCAGTTCTAGCTCTCAATTCCTGCTTCCTGTCGCTGTGGACCCTGGGAGGCAGCGATGACGGTCAGGTGCCTGGGTACTGCCAGCTACAGGGGAGGCCTGGACTGAATTCCTGGAGTTAATCTTGGCCACTTGTATGTACAGGTGGGGGTGGGGGGAGGCATGGGATAGTAGATGAGGCTTTCTTCTGGTCATTTCTTTTACAAAATAAAGAAAAAAAAAGAGAGAGAGAGACAGAGAAAAAAAATACTCACTAGGTTTCTAGTTGGGTTTATTAAAATCTACATCTCTGAAAAAAGTGGCTGGGTGTGCTACTGGAGCTATTAGGAACTAAAGTGCAAAGCAATGCATAAAAGGCAAGTTTGAAAGCTTCAAGACAGACTTAATTTTTCATGGTTTTCCCAGAGCCAGTCATGATATTTATTTAACTTGTGATCTTCAGGGTGCACCTAGAAAAAAAAAAATACAACACATTAGAAGACAAAAGTCTTACGTACGTTAGTCAGAAACACATTTTTAGGGGCTGTGCTATGGCACGGCAGTTTGAGCTGCCAGCTGGGACATCGGCACTGCACGACAGCCCTAGTCCGTGTCCTGGCTGCTCTGTCCCTGATCCAGCTCCCTGCTGACGCGTCTGGGAAGGCAACACAAGCTTGAACATGCACCCATGTGGGAGACCTGGACGGAGTTCAGGCTCCTGGCTCCCACCTGGTCCAGCTCTGGCTGCCGCAGACCTTTGGGGAATGATCCAGGGGATGGAAGATCGCTTTCTCCCTGTCTCTCACTCTCCTTCTGTCACCCTTTCAGTTAAATATATTTTTTAAAGTCTTTAAAAAAAAAAATTGAAAGCTAGCTTCTTAAAGGTTTGGCAGGAGAAGTACATTATGGTAATACGACTGAAATGTGTGACAACCCTCAGTAGGGTGGAATTGTTGAATGTTAAACTAAGCCTTCTACTGGGGCAGGCACCTGGCAGAGGGGCGAAGATGGCTTGGGATGTCAACGCCCTACCTCAGTGTGTCTGGGTTCAAGTCCACTGCTGATTCCAGCCACCTGCTAATGGGACCCGGGAGGTGACAGCTAATGTGTTTGTGTCTCTACAGCCTACAGGAGAGGCCATTCCAATGGGTGTTTATGGACTTGGGACCCTTTCTCTCTAATCCCACGCCATCAGCCAGTCTCTAAACTGAGAACAAAAGGGGCCACACAGACTAGGTCTGGTGTCCTAGAAACAGTTATAATAGTGGACTTCTTTTTTTCTTTTTTAAGATTTTTTTTTTCCATTGGAAAGGCAGATTTATAGAGAGAAGGAGACAAAAATCATCCATTTGCTGGTTCCCTCCCCAAGTGGCTGCAATGGCCAGAGCTGAGCCAATCCGAAGCCAGGAGCAAGGAGCCTCCTCTGGGTCTCCCACGGGAGTACAGGGTCTCAAGGCCTTGGGCCACAAGCAGGGAGCTGGAAGGGATGTGGAGCAGCCGGGACACAAACTGGTGCCCACATGAGATCCCAGCGCATGCAAGGTGAGGACTCTAACCACTAGGTTACCATGCCGGGCCCTGGTGGACTTATTTCTAACCTAAGGTCAAAACATTTCATTGGGTGCAGACATAAAATGTACTGGATGCTGAGGCTAACAGAGGGCCTTACCTGCTTCCACTCGTTGATGCAAAAAATTCGGTAGGAGTCATTGCCGTATTTACCGATCCCATAAAGCTCAATTGGATACTTCCACTGCTTTGTCAGGTACTCATCTGAGGAATGCAATATTCCGCATGTCAGGTCGGTCCCTACAAAGACACTTCCCCTAAACATGTGTGTGTGCGTGTGTGTGTGTGCGCGCGCGCGAGGGCTGTAGAGGACAGCGGGAAGGAATGAGGAGACTCTGAACCCGGTTGCTCCCAGCTGCCTTACCGCTCGGCCCTGTCCTAACCACGTTCTTGTGCTGTGCTAAGACAGAGGTGTCAGTCTGGAGGCCTAGGGTTGGGCTTTCTGCTTCACTAACTCCTCCTCCCAATCCTGTCCATGGGTTCTGAGCCAGTGCCCCGCAAAGACGGATGGAATGAGTCGGTAGAAGCATGTGGGATGGGGCAGGGACACTGCTTTTTTTTTTTTCCCAAGCCTTTGGTACTTGAGTGGAATAACTTCCATTAACGGAGCCTCCAAGGACATTCATGTTTAAAGCGTGGCTCTCCTGGGTGGGTGAAATGTATGCTTTCCCCCCTGAATTTATGGGAAAGCACCTGAAAACTTGATGATGGTTTTTGCTCGGAGATCATAGAGACCAAGAGGCTTGAGGAGCTCGGACACGTCTCTCCAGTCTGCGGCTCTGGCTGCCTCGGCTGAAGGGTACTTCTCCAGAAATTCCCAGAGCACAGGTATGGCCATTCTGCCTGGGAAGTGAAAATAACCAAATGACTGCTAGACACACATTGCCTTCTTCCGTCTAGAAATTGCGCTCAGAGGTTTGTGTTGGTTTTCTTAAAGGCTGACAAGCAGTCACTATCTAGGTGGGCTGACAAGTACTTTCAGAGGGAAAGCCCAGCACTGGTCATCTGCTGATTCTGAAGCCTGGACGCACGAGACGAGCCCGAGACCACTGGATGAGCAGGGAACCAGCGCAGAGCACCAGCTGCAGTCAGGGGACTACAGGCTTTCATACAAGTCAAAGGGCAGAACGACAGGATGGCCAAAACGAGCTGGGAAGAAGACAAGCTGTGCTTAGTGCTGGCGAGGCTGTGGGCTGTACCCAGCCTAATCTCAGGGGGAAGAGCCCTGGGGCTGGACCGGGAGGGCTGCCCCTGAGGTCACTCAGATCTGGAATGACCCTGGCACGCAGGCTGCCCGGTCAACCCAGCACTCTTGCTGCTCATGAGTCTCTCTGAAGATAAGGTGAGAAGTATTCACAAACCTGAGGTCCGATTGAGAAATATGGTTGCGATGAGAAGCTTCCATGGGTCGTGAAAAAGTGTTTCCTGGACGAGGTTAAAAGGTGACCGTGGAGGTGTCCACTTTTTAAAGGCTTTTCGTCGTGGGGGGCTAAGACCTAAACAAACGCACTGCATCAAGACCAATTAAAAAGCAGATTAAAACAAATCTGATTTTTTTTTTCCCTCACTGGGCAAAGCATACCTGCATTGTTATACTTGCTGGAAAAATACAAGCTTGTTTTTCTTCTTTCGATTTGTGTGCGTGGGATGGTGTCTTCTGAAAGAGAGAAGTGAACACTGATCACGGAATGTGTGGTTCAGCCTCAACAAACATGCCGGGACGCAGATGCCAGCGACACTCCCGCGGCCGTAACGCCATCCAAACGCCATTCTAGGCACTGGCATACGTTAACCAACCGAATCCTGACTATCGTGAGCTAGGCACCGTATTATCTCTATTTTACAGACAAAGAAAACTGAGGCACACAGAAATTAAGAAACTTGCCCAAGGTCACACAATCAGAGCTAAAATTCAAACCCAGGTAACTTGGTCTGAATCCTTGTTTGAACCACTTGTCCAACTGATGTGAAAATGTTTTTGAAGGATGGGTAACTGGCACAGTAGGTAATTTGCCACTTGGGATGTCCACAACCTGCACTAGGGTTTGGGTGGAGTCCCAGCTGCTCCATTTCCAATCCAGCATCCTGCAGAGGCACATACTGGGAGGCAGCAGGTGGGTGGCTCAAGCACAGGTTTTTGCAGCACATGTGAAAGACCTGGAAAGTTCTGGGCTCCTCACTTCAACTTGGTCCAGCCCTGGTTGTTACAGGCATTTAAGCAGTAAATTACTGGATGGAAGATCTTTCAAATGAGAAATGAAAAAAAAAAATGGGGGGCCGGTGTTTCGGTACAATGTGTCATGTTACCACCTGCAGCAATGGCATCCCACACAGGCACTGGTGAGTGTCCTGGGTGCTCCACTTCCAATCCGGCTCCTTGTCAGTGGCCTGAGGAAGGCAATGCGAGATGGCTCAGGGGTTCGGGTCAGAACCCCTGTCGCTCCTACGTTAGACCAGGATGGAGCTCCTGGCCTGCACCAGGCAGTGAGCCAATGGATGGGAGATCCTCTCTGTCTCTGCTTCTCTGATTTTCAAAATAAATCAGAATAATTTAAAAATAAATAAAATAATTTTCAAAATAAATAAATCTTAAAGCAAAATGGTGTAATGGCTGTTGCTGAGTCATAATTTTCTTCTTCTTTTTTCAAGATTTCTTTATTGAACACTTACATTAGCCACTCCTCCCCCCAAAAAAATTATTAAAGAAAACCTAAGATTTGGAACACCTGAGACCATTACTGGGCCGTTCTACCTCCAAGGAATCCGCCTTATTACTTCTCAAATTTCTTTTTTTTTTTTTTTAAAGATTTATTTATTTTTATTGGAAAGGCAGATGTACAGAGAGGAGGAGAGACAGAGAGGAAGATCTTCCATCCGATGATTCACTCCCCAAGTAGCCGTAACAACCAGTGCTGTGCTGATCTGAAGCCAGGAGCCAGGAACTTCTTTCCAGGTCTCCCACATGGGTGCAGGGTCCCAAGGCTTTGGGCCGTCCTCGACTGCTTTCCCAGGCTACAAGCAGGGAACTGGATGGGAAGTGAAGCTGCCGGGATTAGAACCAGTGCCCATATGGGATCCCGGTGTGTTCAAGGCAAGAACCTCAACCACTACACTATTGCGCCGGGCCCTGCTTCTCAAATTTCTAAAATCACTATATTTAGTAGTACTTCCTTTAGCTATACCCTATAAATTTGAACATTACTTTCACTTCTCATTTTGCCTAATAATATTCTAGACGTGAAAAACAGGTCTAGTGAGGATTGTTGCTTTTTACATTTGAAAAAAACTGAAGCTTAAAAATTAAACAACTCTCCCAAAACATTACTGGGATTGGCTAGAGGTTGGAACAAGAATCCAGGTTCCAAATAATTAAAGTGTTCTTTGCTTTTCTAGTTTGCTGATGCTTCTTCTCTGATTTTTAATTTAAAGATTTATTTGACAAGCAGAGTGAGAGAAGAAAGGAGGGAAGAAGAGAAGGAAAGAAGAAGGGAAAAAACAGAGGGGATGCACCATGCTCGGCTGGCTGGTCCTTCAGCTGTAAGCACCAGCATCCCTTGCAGTCACCGGCTCCTGTTCTGGCTGCCCCACTCTCTGCTTGTGGCCTGGGAAATAAGAGGAGGACAGATCAAAGCCTTGGGACCCTGCACCCACGTGGGAGACCAGGAAGAAGCTCTTGGCTCCTGGTTTTGGATCAGCTCAGCTTCAGCCATTGTAGCCACGTGGGGAGTGAACCAGCATGGAAGATCTTTCTCTCTGTCCTTCTCTGCATAAATCTGCCTTTCCAATAGAAAACAAATCCTTGAAACAGAGAGAAAAACAAAACAAAACAAAACAGTAGGAGGTGGCAAGAAAGTAGGAGAGAGTGAAAGAAAGTTCTTCCATCTAGCAGGTCACTCTGTAAATGGCTACGATGGCCGTAGGTGCACCAGCAGCCAGCAGCCCAGCGCTCTGGTCCCTCACACAGGCGCAAGGACGTGGGCTCTCATCTGTTGCTTCCCAGGCACATCAGCACACAGCTGGACTGGAAGTGCAGCATCCGGGACTGGAACCTGTGCTCTGGATGCCAGCTGCACCACAGTGCTATCCCCGTTCTAGTGTAAGCAGAAGCTCAGCATAAAGTAAAACAGAAACAGAGGGAACTGCTCTTACTAGCTACTTGTTAACTTTTTCTGCAAGTCCCTATAAATAATCACCAAATAGCTTTCTACATATCATTTTTTATAAAAAGTTTATTTTATTTTTATTGGAAATTTAGATATACAGATAGAAAGGGAGACAGAGAGGAAGATCTTCCATCTGATGATTCACTCCCCAACTGACTGCAATGGCTGGTGCTGCGCAGATCTGAAGCTGGGATCCAGGAGCTCTGGGTCTCCCATGCAGGTACAGAGTTCCAAGGCCTTGGGCCATCCTCGACTGCTTTCCCAGGCCACAGGCAGGGAGCTGGATGGGAAGTGGAGCTGCTGGGATTAGAACCAGCACCCATATGGGATCCTGGTGTGTGCAAGGCGAGGATTTTAGCAGCTAGGCCACTGTGCCAGGCACTATATTACCAATTTACTTGGCAATTTCTACCCAAGTTATTAGGAAGCCTCACGCCACTGGACATCAAGCAACTTAGAGAATATTTCCTTATCTGTTGAGAGCTATACTTGATTAAATCTACGATGGCTAGGATTGTTTCCATCTCAGTCATTAAAGCACTCATTTCAACCGTAATCAACCTGCATAAACCTCAAGGTTTATATTATGAAGCTCAAAGGCTTTATATGGAAGACTTGAACAATTCTTATACAGTCCCTAGACAGACAAGAATTTTCTGTTAAAGGCATAAAAATTCCAGTCTCTGAGGAGACACAAAGCCATGGGTGGGACACAGCAGGCATCAAGTGTCACCCCTTACTCCACCAATTTGTTCAGGCTGTGTTCCCAAAGGATTTTAAGTAAAATTACCATTCTTCTTTAAAGAGTTATTCATTAGACCATAATGGCATAATGAATAACTAATACAGGGCTGCTCAAAAGGGCTGCTTTTTTCTCTTATTCACTGAGGTACCATAAAGGCAAAACTGCTAAGCTCTCAGCTCTGTATTAAGAGCACAGTACAAATAATAGATGAACTATGTGATTATATTTCTGAATTATTTAGAGCACCAAGGCATTTTAGAGACGTATTACATTATAATAGAAACTAAAAATGACTATGATATGCACAAAATTAAATTGGCAGTCACTCATCAGGAGTAAGTAACAGGAGGAGTGCAAAGAGCAGATACCGACTGGGCTGGGACAGTCAGGCATAAGCTGCCTACGTCTGTCACGTGTGAAACCTTTCTCATTTCCCTTAAAGTCGCAAGATCACCAGCTGGCACGAGAATGGGAAGGAAAACGTGACCGAAAAGGCACGCGGAGAGGCCCTGGCGGCTTTGCCCTGGCACCAGGGCAGTGACCAGCCGATCCCTCTGTTTGCTACAGGAAAAGAACCGGAATTTCAGTACGACAAAGGTCTTAGGATCCACTGTTAGACGGCATCTCACCTGTGACCTCACTTCTTGGTCCTATTCCTTTAACTTAACTGTTTACAGTCTAACTTCCTCATCACACAGTGTCTAACCGCACTTTAAAGCACTGAATACCTTGAAATATTTTTTCAGAAGTGAAGTCTTTTTCGGTTTGCGAGCAGCTGCTGTCCACTTCAGAGCCGCATTTTAAAGCGTCAATATGCAAATGTTCCTTGCTTTCCCCAGCTTCTCCTTTCTCCTCTAGTTCTGAAGAGGCCGCCTCTTGCTTCTCGCTGTGCCCTGCAGCTCTGGCTGCACATAATCCGTGAAGACTTGACCCTGAATTCGGCTTCTCTTTGACAAGGCTCTTTTCCGCGCTGGTCACCCCAGGGGGCTCGCTGCTTGCTCTGCCATCAGAAACCCGTGGAGTTGTGCCACGCTGACTTCTTCGTGGATCAGGCTCTGTTTCAGCATCTGCCCCATTAGATGTACAGTTCCTTTTCCTATCACTTGAGGCACAATCTGGAAGGTTTTTCTTGCGCCCTCTTTTAGTTTTCTTAGTTTGAATTCCTTTTAACACAGCCATCTCTCCTTCGGGCTCTCTCTCTTTTCCACAGTCAGTACCAGGAACACGCCCATTTTCTTGGGCAAGCCACTGAGCAGAGGTAAGCTCAGAGAGTCCTCCACTCTCTGACGACTCAGAACAACGACTCGGCTGCGGACACACATCCTTGCCCCACCTTTGTCGCGTCCTGACGTTCCAGGTTGAAATGTTACTGTTGTTTTGTGGTCGAGATATTACCGCAGCCAAGCTGCTATCTTTCTTCCTTGACTTGGTACCCCTTGTGGGATGTAGCGTAAAGTCAAAATCTTCTGGCTTAAGGGAAGTCTCTCCACTTTGGTGAAGATAATTGGTAATTGACCTTTTGGATCTGAACTTTCGTCCCTGGGGGCTAGACAATATTGAATGAAACTTTTTACTGCTAGAGAAAAAAGTGACTTCTAAAACGAACTGGACTACTTTCTAGATTCCTAAGTAATCATTTCCAAATGTTGTAATGAGCACCTCTTGTTGAAAAAAAACAGTGCTATAGGGCACTTGAACATGGCATCCCCTATAGCAGCACAGAATGATTTTATAATAGAATGGAAGTACAACTACATCATTAACTAACTGTTCATACAGTAGGGGGGGACAAAATGTCTAACTGTCCCCAAATCACATGATATAATGAACCAATGACACCAAGGAACAGAATCCTCAGTATTTTCTCGGTAAAAACAGAAATAAGAGCAGGGGCCTGTTGTACATTCCCAGGGCGTGTCTAGACAAAGGCATTTGACTGTACCGTCTTTCCCACGACATGAGCTTACCTGATAAAATACACATCAAGTTTTCCTGCTGTCTTCCCGGATAACCTTTGCTTCACGACTCGTTCCCATCCACCAGGGACAGACCGAGGACATTCTGTAGCTGCAGTGCCACCCAGCTCAGCAGCAGCAGTGGGATCTGGGAGCAGAGGGTTACCCTCACTGCTTCCACACATCGCCTCCTCGATCCCATCTTCTCCCACTCTCTCCCATCCCGTGGCAACCTCATCCCTGGAAAGACAAAACAAGTGATGAAGGCCCCTTTCCTCATGGCCCGTCAATCCATGACCATGTGGAATTACTCAGATGGAAACGGGAGAGATTCAAGCCAGCAGGATGAGCCGGTCCTGTTCTATGAGATTATCTTCGTATCCACCAGTAGCAGCTACTTATCCTCCAACATAATTGAAAAATTAAGAGAAACCTCTATTAAAAGCACTAGCCATCCAATAAGGCTGATGCAGATTTCCGGGGGGCATTTGGAGTATGTATCTGAGAATATGAGCTAATAGCTGAGGCCTTAAGCTGTGCAATCAACAGAATCCTGCATAGGGGTTGGTGATTGTCATTTATTCTGCCCTGCCCTTCCAGCCTCCCCAGAAGGCAAGGTAAACATTTCACATGGGTGTTTTTCTGGGCCATCCTTTTTGTCAGATGTAGCCAGCTTCCTAAAATAATTACTGAGACCGAATTTTCAACCTCCTTAATAACCGATCTTCATGATAATTTTGTGAAACGGGTAAGATAGTTTATCCTCATTTTATGAAATCACTTAAAGAACTGACACCAGAAGCCAGGTCTGGTTAAGTCCTGGGCGGCTAGTCCTTCCCCTGTGCTGTCACACATTTGAAAGGGTGGCTGCCTATCCCAGTCACCAACTCCAGCGACTGACTAGAATGAGCCGCAAGGTCGGGTAATTTGGGGAGCGGGACTGTTTCCAGGAAAGACACTTTCCGATTTCAGAGGTAAGGAGGCGGAAAGCTTTTGAGATCCGCATCCGCTGGGCTGTCCACGCAGGTGGCTCACACAGTCCTGCTCTGCTGCTCCCAGCTGTGCACACGCCCCAAAGCAAGTTACTGAAGCTCTGAGTCGGGCTTCTCCCCTAAACAGTAGTTAACACCTCCCTGGAGGTAGCTCTGAGGAGTAACTTTTGAAAGACGGTAAATCATCTCATGCCACACACACGCATGGATACCACAAACCCCTGCCACCCCCTGTGGCTTTCTCCCACCACTGACGCAGGACACGCCACCTTTTCCAGTTCAAGACCCCTGACTTGGCATCACAAAATCCCTTTTTGACCCCTGACTTGGCATCACAAAACCCCTCTTCTGCCAGCTCCCCCGGTAAGTCGGGTTGATCCCACGGTAGGACGTGAGCTCCTGCCCCAGCTCGCACTAACTAAAGCCCTGGGCTTAGAGGCCTCTGTGGAAAGCTAGAGAGGCTCACACGTCTCTCCCCAGCTCCCGTTTTACAGGTGGAGAGAAACCGAGGCCCGGAAAGGGATAAGAACTTGCCCGAAGTCGCAAGGCTGCTCGGAGACTAGGCGCTCGCCACAGGAGGCTGCAGGGGCAGCTTCGCCGTCCCCCAGGCTCGGACTCTCCATCTCAGCCGTGCCACCCGCAGGCGGGCTCCAGCGGGAGACTCCGGGCGAGAGGTGCAAGGACCTAGATGGGAAAAACTGAGCTGAACCTAGCCTGAAGGAACAGGCGTCAGCCTCCACATTTGCTTTCCGGGCACCCCCAGCTCCACAACCACCACTCACTTCCACGACTACGCCAATCAAATCCTTCGCTGAGGAAGACGTACCGCCCCCCAGCCAGTTTCGACCAATCGCACACGTGTTGGTAGTGCTGACGTCTCTGGGCTTCCGTTCCATCTTGGGCTTCTAAGGCTTTTCGGGCGGTCCCTTTCAAGCATGCGCACTTGGAGCTGTGCGCCCTCGCGCGCCGCTCATTGCGCATGTGCGTTGCCAGGGGTAGCGCGGGTAGCCGACTTGGCTCGCCGAGGGGAACCCGTGGCTGAGGCGGGGAGGAGGGGCTCGAGGCGTGAGGGAAACCGCGATGAGGGCCGTGCTGACGTGGAGAGATAAAGTCGAGCAGTGGTGAGGAGCGGGCGCCGTCCGGGAGGACCGGGAGGACTGGAGCCTGTGGGGACAGTGGGAGCCTGCGCGGTCGCCAAGGGCAACGGGCCTGCGGCCTGGGCAGGGGGCCCTGGGCTCTGGGTCTGGGGGCCCGCGGGGTCACCCCCTCTTGTCAGGAGAAACTGAGGCTTGGAGAGGGCGCAAAGTGCACCAACTACGGGAGCAGTGGCCTTGTGAGGCGGTTTCATACGTAATCACGAAACCGCCCTGGCAGAAATCTGCACTGGGCTCATCTTAGCTCCCAACAGCGATTCCCACAAGGATAGTTTTTGCTACATCTGCGTATTCTCCATGCTCTTGATTAAACCTTGATGATTTCTGTAAGTGTGGGTTCTTTTTTTTTTTTTTTCATGTTTCACACGGAAACTTTGGTAATCCGTGTACAGAAAAGGAGTATTAGGTGCGAAGTGACCGTAACGTTTTTTTAAAAATTCTTTATTGGGATAGGCAGAACTGCCAAGAGGGAGAGGCAGAGAGAAGTTTTCCACCCACTGTTTCACTCTCCACATGGCCAGTCAAGGTCAGGGTTGGGACAGGTGGGAAGCCAGGAATGGGGAGTTTTGTGGGGTCTCCCTCAAGGGTGTAGTGGGGGCTACAGTTCCCCAGGCGCTTGCACAGGGATCTCCTCCACACTGTTACTGGGGAGCCTCCATGCCCAGGCCTGCCTTGTCCACAAGTACAGTCACAAAGGTGCCACGGTGGGCGGTGGCAGAGCACGACTTCCTCGCCTTACGAGTCTACCATATTTTGTGCCATTTTAACTCATCTGAATCCGGGCCCCATGATGTAGCCTAATGGGTAAATCCTTGCCTTACATGTGCTGGAGTTCCAAATGAGTGCCAGTCCCAAATCTTTGGGCCGTCCTCGACTGCCCACAAGCAGGGAGCTGGTTGGGAAGAGGAGCTGCCCGGATTAGAACTGGTGCCCATATGGGATCCCGGCGTGTTCAAGGCGAGGACTTAAGCCGCTAGGCCACACCGCTGGGCCCAAAGAAAAAACTTTAAAAAAGCTCATCTCAATCTATCCATCCCAGAGATGCATTATGGGAGATAGCCAACCTCACAGACAGTTCTCAGAGCTCAGCGGCTTTTGGCTTCTGGAAGCCTCTGACATTTGCTCTGTCTGAGGGCCTGCTCCCTCTGTGCACATGCGTTCCTCTTGCCTCATCCCGTGATGAAGGCCTGAGCATCCATTAAGGGTCCCTTTGGAGATGGTGGCTGCATGAGTAATAGCGAGTGATGACTTTGCGGCCAGCGCCGACTGCACACTAAGGCTCCTTTAGCTCATCGTCAGCTTGCCGCAGCCTGCTGAGGTAACTACTGTAATTACCCCTCTTTTACCTAGGAGGAAATTTAGCGCAGAGGGTCAGTCATTTGCCGAGGTCATGCAGTAAGTGATGGAGTCGGCTTTCAAGTCCAGGTTTTCTTCACTTCAAAAGCAACAGCCCTCAGCCCACTACAGTCATTTTTCTTTTTTCTTGCTTGTTTCAGAAGTGGCAAACACAAATGCCTGCAGGGCTCAGGCATGTCACATCCATGAGATGATTATTTGCGTAGTAGACACAAGGAACTGTTCGTGTTTCTTAGCCTGTTCTTCTGTCCTGTACCCTGCTTGGCTTGAAACACATGGCTCTCCCGGTGTGTGTCTCTCATTTCTACTTTCGGCAGAGATTGGAGTGAAAAACAAAAACAAAAAAGCACTCCACGATCTGTTATCAAAGTACCAACAGTGTAAACCGGTGCTTGCCAGCACCTGCACGTTTGTCTTTGGTGGAGAGCGGCGGGGACTGTGGGCAGTGGGAATGGCCTGCTCGGCCTGCAGCAGGCAGCTGCTGCCCGGCTCCTGCCAAGCCCCACCATGCAGGAACCCGCCCCGTGTGCTCAGATCTTCCAATTTCTACCAGAAGCTGGGAATCTGGGTTTCTGTGTGAAATGTCCTAATTTTTAAATGTTGGCTCCTAGTCTGAAAAAACAAAAGAAAACACCATGTGGGCCAAACAAAACATTTGCTGGCCCAGCGCAGCCTCATTTGCTGTGTTTTCAACCCCTGGCATGGAATTCTGTTCCTTTTTCTCTTGTGGTACTTAGAGTCCGTCAAGTATAAATAAGAGTTGTTGTAATTATTATTATCATTATCATTATTATTATAAGCTGCTTGTCCTAGGAATCTTTAAACTCTTTAAAAAAAAACAGTGGCTATGTTTGATCTATATCCAGATTATTCCAAAGCTTGGTCACATGCTTGTAGTTATTACAATTTAACCAATAAATATATCCATCATGAATGAACGAATGAATGAATGAATGAATGAGTGACCGATGAACAAGCATTGATGGTTTAGGGTTTTGGTTCATTATAGGCTTCTGTTAGACTAGAGGGTTCAGATGGCAGCTGGGCATGCCAGCTGGTCACCCAGAATGAGAACAAAACAAAGATCTATAAAAAAGATAGTAGAGTCTGGCGCAGTTGCCTAGCAGCAAAACTTCTCACTTTGAACACGCTGAGATTCGGTATGGTCACTGGTTCTAATCCCAGCAGCCCTACTTCCCATCTAGCTCCCTGCTTGTGGCCTGGGAAAGCAGTTGAGGACAGCCCAAAGCCGTGGGACCCTGTACCCGCGTGGGAGACCTGGAAGAAGTTCCTCCAGGATCAGCACAGTTCCAGTTGTTGGGGTCACTTGGGGAGTGAATCATTGGATGGAAGACCTTCCTCTCTGTCTCTCCTCCTCTCTGTATATCTGACTTTGCAACAAAAATAAATATGTGTATATATATATATTTAAAGACAGTAGAACTCAAAAATGTCAAAGATTAGCCTTTCCTAACTGATCCAGCCTCTCTCTTGCTTCTGGCCTAATCTTGATGTGGCGACAGGCTGTGGGGAACCTGTCACTGTGTCCTCTGTTCAACCTCTCACCAACCCACAGTGCCTTCATGTACCTTCCAGCTCAGATTGTATGTTTGGTTTCGTGGCCCTTCCCACGTTTTAGTTTATCCTTTGCAGTTCAGCCCCCACTTTTTTCCTTGCCAGTGCTCTCTTACTCTTCTTTGACTTCTGGTTTCATTTTTTGAAGACAGTGCCACAGTTTCTTCTTGTCCATGGGGCTGTGTTGGGCCGCTCCCCTTTTTCAGGCTGCTCTCGGCTGTTACCATTCCCACCGGCTAATGTTCACTCCGTGCTTGCCGCAGGCCGGATGCATGCACACGTTCTCTTGGTTAATCTCCCCAGCAACCCCTGAGGTGGAATTGTTATCCCAGTTACATAGGAAGACTGGGATTTATTGAGGTGACACGATTTGTCTAAGACGGCAAAACAAGTACATGGGGCTGGGTCAGCTTGTGTAGGGTTTGGAGAGGCACCGTGGGACTTTGCGTAGAGCGGCCTGGGTGCAAAGTTGGCACAGGACAATGGCTGGCTAGAGGATTCACCCCGGCTGCTGATGCAGCTTTTGATAGTGTAGCTTTTTGGTAAAAGGGGGCAGTGGGAAGAGCCAGCCTCACTGCCTGCGGCCCCATGAGCCCTGGCAGGGAGCCCGCCAGCAGTGGCTGTGCGGCTGCTCCCGTGGACCTCTGGCTCTGGTTGGGGAGTCAGGGCTACTGAAGTCCCTTCCAACCCTGAGCTTTTGTGATGCCGTTAAGCCCTGAGGGATTTGAGAGGAACATTTAAAGATTTATTTCATTTTATTTGAAATGTACATTTACAGAGATGGAGAGAGAGAAAGAGAGATCTTCCATCTGCATGTTCACTTCATGAATGGCTGCAATGGCCGGAGCTGGGCCGTCTGAAGCCAGAAGCTTGGGTCTTCTTCCGGGTCTGCCACGTGGGTGCAGGGACCCGAGAACTAGGGCCCTGCTCTGTTGTCTTCCCAGGCCATTACCAGGGAACTAGATTGGAAGTGGAGCCACTGTGACTCAAACCAGAGTCCATATGGGATGCTGGTGTACAGCTAAAGGCTCAGCCGGCAACACTGTGCCACTGGCCCGTAAGAGGAAATTTTATCAGCTTCTTCATTTGTTCTATGTTCTTTGTGTGTGTAGGGCAGTGCAATGAATCATAAATGTGTAAAATGTGATCCATGGCCTTGGATTGCATGATTGATTAAAGAGGCAAGATAGTATCTAGAATTGAAAATGTAAGACACTATAATTCAGTTCAATGATGTATTATACAGAGTCCAGGGGTAGGAAGAGTGTGCATTTGGAGTAAATCAGTCCTCTCTGTTGAATTGTGGAAGGCAAATTTAAGGAATTTCCTGGAAAATAAGTGTTCACGTCAGGCTTGACCCAGTTGGGGCATTCAGCAGTGTTTTCCTGGGGCTGCCTTTGTGGTATAATGGGAAAAGCTGCTATCTGAGGTGGCAACATCTTATGTGGGCACTTTGAGTCCTGGCTGCTCCACTATCAATCCGGCTCCCTGCTTATGGCCTGAGTAAAGGATTTGACCATGGCTCAGGTGCTTGGGGCCCTGTCATCCACACGGGAAGTCTGAAGAAGCTCCTGGCTCCTGGCCTAGCCCCGCCCAGCCGGTGCAGCCCTCTGGGAAGAGAACTAGCAGGTGAAAGAGCTCTGTCTCTCAGTCGCTCCCTCTTTCTGCAATGCTGGTTTTCAAATAGGTAAGTCAACTTTCTTAAAAAGTGACTCCCTGATAGATCAAATCAGAAATGTCCTTTATAACGAGGCCACATAGGAACTGCTTTGATGAGCTCAAATGTGTCCAGGGTGGAAAAGAAACCACATTACTAAGAGCAACTATACGTGAGAGGTGCAGGCTGCATCATACCCCATCACAGCATGGCATCAGCTGTTAGGTGCAAGGCTGGCTGGCGCACCCTGCGAGGGGAGAGGGCTACTGTGTTTCGTAGGTGAGGATGACACTCAGATGGAAGAAAAAACTGTCTTAGCACCCCTCTCCTCCCCTAAATGTGCAATGTGTCAACCGCATTTACCATGGGCTCCAAGAAAGGAAATGCAAAGAAACAGGCCCAGGTCTGCTTCCAGAAAACAGAGGAAGCTGGAGAACTCAGGGCCTAGGCGAGTTTGCTTCATCCTAGAGGATGCTGGGCTGCAATGCATGTGGCCATCACCTTGTTCTTTCTTCTCCATCCGCCAGCTGTGTAACAGTACTGGAGCAATTGGCCTCTCTGCCTTAGTTTCCTGCCCTGTAAAAACAAACCAGGGACAGTGTCGCACTGAATGGAAATTTCCTTGAGGGCAGGAAGAGACTGAGCCACTGGTCTTGTATTTGGTAGTGCTTTGGCTATCTGTGCAGGTCTACTGGCCCCCACAGATCTCGGGTTGTCTAGCCTGTAATGGTGTTCTCAGAAGAGTTAGTGCCCTCAATTGCTGACCCTTTGAGTTATTTCTGACGGCTGGCTTCTGGACAAGAGGAAATTGGGACACAGAGCTAACTGCCTTGTGGATAATGATTTAACGGGCTGCCAAGGTGTGGTGGTTGAATGGAATTTGCAACCAAATGTGATTCCTAGCCATTATTTTTCTCCTCATGCACGCACAGTGTTTCATAATGGAAATAAAGTTTGCTTTCTTGGCCATTAGTGGACTCCATGGTTTGGGTTCCTAATTGTCTCTTTGTCTTGTCTTGTCTCCTGTTTAGTATATATGACCTCGCCTTTAAGCCTGATGGAACTCAACTGATTTTGGCTGCAGGAAACAGATTACTGGTAGGATTTTGTCTGAGTTTCCTTTTTAAGTGCTTTCCCCCACTCCCTCTTGTAAGTACTCTGAAATTTGACCTTTTCTTTTGAGATAAAAAAGGCAAGGGCGGAAAAACCAGTCATTACTTTTTAATAGGGAAGGAAATAGGCTATTTAAAACAGGTAAGTAAACTGTCTATCAGATAGGGACTTGTGAACAGAACCTCTTTTGGAATCATTAATCTTTTCCTTTTTACTTTGAGACACCCATAAAAAAAGTTGAAGACAATTAATCCACATGCCTTTGAAACTGGGCTGTTGTCAATTCCTATTTTCTCCCCATGAAACATGGAAGCAACAGAACTCAAGGCCCTCTCCTTCCATGGGAAGCCAGATAGCGTGACCCCAACTTTTAGGCCCTGGCATATCTAAACAATTCCATATGGATGCTGTCCTATTTTTCATATTTTCAAAGAACATACGCTCCCCCTGGAACTTATCCCAATGAATAAAAGTAATTTTCAGAGAACTTTTTATGTTTGACCTAAAAACCTCAGTTTGAGCTGTCCTTCCTCCCGCGTAAATTCACTTCCTCTTTGTTGTCTCTAGAGTTGGAGACCGAATGATCTCCCTTTCTCTGGAAGGTGACTACAGAATCTTACCACTGTAGTTAACGTGTTCTGCAGACTTCTCTCCAGGCCAGGGTAGGCAGCCTGGATCCCTTCAGTTTCTCTTGCAAGGTGTACCTTTTGCAGTACTCTTGACCCTGTCAGGGCATTGGTTCCTGTTTCTCTGGTGGTGTGTTGTTTTTGGAGCTCTGTGTGTTTGCAGATGCTGTACAGCTCCAATAGATCGTAAATCCCCATCAGGTGGGTTTTATAACACTCCCTCTACTTATAGACCCTCAGCTCAGGTAACACATATGAAACATCTATGGATATGAAATACGGAATTGCAACCATGAAATGTATGTGTATGATGTTGTTATAACGGGATAAGACTCGCACTAATATGTAATCATGATGCAGAAGGTGCTATTCGTAGACTTTGTATCCAAGACTAATGGTTCCTGGTCACTGTGTGAGGAATCAGGACCGCCACTTCTTGGTTCTACGACTTTCAGTCATATGTGTGTTCTGCTTTCACAGTGCAGTTTTTTGTTTGATGAAAAACAGCAGTAGCAGTCCTGCAAGAACTCTGACAGATACCACGTAGATGATCTGTACTGTTCTTTTTCAGGTGTATGACACTTCCGACGGTACCTTACTTCAGCCGCTCAAGGGACATAAAGACACCGTGTACTGTGTGGCATATGCAAAAGATGGTGAGAGATTGCTTTGGGTGTCTAGTCTGTTCTAGCCTCAGGGCTACCCATTTCCTTCTTAGCCATTTACTCTTTACTATTTTTTTTTTAATATAAACCATAATACAGCTTAGAGGTT
This sequence comes from Ochotona curzoniae, assembly GCF_017591425.1. NCBI lineage: Eukaryota > Metazoa > Chordata > Mammalia > Lagomorpha > Ochotonidae > Ochotona > Ochotona curzoniae. Next base: position 6,239,728 of record NW_024466607.1, read on the forward strand.
TAGAAGAAAGTAAAATTGCTTATGATTTTGATTGTGTCATTCAGATCAACAGACCTTCATTGAAGGTCATATGTGCTGTTCAGAGAATAAAAGAAAGAAAAGTCCCTGCTCTTGGGGGGCTTGTAGCCCACTGGGCAGGGGGCAAAGGAGGAGGGACTGAGGGAAGACATGTACATTGTAAATAAGAAAGAGGTGGACATTGTAGCACAGCAGGGTAAGCCACTTTGGGAGGCCTGCATCCCATATGGGAATGCCAGTTCTAGTCCCAGCTATTGGGATCCGTTTTTCTGCTGATGGATCATGACAGTCCAGTCAGCAGCTAATGGCTCAAGCCCTTGAACTCCTGCTACCTGTGTGGGAAAACTGGATCGGGTTTGGGGCATCTCACTTCAGGCTTGTAAAGCAGTGGCTAATATGGGCATTTGGCAGGGGTGGGCTAGCCGATGGAAGATCTGCACTCCCTCATTCTTCCTTTCAAGAAGATGAAAAGTAAATAAACATTTTAAAAAATGGGGATGAGAATGCTGGAAGGTGTGAAATGGAAAAAGAAAGTGGGACAGAGTAAGGAGGATTGAGAGTGCCGGGTGGGGCAGTATGGAGTAGAGGGGTGAGGGTGACATCATGGGGAGGGAGACAGGTAAGCAAAGACTTGAAGGCCTGAAGTAGTGGGGGTCTGGGGAAAGAGAGTTCTGGGCAGAGGGAAGAGCCATTGCAGAGGCCCTCAGGTGGGGCTGCACCTGCCACGAGCTGGGCAGAGGGAGTGTTGGGGGACGAGTAGCAGAAGAGGGTGGAGAGCTGACGTGCACTGGGTAGCCGGATTGTCAGCTCTTGCAAGAATTCTGACTTTGGTTTTCATTTCCCACGGGAGGCTGCTAAAAGCTTCTGTGCAGGGGAGAGATGAGATCTGGTTTATATTTTTGAAATGATCCCTTTCACTGCTTCCTGGAAGCAGCTTATGAGAGGCGGGAAGACATCAGTTAGACAAACAAGGAAGCATCATCCAGGCAAAGGGTGGCCCCTGCTCAGACCTCTGTGGGCGTTGGAAATGCTGAGAAGTAATCAGGATTCAAAGTGGAGCCAACAGTCACCTGGGAAATGGGTACAAGATGTGAACAAAGAGGTCAAGGATGACTCCCAGGCTTCTGACCCCAGTGAATGACAGAGCGGAGCTACCTTCCACCGAGTTGGGAAAGGCTGTAGGTGGGGAAGGCTTGTGGTGCGAGATCGGGGTTCTGTTAGACATGTTGCACTTGAGGAACACTGAGGCTGTAGGACAGAGGAGAGAGAATTTCTGGGATAGTGCTGTGCTGTCCTATGGTAGAAACACTTTTTTGGTGCATGTTTTGAGTTTGAGTTCATAGTAGTATTGGGAGACCCGTGGCGGGGAACCCAGAGAGCTGAACTGTCTCTGCTTTGTCCTGGAAACCTTTGAGGAACGTGGGCCGGTCCAGGGCCTCATTTTAGAAGGCTCAGGAGCGTAGCAAGGCCGTTGGGCCTCAGCAATTTGTAAGTCTAGGGGAGTCTTTGACCTGTAACACGGTTAAGGACCCGCAGGCTGTTGGGAGTGTGACCTGCTGACAGTGGCATTTGAACAGCACTTTGTGGAGTGTCTAACAGCACATGTTGTCTCAGCTGACCCTGCCAACAACCCAGCGGGCCTGGGAGCACCTGGTGAGAAGACAGGCTGCGGCTTGGAGCTGTCACGGGCGCAGTTAGGCCTTAGCCTGCTGCTCTCACTGCAGGTCCCTTAGTCTTCATGACATGTATGTGATGACTAATGGCTTTGGCCTCTTCCCCGGAAAATAGAGATGGAATAGAAATAGAATTTACTTTTTAAGTGTGCCGGTTTCTGCCATAAATATTAGCAAGTATTTGTTGAGTAACCAGGCTACAAAAGTAAGATAGTAAGATGTTACTGGTTTTTTTTTTTGTATGTATGTAAGGAAAACAATATAAAACAACATGAAAACATGAAAATAATGGCAGCAATAACAACTAGTTTATTTTTATTTGAAAGGCAGAATTACAGAGAGAAAGAGAGATCTTCCACCTGCTGGTTCACTGCCTAGATTTGCTGTAATAGCTGCAGCTGGCTAATTCAAAGCCAGGAGCTGCTTCTGGGTCTCCAAAGTGGGTGCAGAGGCTGGAGCACTTGACCCAGTCTCCGCTGCTTCCCAGGGCATAAACAAGAAGCTGAATTGGAAGTGGAGTAGCCAGGCACAAACCAGCGCCCATACGGAATGCTGGCACTGCAGGCAGAGGCTTTAGCTTACTTTATCCCATAATAGCTACTTTTTAAAATTATTGATTCTGTTTTGGGTGATGTTTAAGTACTTGGTGGTAGTGGCAGTAGTGGTGTGTGTGTATGTGTGCTCCTGTGCAACTGTGCGGTAAATACTATTATTACATCCTTTTTCTCAGAGGAGGAAATGAAAGCAGAGAGATGGCCAATAGCTTGTCGCAGGTCACAGTGACATCACTAGCATTCTGGACTCGGAGACTGAGTTCAGGGCCAATGCTTTTCATCACCTGCTGCCTGCCAGCATGAGGGAGGAGGGCCAGAGATGACCATGAGGGAGAGCAGCCCCTGTGCGGCCCCTGTGCGGCCCCTGTGCAGCCCTGTGCGGCTCCTGTGCAGCCCTGTGCAACCCTGTGCAGCCCCTGTGCAGCCCCTGTGCGGCCCTGTGCAACCCTGTGCAGCCCCTGTGCGGCCCCTGTGCGGCCCCTGTGCAGCCCTGTGCAGCCCTGTGCAGCCCTGTGCAGCCCCTGTGCAGCCCTGTGCGGCCCCTGTGCGGCCCCTGTGCAGCCCCTGTGCAGCCCTGTGTGGCCCCTGTGCAGCCCTGTGCGGCCCCTGTGCAGCCCTGTGCGGCCCCTGTGCAGCCCTTGCAGCAGTGCCGGGACCGACCTGTGTGTCCTGCTGCGGCCACTGGGACACGTGCCCCCACCCTCTCCATCAGCTGGTTTTATTCTCCCAGTTCCTGTAATCATCCCAACCCATCTCTTTGTTTTTCTTGGTCACTTTGCCTTTCAAGTAATTTTTTTTTTTCAATTTAAAAGGTTAAGAAAAATGGCCCCAGCATTATGGTTCGTTGGCTAAATCCTCATCTTGCAAGTGCTAGGATCCTATGTAGGCGCTGGTTTGTGTCCCAGCTACTCCACTTCCCATCCAGCTCCCTGCTTGTGGCCGGGGAAAGCAGTAGAGGATGGCCCAAGGCCTTGGGACCCTGCACCCACATGGGAGACCTGGAGGAGACTCTTGGCTCCTGGCTTTGGATCGACTCAGTTGTTGCCATTGTGGCCACTTGGGGAGTAAACCAGCGGATGGAAGATCTTTCTGTCTCCTTTCTGTAAATCTGCCCTGTTAGTAAAAATGAATCTTTTTTTTTTTTTTTTTTAAAGCTTAAGAAAAAACCCACATTATAATGAACCACTGGGTTGTTCTCTGGGCAGTCTGAGTCATATGCTCAGGCTCCAGTTACAATATTGTTTGTGGCCAGTTCTGTCTGGTTTTATCAGAGACCCCAAAAGACAGATCAGCAGATTTTTAGAAAAGACGACTATTGTAGGATAGCAAGTTGCAATAGGCAAGTGACTATTATGGGCAACTTAGGGAAGCAGGCTCTTCAGCAAGGGAAAGAGGATCCTCTGTTGTCCATAGTTTCGTAAATAAAAAATAAATGACATCCCCAGTTCTTTCATGGGACTCAACATCTTCCTACCACATTATGTGGATTAGTTCAGTTGAATGACTGCTTCTTCCATTAGACTAAATGCCATGAGAGTAGAACTCCTGTGTTCTCGTCACTGCTTCTTGCTCTTGGCACAGAACATGATGCCTGCACATCATATTCCCTTGGCACATCTTATTGGTTCAGTGCAGAGCAGGCTTTGAACCCAAGCACTCTCACTCCAGAGTCCCACCTCCCAGGACTTCACAACAAGCAGCAAAGAAGTTGACCCCCAAGTTCTTTTACTTATTTTTGTTAGACCAAGTTCTTAAAAACCAAGTTGTTTAGGAGATTCTGCCTGACTGGGAAATGCTGGTTTATAATATATGTGAGACTTTTCTTTTTAAAAACTTTTAGGCAAGCGCTTTGCTTCTGGATCAGCTGATAAAAGTGTTATAATCTGGACATCAAAGCTCGAAGGCATCCTCAAGTACACGTGAGTCAGGGGTGTGCTGTTACTCTTTTGCCACTTATAGAGTAATTTTAGTAAAAGCCCTTAGGAAAGATGCAAGGAAGAACTGCTGAAGCTGAGGGTGGGTTTAGGAAGTGTGGCTGGTGAGTAAGTGAATGCTTCCTGAGCACTTGTCAGGTAGGCCTGAGCCTGCCTGGGGATTTTCATGCAACTCATATCGGTTCATCTGACAACACACATTCCATCCCACCCCCAACCTGTCCTCACCTGTTCAATGGGCTGGGAAGGCAGCAGAGGATGGTCCAAGCCCTTGGGTCCCTGCACCCACGTGGGAGACTGGGAAGAAGCTCTTGGCTCCCAGCTTCATGCCCACCCAGCTCCGGCTGTAGTGGTCATTTGGGGAGTAAACCAACAGATGGAAACTTTTTGTGTTTCTCCCTTGTTCTATAATTCTGACTTTCAAGTAAAATAATAAATCTTAAGAATAAATGAAGTAAATATTTCAAAAGAAAAAAAAACAATAAAACTGGAGTTAAGATGCCATGCATGGTGTATAATTCCCTCAATTTTTATTTTTACCTAAGGGTTGCCATGTTTCCGGATCTTGGTTAGCCATGTTCTCACTGCACCTCCATCTTGTATTTCCAGACTTCCACAAAAACAGTAAGAGCAGCAGCCGTAAATGCAGCACTTACTGTGTGCCTGGCATCAGACCAGGCATGCTGCTGTATTCTCATCAGTTTACAAAGTGGAGGGGTCCCACATGATGGCATTGGAGGAGGTGGTGTTTTAGCTGGGTCAGGATAATGATTAGGGAATGACAGAGGGCATTGGGGGAGATGAAGCATTAATCCTTGTGCTTTTTGTTTTGCACTTGCTCCTGCTTGTGGTGGGAAGTCAGAAGCTGCGGTCTCACTGTTAGAATCTTCATTTGTAGCCACCAAGACATTTATGGTTTAAAATATAATAATCTGTAGTTGTTTACTTTCCAGGCACAATGATTCCATACAGAGCGTCTCCTACAACCCTGTGACCCACCAGCTGGCCTCTTGTTCCTCCAGTGACTTTGGTAGGTTTCTGCTTCTCAAGTTCTTGTCCTGGAGAAACTGAATTGGTCCAGAAGGTGGTGGCTTTGCCTGAGGCTTAGTGGTATTTCTGTATCTTCATTGGTTGATGGGAAGCTGTCAGTCATTCTTTGAACTGTGAAGAATCCAAGATAGTAAATAATGAGCCTGAGTCTAGCAAGACATGGGAGACACCAAGAAGGGACCCAGAAGAGGGAGGATACAGGGCATAGGCTGCATAGCTGGCTGATGTTGCCAGCTCTGGGAGGTGTTACCCACCTCACCTGGCAGGAACAGTTTAACTCTGAGTTCACTCGGGGCTGGGGAGTTCGCTAGCGTTTGAGCGTGGTTGTACAGTGTGTCATCGTAGCTTGTTTGGGTGGCTGTCACTGTCCTTCCTGAAGGCTGAATGCCTGGGCCCCACACATAGCATTGGCATAGAGGAGGTAGCAGCGACCTGTCTCAAGGGAGCAGGGAGGGAACTGGGGCCGAGGCTTGTAGACCCTCTCCATTGAAGGGCAACTTCAGTTTTCAACCCCTTCAGGTGTTTTCTTGCTAAGAGGTCATGGGTCCGCTGGAATAGGCATTAGATGGGGAGTCAGAGGCCTGACCCCCTCAGGAGTGCAGTTTCCTGTGGCTTTGGAACATGACATTCCCCACCCCTTCAACCCAATTACTTCACTGAGTTCCAAAAAAGATAGTGGTGTTGAAACCATACTGTGTAAGTGAGTGAGAAGAGATTGCTACTTTTTTTTTTTAAGATTCATTTATTTTTATTTGAAAGGCAGATTTATGGAGAGAGGGAGAGACAGAGAAAGATCTTCCATCCACTGGTTTGCTCCCCAAGTGGCTGCAATGGCTAGAGCTGAGGTGATCCAAAGACCTCTTCCAGGTCTCCCGTGTGGGTTCAGGGGCCCAAGGCTTTAAGCAGTCCTTGACTGCTTTCCCAGGCCATAAGCAAGAAACTGGATGGGAAGTGGAACAACTGGGATACAAACCAGCACCTATATAGGATGTTGGCACTGCAAGGCAGAGATTAGCCTGTGGAGTCACCATGCCTGCCGGGACTGCTGTTTGCAAATTTTAACATTTTCTCAAATGATTCACTGCCATTAAAACCATGAAGAAGTCTCTACCCTAAAGGAACCCTGTGGGATGGTAGGACTGAAAAAAAAAATATACTAAGTCATCATGTTTGTTGAATGCTTGCAGTGTCGTGGGCCTATGCTCTTTTTCAGCCCTTGAAGTCAGGTTAAATTCTCATCGCCTCCCTTACTGCAGCCCAGAACAGTTTGGTGATCACTGGAGGTCACAGAGCAGTACAGCAGAAGTGGAGTTTGGACTCAGGCCAGGGCCCCACTGAGCTGCTGTCGCTGGCACCACTGAGGGAGGGGCCCCGGGAGAGGAGTTTCCTCTAGCTGGCTCAGTGGAGTGCAGAGGACATGTTCACAGGTGGTGCTGTCTGGGGGATGTGTTTTGCACTGTGGAAGAAAGGAAAAAACAACTTGTTTGATCAGGCACCTGGCTGTATAAATATAGTTGTGCACTAGGTTTTTCTTTTCATCATGCTTCACAGCCCTGGCAGAGAGTAACATCTGCCTCTGTTGCAGACACACCTGATATTGGGGCGCTGAGCCAGCCTAAGGTGACCAGTGTGCTTGGATAGGGCAGAGCTCACCCAAAGTCATGTGCTGTGGGGGAGGTCTACCTGGGTGAGGAAACTGGAATTTCAGGAAGCATAATTCATCACTTCTCTTGTTGTTCCCTCCCCATAACTCATTACTTTTAATACTAAAATGATCTGGTTATAATGACCTCATTATGGTCAGAGAAGCTGTCATTCCTTTGGGAGTTAAATCTCTGAAAAGTTGGCTAGACATCACCGAGCTACTTTCTTTTCTTTTTGAAATAATTATAGATTCTCATTGCGTTGCAAAGATAGTACAGAGAGGTTTCCTGTATGCTTCATCCAGTTTATCCAAATGGGTGCATGTTACGTAATGTATCAAAATCAGGAAACTGGGTCTGGCAGAGCCTGGCTGCGTGCTTTTGTCATTGGATCACACGTGTGGATTTCTAGTGCCCTTACACAGACTTGTTCCATCACTAAACAGCTCCAGAGCCACACCCACCCTCCTGACCTCTTACTGTCCCTAAGCCCTGGTAACCATGCAACTCTTCATTTGTGTGATCTTGTCATCTAAGAATGTTCTATAACTGAAAGATAGGACTTGCTGAGATTGGCCTTTTTACTTAGCAAAAGTCCCTGGAAATGTGACCCATCTGAGTTTTTGTATGCATCGGTAGTTTGTTCTTTTTCATTCCTGAGTAGTATTCCAATCAGCCTGTCTTTCTTTTCCTATTAAGGGTTGTGGTCTCCCGAACAGAAATCTGTCCCCAAATACAAATCAAGCAGCAAGATCACCTGCTGCGGGTAAGTTAAGGGCAGGTTTGAAATAGGTTTTATTGTGTCTTCAAAACAAGCTCTCAGAATCCCGTTTATTTCACCTCATTTCCTTCTTTTCTGCTTTCTCATCTCCCTGATGGGAAGTCCTGGGCCTTTGATCCTTAGCAGTGGAGAACTCCAAGTTGCACTATTGCCATTTTCTGGCAGCAAGCCTGCTCCGTGTGCAGCTTTGCCACATGGTCTCTCTGAAAGGAGGCCGTCCTTGTCCAGGCAGCTCGTGTGGACAGCACCGACTTGGACATGCTAGACTGACGGGCTCCATGATCTCAGGAAAGTCACCAGATCTCTCGGAGATGGAACTTCAGGCTCCTGGTCTGACAAATGAGGATAAAAAGGTTGACTTGAGAGGACTCCTGTGAGACACACACAGACTGACGGGTACAAAAGCTGCAGCATGGCGCGTGCTGTGCAGGCCACTCTGTCAAGGCCCTCCTTGCTCGGCTTTGAGTGCAGCCCTTCATTCAACATGTGAACAGCTCCCTCCAGGCACACCATGTTCCAGCGCTGGGATCGCCAAGACAGAGAGTCTGTCCCTAGTCCTTCGCCTTCCCCAGCTGCCCATGACTGTGCCCAGGGTCAGTTCCTAAGGTGCTTGGCAGCAGGGAGTGGGGGCATCCCTGAGAGGCAGGCGTGAACTGAGGGCCATCGAAGGGGAGCTGCGCAGAGGGCTGTGGAGCTCTGGGAAAGGCACCGCTCACGTCCGGTCTCACTGCTGATTCCAGGAAAGGGGCTCCGTTTGGTGTTCTGATTTTACATCAGTAGGAATGATGAGACTTTGTTTTAAACTGTGGCATCATCCTCACTGGGCTCACCTTGTGTTGCCTTCCTTCTCCCCATGCCCTGTGTTGCTGTGTGCTCAGCTGGACGAATGACGGTCAGTACCTGGCTCTGGGGATGTTCAACGGGGTCATCAGCATACGGAACAAAAATGGGGAGGAGAAAGTGAAGATCGAGCGGCCGGGGGGCTCTCTCTCCCCGATATGGTCCATCTGCTGGAGCCCTTCCAGGTATGGTCCAACCGTGCTCCTCCTAGGACAGACACCCTTGGGGGAGGGGCTTCCTCAGCAGCCTGAGTTTTTTTCTCTCTTCCTGAGGTCTCCATACAAAGCTCTTTCACCTCACTTGACTGGTCTGTTTTGAATAGAATTTTTGAAGAACATATCTTGAGTTTTGGAACGAATCCCAGAGATTTGCCCAAACAGCTGAGCTATCTAGGCCAGCCCAAAGAGTATGGGGTGTGTGGGTGTGGGTGCACGCGTGGGTGCAGGTGCACGCGTGCGGGTGAGGGTTTGTGAGAAACACAGAAGGGCCATTTCCTTATGAATCAATAGCTGGGCCCTTTTTGTGCCTTTGTTTTTATCTTTTCCTTTTTGCACTTCTTCTCTCCCAAGTCTGGGTAGAATATATGTCCATCTGTTAATAAGCAGCTTTCCATGAGCCTTTTCTGTTGCTCCTGCCGAAAAGCCCCAAACTAAGTCTAGGAACATCTCTCAAATCCTGAAAGTGCACAGTTGGCAGCTACCCTCACAGGCCTTACACACTCCCTTCTATGTCTGTGTGGGTTAGTAGCTCTGTGTACCCTTTGTGTAATCCCATAATGTTAATTAAACCATTGGCAACCCCCTCCTTGGAGTTTTCTGAATGCAGACTAAGGGACTTAATTAGCACCCCATTATTGTTCTCCAGGCAGATGCCTGCTTGAGTTGGAAGGTTCTTTAAGTTGAATGCCTTTCCTTCCCCAGTTTGTTATGCTCCTTCCTGAACAGCAGTGCCCGGCCTAGACCGTATCATGCATGTCTGATGCCGTCAGAGGCCATTAGTCCACCTCAGAGTTCCTGCTGTTTGATTTTTGTGGCTGCAGATATCTTTGTGGCTTCAGGCTACCATTTTTAATTCATGAGAAGCAGGATGCCCATCATACCTGGTGGCTCTCCTCTTCCGCGTGGGGTGCAGGAGCTCCTTGACAGATTTTGAAATTATAGCTTTAGTTAGTTAAGGCAATGTGATTGTGAAGAATGTCTGCAGCTGGTGGGTGAGTTTCTAGATGAACAAAGAGAACAAGGATGCAGAGGAAGTCCCTTCCACTCTGAAGTGAGCAGTATACAGTAGTCAGGGTAGTGAGGCAGAGGATGACAGTCCCAGGACGATAATTTGTGAGTGTGTCCTAGGAGCAGGAACCCTCCTCAGGGCCCAGACCCCCTGCGAACCTTCTGGGACAGATGCTGTTGTGGAACTCCTTGGCCAAGGGGAGCAGTTCAGAGGAACTGTTGGTGACACCTCTACAACACAGGGAAGCACACTCTTAAAACCTGTGTAGAGGTGATCACCTGGTCCTTTGAGAAACTGTCGCAAGTCCTCAAAAGTCTAAGAGAGAGAGTTGAACTTGTCTATAAAACCTTATTCTCTGAGGAAGACACTGTTGGTGTGTTGGTGTGTTTTTCTTTGTCTTTTTTTTTTTTAAGATTTATTTTTATTGCAAAGTCAGATATACAGAGAGGAGGAGAGACAGAGAGGAAGATCTTCCATCCGATGATTCATTCCCCTAATGACCGTAATGGCTGGTGCTGTGCCGATCTGAAGCTGGGAACCAGGAACCTCTTCTGGGTCTCCTACACAGATGCAGGATCCCAAAGCTTTGGGCCATCCTTGCCTACTTTCCCAGGCCACAAGCATGGAGCTGGATGGGAAGAGGAGCTGCCAGGATTAGAACCATATGGGATCCTAGCGCGTTCAAAGCAAGGACTTTAGCCGTTAGGCCACACTGCCAGGCCAATCTTAGTCTTTTAGTGTGTTCATATCATGAGCTAAATCCTATCCTCCTTTCCTTTTTTCCTACTTAACATCGTCCAGTGACCTTTTTTCAGTAACATTGGGAGTCCCTTGAAACATGCTTTTTAATGCCTGAATCCTATGTCCTTGCATGAATTCCCTGAGATTCATTTAGCACTTTCTCTGTTACTGAGCACATTTCTGAGCCTTGTCTTGCATCACACCTATCTTGTATTTGCTAGGATACAAATTAGCAAGAAGCACTCCACTCACCTTGCCCAGTCCTCACACCGCAGTCCTGGCTGTCCAACCATTGTTTCTTCTCTTCAGTTGAGATGATGACCAGTAAAGCCAACATGGGCAGGTGGGAGTGGGGAAAGCTGGAGTAGACAGGATGTTGTGATGGGACGATAGTGGTCCAGCTTGGATGCTCCAGATTGTGTATGGGGTACTTGAGGTTGCTTGAGAAAATCTGCAGATCATGGGTGCAAAGGGGGACAGGGAGAGAAGGAAGGGATAGGCTTCAACAAGAGCATCCCTTTAGTTGTTCAACATGATTATTTGTTTTGCTAAAGAATCCTACTGTGAGGGGATGGGGGAAAGAGTTAGAAAGATAAACCCCGTATTCCCACCTGCTGAGCACAGCCCAGGTCATCTGTGGGCTGTTCAGGAGGACTCCAGGCAGGGCGCTTCAGTGTCAGGCACGCAAGGTTCACCCCCAGGTCCCCTCCTACCGACATCTCTCTCCAACTTTCTTTTTTGCCTTAATTCTGAATCAGTGCCTGTGACATTTGCTATTTTGCCACTGTTGACTGAATATTCTGAGCAAGGCTGTACCCGGTGTCTGCCTGTTCAGTGACGTTCCTAGTAACTGCAAACACAGGACTCTGAAAGGCTGGAGCTAACAACGTGAAGTAGATCGAGATTCAACCTCAAAGACTAGGAATGTCTCTGTCTTGAATGAGATTCCTGGTAACCTGTATTTGATTTCTGGTACCCTGCTCCCCAGCCTCCACCAGTCTGCAGAGGTTCTCCGTTTCAAAGACAGCCAATTGTTGGTTCTCAGAGAGCCCACTTCTCTATTAGATCCAGTCAGAAACTAGTTTATCTTTGTGAGGACCCCAAATGCAATAGAAACCAGTTTTTACTTTTGATTTTCCATCTTCTATTAAAAGATGCAAATTTCCACTTGGTTCACAGATCAGGTAGTCCATGCCATCGCACTGCAAAAGATAGTTTCTCTGCTGTCTCATTTTCTAGTGTGCAAAAGAAAGTCACTCTTGGGTCTGTATCCTTGCTGGTGCTTGGCGTCGCCCCCCAGGAGGTTCTGGAATGAGGAGTTTCTTGAGTGCAGCTGTGGCTCTGTCATGGCAGGGCTTCAGTAAAGTAGCACATCCCACTGGATTGATTGATGGGTTAGGACTAATTACAAATTTTGGCCCCAGAAAAGCTGCACAACGCTTGGCAGCCTGACAGCCTAGCCAGGGTTTTCTTTCCTGTGTTTGTTGAACCTTTAGGGCTGCACTCATCAACAGGCGTGGCCCCTCCTAACCTCTTTTGTCTTCTGTTGATTAGAGAGGATCATAATGACGTCCTGGCTGTGGCTGACTGGGGACAGAAACTTTCCTTCTACCAACTGAGTGGAAAACAGGTATGGAGCTCTGCCTAACCCGGTCACAGTCATGCCTGTTGGAGCCTGTGTTCACTTTCTGAGTTTGTGCTATTGGTTACCCATGGTTGTTGATATCTCCTGCTTACTGTGCATTTACTGCCATACCAAGTACCACACTCAGGGTTTCATATGCTTTCATCTCATTGAATTCTTCTAAATCCTGTGAGGTAGGGACCTTCATTATTAATTTTTCAGACAGGAGTAGACTAAGACCTAGAACAACAAAATGCTGTTGGATCCTGCTTAGTGAGTGGAGCCTGCTATTGAAAGCCAGGTCAGTTTCACTTCAGAGATTAGCTGTTAATCTGACCTTCCTCTGTCTCGTTCTTTTTTAAAAAGATTTATTTATTTTTATTGGAAAGGCAGATATACAAAGAGGAAGAGAGAGAGAGAGAAAGAGCTTCCATCTGCTGATTCACACCCCAAGTGACCATAACAGCTGGAGCTGAGCTGATCCAAAGCCAGAAGCCAGGACCTTCTTCCAGGTTCCCCATGCCGATGCAGATTCCCAAGGCTTTGGGCCGTCCTCGACTGCTTTCCCAGACCACAAGCAGGGCACTGGATGGGAATGGGACCACTGGGACACAAACCAGCACCCATATGGGATCCTGGCATGTGTAAGGCAAGGACTTTAGCCACCAGTCTACCGCACTGGGCCCTGTCTCATTTTAACAGTCCCATTTAGGAGTAATCAGTTTGACCAGCTCTAAGCTAGAGGAACTGCTGACACAGAGCAGTATAAGTGACATAGGCTGGTAGAGACATAACTTGACAGCAAATGGTGCAGTATATTACGTATATTAACTTAAGAGCTGTATGGGTGTGCAGCTATGGGAACACAATAGAGGGTGACTTCTCCGGTTGGTAGAGATGAGAAATCCGTAAAGGTAGCTTTTAATGGGTAAACAGGAATCACTAAGCAGAGGGACACTGGAAAGGATGCTGCAAGCAGAGGAAGTGGCAGATTCCAAAGTAAGGAAGAAAGAGTTTATTCGACAATTCAGACAGCAGGAAGTTGTCAGGGTGACTGGATCCAGAGCTTGCAAATCAAAGATTTAGCTGGAGAGGATGATGGGGACATCAGTGTAAAGAACCTGACGAGTGTGAATAAGGGACTTGAACATAAGACACGCCTAGGTGTTTAGGAGTCCTAGATGGCAAGATTCTTGCTTTACAATTCCTCATTTCTGTGGAGTCTAGAGCAAACAGTAGAGAAGACTGTGGCAGGATGACCTCGGAGGGGCCAGGAAATGGCAAAGATTAGTGTGACGGTGGTGGACATGGGTTACATACCACAGACAGGCAGATAAGAAACAAAGAAATTGGAGCCTTCCGCTGTGTGGCGCCATGTGAGAGGAAGAGCTCCAGGGATGAGAGGAGCCCAGCTTTGTGGCCATTTTGCCTGTCCGTATCTTACCATTGGTCATTTCTTCAATAGTTGAATAAAAAACTGAAGGTTATAGGTGATGAAGTGCCTTCTTGGTCCCCAGGGCTGATTTTTCCCAAACCTTCATTGTCCTTGTGCTGTTGCCGTTAGATTCCCTGGCACTATCTGTCCATCCACCGAATGTGTGCACATTAATCCAACAAAAACTTACTAGCACACTTACTGTGCCCCAGCCCCTGGGTGTGGGTCTTCAAGATTCCTGGGAACAAATTAAACACACTTCAGTGGGGGGAAGGGGTGGGGTGGTGTTTTGTCATAATAATGACGGTTCAAAAAAGTGCTCAACATTATGTTTGGGCCATGGGAACTCTCTTGCATTTATTCAGCCTGAGAGCTTACATTGTGACCCTTGGTTTCTGACTGATAAGCGACCTCAGTCCGCTGACATGGCAACTGCAACTGGTTTTAGGAAGTAGCACTGTTATCTTGGTGGCCAAGTGTCTTTTAACTGGTAAGATTCAGAATTAATTATAGGATGATGAACTAAATCAAACTCAGAATTTTATGTGAGACCTAGGTATAATTTGTGTCATTTTGGCATTTTCAGTGTTTGTAATGTTTTAAAACATCTGACTTAATAGTGGCAGTTGACATCCCTTGCATTCCAGGCGTTGTTTAAACCCTCTGAAAGGATTAACTCTTTCAGTGTGTCAGCCTTCAGAGGCAGGCACTGTTACTCACCTTTCCTCTGTGCAAGGCCACTGAGTCACAGAGCAGTCCAATAGTTTTCTGAAGGGCACACTGGGGCCAGCTCTGGTTTGGAACCCAGGAGACTGTTGCCAGAATCCATATTAGAATAGCTATCAGGTTAGATTGCAATAACGATTTCAAAGTTGCACTAATGATTTTATGGTTCTGATCATAAATGGAACAGTAAGGTTTTTATGAAGTTGCTAAGCAATATTGAAATGTTTAGGAGCGTTGTTAACATTTTTCCACTTGGAGTTCACTGAGATTTTTGGATCTGGATCTATGTTGGCCATTCTCTCTTCAAATGCTTTTCCCTTTGCATTCTGCCCTTTCCTGGGACGCTGATCACAGTTAGCTTAGCCCTTTGCTGTTCTCCCGGGGATACCCTCTGCGTTTTAAAATCTTTTTTGTTCCGTGAGACCTTCAGATTAAAGGTCTTCTTCTCTTTCTGTTTTTTTCTTCCTTCCTTTCTTTCTTTCTTTTTTGCTTCCTTCCTTCCTTTCTTTTTCTTTCTTTCCTTCCTTCCTTCCTTCCTTCAATTCATTTTATTGGAAAGGCAGATTAACAGAGAGAAGAAGAGATAGAAAGATCTTCCATCCACTGGTTCACTCCCCAAGTGGCCACAACGGCCAAAGCTGAGCTGATCCTAAGCCAGAAGCCAGTAGCTTCTTCAAGTCTGCCACACGGATGCAGGCTCCCAAGGCAATGAGCTGTCCTTGACTGCTTTCCGAGGCTACAAGCAAGGAGCTGTATGGGAAGTGGAGCCACCAAGATTTGAACCAGTGCCCACATGGGATCCTGGTGCATGCAAGATGAGGACTTTTGCCACTAGGCTACTGCGCCAGGCACCAGATTAGAAATTTTTGGTCGTTCAGTATGCAAACTTCATTAACTCTTTTCTAATCTTTAGTAGGTTCTGTTAAGATCATCCAGTGAATTTTTATATTTTTCAGTCCTAAAATTTCTTTTTGGTTATTTGTTTCTTCCTATTTATTATCAATATGTTTTTGTTTATATCCTTAATCATAGTTTAAAAGGCTGGCTTGAAAAATTTCATTTGTATATTCTAACATCTGGGTACCTTTTTTTTTTTAGCATTAAAAAAAAAGAGATGTTTGTTTGAAAGACAAAGTTAACAGAGAAAGAGAGAGGAAAGGAGAGATAGAGAGATCTTCCAATTGCTGGTTCCCTCCCCAAATGGCCACAACAAGTGGGACCAGGCCAGACGAAGCCCAGAGCTTTTTCCAGTTTCCCACACAGGTGCAGGGGCCCAAGCACCTGTTCCATTTTCTCTGCTTTCACAGGCGTGTTAGCAGGAAGCTGGATCAGAAGCTGAGCAGCCAGGACTCAAACCTGCAGGCAGCGGCTCAACCCCACAGCACTGACCCGACATCTGGATGGCTTAGCTCGCTCTTGATTGGCTGCCTTTTCTCTTGATTGTTGCTTTCATTTTTGTTCTTTGGAATTTTGGATTATATTCTGGAAAACTGTGAATGGTGCATCCTGTGGGCTCCTTTCTGTCCTATCCCTCTCAAGATGAGTGTTTGTGTGTGTGTATGCATGTGTGTGTGTGAGCGAGACAGAGGATGTAAGCAGGCAGTTGACTTTGCTGGACTCAGAATTCTGTGTTTTCAGTTGTGGCAGCTGAATTTCCGTGCAGCTGTTGGGCTGCTCAGCCTCTGTGTCACACGTTCAAGGGCATCCAGATACTCAGCTGCCTTTCTCTTATTTCCCATTTCACTTTCCAGCTGCTCTCTCTTCAAATAGTCTTTTCCTTATCCAGCATGGTATTAATAAGGCCTGCCCCTAGGCCAAAAGCAGTTGATAAAAAAAAAAAGGAGAAGCTCTCTCAGTGCTGGGCCCGGTTTCTGCTCACCTCTGGCTGCCCTCCAGTGCCTTCCCATGGTTATTTCCCGTTGGTCTAGAATTTTTAGTTGCTGCCTGCAGGAGGGCAGATCCAGTTGGAGCTCCTAGGCTGTTACTGGAAGCTGCCAGCCTTCTGTGCCATGACTCATAAGATTTTTTAGTTTTCTCATTATATTTAGCAGCATGGTTTAAGTAACAGAGAAACTCCTGGTTGTTAGGCATCTGAAATTGATTAAAAAAAAGGAAAGAAAAATTGAATGTATTAATTTTACAATTGCAGTTTAGTTGATGAGAATTAGCATAAAGAGCAATGGATATTTAAGATGTTTTATAATCTGTTTGAAATTGAGTTCATTAAATAAGATCAATTGATTGTTCACTTTTACTACTAGTAGGAAAATGCGACTTAAGGAGAGAACAGGTTTTAAGAGTTCTTTAACAGTTTCTTTAGCAGACTTAATAATTTCAGTCATCCATAATCTTATTCACAAAGTGGAAGAGACGTGAACTTGAATCTGTAACTGCGAAAACAGTTGAGAGAAGCGCTGGGGACAAGGCCCAGGAGTCGTGGGGATGCGGTCCTCCAGCAGAGAGATTGGATGTTTCCTGGAGGGGAGGGAAAGAATGCTTGTGGTCCAGGCCGGGACAGGATGGAGAACAGCATCAGTGAGAGCATGGAGACTGGATGTGCTGGCACCACTGACCACCTGCCTGAAAGATCTAGGGCACTAAGCTCAGGAGGGTTTTGTTTGTTTTTGTTTTTGTTTTACTATTTTTTAAGATGTATTTATCTGTTTGAAATGCAGTTACAGATAGAAAGGGAAAGGAAGCAAGAGATTCTATCTGCTGGTTCACTTCCTGAAACGCTACCACAGCTAGGACTGGGCTAGGCCAAAGCCAGGAGCCTCGAACTGTACCAGTGTCCTACAGTAGGTGTCCAAGCACTTGGCTCACCCACTGCTCCTTTTCCAGGCACGTTAACAAGGAGCTGGATCAAAAGCAGAGCAGTTGGGCCTCAAACTGTCACTCCCATAAGGGTTGCCTGTACCACAGTGGCTCCTTAGCCTCCTGGACCATAACGCTCATCCCCTTCTAGGTATTGACTCGAGAGAAATGAGGACATGTTCATGCAAAAGCTTGTACATAACCAATCATAATACCCAAAAGATAGGATAAGTAAAATATGGTGTAGCATGTCATGACATAATATTTGTCAGTGAAAAGGGATGAAGTACTAATATACAAAAGTTCATGGAAAATGTGTATTATGTAACAAATATATGTGGACTTCAATCTTTTTTTGCACCCAAATAAACTTATCTATTTAATTCTATTTCCCATGACTTTTTTGGAAGTACCTTCAATGCTACAACACAGATGAACCAGACCCAAAATGCCACCTGGTGTGTCATTCCACTTAGATGAAATATCCAGAATAGGTAAATCTGTGCATGTGGACACAGAAAGGCTAGTGATTGCTAAGGAGAAATTGAGACTGACTGTTAACAGGCATAGCGTTTGTTGAGGGGTGATGAAAATGTTGTGGAATTAGATGATGACCTCACAATCCTGTGACTATATTGAAAGGCATTGATTTATACACTCTGAATGGGTGAATTGTATAGTGTATGAATTATGTCTCAAAGTTATGAAGAAGGGCTGGTGTAAGCCTCCACTTGTGTTGCCAGCATCCTGTATCATAGTGCTTGTTCAAGTCCTGGCTGTTCCACTTCTTATCTAGCTGTCTCCTAATTTACCTGGGAATGTAGGAGAAGATGGTCCAAGTCAAGTGCTTTGATCTTGACTGTGCACTTGGGAGACCAGAATGAAGTTCCTGGCTCCTGGCTTTGGCCTGGGCCAGGTGTAGCTGTTGTAACCCTTAAGGGAGTTTACCAGTGGGTGGAAGGTCCCTCTTTCTGTTTCTTCCTCTCTATCTGTTGCTCTTTCAATAAATAAATATGGGGCCAGAATGATGGTTCAGTTGGCTAATCCTGCTCTGACTGTAATGTCTGTATCCCAAATGGGCACGGGTTCGTATCCTGGATACTCCACTTCCCATCCAGTTCCCTGCTTGTGGCCTGGGAAAGCAGTGGAGAATGGCCCAAAACCTTGTCACCCTGACCCATGCAGGAGACCTACAGGAAACTGCTGGTTCCTGGCTTCAGATCTGCTCAGCTCTGGCCATTGCGGCTGTTTGGGGAGGGAACCATCCATTAGACAGGACATCTTTCTGTCTCTCTTTGAATTTGCTTTTTCAATATAAATAAATAAATTTTAAAAATAAACAAATGAATATTTTCTACAATTAGTTATAAAGAAAAGTAGAATGGGCATAGTTTCAGAATTTAAAGGACAATCTTTGTATAGACTGAACTTTGTGAAATAGTAGGTAGGTAGGATGGGGTGAGGGACAGAGAAAAGAAGCTGAGGGGCTGAAGGAATGGCCGAGCCATAGCTCAGGCTCTGTGTGGTGGAGGGCCACAGGAGACAGATAATCCCAAGCTGGCCAAGGAAGTGACACACACTCCTGGGTCTGTCAGGTGGGACGAGGGGAGACGCCGCTGGCTCTGGGAGTTGAAGATTTGACCTTGTGGTGAGAAAGACGAGGGTATGTCTATGAGGGGATAACCCAAGCAATAAGGCTGGCCAGCTTTCTCCTTTTCTCAGCTCTTCCCCATAAACATTGATGGGGAGAAGCCCTTCATTGTATTGTAGTTACTATGGATTTGGGAATGAATTTTTTCCCTTGGTGTGTGTTCTCTTTCCTCAGATTATGAGGGAACGGTCGCTGAACTTTGACCCTTGCTGTGTCAGCTACTTTACTAAAGGGGAGTACATTTTGCTTGGGGGATCGGACAAGCAAGTATCTCTTTTCACCAAGGATGGAGTGCGACTTGGAACTGTTGGGGAGCAAAACTCCTGGGTGTGGACATGCAAAGTGAAACCTGACTCCAACTATGTGGTAAGAACAGGAAGTTTCATTCTGTTGGACCATTGCAGGAAGCACTGAGAGTTGGCCATGTTCAGCCAATCAGATCACTCGTGTGCATTCCTGGAAAATGGGAGAATAGATTGTCCATGAAGAGCTGAAAGTGCGTACCTCTCAACCCCTGCAGGTAGTGGGCTGCCAGGACGGCACTATTTCCTTCTATCAGCTCATCTTCAGCACGGTTCACGGGCTCTACAAGGACCGTTATGCCTATCGGGACAGCATGACTGATGTCATTGTGCAGCACCTGATCACAGAGCAGAAAGGTAAGAAGCAGGTGCAGCTCCTCTTGTTCTCCAGGTGTTAGATTGAGACAGCTGGGGACAGGGCACTTGAAATGGCAGAAAATCTTTCCCTTGGCCTTTTGAAAACAAAGTGTGGTCAGACCACTGGGTTTTGCTTTTCTCAGCGGTGGCCAGAGATCTAGAATTCTTGGAGGGTCTCACACTAGTAAACCCTGTCTAAAAGAATGCACCACCTCGTAGAGCATTTTGCACATTCCTCACAGTGGCACGTGGGCTCCCTGAATAAGGAAAGAAGACACTGAGAGCCAGGTGGCAGAGATGCATGAGTCCTTATGGATAGTTTTTGTTTTTATTTTTTCTGTTAAAATTTATTTGTTTTCATTGGAGAGGTAACTTTACAGACAGGGAAA
This sequence comes from Ochotona curzoniae, assembly GCF_017591425.1. NCBI lineage: Eukaryota > Metazoa > Chordata > Mammalia > Lagomorpha > Ochotonidae > Ochotona > Ochotona curzoniae. The sequence continues at coordinate 6,259,487 of NW_024466607.1, forward strand.
GGACAGAAAGGTCTTCCAGAGCTGCAATAACCAGAGCTGAGCTAATTTGATGCCTGGAGCCAGGAGCAGCTTCTAGTTCTCGCACTTGGGTACAGGGTCCCAAAGCTTTGGTTCATTCTCTACTGCTTTCCCAGGCCAAAAGAAGGAAGCTGGGTGGGAAGTGGAGCTGCTGGGATGTTGGTAGTCTAGAGGTGGAGGATTAGCCAGTTGAGTCATTGTGTCGGTCACTGCAGGGTTCTTCTCTTTCAGCTCCATCTCCACCTGCTTGCTGGCAGATTCTTCTGCCAGAGATAAGCAGAGGTAGAGGTGGGCAGAGGCTCAGCTGGAGGATCAGGGTTCAGACCTAATGCAGAGTACCTTCTGGGACACTGTCTGGTCCATATTGTGTGTGCAGCCTAGTATGTCCTGGAAATTTCATGCAGAACCCTATTGTCAAGAAAGCAGATGGAGAGTGGCCAGAAGTGAGTCACTTAGGCAGCTTCTGGTCATTAGGGGCCATTAGTGCCATGCTGTGGAGCCTTAGGCTTCTGCTGGCACACATGGACCACAAAGGCTGTGCTGTGCACCACTCTGGATCCCAGTGCTGAGCTGAACTGATTATTAGATGCTCCACAAGGGTGTTTTAATGAGAGTATCTCACTGTAATTGCCAGTAGCATTAAGTAAATGATAGCTTTTAATTTCTTTCCTTTCCACCTTACTTAACAACCTTTTGCTAGAGCTGGATTTCTTTTTCTTTGACAGTTCGTATTAAATGCAAAGAGCTTGTCAAGAAAATTGCCATCTATAAAAATCGATTAGCTATCCAGCTGCCAGAGAAAATCCTCATCTATGAGCTGTGTTCCAGTGACTCGTCAGACATGCATTACCGGGTGAAAGAGAAGATGGTCAAGAAGTTTGAATGCAACCTGTTGGTAGTGTGTTCCAATCACATCATCCTGTGCCAGGTGGGTAGCAGCCTGTTGGAGAGGTCAGGCTGAATCCATATCCGTATCCCACAGATCGGGTGTCCACCGTATGGCTCCTGGAAAACAAGTTCCTTTCCATTAAATTTGGTGGCCACATTGGCTTTCATCATAGTGTCCTCTTGATGAATCCGGCCCAGTGGGTCAGGGCCATAAACTGGACAGCATTGTTAGGTGGTTATGGCATTTTACTATACCAGGATTGCACATGAATTGGTGTTCCACACAGTGAAGACAGGATTTTTTGTTTGTTTGTTTTTAAAGATTTATTTTATTTTTACTGCACAGTCAGATATACAGAGAGGAGGAGAGACAGAGGGGAAAATCTTCCATCTGATGATTCACTCCCCAGGTGACCACAACGGCTGGTGTTGCACCGATCCAAAGCCAGGAGCCAGGAACTTCCTCCAGGCCTCCCACGCAGGTGCAGGGTCCCAAGGCTTTGGGCCGTCCTCGACTGCTTTCCCAGGCCACAAGCAGGGAGCTGGGTGGGAAGAGGAGCTGCCGGGATTAGAACCAGCATCCATGTGGGCTCCTGGTGCATTCAAGGCGAGGACTTTAGCTGCTAGGCCACCTCAGTGGGCCCTGTTTGTTTTTAAGAAGTAAGGACATGTGAACATTCATACTAACTCAATAATGGTTAAGAAAATTTTACTTCCTGAAAAAAAAAAACCACTTTTACTTCCTGAGAGGTTTTTTTTTTTTTCATGAAAAGAATTTTAAACATAGAGCCCTAAAAAGTGTGTAGCTTGATGCCAACAAAAGTTTGGGAAGGCTAGCCTGGCCTTTCAATCTTGAAAGTACAGGCAGATTTGGTTCTAGCTAAATCTAATGGAAGTGGCAGAAACAGAAAATATCCTTTGGAATTAACGTAGTATAAAATACTGTTAACATTTCTCTAAGAGTTCAGAGTTTCCAGCAGATTGGGAGTATGGCAGTTACAGGGCCATGTGACAACCTGGTGCGCTTTGGGTGTGACTTCCGGCCTTGGCAGCCTGGAGAGCTACACTGAAGATGTGAAGCTGCACTGGGCTTCCCAGGGAAGGCGTGGGAAGGATTCCTAGTGCCAGCCATGCGGAGGGGACAGGACACTGAGTGTCAGGTAGTTTTCACCCTTCAGGGGCAGGAGGGCCTCCTTAGGCGGGCCTGGCTGCCTTTTCTTGTGGACACCCGTGCAGAGCAAGGCTTCCTCTCTAGGAGAAACGGCTGCAGTGCCTGTCATTCAGCGGAGTGAAGGAACGGGAATGGCAGATGGAGTCTCTCATTCGGTACATCAAGGTGATTGGTGGCCCCCCTGGAAGGGAAGGTCTGTTAGTGGGCCTGAAGAATGGACAGGTGAGTGCTTCTTCATCCATCCTGTCAGCCCATGGTCTGACACACACATCACCTGGTTTGGGGGTCCCTTGAGGTGATGGGTTCCTAGTGCAAGATAGGTGCACTGGAGGGCAACCAGGAGGACAGCTTCCAGCTAGAGACAGTGGCCTTCGGGCTTACAACATAATGGCATTCTGGCCAAGATCCTGCTGTGGCCTCTGGGTTGCATGTAGAGTGGATCAGTACACTTCAGGTTCGCCCAGGAGGTGACGGATTTGTGGGGGACACAGCTTCAGTGGATTGCTGGGGAGGGAGACGAAGATCCCTGCTCGGGTCAGATCCCTGTTAGGGCAGTGAGTGGATTATCACAGTGTCCTAGAGTGCTGGTCCCTCAGGATATTACCAGATAACTCTAGGAAAAATGGATTCTTTGGGCAAACAGATGTGGGAAATCTGGGTTACCCAAAGTTTAACAGATCTGTGTGTGTGTGTGTATGTGTGTGTTTTCCTTGCTCAAAAATAAGAGAAGTTCTAAGTGGGCTACATGGAAATTTGAAAGGGAAAATATAACTGCGTGAGCCTGAGAGCCAAGCTGTGTAGCAGATGGCTTGTGGCTGAGGCCTGTCAGGTCTTTGCTGGGGATGGAAGCTGCGGAGCATGAAATCAGCAGGAGCCGAGCAGCAACACAAAAATAGAGGAAGAGGCTGCTTCTTTCTTGTAGTCAGCTGTCATTTTTCACGTGAGGCCAAGAGCTTGGTCTTTTTGGAGTCAGGTCGGCTTATTTGTTTGAAAGGCAGAGTGATGACTGGGTTCAGGATGGGGGCTGGGGAGACCTTCTGCATTGGTTCATTCTCCGGAGGCCTGTGACAGCCAGGGCTGGGTCAGGCCAAAGCCAGGAGTTCAGAACTCCATTCCTCACTTGGTAGCAAAGACTCACGCACTTGAGCCATTGCTTGCTACGGCCCAGGGCATGTTCACAGGGGGCTGGATGAGAAGCTGCAGCACAGTGCTTGCCCCAAGCACGTTCTTACTTAGCTGCTCTACCTGTGCAGCCCTAAGGAGGAGGACACTTGACCTCTCTGAGCGCAGGCTTTACAAATGAGGGTAATACTGCAATTTCCACAAAGATGTCAAAAACAGGGATGTAATAAACGATAGCTGGCAGTAGCAGCAGCATCACTGCTTGATGCCAGCTATCTTGTCGGGGTGTTTACAGCAGCATATTCCTGTGTTAGTGTGTGACTCAGATCTTTGCGAGATGGTCTCTGCTAACCTGCTGCAGTGTGGGTGATATCATTCCCAAATGCCCGAACTCAGCTGGCATTGGAGGCAGTTTGGCATGTCTCGGGCCTGTCATCGCTTCAAGGACCTCCGATGAACCACACTTCTGGTCCCCTGAGGATAAGCCACCCACCCCCTGTCTGTTTTAATGAGTCCTCTTCCCCGTGCAGGGCTTCTGGTGGAGTTGGTAGGAGTTGTTCTTGTAGAACACATGGGATCCCAGCAGCCTGGCTGTGTTCCAGGGTCTCGTTGTCATGGTGACTCACACTTTTTTTTCCCTCTGAAATTTCGCCAGATCTTGAAGATCTTTGTGGACAATCTCTTTGCCATCGTCTTGCTGAAGCAGGCCACGGCCGTACGCTGCCTGGACATGAGTGCCTCCCGAAACAAGCTGGCTGTGGTGGACGAAAACGACACGTGCCTGGTCTATGACATCCACACCAAGGAGCTGCTTTTCCAGGTGAAGTCCTCCCAAGTGCTGGAGGACACAGTACTCTAGAGGCCCTGCTCTAATTCCCAGTCCCTGCAGGTGGTGGTCCCCTGCCCCTCGAGGGACAGTGATGTGTTAGGGCTGGGCGCAGTGCCGAGCTGAGAGGCAGCGGAAAGGCCTTCTTCAGGCATGCAGCGCTGCGGGTCTTGGTCTTGGTTTCCTTACTATTAGGATGGGAATGTAATTCCTTTCTTACTGTTTACCACCAGCAATAGAAGAGGTAAGTCATCCAGAAGAGTGTGCTGCAGGTTCACAGTGAGTGGGCCGATGTCATGGTTCTTCTGAAGGTGCCTCCTGGAGGCCTGCCTGTTTCTGTGAGGGATCTGAGGCACGGTAAGGAGCAGGTTTATCATCTGAAAGAAGGGAGACTGGGTGAAGCCACCCTTCTTCATCCACCAGGATGCCATAAAGATCTGAGCTTTTGAGCTCTTTTTGGGAAAGCTGTTTACAAATCATTCAGTCCTGTGGTGGAAGAGGTGTCACCCTGGAAGACAATCCCAGAGGCTCCAACCTGGCTGAGTTTGGCCACATTTTTCCTCTTTTTTTTTTTAAGCAACAGCTCAAAGTTGAGGTAGGTATTGAGACTTTTTTAAAAGATTTATTCCAGGGGGCAGTATGATGCCTCAGTTGACCAATCTTCAGCTTGCAAATGATGACATCCCGTGTGGGCCCTGATTAGTGTCCTGGCTGTTTTACTCCTCATCCGGTTTCCTTCTTGTGGCCTAGAAAAGCAGTGGAGGATCGCCCTAAGCCTTGGGATTCTGCGCCTGTGTGGGAGACCTGGAAGGAGCTTCTGGCTTTGAATCAGCTCAGCTCTAGCCATTGTGGCCAGTTGAGGAGTGAACCAATAGATTGAAAAGCTTTCTATGTCTTCTCTAAGTCTGCCTTTCCAATAAAAATAGATACCTTTAAATATTGTGTTTTATTCATTTGAAAGGTAGTGTTACAGAGAGAGATAGATCTTCATCCACCAGTTCATTCCCCAAATAGTTGCAATGGCCAGGGCTGGGCCAGGCCAAAGCCAGGAGCTTCATCCAGGTGCTCCGTGGGAGACGCGCCCAGACATTTGTGCCATCTTCTGCTACTTTTCCCGGGGAGCTGGCTTGGAAGCCGAGCAGCCAAGACTCAACCTGGTGCTCATATGGGATGCTGGCATTGTAAGCGGTAGTTTTTTTTGTTTGTTTGTTTTTTAAAGATTTATTTATTTTTATTACAAAGTCAGATATACAGAGAGGAGGAGAGACAGAGAGGAAGATATTCCATCCAATGATTCACTCCCCAAATGACCACAACAGCCAGTGCTGTGCCGGTCCGAAGCCAGGAGCCAGGAACCTCTTCCAGATCTCCCACACTGGTGCAGGGTCCCAAAGCATTAGGCTGTCCTCGACTGCCTTCCCAGGCCACAAGCAGGGAGCTGGGTGGGAAGTGGAGCTGCCAGGATTAGAACTGGTGCCCATGTGGGGTCCTGGCACGTTCAAGGCGAGGACTTTAGCCTCTAGGCCACCTCGGTGGACCCTGCAGGTGGTGGTTTTATCTGTCACACCACAATACTGGCCTCCTCCCCCCATCCTTGCCTCTTCAAGGCTTTGTGACTCGTCAGAGCCACTTTATCTAAAGTGAGCTCCTTCAAAGCCATTCTCTTGACTGGCTTCTACAGCCATGTCAGAGCTAGTGTCCTGGTCAGGGCTCCTCATGGTCCTCAGCTGTAGAACTAGTATGACGGAGGGGTGCCTGGAGGTGGGCGCTGCTCAGGTAGGAGAAGGAGGGGTGCCTGGAGGTGGGCGCTGCTCAGGCCGGGGAAGGAGGGGTGCCTGGAGGTGGGCGCTGCTCAGGCAGGGGAAGGAGGGGTGCCTGGAGGTGGGCGCTGCTCAGGCAGAGGAAGGGAGTACTGGGCTACCATTGGCCCAGATAAATCAAGAGACAGCCATTACCTCTGACTGTTGTAAGCTCAGTCCTGCCTGCGTCACCTATCGTGTGATCTTGAGTTCCTACCTTGCTGGAAAACATTCCCAGATTATTTTGTCCTATTTTTTCTTCACTGATGACCCTGTACCTTACAAAGGAAACAACCATGTTGTTCTTTTCCTTACTATAAAAATAACCTGAGCTCATCGTGAAGGATTCTAGACAGAAAGGCATGTGTCTCGTTGGTCCCTCGGGCTCCAGGGCCCAGCCTAGAAGAGAGCTGGGAGGGGCAGAGGGGCTGTCTCCCAGGGTTCCTGTAAAAATAGAATGTGTGAATTGTGTATTGTAGAGACAATAGACAATGTGTCCTTTTCTAATTTAAATTAACTCAACTATGCTTATTATAAAAAACAATATGTATCCATGACCAAAAATAAATAAATAAGTAAAAATTCTAAGCAAACAAAAGAGAAAGCACCAACAATTCTACCTACCCAGGAAAAAAATCCCTGTTGACCCTGTGGCATACGTGCTGGATTAGCTAGTTGAGCCAATGTACCGGCCCCAGACACACTTTTAAACCTATGTGTAAGATATGTATTCTTCAATGCAATTGCAGTCCCACTTGACTAGTTTTCTACTTACTTCATGCTGATTAATATTGGGGGAGAATATTCATTTAAAAATATATATATAACTCCCAGTAGCTCAGCTGCTCGGATGCCTCCGTGTCCCGTTGGAGTGTGTGGGTTTGATTCGTTCCCCAGCTTTCTGCTGGTTAAGACCCTGCGAGTCAGCAGTGGTGATGAGTCAAGGGCTGAAGCTGGACTGCTCCGGTGGAAGGCCTGGGCTGCGTTGCTGCATCCCAGCTTCAGCCCTGGCCTGATCCTGCTTGTTGTGGGTGTTTGGAGAATGAACCCATGCGTGGGAGTGTTCTTCCTCCCTCCCTTCTCTCCCCCTGCTGACTCTAGCTCTCAAAAACAATTTTTGTTTGTTTGAAAACCCTACCCTGATGCAGGTGCATAAAGAGGCTCTACTCATATCTATCTCACTGTCAGCAGTTTTATATGAGTCACTTTATTATTTTTTTAATCAAGAATATGAGTTTATTCAAAATTCTCCAGCATTCTTTTAATTACTGTGATACTAATAATCAAGCCTTTCATTAAAAAATAATCTCTAATCTTGTTTTAATTATTTTATACTTCTTTTTTTTTAATTATATTTTTGGCAATCTTTACATAGTTAATTAGGATAAAAAGGTTCAAGGGCTACAGGAAACTGGGTAAGACTGTTATTTCCACGTTGTTTCCTTCATGTATCTGAGGTAAAGGGGATTTTAAGGGAGAAGCCCAACCCAGTTTCCCACTCACCCCAGGTCCCTGATGGGAATGCTCTGAGGGTCTTGCTTAAGTGGTTTTGATAGTTCAACAGTTACAAATTGCTGCCAGTCTCACCAAGCATGAAGAGGTTGTTGAAGAATCCACTGATTGATGTAGTCCATCTTAGAGTGTCCAATTGCCCAGTTTTTCACTGCCAACATATGGTTGAGGTGGTTGACTTGTTCTGTCCTCTGTCTTTTCATGGTTAGGGTTCCGAGTCCGGCAGTTCATTTGGGGAGATCCCCAAAGAAACTTTGTCTGAGGTGTTCCCAGACCTGATTCTTGTGTGTACTAGCAAGTACAGGGCCTGGTAGAGTCCATCGCCCAATCAGCTGGTGGTTGAAATTGCTGGGTTGGTTCTGTTTCCAGTGCTGTCTTCCACTGGAACCAATGGATATTGCAGTCCAGCCTGATTCTGCCCAGCATACACTCGGCCCTCACATAAACCAATGAGAGCTGCAGCCTAGTCAAAGCTACCCATAATAACCCCCACCAGGCCCACCCCCTACCCAGGTTTGCCAGTATGTGCAGCAGACTAGTCCAGTCTGTCCCACATCCCATTCAGCTCTCGTACATGTCAGTGGGCATTGAAGCCTAGTTCCATCTAACCAGCTCCACTATCCATCCCACACAGATGTTGTTGGTGCCTTTCTGTCTAGCCACCCCAGCCCCTGTCCTGGTTTTCCTGCCCTCTAGTGGGAGTGGTAACCCAAGAGCGGGGAGCCCACTATTTCCCTCTTAGGCCACTCCCACTCCCGGATTGTGCACTCTCCAGGTGGTTCTGCAGTGCAACTTGACAGAATTAGCCCCCAGTGCCAGCTTCTGCCAGCTAATGCTGTGACTAAGCCCAACCAACCCTCACCTGCTCTAATTTTTGTTTGCACCAGTAGGAACAGTCAGCCCAGCTTAGCTTTTCCCTGATCTAGTCCACATGAGGCCCATAGGTGTTGTAGCCCTGCCTAGTCTGGTCTGCACTCATCCCAGCACATGCTCTCCAGTGGAAGTAGCTGTCCAGCAGGGAAGCACCCCCATATTTCTCCTGCCGAATCCGCCCCCTCCCTTCCTGGTTCTCATGTGCGCTGGTTGGGTTCTGCGATCACATCTGGTACAGGTCACCTCACCTTGGCATTCCATAATGTGCACTGTTTTTTTTTTTTTTGTGACCGAACCTGGCTCAACCCACACTCTGTTCTGGTGCTTGGATTCACCAGTGGATGATGTGAACTGATTCAGCCTGGTCTGCCCCCACCCATGCCAAATGTATGCCAGTGGGAAACTTTCCATGGCCTGTTCTGGGCTGTTTCCTTTCATGCCTCTTGCGCTTACCTGCAGGGTCTGTGTCCTGCCAGAGGAGTTGCCCAGGCTCCTCCATCAGAACCTTTCCCAATGCCAGATTTTGTGCATACCAGGGGGTTCATGAGCCAGCCCTACTCAGTGTATGAGTTACTTTAAAAGGGCAGTTGACTAAGAAATGGGCATGGCATGAGAGGTCCAGGTTGTTCTCACACTCTGCTCCCTGTCCCTGTCCTGCAGGAATCCAATGCCAACAGTGTGGCCTGGAACACCCAGTGTGAGGACATGCTGTGCTTCTCGGGGGGAGGCTACCTCAACATCAAAGCCAGCACCTTCCCCGTGCACCAGCAAAAGCTGCAGGGCTTCGTGGTGGGCTACAATGGCTCCAAGATCTTCTGCCTCCACGTCTTCTCCATGTCTGCAGTAGAAGTGCCACAGGTAACCCAGGCCCTGGGTGCTGTCCTTGGGACAGGGTGGATGAAACAGGAAAGCCAGGAGCTTTGGAGAGGCTGTCAGGGAGAGAGAGGAGAGAGCAGAGTGGAGATGTGCCCTGTGCTTGAAACCTGATGTGTTGTCTCTCTACCTGGTGCAACTGCTCTCTGTCTTTGGGCAAACATCTCAACCTCACAGATCCTCCATTTCTTTGTGATCTCCCCTGTGATAAGGATGGAGAGAGATGTGCAGTGTTGTCAGCAAATGGTGTGGTTCACCAAGAGCCATGCATCAGTGAGCCCGCAGAGTTAGAGTGAGGCAGGTTGTGTACACGGGCATGTATGTACAGCAGCATGTGTTTGAGAGACACAGGGACAGGGAGAATGTATGTGGGAACTGAGGCCTGGGCGCCATAAAGGGAGGATGGGACCCTGTGCAGGTGTGCTGAACCAGGAGGAGGCCAGAGTACGTGTGTGTGTTGGGTGGGGAGGTGCTGTCATAGGCAGCCATGGAGTGGGGGAGGACAGACATCAGACTGACAAGCCCTTTCTTTCCAGTGATCGTAAAATAGAGATAGGCCCCAAGGAGAAACGTCAGCCTGAGCCTAATCCTCAAAAGGGAATCTTAGGGTGGTTAATAGTGTGCGAAACTTAGACAAAGTGACATCGCTTCAGTTGGTCTGGGGGCTCCACCTGCAGCCAGACCCTGCAGCACTCTGGCATCACAAGTTCCCCCGGTGCCCTGGTGCCCTTGGTAACCACACTGTGCCTTCAGCATCATGGTCCTGGCAGCACTGCATTCTGTCACACAGGTGTTGTGCAGCTTACTTCCCCAGCATGTGTTGTTGAACTTGGAGGAGCTTCATAGTCCTCTGTTCCTGTGAATCCCCAGGCCCTGCAGCCATCTCACCTGAACTCCTTTTGTAAAGATTCCTGCAGGCAGAACGGCCGATCAGAGTGGGGTACATTGGAAAGGTTTTTTGACAGATTTCAGATTTCCCTTCTCCTGGGCACTGCTGTCTTTGGATCCACCACACTGCTCACCCTTAGGCTGGTCCACTTGTGTCTGAGCACTGAGTTCCTTCTGTTCATGGCTGCAGAAATTATTGGCAAGTGCCCTCGTTGGCGCTCACCCAGAGCAGCTTCCCGGAAGCACTTCCTTGGAAGTGGCAGTGATCTGTCTGGGCATGTGGAAACAGCAGAAAGGAAAGCAGGAGAAAGCAAGGGCTTGCGGTGGGAAGAAGTGGTGGCAGGAGAGGAGTCAGCACGGCCGCTCCTGGCCACCTCCTGCCGTCCCCTTTCCAGATCCGTGCTCCGCATCTGCAAGGTCCCACTCGCCCTCAGTCATGCCAGACAGCCTGTGCTTTGTTGAACGTTTTCTCCCAAGATTGCCATCTGACCTCAAAATAAATGCAGTTTGCTCCTCCTGACTTTGGCCAGCTGGGAGGAGCCAAGGGGGTGGTGCAGGGCTTCCTGTGACAGGACCCCCCAAGGCAGTAGCCTGCCTCCCGCTTGCTGCTGAGGCAGCAGATAGGACTGCCAAGGGTTGGGAAAGGCCCTCCCAACTCCCAACACAAAGGCTGTTTGTCGCCTCTGCCTCAGGCTGGCCAGTGATTTTGGCCTAGATAGAGGGGAGAGAGCATAAAACCTGCTCTTGGGAGTTTTGGTTTCCTTTTGATATTTACATCATTTTGTGCAAGAACTTATTGGTCAGGGCTGCCAAGTAGGGCAGTGAGGCCTGGTCAGGCTTCTCGTACAGGGGTGACGTTGTGTTTGGAATGCAACACCAAGGTAAAGTATGGCTCCCATGATGGTTTTTCAGTTTGTATGTGTATATGTGTGTATTCAGTTTGTATATTTTTTAAACGCCCACTCAGACTGTGCCTCCCAAGCAAGTCCAGATGTTAGCCATCGTCTGCTCCCAGCTAATGCGCCCCCTGGGGCTTTGTGCATGGCAGGAGGCCCTGCGCTTTAGGGGGAGAGCAGCAGCTCCAAGCTTCGACCCACTACCTTGACCAGCTGCAACTAGAGCAGCTCATCTCACTCTTTGGGGTCTTATTTTCTGTGAAATGGGGTTAATTATAGTCATCTTCAGGTCTGTGTGGCCCAATTCCTATCATTATTTGTTATTATTACAGAGTCATAGTATAGCCCAAACCCACAAAACACAATTACTCGTCCTTTGGAACAGAGGGTGCTCATTAAAGGAGTTCAGGAAGGAACGTTGGTTTGGGTGGGGGCGTTTGGGAAACTTGACCCAAGCCCTGAGAAGGTGTTTGCAGCAGCGGAAAGGGGGAGCATGACTGGACAGGAGGGGAGGAGGAGCTGGCTGTGAGGACTACACGGAAGGGCATGGGCACACTTGCTTTCTGCCCAGTAAGTTATTTTCTTCCTTTTATATTTATCTGAAATGTAGAGTTACAGAGAGAAAAGCAGGGAGGGAAGGAAGAGGAAGACAGAGAGAGAGAGGGAAAGAGAGGGCTTCCTGTCTGCTAGTTTATTCCCCAAATGGGTGCAGTGGCTGGGGTAGGGCCAGGCCAAGGCCAGGAACCTGGAATTCCATCCAGGTCTCCCACATGCAGGGACTCAAGTACCTGGGGTGTCTTTTACTGCTTTCTCAGGTGCTTTAGCTGGGAGCTGGATCTGAGGTGGAGCGACCAGGACATGAACTGGTACCCTTATGGACAGCTGACAACAGCTTTACCCGCTACACAGCACTGGCCCCGTAGTTATTATCTTCAGAACACCTCTCACTTTGCCCATGGTAGCCTGAGATGGGCAGGGCATCTGCAGGGCAGTTAAGAGATTTACTCGAAAGAAACCTTGCTCAAACACGGCTTGAGTTCTAGCCCAGCTGCTCTCCAGTTCTTGCCCTGCTGCCTGGGGAAGAAAGGGGATGGCATTGCACAGGAGAAATGATAAGCACACAGGAGCAGCTGTGTCTACCACAGCATGGATCAGCTGAAGGAGAAAAACATTGTCTTCAACTCTAAAGCTGAAAATGGATCTGGAAATTTCCAAGATAAAAGCTGTAAATGGAGAAAACAGCACGTTCAGTTCCACATTTGGGAACCATTAGCGCAGAAGCACTGGCTGATTGATCTCTACTGTCTGCCAATCCCACGGGGAAGATGCACGTCCCTGAAGCACGTCGACTGGCCCTAGAGCAAGGAGAGGCCCAGCGACTGTTAAAGGTGCCATGCACCCCTCCGTGTAGACACACTCGCACACGGCGGAGCAGAGCACAGAATGTGGGCTCAAGTTCCTCTAGCTCCAACATCGGGGTTTTCTGTTGCCATGTGTGTTCTGAAGCCAGTCAATGGTCCTCTCTGAGTCTCAGCTTCTTGGGCTCCCCACAGGGAAAATAATGCCTGTTGCTGGGCAAATCCAAAAGCACTTTGCAAACCTGAAAGAGAAAGGGCTCTAGGAGTGTTCATAGGTAGTCAGAGCAAGGTAACTCTCCTGTCAGGGAGTTGTCCCCAACTCCTGGAGATGGGGGAGGGTTTGTCTGTGGCACCTTTGGTGAGACCTGAAGCAGGCCACCTCAAGGAGGCAGTCACATTAACCCCTTCCTCCCAGTGATGTCGCTCATTCTCGCTGCAGACATAAACTGGGGGCCTGCCGAGGGAGGCGTGCAGTGAAGCACAACCGTGCTGCTGGCCCTGGGTTGTTGGCCTTGTTGGGGAGACGGTCGTGTTACAGCACAGCCCGAGATCTGGGCAAGGGCAGAATCAGTTCAGGCTGCTTCCTTGAGGTGGGCACCTCAGGAGTCTGGGACGATTTGCAGAGGAGGTGACATTTGAACAAGTCTTGGGAGCCAAACAGGAAGTTTCCAGAAGGCAGGGAGGGGAGGGGACTCTGCAGGTCCGGTGACATCTTGTGGTGAGGCTGTCCTGGGGCTTGGCAGGAGGGGAGAGTTGAAGGAAAACTGTGCTCAGAGCACTGTTGGTGCAGGGGGGTGGGGAAGGGGGTGACTGGAAAGGTGGCAAGGTGGGCTGGGTGAGCTGCGAAGGGTGCTGTGGGCGGGCTGCCAAGGGTGCTGCTTCTGCTCATTGGTGTCTCCCTGCAGGTATTTGTAACTAGATCTTCATGGAGACAGGCTTTATATGAACCTGATTTTTTTTTTCCATTTCCTTGAAAGCAATTTTCTTTTTTCTTTTTGACAAAATCTTGCAGTCTGCTCCCATGTACCAGTACCTGGATAGGAAAATGTTCAAAGAAGCCTACCAGATTGCCTGTTTGGGGGTCACTGACACTGACTGGCGTGAGCTGGCCATGGAAGCTCTCGAAGGATTAGAATTTGAAACTGCAAAGAAGGTAAGCCTCTAGTTAGCATGTGGCGGAATGAACAGGCAGGAGAGGGCCCAGGTGGTGTGGAGGGCCAGCGGCAGGCTGTGGTATGCCCTGGGGGTTAGACTGGTCTGGGGCTAGACCTCAGCTCAGCACTACATCACTGTGACCTGGGTCAGGTCACAGCCTTCCTCAGGTGACTTCGCTATAGAGGTAGCGTGATGCTTGCTGCGCCCTCACAGAGTTAGAAGGGTCTGATGGGACAGCAACTGCGAAGTCTGACCCAGGAAAAGCACCTGATGGATGCAGCTGGCACTCTCAATAACTATTATTTGTGTGATCCACCTAGCTAAAAGCTTGGTCCATAATTGGTACTCAATAGGTTTCAGGTATAAACAGCCTTTTATTGTGCCTGCTGTGTTCCTTAGCCCCCTGCTGAGAATGGAATGGCCAAGCCCCGATTCTGACAGCAGTGTGGTCGCTTCCCACATCGTGGCATGCCCCATGTGTGACATGATCTGCTCTATCATCCTGCCTTGGTCTGGTAAAGCTAGAGAGATGGCTTAAAAGCATTTGACCCATTTCTGCACATCAGAAAAAGCCCAGTTACATTTCTGAGTTGGGTTTCTGTCTAGAGCATGAAGTGGGAGAGAAAACGGCTCCGGCACCCTCTCTCCTATTGCCCCCTTTGTCTGTTGTTTTCCCAGTCAAGTAAGGAAACAGGCCTTTGGCTGCCACAAAACATGTGTCATGTGAAGTCAGGAGTTACAGGGGTAAGAAGGGAGCAGACTGGCCCTGCAGAGGGGATGAGGGGCAGCAGCAACACTGTGGGGGGAGCCCTGTAATCACCGGGACCCCCAGCCCCTGTCCCCATCATCTCTGCAGTGGGGGCGGGGCAACACTGACTGCCACATTGGCTTACCTGAGCAGCTGCAGGAGACTCCAGAGCCGGGACTAGCTGTCCAGTGCTAGCTGTGTTAGAGCAGCGGAAGCTGTCGTTCTGTAGTAATGTCTGTAATAATGACGGGCGTTAGATCTTCAGACTTCCTAAGTGTTGGCAGAGCAGTAATGGAGGAGGCTCTGGGAATTCAGAGGAGGGAGGAGGCCTTTCCTTGGAGGGAGCTTTTATCTCCTGCCCCACCTGAAGGTGCCAGGAGAAATGAAGAGGAACAAAGGATCCCTAGAATGTGTTTTGTTTGCTTGATTTTAGCTTGGGATGAAACAAACAAACAAAAATCTTTGTTCTAGATTATCACCTCCATACACTGAATAGCTATCTTATCTTAGTACCCCGCCCCTTTGTGATACTCAGCAAATGTTAGAAAGGGCAGAAATGAAACTGGAATGCCTCCTATTTATTTACTCACCACGCCCACCCCATTTCCTGAAAGTACCCCTTGAGATTAGAAATGATTAAAGCCACAAGATTTTTTTTTTTTAGAATATTGCATATGTAGTGTTAAAATTACTTACTTATTTGAATGAGAGAGACAGAAGACAGACAGAAAGAAATTTCTGTCTGCTGGCTCCTTCCTCCAAATGCTCACAATAGCTGGTCCTGGGCCAGGGTGAAACCAAGAGCCAGGAACTCAATATAGGTCTCCCATGTGGTGACAGGGACCTAAGTACTTGAGCCATCACCAGTGCCTTCCAGAATGCCCATTAGCAGGAAACAGGTACCCGGAGCGGAGCCAAGACTCAAATCCATCCCGCAGTGTGGGCTGCAGGTGTCCCATAGGGTGTCTTCACTGCCTGCCCCTATTTATTTATTTCTATAAATAATAATTGTACGTGTATTTATTGTGACCAATATGATGCTTTCAAGAAGCCACAAGAGTTTGACCGTGAGGAGAACTTGATCTGTTATCTAAATCCTGCATCTGCAACCTTTGTTTTTACCCTGTGCAATTTGCTCTGGCTCCAAGGCACAGACTTGGGGAAGGTGGCCGCGTCCCCACTAGATGGCAGAGGAGAGCTGCCTGACCTGGGATTCGGCCTGTGCTGGGAGGCTGTGGCCGCTCCCACAGGTCTCATTGCTGAAATTGCTCATGAGCTGGCCTTGTGACTCTGACCACCGTGACCAGCCACCCTGACTCTGCAGAATGTGTCAGGGCTGAAGGAACTGGGGAGTAGATTTCACACAGAGCTTTCTCACATCCTAGAATCCCAGCACAGCAAAACCAGAAAGAATGATCCTTTTAGAGGGCGTCCCAAATTTGCCCCATCCACAGGAGTGTGGTTAAGGCTCCAAGGCGTGGAGTGGGGAGGGGGTCTTCATACCCTCCAGCTCAAAGGCCTTGTAGCTGGGCCTGGACTGAGATGAGACCAGGCAACTCTTCCACTCCTCTCCACCTCTGTGTGAGGCATTGTGGATTTCCCCTCGCCTGGGGACTCTAAGACAAGTCAGATGGAGAAGGTTATCTCTAGTGTAGAGCATGGACACTCCTAGCTCCACATTCTTTGCCTGGGTGACCCCTGCTTCCTTACCCTTCCTATGAATACTGCTTCAAGAATAACCACTTGCTGGGTGCCTACTCTGGGAGGCCTTCCGTCATCTTGCTCCCTGGCCTTCCCACGCTTGGACATTGCATCTGTGTTCACAAGAACATCTAGTTGTCACTGTGTAGTTTCTGATTAAAAAAGACTTAGTGATCTCTGCACCTGCTGGGCTCCCCTTATAGAACACAGGTTTGTAAACTAGGGGAAGGGGCAGGGTCAAGTCCTGTTCCCCTCTGGGTCAGGGTACCTGACAGGGTCCTTGGCCCCACGGGATGAAAGATGAACTCATACTGTGGTCGTGTGTGAGGCAGCCACATCCGACCAGATGACTTGCTCATTCTCCCACATCGTTTTAGGAGGGAGGATATCGTGCAGCCAAGTAGAGGCCTCAAGCGGCCAAGGGTGTTCTACTTGTAAGTTCCAAGGACTCCTGCAGTTGCCGCCCTCCTAAGCCTGTGTCAGCCTATTTCAAATGGGACCGTTAAAGAAGCACAGCTGGGTAGAAATGTTGACCGCAAAAACCACAGGCAGATCCGTTGGATATGGTGGGTTGTGTTCCTCCAAGCCTCTTGCAGAATCTGAAAGAAGTGTCTTCCTGTTCCTCAGAAACTTCTAGTAGGGTTTAAGTGCCTGGCTTGACTGCAGGTCCAAGGCAGGGGTTGCGCTTTAAGGATTTACGAAAAAATTGCCTTCCAGCGACTTGGAGTGATTCATTCCCTACCTTCCCCCTTTCAGAAAGCAACTTGATTCCTTCTCAGCTTTCTCCTCCTCCTCTCCCCTGTGCTGGCACCACTGTTCTGGGTTCGCCGTGTTGATGGCGCTGCCGGGAGGCATCTCCTGCCTCCTGTCCATGCACAGGAAGTGTGTGCATCCCCTGCGAGTTGGCATCTCGTGCCACTGCTCCCTGATGCTGCCACTGCAGTGTCACGGTTCCTCGGCGGAGGGACAATGTCCCGAGGAGGTGCCGCATCTCAGGCTGTGCTATCAGGATTTTGTTTTACCGAATCCCCGAGTGACTGATGCAGCCAGGGCTTCTTCGCTGTTGTTTGTGTGGACCAATCCTAGGGGTGAAGCCATGCCTCGTGGGGGCCGTGGCCCTCCTGAGCACACAGGGATCAGTTAGGGTCTGCCTGTTGACCGTGTGGGCTCTCTGTCGGGAGCGTGGCTTCCTACCCCTAGCCTTTGCCCACTTTTGAAACTGAGAAGGCAGCTGGTTTTGTTCTTTGTTTCTTCCCTGACAGGCCTTCACCAGAGTCCAAGACCTGCGGTACTTAGAGCTCATCAACAGCATTGAGGTAACAGAAGAAGCATTCTTCCTTCTCAAGCAAGCACGGTCTCTGTGTCAGCTCCCCTAGCAGGCAAGAGCCCTGAGGACCCATGAACAAATCCTGGGTGGCAGCCTTGCCCAGGCAGGGGGCAGAGCGGCCCTGGAGGGCAGACGGAGCCCTGGAGTGGGAAGTGTGGGCTGCTGCTTAGTAGTCCACCGAGGCAGATGGGTTTGAATTTCTCGGAGTTTTGGTTTCTTGCCTGTGAAATGGGATCAGACCTACCTGGCAGGATCGCAGCAGGGGTTTAAATAGTTTATCAGTAAGTAGCTCCTGTGCTCCCAGGCTGCAGCCATCTGCCCGCGTAGAGGGCTTCCCCAGTACACTGGTTTGCTTCACCCCTAGAAATGGGCCTGGGGCTGAGCTGAGCCCTGCCCTGGAACACCTCCCGCCCTGTCGTTCTGGCAGGAGCACAGAGCTTGTCAGCCCAGCGCAGACAGGCCTGGGGTGGGCTCAACAATCTGGGTGCCGGGCCCTGCTGTTCTTAAGTTCTGTGCATCACAGTGCTGTCTAGCTGTCTGTAAAAAGGCGTGCATGTTTTTTTTTTTTTTTTCTCCTGAACAGATTTATTGTGAGCCTAAAGGAATGTGAGATACATTGACTTTCCGAATGGAAGCCGTGAGGAAATAGGCAAATGTCTTGTCCCTCTAATCCAGCTTGAATAAGAAACACCCATCTGGGCTGCGCCTTGTGCTGAGCCCAGTGGATAGAGAGCTGAGCATAGAGGCCTGTAGGAGTCCCCAGTGAAGCCTGACTGTGGAGCTGCTGGGCACCCCATGCATGGGGTGTGCACAGTTCTTGCCTTCCCAGCATCTCCACAGTGCAGGCACTGCTGCTAGCCCTCTTCCATAGAGGAAGCAGGCTCAGAAAGGCTGTGTCACATTCCCAAGGGTACACAGCCGACTCCTGTCTGCACCCGAGTAAGTGCATGCTGCTTTAGTCTGGGCTGTGCGCCCTTTCTCCACACACTGCAGCCCCCTGTGCATGTGAAGGAGTGGCTCTGTCTTCTGTTTGTCTACCTGCCTGTTAAAGGCCTGTGAAGTCCATTCCTGCCTGTGAACCCTCTGGCCAGGGTCAAGGGAGTGCTCACCTGAAGCCATGAACATCATTTTTTCCTCTGTGCAAAACCAGCTGGCTTTATCATGTGTCAGGACCAGCTGAATTTACAGTGCCTGCCTCTTCTATGTGGCTGTGAGTTGGGACTTTTAGGTGAACTTGGAGGATTCTCTCCTGACAGATAGGATCCAGTTTGCTCCAAAACTATCATTGCTTGCTGTTCAGCCTCGTCCCAGAAAGCAAGGTTTCTTAGTTGGAACCCATTGCCCAGGTGCATGTTGCTGTACTGCCAGCAAGAATCAAGGACTCTACCCATTCTGGTATGTAGCTACTGAGTATACACAGATCATTTTAATTGATATGGTGATTTTTGGGGACCCCTAAAAAGATAGGGCCTAAATTCCGTTCCTGATAAAACCTATTTTAAAAACTTTATTTATTCAGGTCCTGCATAATAGCCTAATGGCTGAATTCTCACGTTGGATCCACAAGGATCCCATATGGTGCCGGTTTGTGTCCTGGCTGCTTCACTTCCCATCCAGCTCCATACTTGTGGCCTGGGAAAGCAGTAGAGGACTGCCCAAAGCCTCAGAACCCTGTACCCATGTGGGAGACCTGGAAGAAGTTCCTGGCTCCTGGCTTTGGATCAGCTCTGCTCCAGCCATTGTGGCCACTTGGGGAGTGAACCAGTGGATGGAAGATCTTTCTCTCTGTATCTCCTCTCTGTAAATCTCACTTTCCAATAAAAATAAATAAATATTTAAAAATATATATTTATTCACTTGAATGGCAGTTAGGAAAAAAGAGAGATCTTCCATCCATTGGTTTACACCCCCAATGGCTGCAACAGTTGGAGCTAGACCAGTCCAAAGCTAGGAAGCAGAAACTTCTTCCAGGTCATGTGGGTACAGAAGCCAAGCCCTTGGGTCACCCTTTTCTGTCTTCCCAGCACATTAGCAGGGGGCTGAATCAGAACTAGCATCTGTATGGGATGCCAGCATCACGTGTCTTAGCTTTATCTGCCACATCACAACACTGGCTCCTGTTTTTCTTTTAATCTCAGTGCAAGATTTTGATTCATTTCCAATTATTAGGAGTTATTTTATTGGACGGATTTGCCAGAATTATGTGTAGGGTTCTTTTTAAGATTTATTTTATTTTTATTGGAAAGGCGGATATACATAGAGAAGAGACAGAGAGGAAGATCTTCCGTCCGATGATTCACTCCCCAAGTGAGCGCAACGGCTGATGCTATGCCGATCCGAAGCCAGGAGCCTCTTCTGGGTCTCCCACGCAGGTGCAGGGTCCCAAAGCCTTGGGCCGTCCTCGACTGCTTTCCCGGGCCACAGGCAGGGAGCTGGATGGGAAGAGGGGCCGCCGGGATTAGAACCAGGGCCCATATGGGATCCCGGGCATGCAAGGTGAGGACCTTAACCACTGCGCCATCGTGCCGGGCCCTTTTTTTTGTTTTTTAATTTCTGTCATTGGGAAGTCGCATTGCCTCCAGCTGTTAAAACTTTCACCAGCTTGTCTAGGAGTTTGATTCAATGTCTCATCTTCCTCTACTGTGATTCACTTGTAAGAAAACAAGCAAAAGACAACTGCTGGAGATGAGGGATTGGGTGTGATTGAGTGTTTAGAAATAGTTTAACCATAGAGTAGTGAATGTTCCCTAGCCCAAGAAGCAGGACTGTGTGGTCCCTCCCGTGAGCCCATCACCGTAAAGTGTGTGCACATGTGCACACCAGGGCAGTCCTGAGCACCCTTGTGGGCCCCTGAAGGGGCTGTTGGGATAGGTAGTACAAAAGGGGGTACGATAGGGTACAAGGGCATCAGGAGTCTGACAGAACTGAGTGAACCAAGACCAAATGCTGGCTTCATCCAACTTTGACCTGTTCCACTTCTTGAATCCCAGCTTGCTGTGGTGGTTGAAGATACTCTGTGAAAGACAAAGAATCCACATGTGCACAAAGTTGCATACCTTGTACCCAGCATGTGTTCAGTGTGAGGTATTCCTCTCCTTCTGTATAGCAGCAGGAACATAGTAAGGCTTTTTTTTTTCCCCCCTCTAGATTTGCAGATAGAAGGAGAGACAGGGCTGGGATTTGGGAGAGCTTGGGAGCTTAGGGACTGCCAGTGGGTTCAAACTGTCCAGTTGTTGTCCTGGAGAGTATACAGGAAACTAAGCCTGAGGAATTTCCATCAAACAAAAAGCTTGCATCTTTTTTTGATCTTCAGTTGTATGGAAAAAAAAAATCTGCTTTTATTGTCAGGCATTCCCACCGGAAATGTAGGTGAGACACAACAACTTGAGAGCCAAGCATAGGTTCCAGTAGGAACACCCAGGGGCTTAACTGGGAATAGCAACTTCTAACCTTTGTAGAGGCCGCTTCCTGCCTGTGGCTGCAGAGGCCGTTTCCTGTGCTTCTGATTTTTCCAGGAGAGGAAGAAGCGGGGAGAGACCAACAATGACCTGTTTCTGGCAGATGTGTTTTCCTACCAAGGGAAGTTCCACGAGGCCGCCAAACTGTACAAGAGGAGTGGGCATGAGAACCTCGCCCTTGACATGTACACCGACCTGCGCATGTTTGAGTATGCCAAGGTAACCCACCCCTCCTGGTCCTGGGCTACCACCTGGGCCCCCAGGGCTCTGACCTATAGTGTCCAAGTTGTTTGCCCCAAGAGGTAGTGCAGATGGGAAAATAGCGGTGGTCTCAGAGAGGATGTGGGCAAATGGATAAACAAAGGAGCCCCTGACGGTCACTGGTTGAAAGGGGTCTGAAGCTTACCTTCCAAGTTTACATCAAAGGGACAGGGTGTGACAGCTCAAACCTTCTTGAGTGACAGAACTGAGTGATGTGTGTCTGTCCCACACAGTCCCCTTGTTGAAGTGTTAAGGACAGGCCTTCAGGGCTGCCTCCTGTGAACTCTCAGACCTCTGTCAGATGTGCTGCTCCTGCCAGCTGTGCGGAACCATGTGGCTCCCCGCAGCCTAGGTTCCTGGGGGCCTTTGCTCTGTGAGCCTCTGTTCTGGTAGCTACTGAGTGCTTCCCCAGGGTTGAGGTTTCTTTCATGTTTGGGGTTTCCCTTTAAGGTTAAACTCCAGCAGGTGTGGATTTAAAGATTCATATAGAAGAGCTACCTGGCCCAGGCTCTGAGCAGCTCTCAAAAAGGACCCTACAGCAGTCATTTGCAGGTTTTTTTTTTTTCCCCTCAAAAATTGATTTATTTTTGAAAGAATTTAAGAGCCCAGTGTGGTAGCTTGGTGTCTAAATCCTCAGCTTGCATGCACTGGGATCCCATCGGTTTGTGTCTTGGTTGCTCCACTTCCCATCCAGCTCCCTACCTGTGACCTGGGAAAGAAGGGAGGATGTCCCAAAGCCTTGAAACCCTGCACCCACATGGGAGACCCAGAAGAAGCTCCTGGCTTCTGTTTTTAGCTCAGCTCAGTTCTAGCCATTGCAGCCACTTGGAGAGTGAACCAGTGGATGGAAAATCTTTCTCTCTGTCTTTCCTTCTGACTTTCCCAAAAGAGTAAAAAAGAGAGTGAGAGAGAAGGAGGGAGAAACAGAGAGAGAAAGATCTTTCATTTGTTGGTTCACTCCCCTATGGCTTCAGTGATCAGGGAGAAGCAGCCCAAAAGCGGGAACCAGGAGCTTCCTCTTGGTCTCCTACATGGGTGTAGGGGCCCAAGCTCTTGGCCCATCCTCTGCCACTTTTCCAGGTACATTAGCAGGGAGCTGGACTGGAAGTGGAACAGCTGGGACTTAAAGCATCCATATGGGATGCAAGCATTGCAGATAGTAGCTTAGCCTGTTACACACAATGCTGGCTCCAAGACATTTGCAGTCGAGCCCAGCACAAGGCTGCAATGGCCCTGTGTGTAGCGAGTAGAAAGGCGCTTCCTGTGTGAGGTGCCTTTGTTAACCTGTCTTTCCCGGTAATGTCAGGAGAAGTTCTCAGAATATTATTAAGTGAGTCATCAGCCACAACCAATTAGTGACTATTAATGGCAATTATCTAACTCACAAGTTCAAGATGGAAAATATTCTCCAGGTTTTTTTTTTTTCCTTTGCTGTTCCTGGAGAGGTGTTCTTTGATCTTCTACGATCTGTTAGGTTCTGCAGCTGAAGACTGTTTGGCTCCCTTCACTGGGGAGCCGAGGATGTGGCCCTGGAGTGGCCGTTCCCCAGTCCTAGCCACACAACTAGGCCCCGGTCAAGCTGCCTTTTCTCCTCGATTCCTTCTCTGCTTTCTTTAGATCCTGCACTCCTAAGGTTCCCTGGTTTTCCTCTTTGCCTTTCTCATCCTTCCCCACACTCATCCTCCCATCAAGGTGCCCACCAGATTTCCATACATGTTGTACACACCAGAACCACTGCAGCTGTCTCCTAGGCAAAGGACGTTTTAACCAGGGGCAAAACCTGAAACTCTAGGATCAAATCACTGGAGGTAGAATGCTGCCATCAGGGACTGCTGGAGCTGCTTGTCTTCCGGGTGTCATGGTCCTTTCTGGAAGCCCTGGAGCCTCTTCGAGTCAGCAACCCTGGGGCAGCAGAAAGGTCCCAGGGTCAGAGGTCTGGTGTGCATCCAAGTCCCTCTTGGGCACAGACCCTTGCCTGGACTCACTCTCCATCTGCTCCTCCGGCTCAGCCTGCTTGTAAGGAGGATAGAGAACAGTGCGTGGGACACTTTACAAAGGCCAAGCTTACAGAAAGAAGAAAATTCGAGAGGCCCAGCATGGCCACACAACACTCTTGTCCCTTCTCAGAGGCCCCTCGTTACACCTCAGGTGGACTTCACGCTCTCATAGTCTACCACCCAGAAACGCGCCCACCGACACACTCCTGCCGGGGTCGCCTCTGTAAATACTCTGGGCTTGTTTTCAGTTTTAGTTTCTGATCACAGTTCCAAGTAGGTCGGTTCCATTTCAGCCTCCCTCTCCTGGATTGAGAAAATGTGTCCATATGCATTATGCTGGATGGGGGACACAGTGCTTATTACCATGGCATGTTTTTGTTTACTCGAAAATTGCTTCCCAAGATTCAGTCTGGTTTTTAGAAAATTTTTAAATTACATTCCCACGTACAAATAAATTGTTTGCCTTCCGGATAAGTGACATGTTTATGTGGTGACAAAGGGGATGATAATGGTCTTCACTCTCTCTAGCATGTCCTGGTGGGAATCAGCGAGCAGAGACCACTGCTGAGTCACTCAGCACTCAGCACAACCTCTTTCTGTCCACTGTAGGACAAAGTCTTGGCCGGGGCCTCCAGATAACCTGTAAATTAGCTTCATGGAACCAAAAAGCTTTTCAAAACTTACTTTGTTGAGCCTTGAAGGAACCATTTAGACTCAGCTTTAATTACGTGCCGAATCCCTGAGCTACATGGGAGGCTCTGCCACGGAGAGCCCCTTCCCCCAAGCCTGTGAGCTGTAGGCCTGGCTGCTCTCTCTAAGCCGACGATGCACACTCATGGCTGTCTCTCAGCCTCTGACCTTCTTTACTGCAGTCACTGCAAGTCCACTGAAGACTGTAAAGGGCACTGCCCTTCTCTGTTGGGGCCCGCTTCCCCAGCTGCTGACCTCATTTAGCAGTCAGAGGGCAGAGTGGCAGCTCTGTTGCCGTAAAGAGTGCACATTGTAGTAGCTGCGAGAGTAAAGGGTACGTCTGTTGTGGCCCAAAGTAGGCACAGTCAGCGCTGCTTTCCAGGTCTTTCTCCTCTGAATTCCACAGGGAACCGGACGCCATCCAAGAGGGGCCCCAGGGTAAACTAGACCCTTTCTTCTCCTTCTTAAAACGGGGTAATTTCTGAGGTTCCACAATTACCCTGAAGACAAATGGCGGGTGGAGGCAGTGAGCTGGTTGCTGAGGAGTTCTGTATACACGCCAACTGCGCTTCCCTGGCTGGGGGATAAGCTGCCCATGTGGTCCATGGTCCTGCAGTCATAGTTCCCCTTTTGGCAAGCCCACCTTTAAAAATGCCAAGAGCACTGGTACTGTCTTGGCCGTGGTGATGCCTGTGTATATAGTTTGTGTAACTCTCCTGAAGAAATGTCATTTTCTGAGGTGATGTCTCATAAATTCTAGGGCCACGCCTGGGAGCAAGGAATATGCCTGCACTGTGGCAGGAGAGACCTGGGACCTGCAGCCTGCCCCCCGAATCCTGTGGGATCGTAGGCCTTCTCCTGGCATACCTTCCTCTGCCCCAGATCTCTTCCTCCTGACCCGCCTTGGATCAGCACCCCAAGCCTGCAGACCTGATGCAGAACAGCTGAGAGGGCGTTAACCCAAGAGTTTTTCTTACTATTTGTCCTAGCACATACCGGGACAAAGGCACTGGAGTGATTCCCCAGGATGAGGCCACAGAACATCTCAGAAAACAAATGCAAATGGCATTTACAGTAGATGTGGTGGTAGCCAAGGGGGCACACAGGGAGCTGAACCTAGAACTCATTTTATTAAGCTGAAGGGACCACATGCTAGTCCTACTGAGGTATCCAGGTGTGTAGTGTAAGACGACTGCAGGCCTGACTTGAAGTTAGGCAGCCAAGTTGTCCGTCACTCTGTAGACAGTGGAGAGGAACTGTCTGTGGCTGTGTGTGTGTGTGTGTGTGTGTGTGTGTGTGTGTGTGTGTACGTACATGCAGTGCTCCAAGGCTGGCAAGTGTAGTTTACTTGAACAAATGTCTATTAGGAAAGGAAGTAAACACCGAAGGCCACTGTCCTTGACACTGGCCCAGCAGCCCCAGGAGCACCTGTGGGGAAGCCGTGCACATTCCCTCGGACACCTGGGCCTGCCCCCACCTCAGCCGCTTGGGACTGGGCCTGTGCTACATCCTGAATGCCCGCCCCAGCCACATGGAACC
Organism: Ochotona curzoniae; assembly: GCF_017591425.1. NCBI lineage: Eukaryota > Metazoa > Chordata > Mammalia > Lagomorpha > Ochotonidae > Ochotona > Ochotona curzoniae. The sequence continues at coordinate 6,284,587 of NW_024466607.1, forward strand.
CTTCCTTGCTCCAGCTTTCGGCAGCCTGACGTAATGCTGGCACAGGAAACTCTGATCCGGAGTGTTTTTGTTTGTTGTGCTTCCTCAGGATTTCCTTGGATCTGGAGACCCCAAAGAAACAAAGATGCTAATCACCAAGCAAGCTGACTGGGCCAGAAATATCAACGAGCCCAAAGCTGCTGTGGAGATGTACATCTCTGCGGGGGAGCACGTCAAGGCCATTGAGCTGAGCGGCGACCACGGCTGGGTTGACATGTAGGTTTCAGCCCCTGCCCCCAGAAGCATCTGGCAGCATGTCGTGTCAAGTCAGCTCTTGGTTTTGACTGACAGAGAGAAAATAGCTTTTCTCTAAATATCTAAACCAAATGTGTCAGTGACTACATTATTGCGGAGCCACAGAGATTGTACCAGGCAGGCACCGCTTTTGAGGAACTTCTTAATTTTGGGGGGCAATTGGGTAGCAGGCACTTAAGGTTGCCCAGACATCAAAGCTGCCATGTGCTGGGCACTCACTACAGCCCAAGCCCTGCAAGCACCTTGCAGGCCCCTTGAGCTTGAGGAAACTGAGACTCAGCAAGCACATCGCAAGAAGCTGAGCAGTGAGGAAGCCATGGGGCCGAGCTTCAGACTGTTCTGGGCGGTTTCTGAGCCCATTAGACATATGATGGCAGGAGCCAGAGAAGGTGAGAAAAGTTCTAAACAACAGGAAGGGAGAATTCTGGGAGGACCTGTGGATGTTTTTGCATGAAGGGACCTTGAAGGATTTTGAAAGGTAGACAGGGCAGGAAGAACAGCCCGACAGTTAGAGGGTCTGATGAGAATAGGGAAGGGACTGGCTGTGGGAAGGATGACTGGCTGAGGGCAGGGTCACCCACACCAGGTGCCAAATGGAGGTACTTCGTTTTAGACAGGTAGCAAGTCTCCATTTTCAGGGAGAGGTAGAGGAAAGAGGAGATGGTCAGCCAGTGCAGCAGACTGGACCAGAGTGTGGTGCCTGAGGCTGTGAGAGACACAGAGGAGCTGGAACTGAGGGGTCCTCACAGGTGCCGGGCCCGAAAGTCCAGGATGCCACTTGCGCAGTAGAGAATTCTAGCTGGGATGCACCAATGGGCTCGGTGAGCTCCAGGGGGAAGACTTTGTCCACCCACATCAGGGAGTGTGGGTTTCTTGGCCACTCAGGTCTGTGCCCATGTACTGCCAAAGCTGGCCAGGAAGGACAGGGAGGAGATAGACTCTGTCTAAGCCCTGAAGGCTGTTGGTTGTCCTGGAAGAAAAATCATGGTCCATAAGATAGCAGCGACACAGCCAGGCCCTGAGGGGTGGAGACGGGTGGCTCAGGAGAGTTGTTCTGTCAAACCCCATTGTGTCATCGATTTCTGGGCCTGTCAGAGGCCTTGGTGAGGAACCTGCTGTTGCATCTTCTTATCCAAGAATGAAGTTTTTTGAAAATGGAGGAAAAGATTTTGCCCCCAATTTTTCTTTTTGGGAAAGGAGTGGCAGAGGAGATCCGGGCAGATGTGGGCGCGTCCTCCCTCTGGTGTTTCAGTTGTCACATTTCAATTGCAGGGGCCATTTCAGGTTACCCTATGGACACAGCTAGTTCAAGAAGCACGCTGTGTCCCTCTTTTAGGGGGGGTGCCCTCCAGGGCCATGTGATTCAAAGCCAGAGGGCTCCAACGGGCTGCCTGTGCCACCTCTCCCTAAAAGTGTGTCCTTCCCCTGCCGAGCAGCGTTATTTTTAGGTGCTATTATTATTCTGAGTGCAGACTGACAGGCTCTCCCAGCTTGCCTGTGTCTGAGATGGGGTCTATTGCAGCTGCTTCCCTTCCCTTCTCACAGAGCAGGCTGGGATTGAAAGCCATGACCCAAGGGAGCTGGTCTGACTCCAAAACCCTGCCTGACCCAAGGGAAGGGGTGTGTCCATGTGAGCAGTGGAAGGGCTGGTCAGTACTAAGAAGAGGGGGTGAGCCAGCCAGTTAGTCCCATGGCCCCACATAGTGGTCAGCCCGCTGGCAAGGAAAGGGCACGGTCAGGGCTCAGAGCAGGACACACGGTCTCCCCTAGAGCTCGGCCCTGGGGAATTCTCACATCTCAGCATCTCCTTTCCTGTGAGAGTTCCTGAGTTGGTGGTAGGCAGAGCATTCTACCACTTCCTGGCTGTGCAGGCATTACCTGCCACCCCAGGCTCTAGTCTTCACATCTGTAAAATGAGAGCAGCAGCACCCATCTGTCAGAGAGACAGATTTATCAAGGACACACACAGGAAAGCTCACAGTGCCCTCTTGGTCCTGGTAATACTGCTTTTCTCTTCCCAGATCCTGCTGCGTAGATTAGTAACTTCTGTAAAAGGCATATGAGGTAACAGACATTGTCTGGTCCCTGACAGTGTTTCCAGAGTCGCTGTTCACTCATTTACTGAGCGCAGCCCAGAGCCAGGGCCCTGTGTTAGCGTTGGGGATAGCCGAACCAGCAAGCACAGAGCCTACCCTTGAAGATGTCTGCAGCCCCTTGCTGCTACTTTCTATCAGACCCCTTCACAGGGACCCTCTGCTCCCCACCCTCTCGCCCTCCAGGTTGATTGACATCGCGCGGAAGCTAGACAAGGCTGAGCGTGAGCCCCTGCTCATGTGTGCTCACTACTTCAAGAAGCTGGATAACCCTGGCTATGCTGCTGAGACCTACCTGAAGATGGGTGACTTGAAGTCTCTGGTGCAGCTGCATGTGGAGACCCAGTGCTGGGACGAGGTAAGGGCAGCAGCCTGAGCCCTGGGCCAGTGCGCACAGGGTCTGCTCAGGGCTTGGATGGGAGGCTTCCTGTGGTGAAGTGAACGTTGGACTGGTGGCCGGAAACTTCAGCCTGGAGTGCTCGGAGCCAGTGTTTTGGAGAACCTTCTCACTGTAGTTTTTTTCTGTTTGTTCATTCATTCCAAAAATCTTCCTTGGCTGCCTACTCTCTGCTGGCCCTGGGATAGGCACTGGGCTGTGTCACCACAGGGACCCCAGTGCCTGCCGTTGATCTGAGCTGCACTGACTGACACCGTGGGCTCAGACTATCTCTGATGTGGAAACACACCTGTGTGACATTTAAAACCATTCGATGCCATCCGTGTTTTTCAGACTCAGGCATCTCCCCCTCCTTCCTTGCCTTCATTCCTCTGGCGGAAGGGGCGGGTGAGAAGTGTTAGCCAGGCTGCTGTGAGGCACCGATGCTGCCTGCTCCCCAGCTTGGCTCTCATCCTCCAGCTTGCGGGCTGTTATGTCCTGAAGGGAAAGCTGTCCCTGGTCCTCCCCGCCTCCCAGCCATGCAGGGTGGTCTCTCACACACAGTGATAACAAGGCCTTTGCTGGGGATAAGCTGTCTGGCTGTTGTCTACCCTTTGAATGGTGGGGGCCGCTGAAGAGGAAAGGTGAAGCCAGGGACAGAGGCTGTAATGGCACCTCGAGACAAATGTACCAGGAGCTTTCTCAAGTGGCACAAAGAGGAGCATCACAGCATGACCAGGCATCAGATGGACTTTATACCCTGGCTTGCTTCCTGTGCCCTGGCCTGCCAGGTGGTCTGGAGCGTCAGTGAAGTTTCCACTTGATCCTGGAGAATCCCAAGCCCACAGTCATCTTTGACAGCTGATAAGCAGTGATGATGAGAATGTCAGTTCTGTTTCCTTAGGTGTCGCTTGCAATTAAAAGAAATCTGTTTGCCACGCTCCAGGAGCCTACGCAAACCCTCAAAATAAAATGTTTCCGATTCTGTGCCGCTTCTGTGGTCCAGAAACAGACTGTGTTGTTATTGAATCCAGTCGCTTGCATATTGCTGTTAATTGCCTTTTGTTTTCAAAGAGCTGATTTGTTTTTGTGTTTCTGGGGGTGGTAGTGGGGGCAGGCACTCTCCTCCTTGGGGTTGTCAGGCTGGCAAAATGGGACATCCCTAATGGATCCAACCAAGAGCTGTGTTTGCAGGGGCACAGGACTGCTTCATTAAGGATGTGTTCTCCTTTCCCTCCAGGCCTTTGCTTTGAGCGAGAAACACCCTGAGTTTAAGGATGACATCTATGTGCCTTATGCTCGTTGGCTGGCAGAGAACGATCGTTTTGAGGAAGCCCAGAAAGGTAGGCATGCAGACTGACACCTTGCAGGAGGAACAGGGTTAGGCACTGTCCAGGCCCCTCCCACCTGCAAATGCCAAGATAATCTGTATTCCATATAGATGTGGTCATGTTTGGGAGTGAGATGTGGGGGCAGTGGAAAGGATGTAGGCTGTGGAGACACACACTCTTGAGCCCCTTACTGTCTGCAAGACCCTTCAGCTTCTGTCTCGTTTCTGAGGTGCTGTGGTTACTGAGCAAAGCACTACTACACACACCAGTCTGTCTTCTCATTTAATCTTCACCACACTCACATGCTGTCAGTACTGTTGTTTATATTTCCATTTTACAGATGAGCAAACGGAACTGTAAGGAGGTAAAGGCATTTGCCTGAAGTCCTATAGATGGGAAGCAGCAGAGAGGTCATTGGTGCCAGGGTGTAGTGGCAAAATGAGAGAGAAGACAGCCCGAGTGTGTAGCATGCTCACCTCCTCATTCCTCTACTGAAAATGGAAACTCTTCTGCCGCCAGTTGAGGGGCTGCCTCTGCTCTTCAGCCTTCAGTGCGTAAAACGCGCAGTTGGGCAGTAGCTGTGATAGTAACTGAGCAAGAGAGCTTTAACTGGTCGTGGGAGTCGTGATTTAGAAATCGGCTGCCTTTCCTGCATCAGGCACCGGCTGGGCACTTAACCTGCATAACCTTGAATCATGCCAAAAGAGCCACAGAGACACAGGTTCTGTGTGCCATACAAAGTTGCGAGACCAAGCGGTAGAGTCAGAGTTGGACCAGGATCCATCCAGCTGGGAAACCTGATTCTTCCACCTGTGTTTTGCTGCCTGTTTAGGATGTCTTTAATTGAAGCTGGGCGTGTCATATCCATAGCATCTCATTTGCACTTCTATATGGTAACAGTTGCCACCTCCGGACCCATTGCAGAACAAATGTCTCCCTGTAGGAGTCCTGCAGTTAAAAGCCCGGCTGAAGGACTGCATGTTCTCCCCTGCTTCAGCAGGGCCAGCACCCAGTTGCTGAAGTATATGCATGTTTGGGCAAAACACATCAACCTATCCATCTGTTTGCATCTGCCCTTCCAAGAATCCATCGCCATAGTAACTTGGTGCTCAGACAAGAGATTGGAGGGGGAGAATGGGACAGAGGCCAGGCCTTTTCTTCTCTGAGGCAAAGGGTTGAGCTCATCTGGACACCCACAGGTGGGCAAGTGTCACAGCCACAGGTGCTTTGCTGGCAGCCCCCAGTGTCCTGAGGGGCTGACCGCGGGGGAGATGCCAGGGAAGGTTTGTCCTAGGGAGGACTGAGAGTTTGCGGCTTATTTGTGTAGTATTGGGTTTCAAGAATGAAGCCAGATCTTTGAAGATCATTGTCAGAAAGCACTCCAGTTGAAAACCAACTGAGGGCTTGAGCCGGGCTGGTTCTTTGACCTTGGATGTGATACTGTGTCTCCACCCCTTTTTCCTATGTTGTGATGTCCCTGTGAGGAAATTAGGAGAGAAAGCGCTTTGTAAATGGTTAAGTTCCTCCATTAGCTTTGTCCTAGAAAAGGGGAGGGGACAGAACCCTACCAAAGATCAGCAGACTGCATTGCCAGACTTTGCTGTATAGTTTGAGCCCTTGTTTTTTCTTTCTGCCATGCTTTACCAAAATCGGTTGCCTTTTCCTAGCCTCAGGGAAGTGTATCTCACTCTACTTTTTTCAGGATGTAGTCTCAGTTATTCATAGCCCTTTGCCTGAGCAGGAGCCCAGCACCCAGGCACTATAGATGCTCTAGAGTGTCCTCCTTCCAAAGCCGTCCCCCACAACCCCTACAGAACCTTCCCTTGCCTGCTTGGTGGGCTCCCAACCCGCATATGCTCTTGTGCCCACAGCGTTCCACAAGGCCGGGCGGCAGAGGGAAGCGGTCAAGGTACTGGAGCAGCTCACACACAACGCTGTGGTGGAGAGCAGGTTTAATGACGCCGCCTATTATTACTGGATGCTGTCCATGCAGTGCCTCGAGATAGCTCAAGGTAAGGGAACATGGGCCAGGCCATTCTCTTCCCCAGCCACGCTCTGGCACCAAGATAAACATCAGAAGAGCTAGGCTGTTTTAATGAAAGCCCTGGGCTTGTTTATTGAGTGTATTGTCCATCAGCCTGTCTTGCAGCAGCGTAATCTACGGTGTCATCTTTTTCCAGTTTGCAGTAAGTATAGGGGTGGTTTGGAGGCTGCCTGGGTTGCGATTGGGAGGTCTCACCCTATGTTGCTAATTCAGAGCACCTCTCTCCAGTCCTACCTGGCAGCCCATGGCTAGACTGGGTGAGCACTGGCTTTAAAAAAAAAGTTTAAGTAAGATGATGAACAGGAGATCACTTTACAATAACACACCCCGGATTCTCACTCGAACCAGGCAGGAAGACTGTCTCAACATGTCTTGCTTTCACAATATTTCCCATGATACATGGAAGGAGTTCTGGACGCAGAGGGGACCTCTATCAAGCCCCAGTTCCTTCCTGAGCTCCTCTGACCCATCCTCTTAGGACACCCCATCCTGCTTGCTTTGTAAGGTTCTGTCTGCTCTGTGATTTGTGCTGCTGCTGGAAGTGGCACGGAGCAGAGAGGCCCAAAGTAAGCAGGCCTGGGTTGCTGGGGAACCCTTCTCGCCACAGCTGCTGCTCCTTCCATGGAATGACCTGGAAGGATGCAGTGTGAGGTCTGAGGGGCCTGGGAGAATGTCCTCAATTGTTTCCAAGCTGTCTGCTCTGCCCAGCTAAGACTTCAGCATCTTGGGGTGGCTCCCACTCCTAGGCACTCCCTTTCTCATCACTGCCCCTCTGTGCTCCTATCCTTGGGGTAGGACTAGGGCTTTGGAATAACTGATGCTGACTGTGGTGCTGTCTCCTTGCTGTTTCTTCTGTGGCCGGTGCTTAGGCACAAGCACTGTTCAGTTTGATTCACCTCGCCTCCTTGTGCACAGCAGATCCCGCCCAGCAGGACTTGATGGTTGGCAAATTCCACCACTTCCAGCACTTGGCTGAGCTATACCACGGCTACCACGCCATTCAGCGATACACGGTAAGGGGACCAGGAAATGGTGCCTGAGGGGCACTGCCTGCTGAGCTGGACACTGCATCTGTCTTAAAGGGCAGCTGCCATGGAGTGAAGACATAACCCTCAGAGGTGTGGTGTGCTGCTGGGAGATCCTGGTCTCCTCTGGAGAAAAAAGGCTTTGATCTGCTACTTGTTGGACTTGCAGCAAGCATTGGGCTCCTGGTTTGTAGTCCACAGCTGGGACAGGCCTTTGTAGGTGCTTGGTTCAGACTGTGACAGCTCAGGACAGCTCTGGGTTCACTCCCATCTCTAGATGGATGAAGCCCAGAATAAACCAAAGGCTTGAATTCTCTCCTCGCCCTGCCATCAGCTTGCTGTGAGTTCATGAGCAATTCACATTCCATCTCTGACTCTCAGTTTCCTATCTGTGAAATACAAGGGATTATTTGAGCATCAGTTACCCAGCCACTCAGTGATTCTATCTGATGAAGCCATTTTCCAAGCTTTATTTATTTGTTTTCTTTGAAAGGCAAAGAGGCAAATTAACAGGCAGACGCACAAGTCTCCCTCGGTTGGCTCACTCCCCAAATGCCCTCCAAAACCAGAAACTGAGAATTCCACTCACATCTCCCATATAGGTGCCAAGGGACCCAAATTACTTGGTCCATCATTGCTGCTTTCCAGAGTCTGCTTTAGTAGGAAGGTAGACTTGAAAGTAGGCACTCAAACCTAGGCACTCAAATATGGAATGTGGGAATCCAACATAGTGTCTTAACTGCTATGCCAAAGGCCCACCCAAAAGGCATTCTCTCTGTTTCCTTTTCTCTCCCTCTCTTTCTCTCTCTCTGCCCTGCTCCCCCTCTTTCTCTCTGTCTTTTAGGATTTACTTGTTTATTTGAAGGGCAGAGTGACAGCGAGCAAGAGAGATTTTCCATCCGCTAGTTCACTCCCCAGATGGCTGCAACTTCTGGGACTGGGGCTGAGCCAGGGCCAGACTAAAGCCAGGAGTCTGGAACTCAATTCAACTCTCCCATGTAGGTGGGTACATGGGGTCTAAATTTTATTTGTTTATTTGAAGCCATCTTCCAGCACCTTTCCAGCTGCATTAGCAGGGAGCTAGGTCATTAACAGAACAGCCAGGGCTCACCCATCGTGGGATGCTGGTATCTGTGACTAAGCACCAGCCCTGCTGTAACTGTCATCGTGGGGCAGGCAGTACACAGCATCCTTGTCCCGTGTCTGCACATGGTGCATGTTGGGTCAGCTCCTGCAGTAGGAGGCCGTCCTGTCTGGGAGGCTGGAGACACATTAGAAGACAGCTTGTTCTGAGCACTATGCATCATCAATCAGTATGCCAAGAGCCTTATAATAATCACCTCTCAATTCATTCTCCCAGTCACACTGTACAGGACCACTATCCCCATTTTACAGATGGGAAACTGAGGTGTGGGCAGAGGTCAGGGCCTCACAGCTGCTAAGCAGCAGATTCAGTATCTGAGTCTCAACAGACTGTTAGCCTGTGCCCCCTCTGCTCTCTCACATGGAGCAGGCAGGCTGCCTGTCCATGGCTCCACATCCATAACGGAACCAACCAAGAATCACAAGTATTCAGAAAAAATTGCATCCGTGCTGAATATGTGGGACTTTTTTTTTTTTACCATTACCCCTTAAACAGTGTGACAACTGTTAACACAGCAGACCATGTGTTAGGTGGCACACGTAACGTAGAGGTGACTAGAAGGCTTGGGGAGGACGTGTATGTACTCTACAAATACCACACCATTTATGCAAGGGACAGATGTAGGACGGTTTGGAGAGTGAATTCTGAAGGCTCCACGTTCCAGCTACACTATGTGATCTTGGGCAAGTCATGTATCTCCTGTGATTCAGCTGCCTTCACTGCAAAATACAGAAGATAATAGTACTTACTTTTGAAGGTTGTGGGGGTGAAATAAGTTGGTGATGAAGCACTTGCAAGAAGGCCTGGGGGTGGCCTCACACAAGCCTCAGCTCTTTCCATCAGCTTTCCTCCAGCTATCCTGAGGCTCAGCATCTCCTGTGCCTGTAACTTCTGGAGGGCCCCACCCTTCCTCCAACACACCCCCTCGCTCTACCCCACCAGGTCTGTGACCACCCCTCTTTGTCTTTTGGAAAGATGTGGTCAGAAAGCCTCCTCTGACAGGCTCCACTCTGCCTCTCTTCCCACTGCAGCATCAGGGTGCTCACAGGAGCTCTTCCCTCCTCCCGTCTGCCTTCCCAGAGATGGGAGCATCTTGGGCCGCACGTCTCTCTGAGGTGCTCACCTAGAAAGATGCAACCCAAAGAGACCAGACTTGGACTCAGAAGTCGGATCCCAGCCTGAGCCAACCCTGAGCGAAGAGCTGAGCTGGCAGGAGGGCAGGGGAGCAGGGAGTCTGGGTCCGGCTAGTGCTTTTCGTCCCTTCAGCAAAGGCGTGCTGTGTGACAGGCTCTGTGACAAGGCCTTGGGACATGGTGGTGAACGATGGAGTCTGCAGTCTAGTTAACAGGACAGTCCCTGAAGAGAAGAGCTTAGAGGCGTGAAGAGAGGCTCTGGAGGCTATGGCCCCTGAGCCAGGAGGAGGAAGACAAGTATGAATGGGGTGGATGAAGGAGGGAAATGAGGGGCATCCTGGCAGAGGGCTCAGCCCATGCAGAGGTCTGTAAGTGAGTAGTAGTTAGGCGTGGCGTGGGGCAGCGTGGCACTGGCTCAGGGCAGTCCGGGCAACTGGGAGGGAAAGTGCAGCTCCTTGTGGTGGGTGACTTCTTTCCCAGAGGCGAGGCGCTCATCCTGAGGAGCCCCACTTCGCTCTCAGTGGGGCGTTTCTTAGCTTCCACACCTAGTGCAGAAGCAGAGGCAGGCTTCATCCTGGCTCTCACCCAGGAAAGGATGTAGTCTCAGGTTTTCTTGAGTTCTCACAGCTAAGAGAGGCTGTGGAAATTTAAATAGCAACTAAAGAGAAAATGCTGGGCTTTGGAGGCAAAGAAGTAAAAAGCCAAGTGAGTTTGCCTGAGTTTATACCAGTCGGGGATGTATCCCGTGAGTAGGACCCAGCCAGGCTCTGTGGGAAATGTCAGTTTCATGCTGTTCACATGTTTGGGGCAGGAGCCAGGCTGATTCGCCTTAATCATCATCATCTACAGGTTTGCTAGAAGAGGTGGTCTGTGTGCAGCATGCCAGATTCCCCTTCCTGTATTTGCTATGCTGGGTTCCCAGTAGTCTCTGTGTCAGGAGTCCTGTTCATCCCACTAGAGTGTGCCAAGCACCAGTGACCGCACCAGGTTATGGTGAGGAGCTTGTGAAACCCCACATGTGCTGTGTGCTGGCTGTTTCTGCACAGCCCAGAGATGTGCTGGCTGCTCCTGGAAAGACTAGATGCCTTTCTTCAAGGAAGTGTGTTGCTGGTGATGCCCTAAGTGGCATCCAGGATCTCTCTTTTAGAATTAAATACAGTCAAGTTGGGCTCAGGGAAGTGGAGTCAGGAGCAACACCAGGAACCATGTAGCTAGGAAGAAAAGAATTCTCCTGCTGCAGTCACGTGGGTTTTTAATCCCACCTCTGTTCCATCTAGTCAGTGTCTTGAGCAGCTCATCTCTTGGGGTATCATTCCCTGCCCCCAGTATACTGAACATGTGTGCACCCCGAGACCTTGGAGTGCCCCACGTGTGCTGTTGGTGGAGACGGCGCGAAGCCTTTGAGGGATTCAGTCCTCATTTACTTTCTCTCTTCTCTTGCGGCAGGAGGAGCCATTCAGTTTCCATCTTCCCGAAACCCTATTCAACATCTCCAGGTTCCTGCTGCACAGCCTGACCAAGGACACTCCCCTGGGCATCTCTAAAGTGTATCCTTGCTCTCCCGCTCGCTTGGTCCCACCCCTCGTCTAATGGCCTCGAGATGTTCTTTCTAGAGCACTTTACTGGCAGAAGCTTCCCTCTCTCCCGCAGCCCTGGGGAAGGGAGAGCGCCTGCCTGCCCGCTGCTGTTTGGCTGTTGAAGAGGCTCAGCCAGGGAGGCTGAGGAACCCATGCCAGGCTGAGCTGAGCAGGTCTCCAACTGACACATGGTCCCAGGCCCTCCTGGAACCCGTGGGGTAAGGGTGGGACTGATCGGGAGGATGTAGCAGGCCAAATGCCTGGTCTCCCCAGGTGGGGGATCATTCACCCCAGTTATAGAGGGCACCTTCTGTGTCCCACACACTGGGTTAGGCAGCAGGTGACAAAGCTGCTATCTGGGTATTGGTGATTAGTGTCAGGGCCTGGATCTGTGAATGTGAGCTGTGCCTGGGGATGGAAGGCAGCCAAGGTTGGCCCTGGTCAGGGAAGGCTGCCTGGAGGAAACAGTATGCATCCTGCAGGCAGAGGCAGCCAGGGAAGACAGTGGTGTACATGAGCCAGCAGGGCACCCAGAGTGCATAAGGAAGGGGGCAGCACTGCAGAGAACCTGAGGGCTCTGGCGAGGTTGTCTGTCCTGGGCCACTGAGAGCCACTGTGGAGCCATAGGCAGAGAATGGACTTGACGGGATTGTGTGGCCAGGAACTATAGGAAATGGCCAACATCTTTAAGGTCCTGAGAGTTCTGAAGTGGGAGGCTGGGACTTGGGAGATCAGTACTGAACTGAGACTTACCAGGGAGAGGTTGCGGGGACAACAAGCAGACCCTGGGCCCAGCCAGTGTCCCAGGTGACCTGAGACAGAGCACAAAGGCCCTTCAGCTTCAGGCCCCAGTGGGTCCCTGGTGAAGTATAGACGCAGGGTGCTGAGTACCCAGTGGCCTCTGAACCAGGCCTGAGGCTGCTCCCCAGGCAGGCCAGGCCTGGAGCTGGAGTGAGAGGGCACTTGTTCCAACCAGTCACAGCAAGGAGAGCTGTTTTGGCTTGATCAGAGTACAAGATGAGCCATCAGAGGCCCAGAGAACCTCCTTACTAGGCTAAAATATTAATGGAAATGACACTGCTTTTATTTGTGGAAAAATCCCTGGCCTTTGCTCTCTTAGAAATATAATTACATCTCACAAGGGAGCCAAGGGCTCCTCAGGCTCGTGCCTGCGTCCTGGCACTAACACAAGACGTGCTGCAGTGCTGGGCTCCCTCCCAAAGTGGTCTCTGCCCTCCTTAATGCTATTGATGGCAGGAATACACTCTTCACCCTGGCCAAGCAGAGCAAGGCATTGGGTGCCTACAAGCTGGCCCGGCATGCCTACGACAAGCTACAGGGCCTGAAGGTCCCTGCCAGGTTCCAGAAGTCCATCGAGCTGGGCAGCCTGACCATCCGGTCTAAGCCGTTCCATGACAGTGAGGTGAGGACACAGCTCCTCTCCCAGGGCTCTGCCTTGCCTCTCCAGAGTCTTATGAGGACTTCCGCCCAGCCTCAGTTGTGTAGGAGAAGACTGATCTATCCTTGAGAGTTCTGAGCTCGTCCCTGTGGGAGCTTTGGCCTGCCCACGGCTTCCATTCACAGCGCTCCATCTGCACCCTCTGTTTCATAGTCCCCCACGCTTTCCTGGCCCCCAAACCTTCCCCTAGGCTCCCTTGCTCCTCCTGGGGCCCCAGCCCACGTGGTCTGGGGCCTGGTCCCTTCCACACCGCCAGTCTAGCTTCTGACATGCCCTCATGCTAGGATCCTCCACCCTAACCCACCCCCTTTCTAGCATGAAGTAGTGACTCTGCAGCCAGTTCTGCCCAGCCCACTTGCTTTCAGTCCAGCTGGCTGCTGTCTGTCACAGCCCTTCCTTCAAGCTCTGAGCAGGGACTCAGCATCAAATCTCTTCACCAGCAACACCGCTTCCTAGCTGTGTCTCAAGGAGGACGTGTGTGGTACCTCTCCCGCAGTGGCCGTGAGGATAAACGGGCCACTGAGTAGCCGAGGGTCTTGCTGAGCTCTACCTGTGGGGAGGAGGTGGGGCCTCTGCCATTACTGGAAGCCTTTGTGCAGCTTCACCACAGAACAGAGCCATGCCCTGCCCCAGGGAGCTGGTCCTCGTAGCAGCCAGGGCCTGGGGTCCCCAAACCAGAGTCTGGTGTCCCCTGGGCAGTCTGTGTTGTGTCCTGCAGGAGCTGGTGCCCTTGTGCTACCGTTGTTCCACCAACAACCCCCTGCTCAACAACCTGGGCACTGTCTGCATCAATTGCCGCCAGCCCTTCGTCTTCTCTGCCTCTTCCTATGGTAAGTCCCGTTGCAGGTCTGAGGGGTAGCCAGGCTGGTGGGCACACTCACTGCTGACTACCATGTCTCCTGACACACAGGGCCACTGCCAGGTCCCCAGAGATGGGCCCAGGCTGCCCACTTAAAGCACGTTCCTTAGTCAAACCCAGCAGGACCTAGTGTGAACAGTGCCCTGGCACAGAGACCAGGGTGACTCCCATGTTCGTGCCCCTCCAGTGATGACAGAGTCTCAGAGCCCCAACCCGGAGAGGAGCCTGCCCAGCTCCTACAGTGGGGCGGGGGGGGGAGCTGAAGACACCTACCTGGTGTTTGTCCTCATTTTGTCTCCACTCCCATCCCACCCCACCCTCTCTTACACGAAGGGATGGCCCACTGCCTCTGCTTATCCTGGCCTGTCAGTAGATGAGAAAAGAACTGTGGGCACTCCAGCTGCCTCTGTGCCCTATGTCTTCCAGAGGTGCTGCACCTGGTTGAGTTCTACCTGGAGGAGGGCATCACTGATGAAGAAGCTGTCTCACTCATTGACCTGGAGGCGCCGAGACACAAGCGGGAGAGCAAATGGCAGGAGACCACAGGCAGCAGTATCCTGTGCCCTGGGTGGAGCCCGCTGGGCCAGCAGTGTGCTCATTCTGGGGCAAAGCAGGGGACCCTTGGAGGCCAGGCCTTGCCAGGGCAGGATGAGGCTTGGAGGATGCTGAACTCTGCTGAGCCTAACCCCGTGCCCTCAGAGAGGTTGGAGGAGCCTACTGGGCAGCAAGGTGGGGGCCAGCGACACTGCGGCCATTGACCCCTTGGTCTTCCCCTATGCTTCCTTCTTGTGGGGGTCTCCCACCTACCCACATACCTTCCCTTGCTTCTGAAAGACACTGGCCATGCACCTGGCCACCTGCAGCTGATAAGTGGTGAACACGGCATGTGATATCTATGTTGCTGGCCCCAACTTTTCTGGACATGCCACTTATCCATGCAAATGACAGGAATCGTGACCTAAAGGGGCAGCACTACAAAAGGGCCTGAAGACACCCAATAGTTGAAACCCTGTGGGATCCAGGGCCTTACTCTAAGCTCTAGAAGGTTGTCTTTGGGCTTCTCCAGCTCTGCTGGTCTCTGGGCAGTTCCATCCTTAGTCAGCACTGCCCTGTCCCCATGCCACAGAGTAGGCGACCAGGGGTGCCAACCCTGCATCCCATTGGACTGCAGTCCCTAGACCTGGAAACTCAGCTGTGTCAGTAAAAATCCCAGAGTGCACCTCAGCTTATCCTGTGCCCAGGAAGAAGGACCATGCGAACAGTCCAGGCTTAGGGTCTGTACTCTAGGGCTAAGCACCCAGGATATGAACCTGTCACAACCCTGGAGCCTTTGTGGGCACACAACAGCTGAGTCAGTACCTTGCCAGCAAGCACACAGGTGATGCCACCTTCCCTGGACTGTGAGTTGAGGAGCATAGTTAACAAGAAAATGCAACAGGGAGACCCAGCCCATGACTGCTGTCACCGCTCACCCCAGGACACCTCACATGCTCAGCTGGGTGTGACCAAGATGTGCAGTATGGGTCCATCCTTGACCAGTTTCCCCAGATTCCCAGACGCTGAGGCTGGAGGAGACCCAGGAATCCATGGGAGACGACGACCCGTTTACGGCGAAACTGAGTTTTGAGGTGAGGACCGGCTCCCGAGGCACACACGGCTTGTTGGGAGGGCCCTGTCCTGTGCACACGGGGACCCTCTGGCCAGAGCTTCCAGAAGGATGAACCAGGACCCTTTCCTGTGAGGCTGGGCTGTCTCCAGAGATAAACAGCTTCAGTGCCGGCTCTAGGAACTTGTCTGTGTCAGGGCCACCTGGGATCAGAGGAAGTGGGCTCTCCCTAGCCATCCCCAGAGATTGCAAGATCCTGATACACCCCGAAGTGGTGCCCTTGCATACTGAGGGTGCTCTGCTTTCCCTCCTGGCCCTGCAGCAAGGTGGCTCAGAGTTCGTGCCCATCGTGGTGAGCCGGTCAGTGCTACGCTCCATGAGCCGCCGGGACGTCCTCATCAAGCGCTGGCCTCCGCCCCTGCAGTGGCAGTACTTCCGCTCGCTGCTGCCTGATGCCCCCATCACCATGTGTCCCTCCTGCTTCCAGGTACGCAACCCCTGCCAGCAGCCCCTGTGTGCGTCCTTGCTGTCTGCATGCTTACTGCGTTTCCACTCCCCGCATGACCTGGGGTGGCTGGGTGTAGGGAGGAGCTCAGTAGCTCTCCATGGCCAGGACTCTGAGCTGGGAAATGAGACTGGGTTCTCCCTGTTCCCTGCCCCTCCCCTGCATTTCGCATGCGCCTGGAGTGGGCAGCGCCTGGCCCTGTGCTTCATCCAGGAGCGCCAGTGTAGCTTGGTGTAGAGTGCCCTGCCTCACTGTCAGGCCCTGGCTTAGGGCTTGGGGTTAACCCAGGGTTGTGGGCTGGAGTCAAGGCCAAGGTCGTCTTTCCTCAGATGTTCCATTCGGAGGACTACGAGCTGCTGGTGCTTCAACACACCTGCTGCCCCTACTGCCGGAGGCGCATTGATGACGCGGGCCCCTGACCGTGCGCTGTGCCCTCAGGCCGGCGGCTGCCTGCAGCTGTCTCCCAGTGCTGCACAGGAGGAAGGAATTAAGCTTACCGAGTGTCCCCTGCCCAGATGAAGTTTATATTTTAGGAAAGGACCTTGAATACCGATGGAATTCCTATTTTTAGCATTCCATGCCTTGTAAATAGCACCCAGAGGTGGGGAAAGAGTATATTATATACATTTTCTAAGGAAAAAAATCAGTGACTTCCAGTAGAGCTGCACATTTTCGTGGCAGCCGGCTCAAGTCCACAGATCTGTCAGACTGTCCACATGCACACTTGGCCCACAGATCGCCTCAATAACGACAAATAAAAGGGCTACTTATTTTCATCAGTGTCTGCGTTTTAGCAAATCTTCATATTGTCTGCAGCTTAATTTCCTTATGCAAAAGTGCACCTGTTTCTAATTTGATCCAAAAGGAACATTACATTTGCGTGCTCTTAAAATTTAATCTAATCGAAATGGCAATATGGGAAAAAGTAGGGGAGTGAGGTTTTTTGTTTGTTTTGCCTTAGTGCGGATTCATCTTGACAAGAAAATAGGATACCTGGCTCCAAAGAAGTGGTGGAGAGGTTCTGGAGCCTGCCTCCTTCAGCTCTCCCACTCCCCACAGCCTGGCAGTGGGACCAGCCCTGTCCCCTCCTCTCCTCAGGGAAGTGGACTCCCTAGGACTGTCCTTGGCCTGCTCTGAGGCCAGTCCCTCAACCTGAGGCGGGGAAGGCATCACCAGTGAGGAGCTGGGGAAAGAGAGCTTGCACTTCCTGGGGCCTTTTCTGTGCCAGCCACATACCACTCCACTTGTGGTCTCACTTCCCCCTCAAGTGTGTGTGGGGAGAGCTTACATTTCCATTTTGCAGTTGTTGGGGTTGGGGAGCAGAAGGTGCAGCCCCCACCCCCGTTTGTGCATCCCTGGCACCTTGCTCTCATCCCCATGTGTGTGGCCTGCTCCTGAGGGAGGTAGCAAAACAGGGCGTGCCACCCTGTCCTAGAGCCCTGTTCCCACTGGAAATGGGAAGGCAGGAGACAGGGAGCTGGAGGAGCCGGTGCATGTGACCATGGCAGGGGGAGCAGCTGCAGGGGACCCCTGCCCCCACCCCAGCCAGCCCCCTTCTCCCTGCCTCCTTCTGCACCTCTCTTTGGAGATGAGGGAGGAAAATAAAGAAAGAGAGCCAGACAGTTGTGCCAACAGAACTCCTCCGTTGAGTGTCTAATTACTTACGATCATGCATGCTCTCTCTCGCTAAACATTTATTAATGTGTTAGGATTTCCATTAGCGCGTTACTTGAACTGAAATCATTTGCATATGGCTGGGAAAAAGAGTGGAGAGGGAGAAAACAGCTCCAGCTAACCCAACAGGCGTCAATCACAGTGACAGATCAGATGGTCTCTGGCTGGTGGCAAGGGAGGGGCCCAGCCCCGGGCTCCCCCCGCCCCCCACCCAACACACACACACACACACACACACACACACACACGAAAGCCAGCATGGCACTGGGCATGCTGCCCCTGGAAGCTGAGCATCCAGAGCTAATTAGCTAATTCTGACCGGAGCTCCCAGTCAGTTTATCTGAACATTTTCCATGCCTTATCTACAAGGGCACTTGGAAAAGTTGATAGAAAAATGGAAATAAACGACATATTTATTTTTGGTGTGAAATGTTAAACCCATGCAGACTTTCCATGATGGGCGTTTTCCATGAAGGTGTGGAAGTCCCTCACAACCCTCACTGCCCCCCAGGGTTGCCCATTAGGCAGATGATGAAATTGGGGCTCAGGGGAAGTCTCTTCCCTTGCATTCATGAGCTAAGTCTTGAGCCACTGCGGTTCTCCAGCCCTGGGTGCGGGTATTCATCACAATCTGCTGCTCCTTCAGCCCCAGCGCGTCCTGGTCCGGCCATGTCCAGTCCTTGTCCAGGCTCAGTTTGCTTCTGTCCAGCTCTGACACTGAACTTCCAGCCACAGCCTGCGTCTGTGATTGGACTCAGTGGTGACTTGGGTACCCACCACAAGGAAGATGCTTGGTGTCTGGAGATGTGCATTTCAGAGGATCCCAGAAGCAGAAAGCCGAGGAAGAGGAGGACTAGGTGATCGGATGTGACCCTGTCTCCAGCCTGGCCCCAGCAAGCTCTGTGTCCCCTGGCCTGGTGTGCAACTCTGCTGAAGCTAGGAACCCCGTGGCTGTCATACAGGTGGGCAGGTGCCCCATATCCAAGGTAAGGGTGGTCAGCCAGGAGGCTTTACTGTAGAAGACTCCTACCCTAGAACTCCCTGACACTCTTCCTTCACGACACCAGGACCTTTTCTAAAGTGGACACCTGATTACACTCCTCCCCACCCCACTTGCTTAAAACACTGGGACTTATCTGGGCCCAGTGCCTGCGTAGCCAGCTGCCATCCACATCCAAGGGGCTCTTGCCCAAAGTCAGTCATTCTTAGGGTCTGCTTGCCCCAACATCTTCCTAGTCTGCATCTTGCACTGCTGGGCCCCTATAGCCTTGACACCTTGTCTCACAGTTAGCAGTTTCTCTACCTGCGAGCCCCTGGGACAGGGACTATGTGGAATTCAATGCAGGGTCCTCTAGGCCACCCCAGAGCCCAGCCTCAGAAAGTATTCAGTAAGTATTAGGGGAGCAGTGGGATGGATAGAAGGGAAAGAGAAAAAGAAGCAAGTAAGGCCAGGGCTCTCTCCTTCCCTTCCTCCACCGTACTCAGTCATGGTGACTCAATGTGGGGAGGAGGAAGAGGAAGAGGAGGAAGCTGCTGACCCAGCAGCCCCTTTTCCTGCTGAGGCTTAGGAGCTATTAGTGGCTGCAGGCTAAGTCCCTAAGCACTGGCTCCCAGAGGGAAGTCCCCACAGGGCTGGTCTGTCTTCAGTGGCAGCCAATCCCGGGGCTCACAGAGCATTTCCCCAGTCTGCCAGAGGGGCAGCAAAGGGGACTGTGACGCAAGAGGTGACCCCTGCTGGGCTTGGCCAGCGGCCTCCTCCCAGGAGGCCCAATACAGGAAGAAAGAATTCCAGCTGGGGGTAGCTGGGACTGGGTCAAATCTCAGCTCTGCTGAGCAACCTTGACCCTCTGCTCCAGGTTCCTTACGGTCAGAGACTCCTCTCCCAGTGTTCTTTGCTGGTGGATAGACAAGTTGAGCGCCTACAATTGGCCGTAAACTCAAAGGCAGCAGTGAGCAGACCCAGAGGGAACAGGATGGAGAGGCTCAATAAGGAATGGGTGTTGTCGGCACTCAGGTGCTCCCCATGACCCCCCTCCCACAGACAGGCACTGTTGCCTTCCCCATTTTACAGAGTATGGCACTGAGGCACAGGACAGGAGAGAACCAGCTGCGCCCAGTCTGTGTCAGATGCCAGAGCAGGCATAAAGGTGGGCAGTGATGTCTCAGCAGTAAGGCCTGAGGTCTGTAAGCCAGCCCTTGGGAGTGCAAGTGGGGCAGGTCTACCCTGTAGATTCAAGTGGCTCCCCTAAATCTTCCTCATCCCAACAAACTGAGACCCAGAGAGGGGAAGCAGAACCTTCTAGGTCTCTGGGTAACACAGAGACAGGCCAGAAGCCAGGCCCTTCTCTCGGTGCTACCACTGCTCTGGCTGACATGGGCCTGTGTGACTCAGGCTGGGGTCTTTCCACCTGCTGAATCCTATTTTACTCATTTATACCATAGTGTGAGTCACTGGCAGCCTTTGCCTGAGAGCCACTTCCACATGAGGAGGGAGGTATAATCCTAGGACAAGAGAGGGGTGGTACCCCACGAAGCTGCACCAACTACACCAGTGACAGCCCAGCCCAGGATGGGACAGTCACAGGACACAGGTGACCCGCTGTGGACACTGGGCCTCAGTCTGTCCTTCCATAGCATGATGGCAGCAGAGAGCGTTCAGGTAGCTTCCAAGCACCCTTCCAGCTAACTCCAGGTCTGCTACTCTCAACAAAATAGCACTTTTTCTTCAAAAAATGGGGGAAAAAAAAGCATTGTCTTGCTATATGGAGCACAGGGGACAGCTTTGGCTGTCCTGTCACCGCCATCATTCCGTGAGACTGATTGCTCAAGTCCCTCACAGAGGAGGCCGAGCCTTGGAGAGGGCCTTGTTGGTGCAACCCTCCGCCATTCACTCACTTGTTCGTTCTGCAGATGTTTGTGGATGGCCATTGTGTGACTGACCCTGCAACCACCTGTGTGAACAAAACAGAAAACGCTGGCCCTTTCTCAAAGCCGGGGAAAGTGCCCTCAGGCTCTCCAACTACATGCCAGGCCTGTCATGAGCAAGACGAACCCAGGCCCGCGCTTACCTACTTGCCCTACAGCCCGTACATGCGCCAAAACCCCATGACCAGAGCACAACGGAACTTAACAAGCAAGGCAGGGAGGTACTGCTGCACTGGGCAAGGGGCTGGGCGTTGACCAGGCTGGACCCAGGGAGCCCCTGGCGCTCCTTTTATCCAGCCCTGAGTCAAAATCAAACCTTCCACCTTGACCTCATTAGTGGCAAGTCTAACGACCGGGTCAAGCGCCTTAAAGTATGCGAGGCTATGCCTCACCACTGCCCCCACCCTCTGCTCTGTGCTCCCTCCATCCTCCACGCCAGACCTGGACACTGCTGAGTGTGGACAGAGGTCTAGAGCCTAGGTGGGCTGGCAGGAAGAAGGGTATTTCTCTGAGCAGACAGATCTAGGAATTTGAGGTGGTAAGATTCTGGGCAAGGAAAGGGAAAAACAGAACAGCTTCTTAGAGACAGCGTCCTAGGTCATCAGCTCCACCTTTTCTCCCCCTTCCTTTCCATGGTACGTTTTGCTGGCCCAGGAGCAGTCCCTGTGGGCCACCTGCCATGTGGTATCTTCATGTGGCATCCCATGTCCTGTGTGCCACACAGGGTCCATCCAGGCCTGCCTCTTCTCCAGGCAGGAGTCCTGGGGACTAAGGCAATGCCTACACCTAGTCCTGGCCCTCCCCCCATCCTAAAGTCCTGAGACTGTCTGCCTCCTCCTTGCACTGGGGTCCCCCATGCTCCATTCCATCTTTGGGGGACAACTGGGTCACATTTCTGTCCCAGAGATCTGCCTGAGCCAGTGCCCTCTGGATAAAGGCAGACTCCTTTGCTTGTCTCTCAAGACCTATTGCCAGTGGCTTCCCCAGCCCATGTCCTTCCCTCCCTCAGAGCTCAAACGCCACTTCCCTGATGGTCTGCCCAATCCAGGCAGGAGCACCCTGTCTCCATGGTCCACAGTCTGAGTCCTACACCCATCATATCCCTCCAGGCAGGGCCCTTTTCTCTCTTGTCATCTGTGTCTCCAGGGGCCTGCACACATAAATGCATAATATACGAGGAAACAAGTGTACTCCAAGCACATGGAACAGCTCCTGAGCTCCTCAGCTGCACCAGGTCCTGGCTGGCATGGGTTCAGCACTGCCCTCTGCCTACACAAAGCTCAGAGCCTGCCGAGATGAATTCATTTGGCAGGGTGGGGGAAGGCAGTGATGGTATAAGCCAGGTGGTCCCTTTGGGAGAGAGAGCAGAGGAAAGGGACTGCTTGACTGGTGGGAGAATAAGCAGAGAGCCTGCCACTGCCTGCAAGGGGGCTACCTGCATGCTCTCTGCTGCCATCATGTTACGGAAGGACAGACTGAGGCCCTGTGTCCACATCCTATCCGAAAGCTCATACTGACCCTGCAAAATTGGGCCATTCCCAGGCCAGGGCCACTGGGTCTGAGATGGATGGAAGTTCCCATGGGAAACCTGGGATTGACAAGTTGGGAGTGGTCTCCTTTGCTTTCCCAGGGTACCAAGTCCCTCTCCTCCCCAGCCCAGGCGTCTACCTGGTGTCACCTTGGCCCCTCTCAGAAGCCAATTAGGCCCCGCACTTGCTACCGTGGGGATTAATATGATTATGATAACCCCCAAATCTCCCCGGTGCTGACTCAGCCGAGAGCTTAGGGAGGGAAGGTCACTTTATAAGGGTCCTGGGGGGGGGTCCAAGCTGGGAGTTTGCAGCCGGAGCCCTAGGTGGCCGAGCTCAGGCCCCAGCAGCAAGTTTGTACCGGAGTAGCCTGTGGGGCAGGCGCCAAGGCCGCAGCCATGAATGGAACCGAGGGTCCGGACTTCTACATACCCTTCTCCAACCACACGGGCGTAGTGCGCAGCCCCTTCGAGTACCCGCAGTACTACCTGGCGGAGCCCTGGCAGTTCTCCATGCTGGCTGCCTACATGTTCCTGCTCATCATGCTCGGCTTCCCCATCAACTTCCTCACGCTCTACGTCACCGTGCAGCATAAGAAGCTACGCACGCCCCTCAACTACATCCTGCTCAACTTGGCCGTAGCCAACCTCTTCATGGTCTTGGGCGGCTTCACCACCACCCTGTACACCTCCCTGCATGGCTACTTCGTCTTCGGGCCCACGGGATGCAATGTGGAGGGCTTCTTTGCCACACTGGGAGGTAGGAGCCGGGGTACTGGTGGGGTAGGGGGGCTTGATGGGAGCCCCTGAGGATGTCGAGTCGCAGGCTTGGTGAAGATGGCTGACTGCAATGCCCAAAGCCATCCCCGCATCACTGAGGCGGTCAGTCATCGGGTGGCCATCGGTTGTATGTGGGAGTGGGGCCTGGGTTGCATGTTCCAGCAAGAAGGTTGGGGTCCAGAGGGGCAGAAGGACTTGCTAATGTCACACAGGGGCAGGAGCAGAGCTAAGGTCAGGGCTTCTCAACTGGGCTTGGGGTAGATGGGCAGCAACAGGGATCCCTGTCTCCCACAGGGCTGGGAAGAGGGCAGTCCTTAGAGTCTCCCCTGTACTGGGCAATGGGCTTGCCTACCTGGCATGTGTCATCTCCCTTCCCAGCCCATCCCTAGGTTGTGTGCCACATTTGAGTGCTGTCTGTCATGGGGACCTTGTCCCCTATAGATGTGGCCCCCTTCTGTAGGGAAGCATTAGGCATGTGGGGTGATCTCTGGCTTTGGAAGGCGCTTTCAAATGTCTTTTCTCCCTTGACTGGAAGACCGATGCTGGCACTGCAGGGATGATAGATCCCATTTAGCAGATGAGACAACTGACGCTCAGAGAGGGCAGGAGCTTAATCAAGGAGGGCAGAGGTGTCCTGGCCTAGATCCAGATGGCAGAGCTATGAAGGCAAAACTGGGTGACAGAAAAGCTCAGAGCCATGAGGGGGGCTCTCCTGCCTTGCCTTCTCCTTACACTCTTTTATTTGAGAGAGAGATCCTGTTTCTCTACTGGTTCACTGTCCAAACACACACAGCTGCTGAGTGAGGGGTGAGTGAGAGCCAGGAGCTGGCATTGCCATCAGGCTCCTCCATGTAGGTGGTGGGGACTCCAGTACCTGCCCTCACCACTGTCTCCTCAAGGACATGGTAGCAGGAAGCTGCTGTCAGGAGGCAGCAGCTGGCAGGTGAGGCTGTGGTCCCTCGAGGCTCCTGCACTGCCCAGCTCCATGTTGGCCCCGGCCTGTCTTCTCTCTGTCTCTGTGTCCAGGGTGCCATCTCTGGCCTGCACTGGGTGCCTGCTGCCTTCAGTGGCCTCAGACCCCTCAGTCTGTGGCCCGAGGGTGTGGGGCCATGGGGTTAGTGGCCCCTTCTTTGCAGTTTTCTCCCAGTTTGCAGCTGACAGCCAGGACTGGTTATCCCCAGCAGCCCCTTCCCTCTCAGACATGTCCCAGTCTGGCTGGGCAAGAGCAGATCTGCTCTCCCAGAAGAAACTCTTGTCAGATGTGCAGGGCATGTCCTGGATTCTACTACTTCGTTCTTTGTCTTTTGAATAAAATGTTGCCCGGTGGTTTCAAGGCCTGCACCCTCACCTCCATCCTCCCAGCTAAGAGCTCTGCCTGCAGCCACGCCCACAGAGCCTACATCCAATCAAGTTCCCTTATCTGATTTCAGGCTCCCTCAAGAACCCCAAACTCTCAAAAATCAAATTTCTCTACGCACCCTCCCTTAGTGTATTGGTCCTACTGCTGGGCCCCTTTCCCGCCTCTGTTCCGTGGCCAAGCCCTGCCCATCCTAAGGCTCTGGGGTTGGCGCCCGAGAGAGCGGGGTGCAGGTGGCTGGGGAGCTGAGCACTGACTATCTTGCAGGTGAGATTGCCCTGTGGTCTCTGGTGGTCCTGGCCATTGAACGATACGTGGTGGTGTGCAAACCTATGAGCAACTTCCGCTTCGGCGAGAACCACGCCATCATGGGTGTCGCCTTCACCTGGATCATGGCCCTGGCCTGTGCTGCACCGCCCCTCATGGGCTGGTCCAGGTAATGGTCCCACGTCAAGGAGAAACCTGAACACCCCAACCATTCACCTTGGCCACACTCCTAATCCCTAACTAAGCCAAATTCCAATCCTCTTTAGGTCAATGCCCCGTGGGCTGCTCCCTCTGACCTTGGGGCTCTACACCAGAGGAAGCCAAGCCTTCCTAGATGGCTAGTGTTCAAAAAGTTCATGGAAAGTGGAATTAAGAATTGTTTATTTTCATGCAAAAATAAATTTGAAGTTCTTAAATGCATGTGACATCTGAAACATTTGTGAGAAGTGCATGTTATAAAAAACATGGATTTCAAAATTCTTTGTACTAAACTAGGTTTTTTAAAAAAAGATTTATTTTTTATTACAAAGTCAGATATACAGAGAGGAGGAGAGACAGAGGGGAAGATCTTCCGTCCGATGATTCACTCCCCAAGTGAGCCGCAACGGCCGGTGCGGCACTGATCCGAAGCCAGGAACCAGGAATGTCTTCCAAGTCTCCCACGCAGGTGCAGGGTCCCAAAGCTTTGGGCCGCCCTTGACTGCTTTCCCAGGCCACAAGCAGGGAGCTGGATGGGAAGTGGAGCTGCCAGGATTAGAACCGGTGCCCATATGGGATCCCGGCGTGTTCAAGGTTAGGACTTTAGCCGCTAGGCAACGCCACCGGGACTTAAACTAGCTTTTTATTGGTGATAAAATATTTACTTGAAAGACTGGATTATACAGAGAGACTGAGACTGATCTTCCACTCCCTGGCTAACTCTCTGATTGGCTACGAAAGCCAGGGTTGGGCCATGTTGAAGCCAGGAACCTTGAACTCATCCAGATCTTGCACAGGAGGTGGCAGAGTCCCAAGCTCTTGGGCCATCTTCTGCTTCCCCATGCACATTAGCAGGGAGCTAGATCAGAAGCAGAACAGCCGGGACTCAGAACGCTGGTGTTACAAACAGTGGTTTAACCCACTGCACCACAATGCCAGCCCCAAACTAGCACTTTTTTTTAATTCCTCTTTTCATGAACTTTTTGGAATAACCACAGAGAGATGGTGACATTGTGACCCTTGGGAACTGGGTCACATCCAACCCCACCCCACTGTTTGCCAAGTAAGTTCAGATGAGGGGAGGTGGAACTAGATGGACTGGTGAATGTTACGGAGACATCCTGCACCTCCATTCTCCTTTCTGTAAGCGTGGGGTCCCTTTCTAGGCCCTGGCTGAGTCTCTCCCCATCTTGTCCAGTTGAGTTTCCTTAGGTCAATGCAATATCACCATCCACACCCCAGCCTCATACCCTGAGGTCTCTTGTTTCCAAACACTGTGCCACGCTCCCTTAGCATCTCCTGGGGCCACCTTTGACCTAGGAAATGCTCCTTCCCTGTGATGAACACACCTGGTTTGTCCAAATTGCCTCCAAGGCAGAACTGGAAATGTTAGGCAGTTGGGGCAGCAGGGAAGTGTGGGGTAAGTGTCACAGCAGAATGGGGAGATTGGGTAGTCCTACTTGGTGACAGCAGCCACTGAGCCACCAGACAGGCAATACCAATGAGGTTTCACAGAAGGGATCCATTTGCCGTGGCCATCAACTGCACTCACCAAAGGAGTCGGTCTTTTATTGTCCCCTTTTTACCAGGGGGTTGGGGGGCTCCAGGGAGCACACTGGCCAGGCCCATCCCAAGCCCATCACAGGTGGGGTCTCACTGATGAACCCCCTCCCTCCCTCACCCTGTGCTCAGGTATATCCCTGAGGGCATGCAGTGCTCGTGTGGGATCGACTACTACACACTCAAGCCCGAGGTCAACAACGAGTCCTTTGTCATCTACATGTTCGTAGTCCACTTCATCATCCCTCTGGTCGTCATCTTCTTCTGCTATGGGCAGCTGGTCTTCACAGTCAAGGAGGTACAATGGGGATGACCTGCCCCTGCAGAGTACACACCCCTCTGCTCCCCAGGGCCCTGAGCTGGGTGCTGGGGTCAGGCTCCAGACACTACAGCCTGGACACTACCCTTGTACCCCATAGGCTGCAGCCCAGCAGCAGGAGTCGGCCACCACCCAGAAGGCTGAGAAGGAAGTTACCCGCATGGTCATCATCATGGTCATCGCATTCCTGATCTGCTGGGTGCCCTATGCCAGTGTGGCATTCTACATCTTCACCCACCAGGGCTCCAACTTTGGGCCCATCTTCATGACCATCCCGGCATTCTTTGCCAAGAGCTCTGCCATCTACAACCCTGTCATCTACATCATGATGAACAAGCAGGTGCCTGTGGGCTGGGCGGGAAGTGGAGGCCACACTTGTGGCTCAAAGTGGCCTCATCAGCCTCAGCTGAGAGCTTGTGAGAAATGCAGGTTGCTGGGCTCACGCTGAGAATCTGCCCTTGCTCAGCTTCTCAGAAACTAGCAACTGGGAATGAGATGCTGCTAGTCTCTGGAAAGCTGAGCAAGGAGCAAAAGGGCTTATTCTAGGGGTTGCATGGCTCAAGCTATCCTGTCACAAAGACAGTGGCTTCTCTGAAAAAGCTGTCGGCAGAGGAAAATGTGGTCACAGGAGTCAGGCAGACAGGTTTAAATCCCAGCTCTACCGTTTTCTAGCTGTGTGCCCTTGGGCAAGTCAGTTTCTTTCCTGGGGCTTTTAGTGTCGTCCTCCATAGCAAGGATAGAATCCCAGACCAGATGGGCACCCGGTAGTATCCTCGGTGGCCAAGGCCCTGGGTTTGGTTTCCGGCATCTCTGGGAGTGAGAAATGGATGCCAGTTCCCTCTAGGGACCCAGATTGGAAGGGAGACCATGAAGGGCAGAGCAGGGAAGGGTGGCCACACCATTAGCCCGACACTCTGCACGTGGGGGACCCCACAGCCTGACTCATGCCTCTTCCCTTCCAGTTCCGAAACTGCATGCTCACCACCATCTGCTGCGGCAAGAACCCGCTGGGTGATGACGACGCCTCTGTCACAGCCTCCAAGACGGAGACCAGCCAGGTGGCTCCGGCCTAAGCCCTGCCAAGGACTCTACGGCCTACTGTAGGAGTCTCCCCTCCCTCACCCCACTCCCAGCTACAGCCTCCCCATCGGGAGCGGTGCCCGTCGGAACCAAATCACACAGGCCCCATGAGGGTTTTCTCCCCCTAAAGAAAAGAAAAGCGAGTGTCCCTCCCCACTCCAGCTCTGCAGGGACTGCCCTGATCTGCAGTCCCAGGTTCCCAGGGGCTTATGGGACCTGTTTCCTTCCTCCCCCAACTCATCTCTCAGGAACACAGGAACTTTTGCTCTCTGGAAAAGTGTCCCAGCCTAGGGATCAGAATCTAGCACAGAATGGGGCATACAGTAGGTGCTTAATAAATGCTAGATGGAGGAAGGACAGAATGGATGGAGGAATGAATGGAGGAATGAAATGGAGGGATGAATGGGCAGGCAGAACATAACTGTTCTCTCCAACTCCCTCAGCAGAAGCAGCTCACACACAGCTGATAACCAGGAGCAATTGGTTTTTTTGCTTCCTAGACCTCACTTTCTCCCTTATAATAATAGGAATTCCAAATCCCTGCCCAGCACCTCAGAGCTGCTGAGAAGGCCCAAAGAGAGCGTGTGTATATGTGTGTGTGTACTGAAGCACTTTGTAAATAGCAGCAGTATTGATTGTAGCTAACATTATGAATAATCTCAGTTGATATTAATTATGATCCTCTCCTCTTGACAGTGACTGTTTAGAATCGGACAGGCCCTCTGGCATTCAGATAGTGGGTCTCACCCAGTCTCTGTGGGTTAAAGATAAAATTAGCCATGAATCAAGGCCAGACAAGGCCTGGGGGCTGGGCTCCAGAGCCGGGCAGCCACAGGGATGCTGAATACAGTCCTCAGACCTGAGAAAACAACATCCAGGCCCAGAGCCTGCCTCTGCCAGTGCAGCCGATGGCAGGGTAGGCCTTTCTCTCAGCTTCTGGAAGCAGCCGCTTTTCTGCCCCATCTCCTGGGTCAGGGTAGAGCTCCCAGAAGCCAGGTTCACCTCCCACATATAATGAAGAGCTGAACCCCGATGTCATCTTTGTCTCAAAGAGCTTAGACACAAAGAGTGAGGAATGTGCCTAGGTTCATCGTCCCTGGGGATGTTCCTGGGTCTCAGTGTCCAGCTACTGGCCCATTCTCCCTCCTGGAGAGCCGTTGCTCAGAATCGAGCCACCTCAATAACTACCCCTCTCACCCCTCTTACACAGCTGGATGCTCTAGCTTTCTCCTGGAGACAAAAGCAAATTGAGGCATTAAAAGCTCACTCCTCTACTTGGCATTAACGATGGTGGTTTTTGTTACCCTCTGGCTCCTTAACACTGAATTAAATTGGGTGGCTCCTACCTGACCCCTGTCCTTGACTGTCTGGATGGAGCAGTGAGTGGATAAAGCCAAGAGCCAGGGCCCCTTTCCAGCCCTGTGAGAATAGGAAAATCCCCAACTTCGTAGTCACAGAAACCAAGGTGGTCCATGATTGTAAGCAAGTTTGTCAACTCTCTGACTTCCTTGTCTGCCAAAGGGGTTCTTAAATACAGCCTTGAGAGGAGTAGAGGATCCAGCTCACTTGTAGCATGAGACTTTGGCATTACCGAGCCTTGGCTCAGAGTTGGCCTTACCAATGACTCCGTTTCCAAGGTGAATGGGATGCAGATATGGCTTCTGCTAGCCACCTGTGTCTCTGGGGTGGGAAGCGGTGGCTGGAGCCTGTGAGGAACCTCAGGGCCCTGGGGGCTGGGAGGTATTGTCCTCCTTGTGCCATGGAAAGCCCAGGCTTCGAGGCAAGAGGAACACAGGTGCTCAGATGGTGTGATCTGCCCTGTCTGTCCCCTTCTGACTACACTCTGCTGTAGGGTGGCCTCACTCAAAGGCTGACTGTTCTCATGAGGGGGCAGAAACAGCCCCCAGCAGGTACAGTCTCAGTAAACCCTGTGAGCAGTGGGCTTCTCTTCCCCATTAGCACAGGCAGTGATCCCAGATGGAACTCTGATTGGCCAGGCTTGGGTCACCCGATCACTCCTAAGCCCTTCACCATGACTCATCCTCTGATTGGCTGGATCTGCTTCATATGATCATCCGTGCAGGCCAAGCTAGAGTCAAGCTCACATAAGCCGTGTATGCATTCATGTGGCCTAAGGGTGGGGGTAGAATAGGAAACTCAGGGGTGCCATGATGAGGAGCAGGAAGGAGGAAGAAGAAGGTGGGAGGACGAGGAGGATAGGAGCAGAGTGGGCAGAACCAGCACTGGTCTAGAGAGCATGGGCTCTGCTGACAGTGGTAACATTTGGGCACATGGCTAGACAAGGGCTCTCTCCTATGCAGGGCACATGAGAGTAGAGGTGACCAAAAGTGGTTCCACAGTCTCATCTTTCATTTTGGATGCTGTCAGAGCAGGCAACACAGTTCACCCCACCCTAGCCCACTCCTTTCCCCAGCCTCACATTCAGAGGACAGTTTTACCCCAAAACTAAGATTTATGTATTTATTCATTTGAGAGTTTCAGAAAGATCTTTCATCTGCTGATTCACTCCCCTAAAGACTTCAACTGCCAGGGCAGGGCCAGTCCAAAACCAGGAGCCAGGAGTTTCTTCTGCATCTTCCATGTGGGTGGCAGAGGCCCAAGCACCTAAGCCAATCTTCCACTGCTTTGTCAGGCACATTAGCATGAAGCTAGATTACAAGTGCAATAGCCAGGGCATGAACTGGTACCTAAATGCCATGCTAGTGTAACAGGTGATGTCTTAACCCACCATACCACAATGCCAGCCCCCACACTGGAACATTCTTTGGTTTTTCATGGAACAAAAGAAAGGCCTCCACCTCCTTAATTCATGATTGGCTCAACAGAAACTTACGGTCTGTCATGGAGAAAAGGAGAAAGCTGCTGACTTAAGCTGCCCAGGGTCTCCCCACCCAAGTGCAAAGGAGGTGTCTCCTGAGGTGCTGGGAGACAGTGAGAGAGAAGCATGAGGAGGCATCCCTCAGGGAAGGTGGGGAGTGAGTGTTCGCCCTTGCCCCTGTTCTCTGGCAGGCCCAGCATCGCCCAGCTTCCCCTGCATTTGGCATGTCCTGAGAAACGATGTGTGCCTCCTCTGGGTTCCAGATTTCAGAGGATGGAGGAGCCTTTCGTGTCCTCTCTTTTTCCTTCCTGCTTGCTGGCAGGTAGTCAAGATGTCTGAAACTATAGTAGCCCCACTGGGTTGTGAGATAGAATCTGAGGCCAGACAATGGCTAAATATCCAAGCGCTTGGTGAGAAAATGATTTTACAGCTTCTTGTTTAAGTCACTGTTACATTCACGTTGCAGCCAATCTCTTAACATGGAGGGCTTCTAGGTCAGGGACCTGAGCTACAGCAAATGTGGTGAACCGAAAACATTTCCATACACACAAGATGGGCAGCTGCTGCTATGTGTCCTCTACCCTCTCCACTGTTCTCAACCCACAATCAGGAACGAAAACCTGCAAATTTCTTGACATAGGCAGACCCGAGGCAGACCCTGAACCCACCCAGGCAGGCAGGAAGTGCAGGTGCGAGTAGACCCCCACCCAGGGTTCCAAGAGGGCGAGAAGCTGGGTTTCGGGTTGGCCTCAATGGGAAGTTATAGAAGTGCACAGCCAGGGACCTGTTCCCTCACCGGCAGCTTGACACTCGTTACCATCCTTCTCCTGACAAAAGGCAATCCTATAGAGGAATTTTTAGATCAGGCACACATTCTAGAACTTCTTGCCTCTAAATTCAAAGCACTACCCTGGCACAGCCAGGAGAGGGTTTCCGGTAAAGCTCGTGGGAGCGTTGTCGCTGAGTGTTACTCTGTTGCTCAGTTCTTGGAAACACCCCACAAATGTGATCACAACTCATTGCCCTGCCTGTGCCAGCTTCCACTTGCTGCTTGCCTTGGCTCACCTCCTGCTCTGGCTCAAGCCCAGGGCATGGCTTTCAAGCGTCCCTTGGCACAGTCAGGCTGGGCACAGGCCCCAGGGCTTTGACGATGTTCCAGCTGTGTGCGCTGAGCACCTACTGTGTATTGTGGCTACACAGGACAACACAGAAGCCACCAGGAAGCTGCTAGCCACAGCTCCACCCTCTCCCTTTCTCTGTCCTCCGGAGCTCAAGGATCAGGGACAGGCCAGGCAGAGCCACACTCCAGAGGGTTTGAGGACCCCAGGGAGCAAGCCCAGGGGCTGGGAAAGGGACATCTACACTAAGGCCAAGAGGAAGGAATAAGTGTAGAGAAGACAGTGGGACAAAGCGGTCCTGCAGGCCAAGCGTGCCCATCCCCAAGGGCTTCCTGCACTGTGGCTCGGGACCGTGGACCAGCTGTGTGATTCTGTTCACTGGGACCCTGCTTTTGGGATTACATTCAAACCAGAGCCCAGCCATTGCAGCCCCTTGCTTAGCAGCTACAGTGTCCTCTCATGCTGACATTCAACGTGGACAGACCCTGACACTGCGGTGTGGATGGTCCTACAGGTGCACCATAGCTCCCTCTAGCTTGGATCTGCATCACCTGTGTAAATGGATACATGGTGGATGTAGAAAAGGTGGTGAGCTCGCCCAGGCCTGAGGGGTTTACTTGGACATGAGGTCCAATTTCTTTCGCTCTGTTGTAAAACAGAGATGGGGCTCCAGGACACAGGGGAGTCCCTTCCTATGTATGCTGTGCCCCAATCTGCATCCCTGCTGGTGAAGCTAAGGCCTGGCTCCCTGCCCCTTGCCGACACCTCCACTGGGGCAACTTGATGGGCAGAGGGTTTGGCTGCCCTCTAGGGATGACCGCCTCCTATATCGGAACCCCGAGCCAGGTCCTGGCTGCTCTGCTCCTGATCCGGCTCCCTTCCAATGCACCTGTATTCAGAGGTGTTGCGCATTTATTCCCCATGGCCTTTCTGCTGAGTGTCCTGTCCATATTTCTGATGCATTTCCCAGTGGGCACCGTCTTTATTTATGAAAACTTGCTAAGTGACCATGGACTGAAATCCCTCTTTTCTCTCCATGTGAATGACTTCTTTCTCAAGACAAAAAGCAGCAGGGGAGCACAGGTGCTGGGCCACCCACCTGGGAAGGCTTGCCCTATGCCAGCTGCACTTCAGCAGCCACTTTTGGAGAAGCTGAGGCCAGCAGGGGTCTGAAAATATGAAAGCCAGAGCAGCCCTTGGCCCATTCAGAGGGACTGCAGGCCTTCGTGGCTGCCCTGGTCACCCAAGGGGCCCCGGTTTACCATCAGCACCTTTAGCCCTTGTGTGTGGAGGCCATCGTAAGTAAGTAACCAAGCATCCCAGCTCAGTCATTTTGCTGGGGAGACGGGGAAAAGGGGCTGAAACCCAGAGAAGTCAAGTCACACAGTACTAGGCACCCAGACTGGTGCTCGCGTTTTCGGAGGCAGGGCTGTAAGGCCCCACCCCCACCCCTTGTGCACCAATCAGCAGCTTGGAGCACTTCCAGCCAATGAGGGCCACCGGTATTTAAGAGGGGCGGGCAGGTCCTGCAGCCTCACACCTGAGAGCAGACCTGGCCACTAGCACTTGCGCCACTGATGGAGTCCGATGCTGTCCCCAGCGACTCCTCCTCTCCCTTGGCTTCGGCGGCAGGCCCGTCCAAGCTGCCGGACCCTACCGAGCGAGGTAAGCCAGGAGACCACCATGTGGCCAGGGCTCTCCTGGGCCTTCGTTCTGCCTTTCTCCTCTTACTCTCCCAGCCTAGCCCCAGCACCTGTGCTAGGGGCTGTTGAGTTTAGCTGCCTTTTGGCGGAAGATTGGAAACCATACCAAGGCCAAGTGGAGCCTGGGGGATGAGCCCAGCTGGAGCCTATTTCCTATCTGGGCGGAGGGGGTAGGAGCTGGGTGCCTTTGAGGCCTGACTGCACTTTAGATTTCAAGCTGTGCCCTTATTTTTCAGCCAACAAGCAACTCGAAGACTCTCCACCAGATAGGAGGTTCCCAGGTGAGTGGGTGAACGACACAGATTTCCCTCACGGAGCTCCTGGTCTGTGCACTGCAGCCACTATGCCAGTGCCTGGGCATGGGCCTTAACATGCTGACCAGAGAGCCTCTGCAAGCAGAGGTGAGCAGAGGACATAGCACAGGCAAAGGCACGGGGGTGGCTGTGCTGGTGGAGTGCCTGGGAGTGCAAGTCCAGAGGCTGGGTGAGGGGACTGGAGAAGATGGGCACTGTGGGCTCTGCTCCAAACATCCTGGCATGCAGCAGGCATTGAATAACTGCTGAATGAGGGACTGAGAAGAGAGGAGAATGCCCTGGGGTGGAACTTTCTGGGCCTGGGGCCTGAGGACCCCTCTGGGAAGCCCTGTGCACTGCTGCTGTGGAGGCTCAGACTCCAGCAGAGGACCCCACTCCCTCTGTGCAGACAGGAAGAGACCCCAAGGGCAGAATGAAGTTCCCGATGCTCCAGGGTGCCTGAACTGGGCCTTTCCCAACCCACAGGCTCTACTTTCGCCACAGGCCCTCCCATACTTGGGGATCCTGCTGGCCAGAGGACCGTGGGAGGCCGATGGGATTATGTCTCTCTACTATTTTGCTCTAGACCTAGAATTTCATTTAAAATAGATTGCCCTGAGACTTTAAATTTTACTAGCTGATCTGAGATCGACATTTCCAAGAGCTACACAGAACTTGTATGTCCTGATACAGCCTCTGCACAGGGCATGACTGATGGCTCCATGGGCTCCACAACCCCAGCTCTGAGGCCCATTTGCAACTGTCTGAGTTACTGCGACAACATTCTCCCGTTTAAAGTGTCAAACAAGGCTCAGTGTTTCACAGAGTTGTGCCATATCTCCCTCACGCATGTGGAGTCTTTATCACCCGCATCACTGGTGGTCACTCCTCCATCCCAGCCCTGGCAAGCACTCAGCTGCTTTCTCCAGCATGGGCTTGCTGATCCTGGAGTTTTTGCAGAAATGGGATCATTGATCGATGGCTTTTTGTGACGTGTTTTTTTTCCCCCTGGGCTCCCTGTTTGTAAGGCTAGTCCTGTGGTCATTTGAAGCCCTTCTTTGTTCCTTTTTGGGGCTGTGCAATAGTCCCTGGGTGGGTCTACACTCTCGAGTGGCCTAGAATCCTTTAGTTACTTCATATTATGACAACATCAAAGCAGGAACAGAAGTGGCTCATCAAGTGGCCTGAGCTTCACCACCCCCCACACACATACATGTCCATCACCACTCCCACAACCACCAGCTGGTTTCAGATGATATACAGGCCAGGTGTATCACCTAGTGTGTTAGCAGCCCAGTATTTGTCTTTAGGCATCAGAACATTTAAAAAGTATTTGCAATGCCACGGGGCCATGGGTGCACCTGAAGCAGTCATAGTGTGTCGTCTTTCCCATTTGGCACCTGAGCAGGGCCCTGCCTATACACTCCCCTTGGCAGGGAGGTCCCCTGAAACGGGTTCTCTTTTCACTTGTAACCACCTGCCTGAGCCCCTGGCTATGCCTTACAGAGGTTATTTGGTGTAGGAAATGGGCCTGATTAAGGTGGTGGTGGTTTTTTAATTAATTTATTTGAAAGGCCATGTTACAGAGAGGGTGGTACACACACAGAGAATTTTCTATCCGTTGGTACACCCCCCAAATGGCCTCAATGGCCAGAGCTGGGCCAGTCCAAAGCCAGGAACCAGGAGCTTCTTCTGGGTCTTCCATGTAGGCATGGGGGCCCAAAGACTTGGGGCCATCCTCGTTTGCTTTCCTAGGTTCTTTAGCAGGGAGTTGGATCAGAAGTTAAGTGGCCGGAACTCGAACTGACACTCATGTAGGATGCTGGTGACAACTTAATCCACTGAGCCATAGCACCACAAACCCCAAGTTTGTTTCTTAAAAGGAATAAGGAGTTGTTTCACAGACAAAAGACTCCCCTTCCTTGGAGTCAGCAGCCCACCCCAGGAGCTCCCAGAATGTCCTCAGGAACACCGCAGGGCTCTGTCCCTTGGCTCCCCAGAGAGCTAGGTGGCAGTGGGTGGACACTGGCTTGGGCTCAAGCCACTGACAGCCACTGTGTGCACTGCAGCCCCCCCTGTTCGCAGGCCAAGGGGCAGCCTCACACAGCACCGCAAACCCACGATGCTGCGCATGGTACTAGAGGCGCTGCAGGCAAGTGAACAGCGCCGAGGCACATCGGTAATGGCCATCAAGCTCTACATCCTGCGCAAGTATCCAACTGTGCACAGCCTGCGCTTTAAGTACCTGCTCAAGCAGGCCCTGGCCACGGGCATGAGCCGTGGCCTCCTCACCAGGCCCCTCCACTCCAAGGCCAAGGGTGCCACTGGCAGCTTCAAAGTAAGACCCTGAAAGGAAGGGGTGGGGAGGCTGGGGCTCCTGGGCTTGGACTAGGTCCCACCTGCTGCCTCCACTGGCCTCTCCTCGACTGTCCTCTCAGTGCTTTCGCTCATGTTGCACGACCTCTGGGGTGTGGGGGCGGGGGAGAGCTCTGGCATCTGTGCCCCTCTGGGCTCCCGTCTGTTCTATTGGTGTCCATTTTTGTCCCTATCTGTTGTTCCCAGAGATCAAGGACTGTGTCCACCATGGTGGCTCTGGGTGCTGGGCAGCCACCCCCCCCCCCCCAAAAGCACTTACAGTAGCCATGGATGTCTCCTACCCTGGCACCTCTAAGAGCCACTCCATTGTCACTGCTCCTGGTCAAGAGGCTCTGAGCAGGCATTGTCCCAGGCTGGCCAGAGCTGGGGGCAGCCCTGGCTTTCCTGAACATTCCGTCCATACCAGGATGGCCTTAGGGACCCAGGCACTGGTCTGTTTTGTCCCCACCACACACAGTGCCCCATCTGGCACAGCTGGTGTGGAACGTCCTTTACATATCCTGTGTGGCCCATCACAGGAGACCCCTTCATCTTGTGGAATTCTTTGGCAGGGTCAGATGGATTGGTGGGGCTGGGAGCAAGAGCAGGGCCCCATGTTCTGTGTGTGCTGCTGGGATGGCAGTGGGGAGCCAAGGGGGCCTGAGGTCAGGGAATGCCCTGGTGATGAGCATGCTCACAGCTCCTGATGCTCACACACCTGCTGGGATGTGCCCACTGTAAGGGTGAGAGGAGTGAAGCTAGTGGGGGTCTCAGGGCTGGAGAGGCTTGGAAGCAGCTAGAGGGGAGCAGATGGCTGTGGAAGGGCAAAGTGGTTGGGGCCTTGGAGTGGGGTCAGAGCTGAGAGCCCAAGAGAACCTAAAGGTAGGTGGTCAGTGAGAGGAGGTGTCTTGAGCCACATCCCTTAGGGGTGACTGAATTTCCCCCACACCCCATCCTGGCCAGGGCTTGGGAGGGGTTCTCCTGCTCCACGCTACACAACCCCTGCTCTCTCTCCCACACCTACTTTCCTGCAGTTGGTGTCTGAGCACAAGAAAACACAACCCAGCAAGGCCAGGAAGGCCAGAAAGGGGAAGGCTGGAAAAGCCGGGAAGGCCAAGGAGCCAGTCTCCAAGAAACCCAGAGAGTCCAGACCAGGCCAGGCTGGACAGGCACACAAGAAGCTGGGTGCCGTGGGGAAGGTGCCTCCTAAGCCAGGTGCAGCCAAGAAGGTCCCCAAGAAAGGCAAAGAGGCCAAAGACATGGAGGTCAAACAGGGCCAGGCCAGGAAGGCTCCCAGGGAGTCAAACAAGGCCACACAGGCCTCTGCTGATCCCAAGAACAAGGAGAAACCAAAGGTCAAAGGCCACAGGAAAAGCCAAGGTAAGTGTGTGAAGTGAGTGTGGTGGGACATGGTGATTTCCGGCTGCTCCTGGGATGGCAAAGAGGGTATTTCCTTTCCCAGTGTATTTCCCTGGAGGGACAGAGAACTCTGAATAGCTGAAGGTTAGAGGGTGACGGGGGCAGATATTCTAAGAGTTGTAAAAGGTCAAGGAAACTCATGCAGCTGGAGCCTGACTCATGCCTGAATTGGGGATCAGGGCAGGCTTCCTGGAACAGGTGACCCAGCCAAGAGAAGAACCTGAGCAGAGGCCTGGGCTGAAAGGAGGTGTCATGCTGAGGACCCACCATTCTGTCCGCAGAGGGCGGAGGAGCCACCGGAGGAGGCCGAGACAGCTGGGGGTTTAGGGTTCTAGAAGGTGACAGGGAGTGGTGGTGGAAGGACGCAGACAGGAGACAGCCAGAGGCACTGATGTTTACTAGTGTGTTCTGGCTGCCCTGCAGAGCACGAGCAACACAGTTGCTGAAACCTTAGGAAGGGACAGGTGCAGGGCTGGGTGTTCCCCTCGTGCCTGGCAAGCACTCAAATCAACTGTCCAGGGAATCTCCAATTACCTTGTGCTGGGTGCCCAGGTGTCCTCAGCACCCCAGGGCTCTGGACACAGGGTTATGGTGCCCAGAAACGATGCAAAGAGTGCTGAAGAAGTGTTTCCCACAGGAATCCTGCCTGCCCCTCCGGGAAAGGCCAAAGCTCCCAGGAAAACCAGTGCCGCCGACAGCAAGAGTTCCAAACCCACAGCCAGAAAGGTGGGTGCCAAGGCGGGGAGGCAGTGTTGGGTTTCTTGTAAAGCACAGTCCACCTGCCTCTCTCTGGCCCACCAGCACCTAGGGGAGTTGCCATCCCCACTTCATAAATGAGGGCCTGAGGCTCAGAAAGGCTTAGCCAAAGCCATCCGGAGCTGGCATCTCACACACACACGCACACACACACACACTCTTTCTCTCTCTTTTTCTGTGTGTGTGTGCATGTCTGAGCTGTGTGACTGGCCCAACCCAGCTCTGGCTCCAGTTCTGGTTCCCTCTTGCAGGTCAAGAACAGTGGTGTTGCTTCCCCGACTAAGAAGAAGACAGCAGCCAAGGCCCCTGAAGTGGCAGCAGCCTCAGGGCGTAAGGAGAGGCCCAAAGCCAAGGCCAGCACTTCCACTAAGGGCCAAGGGTCCAAGACTGGGTATGCACACCTGGCTGGGGAGCCAAAGGCTCCCAGAAATTCGAAAAAGCCTGGGCTGTCTGCCAAGGCCTCAGCACCCAAGGCCTCAACATCCAAGAAGGCGAAAGCCAGGAGCTCGGGGCCCAGCTGAAGAGGTGCAGGCCAGCTGTGATTTTATCTTCCACAAAGCATCCCTCTATTTAACAGTGACCTATTTATTAATAAAGGCTCTGCTTCTTTGCAAATGGGTGTTGGTAGAGGCTGTACTTGGCCACTTGGTGCCTTGTCGGCACCTACTGAGTACCGGCTGCTCACCTGACAAGGCAGGTTGGAAGAAGTTAGCAGCTGAGGATTTGGCCCTCAGGATGGACAAGCAGCCCTGGGAGGTGGGTTGATCCCAGCCCTGAGATCTGGGTCTACTGCCAGGAAGAGGAGGTGGCTTTTGGCCTTAAAGGCTAAGTAGCAGGTGCCACACACATGGAGGAGAGCCGGGCCTTACAGGCAGAGGGCCCTGTGTGAAGGTTGAGGTTGGAAGGTGTGGCTGAGACAGGAATGTCAGGGAGAGTGTGCAGAGATGCACCTTGTCTTGGGGGGCAGGGGGAACTGAAGAGGGTCATCACAGGATGTGGTATGTTGAGAAAGAGGTGCTGTGGAAGGGAGCTGAGGCTTGTGGGACTGTTAGTCACAGTACCTTCTGGGGGAGGGTCGGGGCCAGGCAGGCCTAGGAGCTGGCTGATGCTTTGGGGAGAGCAGGAAAGGCGTCTCTGAGAAGGGCCAGGAGACAATGTTGTGGGGAGAAGATTGTGGCAGCTGGCGGCAGAGAGATGTGCAAAGGCCCTGGGGTGGGAGCATGGTTGAAGGCTCAGGCGGCTAGATATTGGCAGTTGTGGAGATGCACCCCTCCATGGTGCCCTGGCTGTATCCGGAACATTCCTCCCATGAGTGACGGAGTCTGAGTTCCTGTCCCTCCAGCTGCTTCAGCTCCCTGCCTTCAGAGATCAGCTACTTTCCTTTTATGTTTTCTGGTTGGTTTTTTAATGTGCTTTCTCTTATAACTCAGCCATCATGCTATGCAGAAGTCCACACAATTGTGGAAAGGATCTGAGGCACCCCAACGTTCAGTCCCCCGCAAGTTCTCTGACCAGTTCGCTCTGACCAGGACTGTGAAAGGTCCATCTTTCAGTGCTAGCTGAGTGGCCCTGGCTACCACCTCGTAGAACAGGACCAGCCTTCCCCACCAGGCCTTGCCCCACCGGCTCCCCGATGATGCACCTGGAAAAGCAGCTCAGGATGGTCTGAGTACTTGGGCCCCTGTATTCACATGGGAGACCTGGAAGAGAGTTCATGGTTCCTGGCTTTGGCTCGACCCAGCCCTGTGGGGAGTGAGTCAGGGGCTAGAAGACCCCACCCTTTCTCTGCTATTGCCTTTCAAAATAAATATTTTAAAAATAAGCCGGGCCTAGCACGATAGCCTAGTGACTAAAATCCTCACCTGAATGCACTAGGATCCCATATGGGCTTCGGTTCGAATCCCAGTAGCCCCTCTTCCCATCCAGCTGCCTCATTGTGGCCTGGGAAAGCAGTGGAGGATGGCCCAAAGCCTTGGAAGCTTGAACCCATGTGGGAGGCCTGGCAGAAACTCCGGGCTCCTGGCTTTGGATTGGTTCAGCTGTAGCCATTGTGGCTGCTTAGGGAGTGAATCAATGGACAGAAGATCTTCCTCTTTGTCTCTCCTCCTCTCTGTATATCTGACTTTGCAAAAAAAATTTTTTTTCTTTTTTTAAAGCCAGCAAAGAACCGAGGGCCAGGTTGGCTGGGAAACTGAGGTGGTGGTCCCTCTGGTCTTGGGCTGCCTCCATAACCGAGTCACTGACAGGTGCTGGAAGCTACTGGCAGCGGTGAATCGGCAAGAGCAATGGTGCTGGGGGTTAATCATCAGAATGAACCATTAGGACAAAGCAAAGTGGAGGGACTGCAGGGGACATGGCGAAAGGGGGAAGCCAGGATGGAGGACAGTGACAGTGAACGCAGGTGATAGTGGCTCTAGTAGGTGGTAGGGGAGGTAAGAGGTATGCTGCTGTTGTGCAAGGAAGCAGGGGTGAAGTGTGACCCCAGCAAGGGGCTGCCTGGATGAGGTCTCTGCCCTCGGGAAGAGGAGATCTGTGCCAGGGAGGGGGGTGGGCTGGAGAGAGTTGAATGGGGGTCAGTGATGGGTCTTGGGAAGGTGAGGCAACAGGTGAACTGAAGCTGACCAAGGAGTTACTCCCTTAGGGACTCTCCCTATAGCTTTGCCTGCCTGTGCCTGTGATGGCTTCCCAGGAGGTGGCCCCAGGAGCATCACGAGCAGATGGTGAGGCTGGCACTTCTCTGTAAGGGCCTGCCTTTGCCTAGCCTGGCAGTGGAGGAGCCGCCTTCCCTGGGTGACACAGGAAGCATTAGACCCTGGTTAGTCACCACCCCCTCCCCCAGGGCATGCAGCCCAGTCTTCCTTGACCCTCAGATGGGGATTCGGCACCTCATCTAGGGCCCACAGCTGCCAGGGCTCCAGACCAGGGCAGGAGGGAGCCCGGGGAACTGGGATACCTACTCCATGCTGGGAAGTGACCCCCGAAAGTGAGGCTGCCCCCACTAGTGAACATATCTCTGCATTTCAAGAAGGAGCCGCATGTTAATCAGACATTAAGACAGGCTGCGGAATACTTAATGACATCCAAAGATGTTCCTGACATATTGGTGCATGGCAGGGGGGAGGGGCAGAATCAGGTGGCAAAGCTGTCTTGTCCTCTCGGATTCTGGTTCTGTTCCTTGGTGCCACCCACATAAGCCCGGGATCTGGAGCCTGGTTTTGGTGCCATCAGCCTTGCCAGGGTCAGCGGCTTCCACTCCCTCCCTGGTGTGTGTGTGCTCCCAGGGCGACAAGTGTTTCATGCAAGAATCACACCCTCCCCTGTGCCAAAAATCCTATCAGTTGAGATGATCACTTCAGCTAGAAAAATCTGTTGCTTAATAAGAAGGAATCAATGCACAGAATAGAAAGTTCCAGAGCTAAAGCAGCTCTCCACCCCAAGCCATTAGGGAAGGAAGCTATTTTTAAGGCGAAAGACTGCTTGCTTTTCACCTTGCCGTTCCGTGCTCATTAATTCTGGAGCTGGTATTTTGTGGGATTCTGTTTAGATTTCACAACTTTTTTTTTGTTGTTCTAGTTCTTGATAAGTGTGTGTCTTGCTGTTTTGCCTTTCTAAAATGAAACCAGTGACTGAAGTTGCTGTGAATTTGGAGGTGGGCTTTCCTGTGGCTGGGGGATGAACATCTTCCCCAGGCCTGGGGCCAGGTGGGTGGGCTGGAGGGGTGTGTGTGTGGCATCCACCACTCCGATTCCTCATTGTCCCACAGGGAATGGTGTAGGGTGACGCTGGCGTTGAAGAAAGTACTAGTTTCTTGTACTGAAAACTGGGGTTCAGGATCCATGTTGTTTAAGGTCAGTGAGAAGTTCAGGACCACTACGTGAAAGTCACTTTTGACCCTCCATTCCTCTGGGGACCACTGTGGGGACTCCAGCTTGAAGGGAGCATAGAACAGAAAGAGGAAGAGCCTGTGTAGCCTGCACCAGGCTTTCCCGCTCCCTTGCTGGGGAATTCCCCAACCTCCTCAGACACTCTATTTTCCCCATCTATAGGCAGGGTCCACAGGACATGCCTCTGAGACCTGTTACAAAGAATAGAGCCCACCCCATGGCAGGCAGCACCCAGCAGCAGGGCTAGCTTCCTGGAGGTTCCATGGGTGCCCGTGGATCGCAGGGAGCACCTACTGTGAGCCAGGCTCACAGCATGCACCTGTGTGTGCAGCCACAGTACCTTACACTTTCTACTCAGCCTCCTGTTCCAAGCTTAGCCAGCTGTCTACAGAAGCCCCAGACCCCATGGCAGGCACCAAGGGTTCCTTCTCCCCTCCCCCTGCGCAGCACTCCCCCGCATCTTAGGACAAAGGCCGGACGGAGCCCACAGCAGGTTTTCCCCATCAGACTTTTATTATAAAGAAATTTCCAGAGAGTCCTGCCCCTACCAATCCTGCTCCAGGGTAGGGGTGAGGGGGACTGCGAATCAGGCCAGCACTGGCTGGGGGACCGCAAGAGGGCCCTTGGGGGCCAATGCTGCAGAACGGGGCGGGGAGAGCTTTCTCAGGGTGCGGAGGGTCTCTGCCAGGCAGGCCACTCCGGAGCAGCCATTTCCAGTGTTGCATCAGGTGGGGGAGCCCTGGGGGCCCCTCCCCAGGTCCTCTGCAGGTGGCAGCTATTCACAGTTGGCGCGCAAGAAGGGTTGGTTTTTTTTTTTTTTTAATATATAAAAGCTTTGTTTTTTAAAAAACAACAGTGACAACAAAAAGTGGTGCTATCTTTAGAAACACTTCCAGCAAGTTTGAGTAGCCCAGCTACAGCCTTGGTGCATCTCAACCCCTCCCCCTCCCGGAGGTCAGCAGCCTCCCACCTCGGTGCCAGCCCCTCTCCCTCCATCTCTTCGGCCCCCTGCCTCCTCTGGGGCAGTGAGCACTGCCTACTCCACCAACACCATCCACCCGTCTGCCCACTGCCAGGGGCCCCTCTGGGGGCAGGAAGTGGAGCAGGGTGTATCAGGTGGCTGAAGCAGAAACTGATGGTGGGCTGGCTCAAGGAGGCCTCCCCTTGCAACAGTGTGGATGAGGTAGTGTTTCTGGGCCCAGCGATCTGTTCTCCCCATTGTACACCCACCGGCCACCCCTGTGCTGGTGGACAGGGGGATCCGCACCAGGAACTGGCTGTGGCATTCAAAGTTCCAGCCCAGAGGCTCATCCGGGGGCAGTTGGAGGGGATGGAGGCCTCTGCCTGGCTCAGGAGGGGCCCCCTCTTGTTCCTGCCTGTCCCAAGCCCTTGCTGCTGGTCCCTTCCCAGCTTGAGCCAGAGGCACAGGAAATCAAATACAATGGGGCTGGGGTTCCGGGTGGCAGCAGCAACAGCAGCAGTGGCTCGACAGGCTCCTTTCCAGGTGTGGCTCAGGCCTCGCTGTAGCACTCATAGATATTATCCTCCATCAGGGCCACCACCTGCTCAAACTTGTGCTGTAGCTGTGTCCGCCGGGCCGTGGGGTTGGCCTCCAGGGCCGCCATGATCTGCGGGCAGAGCAAGCA
Organism: Ochotona curzoniae; assembly: GCF_017591425.1. Taxonomy (NCBI): domain Eukaryota; kingdom Metazoa; phylum Chordata; class Mammalia; order Lagomorpha; family Ochotonidae; genus Ochotona; species Ochotona curzoniae. The sequence continues at coordinate 6,327,734 of NW_024466607.1, forward strand.
GGGGTCAGTAGGGCATAACACACGACCCCATTGTCTAATGCCACCACCGCTGGAGACCGGCCCTAAAGTCCAAGGGTCCCTGGACACCGGGGGAAGGCGCCTGGGAGAACGCAACTGGATAGGGCGGAAGCGGAAGCAAAGAGCTGGCATGCGCGCCAGGTCGCTCACCTGAGGACGATATCGCTTGGCGTATTTATAAATCTCCGCCATGGCCACGTTGGTGTTGAACTCATTCTGGTATTTCTAGGAGAGGCCAGGAGGGGAAAGCTGCCGTCACCTCAGGTGGCTCAAACTCAAGCTGTCACGCAGGCGGAGCCATGCACACCCCCAGGCACCCAAGCCCTGTGGGTGGAGATGGCTTCCCTGGCCTAGAATTCCCACCCGCCACAGCTCAAGGAAACCCCACCATGCCCTGCTTTGCTGCTCCGGCATCCAAGCTGCAACACCCCCAGAGGCCGCCCGGCAAGGCCCCAGAGGCGCACCCGCGACTCCTCGGCCAGGTGAGCGTTCATCTCTTGCTCGCTGAGCGGCGTCATGTCCTGGATCTGCTTGTAGTAGCGCTGCACGATCTTGCGGTACTCGGGGATCTCTTTGGCATACAGGAGCTTGTTGGTTGGCGAGTCCTGGGCCGAGAGTGGCACAGCGAGATGCTTCAGGCCTGTTCTGTGGCTGAGCCTGCCTCCTGACTGTCTGGTCCTAAGTGTCCCCACATGGCAGCCTTACTTGGTTTTTTGGGGGCTGTCAATGACCTGCAGGAGGACCTGGTTCTTCTAATCTAGGGGAAAGCGCGCTGGGGACCCACCAGATCTCGGTTGCTCGCACACAGCTGGTTCTGTGTACATCCTGGCTAGGGTTGTGGGTGTTGGGACGGTTGCTGGCTTCCGAGGCCACAATGTGCTAAGTAGCTGCCTGGTCCTAGTTGGTCACTGGTCATGGGTGTCCTGCTTTCTGAGACTGTGGAAGCCAAGGCATTTCTCTTTCTCGAGGTCTGTCTCTGTGATTCACGTGCTCAACGCGCCAGGAGCCATTAGGTCTAATGATGCGATGTCTTTCAGGTGCACTGCATCACTGCCCTTCCCCTGCCGGCCTGAGGCCTGCCTGCCTCCCACACAGCACTATACTGGGCCTCCACACACCTGGCCATGCAATATCACCATTCAAGGCTGGTGCCGTACACACCTGAGGCAGGTGCAGCCAGGGTCCTGTGACACCAAAGTTCTGGCTATAGGTGCCAGGTTCTGGGTGTCTTCCCATATTTGAGCAACCCCACTGGCACCTGAACCCTTCTACCCCATCCCCTACATCCCTGGGGTCCAGGTTGCCTCCAGCAGCACAGCTGACCTTGCCTAGCTGTAGGTCAGAGATAGAGCAGGCGTCGATGAAGGCTTGGGCGATGACCGACAGGCAGGCATCGATGTGGTCTGTCTTGTCAATGTCAAAGACGAACTGGGGGTTTTTCAGGATGTTCACCCAGAAGCGGAGGGGAAGGCTAGCAGGGAAGGGGAGAAGAGGAAAAAATGCTAAGTCCTGGGGGTAGTGGAGCAACAGGGGAGAGGGCAGCTGAGGGACAGAGAAAGAGTCCCACTGGGCAGTGCTGGCTTTGCCCCTGGGGCCCATGGAGCATCCTGGATGTGGCTTTCAGAATCCTGGTTTGCTCCTCCCTGGTGGCTGATGGGGCACGGCTGGGAGCTGGGGCTGCAGAGGGGCTGGCACCAGGGCCTGGCCAGTCTAGCCTCCTTGCAGCCCTGTCCCTCGTGGGGCCTCCAGGGAGCTTCAGGCCAGGTCCTGGTTCTCATTAGCAGCCACCCCCACCCCACTCACATCCAGGCAGGGCAGCTCCTCCTCCAACCGTGCCGGCAGCAGGAGGCCCAGCAGCGCCAAGCAAAGGCAGGGCTAGGTGGGTGGGGCCTGGATGCTTGCCCTTGGCCTTGGGAGGCCAGGCAGAGTTGCTGACATCCTCCAACCCCTCCCCTCAGGGCCACCAGTGACTCAGCAGCCTTGGCCCCCATAAAGACCCCTAAGCCCTGAAAAGTACCCGCAGCTGGCCAGAAAATGCTGGTGAGTGGCATTGTTTTCTGAGAGCTGGGCTGCACTTTGTACCCACTTCTTGGCAGGACCCACGACCCCAAAAGCTAAGCTGTGCCTTCAAGGAGGGGCTGCGGGGCCGGCTCTGGGGTTGCAGTCACTCGGGGCTGCTTCTCTAGGAGCCTCAGTCTGGGAATTGAGGCTGAAGGTGCTGCCCAAGTTGGCAGGAGGGAGAACTGCAGTGACTGCCCCACTTAGAAGATGTGTGGGCACTGGGTGACCTCCTTCCAACAGTTCAGGTGGGGAGAAGCTGAGGCAGAGCAAGGTGAAGGGTCACCAGTGGGAAGAGCCAAGCAGAGCCTGAGTGACCCCGGTGTGCACCGGGCACAGCCCAAGCCGCTCACACCTGTTGGTCTTCCAGATGTGCAGGGTGTCAGGGTCTGAGATCCCCCGCTTCTCGGCCTGCTCCTCCAGGAAGTCAAAAAAGTACTTGACAGCCAGTGGGGGCTTGTCTTCCCGGATGCTCAGAATGGCTTTGAAGAGATCATCCAGAAACTTCTGCAGAGTGCCCTGTGGGGGGTGCAAGGTTAACCCTGTCAGCCCGTGGCCACACAGAGAGACCAGGTGGGCACTCATGATGGGGTTCATGAAGCCCATCGTGCTTAGGCTGGTGAGTGGGGCTGCTGTGTGACATTAGGCTGGTCCCCTAACTTCTCTGTGCCTCAGTTTTCTGGTCTGGGAAGTGGGTTAGCAGAAGCTACCTCATAGGGGTCCTTCCAACACTGGGGCACAGCATAGGGAATGGTAGAGGCAGACCACAAGCTGTAGCTACTGACTGTGCCACCAAGCCATGAGACGTGGGACACTGCTGACCCTCTGCTGTCCCCGCCTATTACACAGGCCATGCCAGAAGCTGTCCTCAGCCTCTCACCCCAGAGCTCCTCCAGCACCCCAACCGCCTCATTGCCAGGGGAGGCCAGGCCCACCTTGGTGGACAGCAAGCGGGTCAGGTAGATCTCGGGGAGCACCTTCTTGCGGTGGCTCTGCCGGTGGGACTTCTTGGGCTCCGCCAGCTCATCCGTGGGCAGCACCTGAGGGCCCAGCCATCCCCAGGGGAGGTTTAGTCCTACACCCAGAGCCAGCCAGCTCTTCCCGAGCACCTGGGTCCCTTTGAGAGGGTGTCCCATCCCTGCTCCCCAAGGCACGCCTTTCTCAGGGCCTGGGAGGACTTTTCCCAGAGGCCCAGGGAGGCAGCAAGCCAAGGCCACGCCCAGAGAGGGGCTGGCTCCCTGGGGCTGGAGGCCGGGCACTCACCAAATGGAAATACTTCTCTGTATCCAAGTCTTTCACTGCAAGAGGAAAACACACGCGATAAACAAACAAGGGAGAGGAGGAGGGTGGGGGAGGGACATGGTCAGAGAAACAGAGAGCAAAGGACAGACTCAGAGACGGAGAGATGCAAAGAGAAGTGGGACAAGGAGAGGCACGAGGTTCAGGAAAAGTGGGGGGTGGGGTGGTTGGGTGGGCAGAGCGACTGCCTTCACGCACCCCACAATGCCCAGAGCCTACTCTCAACCTCAGGGGAGAACCCCAAGACCCGCAGGAGCCCAAGCCTCTGGGCTTGGCAGTTCAGCCCCAGGGCGTCTGAGAGCCTAGCCCAGATCCCATCTGGGTTTGCCTGGCCTCCACCGCCGGCCTGGCCACTGCCCAGACCCCCTGGAACAGCAGGCTGCCCTCCTGGGAACTCTCTCCAACAGGAGATAGACTTGGGAAGGCCTGGCTGCAGGCCCTATGCGAGCAGCGCTGGGTCAGAGGAGGCTAACCCAGCCCCAAGCCTCACCAAGGAGGCCTCTGCCCAGCCCTGTCCTGCCCTTCTGGAGCCATAGTTTCCCCACTGGGGCTGCTGACCCAGGCATGGGATGGAAAATTCAAATCCCACCCCCCACCGCCACCGCCTTGCCAGTTCTGCATGGTGCTACCTCGGCCCAGCGAGTTGCTGTCCTTCTTGTCCGTTAGGCTCATGGCCAGGGAGGCACCCTCGGGGATCTGAGAGGAGAGGAAAGGCCAGGTCAGAGGGCAGAGGTTGAATGGGCAGGGCAGCACAGGGCGCGGGGGTTGGCATACCACACCTTGTAGTGGGCCAGGGTATTGAGCTTCTTGCGGCCGTCCTCCACCACTGAAGTGTCGTCCAGATCCCGCAGGATGTAGCTCTGTGTGCTTGAGGCAAACCACTCTGGGGTGCGGGGAGGGAGGCAAGGGGCCAAGTCAGGGCCCAGGACAGGTGTGGGCTCAGCCTACCCTGAGGGAAGGCTGTAGCTCTCTTCTCTGGTACTTTGTCTGTACCTCAGTTACCCAATCCATAAAATGGGGAGGTGGAAAGACTAAGGGAGAAGGCATGTGGGGGGTTGTCTAAACTGAAGGTGTCGGGAAGGGAAGGCTGGAGTGGGGACCCGGAGTGGCTGCCCAGCAAAGCCTCTTTCCACAAGCCAGCCCAGTGGGTTGCCGGGAGGTCTCTGTTCCTTGTGGACAACATCACACCTGTCTGCTCAACCTAACAGCCCTCTGCTTGCACGGGGGCTGCACCCAGTGACTGGCTCAGGAAAGGCCTGTGGGGAGCAGTGGCCCCAGCGTCCTGTCTTAGCAGGACTTCAATGTGTGGAGCAGAATCCACTCCCATGTGCTTTCTGCTTTTGCCTGTGGTTTGTGCACACCCCGGGACCTGTCTTCTGCAGACAAGGATTTCTTCATCTGATCATTTCAAAGAGTCCCAGGTCTGGAGTGAAGGGAGCGACCCTACTCTGAGACGCCCCGCTCACCCACCCACCCAGGTCGACGTCCTCTGCGCGTGGCCATTGTGAATAGGGCACGTTCTTGCAGAAGGCTTCCAGAATCTTCTCCTTCACCTGCGTCAGTGTGTCAGTGTCCATGGCCCGCACGCTCAGCGAGTCCATGCCACAGCCCTGGAAGGACACGTTCAGGTTCTGCAGGAGAGAGGGGAGCCAGAGGGGGAGGTCAGCGAGCCATGGCCACGGCAGCCATGCATGGGCACCCAGGACCACCCAAGCTGCCACCGACAGCGCCCGGCCTGCTCACTCGGGGCTTGGCCTCGATGTTCTCGCGCAGCAGCCACTCCTCGTTGAGTGTGTAGCGGGCCTTGCCCGTGATGGCGTCAATGGAGCCCTTGTTCACCTGCTGCTTGATGGCGCACAGAAGCAGGAAGAACGGCTCCCCAACTGTTTCCTGGGGTACAATGGAGCTGTCAGGGACCAAGGCCCAGACTCCCCACTATTCCCAGCCCCCACTCCAATGCCTGCAGGCTGTCTGTCCTGTTCCCTCTTGGAACTGCGTGGCCTCTCGAAGGACCCTGTGCCATCTGCACTGTGTGCTTGGGGCAAGGAGGCTGCCCAGGGTTGCCCAGCTGGACTTGAAATCCATGTCCACTTACTCGTACTTTGTGGGGGCCTTCTGGCATGAAACCAAGGAGGAGGGACCCGTATGCAGACGTGGCCTCAAGTGACCCAAATCCCAGCCTGACCAGGTGGGGGTGGAGGGGCAGCTCACACCCTGTTCCTGCCCACCCCTGGGTTCAGCAGGGACTGAGGGCTGTCAACTGCCCCCAGGGATTTTCACGGTTATGGTAGAGCAGGTGGTCCACACGATCCGCTTACTGTGGACATTTAAGTGAAACCGTGAATTGTTTTAAAGAGGAAAACCCATTAAGTGTGTGAGGCCGATTTGGCAAAGAGTGAAGTGAGCCTGCCAGCCTTATCCCAAGCCAATGCTCTGGGGTGAGAGAGGGCATGCCTGCTTTCTAAAGGCCTGCCTGGAGCCACACGCAGAGACTGGGGGCCCAGGGCCAGACTCATGGCACCCACAGAGTCCCTGCTGCAGCCCTGATGGCCCAGAGGGAGGCAGCTGGCAGGAGAGCGGAGCACCAAGCACTGGCTCCCCTCCCAGGCCCAGCAGTGCTCCCCATTACCCATGTCTAGGAGGATCCACCAGACAGCACAACCCAGAGAGGGCAGCAATACCCCCAGGGCCATGTGACCAAGCTGTGTCAGAGCCAGGATTGAGCCCAAGATATGTGAGGCCCTGGTTCTGAGCTCTAGCCAGGCCTCTGCCCTTCTCCCCTGATGGCCCCTGGCCTGGGTCACCAGAGGGTAGCTGGGGGTGAGCTGGGACCGGAGGCTGGAGTGTCCCGTTTGACAGAGGCAGATACAGCAGGCCCTGACCGCAGGTCCACTGTCCTCGCATTCCTAGGCCTTCCTTCAGGTCCTTCCATGAACACTGCCCTTCCCATCCACTGCCCACACCGTGCCTGGGCTGAGCACCTTCCCCAGCCCCTCCCTAGCTTGGCAACACTATCTCCAGGCATCCCCACTGGACTGCCCAGCCAGGCGCAGGGCCACCTTGGGTATGTAGCATCCCCCTCTGCGTATCTCAGTGTCTGGGGCCGCCTCTCACCTCCCTCCTGCTGAAGCCACAAGGGTATCCAGGACAGGGCCAGGTCTGCTCTCCCTCCTGCACCCACAACAGAGGCTCAAAGATGGCCCAGCAGGGGCAGCCTCTGTTCTGTCCCGAGGGAGCTCTGAGCCCTTTGCTGTCAGCCTGCCGTGCCTGCTGGGAGCCTCAGTTTCTCCGGGCATGTCCCAGCCCATCCCTCACCCCCACCATGGCAGTCTCTTTCGGGGCCCTCACAAGCGGCCTCACCCGCAGGCAGCTGTACATGCAGATGGACATCCAGTTGGTGAGCATCTTTTCCACCACTGACTCGGTGCGCCGCAGCATGAGCTTGGGGTTCTTGGCGGCCGAGGCGTCGATGAGGTCTACCAGTAGCTCCTTCATGATGCTCGTGTAGTACTCAAGCTTGCCATGCAGTGCAATGGTCAGCAACGAGGCCAGACTGCACCTGCAGGCAGCAGCTGGCATCAGCACTGGCACCCCTCGATGGACACCTCATCAATGTTGCCGTCAAGCCCACACATGTGCCTGGAGGACCAGCTCCTGTAAATGGGCTGAGTGGGCTGGAACTTGCCTGGCTCAGAAGTACCCTTTGCTGATGCCCACAGCTGCACCCTGACAAGAGGTGCATGCCGTGGGCATCCAGGCCTGGCACAGGCGGGAAGAGGAGACAGGGCACAATGCCAGGAAGTGCAGCTGCCGAGACAGTGGTGATTTGCAAAAGCCACAGCCTTAGGTCCTTGAGGTCTGGCAGGAGGATGTGGGCCCTGCCTTCCACCCAGGGGCCCCACCGAGGGGCTGACCTGTCGCGCACCGCGAAGTCCTTCTGCTGCTCCAGGGCGTGCACGAAGACAACGAGGAAGTGCTTATTGCTGAGCAGCGAGGAGAACAGGCTGATGCCCTCCTCCATGTTGGGCCTGCAGCTCTCTGGGACCTGTGGGAGCAGTTGCTGGTGAGGAATTCAAAAGGGCCCAGGAACCCTGCCTGGCTACCTGGATGCCTCCTGGGATGGACAACTCACTATGTATCCCAGGGGCAGTGCCTCCTGGCTCCCTGTGCCTGGGAACCATGGCTTAGCTGCATTGAACAGTGGTGCCCAGAAACGAGTCAGGGTAACCCAGCATCTCCGTGTGGTGGTCTTTCATCTTCCATTCTCTCAGCAGCAGGGGGAATGGGCCCCAGTGGGGTAGGGGTCAGCACTGATAACACCTTGAATATCTACTGGGATGGGAAGCTCACTACCTTCCAGGGACAGGTGCCTCCCAGCTCCTCACTGCTGAAGGGCTGAAGCAGCTGGACAGAGAGGCCCATGGTTGCTCTTTAGCAGCCCGGTGTATGTATGGGGTACTCACCTTCCATTCGCCCAGCAGTGGGTGGGTCTCTTGCACCGGGGAGCTACCCTGGGGAGTGAGTAAGGGTGGGAAGGCAGGATTTAACACTCTCCATAAAGAAAGGAACCTAGCCAAAGGACCCCAGACTCTCAACAGACCGAGAGGGGCACCAATCTGGGTTGGGAAAATCTCCATAGCAACAGAAGCAGAGGGCCAAGCCTAGGGGCCTGTGGAATGGTATGGGGGGCTTTCCTAGAAGGCTTCTAGAGGGGGTCGCACACAGAGGAACCAGCGTGAGGCAGTGCAAGATGGCGCAAGGCTTCAGTGGATGCAAAAGCAGCTCAGTGTGTGTGGGGAAGCTGAGGCAGAGTGGCTGAAGAGAGCCAATGTCTGGGTTCATGACAACCAGTGTGGCTCGACATGGGCTGCTAGCTTCTGCTGTCAAATGGGGAACCGTGTGGACAGGGAGGGTCCTGACCACAGTACACATGCCCCTGGAACTCAGGAGGAGTGGCACAGCACTATGCACAGCAGGAGGAGTCGTGGAGACCAAGAGGAGCCTGCTTGGGCAGGGACCCAGATGTGAGAGGTGGCAGAGAATTTGTGGACTGGGATCCCTGATCCCTGCCACAGTGCAGAGAGAAATGAGCCCAGCACCGCAAAAAGGAGACAGGGGGCAGCAGCTGTCTTCTGTGGGTGGGCAGTCAAGCATCAGTTTGCAGGAAGTGGCAGGAGACACTGGGCCCCCCTCCCTTGGCAGGCAGGGCTGTTGAGGACAGGTGTGCAGGTTCTGCCCTGCTCAAGGCCGACACTGCACGGAAGTACACTGGAGGCTGGCCCAGCCCTGTGAGCTACAGGCATGGGTTCCAGGGCTGACCTTGGGGAAGAAGGTGCGGGTCACGAAGTGCTTGTACTCCAGGAAGGGGATGCCCTGGCTGCGGTTCAGCTCCTTGGTTAGGTCCGTCATGTCTGTCTGCAGTTCTGCGAAGCCTGGCAGCAGGACGGGTGGGCGGGCAGCCGTGAACAAACCAGGGTAGACAGGCCAGCCTGGGCCAGCCCTGCCCCTGGGCCCCATGCCAGCTAGCTACCTTTGCGAATCTCCTCGCGGATCTGGGACTCCATCTCCTCCATCTGCAGCAGCGTCTTCTGCCAGTAGCGCTCAGCTCGGCGGCTCTTGGTGCAGAAGACAAACAGGGCTGCGGGCAGCAGAGTGGCAGTCAGGCACACATGCCCTGCGGGAGCCAGGACCACACCTGCTGCATGTGGGGGCCTCAGCACCTCTGGGCAGGAGGTAGATGGTCACTTCCAGCCGTGGGTTGCCCTAGCCCTGGCACAGTGCCTGCAGGGCAAGGGGCTTAATGTCTTATGCTTAGCAAAAGGATGAGGGAAAACTGGCGCCTGTGGCTTTCTCCGGGTGGGAGGCTCAGAAATGATGCCTCTGTGTTCTTTTTGCTTTTCTGCATCTTCTAATCCTCCTACATAAGCAAGTGTCACTTGTGAATTAATGAACTTTACAAAGCAGTGTTTATGGAATGGGTGGGTGGTACTTGGCTCAGCCGTGAAGTCACTGGCTGGGACCCCTGGCCACTCCTGGGTTTGAGTCCTGGCTCCTCTCTGGATTCTAGCTTCCTGTTAATGTGCACCCAGGGAGGGAGCAGATGATGGATGAAGGGATTGGGCCCTTGTCACCCATGCGGGGGACCCAGGTTGAACACCTTGTTCCTGTCTTTAGTCTGACTCAACCCTGGCTGTTGTGGACATTTGGGGAGTGACCCAACAAATGGAAGACCTCTCTGTCTCTCTCTCTCTCTCAAATGAATGCATTTTTGGAAAAAGCAATATTTATATTAAAATCTCTATCTAGGGTGGGGGCAGGAATATTTGTGAACATAGGCATTCCCTAGGATTATTAGAAAAGAAACTGGAAGGAAATGTTAAAAAAAAAAAAGACCCACAGAATGTTAATGATGGATATTTTTTTCCTTTTATTTTCTAGTAATCCCCTAAATTTTCCTGCATTGAATATACTTGTGTTTTATCAACAGCTTTATTGAAACATGCACATGGCATGTAATCGGTCCACTTTACACGTGTAATCCCATGGTGTGTCCTGTGCATCTGTCAGCACTGGTCCACTTGCCCTGAGAAGGCCTGGGCCCACTAAGCAATCCCTGCCGCCTCTCCCTCCCTGGGGCTCTGCTCTCCATCCCTTGGGTTTGCCTCAGCCTGACATTTCATGTAAATAGAGTCCTACTGGTTACAGCCCTCCATTTTGGCCAAGTCACTCAGTATGGAGTCCAGGGCTCCCCTGCACTGCAGCTTGCATGAGCCCCTCACTGCTCTCTGTGGCTGATAGGCTGCTGCGTGGAGAGACCAGAGCCTAGTTCCATTAGTCAGCTCTGGCCTCTGGCTCATCAGTGCCATGTGCACAAGCTTCTGTGTGGCTGCGTATGTGTTCACTCTCATGAGCAGGTCCACGGGGTGGAACTGCAGATCTCTGTGTTTGAACCCCTTGGGAGCTATGCTGCCTGACATCTCTCCCTCCCACCTCTCTGCCACACTGGGTACAGCGGTGTCCCCGTGCCACATGCTCCCTTGGCGTCCCTGTGCCACCGCCAACCTGCACGATTTACAGGAGCTCCCGACCAAATGGATCACAAGGGTCCTGAGGTCTACCTGGGCCCTCCCCCTCTGGGCACCTGAGCTGTCCCCCACTCCAGGCCCAGTTTGTCCTACTTGCCAGTCTTCAGAGGGGCATAAGCCCAAAGGGCAGGGCTCCTTACCCACCACGGAGAGCAGGAGCAGGACACTGCAGATGACAATGGACACAATGATGGCCGTCTCACTGCCCCCCAGCTGCAGCGTGGCGAGTGTCTGGTTGAAGTTCCCTACCTGGATCTGTACAGACGTGTAGGGAAAGGGTTGTAAAGCTGTGTGGCCTGGGGCAAGTCACCTCACATCTCTGTGCCTCCTCAATAACCCACAAATCTCATGGGGCCAGGGGTAGCTCCCTGACCTCAGTCGTGGGCCTGGCACAGAAGTGGGACTTGGTGCCAGGACCTGTACCTACTGCAGCCTGGGGCAGCAGCAAAGGAGCTGGGCAATTACTGAGGTCTGACTGATGTCCCCATAGGTTTGCAGGACTCTCTTGGGATCAAAGAGGACAGGGCCAGGGGCTGCAGGGTAGGTGAGAGGGCACTGTCTGACACAGAGGTCCTGTGAGGGAGTGAGCCCCCTATCCCAGGAGGCATGCAAGTAGATGGGTCCTCTCTGTTCCCCACCCCTCAAGGACTCTCCATGGTGATTGGCAATCCGGACTGCAGGTGAGACCCCCAAGGGACGGCAGCAAATCCTCCTGACTTCTCCAAATCCATTCAGGAGGAAGCTGGCCACTGCCTTTGAGCTATTAGCCCCACAGGTCAGGTCCAAAGGCCCAACAGGCAGGCTGCTCGTCTACCCTGCCCACTCACCGTGATGGGCAGCTGCCCCTCAGCTGTGCCCAGGGACTCATTGACGGAGCAGTGGATGACTCTGTCCGAGATGATCTGGATGTCGCAGGCCACCTGGCCTATCTTGACCCGGTACTCGTGGCTCTCAAGTCCCAGACTGTCCTGCTCCTTCTGTGGTGACAGGGAGGCTCGTGGAAGTGCTGGTGAGGGGGGGCCATCTGCTCGCTCCTGCCCACCCCCCGCCACAGCAAGTGCTCACATGGATGACAAGGGTGAGTGGCTCCCCAGGGTGATGCTTGATCCACTTCTCCCTCTTGGCCGTGGAAAACTGGGGGTTGGGCAGGTAGTCCAGGCGGAACCTGCGGCCACGCCACGCCTCCCCAGGGTCCAGCAGCTCCTCAGCCACTGCCGCCTCGTCTGTGTAGGCCCGGCCGTTGATGAAGAAGTCCACTGGTGCCGACGCGTTGCTCAGGGCCCCAGGTGATGGGCAAGTGATGAGGGTGGAGTTGAGAACCTTGCAGAGCTGGAATGAGCAGACCAGGAATCAAGGCTAGGGTCATGCCCAGCCCACATGCCCCATGCCCATTCGGCTCCCTGGGCCCTCACCGTGGGCTCCCGGCCAATGTGGTGCACAGCCATGGACACATTCTGCACCATGTGGAAGCGTTCACCGGCCACCGTGATGGTCCTGCCGCCGCTGTGGAGCACAGAATTCCAGTGAGCCCCCAAGGCTGTCACCACCCTCTCTCCCCCCAGTCCGGCCTGGAGGGGCTGTGTGGGCCCGGGTCTCACCTCACCGGGCTGCGGCGGGGACTGATGGCTGTGATGACTGGGTTCTGCATGTACCAGAAGGTCAGGTTGCCGTGCACGCAGCCCCGGCGCTCAAAGCGAACACACACTGGCACGGGGACTGCCAGGGCACCAGCAGGCACGGTGCAGGTAATGCTGGTGTCTGTGCGCCTGTGGGGACAGGAGGCTTTGTCAGCAGGGGCCTCCCACCCCACTCAGCCACCGCCAGGAACCCCACACTTCCTCAGTCTCAGCTTTATCTCCTGCCCTCTTCAGCGGAAGTTAATGCCCGGACAATTCCCTGTCTCCACTGCCACACCCTTGCTTGGGCCAGTTTATTGTCACTATTGCTGTTCTTACCACCAGGGAACCTGAGGCTTAGAGAGAGAAAAGGCTTAGCTAAGCCGACTCTGCCAGTAAAGGTTAGGCGATGGCTGTGGCAAGGATGCACCCCAATTCCAAGCAGCAGGACAGCCTGGGCCCTGGGGCTTACGTGAGCTCTGTGCAAGGATCTGAGCTGTTCACCAGGACCTGGAGCTCAGAGCCCACGTGGAGGTCGCTCCCGTGGATGGTGATTCTGGTACCCCCTGCCTTGGGGCCCACTTCCGGTTCCAGGAACTGGACCTGCGGCAGCTGTGTTGAGGAAGGCAGGATCAGGCTTCAGCCAGGCCCTCCCCTCCGCTGCCAGGTGCGCATGGTAGGGCTGGCCGGTGGTAAAGGCCGCAGCCTCCCTTACCACGTATGAGAAGCGTTCCCGTGACTTGCCCTCCTTGGAGGCGTTCACGGTCACCACATCTGAGAAGACCCCTGGGGCTGGGCCTGTGGCACACACAATCCTGCGAGAGGCAGCTGTGGTTAGTGGGGTGCATGAGAACCCCAATGGTGGCCCCCACTACAACCCTATCAGCTGGGGGAGGCTAGGCTGAGGGGCCATCCCAGCCTACAAGTCTCCCACCATTCTGCAACTCCAAGACAAGAAGGTCTGGCATCTGGTCACCAGGCCCTTGCTGGGCTAGCTGACTGACAGTTTCTTGTGTGTGCTGACTTCTGGCTTCCTGGTGGGGGATCCCGCTGTCCCTGTCCACAGCAATGGCCAGAGACCCTTGATGCTTAAAATGCCAATTATTTCCTTCAGAGAAAGGCTTATGTGGAAGAAGAGCTGGGTAAGGGGTGCAGAGTGTATCAGTTGGGAGGGTGTGTGTGGGAGCAGGGACAGAGATGCAGCCATCTGGGTAGGTGGGGGGCCCATCACTCACTCCTCTGACACCATGTATCTGTCAGCCAACGGCTCACAGGCCACGCTGCCAATCCACACGCCCTGGGCCACGTCGCTGAGCCGGCGACCCAAGTTCCTGCCACGGATGGTCAACAGGGTCCCGCCGTCCAGGGGGCCACTCAGGGGCTCAATCTGTGTCAGGTGACCAGAGAGAGGGGTGAGTAAGGTCCTGAGGCCAGGCTGCCCACCCATGGTCACACGCACCAGGAGACAGGTCCTCACAGACACACTGCACAGACTCGGGGAGCTCTGGGCCTGCTGGTCATCTGGCAGTGGGGTGCCTGGCTTGCCAGAGAAGAGTATGGGTGCCTTAGCCCCCAGAAATCCAGAGATGAAGAGGAGGTCACCATTAGGGTCTTGTGGTCAGCTGCCAGTGGCCATGTCTGACCACATGCTCCTGTACCTGGGCTGGAAGTTGCCTGGGCAGAGTACCTGACCCAGGGTAAACTAGTATTGAGTTCTTTCCTGAGATTTTTTTTTTTTTATCTTAATTAAAACAGAGTCTCGGAATTGGTAGTTGTTAGCGACCCCAGTGATAACCAGTGGGCAGGGTTTCCTTGGCTTCTCTGTAAAAGGGAGAGGTGTGCCAGCGCCAGCACCTCCTCTACCCCCATGCCAGTACCCCTGCCCTATTGGTCTTCTCCCAAGGCTCCAGCCACCTCTCCCACTGAGCATGTGAGGTGGGTCACTCTGTTCATAGGTGAGGTGGCACCCACATACTTCACTCCCATGTCGCAATTGCAGGGGTACAATGGTCTCCGTGGGGGTGCTTACTGCGCGGATCTCGGGAGCAGGGCAAGTGCCAGGTAGGGGCTGCAGGGGCCCCCGCAGGCGGCAGCCGTCATTCCAGACACACAGGTGACCCAGGTCCTCGCGGCCCAGGCACTGGGAGCAGTCGGGGCTGCCCATGGCACAGTTGTAGACTTCGACTAGGGAAGACACAGGGGGCAGGATGAGCCAGTCACCCCACACAGCATGTGCCTGCAGACCTGCCAGCCCTCTTCCGGCCCCCAGGCCCCAGCTCCCATTGGGTCACCCCATCAGAGGCAGGTGCTGACTCAGAAGTGAGAACCCCATGGGGTTCTGTGCCTGTCCTCACCTCCCTGCTGTCCTCATTCCGTGGTTCTACAGCTCAGCCCCATTTTCACACAGGAAACTGAGGCTCAGAGAGGGACAGTGACTTGCCCATGCTCACTCAACCTGTGTGAGGCACGGCTGGACCTCATGGCAGGACTGCACGGGTCTGTTTGCCCGTAGTGTGGACTCCAGGATGCTGGGGGAACCATTAGGCAGTGTGGACTCCAATGAGGGCACTATGGCCTCTAACCCTGGATGGGCCCAATAGGCAGCACAGGATAAGACAGGTTGGGGCCTGGGATGTGCAGGACGACCCTGGGCCTCTCCGTGGCCTTTGTGCTGGGGCTGCAGGAACCCCATGTCCATCAGGGGTGTCTAAGGCCCTTGCAGAGCAGGGTTCCACATGTGCAGGGCCAAGCCCCCCTTTCCCAGAACGCCTTGGAGCTAGAAGGGCCACAGATTTCAGCGACGGCTGGGTTATAGAGAGATCTTGGGGAGGGCAGGGCCTTAGGTGCATTCCTGTGTTGCAGACACTCCTGGGCACCTGGAGTGCAGACAAGTCTTCGGGAGGTTTTCAGTGCACCTGTGCTTTGACTGCAACCCATTCCCTGAGGTTAGGTGTGGGAGTCACTGCCTGGCATGCTGGTTCTCAAAACTTTAGGATGAATCCAGGGTTCCCAGGGTTCAAATTCATGGATAAGAGCTCAGTTTATACTAAAAGTAACAGTACCAATGAGCATCTGGAGACAGTAAGTAACCCCAATGCCATTCTTAGGCTTTGGTGCTCCCGCTCATTCCTGGAGAGGGGCTGGCCCTGAAGGTGCACAGGCACGGGGAGGCACAGGGTGGCACCTGTGGCTGCAACAGACAGCCCAGAGGGGCAGGGCTAGGAGCCAGGGCCGGGTGTGTTGGGGAATGACGGGATGGGAATCCCTGAGGCTGAGCCCCACCCACCGGGCCCTTGTGGGGTTGTGTGGGAGGACCCACCTGTTATAGGGTCAGGGCTATCCAGGAAACGGGCCGGCCACTCCTTGAGTTGGAGGCTGAGTGGAAACCCACGGCTCTTCTGGGTCGTGTGCAGCTGCAAGGGACAGGAACGAACCTGATGGGGGGCTCTGGGCTGGGGAACTCATGGAGAGAGTAGGCGAGTTGGGGACACAGCTCACAACATGCAACCCCAGGGAGTTCCGAGACTTACCACCACCTGGTTGCAGCGTACCACTGACTCATTTACCCACACAGCTTCAAAGACCTCCTCAGACCCAAAGCTGCACTCCAGGGCTGCACTCTGCAGAATGGGGAGGGTTTGAGTGGCACCCCTGGCCTTAGCCCCAAGAAGATATCAAGGTAGCTGCCCTCCAAGGAGGGCCTGGTCCTGTTACCAGGCCTCAGGCTGCACTGTCCTGTCCCCAGGTGCCCTTCCTGGCCCTCGGAGCATGTGAGATGCCTGGCCTGAGATGTGGGGCTCTTGCTGCTAAAACCCCTCCATCTCCCCCAGGCTATGGACTGGCCCACAAGGCCCTGCTCTTTTAACCTAGAGTTCAGGGTCTGCTCTGCCCCAGGTGCCATCCCTTGAACCCCCTTCACTTGGTGGATAATGCGGCTCCCTGCACTGCCCAGCCAAGTTGCAGGCCTCAACAATCCCCAGGTACTCCCAGCAGGTGAGAGAGGACCCACAATCCATTCTGTTCCCCTTCCTTCAACAGTGCATTCTGGGTGCATCCTGGGGCTCCTCTAAGATCTAAGCCTGGAACTCACCCTAAGTGTCACAGACATCCTGGCCCCTGACCCAGGCTGCTCTTCTGGCCCCCCGGGGGGGTTGGGCAAAATGTAGCTGGAAGAGCTGAGGTCCCTACAGAGCTCTGGGTTCATTTCCATCGCTGCTGTCTCCTAACTGTGCAAGTCACCCCTCTCTGAGCCTTGGTCTTATCCATAGGAAGATGTTTTCCTGCCTTTCAGGGCTGCTGGGAAACTGGAGGTCATGGAACGTTGTGGGTTGCATCCTGTAGGTGCCTAATGTGTGCTCGCTACTATGGTATGTAGGAAGTGCTCTAAAGTGTTTGTTGATTGAATAAATAAGGCCGGATCTCCAGTCTCTTCACGTCAGCATCAAGAACTGTTTGCTGAATAAACAACCTCGGGTTTTTGCCTGTGATAAGTCAAGCCCCCGGCCATCCCTGTGGCAGGACTTCCTGTTTTGCCCCTGTCATGGGCAGAGGTGACACCCTGAGGTGAAGGCAGGTCCACCTCCCCTATGCTGGGCCAACACAGGAAAGTGGCCACTGACAGTGCTGAACACCAGGCAGGCTGGAGGCAGGTGGCTCCTGAGTGTTCTGGGCTGCCAGGGTATAACTAGCATATAGGGCTGCCCAGGGTGTCCCTGAAGCCGGCCAGGAAGACAGGGCTCATTGTGGCTTGGTGGCAGCACAGTACAGCTTACACAGCTGGCAGAGTCAGCTGGAACGCAAGTCAGGCCCAGGCCTCCTGTCCCAGTCTCTGCCCCCGCCAGCCCCCTACTGCTCCTAGGCTCTCACCGATCCCGTGCAGGGTAAGGTCCCACCCTGGCCCCCCGAGAGTGCCACGTGGCGTCCTGACACATCCCAGATGCCCGGCACGTGGCCCCCACGTGTGACAGCCGTCACGGGCCTCAGCAACTCCGTGAAGGCGACAGATGGTGAGTCGCTGGGAGGGGGTGGCTGGCTGGCTTCCAGGACGCGTCAACGCTTCCCACCCCAGGACACTCCTGGGGGCGGGGGAGGGAGGCCAGAAAAGGCTGTGTCCCCTCCCCCAGTCCCGACTGGGAGGATGGGTGCCTGTTGGCAGGGAAGAGCTCAGGACTGGGAGCCCAGAGCTAGTGTGAGGCCAGCCCTGCCCATGGGAACGTGGTGTTACCCCAGCCCTGTCCAGAGCCTCATGTCCATTGGGACAACAGGAACTATGGTGGCTGATGGCTGACTGCTCTCCAGGGAAGATGCTGTGGCCACCAATGGGTGTCCCGGGGCACCGCTGGGCAGGGCACAGCCTAGACCACATCCACCACAGCCTGTAGGCTGGCCAGGGGCCCTGGCCAGGACTTCCCTTGGCAGCTGCTGGTCCCAGCCACCCCGTGGGGCCCGGCCTGTGCCCCAGCCCCATGCATCTAGAGTGAGAATTTCATTCGGAGCAACTAAAGTACATGCTGGTGCCAGGGCACCGGGTGGGCCCACGCAGGGGTCCCCAGGCCACACCAGCTCTCTCCCAGCCTCCCGGGCTAGCTCTGGCCTGAACCCCTACTCACGTGGAAGAAAGCAGCATTGGCCAGGGGCACCAGGATGTCCTGGGAGCCACCTGTGGGCACAGGTGTCAGGAGTGAGGGCAGGATCTGGGGGCAGTCCTGAGGGCTCTGTGGAAAAAACACAGAGAAAACTCGCCCCAGGCTCAGCAGAGAGGAAGCCATTCTGCCCCAGAGGAAAACCCCCAGAGCTAGACACTACTCATACCGTTCCATGTGACTCTGAGCTGGCCACACACCTGTCCAGGGCTCTGGAGCCCCCTGGGGTCCCCAGTGAGTGAGTCTGTCTCCTTGGGCTCCCATTCTGCTGGGCCAGGGCCCAGAGCAGCCACACCCACCCTTCACGACAGTGCCTCCAGCCAAAGTCTGCTGGGGAAGGAGCTGGGAGCTCCATGAAGACAAGACAGGCACGGATTCCGCTCTGGGACCCCAGACCTCCAGGGAATGTTTGTCGCTCAAAGGTGTCAATAACAGTGGCAGCCAGCAGCTCACAGCCTGGCTCTTGCTGGCAGGGTTCTGAGCATTCAGCCACGACCTCCTCCTTCCAACAGCCCAGGGGCAGCTTGGTCCTTACATCCACTTTACTGACTGTCCTCCAGGTGGGGCTGAGAAGGCAAGATGGCAGGGAGGGGACAGAAGCCCTCCAAAACCCAGATGTGGGTCCAGGGTGCACCAGTCCATGGAGGCCCTCACCTGTCCCTGAATGGAGGACAGGTGGTAAGGCTGCAGGGGTTCCCGGGAAGGGTTCCCCACAGCCCACTGGGCCCCCAAGGCTGAGGAACCCTCAGCTGAGCAGTGTCTGTCAGCAATGCAGAGCCTACCTGGTCTGGTCCCTCCCTCCTGTACCCTGGGAAACTTCCATGCCGACTCCTAGCCCACCTTGGAATGGCCTTATCACATTCCTCACACAGGGAGCCCCCATTCTGTCTTGCTCACAAAAGGGAGGCCCCGTGAAAATGGGGAAGATTATCTATTCCTCACTCTCCTCCACCATCCCTATGCAAGGGCCAGGCCCATTCTCCCAGCATCCTCCACTCAGCCTCCTTCCTGTGGGGCTCTCTAGGGACAAGATAAAGTACCGGAGACTCAGGTCCGGCACCTCCAGCCCAGGGGTGCTAGCGCCTGTGCAGACCTGGCTGCCCACTGCCCACCCAGAGGCTGGCGCCTCTATGCCTAACTGACACTTCATTAAGCGCCCAATTATGCAGGGCTCAGAGCCTCTGCAGGCCTGGGGCAGGCCCTGCCTCTTCTCCTACTGGATTAGGGTAATCCTCTGAGACAGCCTCCTCCAGGCGCCCCAGCCCAGCCGCAGACCTGGGGGGAGGGGGCGGTGCTGCGGAGGGACCGCCCAGCACCACTGGTGAGTTCCTATGCATCGCCAAGACCCAATGCAGAAGTCCCCTCTCGGGAGGCAGCCTCGTGCGCCCCCCAGCACCTGTAGGCAGGCCTTATGGATAAGTGTCCTTACCCCGTAGCACTGATAGGCCAAGGGAACAGAGAGGGTCAGAGACTTGCTAGGGATGACACAGCCACACTGCACCCAAGCTCGGGCTCACAGTGGGAGGAGTGGATCTAACTGGGGGATCCTAGGCCAGCCCACCTCTCCTCCCCAGGGCAAGCTGCAGCACCACCCATTCCCACTGCCATGGAGAATGGGGCCATTCTGCAGGGGTGGACACATGGTCCAGAGCACAGGGGCTGCAGCTCTGGTTCCCAGCCTGGTCCCTGCTGGCTGGGTAGTCCTAGGTCACTCACTGGTCTAGTCCTCACAGAGGCCACAGACGGTGCCAGGGTAGGAAGGGAAGGGTCGCACATACTCATTAAACATAGAAATGAATGAACCAAAGAGGAGGCAAGGAACTGTAGAGAAAGCGGCAGCCCCCTCCCCGGGCATGGCTTACCGTGGGGTTTGGTGAGGCATCACACCGAGACTGGTTGGAGACACAGGCGTGCTGCTGCAGGCACCAGAAGCAGGGCCACTGTGCAGAGAGGCAGCTGGTGCACCTGCAAGGCAAGGTGCTGCTTAGTCCCACCCCCAGGACCCAGGAGGGGCCTCCTCAGAATGCACGCTGCCTGGAAGGGGCGGGGCGCCGTGGGAAGTAGTGAGCTCGCTGCTGTAAGAGGCATGCAAGGAGGGAACAGAGCCTTTAGGAGAGGGAATCGGATGTGATCCCAGCATGTGTCTTGCCCCTGGCAGCGCAGGTGCTTGAAAAGGCCTGTGTGCTAAGAGCTGGTATAGAACGAATGAGTGAGCCGCGGGGGAACAGGCGTGTTTGCCACTAGGATGCTTGGGGCTTTCTTCCAGGGCCGCCCTGAGAGCAAGGACCCGTTCCTGGGGCCTCAGCTCCGCACCACCTCGAAACACTCACGCAGTGTGGGGGTACACTTGTCCCACACGGCTGCAGTTGTAGATGGTGAAGTTGGCTGAGACAATATTGTGCCCGTTGACTCTCACAGACATCTCAACGGTCACGTGGTCTGCAGGGGATGGGCAAGGTCAGGGAGAGGTCAAGAGAAACAGGTCCCTGCCAACATCCTGCCCTACCCCCCCTTTGCCAAATCTCCCCCTCCACACGGCTCTGGGGCTGTGGGCACCCAGCACGTACCCTGGTGGGGCGGGAAGGGTGGGAACTGGTGCCTGGGCAGGAGGTTGCAGTAGGCGATTTGGTGGCCGTAGGCGGGGCCGGGAACCCGGGCCTCTGTGCGCACGTGATTCCCATAGTCGCAGGCCATCTCCACGCCGCGGAGGCTGGGCAGACTGCCAGAGATCTGCAGGATCATGCCCTAGGGGACCCGGTGTTGGTGGAGGGTGCTCAGTGCTTGGAGTTCAGGCCAACCCCCCGCCCCCTGCTCCCCTCTCAGGGCAGAACCCCAACTTGACAGCTGTCTGAACGTGGTGGCCACCAGAAGTCAAGACCAGAGCGCCGTGCCTTGTGCGTGACTGTCCAGGTCTCAATGTGTCCCTCTGGGTCCCATATCTTAACAGTGCTCAAGATCTGGCTCCTAACCCTTGTCCCAAAACACAGCCTTTGGGCAGTTCCCTCCACTCCCAACACCCTTCAGATGTTCACAGTGGCTCACCTCCGGCACATCCTGCCGCAGTGCCACCTCTGCTCAGAGCAGCACCCCTCCTCCAGCCTACATTCTTGCACACAGTGTGCGTCACCTTCTGGACAGCTCACCGTGCTGCCCTGCCCTCGCCCTGGGCTCTGCCTTGCTCACTAATGCTTGGCGCACAGCAGGTGCTCAGTAATGTTTGATGAAAGAAGGAATGAACAGCCAGACCCACACCCGGTCTGTCTGTGGACACGAGCCCGGGAGGCACTCTGCCATGTGGAATACTGGGGAAGGGACCGGAGACAGAAGAGCTTCAGGTTGAGCCATCAGACCTCCCTTCGCCGTCAGGGGCCATCAGGCCTGCGCCCCATCAGGGTGACAGATAAGGACCCCCATCCTTGAGGACTCACTGAGGGCAGGGCTCAGGGGGACAACTGCTGGAGCCCCTCAGGGCACAAGTGAAGAGGGACCATAGACCCACAGGAACACTCTGGCTCCTGTGCTGGGACCAGGAGAAGGCAGGAGGAGGGGTGAGGGTGCTCTCATCCCCACCTTGTGGGATCTGCACCCAGCTCACCTGAGCTCAAATTCTGGCTCCTGCACACTGCTGCTGTGCAGCCTACAACAGGCGGACTGGGGTGCTGGGAACATGCTTTGCTGGCTAAGGCACACACCCTGAGCACATGGCATGCACCTGGCCCTTCCTCAGGGCTCAGGACAGCCCAAGCACTGGCACAGTCCTTGTTATTGTGCCCAGCTGGCTGGGCCAAGAGAGGCAGCTCACCGGGTACTCCTGGTGCACGTCAATCTCCGCAGGCAGCACAGTCATGGCCGGGCAGCGGCCAGGGCCCTCGCTGGCACTTGTCCAGAAGTGCGGCTGGCTGGCATTGGCACAGTCCTGCTGCAGGGTGCATCTGCAGTGGTCCACAGGGTCACAGCGGCCCCCAGGAGGCTCCACCTGCTTCCCCCTCTCTCAGCCTTGCCCCAGGCCTTACCGTGTCTCCAAGGTGCACCAGCCACAGTAGGCATCAGCAGCGCCCACGCAGTCCCCACAGGTGGAATACACCTCACACGCTGCCACCTTCACTCGGGCCATCTGGAAGCAGAGACAGGGTCCAGCACAGTGGGGCAGGCAGCCCCTTCCCCAGGGTGGCAGTGCCCTTGGGGGCTGGGGAACCTGAGGCCCAACACTGGAACAGAGTGAAGTCTGCTGGGAGTGGGCGGGGCAGGCCGTGCAAAGGCCAGACAAGCAGGAGAGCTGGGGTCTCACCTGGTGGGATGTCATCAGGTAAAGGTAGCCAGGGTCAGCTGGGTCAAACTGCATAACATGGTGCACTGGCTCCCCATAGGCCACAGTCACCACGCGCCGGCTCACCACCTGCATGCTCTCGTTCAGGTTGATCTGTGGGGTGAGGGCCATCAGGAGGTGCCCACCACATCATGGGCACATTGACATCCCTAGGCTGTGCAAATGAACAAGCTGGCAGACTGCTTCCCTCTCTGCCTCAGTCTCCCCAGCCACGGAGGCTCACGAGGGCAGGTGCTGCAGAATGAGATGCACGCAGAGGAACAGATGCTCTCGGACTAAGTGCTAAGGGGCCAGCTGCTTGGGCCACACTTCTCGTGCCTCCCCCCATGCCCATTCCACAGATAAGGAGACTGAGCCCCATAGGTAATAGACTTGTAAAGGTCACCGAATGAACAAGTCTCAGGGTCACACTGGAGACCCAGACTTCTCTGACCCCTAAGTTCAAGGCCGAGGCAGCCAAGGCCCTGGGAAGGAAGAAGACCAGGCTGCTGGGTGTCTGGGAGTTTCTCTGGGTTAAGGACCCCTGAACTGTGTTCTGTCTCCCCAGTCCCACCAGGCACTATTGTACCTCTCTGTTAAGGGCACACCAGATCCTGAGCTGGGCATTTCCAAGTGGCCAGCACCTCCCCTCCACGCACTGCACCTCTTCCCCTGCACCCCCCCAGGCCTCCTCTTGGGGTTCCTTCCTGCCAATGGAATCTATTCAGCTTGGCCTTTGGGCACAGACTTCTGCCGCCTCAGTGCAGCCAGCAGCAGTTCCAGAAATGATTGTGGGCTATGGCCCTGCTAGGACATGGTCATCCCTTGTCCAGGGGACCTACACGCTGTCTCCACCCCTACCTCTACCTGCAGGCATGTGGCAAATATTCACGCCCACACCTTCAGACATCTGCTGAGCATCGCCAGTGCCCAGGCTGGGGGCTGCCAGCAGGCATAAACCCCGTGATTGTATGGCAAGAGGCCTCAGACTGAGGAGTGACATGGTGGGCTCAGGCCAGCTGGCCCTAGCTCATCTCCCCTCTGAGTGTGTGATTTTCAGGTAGCCCCCGAAAAAGTGGGGAGCAACTCTGGTCATACCTGGACATGTGGCTCACTACTCCTCAACAGACAGGAAAACCAAGGCTCAAAACAGAGAAACAGCCGCCCAGGTCGTAGGGCTGGGAGCGGCAGAGCCTGGATCCAAATCCAAGGACCCTCAGCAGCAGGGGGGCGTGACCCAAGCCCCATCTCTCCACTATTCTCTGCCACAGATCAGCTCCCCAGAGCCTGGCCTCCCCCAGTGCCTTCCAACCCGCGCTGTCTGCCAGGGCAGCTGAGATGAACTGGATGATCAGATCTGAGTCAATTAAGCCAGGGCCTGGCGTATGACAGGAGCTGGACCGGGGGCAGCTGGCTTTCCCAGTGGTGTGCATGGTGTGCACGTGAGAGGCCCCTGGGGCAGGGCGGCGTGGGCCAGGTGCTTCAGCCCACAGAGTGGACAGCACATCTCGCACGTCCCTTCCCAGCTCCTGGAAGCACGGGGCCAGATCTGGTGGGCAGGCCTAGGGAGGAGGTGCGAACGGTGTCTCCTTGCTAAGCTGCGGCCTGAGCCCATCAGAGGCCCATGGAGTGTTCACAACCCTCAATAGATGCAGTGAATGAGTCCTGGGCAAAACCGGTGCATGCCCAAGGTCCCACTGGCAGCAAGATCTGAAGTCAGTCCTGTTCAGCTCCGTGCCCTGGCAAGGCAGAGAGAAAGCCCATCTCTGGGTCTCAGCCCCCCTCCTCCAATCACCTTCCCATACTTAAAATGAAATTTGTGAACTGCCAAGTTCTTACTAGACCATGGAGGGAGCAGTGACAAATGGACCCACCTCCCCAGCCATCCCCGCCCTACCCCTCACGCCTACCTTGAGCAGTCTCCCATTGACGGTGCCCAAGAACACAACTGTGTAGTTGTTGGTGCTGGCCACAGCCACGGAGGTGAGGCCTGGGGCGCGGAACACAGGCGTGGACCGCAGCGGCTGCAGGATGGACAGCGGGTGCTGCAGGTGCGCTGCCCCGCAGTCCAGCTGCTCCGGCTGCAGCTGCAGAAAAAGGAAAATGAGACCTCTGCCCGTCAGGGCTGCAGCCCCCACACCAACGGGACCCTGTACCCACCCTTGACCTTGACTCAAAGGAGTGAATTTCCAGACTCCCAACAGGTATTGAGTGAGGAGGACAAGGAGAGCTGAGTCCTCCCCAGGGCCTACCCCTGTGCATCTCTGCAGCAACCTGGGGTCTCCCCCTACCAACCCCAGCACCCCCACACCCCAACTCCAGGGAAAGGCCTCCCTCAGGGGCCCTCCTTTCCTTCCTTCCCCACATAGATCCCCTCATGTGCCCACATGGCAGTTGGGCAAACTGAGGCCAACCTTCTCTGAAGGTTTAGGGTTGCCAGTGCCCCCTCAAAGGAGTTGACAGCTGTGGAGGGGACCCCAGTCTCATCATCCCCTGGACCTGCTTCTGCCCTCTCCCCACCTTTTCCTGGCACCCAGGGGTGCGTGCTAAGCTTCAGAAATATGCAGGAAAAAAGAAACAGGAGTGCCTGTGAGATGCAAATGGGCCCAGTTGAGGCTTAGACAGGTAAGAAAGAGATGGGACTCAGCAGTACAGTCAGCACATGGTCCCACAGCCAGCGCTTGCCCCAGTGATGCCCTCCATCCACAGTGGTAGCCCTGCCAAGTCCTACCTCACAGATGGGGAAACCGAGGCACAGAGAAGCCCACAAGCAGCCATGTTGTGCTTAAACCCTGTCCCTGGTCCCGCCTACCACAGGCTCCAAGCAAGGACAGGGAGGTCACCAGTCCATGGCCTTGTAAGGATCATCTGAGCCCAAGCAGCCATTCCTCCTTAGACTTCCTGTCGCAATGGTTGTAAGCCTAAGCCACTGAAGAGGCCTGAGTGTGGATTCTGCACTGAGCTCAGCTGGTTTTCAAAGGACACAATGGCCAGCAGGTCCGGCTGGCCTAGATGATAGTAGCTGAGGCCCTGAGGGTGGTGAGACTGACAGCAGCACGTAAAGGGCTCCAGGCCAATACCCAGGAGGGCGTGGCCTTCCAGAGCAGGGCTGCCGACAACCTGAGCATTTCCCTTCCCCAGGCCTCAGTCAACTCATCTGCAGTACCTCCCGTACAGGGGCTGGGATGCTCCTTGTACAGCACAGGCCCAGCGTGTGGACCACAGGGAGGGCCTGGGAACCATTCGAGGATGCTGCTGGCATCCTCCGCTCACCCAGCCGCCAGCCCATCTCACTCATCCCTTTCACAGGGGTCCTCCCACCCCACCCCACCCACAGCCCTCCTGGGTGGTTTCTGGAACATTCTGAATAAATCCTGGATCCTGACTCCTGCCCATGAACCTTGCTCCCACTTGTCCACACTTCAGTCCAGCCTCACCAGCCTCATTTCTGTTAGTCGGGTCCTGCCCCAGGGCCTTTGCCCCTGCTGACTCCACCGCCTGAACACCAGCTGCCAGCTTGTGGGATAACTGGTTCCTTCTTATGCCTTAGCCCTCTTCTGCCCAACCTTAGTTGGGGCAGCCCTGGAAAGTGGGTGCTGTCCCAGCTCCTAGCAGCTTCTCCCCGGCTGGGCCCCAGCCCTTGACCATCCCAAGTTGGGGGCCAGGAGGATAGTGGGGCTTGGGTGGTTACATAAGCTTCCTTCATTGAATATGGATTACTGGCTTCATTGAAAATTAAGTTGTTTCAAAATTAAAATTGTAAACACTTGCCCAAGGGAAAAAGCCCTGGGAAGGGAAATCGGGGTGGTGTATTTGGGAGTTTTTTGCACAGGGGTCTCCACTGCGCCAGGATGGGGGTCTCGGGGGAAGCCAAGCCAGCAGCCCCGTTTGCTCACTTGCTTGTTCACACGGTGGGCCAGGGCAGGAGGGGGAGCAGCCTGGGAGTCAGCCTCGCCTGCCCGCCCCGACAAGCCATTAATTCTGCACCGAAGGAATTTTCTAAAAAGCCTTTCCCCCAACTTTTTTTTTCTTATCCTAAAAATAAAACCTTAGGAAAAAAAAACTGTTAAAGGAGAAGTGAGCCACAGGCTGCGGCAAACGCTCTGTGCTCTCAGGGAAGCCAACTGCCCAGCCGAGACTGTCAGGCTGCTGCAATCGGGAGCTGGAAGTGTCCCCCACCCGATGGCCAGCCCAACCAGGGGAGGGGCCGGGCCGGGACACAGACTGCTCAGGCCCCAGCCCACACTAAGCACTGCCCCGTCACCCTGCCCGACTCCTTCACCACAGCCGCCCTGCCCCCAAGTCTCCATGCCTGGGTCTTTCCCAACTCTGATTCCCCCGGGGGGCAGGGGAGGGCTGTGCAATCCCAGCAGCCCCCTGGCCCCTGGCAGCACACCATCCTGGCTCCCCCGTTGTCCTCCCATCAAGCCTGGTGCTCCAGTCTGTCACAGGCCTCCAATCTCCAGTCCCCTCCCCCACTAGCTCCCCATAGCCTGCTGCAACCATGCGCTGATGGCTACCGTTTCCTAAACTCACTGGTCCTTTCCTTTGCTGTAGGGACTCCCGCACCTTCCAAAATCTGTACTCTGTACCCAGCACCCAACCCATACCTCTGTGTTTCCCCTGGCAGTCCAGGGGACTGCCCTGCAGGTCCAGGTGGCCAGTGTGGTTGAGCCCTCCTGTATAAAGGTCCTGTGTGGCCATGACGGTCCCCTTAGCCGCCTCCTCTGGGCAGCCTGTGCTTAGGCTGTTTACTAAAGAAAGGAAACTGCTTCTGACTAAAGTGCGAATGACTATACTCAGCTGCTTCCTCTCCCTGCAGAGTGACGGAGTGCAGCATGGCTATTGTGGGCTGCTGGAGAACTATTTGCCTACTATATGTAGTATCTCAAGGACAGCAGGTGTTTGGGCCCGAGCAACACCTAGCAGCCAGGTGGGCTCCCCATAAAAACCCCAGCTTATCCCTCCCTGAAATGGGTTGTGCCAGCTGTGACAGTGCCCGGCCCAAGTGAGGTCCCCAAGCCACAGCAGCTAGCACATGATGGCTGTCAGTCTTCAGTGGCAGACCACGTGGTTGCCCCTGCTGGCGGATGGGCTGCTGGCACCGCAGCTGAAGGGGAGGGCATGCAGGGCAGGTGGAGGGCACTGAGGGCAAAGTCAGGGCTGGCTCCTCCGCAGTGACCAATGTCCCTGGTAACCTGAGACGCGACCACGGGGATTCGAGGAAAGGCGTGCAGGGTCATGCTTGTGTTGTCACTGTCCACTCTGAGGTCCTTCCCAGGCGTTTGGCATAGGGGTTAAGACACCTCTTAAGTCACCTGCACTCGATACCTCAGAGCCTGAGTTGCTTCCTTCTGCTGAGCTCCCTGGGGAGCAGCAGATGACAGCTCAAGTCCTCAGGGGACCCACGGACTCCTGGCGCTGCTCTGCCCCAGCTGTGGCCGTCGTAGGCATTTGGGGAACGAACCAGTGAGGAAGATTATCCTTCCCTTTCCCTCTGTCTTTTAAACAAAGCGAAAATAAGTACTTTCTAATTAAAATTTGTCCCGTTTTTTAAAAATTATTATTTTATGATCCAGTTTCATAGGCTGTGAGATTTCCCTGACCCCCTCCCCAAATTAAAATATTTTTAAAATCCCTTGGGGCCTGCATGGTAGCATAGCAAGTTTATGTCTCACCTGTGGTGCCAGCATCCCACATGGGCATGTCACAGCTGCTCCACTTTTGATCTAGCTCCCTACTTAGGACCTGGGAAAGCAGTAGAGGACGGCTCAGGTCCTTGAATCCCACCTGAGTCTCCCATGTAGGTGCAGGTCTTAAGGACCTGGGCTGCTTTCTCAGGTCACAAGCAGGGAGCTGCATGGGAAGTAGAGAGCTGGAACACAGACTGGCACCTATATGGGATACCAGCACTTGCAGGTGGAGGATTAGCCCATTGGGCTGTTATGCCAACCCCAAAATAAATAAATTTTTAAAAGTCTCTGCGAAGTTAGTCAAGTCCTATTGCAACTCATTAGCCGTCAATGGTTTCCTGGGATTCTCAACATAAACTGATTTTGCTCCATCTGACCCCGACCCATGTAGCCCTGTCACAACTCCTACCCCAGCACTGACAGCCCAGGTGTGGCCGGGGCCTCCCGGACTCCCTGTCCCTGAGCCTGAGAAATCTGGCATTTGTCAAGTCCAAACCTGCCTCCCATCTCACGACCCAAACCTGCAGGACCAGGAGAAGGCCTGTGAGCCAGCAGGTGCCTGCTGGGGACCAACAGCCTTCTCCAGAGTCAGGCCGGTGTTGGTTCCTCCCCCGGCCCCCATGCCCTCAGAGGCTCTTAGGGCCAGAGGGGAATCGTCAAGGTCGCCCAGGCCCTGGGCCAGCTCAGGCCTGGAAGTCTCCCTGCCATTCCCCTCCAGGGGCTCCCACTTGACACTCAGCACACTGGGGCTCCCCCCAGTTGGCCTCATCACCCAGGGTAAGCTGAGACACAGAAAGGGCCAGGGCCTCCTCGGTCCAGCCTGGTGGTCTCGGGCAGGGAGGAAGCCCCTGCCACTGAGAAAATGTGAGCCCTTGACCAAGGAGGAAAGATGCTTCCTAAGGGGGCAAGGAACAGAGGGGGGGCAGTCAGGAGCCTTGTTCCTGAGCCACAGAGGAAAAGCAGCTGGGAGGAATGCTTGGGGAAACTGAGGCACGGAGAGGGGAAGAGGCTTACTCAGGACACAACACACAGCACAGTAGTTCCGCACCTGGCCCTCAGGACGCTAGGACAGGGCAGGGCAGGATGAGCAACATGGCAGCCAGGACAGACCCTTCCAAAACTTAAGGGAGGCCTGGGTCACTTTCTCCAGGCCCTTCTCTGGGGGAGGTGGGTTGCCTAGCCTTGGGGCTTTGAGGCCTTCCAGACAGCTGGATACCATCTGGAGGGTCATCCAGCCAGCCAGCCATGCCGCCTGCCCCACCCACCCAGGACAGGCCCACGACGAGGGGCAGAAACCCGGCTGAGTATGAGCAGTGTGCTATGCATGACCTCACAGCCCCCTGGGTACACGTGCTGTTGTGTGCCCATCCTTCAGATGGGGAGGCTGAACCTCCTCACCGTAACATAGGACAACTGGCGATACACCGGGCTGCCAGGAAGGATCGAGCTCCCTGTAGCTTCAGTGCTGAGCCCTGCAGCCTGGCTCTCAGCCAGTGTCCCTGGTGACCTGTACGGGCCATAAGGCACAAGCTCAGGGGCTCTGGAGGGCAGCACAACCACCCCCCTACCCATAACGGGCCTGGAGAGGCCTGCCCGGGAACCAGTGCCCCCATCCCCGCTGACTCCAACAGCCCTTGTTTTGTTAGTTGGACGCTGTCCCCAACCCCCCGCACCCCACTCCCCCTTCTCCAAAGCTGTTTCTCATTCCTGCCTAGCTGGGCCCCACTCCCGGCTCCCCTCCCCCAGGGTCCCAGAGGAGTGTGGTGTGGGCCAGCCAGCAGCTCTTTCCTGGCCCAGTGGCGGCCCAGAGAGGAGCAGCCCCTGCGCCAGCTATAACAGGCAGTGTGGCTGTGCCCCAGCTCCAGTTCCTTCCACTGCTACTCCGGAGCGGACTTTCTGTCCCTGCTTCCTCCTCTGGAGGGGATTCAGGGCCTGGGGAAGCTGGGTGCTGCTGCCATTCCTTCTGGGAGCACAGCTATCATCTTCCTCACCCCCACTGTGGCAGGGTGTGGGAGGGGCTGAGTGACCCTGAGCTCCCAAGGATGCCAGCCTTAGCCTGGCCACTGTGCATGGTTGCAAGCTATGTCTGCACCACTGCGGATGGGCACAGCTGCAGGGAACGGGCTATGTCCCTGTGTGCTGCGCCAAGCCCTCTGCCCCTGCACCCACTTGGAACCAGGCCAGGCTCTCTTGAGTCAAGGTTATTTGACAGCAATGGAAACTGAAGTTCAGAGACACATGCCCAGGGATGTGCAGCCATGGAGGTTGGTCCTGACCATGGCCGTGGGGGCTGCCCTCAGCAGCCGGGAATTCAGCCACCTGGGACTGGAAAAGCTCTGGATTACATGCTAGGGAAACCGAGGCTGGCTGCCTCTGGAGGACTTGGTGCCCTCCCACAGGACGGGGACAGGGGCTGGGGAAGGAGATAGCTGCCGTCCTCCACCCACGTCCCTGCCAGCTCTTGCCCCGGGCCTGGCCTCCACGTCAAGGCCTCAGTCCACGGCCCTCCCCATTATTTACCGATCAGAGCAGAAAGTGCTGCATGATGAACGCCCCACTGGGGCCTTGCCGGCCTCGTAATGGAGCTGCGAGCTTCCCCCCCCCCCCCCCCCCCGTGTGATTTATTGTGGTTCAGGCTCAGGGACGGTTGCTTGGGCTGGAGGGCCTTGGGGGCCCATGACTCTGGGCAGCCTCCAGGATCTGCAGGGGGTGGTTGGCGTGGCCCAGCACGACCCCTGGACGCCTGCCGGTCTGGGAGGCCTGTTTGCTTCGGCCCAGGCCCAGACACCCACTTTGGAAAGAGAAAGACGGCTGCCAGCCACAGGTCGTCAGGATCCGAGCCCACGTGGCTGGCGCTGGAGACCATCTGGGCCGGTCCGTACTCAGGGACCGGCTGGTTTCCATGGCAATCCCCATACCGTCGTCAGAGCTGGGAGGGCCCTTGGGAGTCACCTGGTCCAGCCACAGTGGGAGCTCCCGCCAGCACCTGCTGGGACTGACATGAAGCCAGCAGCCAGGGCCCTTCCAGAACCAGATGCACAGTCTCGCTCTTCCCGAGCCATGACGCTCTCAGGAGACAGCATCCCCAGGAGAGTGTCCAAACCCTCAGCACAGGGTGGCTCCCTCCCTCTCAGTTCCCACACTCTGCCCACTGCCCCAGCCATGGTCTTCCACACCTCAGCCCTCGGCCTCTGACATATCTTCTATGGAAGGAGTCTCCAGGCCTGGCACCACTGCCCAAGCAGGGACAGGCCCGGACCGTCTGCCAGTGCCAGTCATGTGGGCTTGTACCCCAACGATCCCCAGTATGCATCCATTGTCTCTGCCCAAGTCTGGCTTCTATGCCCCCTCCTTCAGGAAGCCTTCCCTGCCTACTTTGCTGAGCCTGCTCAGCATGTGGCCCTAGGTGTGGTGTGCCTGCTGCCAGAGCATTCTGGGGGCTCCTGGAGAGTCAAGGTCAGGTCTGATCAAGGCCCAGGAACTGGGGAGTAAAGGTGACAAGTGTAGGTGCTGTGGCTAGGTGTTCACTCCACCTCCACCCGCTGTGTGACCTTCACAGAGGAGGGCCATCAGCAGGGGCACTCCTGTCATTTGGTTTCTGGGGAGATGAAAAGATAAATGGGACATGAAGTGTCTTGCAGAGGGCTTGACGCAGAATTAAGCTTTCAGTAAACAATGAGGAAGGTGGTGATGCAGTTGGTGACAGTCCCAGCGTCAGAGCAAGGACCTTCTGGCACCTCTCTGCCCAGGCGGAAAAGGGAACCAAAGCCCAGATGGGGAAGGGACCCCCTCAGTTCCCTGACACACGCTCTTCTTCCTGTTTACAATGACCATCCCCCCACTGCCGCTCCCCCACCATCAGCCAATACTGGAATGGCCTGGTTCCTTCTCGGTCCGCATGGGTGGGCAGCTCTGCACAGCGGGGTCCCTGTAAGCACTGAGGTGTCTCTGAGGGGTATGGCCACCAGCTTGTCCCTTACTGAGTCTATCTGCATATTGGGGAGGCTCAGGGAAGGTTGGCCCCTGCTGCAGGGGCGGGACTTGAGTCTGGAGAGTTGGGGCTGGGGTCCATGGTGGTGACATGAGTGTCCATGGTGGTGGCAGACCTCCAGCCATCCCCCACCCCATCTTGGAGAGGAAACAGTGACCCCTGCCCAGCCCTGTGTCCAGGCTGATGCCAATCAAGTGGTCCTCCAAACCAGCCACAGCTCATATTTGCACACCCAAAGGGTGGAGGGAGAGGGGTCGGGGAGCGGGGAAGGAGGATTGCACATTTCCTAGGAATGGAGATCCAGAGCCTTCCCGGACCTCCTGCAGTGGCCTGCCCCTTGAAGATGTCCTAGCCAGCCCCAATCCCTCTCTCCTCTGGCCCTCTGGGTGGCCCCACGGCTGCTCTTGGACAAAGGGCCCAGCTCCTAAGATGATGCACCATGTGCCATCAGTGGAGGACTCCAGACCAACCCTAACCAGCCTACAACCAATGACCACTGGCCAGCAGCCACTGGCCACAGCCAGTTCGGAGGCCTGAGGAGCCAGACAGCCTGCCTATGGATTGCAATGCCCAGTAACCCGTCCCTTGCCCTCTCTGAGCCTTGGTTTCTCCATCTGCAAACTAGGGACTATAGCGCCCTGGCTGGGCTGTGCAGAGGGGGCTCCAAGCACCTCAGTGATCAGCCCAGGTGGCCTCCACGTCCCTCTAAGCACCCCAGACCTTCCCAGCCCAGTCCAGCAGTGACTGGAACCTGACTCCACCACAGCCTATGTCTTCCTGCCCCTAAGCTCCACCATGGCACTGGGACACCCTGGCCAGCTCTGTGGGCCGGATGCCCCCTCCTTCCCCTGCGAGCCCCTACTGGTGGCTCTCCTCCCCTCCTGCACACCCCACCCACACATGCAGATCTCAGTCTACCCAGTTCTCAGAGGCAGGCACTGGGTCCTCCCTTACAGGAGGTCAGAGAGGGCACAGGCCCAGGCCTAGATCCTATAGCTCAAACACGCTGGGGGCAAAGGACTGCGTGTGTTGAGGGAGAGGGTGTTAGCAGTCTCCCGGACAAAGTCCCATCTCTCTCTCCAAGATCTGGGCCCCCCTGGAAATCCCTCTGCCGGAGCCCATTGGACACAGGGCTCCCACTGCCAGCCCTGCCTGGGATGGCACGTGAAGCCCATCTTGGAAGCCTCACTCCCGCCGCCCCCACCTGGTATTTCAGGCCCTAAATCAGTGCAAAAGCTGCCTGCTTGACAACGGGCGCCCGCCCACCAAGTGCCAGTTGAAAACGGCAGATTTTTTTTTCCACCTTTACTATAAAAAGACACCTTGAAAATGTGACAATGACACTTGACTGTTGGGTTTCCTTTCAACATACACAGACAAATACATTGGTCATCCCAAGATAAAGTGAGACTTGGGAAAGGAATTTGAGCCAGCTCCCACCTTGTTGGGGAAGCCCGTGCCTCAGTTTCCCCTGCCAACAGCAGGCTCTCACCTACACAGGCTCATTCCCTCACTTGATTTATCTCCCCACAGATCCAAACAGCACCCCAAAGATTTCTGAAACAGGGTCAGCATCACCTCTCTCCCTCCACCCACCACCCAAGTACTGGTGAAAATCAAGGCCACCTCCAGTGTCACCTCTGCAGCTCCTCCCTTCTCTCCCAGGTTTCCGAATGCAAGGGGCTGGGGCCACCTTCACTGTCTCAGAGTCCAGGAGCAGAGGAGTCCAGCTCAGGGAGGAGGTGGACGGGCAGAGGCCACCATGGCCAAGTCCCTGGAGCTGTGGGTTGCTAGGACACCTGTGGGCAACCTTAGAGCAGGAGGCTGGGTGAGCAGACGCCCTGCTGAGCCACCCACTGGCATTTTACCCACTGCAGGAGGCACATGGTCAGGTAGGGCCCCATGTCCAGCCCCACCAAGACCACCTGGGTCAGCTGGCACTGGCAGGGAAAAAGATGAGCGAGCTCGTACCCTCCCTGGAGGCACCAGTATCCTACCGCCATGCCACCCATGTCCATCAGCACTGTGGCTGGGCCAAATCCTGAACACTTCAGTCTGCTGGCTGCAGCTTGTCCTGAACCCACCTGCTTCCCACCACACCTCCAGCACCACCTCAGAACTGGTCATATCCCCCGCCCTTCCCAGTATGCACCCCCACCCCCAATGCAGGGGAACAAGGCCAACCACACATCACCCTCCCAGGGCCTGGCATGGAGCTCCTGGGGAGTAACTGAACCGTAAAGAGGACCTCCTGCCTGTGCCGTGGTTCTCCCTGCCTTAGGGGCTCCCAGCCCCCAGCCCTGGTGCCTGGGCCTTACTTAGGAGCCTTCCTGTTGGCTATCACTGAATCTCCACAACCACCCTAGGGGGCCCGGGGACTCCAGTTCTCAGTCCCATTCTATGGAGCTGGAAACTGACATCCTGTCCCTCCTCTGGATAAACCCTCCATGGCTCCCCATACCCCTGGGATAAAATCCAGCTTCCCCCCACCCTTTCTCGTGCTTTCTGCACCCTCCCCTCCTAGCCACACCTAGCACCCCTTCATCCACCTGCATGCCCCAGCACAGGCCCTTCCTTGTCTGCCAGCTTCAGGTGGCTTCCACCCACTGTTCCACCCAGCCATATCCAAGCCACCACTTCCCCAGGGAAGCCCCCCAAGCACGTACTGTATTTGTTCCTTCATCTACTCCCGCCGCAAAAAAAAGCCTTCAACATATGGATGATCCCCGTCCCCACTTGATAGCTGGAGACACTGAGGTTCACAGGGGTTAAATGACGTGCCCAAGGCCACGCAGCTGTGACGGTCAGGGATGGGCATCAGGGGATTCAGCCACAGCCCGGAGTGACCCCAACGATGACCACTCCCCCCAGTCCTGCGCCCACCCCTGCTGACAGGTCCAGACCCAGGGTATAGGGCACAACTGGGAGAAGGCGCCAAGAGCCTTGCCTACCACCAGGCCTGAGGGAAGAGGGCTCTGGGTACTCAGGAAGGTGGCCTAGAAGGACTTGGGGTGAGGAGGGAGGGAGCCCTGGCCTCTCAGTCCCTGGGGCTGTGTCCCTGGAGAGCCCTGCCCCTCGGCAGGGTGAGTCACCGCAGGGCCAGCCTGGGGACCAGGGACCGTGGGAACCGGGACATTTATTCCAGAGGGGGTGGGGAATCCGGGAGGCTGAGGCAACAAATAGTGTGGTTCATACCAGGGTCCCAACACAGGCCTGGAGCTGCTGGGGCTGGGTAGGGGGGTGGCCCGGCACCCCACCCTCCTGGCCTCCACATGCCCTCGGGGCAGCAGGGGCTGCAGAGGGGGTCCTCTCACCTCTTCCAGCCCTGAGCGCCCCATCCATGCCCCCCCCCGCCCCAGTGACAGCCACAGCCAAGCAGGCCCCGGGGAAGGGAAGGGTGGGTGTCCTGACCACAATGACCACAACTGGGCAGGCAGCCCTGGCAGGACAGTGGCGCCCTGGGACACTGCCCGTCTCACCCACGATGACCTTCACCTGCAGGGTGGCCGGCGGGGCGGCAGACAGTCGTGGGAGCCTGAGCAGGGCAGAAGGAATCTGTTTTCTCAAAGGCCCAGTGTTGGGCACGCCCACGGAGGAGGTGGGGGGACAATTAATCTTTCGAATCTTGTCGCGGTCACAAGCAGGGCCCCAAGAGTGGGTGCAGCGAAGTGGGCAAATGGAGGGAGTACCCCCACCACCACCCAGGGCCTTGCTGGTGCTCATCTTGAGGAGAAAGGCAGCGTCCCCTCTCGCACTGCAGTGTCTTGTCCCTAGGAGCAGTACATGGCCCTTCCCAGCCTGGCCCTCTGACCACTGCCCTGCGCAGCCTCAGAAACCCCGGCCTCCTATTCCTGGGCTCCGCCTGCTCCCTGCCACCAGCCCCACAAACATGCCTGTTTTCTCCCCTTATTCTAGCCCCCCCCAGCTGCCCGGGACTCCCCCAACACACACACACACACACACACACACACACTCTCTCTCTCTCTCTCTCTCTCTCTCTCTCTCTCTCTCTCTCTGAGTTCCATGCCCCCAAGCAAGCAGGGCCTCAACAGATGCTGAGGTGCCAAAGCCAAGATTCCACTCCCACCTCTGCCTGTCCCCAGCTGGGTGACCTTGAGCAAGCTACTTAACCTCCCTGTGCCTGCCTCATCTGGTAAACAGAACCCAGCACAGCCCCTGCCTCAGAGGGATGTCGTTGGGATATGTAGACACACCTAGTGGGGACCCCACAGCACTCTGTCTATCCCCTATGCCTGCTGCATGCTAAGTGCTCTGTAAATACTGGCAGAAGGAGGGTATTCCTTCCGAACTCCCCTGCGCACCCAGAGTCCCTCAGCACACCCACCTACCTACGCTCTGGCAGGCCCCGCCCACTGGCACACAAATCTAGGGCACACACCTTTGTCACTCTCACTTTGGCACCCAGGATCCTGGTGCACACCTGTGTGCTTCATCGCACATCTGCCACACCCTGGCACACATCTGTCAACCAGCAGGGGTAGCTCTGATGGATACACCCAGCTGTCCCAGAGCACACTTCTGGGCCAGGTGTACACTCACACACGCCTGAGACCCACACGTGCACATCTGGCTGCATGTGAACCTCTGGTTCTCGCTTCGGGGAACACCTGGGTACCTTTGGCAACGCCGACCCCTCCAGGCACAACTAGATGTGTGCGCCTGGAAGCAGCCGCACTCACCCAGTTTCCTTCACCCTCCTCAGTCAAGGTTGGCACCCGGGGTCTTCCAGGGCGCACCCGCATCGGTGCACCTGAAATTCACACCTGGTTCCCAGCACGTTCCCGCCCTGCCCAAGGTTGCCAAGAGTCCCACAAACTCCCGCTGCCTACTGGCCACTACACCCGCCTCGGACCCCACACCTTGTGCACCCCGCCGCCCGGCCGTACCTGGATATTGCGCTTGCGTTCGCAGGCCGGCCCCGTGCCCTGCACTACGCTGTCCAGTACGGCCACCACGTCGGGCGCAGGCTCCACGAAGCAGGCGGTGCGCGCGGCGCGGATGGCGGCCCGCACGTCGGCGAAGCGGAAAGCGCAGAGCGCGGCCGGGGCAGCGCGGGCCGCGGGGGTTCCCTGGGGCCGCTCGAAGACGGCAAAGAGCAGCTCGCGCGCAGGGAAGACCGACACCAGGCGGCTGTAGAGGTCGCCGCGGCCCGCGCCGCCCGCGCACTGCAAGCCCAGCTGGATGTAGGACTCGGTGAGCTTCTTGGCGTCGCCGCCGGCGCCCCGGGGCAGGCAGATGCGCGCCAGCAGGCTCCGCGCCTGGCTCTCCTTGTCGCCCGCACGCGCCTCGCTGTTGAGCGCCAGGTACGCGTACGACGGCACGCCCGGCCGCTGCTCCGGCGGGTGCAGGAAGGCGCGCACGAAGCCCAGCTTGTGCTGCTCTTTGGCGCCCTGCTTGATCTTGAGGATGTTGTCGTCGGAGGGGTTGAGGTCGAAAGTGAAGAGTTTGGCCAGGTCGCCACGCGCGTCTAGCGAGCGGATGGAGATCTCGGGCGTGTTTTCGAAGCGGTGGTCCTCCAGGCTGCGGTTGCGCGGGAAGAAGGCGCTGCCGTAGCCCGTGTACGTGGCGCCCACGAGCAGGCGGCTGCCCCCGGTGCCGGCGGCCGGCGGCAGCACCAGCGCCACGGTGGACGCGTTCGCGTGGTTGGCGGCCACGTTGAGCATGCTGGGGAACACGGCCACAGGCGCGGCGGGTGGGGCAGCGGGCGGGAAGGCCACGGCCACGGCCGAGATGTTGCCCCGGCGCCGCAGCTGGCAGAAGCCCTGGTAGATGGAGCCGCACACGACCACCAGGCCCTGGCCCGGGTCCAGCTGCAGGATCTTGTTGTAGTTGTCGGTGAGGCGCCGCGGGTGCTCGCACGAGGCCTGCGGCAGCTGCGGGGCGTGGCACAGCGGGCTGTCGGCCACGGGGCCCACGGCCGCCTCGGCCTCCAGGCTCAGGTTGGCGCCCGACAGCTGGTAGAGGCGGTTCACGGCGGCCAGGTACACGGTGCCCGCCGCGCCGTCCAGGGCGAAGTTGTTGGTGGGCGTGGGCGAGGGGAAGCGGCGCTGGATCTCCAGGGCGCCGGCCCGCGCCGCCCCCAGGAGCAGCAGGAGCAGCAGCGGCGGAGGGCACAGCGGGGGCCCCCGGAGCGGACGGCGCGGGGACGGCGGCGGCGGCGGCGGGGACCCGGCCGCGGCCGCCCGGGAGCTAGGGGCTGCGCCGCCCGCGGCGCGACGAGCCATCCGGGCGTGCGCGGGCTGCGCGGCGCGGCGAGTGCATGGGGCGCGGCGCGGCCGGGAGCCGGAGCCCGGAGGCGGCGAGAGGCGGGGGGCGGGCCCGGGCCGCGAGGAGCTTCCTGCCCGCGCCAGCCGCCCCCGGCCCCGGCGCCCCGGCCCGGCTCCGGCGAGCGGCACAGCCCGGGGGCGGGGCGGGGGCGGCTCCGCGGCGGCCCCTCCCCCGGCGCCCCGCCCCCGGCCCGCCCCGCCCGGGCCGGCCTTGCCGCTGTCGGGGGGCGCGCCCCCCGGGACCTCCCCGCCGCCTCCGGCCCGCGCCCCTCCGCGCACCCCTGCCGGCTCCGGCGCGTCCCGCCCTCGCGACCTGCCTGTCCCTGTCGCTCGCTCTCCACGAGTCTCTGTCCTGCTCGGCTCAGCTCCGTGTGGGGCGCGTCTCCGAGCCGCTGTCTTGCGAGTCTTGCCCTGCCACCTCCGTCATCCCGCCCGGCCCCGTCCTCTGCCCTTCTCGCTCTGTCTCTGCCTCCACCCCGCGACCCTCAGTTCCTCCTTCCCTCGTGGCCTGCTATTCCGTCCCTGCTTGGAGACCCGCAGCCCCGTCTCTCGTGTCCTGGGCCAGCAGGGCATGGGGCGCGCTCCCTCCCGTCCAAATCCCAGTCCGGTGAACGAGTTTACTGGCAGGGAAGGAGCCCAGTGCTTGCGGTCAGACCTGGGCATCGGGAGAGCATGGGAGGCTACAGGAAATGTTTGGGGCCTGGGGCAGGCTGGGCTAGACTCCCCCGGAGGCCCCAAGCCACCCCCACGCCCCATGAAGGCACCAAGCACTTTCCTTTTGTCCCCGCTTCTGCAGGACCCTCCCAGACTTACGGCATGCCACCGGGCAGCTGGCACCGGGGCACACTTCTCCCTTCTCCGTGAAAGGGGCCGGTGGATGCTTGGAGGGAGGGCAGAGCAGTGTGAGCAACTGGGGTACAGAGGGTGCCCCGCGGGGCTGGCTCCATGCTGGGCACCGAACACTTTGATGCTTGCACTTTGTCCTTGCATACACCCTTGGCGACTGGGGCCTCTGCTGACTGTCCCATCCCACTGAGGCAGAAACTGAGGGCCCAGCAGCCCAGAGGACTTAGAGCCGTGGTGCCCCAAGCCGGCCTGGGCCAGCAGGGTCCTGCTCTCAGCCCCAGCTGCCACATGGCGCCTGGCAGCCTTGCTCCTTCTTGTTCCACCCGGCCAGGAAGGAAGGACAGGAGGTTTCTGTATGCCACACCAGGGTAGGCAGGAAAGGCTAGGCCTGCATTCATCCCTCCCAACTTCCTCTGCCCAGCACCCTGGCTTTCCTGCCCTCCCACCAGCCTGTCCCACCCCTACACCCTGACCCAGCGCTTCTGCAGAACTGCAGGGGGGTCCCCTCTCAGAAGCCCCCTGAGCTTGGGGTTCCCTCCCCCCAAGACTTCCCCATAGGACTGAGCTCCCTGCCCTCCTCTGCTGCGTGGGGAGGGCACTGCCACCTGTGGGGGCAGACAGTGGAGCAGCCAGGGAACACTTCCTCCTGCACTCCTCTGCACTCCCTGCCCACCCGCTGCCTCCTGGCCCGGCCCTGCTTCCTCCAGCTAGTCGGTCTAGGTCTCTGTCTTCCTCTTTCTGACCGTACCCCACCAGGTCCTCATTCCTGTGTGGGTCTCTATCTCTCCTCTCTCTGCCTCCCTGTCCCCACCAGCTCTGGCCCTCGCGTCCCTCCTTCCTGTCTCACGCTCATCTTGCTGCATCCTACAGCTCCCCCCTCTGAGCCCTGAGGATACTGCACTGTTTCTCCACTGCTACTGGTTCCTGGTGAACGGCCGGGCCCAGCCAACTGCTGGCACACCAGACCGCGGGTATCAGAGCCGAGAGTGGCAGTCCGAAGTCTGAGGAGCCTCACCTAAACTGGGGGGTAAGCAGCACTGTGCGACCTCAGTGGAAACACAGCCCTCTCTGAACCTCAGTTTCCTGGATGGCAAAACAGGGGCAATTACAACAGCCCCTGGCCCCGGGGAGGCTGTGGACACTCGAAGATGCTGGTCTCTGCCCCCATCCCCACCAAGGTGCTGACTGATGCTCCCACCCCCCACAAGGGCTCCTCCTGAGGCCAGGAAGTGAGGCTGCAGGATCACAGCAGAAAACCAGGCCCTGCTTCTTGTCCCACGTCCACTAAGGATAAAGTCCTGTGCCCAGCACTGCCCTAGGCTAGAGTCATCTCACAGATGGGGAAACAAAGGGACTTTAACCTGGATCGGTCTCCCTTATCCTATCCCCCTTTGGTCCAGCATGGACAGGGCAGCAGCTCCCCTGCCATCACCCCCCACCAATGCCCCTGGTTGGGCAGGGCAGGTGCCAGCAGCTATGGACTAGGTCCCCAGTGTATTTGGGAGGGGATCAAAGCGAGAACTCTGGAACTGACACTAAACACCTCTGAATTAACCAACCCAGACGGGCCAGCCCTGTGCCCAAGCGTCAGCTGAAGGTGAATTCCTTCTGACTCAGGCTCGTTTCCATTTGATTCTATCAAGAAGCAAACGTAGCTGTAGTGACACAGTGTGTGACATTTGTCCCGATCCAACCGAGGGCTGTTGATGGTCCCAGGACGCCCCTGCAGGCGCTCACTGCTTTGAGGCAGCTGGCAGGCGGCCGGAGTTCCCAGGATGCACGGATTTGCTGAAGTCTTTGCCAAGGGAGTGGATTTCTGTGGGAATTGGAAGGAGGCCGTCACCCAGGTGGTCTGTAAATGCCTGTGGTTTGGGAAGTGCTGGGGAGGGCCGAGGTCTTCAAGGATGAGGAGCTGGTGGCCCCAGGGCCAGCAGCAGGGCCCTTTGCCCTGGCCCTGTCCTGTTTGTTCTCCATCTCCCACTGCCCAGGGCAGAACCTGGAGCGGGAGGAAATGTTTTTCTTCTTCAATTGGAAAAAACAACAGTGGGGCCAGAGCTGTGTGTGTAAGAGGGGGCTCCTGCCCTCTGCTCCCCTGGGACTGGCCTCAGAGAATGCCTTCCTGCAGGAAACCAGCCCCCTCCCTCAAGTACTGCCCAGTGGACTAGAAGATTCTGGAGACATTCTTCCAGTAGAGCTCTGCCCCAGCTAGGGTCCCTGACAGGGCCAAAAGCTGTCCTTCTTGCACTTTAGCCACCACGAGCTCTCCTGTCTCTGCCGTGGGTCCCAGCGGGGTAACCTCGAGGGGTGGGACCCTCTCCAGCAGCAACACCTGCAGGAGATGCGCTTCAGGCCAGCCTGCCCTTGGCGCTTACGGACACACCTTCCACCTCAGCAGAGGCCCTGCCCGCCTAGCCAGGGTCCCTTCCCCGCTTGCAGCGTCTGCTTCTGGGGCTCAGCAGGGACAGCCAGGCCCAGCCGGCCCCCGCCAGAGTCTAGTGGAACGTTGCTGTGTTCTTGGATGCCGTGGGCTGGAGGAAATGGCTCTCATGGCTGCGTGTGAGCGCCTTGGTCCTGCCCTCTGTGGCACCCATGGCAGGCGCCTGCCCCTTTGTGCCTTGTGCAGCGGATAATGGGCAGCATTCTCTGACACGCCGGCTGACCCCAGGCAGCTTCACACTAAGGCCTCTGTGCGGCTGCCGCCGCTGCCCCAGGGGCCCCCACCCACATTCCCCCAGCTACCGCCATCGCTAGGAGACAGTCTCCCCGGAGTGGGATGGGAGATCCCCAGTGACAGGAGCCACGGGGGCAGGGGGGTTGCCTAATGAGGTCAGGGAGCTGTCATGTTAAGTACCTACTGTATACAACACACCTACTGAATGCTCTTTCCGCCGTCCCCTGCCACATCGTACAAAAGCCATCAGAGTCCCTGCAACTGACCCCATTGGGGAGATGTGTAAGCTGAGGCTCAGAGAAGGTTCTGGTTCTGGATTCCAGCCGTACCTGTCTAGCTATGCCCATCCCATGGTGTTGATGGAGTTTGGGCTGAGCCAGCAGGTAGGGCAGGCTCACCAAGGGTGGTGGTCCCTGGGCTTCATCTCCACCAAGCAGAGGCCGTTGTACCCACCCACACCAGAGGCCCAGACAGGAAGTGACTCACCTGCAGCCGCTTAGCTGCCCAAGGCAGGAAGGTTGTTTTTAAAAAAGATCTATTTTATTTATTTTATTTATCTGATAACAGAGAGAGGGAGAGACAGAGATCTTCCATCTGCCAAATGGTTGCTGAAACCACAAGCCTGGGATTCCTTACGAGTCTCCTCGTGGGTGCTTGGGCCATCTTCGACTGCCTTCCCAGGCACATTAACAAGGAGCTGGATTGGAGGTGGAGTAGCCAGGACTCAACTGGTGACCAATATGAGATGCCAACAATCGCCGCATGTGGCACCTCGACAGGCTGCACCACAGCGTCAGCCACAGATGGGGGTTTTCCCTTGGGTCCGGCTGTTCCCCATCCTCCAGGGACAAGGCCCAGTGAGGCCCAGTGAGGAGGGCTGTCAGTCAAACTGTGGGGTTGTCATCCCACCAGTGCTCCTGCAGCTGGATTTGGATCCCAATCCTATCTGTCCTGTCTCTGTGATCTAGGATTCATATTTTCACCTCTCTGGGCCTTGGTTTCTGTACCTGTGAAATGGGTTTGCGTTCCCGCCTCTCTAGGCCCATGGGGATGAAACAAGACAGGTCCTGGAGGGCTTGTAAGCAGCTCCTGACCAATGGTGACTGCTTCCGGGGGGGGCACTGAACCCCTCCTCCTGCCCAGCTCTGACTCCCCCTGCCCCAATCTCTGAGGGAGCAGCGGTCCACAAGGCCCCGCTCTCGTCACAGCCTCACCTGTTGCTCCCCGTCCCTGAGCCAAGACCTCACCTCCAGTCCCTCCCCCCTTCCCCTCCAGCCTCACCCTCTCCTCTGAGTCTCTGCTTTCCCTTCTGGAAAATGGGCCGCTGATGGTCGGTCTTGGCTCACAGCAGGGGCTGGGTGCTGCTCCAGGCACCTCTCCCTGCCGTGCAGAGAAGAAAACGATGAAGATGATGGTGACACAAACTCAGCCAACCCCCTTTGGGCTATAACTGGCTCTAAGCATCTCACACACACAAGGTCGAGACAGGCAGAGGGGAAGGTGAAGTCTGAGCATCAAAAATTGAGAAATTGAGGCCTTGCTTTCTCACAGTGGATACTTTTGTGAACTTTTGGAATACCCTGCGTACTACAGATTCCAAAATTGTATTCAAGTCCTACAACAACCCTACAACTTCTGGCTGGGGGAACTGAGGCACAAGGCCCTCCCAGCTGGTTCTCCCCCACCCCTATTCCCACTTTCTTTTGAGGTTTTTATGTTAAAGGGACACACGATGTTGCACCTGCCTATGGGAGCACTGTGTGGCATTTCAATCCACGTGGCCAATCTGCAGAGGTCAGATCCCATGACTGTTTGGAAATAGACGACTCCTGAAGGTCAGCCATGATGAAGCGACCCTGCTGGGCCACATCTGTCAGAAGTCACTCCACCTGTCCAGCAGAGATGTGGCAGCCCAGCCTGTGGCTCAGAGGGTACCAGGCTGGCAGGGGGTAGAGGCAGGCTGCTGCATGACTCCAGGTGGAGCCTGAATGGGCAGTGACAGAGGCAGGGAGAGGACAGGGGTGGCTGAGGGGCTGTTCAGAGGCCAGGACTAGGGCACTTGACTTGCAAGGGGACTCCAGATGGGAGGTTGTCAGGAACTGGCTCACATGGGGGATGGAGTTCAAAGGGTCCCAGCCTCTCCAGG
The DNA here is from genome assembly GCF_017591425.1 of Ochotona curzoniae. NCBI lineage: Eukaryota > Metazoa > Chordata > Mammalia > Lagomorpha > Ochotonidae > Ochotona > Ochotona curzoniae. The sequence goes on from NW_024466607.1 coordinate 6,371,392, forward strand.
ATCGTTCGGTGTTGGCTCCTCCCAAGCAGCCCGTTGCATGGACCACCCACCCTGTCTGCACTCTGCCAGAAATGGGAGCCCCCTTCCCGACGCTCCGCATAGTTGGTGGCCCTGAAGCAAAGCAGGAAGGGCCTGCCCTTCCTGCCCAGGGAAGCTGGGGTAGCCACACACTGACTTACCTCCTGGCCCCCAAGGGAGGCCCCCCAGTCCACCCAGGCAGCCAGCCTCTCCTGTAATCTGCAGAGTAAAGGTGAAAAAGACCCTGGCTCGTTGTACCTGGGGTACGTGGCGCTGTGGGGTGGAGCCCACGTGTAGGGGTCAAGTGTGCATTTGTGTGGACAGAGGGAGTGGTTCTGAGGGCCCCCCTCCCCAGCAGACAGTGCTGGTGTGGGGACCAGGAAAGAGCCCAGTGCTGTCCCAGGAACAGGTGTGCCACTGGTGACAGTCAGGCCCTGGGGGACTCAGCCAGGTTGGCCAGACCTGCAGCCCCTAGGGTGGCTAAGGGGGTTCTTGATGAGGCACCTTCACTGTCAGCCTGCAACAGCCTGATCCCTGCTTGGAGGGCTCAGCCTGCTCCAGGCTGTCCTCAAGCTTGAGTAGTCTAGCTTCTGGCCTTGGGTGACCCGGCCCCAGAGCCCGAGTGAGTCATCACTCAGCGTGGATTTCCCTGGCCCTAACCATCCTTTCTGTTGAGGAACTTGGAACAAGTCCTTTAGGGGCTTTTGGATGACATCATCCATCCCCAGTCAGGAGTGACTGCATGGTCGGGCTGCTCCCCTTCTCCTCCTTCCTCCCTCCCACTGCCCTCGGGCCTCCCTGGCCCCGACTCTGAAACCCTGAAGCCCCGAGATGCCTGAGTTCCCTGGGCTGGTGAGATCAGGTGCCCCCCAGGTCTCCTGTCTCCCCATGAGGCTCCAGGCTTCCCAGCCTGGTGACCCTTCTCTGGATTCCCCTGGACTTCACCCCGCCGCCAGCATCCACCCTAGGGGACAATGTTTCTGTTGCTCTGTCTCCTCGGCTAAGCAAGAGCCAGATCTGTGGGCCAGATGTATCTGGCACATCACTGGGCTCAAAGCAGGCTCACGGGGCAAGTGAACGAGCAAGAGATGAATGAAGGCTCTCCACCGTTTCCTGGCCAGTGCCCTGCCCCCTTCCTACCACCAGGGCAGGCTGACAGGAGGTGGCAGACTTCACGCTGGGCCTGCTGCTGCTTAACAATCTATCCTAGGAAGTTGCCCCCACCCCACCCCCAGCCTGGCCTGGGAAGATGCAGATTTCCGGTAATGGCTCGACTGGAGTGAGACACACAGGCCCAGCTTGCCAGCCTGCCAGCTACTCCTAGCTCTTAGCACCCTGGGGTCTCCTGTGGCATGGGAGGTTTGAGGGGACCCTTGCCTTTGCCACACCCCAGTAGCAGGACCTTGGACAGAGCCTGTCTGCCTAGCTGCCTGCCACGGGGGCAACATTTTTCAGTGCTGGGCATAGCAATGAAAGGGACCCAGGAGGAGTCGTCGAACCCGGATCCCTGGGAGGCAGAAGGCAGAGCGAGGCTGCCGGATGGGAAGGCAGCGTGGCTGCTGTGACAGCCTAACAGGTGAACCTGGGAGAGCCTAACAGGTGAAGAAACCAGGCAGGTGGCAGGCAGCAGGGCCTACTCGGAGCATGCAGTGGCCAAAGCAGAGGCACCCGGGGCGGGGGGCCTGGAAGTGCGGGGGCGGGGGGCCCAGGCCATGGAGAGGAAAGGGTGTTAGGGGCCCATCTCGCCCAGTCCCACAGGTCACTATGGGACATCAGCATGGGAAGAAGACAAGGTGGAGGGGCTGGTGCCGTGGCACAGCAAGTTAAGCCTCTGACAATACCAACATCCCAAGTTGTTCCACTTCCCATCCAGCTCCCTGCTAATGCACCTGGGAGAGCAGCAGCAGGTGGGCCCCTGCCACCTGCATGGCAGACCTGGATGAATGACCAGGCTTTAGCTTGGCCTAGCCCCACCTGCTGTCGTCATTTGGGGAGGGAGCCAATGGATGGAAGATTCATATCTCTCCCTCTCTCTGTCACTTTGCCTTAAACATATCAGTCAATCTTTAAGAGAGAGAGAGAGAGAGAAGCAGCCGCAGACAGAGGAGGCAGTGATGTGGAGCAGGTTTGTCCTTGCACACACAGGCTTCTTGGGCTCACAGGGGGCCGAGTGGCCAGAAGACCCAGGAAGCCCCCTGGGGGTGCACAAGGGTACAGCAGGAATGAGGAGCTGCAGCTGTGAGAAGCACTCAGGGTTCCACTGGGTTCGGCAACCCACAGGCCTAGCTGCCTACCCCGATGGTATGTGGAGCACATCTTGGGCTGCTGGTAGCCTGCTGGGCTTGGGACAGGTCCCTCCCGCCCCCGCCCGTGCAGCCATCCTGGGGCAACTATTTCCAGCTCCAAGAAACAGGACATGAGTCAGGGCCAGAGCAGGACGCTCACGCCCGAGGTGCGATAGATGTGTGTCCGGACGGAAGGGCCCAACAGCCACCCAGGGCAGCAGGAAGGAGGCCTAGAGGAAGAGGATGGGGGAGACCCCTCCCCAGCAGCCCCAGCCCCGGGAAGCCAGTGAGGTCAGCACAGATGTGCCACACGGCCCAATGTCCAGCCATGGTTGGGGCCGGTCCATGGGGTGAGAGGGGCCATGAGCCCAGGCCCCCAAGCCCACTCACAACTTGGTCCCTCCCTGCCTGAGTAGAGGGTTTCCCGGGCTCACTGCCGAAAGAGGCCAGGGCTCATCACACAGCCACTTTGTCAAACAGGAGTGGTTGGGGTTTGAATCCAGCTCAGCATGACTTTGAGGCTCTGAAAAGCTGGGATTGGGAGCCTGGGTCCAGCTGGCCTTGAGGAGGGAGTTCCCGAGCCTGCTGAGCCGCTGCCTGAAACCAGGGGAGCCCAGCTTCCTTGTTTGACCTGGGCTGCAGCTCCCTCCAAGTAGGGGGTTCAGAGTAGTCTATGGGATTCAGGGGACCTCTTTCTTCTGTGCATCACAGCCCAGGGCTCTGGGGATCCCAAAAAAGATACTGGCAGGGGCAGAACCCCCATTGCAGTCAGAGGCAGCACCACCCACTGTGGGCAGCCCCTGGCAGAGGCGGGAGGGCTCAGAGCCACTTTCACTTCCCCAGCAGGACCTGGCACCCTCCCCTGCCCCCCATGCCCACTTCCACTTCATGCCAGGGCTGGACACTGGAGTCACAGGGCACTGTGAGTTCCGCCCTTAGACTGGGGAGAGGCGAGCCCAGCGGCCAGCAGGATCCCCACTTGGCGAGCTTTCCTTCCCTTGTGTCTGAATTCTCTGTTTTGCTCAGAGAATATTTATTATTTGTGTTAAAAATAATAATAATGGGATGTGACTTTTCCCAAAGGTCAGAGGTCAGAGGCCCATGATGATTGAGGTCGTGGGTGGATCCAAGGGTTCCTGGGGACTGGTCAGTCGGGGTGCACTTGTCACCTGTCCACAGCCTTGGCAGTGGGGCCTGAGGAGCCCAGGTCGAGCCCTGACCCTTGGGCCTGGTGTGAGTGGGGAGGAGCCGCTGAGGAGTTAGTGAGGTGCTGGGAAAAGGAGCCCCAGGGCGGGGCTGGGCGAAGGCAGCAGGCAGCGCTCACACTGAGTTTAGTGGCAATAACTGGGGGCTGAGGATCCTCCCAGCCAAAAGATCCCCCCATGCGGTCACTAACCTGGCTCCTGCTGCCCAGCACACCCCTGGGCCTTGCACTGGGCAGTCGCCCTGACATGCCCATTGCTCGGGGCAGGAAACCAGGGCTCAGAGAGGCAAACTCATTGGCCAGGGACTGTCCTGGGTGTGTTGCCTCATCCATGCTCTCCCTGGGCCTACAGACCCACCTGGACCCCTGGCTGGCGTGAGTCTCTCCTCTGGCTCCCTCTCCCCTTGCCCACTTCCTAGACCTCCCTTTGCCGGGCTCAGCCAGTAATTCCCTGCGGTCCATTTCTTTGGCCTGAAGCTGGGGTCAGTGTCTTGCCCAGCCTGCAGGGGGAAGGGAATGCTGACACCAGTTCAGTTTGTATGAGAGGCAATCGGAGGTTTCCTGGAAGGGGTGTTCAGCTACAGCAGCACAGGAGCTGCCCACAGGGTGGGAGTCTGAGTGGGAAGGGGGCAGGGGAGAGTGGGCACACACAGACCCCAGGCAGGAAGGGGCTCCCTCTTGCCTCAGTCTCCCCACCGCCCTTCCTTCCGCAAACCTCCTCCACAACCGCCACCCCCCACCCTCGCCCACACCGAGCTCCTGGGCCTGCAGGAGGAGCGGAAGGAAGCCGAGGCGGGAATCCAATCCTGCAGCGCTCAGATGGGGAGAAACTGCTTGGAAGGAAAAGAAAATAACATTAATTCCATTGTCTCAGCTTCCAGATCCTGCCTGAAAAACAAAGACAGAAGCAAACTCAGCTGTGGGAGTTTTGTTGGTGCAGCCCTGCAGTGGGGGACTGAACAGCCGGGCCCCCTGCTGGAGGTGGGAGAGGTCAGGTCCCCAGCTCTTAGCACCCAACCCTGTGGCATCTCCAGGTCACTGTGTGCCCGGCGCTGCCATTGGGGTGGGAGCCAGGGCCTCCGGGAGGCTCTGTGCCTGCTGGCCCCCCAGAGCTGGGACTGGAACCCCTCACTGGGCCTCAGTCAGCGAGAAGGAGAGGCAGGCAGGATGGGGTGGGGTAACCTCCCCTACTAAAGACCTCCCTGTTTGCTGCCATTGTCACACATTTTCTTGTCGTTTGAAAAGTCCACGGAGCCCGGCTCCCTCCCCACCAACCCCCCAGCTTGGCTCTGCAAGCTGTGGCAGGACTGGAGGGGCCGCACTGGGGCACTCCAGCTCCTCTTCCGCCACCTTCCAGCAGCTTCTGGCCTTGCTTAGATGTGGGATCCGGGCCTGCATAGATCTGTGCTCCTTGGTGCCGCTCCTGTCCCCCAGGCTGAGGGCTGTTGTCAGTGGGCAGTGCAGGTCTCAGCTTTGGGCCTGACACCACTCTCCAAAGGAGCCTAGGATGTGATGCCAGGATTGCCACCTTCCCAGGCTCCACCACCTTAGGGCCCCAGGTAGTCTATCAGCTCTGGTGACAGGAACGGATGGAAGCCAAAGTCTGGTGTCCTCAGGACCCCCATCTCTTCTACCCACTGTTCCAGGGCCCAGAAGTGCCCCTCAAAGCCTGCACCCGACCCTGGGCGCCCCCAGCTTCCCACTTCTCTGCAGGCCTGCCTGACCTCCACGGCCTCAAGGATGGGCTTTTCCCAGAGCCGAGGCCGGAAGCCCCGGTCCCAAGTGTTTGTTCAGGCCGGGCTGGGGCTCCGGGCAGGCGAGGCGGAAATAGCCACAAGATGTTTGTCCAAGTGGGGGTCAGGCTCCGCCGCCCGCCGGGAGGAGGAGGAAGGGCTGGCCGAGGAGGCCGAGTCAGCAGGCCTGGTGCCCGGTTTTGCCTCCTGACTTTGCTTTCCTCACCCTCAGAGGTCGGGCTCTGGCAGTAGGCGCCTAATGGGGGCCGGAGATTTCTGCAGACCAATGCCTAGGGCTTGTCTTCCTTCTCAGAGTCCTGCTGCACCCAGGAAGCATCCCAAGGCACCTGCTGGCTCTCCCTCCCTCCAGCCTCCCCCAGCAGGAGTCTCTACACTGGGTCTCCCTGCCTGAGACCCGAGACCCTTGGCCCCAAGAGGTCCAAGTGACCCAGGCAGGATTCTCTGCACACCTGCTCCCCACTCCCACCCCACCTGCTAGGGATAGAAATGTTCTTTTGTGGGCAGACCAAGGTTCTGATCGCCGGTCCCCCCCGAGGCACTTGCTCCTGCAGATGGGGCCCTTAGAGAAGTGTCTGCGTGTTACAGGGAGGCCGCGGGGGCAGGCGGTGACCAGCTCGGTGACCAGCTCAGTGACCAGCTCGGTGAGTGGTCACATACAAAGAAAGACGTGGGTCCCGGAGAAGCCCTCGCTGCTGGCACTTTGTTCTCAGACACCCAGCCCTGGGAGCATGAGGACTGATGGTTCGGAGTCCTCTAGGCTGTGGGGCGGGCTGGTCAACATGCCATTGGCCCCCATGGCAGCTCCAGCCCAGACTCCCTGGGCACTCCCCTTGGTCTGCCCCTGTGACAATGGCCTTTTGCCTGTGGCTGTGCTCAGAGCAGGGCCCTCTCCCTGAGGTCACCATCTCTGACCATTCGGGTCTCTGCTCAGAAGGCCCCACTCATAAAGGGTAACCACTGCATGCTGGGGGGTCACCCATCTCTTGCCCTGGACAGTGACCTTCAGCAGGGCAGAGGCTATGTCCCTATGTTAGAACAGGACCGGACAGGGGCTGGCGTGGCACAGTGGGTTAAACCAATGCTTGAAACACCAGCTTCCCATGTTGGAGCACTGATTCCAGTCCCGGCTGCTCCATTTTCCATCCAGTTCCCTGCTAATGTGACCGGGAAGTTAGCAGAGGCTGGCCCAGGGACATGGGGCCCTTCCACACATCCAGGAAGTCCACATGGACTTCCTGCTTCCTGGCTCCAGCCGGGCCCAGCCCTGCCGCTGATGGCCATTTGGGGAGTGAACCAGCAGATGGAAGATCTCTCTCTCTGTCACTTTACCTTTTGAAAAAAATCCATAAAATAAATCTCTTAAACTCGGGGTCACGGGGACCCTGTGGCCTTGGTGGACCGACTGCAAGGCCTACCTGCTGGCTAGGTGCACGGCTGCCTGGGCCCTCAGCTGCCACTTCCAAGTTCAGCCCTTGGCCACACTCCCTTCTGGCCTCCTGCAGGGGGCCGGGTAACTCAGGGGTCGGTCCCGGGTTGCCATAGTTCGGATTGTAGCTTGGTAACCCCCTCCGCAGAGGCCTGTAAAGGTGATGGAGACCCGTTATGGCGTCTAGGAGATGGGCCAGGGGGCGGTCCTTGGGCCGCTGGGGGCGGGTTCCGGGAGGCGGGGCTTGCGCACAGGTTGCTTATAAAAGCTGAGTTGGGCCCAGTGGGCCGCCCTGTTCCGCCTGTAACCTCATCTTCGCGGCTGCGTTGACAGTGCCCTGGTCAGACACCAAACCGGGGAGACCACCTGAAGTGCGACTGTGACCCTGCGAAACCGTGAGTGCAGTGAACCTTGTGGGGAGGAGCTGGTTGGCGCTCGGTGTTGCGGAGCGGGAAGCTGGCGGGCCTGCTTGTTGGTCGGAGGCTGGAGTAGGGGTGGACGCCGAGAGGCAAAAGCCACAGAGGGCAGCCCAGCAGCCCGGCTCCCAAGGCCTGTGCAGGGCAGGAAATGGGGGTGGCAGGAGATGACACGTAGGGACAGCAGTGATGGGAGCACGATGAAGGCCGATTGTGCTGGCCAGCCCTGCGGGACCCCGGGGAAGGTGCCCAGCAGGTCTCCCAGTCTCAGCTGGGAGGATTTGTGCATGGCCCGCTCCACGGCCGGCAATGGAGCACGTGTGCCTGCGGCCCAGGTGAATGTAGTTGACGTGGGTGTTCCAGAGGAAAGCCGGGCAGGCTGGGCACGAGGTCGAGGACCAAGCCGAGGCCCAGCTGTGGCTGGTTGACTCGAGGCGCCGTCTGGGGCTTGGCCAGGTTGGCGCACACCTGGGCTTTCTCTCGCTTTCTGGGCGTTCGCGATTCTCTGCAGTCAAGGCCTTGCTGTTGGAATGGCTGCAGTGAGAGCTGGCCTCGCTGAGTGCTGACCAGGCAGGGGGAGAAAGCCAGGGTCACACCCACTGCTGGGTGGGGGCAGGGCGGGGCTGCCTGGTCCACAGGTGGGCTGCCAGGCGGGCAGGGGCTGCAAATCCATCGTCCTAGGGCCTGGGGCCTGAAGCGGGGGTGGGGGGGTGGGGGAGGACGGCCGCAGTCACGGGGACGTGAGCGCCTGGGAATCCACAGGTGCCCTTGGAGGTGACAGTCGGCAGGAGATTGCCCGGGACCTGAGGAACCCGCAGAGCACGCGTGCACCTGCTCTGGCCCTGCACAGGTGGCCCCAGGAGACCAGGTGACCAGAGTCCTGCCTGCAGGAGCACGGCTGTGTGCCAGGGGATGTGTGCATGACCGGGGGTCCTGCCGCTCAGGAAGAGGCGGGGACTTTTGCGAGTGATATGCGGGCAGTCTGTACAGGGGCACATCGGGGATGGGCAGTGGGCAAGGGTGGGTGTGAGGGGTGGAGCTGAGAGGCCAAGTCTTGGAATGGAGGGGTGAGTGGGAGTGGTGATGGTGGAGGACCAGCTCCTTGCTGGAAACAGGCCAGGAGACTTTGAGTGTGGCGTGGCCCGGGTCACCTGCGTTCCCAGCTGGGGAGTGAGCTGGGGCTCTGGCTCCTGTGGAACCCGGAATGATGAGGCCTTACCTCGGTTACCTGAGAAATGGGTCTGCGTCGGCTCGCGGTGCACGCCTACCTGAGCGTGGAGGGAACTGAAGTGGCTGGGCCGGGTCGGCCTGTGTGGGACCAAGGCCTCTGCTGCCCCTAGGTGTAGGATGGCCTCTGCTGCTCACAGGTGTAGGATGTCGGGCCCCACGGAGCATTCCCCAAGGCCACCAGAGGGCGACAGAGACCAGACTTTGCATTTAGCCTACCCTGCTGAACCACCTAACCTTGACCGTTCAACTCCTTCACCGCAGTTGGAGTCAGTTGGACACCCTGCACCTTCCGTGTGTATTTCTCAAGAACAAGGATACTCCTTGACGTGACGCCATCGTTTGATTCATGAAATTTTTATTTTTTTAAAATGTAGAACATTTATTCAAAAAGGCAGAATGAATAAATCACTGCCCCTCTCTGCTCAATTGGTCAGGCTTGGGGCAGGCCAGGGCCAGTTCGGAACTCAGTCCAGGCTTTTCAGGTGGGTGTCAGACAAGCTGCCTGCCGCCTCCCAGGGTGCATAGGGAGGTGGGGTGTGAATGCAGGCACCCCGGTGTGAGAACTTCGGCACCTGTGCCCCACATCACAGTGTCCACTGAGACTCCTCGTTCATGCTCACCTTTTGGTTCCAGCCTCCTGCGGGTGAGTGGCCTGGGAGGCAGCCAGTAACACTTCAATACTGGGGTCCCTGCCACCCCCATGGGAGACCTGAACCGAGTTTCCAGCTCCTGGCTTCAGCTTGGTGTAATCCAGGCTGTTGTGGACGTGCGGGGAGTGAGCTAGTCCAACTCTGGCTGGTTCTGTGTGTCTGCCTCTTAATAAATACAAAATTGAAAAAAATATATATCCTCTTTAGTTTTAAGTATGGAAACATAAGCTTATGTAGTAGAGGGACTAGTCGTTGCAACAAAGCCCAAGCCTTGGCGTTGGACCGCTCCTGGCTTGGGTGGACAGCTGGGCGGTAAGGAAATGGGCGACTCACTCCCATCTTCCTTGTGGTTCCCTGTGCTGCTGCGGCAAGCGGGAGGGGTGGGGCAGGCTCGTGCACTCTGGGCACACAGAGCGTGCGACACATCGCTGATCCGGGTTCGCTGGTTTGACCGTTTCCTTATGGTTTGTGGCTGCAATGAGTTGTACGCTAATGCTCTTTGTAGCAACTTCTGAAAATGTAAGGTTTCTCATTTGAGAGGCAGGGAGATGCCGCCTCTGCCGGCTTTCTCCCCATGTGTCCACAGTAGGCTGGGAGAGGCTTAAGCCCAGCGCAGTGTTGGCATCTTACACAGGTATCAGTTCCGCCTGGGAGCTGGCTCCCTGCTGAGGCGTCTGGGAACCTGGCAGAATGTGGAGCAGGTTGCTGGGCCCCGGCAGCTGATGGAGCAGGTTGCTGGGCCCCGGCAGATGATGGGGCAGGTTGCTGGGCCCCGGCAGATGATGGGGCAGGTTGCTGGGCCCCGGCAGATGATGGGGCAGGTTGCTGGGCCCCGGCAGATGATGGATGGTGCAGGTTGCTGGGCCCCAGCAGCTGATGGGGCAGGTTGCTGGGCCCTGGCAGATGATGGGGCAGGTTGCTGGGCCCTGGCAGATGATGGAGCAGGTTGCTGGGCCCCGGCAGCTGATGCGGGAGACCCAGATGGAGCTATGCGATCCTGGCTTCGGTCTGGCCCACCCCCTGTCGTTGTGGCCTTTTGGGTAGTGAGCCAGCGCATGCAAGATAGCTTGGTCTCTTCCTCCCTCTGTTACTCTTTCAAATACATACAGCAAATCTTTTTTTTTTTTTGATGTATTTATTTTTATTGGAAAGGCATTTTAATTGGAAAGGCAGATTTACAGAGAGAAGGAGAGATAGGAAGAGCAACATACAGAGAGGAGGAGAGACAGAGTTGCTGTTGTGTTCTGGGTATTAATCCTTTATCAGATGAGTGGGTTGCAATGTCTCCTCCCGTTCTGTGTCTCCACTTGCTCACAGTGCAGAAGCTTCTGGGTTTGAGATCACCCCGTTTGCTTAGTCTTATTTTTGTTTCTTGCACTTTGGGGTCTTATCCAGGAAATCATCACCCACATTTTGTTATTTTTATTAAAAGATTTATTTATTTTTTATTTAAAAGGCAGATTTACAGAACAAAAGAGAGAGAATATCTTCCATCAGTTGGTTCACTCCCCAAATGGTCCGCAATGACCATAGCTGAGTGGATTCAAAGCTAGGAACCAGGAGCCTCTTCCGGGTCTCCCACAAGGGTGCAGAGTCCCAAAGCCTTGAGCCATCCCTCACTGCCTTCTGGGACCACAAGCAGGGAGTATGATTGGAAGGGGAGTCGCCAGGACACGAACCGGCGCCTATTTGGGATCCTGGCTCCAGCAGGCAGAGGTTTAGCCTGTTGAGCCACTGCACTGGCCCTGCTTTCATTGTTTCAAGTGACTTTATAGTCTTGTGCCTTAAACTTTGGTCTTTGATCCATGTTGAGTTGGTTTAAAAATATATATTTGAAAGGCACAATTACAGAGAAAGGAAGAGACAAAGAAGTTTTCCATTCTCTGGTTTACTCCCCACGTGGCTGCCATGGCCAGTTCTGGGTCGCACTGAAGCCAGCAACCAAGAACTTCCGCTGGGTCTCCAACATAAGTGCAGGGGCCCAAGCACTTAGGCTGTCTGCTGCTGCTTTCCCAGGCGCAGTAACTGGGAGCTGCAGTGGAAGTGGAACATCCAGGACTCCAGCCAGCACCCCTATGGGACTCACGGCTTGGGTGATGGCACAATGTGGGCCCCCTGAATGGATTTTCTGTGCGGTGAGAGGCTGGGATCTAACAGGATTCTGTATGCATCTGTCCCATTTTGCCAGCATCGTTTTGGGAAGAGCTTATCCTTTCTCCAGTGTATAAACTCTGGCACGTTGGTCAGTTATCAGTTGGTTATTTTGATTGTGGACTAATTTCTGGGCTGTTTTATTCCCCCGATCTGTGTTTCAGTTGTTATGCTGTTTTAATCGCCGTTGCCTTATAGTATGCTTTGGAATTGGGTATTGTGATGGCTCCAACTTGAGTTTTGTTTTGTTTTCCCCCCTCAGGAACCCTGTGACTGTTTCTGAGTCTTCCCGTGATTTCAGTAGAATTTCAGGATTGTTTTTATTATAATTCTGTAAAGGATGTCATTGACCTTTTACTGTCTTCGATGTTTATTTTGAAAGTGACATGAAGGGAGCAGGGCAGAGAGAGATCTTCTATCCCCTGGTTTGCTCCTCATGTGGCCATGACGGCCAGCACTGGGCTGCGTTGAAGCTGAGGGCGTTCCTGGGTCTCCCACGTGGATGGCAGGGATCCTGCGCTTGGCCACCTGCTGCTGCCTTTCCCAGGCCGTTAGCAGGCAGCTAGAGGGGAAGTTGAATAGCTGGGACATGAACTGGGGTCCATATGGGGTGCCGGCTTCACAGGCAGCAGCTTTACCCACCATGTCACATACCAGCCCAGTTGGTCATTTGTATTTTTAGGAAGTATTTGTTGAGGCCAGCATTGTGCCATGGTGGGTTAAGCTGCTATGTAGTGCTGGCCTCTCGTGTTTGGCTTCTCATGGTTGAATGGGTTTGAGTCCCTATGGCTGCACTTCCCATCCAGCTCCCTGCTAATATGCCTGGAGAGGTAGCAGAGGGTGGTCCTGATTCCTGGGCCCTGGCACCCACATGGGAGACCCCGAAGAAGTTCCAGGATCCTGTCTGCAACCTGGCCCAGCCCCAGCAGTTGTGGCCATTTGGGGAATGAACCAATGGGTGGGAAAATTCTCTCTTCTTCTCTTGGTAAGTCTGCCTTTCAAATAAATTTTAAGGAAAAAATATTTGAAAAGCAGATTAGAGGACAGACACATACCCCTTCCCTCAGCTGGTTCACGTTCCGACCTGTTGCGGTGACCAGGCCAGGCCACAGCCAGGAGTCTGGCCCTTGCATCACCTTCTGCCTTTGCAGGCACATTAGCAGGTGCTGGGTTGGAAATGGAGCAGCAGGGACTGGAACTGCTGCATCCAGTGGTCTCCTGTGGAGGGTGTTCTGTGGGACAGCTTAAATCTGCAGCCCCTTCCATAGAGTGGCGTTTGCATGAGTTACTCTCCCGGCAGACTGGCTTTGCATTGTCAGTGGTGGCTTTCGTGTGTTTTCTCATTTTCTGTTGCAGCAGCCTTTCGTTTTTTGATTCAATTTATTCTTAAGGATTTGATTGTGTTGTGGATGGGATTTCTCTTTTAGCAAATTTCATATAAAGTTGATCTTGTGAAGTTTATTTTTCTGAATTGGGTAATTGCTGCAGAAAATTTCCTGGTGGAGCGTTTAGGTTTTTCCATGTGCAACACTGTCGTCCACAGACGTGGCTGCTTCTTTCCAGCAACGTGTCCCTGTTTCTGGTCCTTCCTGATGACTTATACTAATGATTCCAATGTTGGCTTCCGTAAGAGTGCTTGCAGTGTGAGCCCAACTGTTTTCAGCCTTTCCCACCCAGTGTGATATCGCCTGTTGGTGCGTCATAGCCTTTATAATTTTGAGATGTTTCTTCCTTTTAAAAAAATTTATTAAAGACTTGTTTGATTAATTGAAAGGCAGAAAGACAAGAATGAGCAAACTTCCATCTGCCAGCTCACTTTCCAGGTGGCCGCAATGGCCGGAGCTGGTCCAGGCTGAAGCCTGGAGCCAGGAGCTTGCTCTGGGTCTTCCATGTGGCTGGCAGGGCCCCAGGCATTTGGGCCATCCTCTGCTGCTTTCCCGGGTGTTAGCAGGGAGCTGAATGGGGAGCTGAGCCACTGGGACGTGAACTGATACCCACATGGGTTGCTGGCGCTGCAGTTGGTGGCTTTCCAAGCTCTCGGGGAGCGTTTTGTTTTATCATGAAGGGGTGTTGAGTCCTGTTAGATGGCTTTCTCTACATCTATTGAGATGGCCACATGTGTTTTTTTTTGTTCTTCATTCTGTTGATTGCATAGATGATATTGATTTGTGTATGCTGAGCCGCCCTTGGGACTCTGGGATAAATCCACTTATCCAGTACAGTCTTTCTAATGGGTGTAGGTGCGGTTCGCTAGTGTTGGGTTCAGTTTTGGGATCCATGTGTATCCAGGATATTGGTGCGTACTGCCTTTTTCGTGTTGTCGTCAGTTTTGGTGTCAGAGGCCGGCCTTAAACGGGCTGGCAGAGTTTCAGCAGTCAATATTTTGGAATGCTTTAGAAAAGTTTTAGGGTTAGTTCCCCCTTAAATGTTTTGTACGGTTCTGATCCCGGACTCGGCCCTGACGAAAGGCTGTTCATCACTGCTCCACTCTTGCCGTTTGTTGCGAATCTGTCGATCCCCCTTGCCTCCCTGAGTTAGTCCTGGCAGCTGTATGTATCTGCAAAGGTGTCCGTGTCTGGGAGGTTTTCCGGTTTGCTAGCACGTGGCATCAGTAGTTCCTTATGATCCTGTTTCAGTGATATCAGGTTAATATCTCCTTTGTTATCTCTGATTTTGTTTGAGCTCCTTTTCTTCTTTTTGCTTGGTTAGTCTGGCTGAGGGTTGTCTATTCTGAAAAAGGCTTTGAGTAGATCATTTGAGCTTCCACTCTGGTTTCTTGCCTCCTGCTGATTGAGTTTGGCTTGTTGCTGTTCTGAGGTCTCAGAAGTTTAGCACTAGGCTCTTTATTTGCAGTGCGTGTGATGTGATTTGAGTCTTTCTACATTTGCTGAGATTGGACTTGTGGCGTACTGCGTGTTCTGTCTGGAAGGTGTCCCGTGTGAGGGAGGAGCGTGTGCTCTGCAGCTGTGCGTGGAACGTCGTTTTGCAGACACCTGCTGGGTCGGGTGGATCGGCTCTGATGTGTGTGTCTGGGCGTTAATATCCATGATGACTTGGGCTGTTGAGATACCCCACTATTACTGGATTTTGTTTCCTTTCCTTTAGGTCTCACGGTGTTTGCTGTATGTATCTGCACGCGTGTTTCTGATTGTTATGTCGTCCTGTTCAGTCACTCTTTTTACAATAAATTATATCCTTTTTTTGCCTCTATTTATAGTTATTGATTTAAAGTGTATTATCTGATACAATTATATCTACTTAGGCTTATTTTTGGTTTCCAATTGCCTGGTACACCTTTCCTATTCTTTTTTGTTCTTTTTTTTATTTAAAAAATATTGTTTATGAAGTTGATGGCTGTATGTCCATGTGGGCCTCTGGTTAGGGTTGGGAGGGTCAGGAAGGTGGGTGGGACAATTGTTTCAGTATTTTTTTTCTTCCTCTTGTGTCTGCAGAGGGAGGAGAGGGGTCAGGCCACTCCCACATCAGCTCCTGGGGACAAGGACAGTCATCTGATGACACCTGAGAGACCCTGATGTAGGCAGGAGTGTTCTGAGGGTATTATTGGAGTGGTTTTGAAGTTGTTAGTTTTGTTGCTCCACGGTTGAGAAAATCCAAGATTAATTGGTAATGAAATCCATCTTAGTGCATCACAGACCCATGAACGTGTTGCAAAGCTTGGCCAGACGAGTGGTCTAAGCTGTTCTGCTTTCCATTCCCGAACAAGGCAGTCAGCATCCGCTGCTGGCTGAGCTGGCCGTCATGTCCCCTGTGGGCATCTGGGCATACTGCCCACTGCACAGGGATCAGCCACTGAGGAGGCCCAGTCCTGACACACGCACTCCAAGGTCGGACCACACACACTGTGTTTTCCCTGTGTCTGGAGCCTGAGTCCAGGGGTCTAGTTGGGAAGTCCCACAAGAAATCTCTCCTGGGATAATCTCAGACTTGACTCTTGTGTGCCTGCCAGTGCAAGGTCAGGTTCATTCTGCTACCTGCCAACACACATACAGGTGGATGTAGCTGCCTAGTCAGCTCCACCCCAGGCCCACATCCCCTACAAACCTACAGGCGTTGTGATCCAGCCCAGCCAGCCCACCACAGACCCGGTCCCCACATATACCAGCAGGTGCCACAGCCTAATCAGGGTGACCCTCACTATCCCCCACCCCTAGGCCTGCCCCCATCCCCGTTTTTTATATATGTCGGCCTCTGCTGCAGCCTGACCCAACCCAGCCCACCCCACATCTCATCTGGTTCTTGTGCACACCCATGGATGCTGTGGCTTAGCCCAGCCTTACCTGCCCCCAGCTCTGAGCCACATGTATAACGTTGGTGTCATTGCCTTGTCCAGCCTGGCCCACCTCCAGCTCCCTCTCATCCCCACCAGCAAGAGGTACAGCTCAGTAGGAGAGTGCCACAGTTCTCCTCCCAGGCATGCTTCCAGCCCCAGACCTTGCGCTTGCCAAAGGGTGCTGCAGTCCAGCCTGACATGACTGTACACCCAATCCTGGCATTGCCAACTGGGGCTCTGGCCTTCCCTGCCTGGCCTGCACCCATCCTGGATTACTCTCATGCCAGCAGGTGTGGCTGCCTACTCCAGCCTGGCACGCCCCCAGACCCAGCCCAAAAGCCAAGTAATGGGTGCTATAGCCCTGCCTGAACTGGCCCATCTCAAGTCCCAACTCTCACACTCACCTGTGGAAGCAGTGACCTAGCCAGGAGTCCTGGAGGCTCCCCTACTAGGCCTGCTCCCAGCCCCTGGTCTTGCATGTGCCAGCAGGTGCTGTGGCCCAGTCTGAGATGTCCCACCCCCCAGTCTTGGCATTCGTCAGCAGGTGCTGCAGCCTGGCCCTACTCTCATGAGTCTTAGATAGGTTCCTTTCAGGTGAGTTCTGTGGTCCAGGCTGGTTCGGCCTGTCACCACCCCCAGCTCTCTGTGCAAACCATTGGGGCAGCCTATAGAGGGTCTACTGTCCCTCAGCCTGACATGGCCCACTCCTTGCTCCAACACTCAGGGGTGAGTACTGTGGCCTAGCCCAGCCAGGCGTCCCCGTAGCCCCAGGTTTTATGTGCATCAGTGGGCACCAGGCAACACTAGTTAGACCAGCCCAGTCTGCTCAGGTCTTCCACGTGGGCAGGAGCCTCGGCCTGATCGACACACCCTCCCGTTTCTCCCCTCCAAACCACTCCATCTCTGCTCCCTCGCCTACCTGAGAGTGCAGTGGTCTAGTCTCCATATATCATTCCTCAGCTGCTCGCACTCTAATATGTCCCCAGACCCCTTCCCCTGGCCGTGTGCAGCCCCCAGTCCCGGGGCCAGGGTGGCGTGTCCCAGCATTCCCTGCCTTCCCTCCCCCCCCATATATATATATTTTAAATATTTACTTACTTTTATTGGAAAGTAAGAATTACAGAAAGAAGGGGAGACAGATGAGAAGACCCTCTGTCTGCAACAGCCAGAGCTGGGCCCATCTGAAGCCAGGAGCCAGGAGCCTCCTCCAGGTGTCTCATGGGGATGCAGCGTCCCAAGGCTTTAGGCCATCCTCTACTGCCTTCCCAGGCTACAAGCAGGAAACTAGATGGGAAGTAGAGCAGCTGGGATATGAATTAGTGCCTGTACAGGATCCTGGCACATGCAGGATGAGGACTTGGGCCCTTCCCCACGTCTTTAAAAAAATAAATAAGCAACTATGCTGTTATAATGATATGGTTAACACAAATCTGGTATTAACCAGGCCCACAGTGCCCAGCAGCTTCTGGCTGCCTTCCTCCCAGCAGTGTCACACTTGTCCCGGTAAGAGACGACCTAGGCAGCTGGCTGCAGCTGGGATTGGCACACCTTTCTGCAGCCCCACACTCTTAGTCTCTGTGGGTCTGTACTCGTGGGGTGAGGGTCTTCTTCATCCATTCAGCATGTATGTACTGATCGGGATTTAATCTATTTACGATTAGTTGGTATTGATCCTGAGCAGCACCTGTCATTTTGTTGGTGGGTGAATTGTTTGGTGTGTCATGTATTTTCATAACGATGACTAATGTAGGAGTCCTTTCAGGGTAATGAGTCCTCAGCTCTTACTGGGAGATGCTCACTTCCTCCACCACTTCCACAGGAATGTTCTTGTTTGGGAGTTTTTGTCCCCTGAGACCTTGAGTAACTCCTCCAGCTCTGTTGGCCTGTGGTGTCTGTTGAGATGGCTGCTGTTAGTCTAATGGCGGCTTCCTCTGTGTATAACATGACATTTTTCTCACTGTCTTTAGGATTTTCTTTTATCCTTAGCTTTTGAAAATTGTACAGTCTGCCTTAGAGAAGTAATTTTGGGGTCCATTCTACTTAGGGTCCACTGAGCTTCTCGTGCGTGGATGTCCATGTTGCTTTCAAGACTGGAAATGGTTGAAAACTTCTCATTTCTTAAGTTTGCAATGCTCTTTCCTGCTTTAGGAATCATCATCTTCAGGAATATGAGCATTTCTTCATTTGATGACATATATTTTTTAAAGATTCATTTATTTTTATTGGAAAGGCAGATATACAGAGAGGAGAGACAGAAAGATCTTCCGTCCGATGGTTGACTCCCCAAGTGACAGCAACGGCTGGTGCTGCGCTGATCCAAAGCCAGGAGCCAGGAGCAATTCCAGATCTCCCATGCGGATACAGGGTCTCAAGGCTTTGGGCCGTCCTTGACTGCCTTCCCAAGCCACAAGCAGGGAGCTGGATGGGAAGTGGAACTGCTGGGATTAGAACTGGTGCCCATATGGGATCCTGGGTGCATTCATGGTGAGGACTTTAACTGCTACGCTATCGCGCTGGACCCTGATTTCTATTTATTTTAAAGACAGAGAGGGAGAGGTTCACTGTCCAAATGGCTATAGTGATCAGGGAAGGTCCAGGCCGAAGCCAGAAGCTTCCTCCAGGTCTCCCACGTGGTGCAGGGGTCTGAGCACCTGGGCCATCCTCTACTGCTTATTGGGATGTATTAGCAGGGCGCTGAATCCAAGCAAGGCAGCTGGGACTTAAGCAGGTGCCCACAGGGGATGCCTGCACTCACAGGCGGAGGATGGGCCTGTAAGGCCACAACCCTCTTTATGGTTTCTGAAGCTTTTCTCCTTTTTTTTTTTGGTCTCATTGGCTTATTAGAAAGGCCTTGTCGTCCAGGTCAGAGGTTCTTCACTCTGCTTGCAGTTTTCAGCTTATTTAATTGATAGTTGTTCAGCTTTAGTATGCATGTCTACTTCTAAATCAAAGATAGACTACCAATGAAACTATTAGATACATCTTGGCAACAGGATGCTGGACTGTCTGCCATTGTCCGTACCCGCAATGTCAGGGTACACTTAAATAGCAGAATGATGGACTTATGAGTGCTTATGAAGGACTACGCTGTTGTCATAATATAGGGGAAATCAGTGATAGGAGGGAATTTGGGAAGGAGATAAAGGAAATCCCAGAGCTTATAGAATTATATTGTAAAATTAAAATAGAAGGAAGAAAATTAAAAATTTTTAAATTATTTCTATCGCCTGGTGAATTTCTTACTCATATTGCCGATTTTCCTCATTTAAGAAAATAACATTTATTTTTATTGGAACGTAAATCAAATATATAGAGAGAAGGAGAAATAGAAAGATCTTTGATCTGCTGGTTTACTCCCCAAATGGCTGCAACAGCCGGAGCTGAGCTAATCTGAAGCCAGGAGCCAGGAGCTCCGCGTGGGTTGCTTAGGAGGTCTGTCTGCAATCTGGAGTGATGGGCACCCAACACACCCAGGTTAGTGATAGCTGGAGGCCGTCCCCGCTGGGCAGGCCGGAGGGATGCCAGATGCCTGGGCACCTGCAGTTGTGGCTCTGGGCTGTGCGGTGTGAGTCCTTGTGCAGATGCTACTGTGAGAGGGTGCCTGATGTTGGGGCTTCCAAGCCACGGCAACCCTGGTCAAGGTTGGAGACTGCTGCAGAGAGGCTGCCTGATACTCTGGCCGGTGTGGATCTGGAAGGTGGGGTGCAGGCAGACTCTGTGCCGGCGCTCACTGGGATCTCCCTGGACCCGTGCAAGGACAGAACAGACGCCGGCCGCTCGCGAGGTGCGCTCCCTGCAGCGGCCACGAGGCGGAGACAGAGAGCAGGCTGGCGACCTTGAACATAAAATGCAGTAATTCAACTACCGCCACTGTGGGGATTCCTTTTGTCTTCACTCCTCTCCCACTCTCCATTCCTTCTTCCCTCCTTCTCTTCCACTTTGTTTTTTAAGCATGTTGATTTAGGGGTCGGCTGTGTGACATAGCATGTACAATGGCCGTCGGTGAAGCTGGTATCCGCTCTGTGCTGGGGTGTATGCGGACGCTGCACCTCTGAGCTGGCTCGCCCTTGTGCCCCTTTGGAAGTGAACCAGCGGGTTTAAGATACCAATCGCAATCTCTCTCTGCCTCTAACTCTCTGACTTTCAAGTAAACAAATACGTTCACACACACACACACACACACACACACACACACACACAATATTTAGGACTCAGTTTTGTGGAGTCGCCAGGAAAGCAGTCCTTTTGGGCCACTGTATCCCACGTAGGTGCTGGTTTGAGTCCCACCTGATTTACTTCAGATCCAGCTGTTTGGGAGCTGGGCCTGGCACAGCGGCAGAGGATGGGCCAGCAGGTGCCTGGGCCTCTGCACCCACGTGGGAGACGAGACGGGGAAGGAGGTCCTGGCTGCAGAGCAGCCCAGCTCCGGCCGCTGTGGCCCCTGACGGGTGAACCAGTAGGTCTCTTAGTCTCTCCTCTCTGTGTCTCTGATTTTCAAGCAAAAACAACTTTTTACAAAAATAATAAACTTTTTTTTAAAAAAGGAATACTATTGCTATGCCATATGATCTGTGTCTTGTTTAATATTTGGAGAATTGCTGGACCGTTTTTCAAAAAAGCAAAGGCGATTTTACAGCACAACCCTCAACCCTCCCTGTTTCTCTGTAACTCTCCCTGACAAATAAATGCAGTTTTATTTGATTATTTGTATTGGATTATTTTATATATCTCCTGAGATAAGGAGAGATAGAAAGATCTTCCATCCACTGGTTCATTCCCCATATAGCTGCAATGGCCAGAGCCGAGCTGATCCACAGCCACGAGCTCTTCCGGGTCTCCCACGCAGGTGCAGGGTCCCACGGCTTTGGGCCGTCCTCCACTGCTTTCCCAGGCCACAAGCAGGGAGCTGGATGGGAAGCAGAGCAGCTGGGACACGAACTGGTGCCCATATGGGATGCTGGGACTTGGAGGTGGCAAATTAGCCAGTTGAGCCAAAGCACCAAATAAATCTTCTTAAAAAAGACTTACAGATTTTCTCTGAGAGGTGGGGTGACAGCAGGGACACTGGAGGGCCAGACAGGAGGGAGGGTGGGGGAGAGAGCAAGATTGAGTAAGAAAGGGCGAGTGCTCCAGGCTTTTCCCCTTGCAGCCTCCAATCTTGCATCCAGGTCTTGAAGGCCTTTGGGGTGACCCATGAATGTCCTTGCCGAGGCTGTGCCCCTCCCCCGACCCTGAGCCTTGGCTTCCCAGCTGGGGGTGTCAGGGGGGTCGGCGGAGCTGGGCAGCAAGGACAGTGACAGGTGCGGGGCCACTAGGGCGGTGCGCTCCCTGCGGCGGCCACGAGGCGGAGACAGAGAGCAGGCTGGCGTCCTTGAACTGTGACTGCCGGGATTCCGTCTGGTATTTTTTTTTTCTCTCACGTCCTCCTTCCCCTCTCTGCTTTTTTTTTTCCCCCGTAGAGATTGATTTAGGTAGGGTTCGGCCTTGCAGCGTAGCACGTGAAGCGGCTCCCCGTGACATCCCAGGCTTGTGCTGAAGTGTGTCCTATCTGCTGCACTTCCGATCTAGGTAGCCTTTGTGTCCTTGGAAGTAAACCGGCAGGTGGAAGATCGCTCTCTGACTTTCAAGTTAATATTGAATCCCCCAACCCCCCAAAAACAGATAGATGCAGAGGCCATTGTATCATGGGTTAAGCTGCTTCCTTGACCCAGCTTTCCGTAGGGGCACAGCTGCTCTACTTCCTGTTCAGCTCTGCTAATTAGGGGCGGCAGCAGAGGTAGCCCAAGAGTTTGAGTCTCTGCCACCCACCCAGACGAAGTTCCTGGCTTTGGCCCGGCCCTGGCCCTTGTCTCTGCAGCTCCTGCTGGGTCGGCCTGTCCTGGGAGCTGCTGGTTCAGGTGGGTTTTGCGGTTGACTTTGCAAGGGCCTTGGGGACATTTTTCTCTTGGCTCAGCTCGCCCGCTGTCCGCAGCAGCCGGTTCCCACAGGTGTGATGTCAGAGCGGCGAGGCTCCACACGGCTGTTTGATCTGCAGTTTCGTGGTCACGTGGGGGGGTCAGCAGTTAGCACACTTGCCCCACAGAACATTTCTTCAGCCCCCAAATCGAATTTTCTGTGGAAGCCACAGCCTGTCCCTTGGGACCGCATCATTTTCTGGCATCATTTTACTGGTGTAAAAATGTTCACCTCCAAATGGTGACTCTGCGTCCACTTCAGATGCACCTGTGGGTTGGGAACCGGCTTGCTGTGTGGTGGTCAGCTCAGAGCTGCTGCTGCTGGCGTATTTGAAAGGCAGAGTTACAGAGCTGGGAGAGAGGCGGAAACCTCGCTAGCTAGCTTTCATCTGCTGATCCACTCCTTAAATGGCCACCGTGGCCAGGTCTGGGTCCGACCAAAGCCAGAAGCTTCTTCCTGATCTCCCCTGTGGGTGCAGGCGCCCAAGCAGTTGGTCCATCCTCCACTGCTTTCCCAGGCCATTAGCAGGATGCAACTGGATTGGAAGTGGAACTATGACATTAGCCAGCGCTGTGTGCAATGCCAGCGTCGCAAAGGGTGGCTGTCCTGATAGGCCACAACACCTGCCTCGCCTCTTACTGTTACAAACTCAAGGGCCCGGCGCAGTGGCACAGTGGTTAAGGTCCTCGCCTTGCACGCCCGGGATCCCATATGGGCGCCGGTTCTAATCCCGGCAGCCCCACTTCCCTTCCAGCTCCCTGCCTGTGGCCCGGGAAAGCAGTCGAGGACGGCCCAAAGGTTTGGGACCCGAAAGAGGCTCCTCGCTTCGGACCGGCATAGCATCGGCCGTTGCGCTCACTTGGGGAGTGAATCATCGGACGGAAGATCTTCCTTTCTGTCTCTCCTCTCTGTATATCCGCCTTTCCAATAAAAATAAAATAAATCTTTAAAAAAAAAAAAAACTCAAGTCCTGTTGGTGCGGCTGAGCTTGGACCTGGAACGTGGACGGTGCGCTCCCTGTAGCGGCCACGAGGGGGAGAACGAGACCAGGCTTTCTTGAGCACAGAGCGCAGAATTCACTCAACCTGCAGGGCTTCCTTCCTCGCTGCTGGCTTACTGGAAAGAACTTGAGGCTGGGCTTTGTGGAGTAGCAGGTAGACCTGCCCGAGACGCCGGTGACTCACGGCGTGGTGTGTCCCAGCCGCCCCACATTGCATCTAGCTTTTGTGGCTGTTTGGGAAGAGAACCAGTGAATGGATGCTCTCTTAGTCTTTTTCTTTCTAACTTTTTGACTTTCAAATAATACATGTTGTAATTTAAAATTTTTATTCTAATATTTATTGCAAAGGTGAGAGGGGTTGCACATCCTCTGGACCTCTGATTGAGATGGAGACGGTGGAGGTAGAGAAAGTTTGCCCTCCTGTGTCCACTGGATGTGGGGGGAATAAATAAAAGATTTAGGGGCTTGTGCTGTGACATGATGAGTAAAGCCGCCACCTGCAGCGCTGGCATCCCATGTGGGCACCAGTTTAAGAACCATCTGCTCTACTTGGGATCCAGGTCCTGCCAGAGGGCCTGGGAGAGCAGTGGAGGATGGCCCAGCGCCTGGGCCCCATACCCATCCAGATGGAGTTCCTGTCATTGGCCTGGCCCACTCTGGCCATTAGGGAGTGAAGTAGTTAATGGGAAATTCTCTCTTTCTCTTCCCTCACCCCTCCTCCCTCCCCATAATTCCTCACCCCTCCTCCCGGCCCGTCCTCCCTCAGCCCTCCTCCCTCACCCCTCCTCTCAGCCCATCCTCCCTCAGCCCTCCTCCCAGCCCGTCCTCCTTCACCCCTCCTCCCGGCCCATCCTCCCTCACCCCTCTTCCCGGCCCGTCCTCCCTCACCCCTCCTCCCGGCCCGTCCTCCCTCACCCCTCCTCTCAGCCCGTCCTCCCTCAGCCCTCCTCTCAGCCCATCCTCCCTCACCCCTCCTCCCGGCCCGTCCTCCCTCACCCCTCCTCCCGGCCCGTCCTCCCTCACCCCTCCTCCCAGCCCGTCCTCCCTCACCCCTCCTCCCAGCCCGTCCTCCCTCACCCCTCCTCCCGGCCCGTCCTCCCTCAGCCCTCCTCCCGGCCCGTCCTCCCTCACCCCTCCTCCCAGCCTTCCTCCCTCAGCCCTCCTCCCGGCCCGTCCTCCCTCACCCCTCCTCCCGGCCCGTCCTCCCTCACCCCTCCTCCCGGCCCGTCCTCTCTCAGCCCTCCTCCCAGCCTTCCTCCCTCACCCCTCTTCCCGGCCCGTCCTCCCTCACCCCTCCTCCCGGCCCGTCCTCCCTCAGCCCTCCTCTCAGCCCGTCCTCCCTCAGCCCTCCTCTCAGCCCGTCCTCCCTCAGCCCTCCTCCCAGCCCGTCCTCCCTCACCCCTCTTCCCGGCCCGTCCTCCCTCACCCCTCCTCCCAGCCTTCCTCCCTCACCCCTCTTCCCGGCCCGTCCTCCCTCACCCCTCCTCCCGGCCCGTCCTCCCTCACCCCTCCTCCCGGCCCGTCCTCCCTCAGCCCTCCTCCCGGCCCGTCCTCCCTCAGCCCTCCTCCCGGCCCGTCCTCCCTCACCCCTCCTCCCGGCCCGTCCTCCCTCAGCCCTCCTCCCAGCCCGTCCTCCCTCACCCCTCCTCCCGGCCCATCCTCCCTCACCCCTCCTCCCCCACCCATCTGTTCACCTTTCACAATCCTACTCAGTGCACTCTCCTTGCTCGCTGATTCCTCAGTTGCCCAGCCCCAGCCCCTGTCCTCGGCCTTCTCCCAGAAAGCACGGCTTCTCAGACCCTCTCAGACTTGGGCTGCCCCTGGTGCCCCTCTCCAGCACTTCCTTCAGATCTGCCTGCCAAGGGGCTGGTGGAGCTGAGCCTGGGACTTGGGACAGGGGTCCTTTGCTTTTGGGAGTTGAGCCTTCCCACACCTGTATTAGCCTGCAGGCCGGCTGTCCTGCCGCTGGAGCCCCTTGTCAGTGGATGGTGACAGCAAGGAGTTGGGAACTAAGGGGCTAAGGGGTAGGGGCTCAGGCACTTGAGGAACAACTTGCTGTCTCCCAGGGAACATTCTAGCAACGGCTAGATGAGCAGCAGAGATGGGATTTGCTCCCAGCACTCTGATAGAAGGGCTGTGGGTAACCAAAGCAGTCTTTTTTTTTTTTTGAGAATTAGAGACAGGGTGACCGCCCATTGGGTTTCTCCCCAAATGGCTGCACTGGCTGGAGTGGGCCAAGCTAAGGCTAGGAGCTTGGGGCTCAGGGTCTCCCCCAGGAGTGGCAGGGACCCTCAGGGACATTGCCTGCTGCTCTCCCACGTGCATTATAGGGCGCTGCATCGAGAGTGCAGCTCAAATGTGGGATTCCAGAGACGGGAGCCCAGGTGTCCTGTCGGGGCAGTGGCCCGGCCACTTCAGGGTTGTGCCTGCCAGCGTGTGCAGGAGCAGGAAGCTGGAGTGTGGACAGAGCTGAAGGCAGGGCCTCGGCGCTGTGGTGTGGAACACGGGCCCCTAACTGGCACCTTGGCCGCTAGGACAAACGCTGGCCGGCTACTGAGTTTGTTGCTCTTACCAAATCACTTAGGGGCCGAGGCTGATGGGGCAGCCGGGGCATGTGCGAGGGCGAGCGTTCTGCTGTGTTCTAAGGGATTCTGCCAGACGGGAACCTGCCTTCACAAAACTTAAGATCGTGTGCAGCCGTGCTTGTCGACTTCTCTGGCACGTCTAGAAGTTATCTAGTGTTAACTGAAGCAGCACTGTCTGCCCCGCCTCTCACTCACACACCCCCCACCATGTGCAGCCCAGTGCTTTCCTTGTGAGGTTTCTGGCGTCTCCACGTGCTCCGGCCTGTCACTGCCAGGGTCACAGCTTTGTGCACATCTTCCTGACCCCAGCACGCACGTGCACACGCATGGCGGATGGGGGAGCATGTTCTGGAAGGCCTCACTCCCCAATCTGCTCCTGCACATCTTCTCCAGAGTACATGACCAGCTCTCCTTCATCCCTTCAAAATTGTTTTTAATTATGTCTGTTTCCTTGAGAGGGCGAGATAGAGGTACAGATTCCACCTACTGGTTCACTCCCCAGATGTTGTCACCCACCACAGCTGGGCAAGCTGCAGCCAGGACACGGGAGCTCCACCCTGTCTCCTACATGGGCGGCAGGGAGCCAGATGGCTCCTCCACTGGTCCAGCTCCCTGCTGATGCACATGGGAATGCAACAGAGGATGGCCAGGGTGCCTGGACCCCTGCACCTGTGAAGGACTCAGATGGAATTTCAGGCTTGGCTTGGGTTTACTCTGCTTTTCAAATAAACCAATACATAAATGTCTTTAAAAATAAGTTCCATCAGGCCCATTATCAGAGCTGCTCTGGGCACTGAGGACACACAGCTCCTGCACAGGGTGGCCTCTGTTGGAAGCATCTGCAACCAGCACCGTACGTCATGCACATCTGTCCATGGCAGCCTTGCCCATGTGTCAGGAAGCCGCAGGTCACCTGGGCATGCTTGCAGCAGTTGTCCCCAAGAGGTGTCCCTTGTCCTCAAAATGCCCACTTGTAGGTTTAAGGTGGGTGGTGCAAGACTGGCAGCCTCACAGATGTAACCCGAGTGGGTCCTCCTGCGACATGCAGATGTAGCTGTGGAGGACCACCGCTCGGGGCTTGCCTGGTGTCCTGTCACTTGCAAGTATAGAACGTGTGGCCTTGAGGTCCCCCAGAGGTAAGGGAAAAGACCCCGGAAGCTGTTATGGCTCCAGTGGAACAGCAGGTGGGATGCGGCTAGCAACAGCTAACTCCTCCCGTGCACACAGAGCTGTGATGTGAGGTGCTGTGGGAAATGTCCCCACTCCTTGGTGTGGGCATGGATGCCTGTACCTGCTGCAGTCTTGCTGGGCTTGTGGGGGCTTGTCTATTCCCTAAGAATTGAAGGGTGATCTTTTCTGTCAGGCTTACCAAGCTGTAGCCGTCAGGCTGGGCACTGCAGAGTCACTGAGCCACAGTGTCAGCTGCAGATTCCAGATGCTGGTCCAGCGCACGCCCTTGTGTTCTGTCCCACACACACATGCCATGCGTGCATTTTGATGCACAACTAGTGAAAAGTCTTCAGACTTGCACACTTTGTCACAGAATGGGCAAAACCAAGAGCCAAAAGAGGCGAGCCGGAGCCGCAGGTCTGCAGCTGAGGTCTTTATTTTGGGGCGTATGTACAGTGGCCACCAGACAGCAGCTTAACATCTCTCCACTACAGTGTACCGTCCACATGTTCACAAGTGTCATTTCTTTTCGATTTGTACAAGTCAATTTTTATTCTTACACACTTTGATAAAACACACATTCTAATCAATCCCTTTGGGGGTATCAACTAGCATACACAACACACGCATGGAACCGAGAAGCCCGAGCCACACTGAAGCCTGCTTTCCCACAGGGGTGGCGGTGCAGGAACTGTGTCGGGGTGTCCATAGCGACATGGGGTCTGATTCTGGACGCACGTTTCCCAGAGCTGAAAGGCCTCTTTTCATTGGAACTCAACTCGGGATTTAGTGTTTTATCCCACCATACCTTAGAGGAACATGAACTTGGAGAAAAAGCAAACACAGTCATGACCAGCTCAGTACTGGGACATGGCTAGCGAGGAAGGCTTGAGGTCCACGGTTCTCTTGGTCTAAGGTTTAATCCCAATGAGTACAGGGAGAGGAGGACCCAGTTAGGGGGCACCCAATTACACTTCATTTTGCCACAAGTGGGGCGGAAAGCCTTCCTTGCTAAGAGGCACTGAACAAAAACAAGGGAATTGAAATAGGAGCAGCCAGAAGCACCCTTGGATGACCAGAACAGTGTTAATGGAAGGTCATCTCCAACCTACAGTCGCCTTGGCCACGCCTCAGCATGGACAAGGCACCAGCTGCTTCATGTGACTGTTCCTGGGAAAGAGACAGTATTAAAGGGCAAGTTCCCATCCAGGACAGTTAGACCATCAGAGCCAGGGCACAGAACAGACTCCAAGAACAGCCATAACACAAGGAAACATAAAGGCAACATGGCAGCAGGACTGGTGGGAAGGCCCGAGACAGCAGTGGGGACCATGAGCACTGAACACACACAGCCTCAGGCCTAGGGACCAATTGAGGGACAAGGGAGAGAGCCAGAAAGCCACTACCCTGCATGCTTGGCCTAAGGGGCCTTCCTCGGGCAGGTTGGGACAGGAAGATGGGACAGTCACCTGAAGCTTGGGGAAACCTTCCTGAGACAGTGTCCCCAGCATGGATCAGAGCCAGGTCAGTCTGTGCACTGGGGACCCTGGGACCCCCCTTCCAAGAAGCGGCTGGAATGCAGTGGCAGTGGCTTGGCCGCAGCCCCGCAGGGTGCTTGCCTGGGCTCCTAGGAGCAGGAGAAGCTGTGCCGGCTGACACAGCCCTCACCTCGAGTCACTGCAGGATTTTTAGGCAAAGTTAGCCTTTGGAGTACACAGAGGCATGGGGGCACCTTGTTTTTGGCATGAACAGGAGCTTGTTAAAAAAAAAAAGTCATCGCAGTCCACATAATCCTGAGGTGACCACAGTCATGGGAGGGTGGGGTGAGGCTGGGCTACCTGAGTGGTTCCGGCAACAACATGCCAACTCGGAAGGAGGTGGGAGCTGTTGTGTGAAGTGATCCTTGAGACACAGCAATGCTCACCTGGGTCACCAGCCTCGTTCCACCGGGAGGGGCCGTGGCGAGGGGCGGGAAGGCGGCTCGGGCTGCGTCCACGGCCAGGGTGGTAACATGGCAGACTAGAATAGGAAGCTGGCGGCATCTCCCCCCAGGCCTTGGGTCCTTTCCACTTGGACAGCTCTGTCCGTGGGCGCGTCAGCCCTCCTGCCTCTGAGGCAGCTACAGGAGAGCTGTGAAGTTGAGGGTGCGGCGCCAAAATGCAGACCAAAGATTCCACATCACTTTGGTTTCAGTAAATAAGGAGTGTTAAGAAATAAATTAAGGAAATACAAGGCATTATTTAGGACTCTCATAATACAGTTCCCATTTTCCTAAAGACAAACCTGACACAAGGTCCTGGGGGGTCATTTTCTTAGGACCAAAAGCAAAAAAAAAACAAAGAAATCCCTGCCCTGGGGCTCTGGCTGTGCCACAGCTGCTGCCTGCCTCTGCCCCTGTCCTGGGCAGCCGAGGCCCACCGGAAGTGGCATGGGGCAGCAGAGGTGGCCGGCTGGGGGCACTGGGCATGGCGTCCCTGGCGAGCCTTTCTTACTTGGACTGTCTCAAGACAAAGGGAACAGCACACTTAAGTATCCACACAGTTCTTCATTTAAAAACATCACTTCTTTATTTCAAAGGAAAAATAAAAGACCCTCCCAACCCTTTCCAAAAAAACCCAATAATAATAACAATAATAAAAAATCCTATTAGAAACGGTAAGGAAGCACTGAGAGTTTGAGTATTACATTCTTCAAGTATGCTGTGGGGACCTTTTATTTTTAAGGTGGTAACTATACACATATCAAAAAACTTAAAAGTGCGGCCAAGGGATCTGCTTAAAATTAGGTCCTCGGAGGGCTGCTTCCGGACAGCGGCGGCCTGGGCATGGCCCGGCGCGAGGCTCTCACCTCCGTAGCCTGGCAGAGGGGCGGGAGCACGGTCGGAAGGGATCCAAATCCAGGTTCCACTTGGACAAGAAAGTCAGGGAGATTCCTGTGTTCCACGGACGAGGAAAATCCACCCTGAATCCCACAATTCAGACAGGGAATGTGGGATTTCACAGTAGTTAGTTGGGGATGGGGAGAGTGGTGAGCCCGGCCCAGGGAGGGTGTCAGGGTTAACTGCTTCGCCCTAATCAGGTTCGCATTGTTTAGTGGGTTTAGTGCAGTCCTTCAAACCCTTCACCGTGCTCCCGGCTGTTGGTTCATGTTAAAGGACTGTTTAAGATTTGCATCCCAAGGAAAATCATGCTACATAAAAATGATCCAAGATTTTGCCCAAAAAACGTCTTGGATAAAATCTAAAAAATACTATTGCAATTGCGTCTCTTGAAGAAAAAAAAAAAAAACATTATTCTAAATGTAAACAGATTCACTCAACTCTTCTGTGGTTGTAGAAAACTTCCGAGTGGGGAAGTGGCTAGCTCTCCACCGCATGCGCTGCCAGAGGGGAGGGGCACGGCCTGGGGCGCCGGGTCAGCTCGGGGAGAAGAACCGCTCCAGGTAGCCGGAGAGGGCGTCCCAGTGCTTCCAGAGAAAGGCAATGAAAACCACGAGGAATAAAGTGCTGAACGTCCTGTTGCGCGTCTTCATGAGGGGGACCACGCAGTTGGCCACGGTGGACACGAAGACGAGAAGGACCGCCATGACCGCCAGCAGGATGTTGATGAGTTTGCCCAGAAGGTTCCGGGCTGTGGCGTTCTCCAGCCCTTCCAGCTGCACCACCTGCTGCTGCTGCTGCTGCAGCTCCATCTTGGAGATGCGGGTCTGGCAGGCCTCCAGGGCCTCCTGCGGGCCGGGGGAGACGGCGTCAGGCCTGGTGCCCACGGCCTCTGAGCAAACTAAATGCACCTTAGCTATGCAAATGACTTTTTAAACTTTCCATCGCCTTTCCCTTGCTCGGCTCACAGAATGTGGTGGTCACATTTAATGGATCTGATTTAGAACATTTTAGTGATGAGACTTCAAAAATTTTAAATGTTTGTAATCCAAGTAGCACAGGATATACTTGTTGAATGTAAACATTTCAGAGGACACAGCACCTGCCCGAGGCCCACCAACTGTCCAGGTTGGCCGTTTGGGGGTGCCCATCTCTGCCTCGGGAAGTGTGTGGGACTGGCACAGTTACGTTCTACCATGAGCACTCTCATCATAAACGGACGCACCACGTGCTGTGTCACCCAGCACTGGCTCTTGGTGACCGCCTCATGTCAATATGGAAGATCTGGTGCTGGGATGTGTCCTAGTCAGGCTGGTCCTGTCTTGGGGATTTTTAGTTGGAAACAACCTGTTCACCCTTGACCCAGGGTTCCTGCACTCGGCTCCTCTCCAGTCAGTCGAGCTGACGCTCTAGCCTTCCTGGGGAGGGTCCACTCCCTTTTCAGGCGGCCACGCCCTGAGCGCGCTCCCTTCCGGCCATGACTCTGGCCAGGACCGTTAGGGCACAGAACTTCCCCCTTAGCTCTGGATAGACAGCTTGCCAGTGGCCCGGGTTCTGCCTTTTATCTGATTTTGGTTTCAATGGGACTTGGTTTCCTGAGACCTGACATATGGTTTGGGCAACCATCTAGACATTCCCTGGGCTCTTGCTGGCTGCCAGGACAGCAGTTTGCCAGCAGCTCTCCTTTGTACCAGCTGCTTTCACAGGAAAGCACCAGAGGAAACATAGCTCCCTTAGAAATATCTGCGGCTGGCCCACAGAGCAAGCTAATCTCCTGCCTGTGGCACTGGTTTCCCATATGGGCACCAGTTTGAGTCCCGGCTGATCCATTTCTGATCCAGCTTCCTGCTTCTGGACTAGGAAAGCAGTGGAGAATGGCCTCTTTGGGCCCCTGCACCCACATGGGAGACCCAGAAGAAGCTCCTATGGATTGGCTCGGCTCCAGCCATTGTGGCCATTTATGTCTCTATGTAAATCTACTTCTCAAAATGTCCACTTAATAGAATGTTCTATGAGGAGGCATATCCCCCCCCCCCACTAAAACAGATGGGCCACTCATCCTAACCATGACTGCACCCTGTACTATTCTCCTAAACTGCTTAGCAATGTGCCTCTTTTTTACTTTTTTAAAGTTACTATTTTCCATGATGCAATTCTGCAGGCCTAACACTTCCCAGCTTCCCTTGCTCCTTCCCCATCCCCCTCCTGTTTCCACACTTACACAGCAGCGTGGTCTTTCAGTAACAGTTCAGCTTTCTCTTTAAGTGTATCATGGCATTGTAGGTATAGGTGAAGGTAGACTATGTAGTATATTAGTATATTTAACTGTTTCACTGGGAAACCTTTTGTTTGGGAGTAGATACACAGTGCATTGTATCTTCACTTCCCGGGGTGCTAGTCTCCATCATACAGTTTATCTATGAGGATACAGGTGCATACTTGACTACCTATGCATCTGTCTTGTACTTTGCTTGCAGGCTAGCTTATTAGAACATGATATTTGTTCTTTGGGGACTGGCTTATTTTATTAAGCATAGTGGTCCCCTATTGGGAGCATTTTGTTGCAAATGGTAATATTTCATTTCTGTTACGGCTGTGGTATTCCATAGAGTAGATGCTCCTGCTGTTTCTTGCATTTGCCTGTGGATGGACGGGCATCTGGATTGTTACCATGTCTTCGCTATTGTGTAGTGCGCTGCTACACATACAGGTTGAGTGTCTTTTTCCTGTTTACGGATTCCATTTCATTTGGATGGACTCCCAGGATTGGGATACCTGGGTCCTACGGTGGGTCAACTTTCAGTTGTCTGAGCAGTCTCTATACTGACTTCCACTGGCTGCACTGGTCTGCACAGCCCCCAGCAGGGGAGTAGACCGTCTTTGCTCTGCATTCTCACTAGCAGTTGGTGTTAGAATGTATGTGGCACCTCTTCATTTTCATCTTTCAAACTCTGCAATATTCTGTGGTTTTATAAAAAACATATTTTTATTGGAAAGGCAGATTTTAAAAGAGAGAGGAAGATCTTCCATCAGATGGTTCATTCCCCAAATGACCACAATGGCCAGGGCTGAGCTGATCTGAAGCCAGGACCTTCCTCCAGGTCTCCCACATGGGTGCAGGGTCCCACGGTTCTGAGCCATCCTCCGCTACTTTCCAGGCCACGAGCAGGGAGCTGGATGGGAAGCAGAGCAGCTGGGACATGAGCTGGTATCCAAATGGGATGCCTACACTTGGAGTTGGAGGATTAGCCAATTGAGCCAATGCACTAGTTCCAATATTCTGCCTTTTTGTTGCTACTTCTTAATCTGAAAGGCAGAGAGAGAATCCTATTCACACATACACTTCTCAGAGAACCGGAACTAGGTCAGGCTGAAGTCAGTCTGGGTCACAAGGTACCTTGTTGCACTTCAGTGTGGGACATGAGGTCACAAGCAGAGACTTAACCTGCTGTGCCACTAAACCCAGCCCTCCCCTCCAGGAGCTGCACTTAAACCTGATCCTTCATGCTGACCTGGATGTCCCGGGCCCGTTCATAGGACTGGTATGCGATTTTCTCTTCCATGCTGGCCAATTCTTGTTTCAAGTTCAAGATTTCATTCTGGTGGAGCTCTGTTAGGTCATTTAGTTGTTCCTCTAATCGTTCACATCTAAGAAGGAGAGAAAGCGTAGAATTTCATAGATTTGAAAAGTATTTTTGCTAGTATTATTTACACCCAATCCCATTCTGCAACGGAGAAAAATAAAAGCAGAGTCTTGGTGGCCATGGGTGTAGCTCAGCCTGGCAACCGAGAACTTTCCCACAGTCTTCTCAACAGAGAATGTGCAGTGAGCTCTGAGCACACCTGCTCCACAGAGGCAGGCTTCACTGCTCTGAGCAGCCCAGGGGAAAGGAGCACAGGCCAGTGACCTCAGAAGAAGAGACTTCACAGTAGTCGCCAGAATCTTCCTTTGTCCTGGATGGCCCACTCATCTGGATATTTAGGTGCCAGGGTCATAAGACACCAGTCAGAGAGCTCTTCCCCTCAAGGCCAATCGCATCCTGTAGAACCCTCCAGCGAGCATATACTTGCTTGAAGGCTGCTGTCTGCTGGACATACTCACTAAGGCAGACAGAGCTGTCCTCGGGTGTTCTTCTCTCCTTCATATTACAGAGAAATCAAGATCATTTCAAGTATGACCATAGCACAAGGTCAGTGCAGGTGTGCAGTGTGTGCAGGGAGGTGGAGGAAGTGCTGCCACATGGGGCTGAAGCCCAAATGCAACAGAGCCTGCAGCACACAAGAAGGGAGAGGTTCAGCTAAAACAGGGTCACGTTCTTGAGATGGCAGTCACCTCAGCAGGTGGAATGCACGGAGCATGGAGAGAGCAGGCGTAATCTCACCTAGTACCCACAGCATTTGGAACCATACTGGGGTACTGAACTGGAACCCAGGCAAGACATCTATGGACCAGTGGGAATAAGGAAGGTTTAAAGGATGAGACCAGAGAGGCCAACTAGAAGAAGAACATGGCTAAGGACTAGAGGTGGAAATGTACAGAACACTCACAACAGTGGGTCTGCTGGGGAGAGAAAGGGAAGTCTGGTCTTAAGAAGTAGGCGGAAGAGCAGAGTTCTGGAACAGATAGTCAATGGCCTCAGGGCAGACCAGTGTCAGTGGATTCTAAGGAAGGTTAGTTATCTGGTGGTGGTGAGGACAGCATGTGGGTGTGGGAGGAGAAGGCAGACTGAAGGCTGTACATTACGAACCCCTACAAACAGGACAAGGATAAAACACATGGCTTTATTAGCTTCTGGTGACCAGGAATAAAGGCCTCTGTCACACGGGTCCCCCACTGGGGGGACAAGAACCCCAGGGCTTCCTACTCACAGAAGTCCCAGGATAAAAGCAGCTAGCTCCAGTGGCCAGTGTGGTAGTGCAGGAGGTTAAGCTGCTGCTGACACTGTCAGCATCCCACACTGGAGCGAGAGTTCCTAGCTGCTCCTTCAATCCAGTGTCCTGCTGTGTGCCCAGGAAAGAGGTGGCTGATGGCCCAAGTGTTGGGCTCCTGTACCCCTGTGGAGCCTGCCATCGTTTCCGGCCCAGACCCAGCAGTTGGAGCCACTGGGAGAGTGAACCAGCGGAGGGAGCTGTCTTGCTTGGCCTTTCAGACAAATGTCTTTTTTTTTTCCTCTTTTGACCAAAACATACATATGTAGTAAACAGGGGAGCAAGGCTTTGAATCAGATTTGACTTTAAAGCCAGTTCATGTAAACCACTTTATAGTGTGATGTCACACTGAAACAACTATGTCCCTTCCTTAGTGAGACATCTCAGCCTGCATGTCACCATCGCACACTGTAATCCTTGTGTGGAACTCATGCTAGCCTTCAAATGTGTACAAAATATGGCACAGTTATTACGTGCCAACTATAAATGAGTCAAATCAGTGGTGACCCAGATCACACAGCTGTAAAGGGGACAGCCCGAAACTGCGAGGACAACTCACAACTCGGGGCTTGATGTCAGGGTGGAG
This sequence comes from Ochotona curzoniae, assembly GCF_017591425.1. NCBI lineage: Eukaryota > Metazoa > Chordata > Mammalia > Lagomorpha > Ochotonidae > Ochotona > Ochotona curzoniae. Next base: position 6,405,920 of record NW_024466607.1, read on the forward strand.
TCAAGGGGAGGATTAGGGCTATAATAAAAATATTATGAGCCTATAATCAAAAAGAAGGTAATTAGTGTTGGTGAGGATATGGGGAAATTCAGGTTCTGGTGGGAACATAAAATGGCGCCACTGTCTCAGGAAACAACCTGGTAGTTTCTCAACTTAACGCTCAGTTCCCAGCCGCCCCAGCAGCTCTGCTCCAGGTCCACCCTGCAGAGCAATGCGAACTTAGGCCTTCTAGCAGTGTGCAGAGGCAGGCAGCTAAGAGCCAGCATGCAGGCCCGACCCGAGGCTGGAGGCGGCTCACAGCATCATAATTATGCTGGCCGTGCACCAGTGAAGTGGAACCCAAATTTTGTGCCCTAATCGCCTTGTCACTTGTTCCTACATAGGCTTCTGTCCCCTTAAGTTTTTCTCCCTTTGCTCAACAATTGCTTGGCTACAGAAATATTAAGACATGAAACAATGTAAATGCCAGCTTGCTTTTTTCAGCTTCATGTACTAGTCTTGAGCCTTAGGAAAACAGGATGCTGCCAACACAGCCTTCCTGGAAAGGCAGTCTACTGGACAGGGGAGCCCCGGGATCCTTCCTCTTCTCACACACCCACTGCGGCCAGTCCCCAGGACTGAGGTCTGTGAGCTCCGACGGGGCTGTGCTGTGGGCCCACATCCGGGGACACAGCAGAGTAGAAGATACACGGTGCTCTGCCAGCTGCTTGCCATGGAAGGACTGAAACCATGGTCAGCAGACCAAGGTAAAAACAAGCCTGAACAATGTGAATGCAGCGGAGAGCTCTCCCAGGCACTAATTCTGCAGACATCGGGGGGAACTACGTCCTAGCGCCGAGTTCAGGCTTCTAAGCTCGGGTGCAGGAGGCGGTCATTCTTTGTGGCGCCCCAAGAACTAAAGGGTGAGAGTTCAAAATGCTTAGGCTTTAGCTGCCCTGTAGGAGTGTTTCAGGGCCAGTGCTGTGATGAAGCAGGTGAAGCCGCTGCCTGGGGATGCTGCCATCTGAGCCAGCTCATGTCCCTGGTGCTCTACTTCCCACCCATCTGTTACTGGCCTGGGGAAACAGTGGAGGACCCGCCAAGTACTCGGGTCCCTGCATCCACATGGGATACCTAGACGAAGCTCCTGGCATCAGCCTGACCCAGCCCATGTTGTTGCAGTCATTTAGGGAATGAACAATTGGATGGAAACGCTCCCTCTATCTCTGACTTTCAAATAAATAAAAACATCTTTATTTTAAAAAGATTTCATTCATTTGTTTGTTTAGTTTGAAAGTCAGATTTTACAGAGAGAAGGGATGTTGGGAAGACCTTTTCTATCTGTTGTTCACTCCCTAAATGGCTACAATAGCTGGAACTGAGTTGATCCAAAGCTGGGAGCCAGGAGCTTCTTCTGGGTCTCCCATTTGGGTGTAGGGTCCCAAGGACTTGAGCCATTGTCCTGCTTTCCCAGCCCTAACGGAGGTGGATGGGAAGTGGAGTAGCTGGGACACGAACCGGCTCCCATACGGGATGTCTGCACTGGAAGTGTGGAGGATTAGCCAGTTGAGCCATTGTGCTAGGCCCTGGAAGTCATGTTCAAACTGGAATTGGTTGACCCTGGTATTCTCCACTTGACTGCTGTCAGCTACTCTGCATTTAGAAATGTTTTTGTCAGGCAGTACGTGTGGCTGCTTAGTTCTGGGTTCTGGATTCACATCTCTGATGTGCAGCTCACTAGCAGGGATGTCCCTGTTCATGGGTAAAAATTAACTGAGGAGAAAGATGCCGAATGCCTGGCAGAAGAGGGCCTAGCATAGCAGTTCAGAGAGACTGCCTGTGGGTTTCTCACTTTTTTGCTTAAGACACTTAAGATGGCTGCTGGCCGTGTCTATCACTGGTGAGAAATCATTGAGAAAGTCACTTTAAAATGACCATGCTCACATATCAACTCCCATCACGCACCCGACATCAGGACAAGATTTTCCCCCAAAAGGCTTAACCCATTAAGTCCCAAGTTTCCAACTGTGGGCTATTCCTTCTATAGATGTCCATATACAGAGAGCAGTGGGACACAAAGGGTTAGGTTTTGTCCCAGACACACCCTCAGTCCCCTTAGATCAGATAAATGATGAACCTACACCTTACTAAGGGCAGCATTCTCTTGCGCATGCCCATGTTCCTTCCTGGGTCCTGGGTTCTTTTTTGACTTTGTAAATCTTGCTTCTCTGCTGGACTTTACCTGTATCAAGTCCTTGAATTTCCTTTTCTGTCACTAACAAGATCCTGGACTCAGCCATTCCTCAACACTGTGACATCACACAGACGAGCTGAGTGGACACAGCCCAAAGTAACCTTAGGAGAAAATGAGCTCCTTAAGACTGGACGCTGGACTCCAAGTTACATGGCAGATCCACAGCCAGGTTGCGGCAAGCCAAGTCTTTCTCAATGTTCTCAGTTATAGTACTGAATTAGCAAGCACTACAGCCAGTTAAATTTGCAACACAGCATTTGGGTCAGTAGATTGTGCCCCATTTCCCTGTGGACGAAACAAGCAGGTTTAGGTGATGCAGTGTGTGGAACTCAAGGGTGAAACAATATCCATGATGGATCCAGCTGAAACTGCCCCAGTAACTCCGCAACTAGTAACTACTGGCATCGGTCTGTCTCTTGGCGTAAGAATTACCTGGAGAATGCCGATTTTCTGAAAACAACAAAACATGTGCAGCTGTTATTGTGTAAGTGCAATCCTTTTATACTCAAACAGCTGGCTTTGGGTCACCACTGTAAGCACCTCCAATCTGCAGGAAACATCAGGGAGGAAACTCAGAGCCACAAACCTTGAAGCTTTTGTGAAGCCTGATGAACAAAGAGGCTGGCAAGATGCCCTCACTGTCTCGGAATGCAGATCTGGGCTGCCCTCTGCCCTGACCCACTCCACTGGCCTGTCATTAGCAACACCCCTCAAGCTCTCCATGCTTCTTTCTCGGCTCTTTCCTAATTTCACAGCTCCCAATTTGAAAACTCTGATCATTCTTGGCACTTTTAAAAAATGTGCTATTGCTTCAGTAACCAGTAAAGATTGTATTTTTTGAGTGGAGGATGAATCTCAAGGTTCAATCCAACTGCCTAATTATCACAGGGATCACAACAGTAACGCCAGCACCCTCCTCCCACACCTTTTCATGTGCAGCGTCTGCCTCCAAGGGACTTGATTTATGAAGACATTTCTCATTAATCCACATCTCCTTCCTCCCTGGGAAATTCAAGTGTTACTGCACTGCTTTGCTTATTTTACTTGGTAGTAGCTACTTCCTGTCTAAGTTCTAAGATGGATAAACCAAGTACCCCAGGGAGTCCATAACCAGCAGCCCCATCTCATTCAGTATGAGCATCGGGTGAGGGGGAAGAGGAGCGGTTAACTGCAGCGTCCACGTCACGTTTCAAATGAACTCCCCAGGGACCTTGCAGGCCCTCACACGATGCTAGCTAGCCAAAGGAGGGGCTTGTCCTGGATCCCACCACGGCAGCACAGGGTGGCAGGGGGTCACTAGTCTCATTTCGAGGATTTCTGCTCAAGGATTAGTCCTAATTCCTGAGAAGCCGGAGATGCTAGGCCCCTCCGTGCAGCTTCAGCCTGACTCCGAGCACATACAATGCCTGCATGCTATGACTTCTTTAAAGCACACTGTTTTGGCAGGTGAACCCCCCTCCCACTGGAAGCAAAACCTGATCTACCAAGTATTAAACACTTTCCGACTTCGTGTTAGGTGAACAGTTCACTACACTGAGCTCAGAAAAACGTCAACACGCTCACCACCTCCATGATCACAGATGTCAGGGACCCTTTTGGATCAAATTTCCGATGAATGAGAAACTGGGTGAGTGCATGAGCTGAGAAAGCTTTAACCCAAAGAATTTGCTTTTTTGGGTGTGGCTCAAAGTGTGACTCGACCTCTGAGAGCCACTGCTGCTCCCCTGGTTGAGCAATAGGTCATGGGGGCAGAGGGCTGCAGAAACTTGTAGAGCAGGTACTCAGAGAAACAGGAAGAACAAGGGAGGTCAGGGGGTGACACCCACAGGCGGCAATGGGAGCAGATGACCGCACGGTTTCCCAAGCGCATACCAGGGCCTGCGGTGGGCCCTGCCAGTGGCTGAAGGCAGGACCGTAACACATGGCAGGAGCCTGAGCAGGCTCCTGCCTCAACCTGGCAAAGGGGTTTTTCTCCTTTCCTTCTGCTCCCTTGTCTGTGGTGCACTCTGGACACCGGCCAGGAAGCACTGACTGTGCCTTCTCTGAAAAGGGCAGGAGTCCATCGTCGGTCTCCGCCCTTCAAGGGCAGGCAACGTGCGAGACCCAGCAGACACGGGGCACAAAAGCCAGAGGACTCTTTCCAACACCCAGGCACAGGCTACTGAAGCGGAGTGAGCACTTATAGCACCCACGAGGTGCATCTGCCTGGATTTGCAGTAACACCACTAACCCTGAACAACAGCACAACTTTGTTTCTACATGGGGAGAAATAGGCTCTGATGAGTCACGTGATTTACTCACAGCTGACGTAGTGTCAGGGGCAAGCCTAATGAATTAATGAGGGTTAATGAATTAATCTTTCCTTCCCACACCCCTCTCCTCTAATACCTTCAGTGGTTCAGCTGGAGAAGAGCTCACCTGTAAATCTCTTGCAGAGTCTGAGCTTTCAAAAGAAAATCTCCTAATTGGAACTTTTTTCCTCTTAGTAAGTGAAGGGCAGGGCAGTTGCTGTAGCACTGCAGGGTAAGCCACTGTCCAGGACACTGCATCCCGTTCTGGTCACTCTGCTTCTGATTCTGGAAGTCAATGGAAGATGGCTGCAGTGTACAGACCCCTGCTTCCCATATGGAAGACTAAGTCTGAGAGCTGAGCTCCTGGCTGTTGTGGGCAAACAGCATCTCTGTCACTCTTAATTAATTCAAAAAGGAGAACAGCAAAGAAACTTTTTTAAATGTTCAAGGAGAGAAAATTTTAAAAAATGTCTAGGCCCAGGGTGGTAGCCTAGTGGCTAAAGTCCTCGCCGTGCATGTACTGGGATACCATATGGGCGCCAGTTCTAATCCCGGTGGACCCACTTCCCATCCAGCTCCCTGCTTATGGCCTGGGAAAGCAGTCAAGGACAGCCCAAAGCCTTGGGACCCTGCACCCACGTGGGAGACCTGGAGGAGGCTCCTGGCTTCGGATCAGCTTATCCCTAGCCACTGTGGCCACTTGAGGAGTGGACCAGCAGATGGGAGATCTTTCTGTATCCCCTTCTCTCTGTAAATCTGACTTTCCAATAAAAGTAAATAAATCTTTATTCTCCATTTCAAACGTATTGTCCAAATCTAGTCCATGTATTTTATGGAGAGCTTCAGCTTGATTTTCTTCGACAGGTTTGACACCTGGAAGAAAGGTGCTAAGACGGCTACATCTGAGCATAGCTTACGTTCAGTGACACTAACGCTGCGTGTAAATACCCACCTGCTAGTCTGAGCTGTGATGGAATGTAGTTGGATGTGCCTGCTTAGTAACTGTCCTACGACATGTGATGACTGCTTACTGTAATACTTTGGTTGTCATATTTTTCTCTTATGACTCAGCACATTAAAAATATCCACGGGTTCCATACAGATATTCTCAGCAGCTGATTTATGAAGGGCAGTAATCCCCTTAAAATAAATGCTGCTCCACACCACAGGGGCTTCCAGCTGCCCACCATGACTCTAAAGGCCCTTGTGGGGGAGGGGAGAAAGAGGTAGCTCACCCACTGGTACATTCCTCAGATGGTCTTCCACATGGATGGGAGCAGGTCCCAGTGCTGGGCTGTCTTCTGCTTTCCCAGTGCATTAGCAGGGATGTAGATGGAAGTAGAACAGCAGAGTCTCAAACTGTCATCCATGAGATGCAGCATCCCAGGTGGTGGCTTTTTTACCTGCTATGCCACAACACTGGCCCCTTATTTTAATCGCATTTTGTCATAGCAGAACTTCCTCCTTTGATAACCTAACATTAATATACTACACTCATCATGGGACCAGGACTAGCCCTTAGTTGTTTCTGTGGTGGTGGTAAAGATTTGCTTTGTTTTATTTGAAAGGCAGCGACAGAATCTTGCATTCACTGGTTCGCTGCCTTTCCCTGCACTGTGACAGCCAGGGCTGGGCCGGGCATTCTATCTGAGTCTCCCACGGAGGGGGCAGGGCCCAAGCACTTGGACCCTCTTCTGTTGCCTTCTCAGGTGCATCAGTGGGGAGCTGGGCTGGAAGTGGAGCAGCCAGGACTTAAACCACTGGGACACTGGTGTCATAGCTTTCCTGGCTTGCTGCACCACAACGCCAGTCCCCTTGTCCCTGGTTTTTAGCAGAAAATTAAATAAATGTGAAATTATTTTACCGTGTGACCTGACAAAAGTCCAGTTGATCCTTCTGGGCTTCAACAGTTGTATGTGCAGATGAGATTAAACTAGATGCTTAATCCATCTCTGAAGTATCAACCTAGCTGCCAGGACAGACCTGTGAGAACACTTGAATGAGATGAGCAGACTCTGAGGAAAGCACAGATCCAGCGCCCTGTGGGTCTGCAAACCTCACTTCCTGCCTCCTCCAAACACGGGCTCTCACTGCCCCCACCAAGCTCAGAGTAGAGCTCAGACCGCCAACTGCAGGCAGCATGCACACATGCTGACTCAGGCTCCAGGATGTTTCTGCTCATCCCAGAGTTCAGCAGGTGGTCGTGGGTAACTACCTTTCCTGGCTCGACTTACTATGGTCAGGAGCAATGGAAGCACTTTCAGCAAGTGACATCACAGAGGGAGTGGCCTGAAAGGGGAATAAGGACTGGGGTCCCACCCATCACATTGTTGTACTAGCTTGGGAATTCATGGTACAAAATAAAATATAAATTCACAGTATTTAAACAAGTATCTTAAACAGTGACTCAACTTTTAGTGAACACAAACTCTGGCCTGGGAAAAGCCCAGCACCCATGGCCAGCCCAGGATTCAGCTGGAAAAAGCCTCCTGTGGTATGAATTCAGATACAAGGCCATCTGAACCCCAACTGGACACTTACTGAGTGACCTTTGGCAAACTGGGAAGTCCCAGTGGACCTCCATTTCCTCATCTGTAAAATGAGGACAATACAGCTCAGCTGCAGGTTAGTAATACACATCAGTGCAAGTAACCAGCAGCAACATCACTCTTGTCACTCAGACATTAGTAAAAGAAGGGCCAGCGTTGTACAACAGGTCAAGCTGCCACTGTCAAAGCCGGCATCCCATGCCGGAGCACCAGTTCCAGGCTACTCTGTTCCCGATGCAGCTTCTTGTGAATGTGCCTGGGAAAGCAGGGGAAGATGTTTAGAGCCCTTGGGTTGCTGGCACCCACGGGGGAGATCCACATGGAGTTCCAGACTCTTGGCATCAGCTTGGCCTAGACCTGGCTGTGACAGCCATCCGGGGAGTAAATCAGCAAATGGAAGATCTATGTCTTCCTCTCTCCCTGTTGCTCTGGTTTTCAAATAAATAGTTTTTAAAGCAGTTTTAAAAATACATTAATAAATTAAAGCAGAGAAAAAAATGCTTCTAGAGTGGCCATTTATGTACCAACTGGGTCACTAAAGATTCCATCAAATTCATCCTTAGCCTATTTCCACCACAGAAGAATCGGGCTCACCAACAGTGGAGGAGATATGGAAAGGAGAAAAAAATAAAACTATAACGCCGAAAACAAGCAAAGAAAGGCTGACATTTACTGCAGAGACATGTAATCTAGCCTAACCTGCCCAGCACCATTCTAAACTATTTCCAGTCAGGTTCAGTGTATTTTTTTTTTTAAAGGAGGTTACAGAAATTCTCCAAAAGTGTTTAAAATTGGCTTCAATTTATGGGGGAAAATTCACCTATTCGAAATTGTTCAATGACCAAAGTCAGATAAATGTATGTCCTAACATGAGAATCTGTTTTTTTTTTTTTTTAAGATTTATTTTTTTATTGGAAAGGCAGATCAGATTTACCAAGAGAAGGAAAGGCTGAGAGACACATATTCTATCCTGTGGTTCATTCCCCAAATGGCCACAGCGGCCAAAGCGGAGCTGAAGCCAGGAGCCTTTTCCGGGTCTCCCAAGTGGGTCAGGGTCCCAAGGCCTTGGGCCGTCCTCTGCTGCTTTCCTAGGCCACAGGCAGGGAGCTGGGTGAGAAGTGGAGCATCTGGGACACAAATCAGTGCCCATATGGGATCCTGGTGCTTGCAAGGTGAGGAATTAGCCATTGAGCCATCATGATAGACCCTATAGCTGCTCATAAAATTTTATATAAAATGCAACAAAAGGGCTGTGGAAAAAAAAAAAATGACTGTCAGCTACCTTTCCCAAGGAAGACTTTCTTCAAGCTTGTTGCTTAAGGAAAAACTTAAAATAGGATGGCAAAGTCAGCCAGATCATAGGTCTCATCTCCACTCCCCATGCATTTTTTTTTTTTTAATTCACCTTCCTTTCTGGTCCGTATGACTAGGTATTGCACCAAGTACAGTGCAAAGAAACGTATAGTGCATTGCCTCCTAAGCAGCTCGCACTTCATTCTTCTAAAGAGGCAGCAATAGGAAGCTGAATTCTGGTCTGTCTCTAACACACACGGTGGGCCTGGCAAAACTTGTTCCTCTGTGAAGATGTTACAAGCTCAGAGGAATTTAAGATCTGGAATGTTGTGCTTCCCATTCAAAATAAAGATGCCAAAGCAGTTGGTTGTGTGTTTCGCTTTGCTTTGTTAGCAGCTGACTGTGGAAGGCCTAGGTCCTCATGCTCAGACAAAGGGGGTGTGCTGGGAGGGTGGCCATTGCACTGACTAAAAGGGCTAAGAGCAGCTATGGCCAGGCAGTGAGCTAAGCACTTCTTTCACAAACTACTTCATTTGTATGTTGTAATTGTTTAAGGAAGGACTACTAATCCTATGTTAGAGATGAGGAAATAACTTAGCGAAGCTCAAGAAATGCCTTGTTTTCAAAGTTAGTTAAGTGGGGCCCTGCGCGGTGGCGCAAGAGGTTAAGGTCCTCGCCTAGCACGCCCGGGATCCCATATGGGCGCCGGTTCTAATCCCGGCAGCCCCGCTTCCTTTCCAGCTCCCTGCCTGTGGTCCGGGAGGGTATTCGAGGACGGCCCAAAGCTTTGGGACCCTGCACCTGCGTGGGAGACCCGGAAGAGGCTCCTGGCTTCGGATCGGCATAGCATCGGCCGTTGCGCTCACTTGGGGAGTGAATCATCGGACGGAAGATCTTCCTCTCTGTCTCTCCTCTCTGTATATCCGCCTTTCCAATAAAAAAAAAAATAATAAAAATAAATCTTTAAAAAAAAAAAACAAAGTTAGTTAAGTGATAGACTTGGAATTTGAACCTCAGAGTTGGATGTATAATGAGAACAAAGAATTGGGCAGGGCAGGCCAGGCTGCAGCATCTGACGGCAAAGCCCAAGACAGGTTATGTTGGGTTGGACTAGGGGCTGGCTTGGCTGGGCTAGGCTTCAGTACCCATCAACATCAGCTGGAACTCAGGGCAGGCTATGCTGAGCCAAGCTGCAGCACCTGCTGGTGAATGCTGAGGTGAAGCGAACAATGTCAGTCTGGGCCATAGCTCCCACATGCACACATAAGATGGGACTGGGGGCAAGTCCAGTAGGGGAGCTGCGAGGACACCCCTGCTGAGTGAGAGCTGGGACAAGGGCAGACCAGGCTGGGAGGGACTACAAAGTCCACTGGCCTGCATGTGAGCTGGGTTAGGGAGAGAGCCAGGCTAGGCTAAGTGACCATATCCACTGGTGTATGCATGAGCCAGAGTAAGTGCAGGCTGGTTGAGCTTTGCCACAGTAATGGCTAGCAGATGCTGGGACTGGGTCAAGTCCTGTCAGTCTGGACCATAGAACCACCTGGAAAGTGCAATGTCTGGGGCTGGGATTGGGTCTAGTAGGGAAATTGTGGGCACCCATCTGACTGGCTGCAGCTCCCATTGGTGAGCATGAGAACCAGGGCTAAGGCTGTGGCTGGGCCTGGCTGAACAGATGTTGGCACGTGTGGGCTGGAGAGTGGGATCAGTTTGGGGTGTGCTAGGGTTCACCGTCCACTGATGTGTACAAGAGCTGAATAGGATGCAGGACAGACTGAACCAACAAAACCAACAACTTCTCAGAACTATTAAAACCACTTAAGCACTATCCCTGGAACATGCTCCACATTGGGGCCCCTGGGGTGACATTGGTGGCCATCCTCCATTCCTGGGTACTGATGTGGTTGGGCTGCTGGGAGCGGCTCTCTCCCTACTTTCCCCAGATACAGGAAGCAAAAAGGAGATTGGTAATAGTTGTCTCATCTACTTTTCCCCGTTCCTCAACCCTCCCCACCCAGACAGATGGTTCACATGGGCATGCATTCCTCCCAAGTATCCAAACATTATCAAAAATTAAAATGGTTTTAAAAAAATAGAAATAAAAATTATAATGGGGACAGACATGTGGCCCGAAGGTGAAGATGCCTGCTGGGACGCTCCTATCCCATAGTGAGGGTCTGAGTCCTGGCTCTGCTCCTGACCCCACACTGGGAAGCAGCACATGATGGCACAAGCAATCCTGTCCTTGCCATTCAGATGGCTCTGGCCCAGCTCGGCCCTGGCTATTTAGAACATTTAGGGAGTGACCCAGCAGAATAGAACTATCAGTCTGACTCTGCCTTCCAAGTAAATAAACATAAATGTTTAAAAAAAAACCAGTAACATATAGGCTTTTGGACCTTTTCCTTTCTCTCAAAGTCTTAAATTAGAATTGAAAGAGTAAAGAGGAGGCAGGACTGAATAACTGATGGGCACTGCTCCCAGCTGAGAGGCACCTGGAACTCTCCATCAGCACTGCTGGATACACGCGAATGCCTTGCCTCATAAAGTGAACTTTAAAAAAACACCATTCCAGAGAGGCCCAAGGGCCCTTAAAGGTATCTATCTGTTCAGCCCTTGATTCCTCTTCCTTACAATCAGTCTGAGTCTGTCTCTGGCTAACAGGGTTTGCGTACTACGTTAGTTAGTTCTCCCTAGAGGATGTTATTTTTCTCTGCACGGGAAGGAAGCAAAGGAAAGGCTACATCTGCAGCGCAGGTCAAGGTGGTCTACCATGAAAATGAGTGTAGTCAGGCATAGAGAAGAGACCAGACCTCCTTTCACACAGATTTCTACTCAAACCATTTAGCCATTGGAGAATTTTCTAACTACCAGAGAGCCATTTCACAGTTACCAGACATTTGCCAACTCATGACAAAGGTTACAGACATACTTATCTACACTTCTCTCCAGTCTAATCTTCCTGTACCACTTGTCCAGAGATAAGCATGTTTAAGGCCAGATATCTACATGGTTCATTACATTCTGGCTGGGCTATACCTTTTATTTCCACAGAATTCCAGGAATTCTAGATCTTCTGATTGGGCTGCAATGGTTCTGTGGTTTTGTGATTATTAATGCATAATAAACTCCTGAACTAGAATGAGCACGGGAGACGACTGCTCCAAGCTGACTGGCAGGCCTCCTAGACCGGGAATCACCTGTGTGGCAGCAGAGCCTCCGCTCTGATGTCAGTGAAACAAGAACCTATGTGGATGTCCTAATGCATCTAACACGCTCTGGGCATTGAAGAGAAAGAGAAAGATCTTTTAAAGTCACTTCGCTGCCCCCAAAGGAAAGGAACCCGGAGCAAGTTAACTTCAGATTTCAATTCCTCATGACTTACCTGTATCGCTCCTCCTGCAGGGTCTGCATTATTAAGGAGTAATCCCTCTGATAATGTTCCTTGAGGGTCTCAAAGGATTCCTCTAGTCTGGCCTGGGTTTCCCGGATCTCCTGGATTTCGTGCAGCAGCGCATCAAATCCTGAGCTCTGCATGTCCAGGGTATTTGTTTTGGAGCTGGATGCTCCTACGCCAATGCCCCCAGTGGTGCTGTTGGCTCCCACCGAGCCTGAAGTGGCACTAGAACAATCTTCTTCACTACCATATTTTGGGCTTGACTGAAAGTTTGAAATCACCCCCAGAGCCTTCCCATCGTCCACTTGTCCTTCCTCCAAAGAGTCCTTCAGGTTAGGGATGTTGTCTGCACTGCCAAATTTGTTCCGGATTAGTGAGGCAATCTCTCTGGGCTTTGAGACCACAGCCCCTGCTGCTGAATGGGTGGCCTGGGAGAAGCTGGAAAAGCCACCTTTGACACTGTCAACCACACCTTCACTGAAGCCTGTCACCTTGGCTCCCACGTCCTTCAGCCCCTGGTGCATGTCCCTGAAGACATCCTTCGGCTGCCGGGGGATCCCATTCTGCTCCACCTCGCGCAGCTTCCTGTGATAGTGCTCAAGCTTCTTTTGCAGCTGGAGGATGGTCTGGGCAGATTTCTGGTTCTTCTTCTCAAAGACCTGCTTGATGCGGGCCGCCTGCTGCTTGTCCGCACTGTTGGCAAGCTTCAAGTACTCTGCCACATTGTCGTCTCGGGCTGTCTGGGCAATCTTGATCTGCTCCGTCAGCTTCAGGATCTTCTGCTGCAGGTGAGCAATGGCGGCCTTGGTGCGCTGAGGGTCTGGGATGCCATCCACAGAGTCTGCGTGGATGCTGCCATCAGTGCTGGAGGCCACCGCACTGGAAGTCTGGGCAAGGCTGCTTACTTCCAACCGCTCAATCTAGCATGGAAACAAGGCGTAGATGTTAGAAGAAGCCCAACATTCGCTAGCATTGCTGGGCTTAAATGTGCTGAAAATTTATTTTCAAATCTCCACACAGGAAGTGGCCTAGGATCCCTCCTGTCCTGAATAAACCCTGTCCCTCCTGTATACTGTTCACATACAAGTCCACTATGCTTTAGGCAAACACACACCACATATACCAAAGATTCTCATCAGATGGAATATGAGGGTATTCTTTTGCTAAGGGATTTATTACAGTATTGCTTTAAATAACAAAGTTCCCTCAGTAGATTTAAGTATGATTTAGGTAATTCACATCGTTAATGCATAATTAGGCTGAGAACAATATCTATGTAGAGCAGGTACATCTGCATTTGAAATTAAGTAGGTAAAAACATCTTGATATTTAAATATAACTAATTCAGATCCATCCAGACTTACATCTGAAAATATTGGCAAGATTAGGTAGGTCAGTGGCTAGGTATAAAAGCCAGATTTTTATCACAGTATCTTTTTATCCTGTCATGTCAAGGGTAATAGATCATTTGCTCACTTAACTGGTAGCTGGGGACAGGAAGAGGTACAAATGGGAAAGTACTGCTAAAGAGGAAAGGATGTTACCACACCGCAGAAACTGCTTTACCTGCATAAGGTAACTCAGAGAGGGCCAGGAAAAGTAATTAAACAAGTCAAAGATACTGACTTGGAAAGTTGTGCCTTTTACTGGATAAATAAAATGTGGTCCCCAAAAGGCCTGGCGTGGTACCCTAGTGGCTAAAGTCCTTGCTTTGCACACACTGGGATCCCATATGGGCACTGGTTCTAAGCCCAGCAGCCCCACTTCCCAGCTCCCTGCTTGTAGCTTGGGAAAGCAGTGGAGGATAGCCCAAAGCCTTGGGACCCTGCACCCACATGGGAGACCCGGAGGAGGCTCCCAGCTCCTGGCTTCAGACTGGTGCAGCTCCAGCTGCTGTGGCCACTTGGGGAGTGAATCAGAGCACAGAAGATCTTCCGCTCTGTCTCTCCTCTGTGTGTATCTGACTTTCCAGTAAAAATAAATCTTAAAAAAAAAAAAGGTGGGCCCGGCGGCGTGGCCTAGTAGCTAAAGTCCTTGCCTTGAACGCGCCAGGATCCTATATGGGCACCAGTTCTAATCCCAGCAGCTCTACTTCCCATCCAGCTCCCTGCTTGTGGCCTGGGAAAGCAGTTGAGGACGGCCCACAGCTTTGGGACCCTGCACCTGCGTGGGAGACCCGGAAGAAGTTCTTGGCTCCTGGCTTCGGATCTGCTGCTCACATTTGAAGGTTAAACTTTCCTACTTCAAACTGGGGAGAAGTCTTGTTTCCCAAACTCGGGTGGGTGGGGTGAGGTGGGAGAGACACTGGATGTGGCTTGTGAGAGCAGAGAAGGGCTCACAGAGAGACCACAGATACTGTCCCCGTTGGGCAGTAACGGACACGACCTTAGAACAGCCTCCTGAGCAAGGCACATTCCCAGGTCAAGTATCAATGGTGAGTTTTCCACATTAGAAGTTAAGGTCACACCCCCTTTCTGTGCATACGTATTTACTTGTAGAGGTTATCCCCTGCCTCCACCCCATGTTTTCATAATATACCAAATCCAAATAAACATGAAATGCCAGTAACTTTCTTTCTTCATTGTGGATATTGCCTCAGTGGCTACCTGAGCAGGAATTATGCTGATCTCAACTTTTAAACATTTAATTAGTTACTGGATTCCATATATTACCATTGATATAAAAGATACTTTCCTTCTAGATGAACAATTTAGAAATATTGAGACTGATTAACAACAAAATGACATTATACTCCACTACTTAAAAAAAAAGGATATTTGGAAAAAAGACTAACACAATACAATAACTGTCTCCTGCCTTGCCTGTCTGGAGCCAGTGAAACAGCCAGGGAGAAGGAGAGTTCCAGATACTCAAGTTATTAGAGTTGCAAACAAGAGCACCTAGGAATCCATTTTGTTCAGTGCTCAGTTTGCTCAACTCTAGAAGGTTTTCATTATTTTATTTTCTTTATGAATGAGATTTTAGATCCCGTAACTACAGTATATTATATGACCCTAAATGAGTCTTCAGGTTTAAACTCAGCTCAAAGATCACCACAATATAAAGAAAAGCAAGCCTGGTGAATATTACTCAAATAATGTCCCAAGCTTATGTATGTTTCAGATTTTGTTCTGAAGTTCTATGATATTTACACAAATACTAATTTGCATTTAATCTGCAGACCTCCTTTTGATCAAGCTTACTGAATCTAGAGGATTAACACTGATCACACTGGTTTAGGGATCTGCATAAAACACAACTTTCCAATAGTTACTTTAAAATGATCACATTTTAGATGTGATTTTATTTCCCTACACAGTAGCAGAGAGACGAAGCGGACTCTGTATCTGATTTCTGTTTACTTCCCACAGGTCATGTCCCCACACATGACTTGTTCTCTGGATCAGCAACAGGCCTGAGAGGGGACAGCGGACAGAACTCAAGTCTTTAGCCTTCAGTACTGAGTGACCCACACAGCTCTGGGAGGAAGGTGGTTTACTTAACAGAGGCACCCCAAAAATCACTGGACTACTTGGCAATGCCTCCCAATTCTGGCAGGCAGGCAGTATTCTTGAAAAGATGGGAGAAGTTGGGATAGAGAGGAGAGGAGGCTGGGGAAGAAGGGAGATGGAGTCAGGAGGAGGCAGGCGGAGCTGTGGAATCAGAGAGAGCAGAATGAGTGTCAGCACGGGCACGTCTGGGCTTCAGGCCGCGATATGTAGCACTGGAAGGATCTGATTTAGTTGTGAACTTTAAATGGACCAACTGAGGAATACTACTCTTTTTTAGTAACTTTGATTTGCAATTAGGCTGTTCACATATAATAACAATCAATCAAGATGCGGCAGTCTGGTCTAGTTAAGATACTCATGACCTATAGAAGGTTTATAGGTTCAGCACTGGATAACCAGTTTCCTGTCAGTGCAGAGCCCGGGGGGCAGCAGGGGTGGAGTTCTGACCCCTAGGTTCAGCATGAAGCAGTAACTGGGGCAATTCAGAGTAACCCAACAATAGGAGCTCGTGCAGTCTCTGCCTCTTGAATAAACTAATTAAAATTTAAAACATCAGATACATTCATCACACACAGACAACTAAATTCCAGATGTAACAGCAAAATTTGAAAATCTTTCAAAGGCAGTGTGTTAGAGCACAGGGAAGAATTTACATAAATACACACAAAAGGCACAAACGTGAAAAGCGTGATTATTGAAATCTGGCTCCCTTTAGTGCAGCAGCAGTCCAAGGGATCTGACACTGAGTACTTGGGGTTCAAATATGGCTGTTTCTTGCCACTTGACCCTGGCACTTAACCTCTGTATCCATTTTCCTAGTTGTTAGATGGCTGTAACAGTAATGCTCACTTAGATGACTTGAGAGGGTGAAATGAATTGGTAAATGTGAAACACACTTAGAACAAACAGCACCCAGGGCGCACAGCAAGCTGTCGGACTGGTTACTTTCTTTGCACCGTTGGAGAGCCTCTTTTAAAAAATTAAAGGCTTCCAAATAGGACCTAGTGCAATGGCTCAACTGGCTAATCCTCTCCTTCCTATCCATATGGGTGTTGGTTTGTTTCCTGGCTGCTCTACTTCTGATTCAGCACCTTGGGATCTTGAACCCATGTGTGAGAGCTGGATGAGGCTCCTGGCGTCAGATCAGCTCAGCTCTGGCTGTTGCGGCCATTTAGGGAATGAACTACCCATGGATAGAACTTCTCTATCTCTCCTTCTCTCTGTAAAATCTGCCTTTCAAATGAAAATAATTCATAAATATATTTGTAGTGAAGTTTGAAATGGCAATTGATACGTATATTGCTCATGACAATTATCCTGGTCATTTCTGAATTTACAGTTTATCTCAAAAATCCTTTTTCTAAAGACTTATTTTACTCAAGTCAGAATTAGGGAGAGAGCCAGCCAGCCAGCCATCTTGTTTACACTGGTTCGCTCCCAGATGGCCACGTCAGCAGGAGCTAAGCTGGCTGGGCTGGTCTGAAGCTGGGCAACAAGAGCGTCTTTCTGGTCTCTCCAGCACCTAGGCCATCAGCAAGGAAGCTGGATCAGAAGTGGAGCAGCCGGGACACAAACCAGCAGCCACACTTTTCTTGAGCCCCAAGAGGCTAGCATAGTGCCTGTACAAAGGTGACAACTAGTCAGTAATTATTATAAATGCTCACCTGAATCTCTTTAAACATGACCCTTCCAGATCTCACATGCGTTTCAGTGCCTTTTTTTTAAAGATTTATTTTATTTTTATTGGAAAGGCAGATATACAGAGAGGAGGAGAGACAGAGAGAAAGATCTTCTTTCTGATGGTTCACTCCCCAAACGGCCGCAATGGCCAGAGATGCACTGATCCAGAGCTTTTTCCAGGTTTCCCACACCAGTGCAGGGTCCCAAGGCTTTAGGCTGTCCTCGGCTGCTTTCCCAGGATACAAGCGGGGAGCTGGATGGGAAGCAGGGCCACCAGGATTAGAACTGGCGTTCCTATGGGATCCAGCACATGCAAAGTGAGGACATTAGCCGCTATGCTACCACACTGGGTCTGTCTTTCAGTGCTTGAATCTCTGTTACTACATATCAAACATATCCAAGTTTTTACAGGAAAACAGCTTCCAGTAGACGGCTTTTCCCTATAGTGCTGGTGAAGAGTTCATACTATGTTGGGTCTCAGTTTAAATTATTAACTTCCTGTTATTCAGCCTGCCTCCTCCCAATTCAACTGCAAACCACCCCTGATTATCTGAGGGGGTTGGGGACTGTTCCTCTGAAACTGCTTTGTCATGGGAGGACCTGTTTTTTTGGCTCACAATGAACAGAAGGGCCTGATGTTTGCGCTTAATGGATCCATATAAGCCTGGCCAGATGACTTACTCTCTTTTCAACAAAGCTCCAGTGTGTTCCCTATGTACAGGGTCTATGTTAAACATCAGAGATGCAAAGAAATAACACACTGCTAAGAAGCCTGCAATCCTAGTAGCGACAGACAGTAACACCTGCTTTTATGAGGATCTTTTTCTTAAAAAATTTTTTCTGTTTAATTGAAAGGCAGCCCTGGTATTTCAGTTCCTGCCACCCATGGGTGGGAGATTCTTGCTTCAAACTATCCAAACCCTCACTGTAAACCAACAGGTGGAAGATTTCTCTGGCTTTCAAATAAATAAATATAAAATAAAAAAGGCCAGACAAGGACATATTGATGAACAACTGGAACAGATCATCCAAGTTCCCTTTCAATTCTCAAATCTTTACTTTCCTACAATTCCTGCTACAACATGGTATTTATGACAGACACCTCACTAAAACAAAAGATGTCTCTATCTTTGCTTAATCCTATTTTTAGCAATTTTGATAAGCAATGTTGTCAACAAGCAACCCCCTGCCGATCTCCCTGGGGTAGGTCTGTGCCAGCGCCACCTCCCTAAGCTGGGCATGATTTGTGTGGCAGCTTGTGGGGAGCACAGGCTCCAAGGATGGGCTGTACGATCTGTAATCCCAACCCCGTTAAGGACCTAATCATTTTAATTTATTTTCTGATGATTACTAGATGTATAGCCCCATCCCATCCTACCCTTAATTCTACTCCATATTTCTAATGGTACTTACTGTACCACTTCACATTTCTATGTTTCTGATATCCTCCAACCCGCTCCTCCTGTAGTTGATGTCATCTCAGCTAATGGCTCCTTCACTGTCCCCTTGCTGTGACCCAAACCCCTGGGGTCACCCTGATCCCTTCTAACTCCATGCAGTTAGTGTTAACAGAGTTGCTAAAATAGATAGTACCAATACTTGGTATATGCTAAGTATTATTCTAAAGCCTCTTATGTGTAACAATTAGTTTAATTCTTACAACACTACAAATACTAATT
The DNA here is from genome assembly GCF_017591425.1 of Ochotona curzoniae. NCBI lineage: Eukaryota > Metazoa > Chordata > Mammalia > Lagomorpha > Ochotonidae > Ochotona > Ochotona curzoniae. The sequence goes on from NW_024466607.1 coordinate 6,424,551, forward strand.
ACTCCCACTCCCATCTTTTTTAATGTATTTATTTGAAAGGCAGCCCCACTTCCCACCAGCTCCCTGCTTGTGGCCTGGGAAAGCAGTCGAGGACAGCCCAAAGCCTTGGGACCTTGCACTGGCGTGGGAGACCCGGAAGAGTTCCTGGCTCCTGGCTTCGGACTGGCTCAGCTCCAGCCATTGTGGTCACTTGGGAAGTGAATCAATGGATGGAAGATTTTCCTCTGTGTCTCTCCTCCTCTCTGTATATCTGCCTTTCCTTTTTTTTTTTTTTTCAAAAAAGTATGTGTCTCAGGACAGGCAGAGGCACAAAGGTTAGATTGTATTTCATTCCATACTTGAATGCCTGGGTTCAAGTCCCAGATCCTCCTTCCATTCCAGCTTCCTGCTACTGCACACACTGGAAAGCATTAAGTACGCGACAGATCAGATATCTGGGTCCCTGTTAACCATTTAGAAGCCTGGAACTGAATTCTAGGTTCCTGGCTTTGGTATGGCCTTGCCCTGGCTATTTTAGGAATCTTTAAAAACGTGTATCTTTAAAAATGTGACTAAATAATCAGGTATGTCATACTTTTAAATAAAAAGCCTAGTTTATACTTTTGCATGAATTATACTCACATACAATAGTATCCCACTCCTTTCAAGACTTCATTTGTTTTATTTTTATTCTTTTTAAATCTATTTGAGAGGCAGAGTGAGCACTAGAGATCTTCCATCTGCTGATTTACTCCCTAAATGCTCACAACAGCTGAAGCTGGGCCAGACTGAAGCTAGCAGTCAACAAATTTATCCAGGTATCCCAGCTATGCGGCAGGGACGCAAGTACCTAAGCCCTTGTGGGAGATTCAAATATTGAGTTCTGAGCTCCTGGCTTCAGTCTGGCCAGCACTGGCCGTTGCAGCCACCCGGAGAGTGAGCCATTAGAAGCAAGGTCACTGTATGGCTGTGACCGTGCATTTCAAACAATGCCCCAAATGATGATTTCTCTGTGTGGATTCTGAACATGTTGAGGATTACCTTTCTAGACTTGCTCCTTAGTAGTCTTCAAAGGCTATGAAGGCTCAAGGTGCAAACTGGTTAACATGTAAATATGATGCTGATATTGAGAATCAGTAAAAGCATGTAACTGTTTACTATGTATCCAGTACATATGAAAATACCTTACTTATATTAGTTTCACTATTTCTCAAACAACCCTAGGAGGTACCCACTATTGCAACCTCACTTTACAGCTCAGGAAACAGAGTCAGAAGTCATGTGACTTGTCCACTGACACTCAGCCGGGAGGAGACAGAGTCAGGACCTAAATCAGAGTCCCTACTCTTCATGGTAGCACTTCTTCTAGCAGCCAGGACCAAAAGGAGGCAATGAGGATTTCTACAGTTAGATTCTGGATGAGAAATCTATGTGTGTCTTTCCAGAAGCTCATTAATTACACACGTGCAAAGCAGGAGGCAAGCTACTACAAGGAGGTGTGACAGTGACATGTCATTATTCAAAGGTACTCTGTATAATAAGAGGTGGAAAGAGAAGTTAAATAATTTCATATGTAAAGTGCGCACATTAAAATAGCAGCAGTAGTGATTCTAGCTGGTCAGCCAGATAGCAGAGCAGTATAGCAGAATGGGAAGTGTGGACCTTGGGGTTAAGTACAGCTAGAATTTGAATCCTTACTGAAAAGTTATGTCATTTGAGTCTACTTTCTAATTTTCAGAAAGTAAGTAACATTTCTCTTGCAGGATTAAAGAACAAATGCAGGGCTGGTGCTGTGGCGTAGCAGCAGGTAAAGCTGCGCCCTGCGGCACTAGCATCCCATGTGGGTGACAGCTCGAGTCCTGGTTATTCACTTTTGATCCAGCTCCCTGTTAATGAACCTGGGAGGGTAGCAGAAGATGCTCCCACGTGGGGGACTCAGAAGCAGCTCCTGGCTTTGGACTACCCAGCTCTGGCCATTGTAGCCATCTGGGGAGAGAACCAATGGATGGAGATCTGTCTCTGTCTGTAACTCTGCTTTTCAAATAAATAAAGTAAATCTTTAAAATAATGCATACACATTCCTTAGTACAGGCTTGAAATCTAAAAGGCTTCAAAGCAGCTTCTAACATTAAGTCACAGAGCTCTATTTAGGTGTTTCTGTAAATATTTTTTGAAACAACTTTATTTGTATTAGGTCAAAGTTTTGTGATAAGGCTGAAAGTTGCTAGGATACTCAAAATGAAAATCTACAAAACAGGAGAGACATATTCTAAATGGCCACAATAGCCAGGGCTGGACCTGCTGAAGTCAAGAGCTCCTTACAGGTCTCCCGTGTGGGTGCGGAGGCCCAAGTATTTGGGCCATCTTTTGCTGCTTTATCAGGCATATTAGCAGGGAGCTGGATCAGAAGTGGAGCAGCTGGGACTCAAACCAATAACACTCATGGGATGCTGGCATCACAGGCAGAAGCAGCTTACCTTGTTATGCCACAATACTGGCCCTGGATCATCTAGTTAAGATACATGTACTCCATAGTGGCCATGGGTTTAATACCCAACTCTGGCTCCCAACCCCATTAATTGGGTTCCAGCCTTCCATGTGGGAGACCTGGATTAACTTTCTGGCTTCAGCTATGGCCTTGGCCCAGCCCTAGCCGTTGTGGACGTCTGGGGAGTGACTGGGCAGGTGGGAGCTATCTGTCTCTCACATGAATTAAACAAAAGAAGCTGAACGTAGTCTTTAAAGTCCTGCATGGTTAGGCCGGGGTCTATGTGTCCAGAGCTTCACTTCCCAGTTTGCTTTCTTACTTCCTGTCTACACTGAGCGGCCTTTTTCAGCCCAAAGTGCTCATCTGCTTCTCACTGTGCTGAACATTAACATGACCAATCCTAGTCATCGCTCTCAGCCCGCCGTGCTATATTGGTGCTGGGCACACACTGATGAATAAAACACGGGATCTTGCTTCATGAAGGTTGTGGCTGAGCAGTGGAGACAAAAACAAAAAACAAGACCAGGGTAACAAAACAACACAAACTACAAAAAATAGAAAGAGCAGAGAATGATATGACCCTTCTTTCTGTAGGTGTCACACAGCAAGAGAATCCACAATTGGAGTATTATCATAATCAAGAGCAAAACAGTTAAGGAATGTAGCAATTCAAACAGAAAAAGGTTTTTTTTCCGTTTAAAAACAAGTATTTACAGTAATTCTCTAAGTGCTCACTACTTCCTAGGATCTATTAGGTGAAAGAAATGTTGGGAATGCTGAGAGGAAGGGTTAGCAGCAGCAGGGGGTACCTGTCAGGCCACCCCAAGGAGAGGACCCTGCTGGCCGATTCGCAAAGCTTACATAAGCAGTGAGTCAGCACAAAGTCAGGTGTTAGGAGAGCTGCTCTGTACCCTCTCCACACAGCCGGGACACTTGGCTCTCCTTGATGGCGAGAATGGCCCGGAACAAGACCTGAGGTTGGCTAATGAAAGAGTCACTTATCTCCCAGGAACACTTGCAGAAGTTATGAATGATGGGAAAGTAAGCCTTCATGCTCACAAAAAGCTAAGAAAAGCACCCACCTTAAAAGGAGAGCAACGTTTACAGGATAATAGAACATGGAATAAAATGCTAATACAGATTCCAAAATCAAGATTTCAAAATCTGCTAAAACCAAAAGTATAAAGACAGCTAATCCTCACCTTTATGGAGGTCTATAAATGTTTCAGGGTTGCTTTCTATAAAAGCTAGTAACTGCAGAAAGTTTCATCGTGACACAATTGGGTCTGGCAAAGAAAACTGCCCATATGAGGGACTCAGGCATAGTAGAGGCAGCCGACACAGCCACTGGCCGTGGAACGGCAGTGCTAACGAAGCAAGATGAACACCCACCAAGGCGCAGCCATGAAAATAGCAGACTTGTCCACCTCCACACTTCTGCTCCCAGCCTACTGCTGTTCCGCTGCAACAACTCAGTAAGGGGAGGCTTTCATTTTTCCCTTTCCACTTGAGGCCAAAGGGAGAGCTGGAGGAGTAATTTTGACTATTCAAAGGGAAAAGAGACCTAATTGTTAGTCAGCATTCTTTGCTCTGACCATTCCTGGCTTCTTTCTGTTCACAGACATTTGGACAAAACAGGTCACAATCCGCATGGCCAGAAATAACGTTTTCTATTCTAACCCCATTGATCAGTCCTTTTCAACAAATACGATCCTGCAAAATATTTTAGCTCTTGCTAAGATGCAGTTCTTTATATACAGCAAATTCATAAAGCAAGAAAAAAAATCACAAGCAACTCATCTGTCTTACCAAAACCCCGGTGAGGCAGCCTGCCGATCGTGCTCGCCACAAAGCGCATCCTTCATTTGTGCACTGCCAGGGCAAGCTTGGACCGTGAAACAAATCACGACCTCTCTTGGTGACTAGCTCTTCCCATCTGCCCCCGCTTCCAACTGCACAGGAGCTGTGGCGTGGCCTGTCACTGCTGCACACACTGTTTCCGAGAATAACGCCGTAAATGAGGGCGGCTACCACTGGGAATGCATCGCCCACCAACCAGCCGAGCCGCAGTGGAGCGTCGCATGGATCCTGGGGCTTCTTGCCTTCACAGCCTCAGAGAATTGCCCTTCCCAGAATAGGCAGGTGCAGCCACACCACGTCAAGGTCCCCACATGGCCAGTCCTCCGTAGTGCCCACCTCGGCCCAGGCTCAGCCCCAGGTCTGCCTCTTTCTTGCATCAATTCTTACAGCTTTCTCCATCTGGGAGCCTGCAAGGACTTTGCTCAATAAACAGAAAGCGCCTGCCAAGCAAGTGTGTGCTGTGTGTGTGCGCGCGCACGCGTGTGTGCACCATTTGCTAGAGCTGCTAATGCAAATGAATAATTTGAGACTTGAGATCACAAACAGTATCTGCCTCTCTTCTCTTCTCCAGCTGGGAGCATCTTTTATAAAAAACAAAAGCATCCAACTGGTTGGATTTAAAGCTACAGGACAGTAATTCAACATCCACATTTGTCTTCTGATTTAAATTGGACAAAGCTGAGAATAGCTTAAAGATGAAAAATAAACAATATTGTTTAGATAGCATGATTTAATCACCACAAAGGAAAAATCTACTAGATGTTTCCATATAAGTTCGCCAGAACAGAATTTCATACTATCCTAATGTTTCTATTCTTCTAATTTCAGTTCCTAAAATCATTTAAGTGAAAACTGAGCAAAATTTAAAAATGAGCCTGAGACCCTAATTCATTGAGGACAAAGAAGATGCTTGAATGAAAAGCCCTGCAGTTCTCTAAAGTCTAAGGGCAGGATGCCAGCTCCACCTTCGTAAGCCCAGGCTCAGCCCCGACTGCGGCGTCAGCATCCCCAGGACTGCACTGGCCTGGAAAACTCCCCGTGACTTTTAGACAAGCTGCCAGAGCTGCACTTGCTCCCTGTAAAAGCTGTTGGAGGGAATGCACATAGCAGGAATTTTAATTATTATAAAATACAGTGTAGCATGTACCAAGTGTAATTTTGAGTGATATTTCTCCAAGGTTGATATGCAAAAGTTATGAGGCCTGATGACCATCTAATAGTCCAATGCGGTCCCTTCCGTGAGCCTGTAGCAGGGGTAATTTCTGTGTTTGCAGCGGAGTCGCGGGGCTGGGAGTGCAGGCCTGTGCACGGCTGGGAAGTCAGAGGCCTTTCCAGCAGCACTAACCAGAAATCACGCAACTCACCTCCGGGACAGACTGACAGTGGGCGTGGCAATAGGCTCTTTGTCTTGGGATAAAGAGTAGGTTGTATGGTTTCACCTGAATAAATATTTGTTACTCAAATTCTGCAATGCTAGCATCAACACTAGTTTGTTTGCTTAAATCTGTTTATTAGCACTTTCAGTACCTTGTTTTTTTTATACAGTGCACTTTTATTCAATCAAAGAGGAATGAAGTGCTGACACATGCTACAATGTGAATAAACCTTGAAAACATTATACGGAATGAGAAAAAGCCAGACACAAAAGGTCACACATTTTTATGAAATGCCCTGAGTGACAAATTTATTCAGGCAGAAAGTGCCTTCGGGCCTTTCAGGCTGAGTAAAATCTGAGGAGGGGTGGCAGGTTTTATCTTGGAGTAAGAAAACTGTTTTGACCTTCCCTGTGTAACAGCTGTACAACTCTGCAATCTGCGAGGAAGCAAGTCCTATGAAGTCACACGAGACAGGGCGCAGAGGCTTCAGACAGGCGCTCAGCTCACAGGAGCCAATGCTGCAGCCCACTCCCAAATGCTGTGTAATTTTAAGCCTGTTCTTAGAATCTTGGCGAGTCCTGGTTGGTGCTCTCTCTCATATGGGATCTTGGCATGTGCAAGACAAGGACTTTAGCTGCTAGGCTACTGCACTGGGCCCTATTATAATTTATTTAGCAACCTAGGAAAGCTTGCAACCATCAGCAGTTCCAATGTGATTTCAGGTCTAACTGGGAACTCTTGAATCTCAGTGGAGATCTTAGTGTAGCAAAACTTGTAGGTAGGGCCTGGCGCGGTGGCGCAAGTGGTTAAAGGTCCTCGCCTTGCACGCCCGGGATCCCATATGGGCGCCGGTTCTAATCCCGGCAGCCCCACTTCCCTTCCAGCTCCCTGCCTGTGGCCCGGGAAAGCAGTCGAGGACGGCCCAAAGCTTTGGGAACCTGCACCCGCGTGGGAGACCTGGAAGAGGCTCCTGGCTTCAGATCGGCATAGTATCGGCCGTTGCACTCACTTGGGGAGTGATTCATCGGACGGAAGATCTTCCTCTCTGTCTCTCCTCTCTGTATATCCGCCTTTCCAATAAAAAAAATAATAAAAATAAATCTTAAAAAAACAACAACAACAAAAACTTGTAGGTAAAATACATGCACTTTGGGTCCGGCATGGTAGCCTAGTGGCTAAAGTTCTTGCCTTGTATGCGTCAGGATCCCATATGGGTGCCGGTTCATATCTTGGCTGCTCTACCTTCCATCCAGCTCCCTGTTTGTGACCTGGGAAAGCAGATGAGGATGGCCCAAAGCTTTGGGACCCTGCACTGGCGTGGGAGACCTAGGGGAAGCTCCTGGCTCTCTGCTTTGGATCGACTCAACCTCCAGCCATTGTGGCCACCTGGGGAGTGAACCAGCAGGCAGCAAGATTTTTTCCCTGTCTTTCTCTCTTTACATGTGACTTTCCAATTAAAAAAAAATTTTTTAAAATACATGCATACTTTTGATAGCACATGTGAAGGAAATCTCTCTAAAACTGACCTCACTGGTTTTGTTTTTGGCAACTGGCCTGGGCCACTCACCATGGTTGAATTGTTCCTGATGTTATTGCATGTTCTTTTTTTACAGGAAATCAGCTTGACACAGATGACATCAGGGCCGCCCCCAACTGCTACCCCAGGATACACACACACACACACACACACACACACACACACTTTAGTTTCTTTTTATTGGGAAGTCAGATATACACACGGGAGGAGAGGCAGAGGAAGATCTTCCATCTGCTGGCTCCCTCCCCAAGTGACCACAACAGCCAGAGCTGAGCCAATCTGAAGCCAGGAGCCAGGAACCTCTTCCAGGTCTCCCACATGGGTGCAGGGTCCCAAGGCTTTGGGCCATCCTCTACCGCTTTCCCAGGCCACAACCAGGGAGCTAGGTGGGAAGTGGGGCTGCAAGGATTAGAATTGGCCCCCATATGGAGTCCTGGTGTATGCAAGGTGAGGACTTTAGCTGCTAGGCTCTTTTGCTGGGCCCAAAAAGACATCTTTTAAAAATAATTTTATATGACACATTTCAAAATATATAAAAGCAGATTTAATTATAAACTCATGGCCGATACAATGCTTCTGCTCCACATTATCTGGAAGCAAATTCCAGACAAAAGATGTTTTCCTTAAAAACCAAAGATACTCCCAGAAGCTTTCCGAGATGTTTTTAACAAAGCCTCTCAGCTGTCAGAGTCATGAACACCACTTCACTTTTCAGACAAAATGCCAACTGTCCTCCTTCCTCCTCTCTCCCTTTACTATATTCAACTCAGCAACATGCACCGGGAAAACTGCCACAGGGCCCCCAGAGACTGTTCTGTTCAAAAATACTCATTTTCTTGACGATGATATCTGATATGATTTTAGGACAAGTTTTCCCCTTCCTCAAAAAGTGACAAATGTTTAGAGAAAGAGAAATGAGGAGTCAAAAAAATTTAACAAACATGATACATCAGTGACGGTCTGGAGTCACAGAAACGGTTCTCGAGCTGGAGTAAGGGGCAGGTGGCAGGCGGCAGGTGCCCGGCCGTGCATTCCCCAGGGCCTCTGGCCCAGCCCTCCTCCTGCTGCCAGGTCAGGCACAAAGCTCCTAACTGCACTGACTTCGCCCTGGGACCCCATAAGTGGTAGGTTTTGGGGGAATGTCAGTAGTTCCATGTAAGTACAATGGAACCCCTGTAAGCTTAGTGGGGAGGCAGAAAAATGCCAAAGCAAGGAACTGGAAAGTCATAACAGTAAGGCAACAAAGGTCTTTGCTTAGTGCTAGAAAAATGAGGTTTCACCAAATAAGTAAATAAGTAAACAAAAGCACCACCCTTCTTGTCATCCAGGACACTTAAAGAAACTGTATAAGGAACTAAGATTGCTTATTTACCTGAAGAGGATCAACTGTTACAATGTCACATGCCACATGCTGGTCTGTAACTTTATAAAGCACCCAAGTGTCCTTGCGGGCCTAAGAACTCGATGCTGAATCTAGCATGACAGAGGACATCACAGGGTGGCCAGAGCAAGGGTCCTGGCTGACCTCGCTTTTCTCAGGAAGCCAGTAATGCCGTCACGGCGACCTCACTCTACCCTAATCACCTCCCACAGGCTCTGCACAAATATCACTAGCACAAGACCTTCCAACACACACACTTTTAGGGAAAACAGTGAAATCATAGCAACCAGCTAAAGGATTCAAGGGTGCCACAGGCAACCGTTTCACAAATGCAGACACCCCAAATCCTGATGGTATACCACCCCCTTGTTCAAGGATGGCCCAGATAATTTCCAAATGCTATTTATAAGGTAACTGCAGAGGTATACAAAAATTTACTCCATAAATTAAATGAAATAACCAAATATTATTTTTGACATCATATAACATAATAGAGAAGAGTAGCTTCATGAGGTTTATAAAGGGCCAGTTGTGGGGCTGGTGCCATGGCATAGCAGGCTGAGCCTCCACCACCTGAGACCCAGCATCCCACAGGGGTACCACCTTGAGCCTGGCTGCTCCATCTTTGATCCAGCTGCTTGCTTTTCCTGTCTGGGAAAGCAATGGAAGATGACCCAAGTCTTTGGGCCCCTGGACCTATGTGGAAGACCCTGAAGAAGCTCTTGACTCTCCAGCCTGGCCCAGCTGCAGCAGCCATTGTGGCTACGTGGGGAGTAAACCAGCTGCTGGAGGACCTTTCTTTGTCTCCTCTCTGTAACTCTGCCTTTCAAATGAAAAACACCAAAAACAAGCAAACAAAACAAAACAGCAAAGGTTAGAAGGAAAGCACACACTAGTAACAGCTGCACAGGAATATCAAAACAAAACACTAGACCTTTACAAACTCCCAAAGGCTGTTCGTTCTTATGTTTTTAGGGAGTGAGGAAGACAGTGTGTGAAGAACATTTCTAAAATAGCAGGCTCATGAGGAAACAAGTCAATCTTTGGTGGGGACCATCATGTTCCAAGTTAGGGCACACCTTCAATGTTAAATGAAGAAAACTTAGAAATCACAAACATATAAAGCAAACCACTGGAACATGCTCCGGCATCTTAATTCAAGTGTCTACACCACCGGAAAACTCTGACTTGAAAGTGACACACAGATAAGCAGCACTGTTTCAAGAGCACAATTCACCACAGTAAGGAATTTCATTTAATTCTTTCAAACTTGGTTTCCTCTCAGTGTTCTATACTGTAATTAAAACTATTTCTTTTTTTTTTTTTTAAACAAAACCTTAATTTGGAAGGCAGGGTCATAGGGGGTGGGGATTTCAAATGCTAGTTCATTCCTCAACTGGCTGGGCCTCCCGCCAGGCTGCAGGGACCCAATGTGGGCTATCCTCTGCTGCTTTCCCGAGTTATTACAGGGAGCTGGAAGTGTAACAGCCAGCACTGAAACCAGCACCCATTTGGGATGCCACCTCGGTAATTTTTTAAAGATTTAATCTATGTTCATCTAAGAGGCAGATTTTTACAAAGAGAGAAGGAGAGACACAGAAATCTTTCACTAATTCACTACCCCTTGATTCACTCCCCAAATGGTCACAACAGCTGGAGCTGAGCTGATCTGAAGTCAGGAGCCAAGAGCTTCCTCTGGGTCTCCCATGTGGATACAGGATTCCAAGGACTTGAACCATCCTCTGGCTGCTTTCCCAGGCTATAGGTAGGGAGCTCGACAGGAACTGGAACAGCCAGGACAAGAACTGGTACTCATGTGGGATGCTGGCGCAACAGGGTGGAGGATTAGCCTGTTAGTCATGACACTGGTCTCAGGTAAATGTTTTTTAAGAACCTATTAGATGCATGGAATCTATTCTCACATTATAAAATTACACTTCAATATTTTCACAAATAATATGTTTGGATAAAGGAAAAAGCTAAGCAACTATAATAGTTGTTTTGAGGTGTTAAATTTTAGTGTGTACTCTACTACATGTGTGAGATGCAAATTCCTATCACTCTCCCCTTTCCTTCCAGAAGTTTACCATTTGAAGATAGTAACAGTCCAATGTAGATAACACTTATTGGAAAGGTACAGTATCTGTATATGGTAAAGTAATTATACATATATACTCTAAATGGCCACAGTAAATTCTGGACATGTATATAGAAAACTTCAGCCAAGCTGACAATTATCAGGAATTATCTTAGATATTTGCCTTAGATAAGAGTACATGCACGACTTTAACATGAACATACAAATGGGATGTGTTGCAGGGCTACTGAAACAGAGAATGGGAAAGTATCAATCTTTAGAACCCGTCAATACATGCAAATATTATCATTCAACATAGATATATGAAGGAATTCAGGAAATAGTATGTCCTATAGCATCTCATTTTTATATATTTAAGTAAACTCTCCTCCTCTTATGATTTAATGTGATCACTGGATAAGATAAAATCAACCAAAAATGGTTCAAGTAAGTTCTCCTTCCTCCTCCACGTACTGTCAACACTTTGGTAAGATTCGGTTGTACACCAGGGTGCTTGAGTGTGAACCTGGCCCCAGCTTCCTGCTAGGGCAGAGCCCAGGACCCAATGACTGCATTACTACCCCCAGACCAGAGAGACCTAGATTGGATTTGTGGGTTTCTAACTTCAGCCTCCAGCCCAGACCACTGCAAGTAATTGGGGAACAAACAGCGGAGGCGAGCACTTTGTCTCTCAATCCATTAAAAACAAGCAAACGAACAAACAAATCAAAAAACCAACACTGAGTAATGGAGAAAGAAGAGTTAACTTCCAGCTTACTGTGAGTCTCCGCCCCCTACGTTTAGAGCTCTCCTATGAATTCTTCCCTTTGGATCACCTCAGTCAACTATATTTATTAAGAATGCTAGTCCTAGGTAAGTAAACTGACCTTTCGCAACCTCAGAATAAACAGAGATGTGCCAGAGTCTTGAATTCAAGATAACAGAACAAACAGCAAGGGAGATACAGACTAAAGAACAATCTGTTAACAAAGTTGGCATTTAAGGCCATAAGGCCTAAGAGGGTAATTCAGCTCAAACTTCAGAGTGAAAGTCTGCTTGGATCTTAACTGTAATTGCTTACCAGAAAATGATATCAAGATTTATTTATTAAAGAATTCGGCAAGCTAATTTGGTTTACCATTTACCTTAGAAAACTTATAAATTATGAAATTTTACAAAATCAACCAAAAAAATCATAGTAACATCAAACTACAGTATGGGTTTTCTATTTAAGACGATGGATGTAATGTGAAAATGAAGGGTGTGTTTCTTAAAGCTAAACAACTATCTACTTTTACCTCAAGAACCTGTTTTGCTAGTAGGAAACACAGATTTGGCACTGAGAAATTTAACATTGCATATAATAGTTTATAATTCATAAAATCATCCAAGTCCTTGGGAAAAATACTTTGAAAACAAGTAGCTGAGTGATAAGACTCATCTTTAATGTGAGAAATATTTCAAATGGCTTTAGCCCAAATTCCCATTTGTTATGCATGCCTGGCATCTTCCAGTTTAACTCAAGCTTTTTTCAAACTGCCAGAGGCAAATGAAAACTCCCTTATTCACAGAGGGAAAGGGCTCATTTTTCTGGTAACCAGTTAGTCTGAGCAAGTGAGGACGGCATTTGCCATGCACTGAGGCAGTTTACTACACGGGAGTCCACACAGCCCAGATGGTCTGAGCCCGAACAGCTGTCACAGAGCACTCTGCATTCTGCCCGAACCCCTTGGGTGAGACCAACAGCCAGGACGGATGGACGGGGACACACACACACAGACACACACACACAGACACACACACACAATCTCCCGGTACTGCAGCCTTAAGCACTGCTCCTTGCCATTACTGCAGAAAAATACGAATCTACAGCTCAGGTCATTTCCTGTGTCTTTCTATTCAACCAGCCCCCACTTAAAGCTGTAAAACTACAGGAATCAGAGAGATTAAAAAAAAAAGACAGATACACACACATATACAACATACGGTTTCCGAGGAGAGTGAGGGTTCCATGCTGGCAAGGGAGGAGAAAGCAGAATATGCTGAATATCCTCGGGTTTCTCCCAGATTTGAACATGGTGTACTGTGGCATGAGGTCAGCAGAGACTGATTCCAGCCCTGCGAGGCAGATTCTACCCTTACAAAGCAGTATCACTGTAATATGAAGCAAGAGGACCCAGGGCCTGCTGGCAGCTGCACAGAATGGCTGTTCTAGAAAGTAATGGCAATTCCAAAACAAGAGATCTACGCTGTCACACGGGATAATCTTCAGCCCAGTTAAGCAACAAGAATTAAAAATACTCTGAATCTCAAACACAGGCCATAAAAAATACTAAAAGGTTGGAAAGAAATTTTCCCCTTAAACCTGTTTAGTGTCTGGGAGATATGTACAGGAAGTGAAAAATTTAAAGAACCCACTGATTAATTAACCCACAGATAACACAGTTTGGCCTGAGAGGAGATACAGTGTTAGGCCAGTGTGACCTGGCCGAGGACCCAAAATCTGCCCTGTGACTTTATTATGAAGCCGAGAGAATATTTACAATATTCAGAATAAAAATGGCAGAACAGCAAGTGTGGCAATCAACCTTATTTTTCACATGTACATTATTTCCTTTTAGTTCACCAATATTGTACAATTAACTGTAGCCTTAGAAATTTTTTCCCCAAATAAGAGGAAACCTGAAAAAGTGCTAACAGAATCCTAAAAGAATCTTAATAGAATCAAGAGAAAATAGAGCCATATAGATATTCCTTCACATTCTGTTCTTTCTCTCACATTATTAAAGTTCTATCTAGATCAAAAACAAGCCAAAAGTTTTAGAAGCACATACACATTTTTCTGGGAGACAGACAGTACTCCCACCTGCTGGTTCACTCTACAAATGCTCCCATTGGCAGAGACTAAAGATGGCAGCTGGGAACCTAACAGAAGGTTCCCAAGTGGGTGGCAGAAACCCAGTTACTTGAGCTCTAACTGCTGGTTCCCATGGTCGGTGTTGGCAGGAAGCCGAAGTCGGGCGCTTCAGCCAGGTATCGACTACGGGACACGGGGGGCGGGAGGCAGGGGAGGAAAAGGGGGACAACCCGATGTCTCCAAAAGTGTGTGTTAGAAAGTAAGAATCAAAAACATATAAAACAAACAAAAAGTATAGGACACAGGCATCTTAACTAGCATGTTATCAACAGGATGAAAATCTACTTCCTAACATCTTCATGACAAAATGTGGTCAGAAAACACATGTAAGCAGAAGAACTGAGGTTAAACAAAAACTGCATAACTGTACTAATAGGAGGGTGAATTTGTTAGAAGTTGGTAGTTCAGTATGAGCACAGACTGAATGAAGGCCATACTTCAAGCAAATTGAAGATACATTACATGCCACCCCACTCCTTTAAAAAAGTCTTTAAAAACTCATTATTTATGCTTAAAAATTGCAAACATTCAGATATATTACACAAGCATCTATTTTTAAAAATCTTTATTTTTCCTCTTCTCTCCTCTTCTCTGGGATATGGCCTAGAGCCTGAATTGGGCTGTGGTCCCGGCGGGGGCTTGGTTCAGTGAGAGAGGGAGCCTGCCTTGGGTTACAGCTGCACCAGGCAGGCTGGGGTGTGGAGGAGGCCGGACGTGAAACCAGGCAGCCACGGTGGTATCCAGCTCCCAGGGAAGGGGTCTGGGAGCCACACCTTGCTGGCTGGCCAGAGCCACTTGAAGGGCCCAGAGGTCAGACATACACCGGCAAAGGGGTTGCCAGGCCGACCAAAGCGTCGGTCTGGAGTGGGCAGGTCAGGGGCCTTACAGGTTCCTAGGCAGGCCTCACCACAACACATCAAAATGCTGGTCTGCGAGTGGCAAACCAGGAACCTGATGTTAAGGCTCTGGGGCCCTGGGCACCTACACCCACAGTGCACTACTGAGCTGCCAGAGACTTGAGGACAGGGTCCTGTTAAGGACGGGGGTGGAGGATGGCACCGATGGCCTTTGGCAGGCCCAGGTCCCTGAGGTGTCTTAGGCCACATCTACTGCACAACACGGCGCTACTTTGGCTCTGGGCTGGTCAGGCTCTGGCTATTGTCAGCACTTAGGGAGTGGAGCAGTGAACACAAGGTCCTTATTTAGTCTTTCAAACATGAAAATAATAGTTACAGAACAAACAAACAAAAAAAACTAAATAATTTGCTTATTTGCAGATACCTAAATTTCTGCTAAGGTGTTTTCTGGGATCTATATTTCTATTCAAACTACTTATATGAACACAATTTCTCATACAATCTCACCATTTTTAAAGACCCCTACTTCGATAAACACATAATACAGCTTTTCAAAATATTTTTTTCAGTATTTATTCATTTGAAAATCAGAAAAGAACAGAAAAAGATATCTATCCACAGATTCACTCCCACATGGTCACAACAGCTGGGGCTGGGGCAGGCTCAAGCCGGGAGCTAGGGACATCTGGATGTATCTGGATGTCCCACATGGTGCCAGGGGCCCAAGTACTTCAGCCAGCATCTGCTGCCTCCCAGGGAGCACATCAGCAGAACGCTGGAGTTGGAAGTGGCATCAGGCTGCACCCGGGCATTCTGATGTGGGCTGCACACTTCCTAAGCAGCATCGTCAGCGCTGTGCCAAACACTCACCCAGGCATGGGCTCTAACCCACTGCCAAAGACAGGAGAATGAACTCATGTTTGGATTTTCTTCTGAGAACCACAATATGAAGAGAAACGGATATCTGAAAATTATTTACCTCTGTACAAGTGAACAAGGTGTTTGGGAACACAGATGCACACACGAGTTAAGATGAACAGACTCTTGCTCAGCCTAGAATTCTGAGATCATATGTGCTCTCCAAGTTACTATTTCTGAACAGTTAAAACACCCGCTTGCATCTTCTGCAACACTAACGTACGCTATAGCTTCTGTGCTCTCACTAGCCTGAAATACTCTACTGCATCCTGCTTTCTGCAGTTTGTACTTTGAAAAGATGAGTTTTACTGATGGTACTTTTTATAAAAAAATATTTATTTATTTTTATTGGAAAGTCAGATTACAGAGGAGAGTCAGAGAGGAAGATCTTCCATGCACTGACTCACTTCCCAAGTGTCTGCTGAGCTGATCCAAAGCCAGGAGCCAGAAGCTTCTTTTCCAGGTATCCCACATGGGTGCAGGGTCCCAAGGCTTTGGGCCATCCTCGACTGCTTTCCCAGGCCACAAGCAGGGAGCTGGTTGGGAGGCCGGAAATGCAAGACAGGTAAGGACTTTAGCCACTAGGCTACCGCGCTGGGCCCTGATGCTACTTTCATATTACACATCCTTACCACAAATTCTGGTATCAAGAGCCTCCCAGGGATATTAACAGCCCCTAGTGAGCACAAACACTTCATTTTGTAGTATGAAACCCAGGACGTGGAAGGAGAAGTTGTGCCCCATGGGATCAGAATCCTTCCTTACTAACTCTCCATTTATTTTCTTTTTCTCTACCCTTTTTCTATACCCTCCTTATGGTCACGTATTCATCCATGGTGTATCTAGCTGGTTTCTTATATTACCACTGCTTAAAAACAAAAGAACGGGGCCCAGCGGCGTCGCCTAGCAACTAAAGTCCTCGCCTGGAACACGCCAGGATCCCATATGGGCGCCAGTTCTAATCCTGGCAGCCCTGCTTCCCATCCAGCTCCCTGCTTGTGGCCTGGGAAAGCAGTCGAGGACGGCCCAAAGCGTTGGGACCCTGCACCCGCGTGGGAGACCTGGAAAGGCTTCTGGCTTCGTATTGGCTCAGCTCCAGCTGTTGCAGTCACTTGGGGAGTGAATCATCGGACGGAAGATCTTCCTCTCTGTCTTTCCTCCTCTCTGTATATCTGAATTTCCAACAAAAATAAATCTTAAAAAAAAAAAAAAAGAAGAATACTGAGTTGAAGTCCTCTTCTAACACAAGCATCCCATGGTATAAATTCCTCCCCAAGTACTGTCCTAGCTGTACCCACCAAAGTTTGCTCTGACACATTTTTATTTTCTTTCAGCTAAAAATATTTTTTTCACTCCACTGGAGACTTAATGGATCTTAGGGGGTGCTGAGTTCACATCAGGAGGCATGGGGAGTTGGGGGGGGGCAGGGAATGATCAATTCAATCCTGAATTCATAATAATTAAAAATCCATTCTTCATTCCCAATTCCCATTTTATAATCTATCTTTAAGGGGTTTGCAAATAGACTTTGTGTAACTGGTAGTACAGCTGAAATTCACCGGAATAAATAATGAGAAAAGTTTTCTCTTCATCTTTAAGATTTATTTAATTTATTGTCAAGTCTGATATACAGAGAGGAGGAGAGACAGAAGATCATCTTCCATCCGATGATTCCTTCCCTAAGCGGATAGAGCTTTGCTGACCTGAAGTCAGGAGCTCCTTCCCGGTCTCCCACGCGGGTGCAGGGTCCCAAGGCTTTGGGCTGTCCTCTGCTGTTTTCCCAGGCCACAAGCAGGGAGCTGGATGGGAAGTGGAGCTGCTGGGATTAGAACTGGCGCCCATATGGGATCCTGGCGCGTTCAAGATGAGGACTTTAAGCTGCTAGGCCACCGCACCTGGTTCAGTTTTTGCTTCATCTTACCAATAATGCAATGTTAAATCACTAAGTTCTGAGGCGGTTTTTAATATAGCAATAATTGCCAGCAAGTATGATCTACCTCAAAATGGCCATCAATTAACTGCTGGGCAGAAAACAACCCATGCCTTATGTAGTTTCTCTAGAAAAGTTTCCACATAATCTTAAGGTAGCTGTTTCTGGCTTAGCAGTAAACTATTCCCTGCAGTTTTAAGTTGGCTACTAGGAAACAGGTGTGAGTTCATTCGTGCAGTAATCAGAATAGCAAAAAAACCATGGGAGTTTCTTTTTAACTGTGGGTTTATTCTGCTGTCAGCTACAATTGATCAGGAAAAGTTCTGACATTTCAGTCTTTCATCCTCCAACTGATCCATTAGAACAGATAATACAATCATGACGGAGAACGGAATGACAAGAATACATCTGCAAGGTGAGAACGCCCTATAGCAAAAATTTTTGCACAAAGTTATTCTAGTGCAAAATTCCAAAAAAGGTTAAAATGGTCTTAGAAATCAAATATTTTGCCAGTAATCAACATTCTATTCAGAGTAGCCAACCAATCTGTTTGCATATTTTCTTTTAAAAAATAAAATGATCAGGGCTGGCACTGTGGTGTAGAAGGTTAAGCCTCCACCCACAGTACCAGCATCCCAAATGAATATTGTTCAAGCCTTTGATGGCTCAAGTTCTTGGGCCCTGCACCCATGTGGGAGACCTGAAAGAAGTTCCTGGCTCCTGGCTTCAGATATCCCCAGCTCTGGCCACTAGGGCCATTTGGGGAGTGAATCAGTGGAAAGAAGATCTATCTTTCTGTCTGTCTGTAATTCTTCCTTTCAAATAAAAATAAACCTTTTTAAAGGAGTTCCACATTTAAAAAGATCAATTTATTTACTTATTTATTTGAAACACAAAGTGGGGCAGGGAGGGAGGCAGGGAGAGAGAGAGATCTTTCATCCACTAGTTCACTCTCCAAACAGACCAGGCTGAAACCAGAAGAACAGACCTCCAGCTCGCTCACCCACAAGGATGGCAGCAGCCCAATCACCTGGGCCATCCTTCGCTGATTTCCTACGGACATCAGCAGGCAGCTAGAACATGAAGTAGAGTGGCCAGGACTCAAACCAGTGCTGTGATGTGGGATGCTGACCTAACAAGTGGTGGCATACCCACTGCACTACAATGCCAGCCCATCTTTATATAATTAAGCCCTGATTTCTCTGAAGGGAGAAATCTAGCTATCTATCAGCTCCATTACTTTTGCAAACTTTGTTCAATGTAAGAAAGTCCCTATGGAGAAGCCAGCTGTAGATACACACACACACACACACACACACACACACACACACACACACACACACACACACACGCAAAATCTGAGGTACCTGCAAAGCTGTTAGTAAAAAAAGATCTTTGAGGCTGGCGTCGTGGCATAGTAGGGTAATAAGCTTCTGCCATGCTGCCAACATCCCATATAGGTTCCAGTTCAAGTCTCAGCTGCTCCATTTCTGATTCAGTTTACTGCTTATAGCTTGAAAAAGCAGTGGAGGATAATTCAAGTCTTGAGCTCCTGCACCAACAGGGGAGACCTGGAAGAAACTTGGCTTTTGGATTGGTTCAGCTCAAGCTGCTGTGGCCATTTGTTGTGGCCATTACTGCTGGATATTCAAATTCCCTCCAATGAGTGTTGACAGTAATTTGGCCATATCTTATTAAACTTCAGAT
The DNA here is from genome assembly GCF_017591425.1 of Ochotona curzoniae. Lineage (NCBI taxonomy): Eukaryota > Metazoa > Chordata > Mammalia > Lagomorpha > Ochotonidae > Ochotona > Ochotona curzoniae. The sequence continues at coordinate 6,443,578 of NW_024466607.1, forward strand.
GAATATGGCACACAATCCACTGATTCCATATAGAAACTCTCATGTTTGCATAAAATATGTTCAACAGTATTCACTGCTGTATAGCTTATGAAAAAATGGGATACTGGAAATAATTCATATATCTATTAACGAGAAAAAATAAGATGATAAATTGTGATATATTCACCAAGATATCTTGCGTAACAGTAAAATAAATGGATCAAAACCTGCTTCAATGTTGCGTGACCAAAGAAAGGTTAAAGGGCTGGAGCCGTGGTGCTGCACGTGAGGTCACAGTCTAGGATGCTGGCGATGTAAACAGCCACAAGGTTGAGTCTGGGCTGCTGCACTTCCACCCTGTTCACATGACTGGGAATGCAGCAGACGATCCAAGTGATGCACGCTTGCCGCCCAGGCAGAAGACCAGAAGCTCCTGGTTCCCGGCTTAGCACCGGCTCAGCTCCAGCAGCTATGGCCATTTGGGGAAAACACTAACGGGTGGAAGATCTCTCCTTATGTCTCCCTCCACTCTCTCCTCTTCAACAATTCTGCCTTTCAAATAAATAAAATTTTTCTAAAATGTTATACAAAGTATACATATGACATTAGCTAAAATACAAAAGAACAATTTATAACATAACAATTTATAAGAAAATTTAAAACTCCATGAAATGCCATATATTATTTATATCATCTACATGTAAAGCCACGAGTAAAATAACGGCATTTTGGTCAACATGGCTCAGACATATTGACAGCACCCTAAGATTATAATGAAAGTGAAAAACTCCCATCGTCTGGTGATGTTAGCCATTGTCGTCCAGCACAATGCCCTGTTCACGTTTGTGAAGATACTGGTATATACAAGCCTATGCACTACCTGTCACATCAAAGTCTAATGCACTATTAAGAAAAGTCTTTCCAACATTTGATGAAAGCAGATGAGTTCTTGGTTTGTGTATCGTATCATACTTTGAATCACTATTTCAGAGGAGCTAACGCAGGCAGGGCCTCCAGATGTCCAGACCCGCACACTACTATAAGATGGCAGCTCTAAATGCGCAACTTTCCCTGAGGACCTTTCAGTGTGACAAAATGTGTCACAGCACAGAGTGATCTGTGTAGGCCTATACTACTTTGTATAATTATGTCTTAGTTCTCAAAAGCAAAACTCATGGGCTTGTGCTGTGATAAAGTCGGCTAAGCCTCTGCCTATGATGCGAGCATCCTATATGGCTGCCGGTTTGTGTCCTGGCTGCTCCACTTCCCATCCAGCTCATTGTATATGTCCTGGGAAAGTAGCAGAAGATGGTCCAAAGCCTCAGAACCGTGAGCCCATGTGGGTGACCCATAAGAAGCTCCTGGCTCCTGGTTTGGATCAGCTCAGCTCCAGCCACTGTGGTCGTTTGGGGAATGAACCAGCAGATGAAGATTGTTCTTTCTACTGCTCCTTCTCTCTGTAAATCTCATCTGCCTTTCCAATAATGTACACACACACACACACACACACACACACACAATGGGCCAGCAGTGTGGCAAGATGAGTTAAACCACTCCCTGCAATGTTGGCATCCAATAAGGGCACAGGTTTGTTTTCTGCTTGCCTCACTTTTGATCCAGCTGCCTGCTAACGGCCTAGGAAGAGCAGCAGAATATGGCCCAAGTACTTGGCACCTGCAACTCGCCTGGAAAACCCAGAAGCAGCTCCTGGTTCTTGGCTTTCGCCTGGCTCAAACTGGAGAAGAGAACCAGTGGATGAAAGATCTCTCTACCTCTCTCTCTCTTTGTAACTCTGACTTTGAAATTAATAAACAGCTCTTTTTTAAAAGTGTGTTAAAGTGGACTTGGTGACCACCTAAAACAGTTCCACTTTCACAAGGGATCAAAGCCCTAGGCTGAGAAGCATTAGTCAATAATTCCTATATTTCAAGACATGAAAAAATACACACACTCCAGATTTGTAAATTCTTCCCTTAAAAGAAAACAAGTTGTCAGTTCTCACATTTGGCTCCTCAATTCTAATTTAGTATGCTTCAAAAGACATTTTTCCTCCCTGGTGTCATATTAAATAGGGATATTGGGGCTGGCGAAATAGCCTAGTGGCTAAATCCTTGCCCTGCATATGCTGGGATCGCAAAGGGGCACTGGTTTGAGTTCTGGCTCCTCCATGTCCCATCCAGCTCCCTGCTTGTGGACTGAGAAAGCAAGAGAAGACGGCCCAAAGTCTGGAGACCATGCACCCATGTGGGAGATACAGAAGAAGCTCCTGGCTTTGGATCAGCTCAGCTCTGGCTGTTGTGTCCACTTGGGGAATGAGCCAGCAGACAGAAAATCTCTCTGAATCTCTTTCTCTGTAAATCTGCTCTTCAATACAAATAAATGAATCTTTTTTATTTTAAGATTTATTTTATTTTTATTGGAAAGGTGGATATACAGAGAGGAGAGACAGAGAGGAAGATCTTCCATCCGATGATTCACTCCCCAAGTGAGCGCAACGGCCGATGCTATGCTGGTCCGAAGCCAGGAGCCTCTTCCGGGTCTCCCACGCGGGTGCAGGGTCCCAAAGCTTTGGGCTATCCTCGACTGCTTTCCCGGGCCACAGGCAGGGAGCTGGATGGGAAGCGGGGCTGCCGGGATTAGAACCGGCGCCCATATGGGATCCCGGGCGTGCAAGGCGAGGACCTTAACCACTGTGCCACCGCACCATGCCGGGCCCAAATACATAAATCTTTAATGATAAACACATAAGTAAATAAATAGGGAGAACAAGGCCTAGAATGGATCTTTATATATTATTACACAATTCTGATCCAACAGCAGTTACTAATTCATAATCTGTTTTACATCAAAAGTGGAATAAGATCCTTCACAAATAATTCCTATAGCCATTTGTAACAAAAACCAAAACTTTTACAAAATCACAGCCCAGTGTGATTCTACAGGAGCTAAAGGAGCACCATTTAAGTCTGCAGTCTTTTGGCGACCTGACTTGATACTGGAAAAGGGACAGTCCACACGATAGGCAGAATATCTCTTTGTACATTATTGCCAAACGTTAGGGGTTTAGTTTGCATTTTTGACAGAAGTTGGTCAGTACACAATACAAACGTGAGCTTGCTAGTGATGATCTGGTAATTCGTTTACAATCTTCATGTAAATTTTTCTCAACTTCAATTTCCTTTCACATCAAATACTTTCCAATGAATACTTTTGTGTATAAAGTAATGAAGAGAGGAAAGATTCTAGAAACCTAAGTCTCATTTCAGATTTCCTGCTTTTAAATGCTTACACAGGAATGGAATAACTATATTATTCTTGGCTCCTCCTTTAACACATCCCTTCACTTTTTAAACCTAGGCGTCTATGTATACATGTACACAAAATCAGCACACGGCTCGGTCTCAATACAGTGCTTCTCAACAGACCTTTCCTCTAAATTCCAGCCTGGCCACATTCTGGAGGCAGAACAATGAAAACAGTTCAAATCTCTGCGATCATTGAGACTTCTTTGTTTACCTGATATTCAACTACTTCCCACCACCTTGAAAATAACGAGGGCTCAATATATACTATTTGCCTTTCTCCTTCACACATGCATCTCAGACCAGCTTTTCTACACCCCAGTCCCAATCGATTTCTATACAAAAATTCAGATGGCTAATCAGAATTAGAGTTCAAAGTTCTCTGTTTTCCCTGTGCCAACTGGCGACATCTCCACCAGCTAAATTCCATCCCAAACACGTCCACTGCATGATAACTCAGCAGCAACGGCTTCAGGGCAACAAATGAAGCTTGAACTTTATACTTGTTGTGAAAAGGCAAGAGCACACGGTAAGTCAGGGAATAAAAACTGTTCTAGTTCTTTTCTTGTATTTGCTCTTTTTCTAGAATGACAATTAGGCTTTTATTCCCAAATGTTTCCTAACTCACAAGTTTCCAACTACAGCAGTGATGAAAAGTCTGCGAAACTCATTAGACAATATGTACAGGTACTGAGTTGCCACATTGCACCCCATAAATACAATGTCCAAGTGTCAGTTAAAAATAAAGTATGTCAATAAAAATTACTCCAAGGCAAAATCAACTTAGAAAATAAAGACAGCTCCAAGGAGCTACAATCACAGCTTCAATATGAAGCACACGCAAGACGCTTGCTTCCGTTACATGTAGAAATTAACAACATGCCTTTAGACGGTCACAATGAGAATTCTACAACCTCACAGTTTAAAGCAAAGTGTCCTCCACTTACCTCAGGTCCCCATTGTGAGTTCATTACCTCCTGGTTGTCTGTCTGTCCTCCAACTCCCCAACAAAATCTCAAACATATCCTCACACACAAAGACAAACTACTAAATGACTGCTATATGGCAACACCCAGCTCTTCTGAAAATAAGTTAGTAAAAACAGATATACTTTGACCTTATTAACACAGGGCACTATTCCATCTCACCTCTGAGATCACCATTCTTGGACTTAGCACCCTTCTGCGAGTCTATTTTAAACTATCATGGTCAATAATTTTAATCCCATTGCTAACATTTTGTCTTTCAAGCCAATCCTTGGTAGTATAAAGAAATCACGAAGAACTGGATTAGAATCATGCTAAAACTGACTACTGACTACTGAGCTTTCATAACCAGTAAACATTAGTTTCTTTATCATCTAAAGAAAGATATGGTATCCTGTGTAGAGCGTTTTGAGACAAATGTGTTAGGAGCACTTAAGAAAAAGTTATAAAAAATGGAATTGAAATATGTTTTAGGAAAACGGGGAGAGAGAAAGAAAGAGAAAGAATCTTCCGTGCAGTGCTATTTTTAGGTTTACTTCCCAATGGCCACAGTGGTGGACAAGGCCAGTCCAAAGCCGTGAGCTTTCTCCAGGTCTTCCACATGAGTGCAGGACCCTAAGACTTGGGCTGTCTTCTATACCAGTCCCTAAAGCTTCTCTGCTTCTGCCTTGCCCTCTCTAACTCTACCTTTCAAATAAATCTTTTTAAAGAAATTTAAAAAGGACCATCTTAACCCTGATCTCCCAACACAGCAATCAGGTTAACTGAGTTGTCAGCAGTACACCTATGCCAGTTCTATAGACACTGCTCTGAAGAAGAAACTACTCTGCCAGCACAATATTTTCCTACTCTCTTAGTGAGATACATGACCCTACCCTTTCCCTGCATACCTGGATCTGAGTTAGATTCATCACCTGTGACATCTTCATCAGCACAGAACTGTTTGTGACTCATTACATACATCCCTGCAGAGCATTTAAAAACTATTTGAGAGACGAAGATACACAGAAAGCACTCTGATTTGCTGGTTCACCACCCAGATGCCCACAACGGCCTGGGGAAAGCTGAGGGCTCAAGTCGGAGCCAAGAACGCAATCCCGTACAGGTGGCAGGAAGCCAAACTACCTGAGCCACCACTGTCTCCCTAGATGTGCATTAGCAGGAGCTGCAGCTGTAGCCAAACTTGGAACTCAGGCGCTCTGCTGCGGGATGGGGCATCCTAGCCCCTAGGCCAAACATTGGCTGTCCTACAAAGAAATCTGTTTATTTATTTAAAAGATTTATTTATCTCTATTGTAAAGTTATATATACAGAGAGTAGAGACAGAAAGATATTTCATTTGCCGATTCACTCCCCAAGTGGCCACAATGGCTGGAGTTGCGCTGATCCAAAGCCACAAGCCAGGAGCCAATTGTGAGTCTCCCATGCAGGTGCAGGGTTCCAAGGATTTGGGGCATCCTCAACTGCTTCGCCAGGCCACAAGCAAGGAGCTGGATGGTTAGTGGGGTCACCAGGATTAGAACCAGAGTGTGCAAGGCAAGGACTTTAGCTGCTAAGCTACAGCGCCAGCCCCACTACAAAGAAATCTAAAGAACAGGACCCAGCACAATAGCCTAGTGGCTAAAGTCTTCACCTTGCATGTACTAGGATTCCATATGGGTGCCAGTTCATATCCCAGCTGCTTCCCTTCCCTTCCAGGGCTCTGCTTGTGGCCTGGGAAAGCAGTGGATGACAGCCCAAAGCCTTGGGCTCCTGCACCAGCATGAGAGGCCCGGAGAAACTTCAGGCTCCTGGCTCTGGATCAGCTCAGTTCTGGCTGTTGCAGCCACGTGGGAAATGAAACAACAGATGGAATAATTTTCACTCTGACTCCTCCTCTCTGTAAATCTGGCTTATCAATAAAAAAAAAAATAAATCTTCAGAAATAAATTCAAATAACAAAAAACACACGGTTAGGGTAAGTACTTGTATAACAATTAAGATGTTAACCGGGTACAAATCCTGGTTCACATCAAATTCTAGTTTCCTGTTCATGCTCACCTTGGATACCTGCCAATCACACGGCATACCAAGGTTGAATTCTGGCTCTTGGCTTCAGTCTAGTCCAGCCCCAATAGCTGTGGGCAATTAGGGGGCTAACTAGAGGATGTGAACTTTCTTGGTCTCTACCTTTCAAACAGACAAATAACAACAATAATAAAAACACTAAAACAAACAAACAAAATATCATTTACCACCAGAATCATATCAGAGCTATACTCTCCTGGAGGAGACATTTCTTTCTTTCTTTTTTTTAAGATTTATTTATTTTTATTGGAAGGGCAATAAAAATAAATAAATAAATCCAAAGAGAGAGAGAGAAGATGGAGGAGAGAGATTAAGAAACAACCGAATTAGCTAACTAGTTAGATTACTAAGGTTGAAGATTTTGCACTAAGATTCAGGCATACTGGAAGCCAAGTTTTTTGAGTTAGTGTTCTCTTTGGGAGATCTGAAGGGCAAGAATAAATGTAAGCGCTGAAAGCTGAAGGTTGGTTCTGCTGACTAGTTGAAACAAAGAGCAATGTGTTAATTCCCTTCTTGTCAGGACTTTCGTGGAAAACACAAAACCAATTCAGAATTGTTCCCTAAACCACTATGTGATCCAGAACTGCTTAGTCAGTGTGAGTCCTTTATACAGAGAGCCAGCAAAGCCCTGATGTGCTCTGGTGTCACTCCAGGAAGTCTCCTTTGGAACACTACATTCATTCACTCATTCATTCACACTGTTAATTTATTATTATATTCTTCAGGTTTTATACTAGCTCAAATAGAGAATAAAGCAATGATTATGTTGCCAAAAAGTTGCATGGAAATAAACCCAAACATAAGATAATGGAGACTTTAAAATATCTAGCACAATACCTGGCACATGAACATTAACAAAGGTTAGTTATGACTATTTAATTTGTAACCATGTGACTGACACATCCAACATATGTAATTCAGTAGTTTACAGTATAGTTATTGGTGTGCACTGTTAGATATGCCAACCACCAGTGAAAGAATACATCAGCCAAATATACAAGAAGAATGTAGATGGCTTTTATTTCAGGGAACCACGGTCATGGACTTTATTTCCACCTGCAGTGGAAAGGCAGAATGAGCTGCAAAGGAAAGCAAAGCCAGGAAGGGCTGTCCAAGGGGCTTTAAACTCCCCTCCACAGGACCAAGCAGTGGCTCCTTCAGGGTGATTTCACTGCCTCAGGGGACCACCAGAATTTCCTTCTGGGCTACAGCCTGGGGCCAGGCTTAAAGCAAGTTCCGCCTCCCTCTGGTTACTGCAGTAACCATCATGTACCATCATCACAACTTTAGGACAATTTCATCCCCCTGAAAAACAAACTCTGAAATTGAACCATGGCTTTATTTTCACCTCCCTGTGGCTCTGCTCACCCACTAACCAACTTTATGTCGCCACTGATTTGCATTACTCTGTTTTATACAAATGGAAGCAAGCAGTATGTGACTTTCTGTTTTCTTTCGCGTAACACGTTTTTAAGGTCCATCCTTTGCTTTAACATGCATCAGTACAATATTTGAATACGTTATTAAGGTAAAACATTTTGCTGGTAAACCAAATAGTCATTTGCTAACCTAAAAAATAAACATTTATTTACTCAAGGATGAGGTCTCTAAAATAGACATATGTCAGGAATAGGTCTCTCTCACAATCCAGTATGATGATGTTTCATTACAAAATAAATATATTGAGTTCCCAACTCAAAACAATTCCTCAAGTTCAGTTTTGCAAATGCCCACATAGGGAGCCAACATTTAGTCCTGGAGTTAATATGCCACTGGTCCACACACCTAAATGCTGGGTTTGACTCAGCTCTGGCCCTCAAGTTAGACCCTAAGAAGCAGCATTGATGGGGTTCTAGACAGCATGCCAGAGACCTGGACTGAGTTCTTGGCTTCACTCCGACACCAGCCACTGCAGGGTCTGGGCACCAACCCACTGTGCTTGCTACCCTGGCATCTCCCACCTGCTCTTACTCAAAATGCAGACAGAACAAACAATGACAAATCAAGCAACAGCAAAGGGAGAGAGTAAAACAAAAAAACATCCAGGCTTAGACACAGGGCTCTTAATGTGTGTCCCTGAGTTTATTATTAAACACAGAAACAGTTTCAGAGAGAAGTACTCAGTGAACGATGATGTCACCAGATCTAGGTGTTTTGTTTTCACTTGTTAAACAGTCTCACTGATAAGATCTGTTTTTTTTCCCTCTGCCATTGTCCTCTGCCCAGAGAAACTTAAAGCACCCATTGTTTTTCTAATTCGAGAACACAATTTGAAGACTACATTGCAAGGAAAAACATGCTTTTCTGGTTTAAGATTGTACAGGATAGTCCCAAATGAAATTAATATGACCCACAAGAGAAAAGAAGACAAAATATGACACTGCTGTTGATTTACCACAAGGTATTCTCTATTCTCACATTTAGAAGAGCCATGTAGGACAGGTGTATCGGTGTATCTATCCCTAAAATAAAGAACTGGATTTAAGGTCACTCTTACATCTAAAAAAAACCATGCCTTTCTCTCTGATCCTTTCGAAAATAGGCATGGGAAGCCTGAGGTTAAACAGAAGGAAGTCAGCATGGCTGGGGTTTGACTCTTGATTTCATCCCTGCCTCCCCTGGGGATATAAGGCAAGTGTGCCTCAGCTCTTACCTGGCAGCTAGCTCCCAAAGTGTCAGCAAGGAAAGGCAAGTGAGAATGAAGGACTGGAGAGTGTCTTAGAGCCTGGAGGGGGAGAGTTCAGAGCCTGGGACCTCGTTCTTTCAATCCTTCACATCTATGACTACCCAGATTAGACCCCATCTGCTTACAGTCTTACAATGACATCCAGAAATGACATAAAAAAAACTTCAATGTCTCACAATTTAATTTTTGGCCAGAGATGACAATGACCCAATGACCCCATGTTATCCCCATAAACTAGCAAACTGATGTCCAAAGAGAAAAAAGGGACAATAATATTTTTAAACATTCTTCAATATTAATCACAAATCCTTCTTGTACCAAAAGCAATGAAGGATATTTCATATATATATTTTCCTTTAGTAACTAGATATTTCTATGAAGTGGTAATTATCAAGATTGTTTAACATAATTTTTAGCTTTCTCATTAAGTTATATAAGTCAGAAGAGTCTCCAACACATTGCATTTTTTATTCTAAAACTGAACTTTTATTTCCTTGATGGTATTAAAGGGGTCCTGACTACCCTTAGCAAGCAACCACTTTTGAGTTTTACAACTACTTAAGACTCCAACAGATTATTACTTTAGATACAATAAAATCAAAGATCACAAGAATTCACACTGCAGAAATATTTGAGGCATTAAGAAAATAGGCTTCATGTAATGCAACACTATGAAAACACTTCTAAGCTACAAATGTTAAAACTTTAGCTACTGAAAAAAATCCAAAAAAATTAAAAAAGAGATTCTAGGCAGTAAAAACTTCCTTACACCTATAAGAGGAACCATCTGAATTTGAGTTTAGAGACACTCCATAGTGTCTCAAAAACATAAATGCCAATCATTCACTTGAAGAGAAGGATGGAAGAATTAAAACTAAAATTTAAATTTCGGTTCTTTAATAATCAAGAATTACCCCCTGTTAAAAAAAAAAAAGCAGGGTCTGGCACGGTAGCCTATTGGCTAAAGGCTTCACCTTGCATGCACTGGAATCCCATATGCTCCCAGGGATTCTAATCCTGGTGGCCCTGCTTCCCATCCAGCTCCTGGCTTGTGGCCTGGGAAGGCCCAAAGCCTTAGGATCCTATACCCGCATGGGAGACCCAAAAGAGGTTCCAGGCTCTTGGTTCTGGATAGGCACAGCTCCAGCCATTGCGGTCGCTTGGGGAGTGAATCAATGGACAAAATATCTTTCTGTCTCTCCTCTTCTCTATATATCTGTCTTTCCAATTAAAAAAGCAAAAATTAAATCTTAAAAAAAAAATCAGAGAGACAAGGAAGGACACAAGAAATAACACAGGCATTGGCCTGGGCAGAACAGGCACATCAATTGAGAAAATACGTTATTGTTATTTTAATTTTCTGCCAATGTCATACAACCAAAATGCAATTAAGAATCAATATCTACTGACTCCTAACACTCCTCGTTAACACTTATTCACTTCCTATGATTTGCAAAATTAGAATACTTCCAGACTTTGGTGAGAATCATGGAAACAGAGGTATTACAGGAGGGTAGCATCTGCCCTAAAGAAGGAGTAGCCTTTGGATGAGGCTGAGGGTAGGATGGGAGGGGAAAAGATTAAAGTGATCCAAGCAGAAAGAAAAATCAGTGCCTAAAACAAAATGAACAAATATGGGACAACAGGAAACCAGGACCAGCTGGGGTTTGCTGAACTTCTGGCTCATAATGCAAAACTAGGTGTCAAAGCTGAACTCGGGGGAGCTGGAGCAATAAGGTAAAAAATAAGATTTTTATTCTCAGTGAAAGCTGTAAAACAAGACAAACACTACCAGAGACATAATTTAGAAACATTTATGCTGTGAATCAGCAGAATAGAATGGGAATATTATAGAGAACAGATCTTTAAAAGCTGCTAAAACTGGCCAAAAATAATAATGGCATTAACTTGATTAATGCCACCAGGAACAAATAAGAAAGTATGTAAAATGTTTTAATTACTAAAGCAGAGTAATTCAGATGTGAGTGACATAGAAGACAAACTAAATTTTTAAAAAGATTTATTTTTATTGCAAAGACAGATATATAGAGAGGAGAGACAGAGGAAGATCTTTTGTCCACTGATTCACTCCCCAAGTGACCACAATGGCCGATACTGCACAGATCCGAAGCCAGGAACCTAGAGCTATTCTGGGTCTCCCAGGTGGGTGCCAGGTTCCAAGGCTTTGGGCTGTCCTGGACTGCTTTCCCAGGCCACAGGCAGGGAGCTGGAAGGGAAGCAGGGCTGCTGGGATTAGAACCGGCGCCCATATGGGATCCCGGGCATTCAAGGCGAGGACCTCAACCACCTGCGCCACCGCGTTGGGCCCAAGAAACTAAAATATTAATGCAAAAACATGTGCAACATATTTGGAAGGGGGGCAGAGGGAGGGAGCAAGTGAGAGAGAGAAAGTGAGCGAGTGGACGAGAGAGCTCAACTGGTAATCTACCTGCAACCACAGGTATCCCACTGAAATAATTCCTGGTTCCTTGGCAGAACATACTCCATACCAGATCCGGTAAAGGAAAATATAAATGGAAATATCTAGTTTCCTGGCCTTTGTGATCATGTAAACTGCTGGGGTCACGTGGAAAAGACCACAGGTAATTTCCAAGAACATTATAACTCTAATCACTTTCTTATATAGAGCAGAAATTAACTGACTTATGCAACATATGCAACATTTTTTTCTATAAAACATCATTAAGCTGAATAAAGGATCATAGCGGAAAGTGCGACATATAGTCTATTTATATGTCACTTTTCTTACCACAGGGCATCCTCCACAAAATGCACACGGAGACTGCAAGCTGACAGTGTGATCTTGGAAGATACTGTCTGCCCTGATGAAGCTTTCCTTCAGGCAGGAAATACAGGAAACTCCAAAAAGTGACAGTGGCACCATGGAAGATAATACAGAGAATATAAATGAGAGACAATAACCTAATGCCACTGATTCAGAATGTTTCTTTAGTGAAATGACATTTAAACCGAGACTGAGTGGACAGCATTGTGGCACAGCAGGTAAAGAGCTACCAAATGCAATGTTGGCATTAGAACTAGTTCATATCCTGGCTGCTCCGCTTCCAACCAAGCTTCAGAGTAACAGCCTGGGAATGCAGTGGAGAATCGCCCAAGTGCTTAGGCACCCACCTGGGAGACCCAGAAGCAGCTCCTGGTGTCTGACTTCAGCCTGGCTTAAACTTGGCCTATTTGGCCATTTGTGGAGTGAACCAGAAGAGAGAAGACTTCTTTCTCCATCTCGCCTCTTCTAACTCTTTCAAATTGTATTTTAAAATCTTAAAAAATATAAATAAATAAACCGAGATCCAGAGGACACTAGTTTTTGCATGCCGCTTACTTGCTGGGAATAGACATTGGGAAGCCGGCAGTGAGATGGAAGACTAGGGAGAGGGAACAAGTGCAAAGAGAGCTGGTTGAGACCAACAGCGTAGAGTCAAAGATGAAGAGGTAAGCAGATCACAAAGGACCTCCACAGATCACATTAGGGAATTTCAACTTTATCCTGTGAGAGCCAATCAAGATTTTTCAGCAGAAAAATGGCAAACTTAAATGTGGAGCACCTAGGATGGACCTGACTGGGTATATGATACGGAAGGCAAGGAGCCCAGTTAGTTAGAAATATGCTGTGGCAGGCTGGGTTATACACACTGGGGATACAGTCTGAGTTCAGTCACATTAAATACTAGACAACTATGAAATATTCCAGAAGAGATGTCAAAGAGGCAACTCTCATTTTCACATTCAATCGGTTACCAAATCCTTCTTACCCACCTTTCATCTCTACTGCTACGTCTGTTGCAAAGAGAATCATCACATCAACACCTCCATCAAATCCATACTGAACTCAGGGTGACCTTTCAAAATATGAACCCGATCTTGTTATTTCTGATTTACACTTTGCTGAATTTCAGAAGAAAAAAACAAAACAAAACTCCTCCTCATTGTCCTCTTGTCCACTCCAAATCCCTGAAATGTATCCTCTTCATCTGTACCACTGTTCTCCCCTGCTTATGGTGTCTTTGCACTATTTCGCTTAATTCCTCCTCACTGCCAACACTCTAACCTTCTGCCTTTACATCTCATCTCAGATACCATCTCATCAGTTCTTCTATGTCACATGATCTCAATCATGAGATTTCCTTGGGTTCATCCAGCTCTGTCATCTTGTTTACTGTGGTATCTACGTGTTGAGAACAGCCTTTTCCCTAAAGTCTTTCCTTGACTGCTACATTCTATGTCAAGTTGATTTTGAATAAATATTTACCAAATGAGATAGATAAATAAATAAATAAATAAATAAACACAACATATATGAATCTTATGTTCGGCTCAGGGAAATCTGAGTTAGAGATACTAATCCAGGCATCTTCCACAAGTGAATTACAAAGGAAAGATATGACCCATGGGAAGTATACACAGATTAAAAAATGGCCTAAAACAGAGTCCTGAAGAAGCCAAACACTTAAAAGGAAGCATGAGAAAAAAAAGACAAAATGGATGGGCCAGAGAGATAGGAGGAAAACCAGAAAAAATTTCAAAGTGCTATATGCTATAGAACAGTCTATCAGAAAGTAGTTAGATCTTAAGGAAAAGCATGTATTCAAATCATATTCAGTAATCATATTTATTATGTGGCTATCACAATCCAGGAACTATGCTAGGAGTTGGGATACAAAATTTAGAGAGAAAACAGGTCAAAGACTGTTTTCAATGTATCAGTAACTGACACAATCTTCCCTAATTGTGTCTAGAATGTGTCTTAATCTAAATGTTAATTATCACAGCTGATGGGAGGATTGAACTAGATCTTGTTCAGGAGTGCAGAGTAAAATCTGCAGCACAACAGGAATTCATTGAGGCGGCTGTCCCTCCAAAGCATTTAAGTGACTTCAAAGCAGGTTACAGACTCAGGTCAGTGCGAGTCAGTCACCTGGTGGAATTGGGAGAAGAGCTGCCTTTCTCCTGAACACTCAAGTTCTTGGACTACCTTACTCCAGAGCAAGACCTTCTGGCTTTTCTAAAACTAGACTAGTCAGAAGGAAACATACAGTATCATACCCTTCCCGCCTTTTTTAAAGTTGTCTCTCTGTGTCTCTTGGGAAGGAAAGGAGCTTTTTTTTTTTTTTAAGATTTATTTATTTTTATTACAAAGTCAGATATACAGAGAGGAGGAGAGAGAGAGGAAGATCTTCCATCTGATGACTCACTCCCCAAGTAAGTGCAACAGCCAGAGCTGAGCCGATCTGGAGCCAGGAGCCAGGAACTTCCTCCACGTCTCCCACTCAGGTGCAGGGTCCCAAGGCTTTGGGTCATCCTCCACTGCTTTCCCAGGCCACAAGCAGGGAGCTAGATGGGAAGTAGAGCTGCCGGGATTAGAACCAGCGCCCATATGGGATCCCGGGGCATTCAACGCGAGGACTTTTAGCCACTAGGCCATGCTACCCAGCCCGGGAGCTTTTGTTAAATGACATGTATCCTTTGGTATCTCTAGCACAGTTAAGTGGTTTGTCAGTGTTTAAATAAAGAACAAAAGCAAACTGAAATGAAAAAGCAGATTCTTCAGAGAAAAGTGCTAGACTATTTTTCAATTTCTAATTGAGAACATGAGAGTGAAATACCATTGACCATTAGAAACTCTTATTTTGCATGCCATGAAATCCAACCCCCAGAACAAATTCCTTCTTCCTTCCAGTACACACTGCTTTCTACTCATTTCTCTCCACTTAGGTCGCTGAGCAAACTGTAGTGACCAGGCTCCAGTGATCACCAGCAGCCAAAGAAAATCATTTCCTTGCTTTTTTTCTTTTCTAACAAACTGCTGATTCTTTCATCCAGACCCTGTGGGCAGGAGGGCTGAAGGCCTTCTGCCAGTCATGCAAGCTTACCAAGCAAAAAATAAAAAGATATCCTTCTAAGCTGATATGTTCTAAAAGCAAACTATAGATTTTAGGTTCTTAGTATTCTCAGTAAATAGTCTATGTGCTACAGTACATTTACAGACTAGAAGCTAAAACAACAACAACCCTAACTAACTATGCAGTGAAATTTCCCTTTAACATTAAGGTCAAGAGAACATGAAACTGGAAAGCTGAGAAAAATCCTAATCATGATTTTATCACCATGTAGTGCTTATGCTGCTGCTTCTTCACTGATGAAATGAGGTAAGAAAATACTTCGTATTTTTCTTCCTTTGGTATAGGCTGAATTTCATAATTTCTGCAGTATAGCATATTTATGGTGGGTATACTATTATTTCAAGATAATATACTCCCTTTAAAGAAATTATTAGGGGCCTGCAGTGTGGTCCACCGGATAAAGCCACTGCTTGCAGTGCTGGCATCCAATACAGGCACCTAAACAGCTCCCTGCTGGTGGCCTGGGAAAGCAGTAGAAGATGGCCCAAGTTGTTGGACCCCCAAACCCAGGTGGGAGACCCAGAAGAAGCTCCTGGCTCTGGCCTGGATAGTCTGGGCTGCCTGCCGCCATCTGGAGTGAGCCAGCCCCCCTCTCCTTCCCTCCCTCCCTTGCCCCTGCCAACCCGCCTCTCTGCAACTCTCACCTTCTAACAAATAAATGTAAATTTTATATCAGAGAAAGAAATCTTTAAAAATAAATCTTTTAAAAATAAATTATTAAAACAGAACTTCATCCTGATAGGATTTCTATTACTAGTTTGGCTTTTTGTGCTCTTTTTCTTCTGAGCATTTGACATCAAACAACTTGCTTTTTATTTGGCAATTCATTCAAAATTCAATGACTTATCATAGAAGCACAACATACTCTACCATAATACAGATTGCCTATGATCAAATAGCCAAGGTCACATTCTCGCAAAAGTGAGTTGATAGCAGAAAGTAAATAACCAAATTTAGTTTAACTTTAAACTCCTTTAAATTATATTTTTAAAACATCTAGGTCTCATTACAAAACTAAAACGTCTCCTACATTCTAATTTTCCACCCCCAGGACAATTTCAATGTAACAGCATTTTCAATGTAACTCAATCTTCTAGGTCCTGAATCTTACATTCCTTCTGCAGGTTGCATTTGCACCATCTGTACTCACTGTTTCATTAAAAACTCTCTGGTAGATAACAATTTGGAATGCATTTAACTTCAGCTGATCCTTTAGCACCATAATAAGCATCTTCAGAGAGGTAACAATTAGAAGTTTTAATGAACATATTTCTTTGGATTCTTTGCAGACCTTAGCAGACCGAGTAGCAAAAACAGAAAATATTATGAAATCCTATCTTTCCAAGCACAATTCCAATCACACTAAAAATCTATCTTAACCAAAACAGAAGGGCATGCATAAAAACACTCTTTTCTCCGCATGCACACACATCAATACAGTTTGGTCACTGAACCGTTTCAGTAGCCGTGGAGATTTCACTAACATATCCTGTAACCTTCAGCCAAAGACTTCACCTACCAGATGCAACCACCCTTTCACTTCTATTCCTCAGTGACGTGACAGAAAAACTTGTTCAGTACTGGGGGAGGAGGGAGGGCCACTGACCACACCTTGAATGAGATTTTACTTCTCCCATTTGCAACTATTTCAATGTCCCTTTTTCATTACTTCTCAAAGAAGCTACCCACACTAACTCCATCTCCTATCCAGTATTTCATTTTCTTCTCACTGTTACTTAGGATTCATCCCATCCTGAAATTGTATTTCTCGCAAGTATTTTATTGCTTTGCCAACATAATAGGAAAGGTAGTGTACAGCAGGTTCAAGACCTCATGTAAAAGATATGTATATTAAATGTGTCATTTCACCTCTTTGGGCACCACTTTTTTCATTAATAGAATACACGGATTAGATGAATCCCAAGGGCCTCTTCTTCTGTTAAACCTGTACCTATGCTTGTATGATTAAATTGTCTTCATTTCTAATTTCTCCTGGGCACCAAATCATTACCTTTGCTTCTGGTATGTGCTCAAAGCCTATTCACACTCACAATTTCAAATACTAAGCCTAAGCTAATGCCACTCTCATGGAACCCTAAACACAGAATTCTCTCCGGTTTTAAATACAAAAGCACTGTGTTCTGCCTTTCAACCTTACCAAAGATAGTACTAGCAAACCCAAATAAAACTTCACTTCAAAGCAGTAAATCATCCCTCAAGCTCCTCCCAAATCTTAGTTCCTTAACAATTAGGCAATTCACTACAGAGTCTTGAATTAAAACACAACACTTTGAGTCTTTCTTCTTTCCTTCCTACAGCTCATTTTCATTACATTCTTTTGACTGTTCTTTGCAGACAACTGGTTTTGGATTGGCTCAGCTCCAGCCACTGAGACCACTTGGGGAGTGAAACAACAGAAGAAAGATCTTCCTGTCGCTCTTCCTCTCTGTGTATCTGACTTTCCAATAAAAATAACAATTTTTTTAAAGTTGATTCCTGGGACCCGGGTATTTGGGAGAATTGGATGGCATTCCAGGCTCTGGGCTTTGGACTTGGGAAGTGGACCAGCAAATGAAGACCTGCTTTCTCTGGAGTCAACCAGAAAACGGAAGATCTCTCTCTTCTCTCTTTCGGTAACTCTGAAAGAGATGTTAGATTAAAAAAATACATACATTTATATATACACACAATTAGAAGACTGTATTTTGAAAGTATGTTTCTGTTAGAGTTCTTAAAAGAGAATAGATACTAAACTATAATGTATTTCTTCAACAAAATCCTATCTGGAAATCTTGGTCTTTTCCTGATTTATTTTCCACCTATATGTATCAGTAATTGGCAGAGGAAGAGACCCTCCAAGAATAAGCAACAGACTATCAGATACTTTCAATGTATGGAGCTGCATTAGCAGTGCAGCTGGAACAAGAAATGGTGCCCATAGGGGTTGCCAACATCACAAGTGGTGGCTTAATGCACTAAACTATGCCACCCACCCTGGAGGGCTTTCTAAAACATGTCTCAAATGACCATCTTCTTGAGTCTAAACCACATCAATCTGGAGGTCGTCAGGAAAGAGAAAATTAAGAACACTGATCCAAATTCTGGAGATGTGGCTAAAATTCCACTTTCTCTAGAAGACTTTTCAAACCTATTTCAGACTCAAAACAGCCATTTCCTTTCTCCAAATGTACCTAATTTATTTGATATTAATTTCACAAAAACAAAAAGCTGAGGGCAGGCAGCACTTGGCATAGCAGGTTAAGTAATAACTTATCAAAGTGCCAGTTTGATCCCGGTTGCTCTGCTTCCAATCCAGTTTCCCACTAATCCACCTGGGAAGGCAGTGAATGATGGCCCAACTGCTTGGACACCCGACACTCACGTATGAAGCCCAGATAAAGTTACTGGTTTTTGGCTTTGGCCTGGACCTTGCATTGCAGCCATCTGGGGATCAAATCTGTGGATAAAAACCTCTGTGTGTTTCTCTCCTCTGCTCTATCTTTCAAATACACAAATCTTTAAAAATTAAAAAGCTTGGGCCTGGTTCTAATCCTGGCAGCTCCACTTCCCATCCAACTCCCTGCCTGTGGACTGGGAAAGCAGTCGAGGACGGCCCAAAGCCTTGGACTCTGCATCCGTGTGGGATACCCGGAAGAGGTTCCTGGATCCTGGCTTCAGATTGGCATAGCATCGGCCATTGCGCTCACTTGGGGAGTGAATCATCAGATGGAAGATCTTCCTCTCTCTCTCCTCCTCTCTGTACATCTGACTTTGTAATAAAAAATAAATAATAAAATCTTTTTTTTTAATTAAAAAGCTTTTTTTTTTACCTGTCTTATCTCACCTCCTAAGATGAACTTTCCCTTCTGAGTCACAGCAGTATGCCTTTGTCTAAGATAAGGTACTTGAGTTCCAATATGCTATCATACAAAGAAAACTACATTGTAAGCAAAGTATTTTTCCATGGTAAGGAACATCTGTCTTCAAAAACAAATTCCTAAATTTTGCCTGAAATAATAAGGTGGAATAAATATATCTGTTCAAAGCCTGGACTTTAGGCATATGATTAACTCTCCGAGTCTGGTTACTATTCTCAAGGCCAAATGATGCAGAGTTGGTTACGAACTAAATACTACGTCTGTCCACTAAAGTCATACTTTATTTATATACTTTTGCCTACAACAAATATGTAAAACTAGGTTATACTTCTGGAACTCAAAATCAGATGCTTTCATTACTGTCTGCAATTCAAAGTTCCTTTTCTTGGAATAAAACCTTACTGGCAACAACAGATACTAACCGAATTTTACATCATTGAAGGGTCCGAAAAAATGCTTGCTTCCAGATGAAGAAAAATCTTCAGAGAGGTCAAATGATTCGCTCAAAGTCACACAGCAAGACATGGTTTGCTTACTTTCAGTGATACAAATGGTTGATATATATTTTATGAAGTAGGAAGAGAAGTTCTTTATTATATATTCTTCCTTTGGATTTCAAGTACTATTGGCTTGAAGATGAATTTTTCTCAAATACTAAATCTAGAGTAAAGAAAAAGAATGTGACCTGCTTTTTTTTTTTTTAAAGATTTATTTTATTTTTATTAGAATCCTCTGTCCGCAACGGCTGATGCTATGCTGATCTGAAGCCAGGATCCAGGAACTTCTTCCAGGTCTGCCACACGGGTGCAGGGTCCCAAAGCTTTGGGCCATCCTCGACTGCTTTCCCAGGCCACAGGCAGGGAGCTGGATGGGAAGTGGGGCCGCCAGGATTAGAACTGGCGCCCGGGCGTGCAAGGCGAGGACCTTAACCACTGCGCCATCGCACCGGGCCCAAGTGACCTGTTTCTTAGGAAACATGATTAAACAGACTGACATTAATAGAGATTTCCTAAGTTATCACACAAGGCACGTGCCGTCTGCAGTGTATTTTTCTTATTTGACAGGTTTGGCAGTAGTCTATTTTACAGTTTCTTGAGTATAGAGAGGTTAAATCCCAACTCATCCCCACATACAAGAAAGGAAATTGTTCTTTTCATTTTTTTTCCTGTGAGCCAAAATAATTTTAAAAATCACAATATTTCCTATTGCGAAGTATTATATGTAACTTTTATGTAAAGATATAAGCAAAAAACAGCCTTATCCACAGCTCACAAAACTCGCTCAGAATAGTACAGCTCATTTATCCAAAGGAATATTTTTAAAAGCTTTACTGATTTTACACTACAAACGCATGTGTTACACTCGATCTGTGATGCACACGGATAGCTCTTAGCCCAGAAGAATATCATCTTTCAACCATTAACCTTTAAGTGAACTACTGGTGATGGTTTTCATGAGAAAATGATGAGTCTGAAATTTACTTCTACTTTGCACCGTAATCTGAATCTCTCTGGTCCCCTTCTCAATCACTGTTTCCCATCCCTAAACAGCTTAAATAGAAACAAAAAGAAAGCAATTTGTGTGTTCTCTAAAACAGTTTTAAAGCATAGTCACATTTTCTACAGTATCTGTAGAAGACAAAGCAATGAAAAACAACCAACTTATACCATCAACTTAAATTCTTAATAGCTATCAAAGCTCAAGTGTTATCAGCCTTGATAAACATCGCAACTTTTTTTTTTAAGATTTTTTTTTTTAATTTTTATTGGAAAGGCGGAAATACAGAGACAGAGAGGAAGATCTTCCATCCGATGATTTACTCCCCAAGTGAGTGCAACGGCCAATGCTATGCCGATCCGAAGCCAGGAGCCTCTTCTGGGTCTCCCACACGGGTGCAGGGTCCCAAAGCTTTGGGCCGTCCTCGACTGCTTTCCCAGGCCACAGGCAGGGAGCTGGATGGGAAGCAGGGCTGCCGGGATTAGAACCGGCACCCATATGGGATCCCGGGTGTGCAAGGTGAGGACCTTTAACCACTGCGCCACCGCGCGGGGCCCAACATCGCAACTTTTAAGAACCATCTAGTAGAGTTATTTAACATAATTATTTTTCCCTGGAAAATAATGCTAAACTTAACCAATTATTAGCTGTGTACTTAAAAAAAAAAAAAAGAAAAACTAACATATCTCCAAGGAGATTTAAATATCTTTTCTGGCCATCCTTAACTGCATTCCCAGGTCACAAGCAGGAGCTGGATGGGAAACGGGACCGCTGGAAGTAAAACTGGCGCCCATATGGGATCCTGGCATGTTCAAGGTGAGGGCTTCAACTGCAACGCTATTGCGCTGGACCCCCCCAAATTTACTTATTTTCATTGGAAAGGCAGATATACAGAGAGAAGGAGAATCAGAAAGACCTTCCATCCACTGGTTCACTTCCCAAGTGGCCACATCAGCTGGAGCTATGCTGATCCGAAATCTGGATCCAGGAACTTCCTCCAGGTCTCCCACATGGGTGCTGGGTCCCAAGACTTTAAAAACCATCCTTCACTGCCTTCCCAGATCACAAGCAGACAGCTGGATGGGAAGTGGAACAGCCAGCACATGAACTGGCACCTATATGGGATCCTGGTGCGTGCAAGGAGGGGATTTTAGTCACTAGGCTATCGTGCCGGGCCCTCTGTATATATTTCTAAATTAGTTTACCTAAATATGCCTATCATTTCCTGATGCACTTCAGTAAGAAGACAATCCTCTAGTCTCACCATATCTACGTCAAATTGATCATACTGGGGGTGTCTCATTTAACGGAAGAACACATCAGTCTTCATATTTCGGTTTCATGACATATCAGCATGGTCCTAAAATGCTAGTGACCCCTAGGTGTTCAAGTTCTACAAAACAGATTGACATGTGCAAAATAAACAGAACACTATCTGATTTAAGCCTCCTCAAAGTGGGTCAGATGAACAGGGAGGTAAAATACTTTAGCTGTTAGTAAAATATAAATACAAAAAAATTACTTTTCCAAGTATAAAGCTAATCAGTATCCAGAATAACTTGGGGAAAACTAATTAAATTTTAAAAACACAAAAAAGGGACACTGTACATCGTTCCATTAGAAAAAGCTTCCATCTAGTCCTGACTCCCTATGTGAGTACACTTCGTGCTAACAGTGTAGTCCACACTTTGCATATCATAAAGAAGGTTCAATGCACGTTTTAAAAATTGTTAAAATATCCAAGGAGGCCTCAAGAATTTCGCAAAGAAATACCCTAAAAGCTAATGTGCATTTTCTATAAACTCTGACACCTCCCTCACACATGACATAAAATTTAACATCTACTGATTAAGAATACTCCACAATGACTCGGCCTGACCCACTTCATCTTCACTGATTCACATACGTCTACATGAAGACTAAGTTATGCATATTCCCATAAGCTGTAAACCCAGAAGAGATCAGGCATAAATCCACAGAAAAGTACTTTTGAAAACACAAGCTTTTATTAAAAAATTAAATATGATCAATACTTCTCTAATTTTTCAGTTTGCTTTGCTGATATAGAAGTGATACCAAGTAACAGGACACTAAGAAATGTGGAAAGAGTGAAGATAACATTTTTAGATTACAGCATCTTCAACTGCTTTACCAGTTGATTCAATGACTTGAACAATGAATAACAACTAGGGAAACATTCCACAACTTCCGTTTCTCAAACACAATCTGGTTACAGGTAGCTACTTCATAGTGTATACTGGTACAACTTTCATCTCCCCTGTATTTTCACCACATGAAAACCTTAAGCAAAAAACAGATCTCACAGACAGTAAGACACATGTTGTGACTGAAAAATAAACATGCCACTGATGTATTGTTGTATGTTTGTTCGGTGATCTTTCACACAGAAAGTGGGTCCCGTGAGGTTGGGCTCCACCCTGCAAAATTCAGTCTTGCGTGCCAAGGTGAGAATCAATGTGAGCCAGGCAGAGCTAACTCTTCAGACCATGTTTTAAAATTTAAAATTCAAATATTATCTTAGAACAAACTACACAACATGTATTTTTCATGTTAGGAAGTTCAGAAAAGAGATGTTGACATTTACATACATACACAAACAATAGAATAAAGACAAAAATCAATCATCGGCAGGGACAGGGACAGGAACTGCACGAAAAGATGCTTGGAAGCAAGACTTCAGCTGTATAACTTTTAATTTTTGAACTATAGAATTCACTACCATGCAAAAGTAAAACAAGAGTAGTATTTTACTGAAGATACGAGTCTTAAAATTCTCTTTCAAATCTTCTTCCAATTTCATCAGACCTTCTGAAAGAACTGAAGTTTCTGACAAAGAAGGAATTTCTATCACTCGTACAAGATTTTGGGAAACATGTTTCTGATCAGCTAGACCACAATTAATAAAGGACTTATGAATACCTATCTCAATGTATTTCACTTCTTGAACATTACAGAAACTTCTTGAACATTATTATGATTAATCCATAATAGCTGATCGAAAGGCATCAGTTTGAAAACTTTCATATGAATGTGTACAGTTCAGCTTTAACACACAGTCACTTCACATCCAATACTTAAAACCAAATCTTGCTCAAACTGATACTTCTGTGACCAAAGAAAACAACTTTAATTGATAAGTTCAACATTCCCTGCACACTTGTTTTACTTCCATGAAAACGATGGCCCCAGGAAGTCACCTGACTCCTTTTCCCTGCTGTTTTCTGTAAGCTTGGATAAACATATGAAAGAACAGCAGACACCGTGATAGTGAGTATGGTCAATGTATCAGAAATTTAGGGATGGGGGGGTTGGGAAAACAGAAAGGGCTTTGGAGTTAGTCCTCAGTTTGAGCCTGATCTCCTTCCTGTTGTTGCAAGTCAAATTACTTTATTTTGGAAACTCAGTTTCTTTGATGAGAAAGAGAAGTTCCCAGCAGCTAACACAAAGATCATCAGAATGAAATGAACTGTCCACACTGCCAGATCCTGACCTATTCTGGAGGACTTGCTACAGGAGGCAACAAGCCGGAAGGGAAAGTGCTCCTGGGTGAATGTTTCTAAAGTCAAAGGGAAGAAACACAGCAGAAAACAATCTAAAATGGCATGGAGGACAGACTTTTCTGTGGTTCATATGGGTTTTAGGCACAGAAAATAGCTGTTTTTCTTTTTTAACTTAAATATCTTGATTTACCACCCCCGTTCTGTTAGCTCACTCACTAGCCTGGATCAGTTTTTTAAATGTTCTAGGGAAAATGTTCTAGGTAAACAAAGACCAACAAATGCAAGAGTGAAAGTATCTGAAGTGAGTACTAAGCTTAGAAATCAACGCAAGCATATAGAAATCAACGCAAGCATATAGAAATGTTTTCTTTCTGAGTGAAAGACGATCACATCTACACTTTTATTAAAATGAAAAGCTGACTTCAAAACAGATCTTAAGATTCTCAGGTAACCACGGGTTTAGCTGGAAAAAGAACAGGAACATAATGCAATAACTGAGATTTAAAAAAAAAATCCTCTGACAAACTAATCAGCTTTTCCTTTGCATTTAAGTGTCTTATAGGTTGCAACAATTTGAAAATATTATTGAATATACTGTATCACAGACACAGTATAGAAAACAGATTTTCTTAGATTTGGTCGTGACCATCCATTATACAGTAGAGGGGGCTAGAAAAAATAATTAAAACAGGTTACTAGTTGCCTTTTTAATATCAGTACCTTTTACTTCTTCCTATTATGGGAGGGATAAGCTTTTAGCCCCCTAAAATATCACTTTTCTAAAGTATAGCCATAAAGATAGTATAGAGTGACAAGAGGAATTAATTTAAAAAGTAACTGGGAGATAAGAATTGGCAACAAAACCTCTAGAACACAATCACTTTCTCGTTAGAAAATAATCCCAGGAAGTTTTTGACCCTCAGACACCCTGTGAAGATGCTCACTGCCCTCACAGTCTCAGTATCTCGCTTTCTAAAGGCACTGCCCACTGGAAAAGGCTGCAGCAGAGGAAGCTGAGCTCACAGAAACGATTCTTAGCATTTAGGGAAACCTGAGGGGCTTCCTACCTGCCTAGTGTCTGTCTGTCTGTCTGTCTGTCTGTCTCTGTCTCCTCTTTCCTTCCCAGTCTGGAGCAGAAAGGAAGCAAGGGGAATTTATTTTTAATACTTTCAAAATAAATCCTGCACTCTGGGTCCACAATTTGATCCAGTTCTACAGCTGGGTTACCTGAGAGAAGCTAAGGATTTCCCTGAGGAACCCACC
Source organism: Ochotona curzoniae (assembly GCF_017591425.1). Taxonomy (NCBI): domain Eukaryota; kingdom Metazoa; phylum Chordata; class Mammalia; order Lagomorpha; family Ochotonidae; genus Ochotona; species Ochotona curzoniae. Next base: position 6,468,696 of record NW_024466607.1, read on the forward strand.
CCCCCACCCTTTAGAACTTAGAATTGTGAGCAAAACTGCCTGGGAAGTAAGACTGTCTATGGATTGACTATTTGTTTAAGCTTCTGCCTGCAGGCAGTGAACTGTGACACCATTTAGCCATTGCAACATTTTAAAAGAGTGTGTCTAAAGAATACAGTGTGTTTTGAAATAAAGCCTGACTTCCCACACTGGTCTGCTCTGCTGATGGACACAGCTCAAGGCAGATCAAGGGGTCAGTTAGGGCCCCGGTGCTTAAATTCACCCCCCCCCCCTGTTAATTGGGAGCTTGTTTTGCATTCTTTTAAGTTTGATTTTTATCAAATTAAACGAACTCCTCCTTCCCCAACATGTTCTCAGGAAGCCTGCTTTTCAATCAGAATTCTCTATGGCTTTGTCAGCCTCCTGGTCACTTGCTTCCATGCATTTCTTTTTATTTATGCAAGTTTCTCAACAAATCAAGCATAATATTTTCATGCTGATCCTGGTCACTGAACTGCTTGGTGGCAATTTCCCATAGTTTATCGGTGACATTTGTATAAAAAGCGCTAATTTCACAGCCCAAGAAGGAAGGCTTCCTCCTTCTGGGTCCCCAAGCTGTTAGACTAGCTGCCAATTAAAAACGTACTTTCAACTCACAATTATCTTTCACACACACCATTCTGGAAATCCTATCTAGGGAGCAAACTATGACTTTGTCCGAATTCACAGATGACAGCTGCGGCGGTGCGCTCTCGAAGCGCAATTGCCTTCAAGCTTTGTCAGATGAAAGAACAAAAGGCAGCGCGTCCTCCCCAGCCCCTCCTAGTGCTCGAGGACGGCAGGCTGGGAAGAGTCCCCGGGGCTGGGCGGCCGCACCGGCCAGCGCGCCCCTTCACACACACACCGCTCCGACCCACCTTGGATAGCTGCCTCCTGAGGCTAAAGCGCTGGACCATGGTCACCCTGACGTTCCTCCGACAAGCAATCCACAAAGGGAGGGTTTTTTGTGTTTTTTGCCTTTTTTTTTTTTAACAAGCAGCTTCTGGCCAAAATCGGTGGCAAAACATTTTGAAGACTGACAAACTACAAAGAATTTTCCCCACGAGTCTTAGCAAACTTGGAAGCACTTCATTGTTCCACCCGGAGACGCGCAAAAAACCCACTCCAGGGGACGGGCCAGCGAGGAATCCCGGAACGGCGGCGCGCAGTGCCAAGCTCTAGGAGCACTTCCTGTGAGTCAGCTGTGAGGGGTCCAGCCCAAGGACCACCCCTTCCCTTTCCAGCAGACCGTCAGGCGAGGATGCGGCTGCACTGCCACCTGAGACTCCAGCGGGGGGGCGGACCTGATGTTCTGGTCAGTCCGGGAGGAGGAGTGGCGTCCAGGTCAGAGAGCATCCGCCTGGCTCCTACCCTATTCCTCCCGTCCGGACCTGCCGGCGGGGGCGGCAGCTGCACGGACCGACACCCTCTTCTCACCCTCCAACTCAGGTAACCGGCTGGGAGCAGCACCATGGGGGAAAGCGCAAGCTGGGGACTGCACCAGCTCCCTGCTCAAGAAGGAAACCCCTCCCTGCCGAGCTCGGCAGCTGTGCTCTTTGTCTGGCATAACTGGCCGAGCCTTTCCTCTTATTCACAGGGAGGGGTCCTGGCTGGAGAAGGAATGTCAGGTGCAAAGCATACTCGGACAGTGACTTCAGCCCCGTGCCCAACTGGAATATACCAAGAATGCCTCCTGAGATAACTACCCTCTCTTTTTGGAACAAAGTGATTTAAAAATGTACACGTGAAACAATAGGAACATTTCAGATTCAGTGCAGGTAAACAGGTATGGAAAACGACAGTCACCAGTGCAGCATCAAAGTTAAAATCATCTGCCTCTGATTCTTGTCTGGGTGTTTCTAGGCAACTGCTGTCAAAAGAAAGCTTTATTAAAACTTTCCACTATTTGTGCTCCTTTCGGATTTGCTGATTAATTCTGAACAAATTTAGTAACTGACTGGAGCAACATTTGTTGACATGTTATTTTTTTCTCCTACTCCAGTGCCTCTCAATTTCCTGGGAGTACAATTAGGTCTTACACTGCACTGACAACCTCTGATGGAATGACCTACTGTGTGCAGTCACTGTGTTAACAATGCCTCATATTTCTTTCACTGATTTCTCAAAAACAATCCTGCTAAATCAGTGTTATCCCAATAAGCAGGAATCCTCCTAAAACCTCAGCATTTTTGTAGCAAAATCACATAATGTTACTGATTTTTGTCTTCAGGCAAAAAAAAAAAAAAAAAAATGGGAAAGCAAAAGACGGATCTTATGCACCCTCCAAAATGCCCAAATCACATACTGCTGGATTTTACTTATCATAAGAATATTATTTGAGATTCACCTAAAAAAAATTCACACACACTCACCTGTCTCATAGGAAAAACAAAGATGCTAAAAGTTCAATGAGTATGCCAAGAAAGTCACTATAACCAGCACCCATATATCACACTTCACAATCTTCAGCACCAAATGGCTGAACTTCAGTGTTTAATACTACTGAGTAAGGAACAGTGCTGGCACAAAGGAGGGAATGATGAGCTTTGGGACAGGAAAAGTTTTAAAGCTGGTATCTTTAAGGCTGTGTAGGAACTGCAAGTGAGCAAAATGGGGAAAGGACATTCCATGAGATGAAATGAATACTAGGCAAGACACTAAGGTGTAAAACAAGAATGAAGTAAATAGTTTTTCCACACTCACAAGGCAATGTATTATTAACCAAGAGTGTTCAGGAAGTTTCATCTACATGCACTGTGAATGCAAATAGTAACAAAATTATTCCCTTTTGAAATATTTTGTTTTTGAAATTTTGCATGTGTTTTTTTTACATTTTTACGAAATACCTAAATGTAAACACCTCAGCATTAATAAATGGTAATGTGATAGGTTCTCAGTGTTTCTACCTACCTTTTAAAACAAGGGAAGAAATCTACTTTCAAAATTTCACTCTAATGTTGCCAGTTTCTCAATGGTAATTCATGCTCCTTAAATGATGTGGCATTTTTGTTTCAAAATTTTTCTTTTGGCAATCTTACACAGATAATACAGCATTTTACCCACCTGAATAACAGATTAAGTGTATTAAGCATCTATTTACAAAAGCCCAACCAACCAAATTAACTTTGAAAATAGTATAATTTATTTAGCAAGAACTTCAAATATACTGAAGAAAAAAATCTGAGACCCCCCAAGGGTGCCCAATTCCATAACTAAATGCTGTAAAGAGGAAAAACACTTGTCAAGTAAGATTCTCATAACATATGGACAGGATTCCTTCAACCACAGTAAGCTTGCTTCCTTTCTATCTCTAAAATTGTATGCACTTTTCATTGTTTTTGAAAAGCAGAGAAGCAGAGTCTCCCCTGGCTAGCTCACTAGTGGACTGGGTCAGGCTGAAGTCAGGAGTCCCACATGGGTGCCAGGGACCAAAGTACCTCGAGCCATCACCCACCACCTCCTAGCCTGTGCACAGCCATGATGCAGCACTGGAGCATAGTAAACTGGGCACGCAGGTACTGAGGCACACCACAGGCATCCCAAGCGGCTACTTGACTACACTGTCACACACCTGCCCGGTCTACTTTTTAAGGTTTTATTTTTATTTGGAAGGTAGAGTTAGAGAGAAGGTGAGATGGCGGGAAGGAGGAGGAGGGAAAAAGGGAAAAAAGGAAAAAGGAAGGAAGAGAGAAAATCTCTTCTACCCCCAACTGGCTGCAGCCGGTGGGCCAGAGCTGAGAAAATCCAAAGCCAGGAGCTTCTTCTGAGCCTCTCACTTAGGTGCAGGGTCCCAAGGACCTGGGCTGTCCTCCACTATTTTCCCAGGTTTTTAGCAGGGAACATGGAACAGCAGGGACACAAACCAGTGCCCATTTGGGATACCAGCACTGCAGGTACAGGATTAGCTTGTAATACCATAGAGCTGCCTGTCCACCTCCATCCCACCCTGTTTGCTTTTGGGTGCTGAATTCTTTCCTCCTAAAAAGTCAAGCCATCCAACAACAGCAGTAATGCATTTAAGGAAGGAAAGAATGGAATGATGGAGAAGTATAGGGTAGCCCAAGAGTCTATGCTCAGATTCTTACATCCAGGCAATTAACCATCCAAAAAGGTTACTGCCTAGACTACAATATATTTATCAAACATGCAATTTCCATACCCTCTTTTTATCATTTCTCATCAAAGTTATGCCAAGACATTAAATTTTCTAACGATGTTCTTAAAATCATTTTTTCAAGATTTTCTAGGAAGAAGGAGCCTCTTAACATTAAGCACAGATCTTATGCATACAGCATGACTTTGTGTATGTGAATGCACATTGCCCCAAAATGTACTGCTGCACAAAGAGAAGGGCATTCAAGTTTTTTTGAAAACAAAATTAATAGTTTGATATAACCCGTGTATAACTTTTCATAACATATCAAGTAATTTATATGGCACAAAAAGAAACAGGAAAACATGGACCAATGAAAGAACAAAGTAGGGCCCAGCACGATGGCGCAGTGGTTAAGGTCCCCGCCTTGCAATCACCAGGATCCCATATGGGCGCCGGTTCTAATCCTGGTGGCACCGCTTCCCATCCAGCTCCCTGCTTGTGGCCTGGGAAGGCAGTTGAGGACAGCCCAAAGCTTTGGAACCCTGTACCCACATGGGAGACCCGGAAGAGCTCCTGGCTCCTGGCTTTGGATCGGCTCAGCTCTGGCCGTTGCGGCCGCTTGGGGAGTGAATCATCGGACGGAAGATCTTCCTGTGTCTCTCCTCCTCTGTGTACATCTGCCTTTCCAATAAATAAATCTTACAAAAACAAAACAATATTTAAGACTTAACAGATTTCCTTTACTGAAATCAAGATTTGGAACATCAAGTCTAAATATCTAAAATCAATTTTTTACAACATTATTTTGGGGCAAGTATTCAGCCTAGCAATTAAGATGCTGGTTGTAATACCTGCATTCTGCATTGGAACATCTGAGTTCAAAACTTGTCTCCCCTTCTGAGTCTAGCTTCCTGCTAATGCTTACCTTGGGAGTCAACAGGTGATGGCTCAACTAACTGGGTAGCACTGCCCATGCATGTGAAATGTGAATTCAATTCCTAGCTCCTAACTTCCGTCTGGCCCAGACCACCATTTGGGAAGTAAACCATTGGATAGGAGCTCTCTGTCAATATAAAAAATAAAATAAAATAAAATAAAAATTCTGGGCTGCAGCTGTGGCATAGCAGGTATGGCTGCCGACCCAGGGGCCGACATTCCATGTGGGCACCGGCCCCAGTCCCAGCTGCCCCACCTCCCTCCCAGCCCCTGCTCCCAGCTCCCTGCTGTGGCCTGTGGAAGCAGCAGAGGACCGATGGCCTTGGGTCCCTGCATTCACATGGGAGTTGTCGTGGCAATCTGGGGAGTGAACCAGGGGATGGAAGATTTTCTCTCCCTAACTCTACCTTTCAAATAAAATAAACAAATCTTTTTAAAAATAATAATAGTAAAGGCCAGAATTTGCTGCAACAGTTGGGATTTTAGCTTGGGTTCCCTGCATCCCATACTGGAATTAAAGTTCCAGTTCTGCTTCCAATTCCATCTTTTTTGTGTGTGCTTTGAAAAACTAGAGGCTGAGACTAGTTTTCATAAACTCATTTACAAAAAATAAAGTTTAAAATGTTTAAAAGTTTTAAAATGCCTGCATCGCACATAAGGAGGTGTGGGTTCAATGCTAGCCTCCTGCTACTATGGACCGTGGAAGCAGTGGAGCCATGTCAGCTCTGAGGGGCTGTGGATGGAGTTCCTGGCCTCAGCTTTGGTCTGCTGGCATGGGGGGGGGGGCGAGAACCAGCAATGAGAGTGCTCTTTCTCTCCGCCTCTCAAATAAATCAATATTGAAAAGACAGTATCAGAATAGAATATTTACAAAGTGAACAACAACAAAAGGACCACCGGGTATGAATCATTAAGGAGAAACAGGTGGAATACTGATAGGAAAATATCTATACTAATTATACAACCAAGAATGGCTGTGATATTCCCTCCGCGAGCATCATGACAGTTTTCTAAGTTTTGTTTATGTTTGTTTGCCATTTCAAGGGTAGCAATTTTTTTTCATGTCATTTTCAGGTGAAATCCACAGAAATATTTAACAACTGTTTACCCAGCAAAGTCCAAATGTAACAAAATGAGTTATGCATTTGAATGGAGAGACTGGATTTTTAAATGTTATTTAAAAAAACACTAGAGTGACAAATCTTCACAATGATGAAAACACAATATGAAAGTCAAATCTGTCCTGGATTATTATAGCAATCCACAAACCTCCGCACCCCAACGCAAAAGGTCCTCCAGACAAGCAGGTATTACCGCCACTAGCATGGGAGCCCAGGCAGGCCTAAAGGCTGAAGCTTAAACTCTCTTGAGCCACAATCTCTCTTGAGCCACAATCAGAACCTACAGCCTTTATTCTTATCCTCACAGAACTAAACTTCTGACCGTGGGAAACAGCCTGCATTCCATTCTTATGCAGGGAATCTTAAACAAGTTCATCCTACACTTTTAGTCCCTCTGGGCAAACATTCCTAAAACAACATGTAAATCTCTAGAGTATTTATCTGCCTAGACCAATTTTGATTCTGAATGCAGTAACTCATCACAATTCATGCAATCATATGACACCCAAGGAACATGGAAAACATGATAAAGGTGATTAAAGAAATGTTTCATTATAAATAATCATTTTTCAGGAACAAAATTGGGTAGTCTCACCACCCCTTTTTATGCATTTTTACAGAAGGCAACAGTTCCAGAGAGAAGAAAACCTAGACCCTGTTCTGTGGTTTAGAAGAATGCCCAGTTGTATCTTGAACAATCTACAATTGTTGAAAACAAATTTAATGCTCTTGGAAAGCCTGTGGCGACCTTAAGGCAGAAACAATGACTAAGGTATTCCAGCCCTGCACTACAGCAAAATGGTTAAACATGTATTTGCATACTGCAATGAAAGTTTTATTAATAAAACAAGAGTATGATTCCTAATAATGTATACTTTCCAATAAGCTTCCATTTCACTAAACTTTAAAAAGCATTTTGCTTACAGAACCCAGATACCAGACATTACACTGACCTTTGCTCTAATACACTAATCCATTGTTTAGCTTCTACTGAAGAGATGCTCAGAAACAGATCAGATTAGGACCCTCTTTCACTTTCAAGGCCATTCATTTTACATACAATGTATTTTTCAAAGAAAATTGCTGCAGAAAGAAATTTCAACAAATCTTCTCAAAGGAGACTATTCATTCAAAGCAATTTTTTTCATTTAGATGGTTCCTAGTAATTGATATTCCTAGCTTCACTGATATTGAAAGGCTTTTGCCTTTATATCTAATAATTAGAACCAGCATTAGATAAACCAGCAAGAAAGAACCACCACCATGCATTACATCCACAATACCCCATTCTTCTTGCCAACATTGGTATATTTCCTAAAAGAACCCTATTTTTAAATATTTATACTAAAGAAGTTATAAGCTTGTTGTTGGTTTATCTTGGCTTGCTAAGTTTCACAAAACTATTATATTCCCTCTCAAAATTTGTGTTTTTTCTTTTAAAATATTTAATTGTTTGAAAAGCAGAGTGACAGAGACATGTCAAAACAGAGTTTGAACCTGCTGGTTCATGCTCCAAGCAACCACAACAATCAGGTCTGGGCAGGCTTGAAGCCAACATGCAGGTGGGCCCAGCCACTGATGCCACTTTCCACTGCCTCCCCAGATGCCCTCACAGGAAAACTGGATCAGAAGCAGAGCAGCTACGACTTGAACTGGTATCAAACAGAGAATGCTGGCATCCCAGCTTAACTCACTATACCATTTTATTTTTCAATTTTTAATTAATTTATTTATTTGAAAGGAAGAATCACACACAGAGAGGAAGAGGCAGAGAGAGTTCTTCCATTCTGACATGGTTGCAACTGCCAGAACTAGGCCAGGTCAACGCCAGTTTTTTCCAAGGTCAGGCCAATGCCACTTTTTTTCCAAGGTCTACCAGGTGGATGGCAGGGGCTTTGCCCAGTATTTTCTCCCTTATTTATGTGTATCTATTTGTTTGAAAGGGACAGCAACAGACACACACACCACCCGCATCTGTTGGTTCACTCCTCAATGCCTGTACAGGCTGGGCCAGGCAGAGGCCAAGTGGCAGGAACTCCATCCGAGTGTCCCCCCCACAGGTGGCATCACCTGTTGCCTCCCAGGGCTTTTAGCAGGAGGCTGGATTAGAAACAGAGAGGAGACCTGATTCTAGCACCAGAATAAGGGATGAAAGCATTCCAGGTGGCAGCTAACCTGTGGCAAGACCTGAACAAGTTCCTAACTCCCGGTTTGGAATCAGCTCAGCTCCAGCCACTGCTGTCACTGGGGAGTGAATCAGTGGATGGAAGACCTTCCTCTCTGTGTATCTGACTTTGCAATAAAAATAAATAAACCATTAAAAATAAATAAAAAGACAAAGCTGTGGGCCTAGCACAGTAGTCTAATAGCTAAAGTCCTCTCCTTGCATGCCCGGGATCCCATATGGGCACAGGTTTGTATCCCAGCTACAGTGTATCCCACTTCCCATCCAGCTCCCTGCCTGGGAAAGCAGTCAAGGACGGCCCAAAAGGCTCCTGGCTCCTGATTTTGGATCAGCTCAGCTCCAGCTGTTGCGGCTGCTTGAGGAGTAAATCAGCAGACAGAAGATCTTCCTCTGTCTCTCCATCTCTCTGAACATCTGATTTTCCAATAAAAATAAATGTTTAAAAAAAGACAAAATTTTTCCATTTCCACTGCAAAAAAGAAATATTCCTAATGAAATATATTTTAGAAAGAATATAAAGAGTTTAACCTAAATACGCTTACTAAATCATCTATGATACAAAACACCTTAAATAATTTTCAAACATTCTAAAGCTGATTTTAAGTTCTTTAATCTTTCTTCCCTTTTTAGGGGGAGATGGTAATAATGAAGCAGAGTAATAAAAGTCATTGCTGGAGTGACTTACTGACCACATTCTATTCCTCCATGGCATCAGACACTCAGATTTGCAAGATGCCTTAAAACTTGTTCCTATGTGAAGATGGCTTGAAAAACAAGAAATCACCAAAATTCTGAGAAAGACAGCAAGAGTTCTGACCAGAAAGCGTAAACGGGGGTGGAGAACATCCTAGTTTAAAGTCTTCCAAACCATTTGGTCTGGCCCTGTCAAGGAAATAACAGGCAGAACTCAAAATTCAATAAATCTATAACAAGCTAATTTTTAAAAGCTGATAACATTGTATGGCCCATGAATGTTGCTATAAATATCCAGATGGCTTTTTGGCTTTTGGCAGAAAACAGGCTTCCCACCCCTGGAATCAAAAAGTCAATTTCCCAGCACACTCTGAGCCACATCTACATTCATAACCTCACTTTCTTGCAATGAATTCTTACCTACAGTCACAGAATCTCACAAGTGAGAAGTTAGTAGTTAGCATCCTACTGGAGCCAGACATTAACACTGTGATCTGGGGTAGGGAACAACTTTCTTCAAGTCGCAGGCCATGGGCCCAAGCTGAGACTTAAGCGTGCTAAGCTGCCACCTGCAGGGCTGCCATCCCAAATGAGCACCAGTTCCCAGTCCTGGCTGCGCCACTTGCAATCTAGCATCCTGTTAATGCACCTGGGAAAGCAGTGGACGATTCAAGTTCTTGGCTCCTGTACACACAATGGAGACCTGGAAAAAAGCTCCTGGCTCCCGGCTACAAATTAGCTCAGCTCCAGTTGTGACAGCCACTAGGGGGCGCGAAGGAACAGGGTGGAAGGTTTCAATCTTTATCTCCTTTGTCTCTCCCTCTTTATCTATAATTCTGTCATGCAAATAAGCAGAAGCTCTTTTTTTTTTTTTAAGATTTATTTTATTTTTTTTATTGGAAAGGCGGATATACAGAGAGGAGAGACAGAGAGGAAGATCTTCCGGCCGATGATTCACTCCCCAAGTGAGCCGCAACGGTCGATGCTATGCTGGTCCGAAGCCAGGAGCCTCTTCCGGGTCTCCCACGCGGGTGCAGGGTCCCAAAGCTTTGGGCCGTCCTCGACTGTTTTCTCAGGCCACAAGCGCGGGGAGCTGGATGGGAAGCGGGGCCGCCGGGATTAGAACCGGCACCCATATGGGATCCCGGGTGTGCAAGGCGAGGACCTTAACCACTGCGCCACCACGCCGGGCCCAAGAAGCTCTTTTAAAAGTCAATTCTGTCAGGCCCAGCAGCCTGGCCTAGAGGCTAAAGTCCTTGCCTTGAACGCCCGGGATCCCATATGGGCACTGGTTCTAATCCCGGCCGGCCTGCTTACTGCTTGTGGCCTGGGAAAGCAGTCAAAGACGGCCCAAGCCTTGGGACCCCACACTCTGGTGTGGGAGACCCAGAAGAGGTTCCTGGTTCCCGGCTTCAGATAGGCGCAGTACCGGCCATTGCGGCTCACTTGGGGAGTGAATCATTGGATGGAAGATCTTCCTCTATGTGCCTCCTCCTCTCTGTATATCTGACTTTGTAATAAAAATGAATGTAAAAAAGTCAATTCAGTCATGAAGTTTGTTTTTACATACTGTTAGCATCACATCCTAAGTCAATCAAGTGATTTTCATATTATCCAAAAATTCTTTCAGGAAAATTAAGATTATTCTTTAACTCCTGATCTGAATACAGGGCATTTTAAACACCCCAGCAAATACAAAAGATGATACAATGAGTTGTGGGAAGAAAATATTACAATGTTCATTTATATTTCATTTTATCCTTTTAATTTCCATTTTGTGCTCTGACAAAAAATACACAGAAACTACACATGTCTAATTTAAACCAAACATAAAAATTCTGTATATATGCTAAATGTGGGTGAGCAAAATAAATTTGGAAGCTACTAGCTCAGGCGATTAATGCCATTTCCTTCATTAAAAAATAAAGTTTATTTTCATCCACTTGGAAGGTGAAACAGAACAAAAGGTCCCATTTGTTGGTTTACTTTTCAAATGCCACAGATGGGCCAGGCTGAAGCTGGGAGCCGGGAACTCTAACCAGGTCTTCCATGTAGGTGGCAGGGACCCAAGCCCTTGAGTCACCATTTGCTACTTCTCACAATGATCAGAGGAAGCTGGTTACAAAGTTGAATAGCTGTGACTCAAATTAGCCCTCATACATAGGATGCAGGAGTCCCAAGGGGCAGCTTAACTTGTAGCGCCACAATGTCTACCCGTCTACTTTTTCTTTTTTCAAAGATGTACTTATTTCTACCAGAAAGGCAGATATACAGGCAGAAAAAGAGAGAAACAGACAAAGATCTTCTGTCTGCTGGTTCACTCCCCAAGTGGTCATAAGAGTTGGAGCAGAGCCAATCGGAATCCAGAGCCAATCGGAATCTGCATCTCCCACAATGATGCAGGGTCCCAAGGCCTTGGGCTGTCCCTGACTTCCTTCCCAAGCCACAGGCAGGGAGCTGGATGAGAAATGGAATATCCAGGACATGAACAGGAGCCCATAGGGGTTCCTGGCATGTGCAAGGTGAAGAATTTAGCCAGTAGGCTACTGTGCTAGGCCTTACTCTACTACTTTAAAAACAAAAATACTAGCTCATGGAAGCCTACCTATATGATTATGAATTCTCAACAGATTAAATACTTGTAATCAATGCACCATCAATGATGTTTAAATGTTTAACAATATAACCCAGAGGCACTTGAAATAATCTTCCATAATATCAAAATAACTGAAGTGATTTTCTTGGTAAAAGTTCTAAGCTAGTGTCAGCAATGAATTATCCTGCTCTCCCTTCAGTCTTTGCTGTGCACAAAGGTTAGAAACCTACAATGACATGTGCATTACTGCACTGGAATTAACGGGCACAATTCAGTCTGTGCTCAGACGACAGCATGGTCCAAAAGGACCTCCATGTGGAATGAACTGTGATCCAGCCTGGTGTGCGAGCAGGTTGTAACCTAACCTAATCCCAGGTTGAAGGCTACCAAATTATGTCCAAATAGAGAAGCCAGATTGTACTCTGTACCCTGTACAGTCATGTCATGTCTGTATGTAATTTCCTGTCATTCTGGTTATAAAAGTTTGCTCATCACACTGCATGTGGTGGGAGTGGGGTGGTAAGAGAGGCTGCCGGGGAGAGGGACGGAAGAAGGGAAGAACTTTCAAAATGCTCAGCTCTTCCGTCTTTCTTCTCAAATAATCTTTGTCTTATTGAACTGGTCCAATTTCTCTGTAAGTAGCACATGGGTGTGCACACAAACATACAAACATCCAACTCTAACAAACTGGTTTAAAAAATCAAAGCTTAGAATAAGTCTCATTATCTCTCCAATGCAAATCTAAAAATCAAACCTAATTTGGATAATCTAATCTTTATTTAAAAGCCTACGATGAATTCCTCAAAGTATTACACATAGAAAATAACTTCAAGATGTCAGAACCCTTTTCAATTAATATTTAAGATAAAGCCACTGCCTGTAATGCTACCTCCCACAGGGATACCAGTTAGGGTTCTGGCTGCTGGGCCCGGTGTGGTGTGGCCTAGTGGCTAAAGTCCTTGCCTTAAATACACCAGGATCCCATATGGGCGCCAGTTCTAATCCTAGCTGCTCCACTTCCCATCCAGCTCCCTGCTTGTGGCCTGGGAAAGCAGTCAAGGACAGCCCAAAGCCTTGGGACCCTGCACCCCATGGGAGACCTGGAGGAATCCTGGCTTCAGATTGGCGCAGCACCGGCCACTGGGGTCACTTGGGGAGTGAATCAGTGGATGGAAGGTCTTCCTCTCTGTCTCTCCTCCTCTCTGTACATCTGACTTTGCAATAAAAATAAATAAATCTTAAAAATGAAAAAAAAAAGTTCCGGTTGCTTCACTTCTTCCCTGTTAATGGTGTGAGAACGCAGTGGAAGATGGCCCAAGCGCAAAGGTCCCTGCGCCCATGAGGGAGACCCAGATGAAGCTCCTGACTCCTGCCTTTGGCTTGGCTCAGTCTTGGTCATTGTATCCATCCAGGGGGTGAACTAGCAAATGAAAGATCCCTCTGGGTCTCTCCCTTTCTTTCTGTAACTCTGACTTTAACTAAATAAATCTTCTCATTTATAAACACACACACACACACACACACACACACACACTATGCTTATCTGAAATTAGCTTCCCCAATACATTAGTGTTTACAGCATACTGAAGCTTCTATCAAAATGACATCACCAGGTCCAGGAAGTGCTTCTAGGCTTCTTAAGACAACATTCATGTGACTCATAGTAATGTCCTAAGACCAAGGCAAGGGAGCAAGACTGACGCTCTGGAGGCTGCTGTCATCTAGGATCTTTACAAATGTAAGAACCTTGCTTCAGATCAAGTGTTTAAGACACCAAACAATCTAACTGATCAAAGTAGAAATCCTGAAAGCTATTTACTAACCATGAAAGTCCGCAAAATCATCAACACGAAGAGAACTAGTTCCATGCCATGGCTGGTGATTAAAATAAGCTCTGGGACCCTCAGCTGGACCCGAGGGTGCCAGGAAGGGCCTCCAGAAGGCCTGGCCAGCAAATTTTCTTAAGAGCATCTTTCTCAAGTAACTAAGAGAATGGATTCATTCCCTGTCATATTAGACTGCTTATACCTGATTAAGGCTCTAGCTCAAAAATCAAACATTGGAATTTCTCTATAACTGAAAAAATCCATTTCCAAGTCAGAAAATCGATATTCAAATTATTTAAGTTACAACTTTGTACCTACCATAGGATCTTTTTTTTTCCTAATAGCTTCAAAGAAACTGTCAAAAGTTCAGAACTATTTTCTTAAAACTTCCAAACTTTAAAAAAATCGTTGTAGACCAGCACCATGGCTCAACAGGCTAATCTCTAACCTGTGGCACGGCCAACCAACATGGGCACCAGTTCATGTCCCACCTGTTCCATTTCTAATCCAGCTCTCTGTTTACGGCCTGCAGAGGCAGCCGAGAATGACCCAAGTCCTTGGGATCCTGCAGCCATGTGGGAAAGCCTCTTTTGAGTTTTAGCTTCAGATAAACTCAGCTCTGGACATTGTAGTCTCTTGGAGGGTGAACCAACAGACGAAAGACCTTCTCTCTGTAAATTTGCTTTTCAAGTTAAAATAAATCTTAAAAAAAATGGGATCAGGTATTGCGGCACAACATATTAAGCAACTAGGTGTGATGCAAGCACCCCATATGAGTGCTGACCTGAGTCCTAATTGCTCCATTTCTGACTCAGTTCCCTAAAAATGCAACTGGAAAAGTAGAAGACAGCCCAGATCTTCAGGCCCCCGTCACCCATGTGGGAGACTAAGACGGAACTCAAGACAACTGGTTTTGGGGTGTCCCACGCCCAGCTTTTATGGCCATTTGGGTCATGAACCAGCAGGTGGAAGGGTCCCTTTCCTATTTCTCCCTGTCACCTTACCTTTAAGATAAACAAATGCTTTTAAAAAGTGACATGAAATCACCAACTTAACATCTTAACTATCCCAAGATAAGCTGACAACCAGAATTTCCCTTAGCCCCTAAAGACTATGCATCATATCCCACCCTATTCCAGAGAAGCTAAAGCTACTACATTTTTGAGAGTTACTAACACAAAAATTCTAAAACAAAATTTTTTTTTACTTTGGAGATTACCAAACATCCAAAGAAACCTTTGGGGGTGGGAAAGTGAGGAACAGAGGAAATGTGTGGAAGGCAAAAAGGAGACAGAGAGAAAGAACTGGTTAGGCAAAAGTACTAGGAAGGGTAGGCATAAAACCTGAACTCTGGGCCCGGCGGCATGGCCTAGAGGCTAAAGTCCTCGCTTGAACATGCTGGGATCCCATATGGGCACCGGTTCTAATCCCAGCAGCTCCACTTCCCATCCAGCTCCCTGCTTGTAGCCTGAGAAAGCAGTCGAGGACGGCCCAAAGCTTTGGGACCCTGCACCCGCGTGGGAGACCCAGGAGAAGCTCCAGGGTTCGGATGGGCACAGCACCAGCCATTACAGTCATTTGGGGAGTGAATCATCAGATGGAAGATCTTCCTTTCTGTCTATCTGAACTTTCTAATACATTTTTTTTAATGTTAATTTAAAAAAAAAAAAAGAACTAGTGCCTGGCACAATAGCATAGTGGTTAAACTCCTCACCTTGCACGTGCCGGAATCCCATATGGGCGCAGGTTCTAATCCAGGCTGGCTCGCTTCCCACCCAGCTCCCTGCTTGTGGCCTGGGCAAGCAGTCAAGGACGGCTCAAAGCCTTGGGTCCCTGCACCCACGTGGGACACCTGAAGGCTCCTAGCTACTGGCTTCGGATGGCTCAGCTCTGGCCGTTGCGGCCACTTGGGGAGTGAATCATCGGACGGAAGATCTTGCTCTCTGTCTTTCCTCCTCTCTGTATATACTCATTTCCAATAGAAATAAATAAATCTTTGAAAAAAAAGAACTTTCCTAAACCCTTACTGCTTCATTTGCAAAAAGGATCAGACCTACCTCAAAAATCTGACATGCATGAAAAGGTTGCCACGCACACTAAACATTCCACAAACATTGGTTGTGCATGATCTCATATAATGAAATCTAACCAAATTCACCTCAACAACCCACTTTTGCAAATAATACCCCAGTAAAATCCTGTATTCCCAAGGCAGACTTCTTGGTGTCTTGAGAAAGAAAGGTGACAGAGGGATAGTTCTCACCTCCATCTCTATTCCTTAACTATAATTCCACAATCTGATGTTGTGTTACAGATGAGACTTTAATTACACATTCTTTTAAACTTCACTGCAAAGAGGTTGCAGAGACAGCTTCATGGAGACTCCTTAACCTGCCATCTCTCTAAATGTAAGAAACCTCTTTCCAGGCATTGTAAATAATTAATTTTTTCATTATTACTTTGTTTAAACACCTGAATGTCACTGCTTATACCTTAATGATGAATACTATTTAAATAACTCTAAGAAACCATTACATCATTTATTTCTACTGCTCCTCTGAAAAATGTGACAGTTGTTTATGGGCCCGGCGCGGTGGCGCAAGTGGTTAAGGTCCTCGCTTTGCACGCCTGGGATCCTATATGGGCGCCGGTTCTAGCCCCGCAGCCCTGCTTCCCTTCCAGCTCCCTGCCTGTGACCCAGGAAGGCAGTCGAGGACGGCCCAAAGCTTTGGGACCCTGCACCCGCGTGGGAGACCTGGAAGAGTCTCCTGGCTTCGGATCGGCATAGCATCGGCCGTTGCGGCTCACTTAGGGAGTGAATCATCAGATGGAAGATCTTCCTCTCTGTATATCCGCCTTTCCAATAAAAAAATAATAAAAAAAATAAATCTTAAAGGTACGAACAGGGGTGGGCGCTCTGGTGCCTGGGGGCACCTACACTCTGTGTGGGAGCTTGTGCTGCCCTGAGCTGGCTCCCTGCTGGGAAGCATCAAGGCTGAAGTCCTCAGGTCCTTGGGTCTCTGCCTCCGACATGTATCAGTCAGATGGAATTCCTAGTTGCTGGCTTCGGTCTGGCCCAGCCATGTTTGTTGTGGCCATCTGGGGAATAAATAGTCTTTCCATTTTTCAAGTAAATAAACAAACAACATAAGTAACAACCAATATGGTAGCAATGACATGAGTATGTTACTACTCTTAGATTTCTATCTTTATTCTAGTGAGCTTATCTAATAATCAATATTTGAAAAACTTCCCATTCCCCTTCTGTCCTATTTCCTGGTAGAACCAGTGTTCTTCAACTCTTGGAGGCAGCAAGACTGCCAAGCAGACTCTGAGAGCTCCCTGAGACCTGGGCCTCCCCTCCCTGGGGTGGGCTGAACAAGCCCCAGTGCTTTCAGGAGTCTGATCAGGATTCTCTCCAAGGAAAACAATCCAGTTACTCAGCCACAGCCAGGGGTCTAATGACTAAAACTTACTTCTCCTGCACCTGAAGGTTCTAATTCTTAGTTTCCTGACCACAACTTTGAAATCTGAGTCAGATCTCCTCCCAGTAAGATCCTCCTATGATAAAGTTCACTTGATCAATTCTTAATAAATATTTGACTTGATCTTTGGCTGGAAATATGGATATTTTCGTAGCACATAAGCTAACATACTCTTGCTAACTCTTTTTACAGACAGTAGACATAATTTTTAAAAATAAAACACAAGGGACCAGAGTAATGGTTACACAGGCCAATCCTCCACTTTCAAGTGCTGATACTCCATATGGTTGCCAGTTCATGACCCAGCTGCTTCACTTCCAATTCAGTTCCTTGTTTGTGATCTGGGAAGGCAGTGGAGGATGGCTAGGTCCTTTGGCCCCTGTACCACACAGAAGTCCCAGGGGATGCTCCTGTCTCCTGGCTTCAGATTATTTTAGCTGTGATGTTGTGGCCATTTGGAAGTGAACCAGTGGATGAAAAACATTGTTTCTCCTCTCTGTAAATCTGCCTCCCAAACAAACAAAAAATAAATCTTAAAAAAATAAGATAAACAAGCATATAAGGGTACTTCAAAAGTTTGTGCAGAACATGAAATTTAAAATGAAAGCTTATTTTCGTGCGAGAAACTGAAATCAACAGTTTTCTCATAATATTTCTACATTTAAATTTTCTACATTTAAATTTTTGCAAAAAATAAACTCAAATTTTTAATTTGTTTACTTATATATTTGGAAAGCAAACAGAGTATCATCCACTGCTTCATTCAGTGGACCGGCTGGACCAGACCCACGAGGGAGGAGCTCCCGGGTCTCCCACACAGGCAGCGCGGACCCAGGGACTCGAGTCGCCATTCCCAGCTGCTCTTCTGATGAGCATCAGCAGGAGGGTGGAAACAGCGAGCTGCAACTCGAACTCAGGCCCGTGTAACGCGGGTGTTTTACAGCATCTTAACAGATCCTTTCCACTACATTTCTCCATAAACTTCTTGAAATACTCATTTAAAATTATTGTATTTAGAAAAAATTATTTTCAACACTTGTCTCTTACAAAATGAAACACAAATTAATGTCTAATACATTATCAGTTGTGACTCTGAGGCATAGAGGTTCAAAATCCAGTCGGCACACATCAATCAACAAGTCACGATGATGTAACACCCAAATAAATTAATTTTTAACTAGTTCTAAACTCTACATCTTTCTAACTTGCCAAAGTTGACTGTCTTTGTTAAGATAAAAAGCTGAAATGTGAAAGACTAAAGAAAAGCCAATCTGTTCTAGCTATTACCTTGCTTAAGACATAAACTTGGTCTGCCCCTCTCCTGATTCAGTGTCTTTGGAAGCATGGCTCTGTATCAGTGTGCTGAATAAACAATAATTTATGGACGTTAGAACCTCCCTCCCCCACCAAACTACGATGCAAAGTGACTCTTAAACTCTGTAAACCGGGCCCAGTGTTGTTTTTTTTTTTTTTTAAAGATTTATTTTTATTATTTTTTATTGGAAAGGCGGATATACAGAGAGGAAGATCTTCCGTCCGATGATTCACTCCCCAAGTGAGCCGCAACGGCCGATACTATGCCGATCCGAAGCCAGGAGCCTCTTCCGGGTCTCCCACACGGGCGCAGGGTCCCAAAGCTTTGGGCCATCCTCAACTGCTTTCCCAGGCCACAGGCAGGGAACTGGAAGGGAAGCGGGGCCGCCGGGATTAGAACCAGCGCCCATATGGGATCCCGGGCGTGCAAGGTGAGGACTTAACCACTTGCGCCACCGCGCCGGGCCCGACCGGGCCCAGTGTTGTGGCGGAGTAGGCTAAACCTCACACTAACTGACCAGCATATGGGTACAGGTTTGTGTCCCGGCTGCTCCCGTTTCCCACCCAGCTCCATGCTTGTGGCTTGGGAGAGCCGTGGAGATTGGCTTCGGTCATTGGGCCCCCGCATCCACCCGGGAGAAGTGGGAAGATTTCCCCATTCCCAGCGTTAGCTCCGCTCCAAGCACTGCAGCCATCTGGAGAAGGAACCAGAAGACGAAAGGTCCAGCACTCTCCCCGTCTCTCTCATTCTGCCTTTCAAAGAAATAATTTAAAAATATTTTTAAATGCTGTAATCCCTATTAAAAGAACAGAAACTATATCAAATACAACATTCATTTAGAGATCTGATTATCTTAAAGTCTGAGACCATTTCATACTATAAAGCAAAAGAAGTTAGCTGAGTGAGTTATATTTTTGTATTATGCTGCGGCTAGCTTTGTCATTCAAGTTTCTGGTTCAGAATCAAAGGAATGTAACAAACTTAAAAAAAAAAAAAATCCCTTAAGAAGCATCCCTATGCTGTTCAAGTCTGAATAACAAATTTACCAAGATCAAGAACATCTTACTTGTACTTTGATTTTCAGTCACAGAACCAGCAGATTTAATAGTGACATAAGATCATCAAGAATAAGGCCCAATGCAACAGCCTGGCAGCTAAATTCTTGCCTTGCATGCACTGAGATCCCATATGGGCACCAGTTCATGTCCTAGCTGCTTCACTTCCCATCCAGCTCCCTGCTTGTGGCCTGGGAAAGCAGTAGAGGACAGCTCAAAGCCCTGGGACCCTGTTTTTTTTAAGAGAATTAAAAACATAAAGGCCACAGGCAAGGAGCTGGATGGGAAGCAGGGCCGCTGGGAATAGAACCGGTGACCATATGGGGGAGCGTGCAAGACAAGGACTTTAACCACTATGCTATTGTGCTGGGCCCCTGAAACATGTGTTTTCCTCTCTAATTCATGCTTACTTTTCTAGTACCAAATACTGCATGTAAGTCATCCCAACAGTGCCAGCAACCAAACTGTAAATACACAGAAAACAGATTTTATTGGTTTTTATATAATCTTTCAACTGCTTATTTAAAAAGTGGAAATTAACCAAAATCACTGTTAGTTCAGTTCTATCCCAATGACTTCCAAGAGTAGTTACTTCAAATTAAAACCCACAATTAACACTGATCCCCCAAAGTCCTGTCAGGCTATTGCCCTCACTTTCACCTACTGACCTTGTCTAGGGCACCACCTGGTGGTCAGTCATAAGATTATCTTTAGCACAGCTTCAATTCTTCCCCCTTGGCCGACCACATCTTGGTTACTGGCTTTATGCAAAGCTCTATTGATTCAATCTTAGCAAAGTTTTAATTTGAACCCAGATTTCTCCCTTAAAAGCTTTTCTTTTCCCTCTTTCCAATTCATAGTCAAATATTATTTTTAAAAATGCCCTTTCTGTTTATAATGTAAATGACCCAAAAAAACTTCCAAAATTGCAGAATAAGAAGTTTTCCCTAAATTTTCCTATAAACAAGAACACCAGGGCCCAGCGCTATAGCGTAGTGGTTAAAGTCCTCGCCTTGTATGCACCGGGATCCTGTATGGGCACTGGTCCTAATCCTGGCAGCTCCACTTTCCATCCAACTCTCTGCTTGTGGCCTGGGAAAGCAGCTGAAGATGACTCAAAGCTTTGGGACCTGCACCCACGTGGAAGACCCAGAGGAAGCTCCCGGCTTCGGACTGGCTAGCTCCAGCTGTTGCAGCCACTTGGGGAATTAATCAGTGGACGGAAGATCTTCCTCTCTGTCTCTCCTCCTCTCTGTAAATTCGCCTTTCGAATAAAAATAAACAAATCTTAAAATTTAAAAAAAAAATCAACCAAGAACACGACACAGTAATCACTGCAGTGACACGTTCCATAGAAGGGAACAGGAGCCGCAATTCCAAACTTCCCTTCAGAAGTTTCAAAACTTGCACAGATATTTTCTTCTAACCACACAAAATACTGTTTTTCACCATTTATGCCAAAAAAATCATAACTGCTATGTTATAAAATTAGGTAAATTAAGTAGCAAGTTTTAAAAAATATTTACTTTTTATTGGAAAAGCATATCTACAGAGAGGAGAGACAGAAAGATGTTCCATCTGCTGGTTCATTCCCCAGGTAGCCACAAGGGCCGTAGCTGAGCAGACCTAAAGCCAGGAGCCATGAGTCTCTTCTGGACCTCCCACGGGGGTACAGAGTCCCAAGCCCTTGCGCCATTCTCTACTGCTTTCCTGGGCCACAGCAGAGAGCTGAACGAACGGGAAGTGGAGCAGCCGGGACAGGAATCAGAACTCATAAGGGATCCTGATGGTTACAAGGCAAGGATTTAGCCACTAGGCCTCCGTGCCAGGCCCAGTGCAATGATTTTTACTATTTACCATGTAGTTTTAAATCTTGCCCATCTCCAACTTAAAGGAACTCAGAGGCAGTTATATGTGAAATTAAAACATCTAAGTGACAAAAAAAAAACCTCATTTAATTAAAAACACAATTATACAAACATATTTACAAATCTGTCTCAACAGCGAGTATTTGTGTGTGCTTATATCTACACCTCTACAGAATGCAGGAGAATATCCGCTTTGGGGGGGATGGGTGACCTGAAACCCCATCTCTGAAAAGACAAAGGAACTATTTTCGAAAACTACAAACATGCATATGAAGAACACGGAAGCCATCAAATAAAAGTTTAAACAGTACCCACAGATCAAACTCATGATCTGCTTTCTCAGGAGAGCTTTTAAACACCATCACGCTGGGCTGGCCTGATCCTTTATTCAAAACATCCTGTATATAAAAAAATGTAACAATATAATCATCCTCTTACCTTGATGCAAAGGAAAACCAACTTCAGGAAAAATTTCTTCTGCAGAAGACACCCAAGTGGTTTGAGACGCTCCCTCGTGCACAAACCGAATCTCAACAACAAGTGGATGAGCGAGAGCTAGTGTTCCCTCAGCTCCAAAGCATTCTAGCTGTGGACGGTGTGAAACCACAGAAAGCCTCGACTTCCCCTGGCCTTTCCTGTCTTACTGGCAAAATGAAGAAAACACATCCCATGG
This sequence comes from Ochotona curzoniae, assembly GCF_017591425.1. NCBI lineage: Eukaryota > Metazoa > Chordata > Mammalia > Lagomorpha > Ochotonidae > Ochotona > Ochotona curzoniae. The sequence continues at coordinate 6,490,563 of NW_024466607.1, forward strand.
ACCCAAAACACATGATTATTTCTAGAACTGAAGAGAAAATTATACTACGTGTTTAAACACACCAGCTGCCATATAAACAGCAAACACTCACTAGCCCTATTATCACCATTACATACCTGACACATTCCTCCTGACTCTTAATATTCCAGGAACTGTTTGAAGAAAATTACACTGGAAATTTAAATATTTTCATCTCCTCCATTCAGTACATAAAAAATGGTTCACTAAAGTATTACAACAAAACTTGGGTTATAATACACAAGCAGTACAAATCTGTGGGAAAGAGCATAGATATGTATGGTGTAACATTCGTGACCAAGTTTTAATGGAAAGCTTATAAAACTGCAACTTATTAAGATTCTGGTTTTATCTCAACTGTTAACTTTAACAAAATTTAAATGTTTTATATGTCTTACTATGTGTTTTCATGAGAAAGCTGACCAAAATATTTGAGTAGTTTTCTTGTTATTTTTGTGCATTTTCAACGCTTCCTAGACTGAGACCGTATTTCTTAAGCTTTCAAATTAAAAAGCATTTTTGAGGAAAAGAAACATATCTCAATTTGATTTTCCAAATTCAAAGCTAATCCTTTAACTGATGTAACTTGGTTAAGTTTATACAACATTCATTTACAAAGAACACATACAAATGTGTGTAGATATGTTAAGATTATTCCATAGGGAAAAGTAAACCCAAATAGGAAAGGAAAACAGAATCTTTGTGTTTGCCGTGACTATTCTCATCAAGTTCCATCCCCATAGCTTGGTCGAAGTCACGCTTTAAACAAGAACAGATAAATTCTGGCCAAATTTGATTTTTCTTCTTTAAAAATACACGTACACACACACAACCATAAAACATAAAAACCACACCAGCTTAAAGCAAAGAATTGACTTCACAAACTGTACTGGCTTTGCAGCAGAAGCAGGTGGCCTTCAAACACAACGGACACGCCGAAGAACAAACTCCACGTCTGCCTGGACAGTGTGAACGCACTCATTGGCACACACAATTCTCTAGGAACACTGCTAGCTGTGTGAACAGAAACATCCAAGATCTTCGATGTTAACCGTCAGTATTAAATTCATGCTCAGACTTCTGAGGTAAACCAGATCAAAAGAATGAAAGAATTTAAAGCAACCAACTGCGCACGATAGCATTCGGCAGAGTGGAAACTCATCTAACTAGTTTGCTCTGTTGACTCTGATGATTAACTCCATTTTCTCTGAAACATATGGGAACATCATTGTCCCAACAGCACCATCCACGTCCGTGACTTAAAACTTGCATAAGCAGCTTTTAAACATTTGTACACTTCCAGATTAAGTACATAAATAAGTCCAGATTCTAGAACTTTCTTCATTACCTTCAAAGTCATGTCCACAAAGAAACCTCAGAAACAAAGTACCTATGTTCCTCCATCATCAAATTGAGGGTTCTAACATGAAAAGACAGCAATATTTAAGAAGCTAAATGGAACTACAACATCCTTCCACTACCTAGAATTATTATTTCTCCCATTTAATAAAAAAGGAGCTATCTTTTGCTCCAATTCTGGAGAGATACCTTTGAAGTTACCAGAGCAAAGTCCAGAGAGTCTTCAAAGAGCGGGCAGTTAGTTAACAGGAAAGCAGCCGACTTACCCGCTCTGCAGGTACATCGTCTCCTGGCAGGCACGCAGCAGCAGCACAAGCTATTTCCATCATAGCAGAACTGGTCGGCGCATCGGTTGTGGATGAAGACCTGGGTCGGCCTGTCTGAGGAACAGCTGCCATCTCCAGGCCAGATTTCCTGTTGATCTGGGGACTTCCCTTTGGGGCTTCTGGCTTGCCCCGCCTACTGTGCAAGCTTGTCCCTCTCTTCATCTTGGGTGGCACTCGGATCTGCTGCAGAACACGATTCAGAGCTGTGGGGTGGGTGGGGACACCATCAATCTCAGCGCACGCGTTCTGGCTCTCCAGATCCACGTCAGCTTCTGCCTCTGCCTGAATCTGCTGCACATCGTGTGGAGACACTGACGACCTCCTGCGCTGGTGCTGGAAGAGATGCTTCAAGCCTTGGCCAATCACATTAATGTTCTCCAACGCATTGTGGGTCATTTTCGACAACTTTTGTTCTGACTCTGCCTGCCTTCTGACCTCTGCGTCCTGGGGTCTGCCTCCGGGGTCAGGGTCCTCACGCAACTGCTCACTGCCTGAAGGCTCCATCGGTGGGTTTAGTATGCTTATTTTCAAACTCAAAAATGTTTAAACACACCAAGACTGTCAAATTAGGTAGGCATTTGCTTCAACAGTGATTACACATGCAGCTGTGAGACGAGGCTTCATGCCTATCTAATGTTAAAAACAAAAACAAAAAGCCTTGTATCATAAATCCATGCACAAACTGCAGTGTTAAAAAAAACAAACATGCTGCTAGCCACACTATCATTAAGCAATCTTTAATCAGAAGATTTAAAGATAGTTTGCTAGATAGTGAATAACAATTATTTCCTAGAACAGGAGAAAAAGCCCAGAACAAGCACACAAGAAATAAAAGAACAATGTCTTTTTCTTAAAATCCTTACAAGTTTTGACACATAAAACAACTGAATACCAGAGGAGCCATCATGGAAGGGTCACCAGGACAGGAGCTGACCAAACAGTCACAGGTTAGACTGTCAGGAGAAAGAGCACCCAATGCGGTCACTCCAGTCGAGGGAATTCAATTTCTTTCATTCATAATCAAAGCTAATTGGCCACATGCTGAAACCCAATACATTGAAAGAACAGTAAGAATTGGGTATCCCAAATGAACTATGCCAGAAGTCTTCAAATGATTCATGGAAAATGTAAGTTATGGGGGAAAAAAAAAACTAAGCAGAGATTCGTGTTTCCCACACACACACAAAAAAATAATCATTTAATTCCACTTTCCATGAGCTTTTTGAAGTACCTGATCACGTGAATTCTAAAGGAAAATGTCCATTGCTTAATATCATTCATCAAGCTCCTTGGTAATGAGAAATGATAAGTCTGCTCTTTGGAGAAGACAAAGGAAATAAAAATCTTGTAAGTTGGAGTCTCTGTTGAAGCACCAACGAGCTTTCAGGCACTACAGGAGTGTACAGCGCGGACAGATCAGCATTCACACCGCCCAGGGCTCTGCTCGGCACTCTCCATCAAGAAAGGAGATTACAGGAAATCCCTTTCTCAGTATGGCCATCCATGACAAGCTTCCCATATGAAACCCGGAAGCAAAGGAGTAACTAAGTAACTGCAAGAATAGAGAACCAGAAAGGTCACGCAGCAATGATACACCAGCATTAAGTGCAGGAAATTAAAGGAAGCTAAAACCAAGAGATATGAAATCAGCAAAATTGCCATGGTTACTAAGATTGCATGCAGAAATTTAAAAAAGAGGAGCAGGTGGTAAGGGGTGAGATTTTTCCTAATAAAAAATGCTTAGTTTTGCACTGAGTTTGCGTAACTATATTATATAAAGCAAAATTACAGAAATGCAGAGAGCTGCTGGAGGATACGAAAACATGATACAGAAAATGCTTTATGTCCATATTTCCCCTGAACATTTTGTTTTAAAAACTTCAAAACTCCATTTATTTACTTATCTTCACCTTTTCTAATGAATCTGTCAAACTAGAATCACTGGATTGTTTCTAATTTGCAAAGCATTGAGATTTTTAGAGAAAAAGGGCTATACGACCAAGACAACCCAGTAACAGTACACTGAAGTGTGTCAGCCAATCTCATTTCACACCAGGCTGAACTCTGAGAAGACAGGAATATGTTAAAGCAGCAAGTGACAGTAAGTAAGCAATTTAATGGCTTCCTTGCTTATACTGGATTATCTAATCTATTTTTGTTATTGGAAGCAAAATCTATATACATTTATCACATGAGATTATAAGATACCGTGAATAAAACAATGGTGTCAAGGTCAGTTGAGGCCGAATGTCCTATTTTTCTTATATATACAGGTATTAGGAATTCATTAATCAGAAAATCCATTTCCTTGAGCAGTGTTAAATTAATCAAGAGACCATCTGTCGCCTACTTTAAAAACAGAGAACATGGTACATTTTAAACGTCAGTAATTTCATTTGAGATTTCATTAGCAATTATATACCATTTACTTTCAAATAATTCAAAATAATGGTAGATTACAAGGAAACACCAGCACCTGAAACCTGGTCTCAGTTTCTAAAGCAGGACTTATAAGATAAGGCTTACAAGCCAAAGCGATCATCACAGCTGCAAATACTAGGTAACAGAATGTGAATTCCAGGATTTTTAAAGGCAAGAAAGCATGAAGCCCTTAAGAAACTAAACTGAAGTTAAGCACCAAGTTAGAAGAATTTCAAGAAACAAACAACCCATTGCACTGATTTCAAAATGTAATCTGGTACTTATATACTTGTAGCTATCATCTGCATTACTGTGGTTACAACACTGCCAACAAGAAACAGAGTTTGAAGTTTCTGAAAACTTTAAGGCCCCCTTTCAACAAGAATCTATGCCAAATATCGAGGAAAATCAACTGCCGTGACAAAAATACCAAAGATGATAATGTTGTAATAATTGACTCTAAAATGCAAGCACTAAAGCAGCTCCATACTCAGAAATTCTTGATTTAACACAGTAAAGTTCAACTGAGTAATAACTGTTGCTTAGTTTATAAAATGATAACTGTAAAAAAAATTAGGACCTTCAGAAATTCATCAAAAAATGTATTGTCTTCCCAGGCACATCAGCAAGAAGCTGGGTCAGAAGTGAAGCAGCACTCACCACAGCAGGATGACTTACCCTGCTGAGCCACAAGGCCAGCTCCCACAAAACTTGTTTTAAGTACGGGTAAGACCATGGTGAAGTTAAAAATCCAGAACAGCCTATCATCCACATGAATGTGTGAGGAAAAAACTGAATGTGTTAAAATTGCCATTATGGTGCAGTTGTTAAATTGCCACCTGTAATGCCAACATCCCACATGGGTGCTGGTGTGAGACCCAGCTGCTCCACTTAGCAATCCAGCTCCCTGCTAACATACCTGACAGGAACAGAAGATGGCGCAAGTACGTGGGCCCCTGCCACTCACAAGGGAGACCCAGCCAGGACAGCCTTCCAAGCTCTTGGCTTCAACCTGGCCAAGCGGACGCCATTATGATCACCTGGGAGTAAACCATGGACAAAAGAGCAATGTCTCTCCCCCCTCTTCCTTCTTTCTCTGTAACTCCTTTTTTTTTTTTTTAGATTTATTTTATTTTTATTAGAAAGGCGGATATACAGAGAGGAGGAGAGACAGAGAGGAAGGTCTTCTGTCTGATGATTCACTCCCCAAGTGAGCGCAACAGCCCATGCTATGCCGATCCGAAGCCAGGAGCCTCTTCCGGGTCTCCCATGTGGGTGCAGGGTCCCAAGGCTTTGGGCTGTCCTCCACTGCTTTCCCAGGCCACAGCAGGCAGCTGGATGGGAAGTGAAGCTGCCGGGATTAGAACTGGTGCCCATATGGGATCCCGGGCGTGCAAGGCGAGGACCTTAACCACTGCGCCACCGCGCCGGGCCCTAAACTTGTTCTTAGGATAACTGAAGAGGTCAATTATGCAGAAGTAACAGCCACCATCGACATTTTTATGAAGTTTGATTACATAATTCTGACTGAAAAATCTAAGTAGACTCTGCTTGATGGAATCAGATAAAATAGGGTTTTCAACAAAAACTCTGAAAAAATAAGATGAAGAACTTGAAGTATTTTTTCAAAGAACTGGCAGAGGAGTCCCAACGTGGCGCTCCCCAGCAGGACCTTAAGACGAAGCACAATCAAAGTAATGGCCACCGAGAGAGCAAAGTGGGCTCAAGGACAGCAGTCTGGTCAGGAGGAAAGGTCAGGCAGCGGTGTCTGGGGGTGTGCACAGACTTTTGCTTGTTGACTTTCTGTATAGCAGAACATCTGCTTATCTTTGGAGTACCCTAACAAAGTTGGACAAAGCTTGCACCAGGGCCAATAGCCTAGTGGCTAAATCCTCCCCTTGCAACCGCCAACATCCCACATGAGTGTCAGTTCATGTTCTGTCTGCTCCACTTCCCATGCAGCTCCCTGCCGGTGGCCTGGGAAAGCAGTCAAGGATGACCCAAAGCCTTGGGACCCTGCACCCACGGAGGGAGACCAAGAGGCAGCGCCTGACTCCTGGCTGCAGATCAGCTCAGCTCCAGCCATTATGGCCACTTTTGGAGTGAACCAGCAGACAGAGTATCTTTCTGTCTCTCCTCCTCTCTGTAAATATGACTTTCCAATAATAAATTTTTTAATCTTAAAAAAAAAAAAGTAAAGTTGGCCAAGCTTTAGCAGAAAGATACCTGAGAAGGCTTCACCAGAGGCTTCCCTCTCACAATGCTGCTGCACCTTCCCCTTCTGCAACTAGCCATTCTTCAAGTGCTTCAGTGAGAAGTCACCCAGCACCCTCCTCACACTCCTGTTATTGCATGGACCCTGTGTTCTGGCCCTAAGAACAGTGCAGGGACAGGTTCTGAGACTCCTGTATTCCCTATCAGAGAGCTTGGTTTTGGGTTCTGGTAACTCTCCACTCCAGCTTCCTGCTACTACACGTCCTGGACAGCAGCAGGCGATGGCAAGTGTTGGGTCCCGTCAGCCACAAATAAAATCCAGACTGAATTTCTGGCTCTTAGCTTTAGTTCTTGGCCCAACACTGTAATACAGTGAAGCTTCTAATACTTAGAAGCTCTGTATTTCAAAATAGACAGCGGCTGCCGCCACGTGCCAACAAGCTAACCCTCCACCTGCAAGCAAAAGCATCCCACAGTGGTGCCTGTTCGTGTCCCAACGGCTCAACTTAACATCCTGTTCCCCGTTTGTGGCCAGAGAAATCAGCAGAGGATGGCCTAAGTGCTAAGGACCCTGCGCCTGTGTGCAAAACCTAGAAAAGGCTCTAGCTTCAGTGAGGTCAGCTCCAGCTGTTGCAGCTGTTTGGGGAGTGAAACAGAGGATGGAAGAGCTTTCTCTCAGTTTCTCCCTCTCTCTATAAACCTGTCTTTTCAATAATAAGTAAATAAATTTTTTTAAAAATATCAAAATAAACAGGCTAATTTTTAAAAAAGTTTGCAAAGGGCACTTATTTTTCTTCAACCAATGTTTAAAAAAAAAAAAAGATCATTGATAATGTTAAATTCCCAGAAATCTGTTCTTTAATAAATGAACTAAATGGATGATATTATTGCTTATAAAATGTGTTGAAAATAAAATTTGTATTTTAATCTTAATCTTTTAATTCTATTTTCCATAAACTTTTTGAAGTGCCCTCATTTATTTAGATGTGCCTCATTTAACTCAAACAGGTTCAAGTGCAAAGCCAATAGTAATATGATAAAAAGGGAATGCTGGCTCCTTTTCCTACTCATTCAGTTTCAATAAAAGTAAAAAGTTCCTACGAGCTGATTAGAAGTCAGAAAAAAAGGAAGCAAGGAAACAAAAAGGGAGAAGAGAAAATGAGGCAGGCCTGGAGCGCAGCGTGTGGGCGGCCTGCGTGCCATCCGAGTGCCTGCTTCAAGCTGCTCTGGGCTCCATCTCGCGCACACGGGGCGGGCAGCAGGGACAGCTCGCACGGTTACAGTCCAGGCATCCAGCGAGGAGGCCAGGATGAGTTTCTGGTTTCTGGCTTTGACCGGGCTCAGGCCAGGCTGTTCACAGCTTTTGGGGAGTAAACCAGTGGATGAAAGACTGATCTCGGTCAGTCTGCATCTCAAATAAATAAAATAAATAACAGCAAATAATGCAAAGACTATGGGAAGCGGGGAGGAGGATAAAATGTGAAAGACACAGAAGTAGCTACATATAGAAGAGGCTTTCTCAATCTTTCCTTAAATTGTCACATTTCTCCACAAGTTTTGCTAAAGACATAATATGCTAATTACTAGTTTATGTCCAGGAAACAGCTATTCTGAATCAGTATCAGAAATAAGTTAAAAAAATTAGTTTTTAAATCTGTCAAATATTTAGGAGACTGTTTTATAAAACTACTCCAAATTGTGTTTTTTCCCTTCAGCTTTTCTTCCCAATTTTGGGGCACTGTTTTCAAAGATCTATTTCTTTTACTTGGAAGTCACAGCTATAGAGAGAAAGAGTGTGAGACCTTCCAACTGCTAGTCAACTCCCCAAAAGGCTGCAATGGCCAAAGCTGGGAGCCAGGAGCTGCTCCAGGGTCTTCCACAAGGGAGCAGGGTCCAAGGCCACAGGCCTCTTCCATTGCCTTCCCAAGGACACCAGCAGGGAGTCAGATCAGAAGCTGAGCAGTCAGACTGGAATCAACACTCCAACAAGGGATGCGCAAGTCACAAGCTGCAGTTGAACTTGCTGTCATGACAACTCAACTTTCTGGCTTTCTGACAGGCTGGTAACCAAAATATCCGGATCTTATCATGAGCCTGATTAATCCCACGGACTGGTGAAGAACTGGGTACTTGCCTTCACTGCTCTTCAGGTACTTCAAAGGAACACAGGAATCCTTTCAGGAGAAACTGAAACAAACACAAAGAAACATAAACTAAGACACTAAGGCAGAAACTTACAGAAACAGAATCCAGAATGAGAACACGGATGTCTTCTACAAATGAACAAACAGTCCTCATCTCCTAATAGAAGGAAGGCAATTCTTCTCCATTATTTTTCAACATTTTCTCATCTTTAAAAAAATATAATCAAGAAAAACTACAATTGGGGCTGGCACCACAGCACATTACATTAAGCCTCAACCTGATGTGTTGGCATTCCATGAGTGCTGGTTCAAGTTTTAGCTGTTCTACCAGCCCCCTGCTTATGGCCAGGGACAGAAGCAAAAAATGGCTCAAGTCCTCGGGCCTCTGCATCCATAGGGAAGACCTAGAAGAAGCTCCAGCCTCCCAGTTTCAGACCAGCACAGTTCCAGACATTGTGGCCATTTGGGGAGTGAACCAATAAATGAAAGATCTTTCTGTCTCTCCTCTCTCTATAAATCTGTGTTTCAAATTTTAAAAAAATAATTAAATCTGTTCTTAAAAGCTACAATCATTAAAGACTTGTCACTGCTTAAAGAGGCACTACACTATCAAAGACTGAGGCAGGAAGACACTGCATTCATCTTAACCTTAAAGCAATATGAAATGCAAACCAAGCAGATGGGAGCCAGCACTGCGTGTGATAGATCAGGTCTCCGCCTGCAGCACCGGCATCCCAGCTCTTCACTTCTACTTCATGCCCTGCTTCTGGCTTAGGAAAGCAGCAGAGGACGTCTCAAGGCCTTGGATTCCTGTCCCACATGGCAGACCTGGAAGAAGTGGCTGCCTTTGGATCAGCTCGGTTCTGGTCACTGAGACCACTTCAGAAACGAACCAGCAGATGGAAGATCTGTCTCTCCTCCTCTTCATAATTTTGCTTTTCAAATAATTTTTAAAATCTTTTAAAAATGAAAAGTAGAATGCATGAAAACACTACAGTTTTATATCTTTAAAGTAACTTCAAGTGTAAACCTGCAACTTTTTATTCAAAGGTAATTAATTCTAAAAATCATTCACCAAGTATAACGGAGAGTTAAAATGTACTAAATTAGACATCTCCCTGGAAAATAACCCAATAGCCATTACCGCAGAAGCAAATTAATTAGATAAGTATTTTTTTTTAAGATTTATTTTTATTATTTTTTCATTGGAAAGGCGGATATACAGAGAGGAGAGACAGAGAGGAAGATCTTCCGTCCGATGATTCACTCCCCAAGTGAGCGCAACAGGCCGATACTATGCTGATCCGAAGCCAGGAGCCTCTTCCGGGTCTCCCACGCGGGTGCAGGGTCCCAAAGCTTTGGGCTGTCCTCGACTGCTTTCCCAGGCCACAGGCAGGGAGCTGGAAGGGAAGCGGGGCTGCCGGGATTAGAACCAGCGCCCATATGGGATCCCGGGCGTGCAAGGCGAGGACCTTTAACCACTTGCGCCACCGCGCCGGGCCCGATAAGTATTTTTTTTAAGATTTATTTATTTATTGGAAAGTCAGACATACAGAGAGGAGGAGAGACAGAGAGGAAGATCCTCCGTCCGATGATTCACTCCCCAAGTGAGCGCAACAGCTGATGCTATGCTGGTTCGAAGCCAGGACCCAGGAACTTCTTCCAGGTCTCCCACGCGGGTACAGGGTCCCAAAGCTTTGGGCTGTCCTCGGCTGCTTTCCCAGGCCAAGAGCAGGGAGCTGGATGGGAAGTGGAGCTGCCAGGACTAGAACCGGTGCCCACATGGGATCCCAGCACGTTCAAGGCGAGGACTTTAGCTGCTAGGCCACGCCACTGGGCCCCATCAATTCTGTTTTATACTGTGTCACCAATAACCATGTAGCTCAATAAAAATGTGCTGCACAGTTTTAAACCTGAGTTATATTCAAGCATAATTAAATATGGCCCAAATACCTAAGTCAGAATCACTTGCCAGCAATCAAAATATTTAACTCCCATTATCACCACTATGTTGAGTCTCCTTTACCAAGGTCCCTTTAGCACTAACAACGAAATTTCCAGTAGGTCTTCTTGAAGGTTTCTTCATATAAAACTATCAAAATTTAATTTTTTTAAAATATTTTTTTTGCTATTGTTGGAACATCAGATTTACACAGTAGGAGAAACAAAGATTCTGCTGGCTCACTACCCTAGTGGTCAGATCTGGAAGTGAGCCGATCCAAAGCCAGGAGCCAGGGACTTCCTCCAGGTCTCCCACGGGGTGCAGGGTCCCAAGGCCTTGGGCCGTCCTCTACTGCTTTCCCAGGCCACAAGCAGGGAGCTGGAATGGAAGTGGAACAGCCAGGACATGAATCAGCACCCATATGGGATCCCAGCACATGCAAGCTGAGGACTTGAGCCAACTAGGCTATTGTACCAGGCCCAAAACTATCAAAAATTTAAATTTCCCTGAGTAATCAAAACTAAATCTAATTGTTTGATTCCTTTTTTGTAACAGAATCACTATCTTTAGTATCTTACTGTTAAGTCCCAAAGCAAAGACAAATTCCCAATTTGTCTTAAAATCTAACCACACGCTCAAGTTATCTCATGAAAAAGCACTGAAAACAGGTCTACAAAAAAAAAAAAAAAACTAAAGAAATTAAAATCTCTGGAAATAAATAAATAAATAAATAAATAAATAAATAAATGAAAAGGTCAGTGAGAAAAGGGAAAGAAACCGGGGCAATGTTTGGATGAAAATCCTCTTCCATGACACAAAAGAGAAAAGACATCCCAATGAATTCTGGCAAGGTCAAGTCTCAGCTGAATTCACAAAATGCTTGGATAGTTTCCTTGGCCTGAAAAAACCCCATGCTATTTCACAGCGACTATTCGAAAGCATCAGTATGGATATGGTTGCTTAGAGAAACTGCCTACTGTGATGGTTAAGCTAACAGTTCTCAATAGCGCTTCAACAATTCTAAGACAAAAAAACAATGGCTACTGTAATCTTTGACAAAATTAAAAGGCAAATGAATGAAAAACTTAAGATGTTATTACACACATTAAGCTGCAACATCAGGAATGATTAACTAGTAACAAAGAACATTTTAGAATGATGTAAATATAATGAAATGCTGGTTCCTCAGATTCCAAAATGGACAAATGCCTCACCACAAATATCAACAAATCTACCTCACCTGCAAAGTTATTAGTCTCCTTAAACAAGGTCATCAAAAGCCTTCCAAAATAAACAACCTATTACCGATTTTATTCTCTGAACTTGTATAGTCTACCAAACATGCCAGTGCAAGAAATGTTCATTTATATTTCTCTTCCATACATTTTGCTTAAATTGTTGGCATCTACCATTTCTTATACGATAAAAAAATGTTAGAAAACAATGAAACTGCAATTGTAGGCAACTGCCTGGGTTGCCTTGCACCCACTCAAACGTTACACTGCTCTGGGAAACAAGCAGGCACTCTGGGCCTGGATAACGCCAAATTTGTGTTAACTATACCAGCGTGCTAGCATAGCTGCCTATTCTGTTTTTGCTTTTTAAGATTTATTTATTTTTGTTGGAAAGTCAGATATACAGAGAGGAGGAGAGACAGAGAGCAAGATCTTCTGTCCGATGATTCACTCCCCAAGTGACTGCGATGGCTGGTGCTGCGCCAATCCGAAGCCGGGAGGCAGGAGCTCTTCCAGGTCCCCCACACAGGTGCAGGGTCCCAAGGCTTTGGGCCGTCCTCAACTGCTTTCCAAGGCCACAAGCAGGGAGCTGGATGGGAGGTGGGGCCGCTGGGATTAGAACCGACACCCATATGGAATCCCAGCGCGTTCAAGGCAATGACTTTAGCCACTAGGCCACCGCGCCGGGCCCTCTGTTTTTATTTTAAACATATTAGGGAAAGGCAGGGAACATCAGGCTGGGACACACCACCCTGGCCCCAAAGTGAGAGTGGGCTGCCAATTGCTTAGGGGAGGAAGTCTGGGGACATGTGGGAATGGCTGAGGGTATGTCTGACAAGATAGGGATGACTTCTGGGGTCTTCCATGGACTGGGCCGCTGCACTCATGCCTAGGTAAGGGAGTTGAGACCAGATGATTTAGAAGAGAAACTAGAGGGCACTTGCCCACGCGGGAGATCTGGGCTGGGCTAAAGAGCACCAACTGCTCCCAGCAACACACACAAAAGCTGGGGCTGGGGGCATGACCAGTCGGGTTAGGCCACAGTACCCGCCCATAAATGCCAGGGCAGAGATGAGCACGTCAGGGCTGGAAGAGCGCTGGGCTGGGCCAGGCTGAACCACCCACTGGCACAGGCAAAGGCTGGGACTGAAGGCAGATCATGCCAAGCAAGGCTGTGGCACCAACTAGCATGCATAAGATCTAGAACTAGTAGCCGGCCTAGCAGAAGAACTTGGGGAACTCCCCCACTAGATTGCAGCTGCCACTGGGAAGCACAAGAGCCAGGGCTAGGGACAGGCCAGGCTAGCAGAGCTGCAGCATTCATCAGCATTTGTATGAGCTGAACCAGGAAACAGCACCCACTGACACACGAGAGCACCAGACAGGGCGGTGCTCAGCTGAGCTAGCCTGCAACACCTACCAGCAAGAGCTAGAAATGAAGGTGGGTTATGCCAGGTTAGGTCAAAGCATCCACCAGCAGATGCAAGATCCAGGGTGGGAACTGCCTGGTAGGGGAACTTTGGGGACTCTCCTATCAGACTGTAGCTCAAACGGGTAAATGCAAGAGCTGGAGCTATCTGCAGACCAGGTTGGGTAAAGCTGAAGTACCCACTGGTGTGTGTGTGCCCTAGTTCTGGGTGTGGGCCACAAGACTTAAGCTCCAGCACCCATGGGACAGGCCTGGCTAGGTCATGGAACTCAACAGATGACATGAAAGCTGGGTCTAAAGGTGGACCAGTCTGGGCTAGGCTGTAGCACTCACTAGCAAGAGCCAAAATACACCAGTTAGGCTAGGCCACAATAGCCATATTGAGTGCTAGTACTGGGGGCTGGCCATGTCCCACATGCTGGCACTTCTAAGATCAGGGTTGGGAACAGGCATTGCAGGGTAACTTAAGCAATTCCCTTACTAGGCTGCAACCTCTGCTGGTGAGCACATGAGTCATGGTTAAGGACCGGCAGGGGCAGGCAGGGCCAGGCAGGGCCAGGCAGGGGCAGGCAGCGGCAGGCTGGGCCAGGCTGGGCTGCAGCGTCCATCAACATATGTGTGGACCAGATCTGGGGGTGGGCTAAGCTGAGCCAGTCCACAGCACACATTGACATGAGCAAGAGCCAGGACACGGCATTAAGCCAGGCAGGTATGTGCAACAACATGGACTAATCTCTGGGGAAATATGCTGAGCAATATCAAAAGATCCATACATATCCATTTATACAGCATCCTCAAATGAAAATGCAGAGATAAGGGATAATTATTGGTTGCCAGGGAAGAGGGACAAGCAAAGGGGTAGGTAGGAACAACCACAAAGAGGTTGTAAAAAACAGTTCCTTCATGCTAAAAGAACTGTTCCAATTCCTGGTAGTGAGGTTGATTACACAAATTCTACACGAGACCAAAGTAAATGAAACTAAACACACATATACAAAGTGGTGGTGTGGACAGCTACACAAATCCTTGCATAAGTTCAAGCTGCACAGAACTAAGCACACAAAAGGAAATACATGTAAAAATGGGTGGAAACTGCCTGAAGTCTCTAATTAACAACATTACACTATCATCAATTTCCTGCTTTTGATATTATACTACATTAACAGAGGAAACTGAAGAGGGGATTAAGGGATGCTAGGACTTATTTTTGCAACTTCCTATAAATCTAGTAATTTCAAAATACAGTTGTTAGAAATATTAATGGTGGGCCCCGTATGGTAGCCTAGCAGTTAAAGTCCTCGCCTTGCATGCTTCCCATTCGGCTCCCTGCTTGTGACCTGGGAAAGCAGTTGAGAACGGCCAAAGCCTTGGGACCCTGCACCTGCATGGGAGACTAGGAAGAGGCTCCAGGCTCCTGGCTTTGGATCGCTGCAGCTCTAGCCATTGTGGCCACTTGGAAGTGAATCAGCAGATGCAGTATCTTCCTGTTTCTCCTCCTTTCTGTATATCTGCCTTCCCAATACAAATAAATAAATAAACAACAATAAAATTTTAAAAAGAAATATTAGTGATAAATATTTAGAATAATAAAATTTCCCTGGGCCCAGAACAGCAGCCTAGTAGCTAAAGTCCTCACCTTGCATGCACCAGGATCCCATATGGGCACCAGTTCAGTTCCCAGTGGCCCTACCTCCCTTCCAGCTCCCTGCTTGTGGGCTGAGGACAGCCCAAAGCCTTTGGACCCTGAACCCGTGTGGGAGACCCAGAGGAGGCTCCTGGCTGCAGATCAGCTCAGCTCAGCTCTGGCCATTGCAGCCACTTGGTGAGTGAATCATCGGACGGAGGATCATCTTCTGTCTCTCCTCTTTGTGTATCTGACTTTCAAAAAAAAAAGATGATGATTAACTGATCTTGCATTTTGTCGTTTTTATTCTAGCCTGTTTGTCACTTAAAATTATCTTCTTACGTTCCCCTCAATTACCCAATTCACCAAATTAGCTAAACATGTAGATTGGGGACTTGTGTCACTCACCAGGACACTCAGAGAAGTCTAAAAAGAACGTGTGCACAGAGCCTGTAGAAGGGCAATTGTCACAAGGCGCCTAGTAACCGAGCCACCAGCACTGAGCACACCAAGCACACCCAGGCCCACCAGGATGAGCTCACCAAGCACACCCAGGCCTACCAGGATGAGCTCACCAAGCACACCCAGGGCCACCAGCACTGAGCACACCAAGCACACCCAGGGCCACCAGCACTGAGCACACCAAGCACACCCAGGCCCACCAGGATGAGCTCACCAAGCACACCCAGGCCCACCAGGATGAGCACACCAAGCACACCCAGGGCCACCAGCACTGAGCACACCAAGCACACCCAGGCCCACCAGGATGAGCACACCAAGCACACCCAGGCCCACCAGGATGAGCTCACCAAGCACACCCAGGGCCACCAGGATGAGCACACCAAGCACACCCAGGCCCACCAGGATGAGCTCACCAAGCACACCCAGGCCCACCAGGATGAGCACACCAAGCACACCCAGGCCCACCAGCACTGAGCACACCAAGCACACCCAGGCCCACCAGGATGAGCTCACCAAGCACACCCAGGGCCACCAGCACTGAGCACACCAAGCACACCCAGGGCCACCAGGATGAGCACACCAAGCACACCCAGGCCCACCAGGATGAGCACACCAAGCACACCCAGGCCCACCAGGATGAGCACACCAAGCACACCCAGGCCCACCAGGATGAGCACACCAAGCACACCCAGGCCCACCAGCACTGAGCACACCAAGCACACCCAGGCCCACCAGGATGAGCACACCAAGCACACCCAGGCCCACCAGGATGAGCACACCAAGCACACCCAGGGCCACCAGGATGAGCACACCAAGCACACCCAGGCCCACCAGGATGAGCACACCAAGCACACCCAGGCCCACCAGGATGAGCTCACCAGTGGACGTTAGCTCAAACATGAAGTCAAATGGACTTACATTACTGTTTCCTAATTCTAGGCTTCATCAAACTGATTAAAAGACATTTTTAAGGACAGCATTTTAAGGGGAACTATATTCAATGCAACTAAATTAAATATACACAATTTCAAAACATCAAAATGCAAAAATTAAGTCTTAGGATTGACGAAACAGAGAACTTTTGAAATAAAACCAGCGTGCGTAAGCAACTATTCCAAATTTTTCTAACATAGAGCTAGACCAAAGCACACTCCTAAGAACTTTATCTACACATAAAGATAATCAAAGATTAAATTTACAATAACTCTCCTGAGGGCATACAGAGATTAATCTTTTACAAAAATTAATCTGTGAAGAACAACCGTCACAAGCTTGAGCTCCTCCCTGAAGCAACCGTCCCGAGGTGCTGCAGCACGGACCCCACAGGTGAGCTGCTCGCTTGCAACTTCCTCATGAAGTCACGGTGAGGGCTGAAGGCAAAGCCCCCAGAACAGGGTCTCTCGTGGGCGACAGGCACAACATGCACACCAACTTTCCTTTTGTTGTTGTTGTTTGTTTTAAGCACAGGAACAGAATAAATGTTTCAAAGGCACACCTCCAAATGGTTAATAGGTACATGAAAAAATGCCTAATATCACTGATCAAGCAAATGCAAATACAAACCACAATGAGATATCAACTCATTCCAGTTAAGACTGGCTGTTATCAAGAAAAGATAACAAGAACCAAAGAGGATGCGGAAAAAAGAGAAGCCTTGTACCTTACTGGAAACATAAATTGGCACAGCCAATGTGCAAAGCAATATGGAACTCATTTAAAAAATCAAAGACAGTGGGAGTGAAGCATAGCAGGGAAGACGTCTGGACACCACACTGAAGTATCTGAGTTCAGCTCCCTGATTCAACCATGACTCCAGCTTTCCTGCCACTGCCAGTTCCGGGTGCACTGGTGAAGACTCAAGTACTTATTCCTGAAACTACACTGGATACCCTTTCTTCTTTCTCGTTCCTCCTTCATTTCCCTTCCCTTTCCTCTCTGTAATCCTCTCAAATAAGTAAAGTTATCTTTAAATTAAAAACAGAACCACTATTTGACCCAACAATCCCATTGCCAGGTATTTTATAGAACCTATTGAGAAGACATCTGCACTTTCACATTTACTGTGGCAGTATTCACAACTATCAAGAAGGGACAACTGGCTACAAAGAAAATATCACACACACATACGAGAATACACACACAAAAGGAATGAAATCCCATCACTTCCAACAAGGTCATTATGTTAAGTGAAACTAGCTAGGCAGAGAAATCTAGTGTTGCATGATCTCACCAATGTATGTAGTCTATAGAATAGCTTTTTTTTTTATTGGAAAGTCAGATATACAGAGAGGAGGAAAGACAGAGAGGAAGATATTCTGTCCACTGATTCACTCCCCAAGTGGCCACAATGGCTGGAGCTGCACCGATCTGAAGCCAGGAGCCTCTTCCAGGTTTCCTACGCAGGTAGCAGGTTCCCAAGGCTTTGGGCCGTTCCCAACTGCTTTCCCAGCCCACAAGCACGATGGCAAGTGGGGCTGCCAGGATTAGAACTGACACCCATATGGGGTCCCAGTCCAGGCAAGGCGAGGACTTTAGCCGGCTACCATGCCAAGCCCTATGTGTATTTTTTAACTGGAAAAGATCTTCAATGTTTCCGGCAAAAAGGGATGATAAATGTTGATACAGCTGTGCTTGCCCTCAACACTGCATAATACATACATGCAGCAAAGTAAAACATAAATGTGTACGATTTGTATATAGTAGTTTAAAATTAAAAATTAGGGTCAGATCTTTGATGTAATTAAGTCATCCCCATATCCTATATTGGAATGCCTGCTGGGTTACAGTCCTGTCTCTGCTCCCAATTCCAGCTTTCTTTTACTGTCCATCCTGGGAGAAAGCACTCAAGTGCAAGAACTGGACTGAGTTCCTGGCTCTATGCTCCCACGTGGCCCAGCCCCAGTTGTTGTGGGCCTAGGAGAGTGAATCATGAAAGGCAGAGAGCTCTCCCTGTGTGCATCTCTGCTTTGGAAAATAATTATTTTTTAAAATATAAAAAAAAATCAAAATTTAAGGCAAAATAATGAAAATTTTAAAACCATCAATAACGTAAGCACTTTTAGGATTTACGTATTATTTGAATGGCAGTGTTAGAAAGGGATAGAGTAAGCAATGTACCATCTGCTGCTTCGCTCCCCAAACACCTGCAACAGTCAGGGCTGAGCCAGGCCAAAGGCAGCGGCCAGGAGCCAGGAGCCAGGTCTCCCACACAGGGAGCAGGAAGCCAGGGTCCGCTGCCTTCCAGATACACTGTACCAGGTTGGTGGTAGCTGAATCAATCACTTCCAATATGGAATGTGGACGGCCCAAGCTGCAGGTTAATCTGACCCGTCATAACAGCCACCCCATGAGCATTTTTAATGACAGAAATTCTATTTTGAACTATACACCTATAAAATATGCTAAATAAATGGAATGATATAGTGAAAGTTGTAAGTATACAAAACTCAAAAAAGCCAAAGGAAAAAAATCATGAAGCAGACACCTACTAGATGACCAATTCAATAACACAAAACACAACAAAAACAAAACAAAACAAAGAACTACTTCAAGGAAATGTCTGGCACCTGTAAAAGGCATGCAGATTGGCACTCCAACACTGTACCGGGTATTCTCATTCCCCTGCATGCAACCAGCTTAACTTGTACGGAAGAAGTTCCTGTCCCTTGGTTTTCTGCTCAGTGTGGTAACTGACAGGGAAATCACTAAGTTAATTAAAAACAATAGGAGTAATTGAACAGAAAAGTTAACATGAAACCATTACTCCTCATTCAGTCAGACTTCTCTTTTTAGCACCACCTAACATTTGTGTAGTAGCTTCCATTTCCTCTTAATGCATTAACTCATTTGACCCTCCCAGCAATCCCGCCAGGTGCTAGCTTTATGTCACATTTACTGAGGAAAACGAGGCCTGGGTGACATACTAAAGGTCACACAGCCACCAGCTGACAAAGCCGTGACTGTTCTGCTTTTAAACAGAGATCAATTTCGCAACACTAATACAAAAACTTTCTCAAAGCCTTCCTCCATGTCTCAGCACAATATTAAATGGTTTGAAGACAGAAAAATAACAGAAGTATAACACTGTAGATCATTGTAAATGTAATGAGAAACTTCTTAAAACAAAGTGTTTTTGGTACTCAGAATCCAAAAATAAGCTTTTCCTTATGTCCTAATATCCTAACACCTGCAAGCAGGTATGGGGGCCAAAAAAAGAATAAAAGGGTTAAAACTTACAAATCCTGAGTTATCACACATTTTGTCTAAATGTTTCTCGGTTCCCAGAATATATCTGATGAAAAACTCAGACTTTCTCACTCACAGGCATAGGGTTTTTTTTTTTTATGGTTTCATTAACTATCTTACAAAATATCACACACACCTAAACACACACATTTCTATGCAGAAAAAATTCATTATTTCTTCTTAAATCAAAGTAGTAATATGATGCAATTATACAAGAAACTGATGAAAAAACATTCAGCTCCACGAATGCAAAAGGTGGATTATTCACAATATTAACTGACAGCAAATGACAGTTCAAAGATCTGGGTTCCCACCACCCACATGGGAGAGCTAGTTCCAACGACCCAGCCCTGGGTGCTGCAGGTGCTTGGGAAGAGAATCAGCAGGTAGAGTATCTCATCTCCCTGTCGCTCTGCCTTGCAAATAAAATGAAAATAGTTCAGCTAATTTAAAAAAAAAAAAAAGTGGTTTAAATGTGTATAGAAGTAATCTTATATCTGTCAAATCCAGCTTCATGAATATTAAGTGAATTAAATTTAAGATATACTTCTAAGACTGCTAAGAAAAAAACAGGCAACATAACAGTACTATACTACGATCCAGTTACATTCAAACACGTATATATAAATACACATATATGTCTGCACCAGTCTACACCGTATATATACATACATGAGTACATCAAAATCACTGGTTATCACTGAAATTAAGCATTTTAACTTTGATTCATATTTGCCTATCATCCCTACATTTTCTCTATTACCTTTATAATCCAAAGACAATAAATCATTTTAAAACGCTTTACTCCACTAACCTAGAAAAGGCTCAGACTAAGAGTTGAACAAGTTATCTTTTCCAACCACCTTTGTTTTTACAGGTAGTCATCTAAAGGAGAAAAGAAACTAGATGTGTTTATTATGGGACTAAGATTTACATGACTTTCCTTGTTGAGAAATTAAGGGTGAAGGTCAACAAAAACACTAAATAAATACTTACTACTTCAGGTAAGAACGTCCCAATTTTGATTTAAAATCTCTGAAGTAATTTAAAATATCACTGTTTAAAAAGCAGTAAACAGATCATTGGCATGCAGGCGTTTGGCACTGCAGTAGAATTACCTCTTGGGATGCTAAAGTCCTCACCTTGCATGCACTGGGATCCTCTATGGGCACTGGTTCAAATCCCAGCTGCTTCACTTCCCATCCAACTACACACACAGAGAGAGAGAGAAAGAGAAAGAGAAAGAGAAAGAGAGAGAGAGAGAGAGAGAGATCCGGGGCGTGCAAGGCGAGGACCTTAACCACTTGCGCCACCGCGCGGGGCCCCATTTTAGTTTTTGAAAGGCAAGATTGGGCCCTGCACCATGGCCTACCAGCTGAAGTCCTCATTTTTAACACGCCAGGATCCTATATGGGCACCGGTTCTAATCCCGGCAGTTCGGCCATCCAGCTCCCTGTTTGTGGTCTGGGAAAGCAGTTGAGAACAGCCCAAAGCCATGGAACCCTGCACCCGTGTGGGAGACCAGGAAGAAGCTCCAAGCTCCTGGCTTCAGATTGGCTTCAGATCTGTCCACTGCGGTCACTTGGGGGGTAAATAACTGGACAGAAGATCTTCCTTCCTCTGTCTTTCTCTCTCTCTCTCTCTCTCTATATATATATATATAATATATATATGACTTGCCAGTAAAAAATAAACAAATCTTTTAAAAACAAGTGGTATTTAAATATATATACATTTGTAATACACACATACACACACACACACACATCTAGGAGATATCAAAAGTGCCACTGCTTATTTCCACCAAGGACAATTAGGGACTAGGAATCAGGTTTGAGGGAGATTTATCCAGCTTTGAATTGCTTCAATTTTGTGTGTTCCTACTCAAAAATACACATGAAAAAAAGTTAAAATTTACATTAGGCACAAGAGGATTTTTAAAATGAGCCAGAAATGATATCTCAACGGGGACCCTAAAAATGACTGAGAATGCCAGCCTCCAGCAAGTCCCTTCCTTGCCTATAAAAGGTGCTCAAGCGTCTGCCGACTTCAACTACTAGGGGCAACAGTCCCATAAGCAGCCATCCACGTCTCCCCCACGTGGGCAGCAGGGCCCAAGCACTCAGGCCACCTTGCACTGCCTTTCCCAGCTGCACTAGCAGGGAGCTGGGCAGGAAGTGGAGGAGCCAGGACTTGAACTGGTGCTCATAAGAGATACTGGCATTGCAGGTGTGGGCACAGTCCTCATCTTAACTGCATTAGCTGACACAACTGATCACTCTCTTTTTCTAAAGAGCTACTTATTTTAATTTGAAAGGTAGATTTACATGGAAAAGGAGACATAGAGAGAAGGTCTTCCAGCTGCTGGTTCACTCTCAAAATGGCCACAACAGCCAGGGCTGAGCTGATCCAAAGCTGGGAGCCAGGAGATTCTTCATCTCTCACATGAGTGCAGGGGCTCAATGCCTTGGGCCATCCTTCACTGCTTTCCCAGGCCACAGGTACGGAGCTCGACTGTGGAGTAGCTGAGACATGAACCAGTACCCACATGGGACACCAATGCCATAGGGTGGAGGATTAGCCTGCTGAGTTACAGGACCAGTCCCATTCCATATTCATTTAAACACTTCCCTCATTTGGCTTCAGTATGCTTCCTAATCTGGATTCCCTCTTACCTTGCTGGCTGCTGCTATCAAATCTCCTTCAAACTCCTCCTTGTCTCCCTGACCTCTGAACTCTGGTGGTAAGTTCTTAAACCTCTTCTTACTTCCATTTCTATTCATTTCCATACTGATCTCATTAGTTTCCTGGTTACCTCTGCAAGATTTTTATTTCCTCAACTCCATGTTCATAAACCCAACCACCAAGCCAACAGCTATTAGTCTAACAGGCATTTCCACATACACCCATGACTGAGTTTCTATTCTTCCCCTCCAAACTTGCTCCAGTAAGTAGCAACTGAATCCTTCCTGGAACTCAGCCCAAAACCCTGCTGTTGATCTTAACCCCTCCTTTACTTCCACAGCATATATCAGCAACACCTCTTGATCCTACTTGAAGAGTATCTCCATAATCATGGCCATGCGTCACTAGGTCACTGCTCCCTTCCAGCACAGCCATCTTCTCTCACTTTCACTACAGTAGTAGCCGCCTTCTCAATATTCCTGCTTTTGATCTTACTCAGTCCACTGCCATTACCAACACAGCAACTGAAGGAGTGCTGTGAAAATATAAATCCAATCATACCATCTCACTGCCTAGAACCTTCCAAACGTTTCCCATTTCTCATGTGATTCTCTACAACCCTTAAAGCTATAGAAACCAACAAAACGCCCATTTTACATGTGAAAAAAATATGTATTTGAATTCTAAAACCATGGTAGTATAGTATCAAAACTCAGACCGGAAAAATGGGAATTGTGGCACAGTGCATAAAGCTTCTGCTTGGGACAATCCCATCCCTTATGAGAGAGTATGGTCAGCGCCCTGGCTCCTCCACTTCCAATCCAGCAGCCTGCTAATGCACCTGTGAGGTAGCAAATGATGATCCAAATAATTAGATTCCTGCTGCTCACACAGGACTCCTGGTTCTGCACTCTGCTTAGTACAGCCATGACTATTGAAAGCATCTGAAGAGTGAATCAGCAAAGAGAAGATCTTCCTGTCCATGTCACCCTGCCTTTGTAATAAATATGTACATCTTGGAAGGAAGGAAAGCAAGGAAGAAAAAAAAAAAAACCAACTGGGACTGAAGCCTCTGAATTTTTAGTTCAAAATCTGCTCTCACACCTTCTAAACCAGACATTACATACACCAAGAGAGCTGCCGCTGGGGTCAGCGTTGCAGCATGGGACTTCACTAACATCCACTTCTGGTCCATCGCCCTGTTAACGTGCTTGGAAAAGCTCAGAGAATGGTCCAAGTGCTGGGTTCCTGTATCCACACGGGAGACCTGGAAGCAGCTTCGGTCCAGCTTAGCCTTGGCCATTGAGGAGTGAACCAGCTAATCAAGATCACTCTATCCAGACTTTCTGAAACTGTATCTTTCAAATGAATTAAATATTTTAAAAAGTTCTTATTGAACTAGTTATGGTTGCTAGGGAAAAAAGCAAACAGGATAAAGAGATATGGAATATGGAATTTTTGAATGAATGAGAACTGAGTTCTAGAAAAGAAAGTGCCACAGTTGTTTCATTTTTTTATACTGCTGTGCACCCAAATGAGAAAATTTCATAGGAGAAAAAAAGACATACCTCCACAAAATCCAGCAACAGCTTTCCTTTCTTTGCATAGATGAGGATGAACAGTTGTAATCCAAAATGTTTTCCAAAAGTTCTTTTTTAATAAAAACGTAGAAATAGAAGATTCATATGAAAAGAGATCTAACTCAGGAGGACAGACACTGCGCCTTCTTGGGACCAAGAGCAGCTGTTCACCGGGTGTCAGCATCTGAGGGAAGGACCGACTGGGACCGTGTCTTCTCCAGAGCTAGGTGATACCTGCAACAGAAAAGGAGAAAGAAACGGTACTGAGTGCAAACGACCTCTCACTAAGGTCACACAGTTACAGATCCAGCGGCACTGCGGTTACCAATGACAGCAACAATCAAAGGCATCCTTCAGTAGGTAATCCTGCTCTCTGATCAGTAAAAAGCAGCATACTAAAGAAAACATCAAAATTCAAATGTTGGACATAGAGATGACAGTCATGTCACACAATCACATACAGATAAATAATATCAGTTTGTACTCTGCCAAACAGAGCAAGCACTCAGCACTTTACAAAACACTATATAAAATGTGTGTGTAGACATTAATATATAACGCTATATACAATATGTTAGTAGTAATACAAATTATAATAATATACATATATCTACTAGTAGAACAGCTCATGCAGATAACAACACCAGCAGGAAATTAAATCAACAAATACATAGGTAGGTCTAGCAGAGAAATGAAAAGTTAATGTAACTGAAGGCTAATATAAAAGTTAACCTGATATACAAGGTGTTTTCATGTGCCCTTCTTAGAAATCCTAGAGAATGGGAAATGTGTTGCACTATTAGCAACAAACTGAAGCAATATTTATTGCATTTATAACAAACTTCAATTATAAAATAAATATAGCAGACTAAACTTAAAAACCCTGCATGAGATTAACAGCAGAGAAAACACAGAAACCTGAGTGACTGAAAATGTACAATAGAAAACTACTCAAACTCAAACTTGGAATACAAGACTTGGAAAAACAGCAGTGCGTCAGCGAACCACAGGACAACCTTAAGGAGCATGACGCACATATAATCAGAGACACCTGGAGAACAACCAAAGATCTAAATCAGACAAAAACTACAAAACCCAGATTCAAAAAGCTCAACAAGCAGGAATTAAAAAAAAAAAAAGCAAACCAAAACTCCACAAAGTCACTTCAAAACCAAAGTGCTTAAAGCCTGAAGCCAGATAACGAGCCGGCACTGCGGCACAGCAGCTAAGCCACCTCCCGCGATGCCAGCAGCGATGCCAGCATCCCCTCCGAGCACTGCCTGGAACTCCAGCCGTTCTACTTCCAATCTAGGGCCTGGTAATGCATCTGGGAAAGAAGTGAAAGATGAAGTGCTTGGGTCCTTACCACCCACACAGGGCAATTACACCTTTTAAATAAAGAAATAATTGTCAAAACACGCATGTATGTACACAAACACATACAGAGGCATGATCTTAAAAGGAGTCAGATAAATACACAATGGGATATAATATTTGCACTTTATATTCATGTATCTGATAATGGATTAACACTGAGCATAGAGAACTCTTAAAAATCCACAACAACCAAAAAGCAAATAATTGGGCTTAAAAATGCACTGAAAGGACATGAAGAGACAATTCTCCCAAGAAGATATACGAGTGGTCATCAAGCTCACGAAAAGATCTTCAGCATCACCAATCCTTAGGGAATAAGCAATCAAACTCACAGTGAAGGACTGGCATCTGAAGCAGCCCTTTGGGATGCCTGCCTCCCCTCTCACAGTGGAAGGTCTGGGCTCCAACACCAGTTTGCTTACATCCCTGCTTATGCACACCCTGCAAGTGAGCAGGGGACTGTTCAAGCACTTGGGTTCCTACTAGTCACATGGGAGAACCAGACTGAGTTCCCAGTCCCTAGCTTGATCCTGGCCCCAGCTGTTGCAGGTATTCAAAGCGATCCCACACAGATTTTTTTTTTATTTCTTAAGATTTATTTTGGGCCCAATGTGGTAGCCTAGGACCTAAATTTCTAGCCTTGCATGCGCCGGGATCCCATATAAGCACCGGTTCTAATCCCAGTGGTTCGGACATCCAGCTCCCTGCTCGTGACCTGGGAAAGCAGTCAAGGATGGCCCCAAGCCTTGGGACCCTGCACCCCACCTGGGAGACCTGGAAGAGGCTGCAGGCTCCTGGTTTCAAATCAACACAGCTCTGGCAGTTGCCACCGCTTGAGGAGTAAACCATCGGATAGAAGATCTCCCTCTCTGTCTCTCCTCCTCTCCGTATATCTAACTTTGCAATAAAAATAAATCTTTTTTAAAATAAACTTTTTGAAAATTTAATTTACTTGAAAGGCTTATTTACAGAGACAAGGAAAGAGAGAAATCTATCTTCCATCAACTAGTTTATTCCCCAAATGAACACAACAGCCAGAGCTGTACCAATCTGAAGCCAGGAGCTTCTTCTGGGTCTCCCACGTGGGGGCAGGGTCCCAAGGCTTTGGATCAGCCCCCGCTGTTTTCCCAGGCCACAAGCAGGGAGCTAGATTGGGAGTGGAGTATTGGCACCCATACAGGATGCTGGCACTTAAAGGTGGACGATTAACCCGTTGAGCCATGGCACCAGCCCCACAGATACATTTCTTGTCTGCTTTTCTAACAACTTTAAAACAAGCAAACCCTGGCACCCAATAATCATCTCTGCTGTGATTTTTGACAAGACTTGTCTCTCAAACTCAAGCAGATGTTTAAACGCAAAATGGTGCTCAGAGAGTGAAAACTTGACTCAATTACTGTGTTTAGCAGAAGACTGTGGTGGGAAGTTCTTAAGTCCCAGGGAATAGCTCCTTGGAGTTAACTCACACTGGAGGACTGGTTACAAAAACCTGAGCAGGGCATAGTTACTCTTCACTTCCTGGCTCACCATGTGAGCCCAATGCTGAACCCCAGAACATGAGCCAAACTAAACTTCTTCCTTCAGAGCAGCTTCTCTCATGTATCCACTGCGCCAGGCCCAGACGCCAGTTCTGATCCCAGAAGCCCCACTTCCCATCCAGCTGCTTATGGCCTGGGAAAGCAGTTAAGGACGGCCCAAAGCCTTGGGACCTGCACCTACATGGAAGACCTGGAAGAAACTCTTGGCTGGCTTCAGATCAACTCAGTTCTGGTTGTGGCCACTTGGGCAGTAAACCAGTGAATGGAAGATCTTCCTGTATCTCCTTTTCTCTGTACATCTGCCTGTCCAATAAACATGAATAAACCTTCAAAAAGAAAAAAAAAAGAAAACCTGGGGCTTGCATTGTAGCACAATGTATGAGGCCACTGTCTGCAGTGCTCACATCACACTTGTACATCAGTTCAAGTCCCAGCTACTCGACTTCCAATCCAGCTCGCTGCTTATGTGCTTGGAAAACAGCAGAAACCAGCCCGAGCACCCGAGTCCCTGCACCTACATGGGACGACACCCAAGTGAAGTTCCTAGTTCCCAGCTGCAGCCTGGCTCAGCCCTGGCGATTGAGGCCATTTGGGGGATGAATCAGAGGATAGAAAGCAGTTCTCTTTCTCTAACTTTGCTCTCAGGCAATCTTTCCTAAAATATATATATATAAAGAATTCTTTTAAAAAGACTTTTTAAATTTACTTACTTGAAAGACAGTTATGGAAGTTGGTTGGGGGAGAAACAGAGATCTACTAGATCATTTTCCAAACAGTTTCAACAGATATGGCTGGGCCAGTCTGGAGCCAGGAGCTTCTTTTGAGTAAACTGTGTAGGTTCAGGGGAGCAAATATTTGGGCCGTTCTCTACTACTTTCCTAGGTACAGTAGCAGCAAGCTGGACTGGAGCTGGAGCAGCCTGGGCTTGAAATGCTGGCAACAGCCAGGGCAGGGGCAAACTAAAGCCTGGAAACCGGAACTCCACCTGAGTCTCAACAGCTTGAGCCTTGATCAGCACAAGCTTTCCGGAAGTGAATGGAGGGGTCATAAAAAGCAGCTTAACGCAAGGCACTACACCTGACCCAGGAAGAAGATTCTGATACATGCTGCAGCGTAGTGAACCCAAGGACCGCATGTGAATGAACACAGCCATTCACTCACACTCACGCACCCAAAAACTGTAGGAACCCACTTACACAGAGCACAAAGAGTAGTCAAATTTACAAAAAATAGAATGGCAACTGCCAGGGCTCAGGAAGAAAGAATATTTAGTGGCTTATGAGTAAAGCTTCAGTCTGTCAACATTTTGGAAATGGATGCACTTCATGTCAACATTAATGTACAACTGAAATGATTAGGATCATAATTTTAGGCCCAGTGCGGTGGCCTAATGGCTAAAGTCCTCACTTTAAACATGCCGAGATCCCATATGGACACCGGTTCTAATCCCGGCAGCTCCACTTCCCATCCAGCTCCCTGCTTGTGGTCTGGGAAAGCAGTTGAGGACGGCCCAAAGCTTTGGGACCCTGTACCCATGTGGGAGACCTGCAGGAGGTTCCTGGCTCCTGGCTTTAGATTGGCGCAGCTCCGGCCATTGCAGTCATCTGAGGAGTGAATCATTGGATGGAAGATTTTCTCTGTTTCTCCTCCTCTCTGTATATCTGACTGTGCAATCAAAATAAATCTTTAAAAAAATCATAATTTTATATTTATGTATTTTTACCACAACAAAAATTTAAAAAAAAAAGAAAGAAAATCAACCATAGGAAAGCAATCACACATAATGTGATTAAAGAAATAAAGATAAACCCCAAGACAGCAGACTATTTGTTGGAAATAAACTAGGCAAGACAGTAATGCAACATCTTCTAAGGTACCAAAAAAAGAAAACTGTCAACCTAGAACACTACACTCAGTGAAAACAGGCTCTAAAAATGAAGGCTGCAGTGGGTGTTGTTTGGCACAGAAGTTAAGGCACCACCCAGGATGTCTGCATCCCATATAAGAGGGCCTGGATTTGAACCCCAGGGCCACTCTGAATTCAGCTTCCCAGGCAGGAGGAAGCAGGTGACGGCTCAAGTTCATGTGGAGAGCCAGCTCGCGTTCCCAGCTCTGGGCTCCGAACAGTCTCAGCTGAGCTGTTCTGGCCATTTGGAGACTTCACTGGTAAGTGCAGAATAAAACCCGTCTCTTCTTTCTGCCTTCCAAGCAAAACGGCACACTTAGAATGAAAAGGGGTGGACACTGTGGCCTAGTAGGCTAACCTACTGCTCAGGATGCCTGGGCTGTTCACGTTCCTGGGAAAAAGGCTACAGCAAAGCTACTTGGGCTCCTGCCACCCTCAAGGGAGACCTGGATGTAGTTCCTGGCTCCTGGCTTCAACCTGGCCCAGCTCCAGCCATTTCAAGCATTTAGGGAGCAAAACAGCAGATGGATAATTCCCTCTTCTTCTCTCTCCTCTCTCTCACTCTACCTTTTAAAATACTTAAACATCTCTTTTTTAAAATATCAATGTCATCTATAGATTAAAAATGATGAAGGCAAATTAAGGACTTCTTCAGACAAATAAAAACCAGAAAACATTTATCATGAGCAAGCCTGTCCTATAAGAAAACGAAGGAATATGATACCACATAAAAACTTAGAATCCATCATAAAAATATATATATACTGGAAATACTAAGGTTAAATAAAACATACATGCTTTAGTAGTATTTTTCTCACAATGAGAAAGCAGGTTCATTTATATTGAAACAGAAAGAGCATTAATAAGAGTTTTCATAAAATGCATATCCTGGGACTGGCACTGTTGTGCAGCAGGTAAAGCCCCAGCCTGCAGCACTGGCATCCCATATCGACACGGATTCACGTCCCATCTGTCCACTCCTGATCCAGTTCCCTGCTAAGGTTCGGCAGAAGCAGCAGAAGATGACACAAATGCTTGAGTCTTTGCGCCCACGATGCAAGCTCCCAGTTCCAGACAGGCTCGACTCTGGCCACTGGGACCATGTGAGGAGCAAAGCACAGGAAGGCTTGCTCGCTCGCTTGCTCTGATCTCTCTCCCCGATTCCTCAGTCTCGAAAACTCTGCCTTCCTAATAAATAAAGCTTTAAGTAAATATATATCCTTCAACAAACCAAAACTCAAAGGATATTAATACCTAGATTAATTTGTATATTTCCCTATAAATTAAATATACCATTATTTAGAGGTTTATTTATTTTTATTGGAAAGGCAGATCAAATTTATAGAAATGAGATACAGAGAGAACTATCTTCCATCGCCGGTTTACTTCCCAAGTGGCTGCAACAGCCGGAGCTGAGCTGATCCGAAGCCAGGAACCAGAAGGTTCTTCCAGATCTCCCACACAGGTGCAGGGTCCCAAGGCTTTGGGCCGTCCTTTACTGCTTTCTTAGGCCACAAGTGGGGAGCTGGATGGGAAGTGGAGCAGCTGGAACATGAACCATCAGCCTTATGGGATCTTGGCACACACAAGGCCAAGATATAGCCATTGAGCCACTGCACTGGGCCCTACTTTTGTTTCTTTAAAAAGAGGCAGGGATGGGCCAGGCACGGTAGCCTAGTGGCTGAAGTTCTTGTCTTGCATGTACTGGGATTTCATGTGGGCGCTAGCTCATATCCTGGCATCCCACTTCCCATCCAGCTCCCTGCTTGTGGCCTGGGAAAGCAGTCGAGGACAACCCAAAGCTTTGGAACCCAGTATGCGCATTGGAGATCTGGAAGAATTTACTGGCTACAGATCAACTTAGCTCTGGCCATTGCAGCCGTTTGAGGAGTGAATCAGTGGGAAGATCTTTCTCTCTGGATCTCTCTCTTTCTATATATCTGCCTTCCCAATAATTATAAATAAATAAATCCTTTTTAAAAATGAATGAATGAAATAAAGCAGGGAGAAAGCCAGAGCTGTGGCATAGCACTTCTTGCCTCTAATTGCAATGTCGGCATCCCATAAGGGTGCCAATTCAAGTCCTGGGTGCTCTACTTCTGATTCAGCTTCCTGCTCATGCATACGAAAAGCAATGGAAGAGGGCCTGGCGGCATGGCCTAATGGCTAAAGTCCTCACTTTAAACGCGCCCGGGATCCCATATGGGTGATGGTTCTAATCCCAGCAGCTCCTCTTCCATCCAGCTCCCTGCCTGTGGCCTGGGAAAGCAGTCGAGGATGGCCCAAAGCTTTGGGACCCTGCACCCATGTGGGATACCTGGAAGAAGTTCCTGGTTCCTGGCTTCGGATCAACATAGCATCGGCCGTTGCGCTCACTTGGGGAGTGAATCATCGGACGGAAGATCTTCCTCTCTGTTTCTCTTCCTCTCTGTATATCTGACTTTCCAATAAATAAATAAATCTTAAAAAAAAAAAAAAAAAGAAAGAAAAGCAATGGAAGACCATCCTAGAGACTGGGATGCTGCCACCCACGTAGGAGCTGGGATGGAGCTTCTGATTCTCAGCTTTAGCCTGGATTTTTAAAGTCTTACACACACACACACACACACACACACACACACACACTCCTCCAGGATACAAGTCATTTGATAAAGTGTGTTTTGAAGAAATATTAAAATTAAGATCTTAGAAAAAATAAAAAGAAAATTTAAAAATCAATTTTAATAAACAAGTAAAAATTAAAATCTTCTTGGAGCCAGCACAGTAACATAGTGGCTGAAGTCCTTGCTGCATATGCCAGAATCCTTTCTGAGCTCCAGTTTGTACCATGGCTGCTCCGCTTCCCATCCAGCTCCCTGCTTGTGGCCTGGGAAAGCAGTCGAGGATGGCCCGAAGCCTTGGGACCCTGCACCATGTGGGCAACCCAGAAGCTCCTGGCTCAGTTTCAGCCACTGCAGCCACTTAGGGTATGAGCCAGCAGACGGAAGATCTTTCTGTCTCTCCTCTCTGTAAAGCTGACACTCCAATAAAAATAAATCTTTAAAAAAAATTAAAAGCTTCTTGATTTTAGGCCAAAGTTATATTACAAAATGGTGTTTCAAAAAAAAAAACTGAAAAACTGTCCTGCAGAGAAATTCTTTGTGCTATGATGATGACCAATGCATGAATTATCTATTTTGCGATATCTGCAAGGAACCCCAAATCACTTGAAATGAAGCAACAAAGTAAAGAAGGCTCCTTGCTTTCAAAAAGTCTGAAAAACATCGGATTTCGACAAATTGTTCAGGCTACCTAAAGTGGAACAAGAAGAAAACTTTTGCCAAATCTCCCTTAGGAAAATGAGCTTGTTGAAGCCAAGACATTGAAGCAATAACCGCTAAGTGAAGCTTGAGGGCCAGATGTTCAGACGGGAAAGGAAAGCAACAGTTGACACTACTCTATTAGAGTTCAAACCTCGGGGGGAATGTGGTTAGTAAGAATAAAATCTCTGTAACACAATATCACTAATGCCAAATAGATTACAGAATGGGATCCCTCTAAATAGATGGCATTAAACAATGCATAGACTCAGGTTCCTGGAAACCACCCGCAGGTCCTACAACCCAATCCACAGTAAAGACCATGTCCTCCTCAGACAGCTGAATGGCATGCAGCATAACTCACGATGTTCCTCACAGAATTCTAGAGGAGGTCTGCTGTTAACCCATCTGGGTCAAAATTCCTTACACTGCAAACACAAGAAAATTATGTGATCTCAATATTCAAGAATGAATATCACGTGCCCGGCACAGTAAACTAGAGGCTAAAGTCCTTCCATTGCATGCACCGAGATCCCATATGGACACTAACCCATATGGGTTCTAATCCCGACTACCCCGCTTCCCATCCAGCTCCCTGCTTGTGGCCTGGGAAAGCAGTCGAGGACGGCCCAAAGCCTTGGGATCCTGCATCTGTGTGGGCAACCCAGAAGCAGCTCCGGGTTCCACAACTTCGGAGTGGGTGGCTCAG
Organism: Ochotona curzoniae; assembly: GCF_017591425.1. NCBI lineage: Eukaryota > Metazoa > Chordata > Mammalia > Lagomorpha > Ochotonidae > Ochotona > Ochotona curzoniae. The sequence continues at coordinate 6,523,076 of NW_024466607.1, forward strand.
CTCCAGATGTTGCAGTCACTTGGGGAGTGAATCATCGGATGGAAGATCTCCCTCTGTCTCTCGTCCTCTCTGTAATAAACTCTCTAAAAATAAAACTTTAAAAAATAATGAATATCAGACAGAGAAAGTAGCATTCCTTCAGAACTTCACCCCAAGACAAGCCATTCAATCAGTAAATTTTCACATTGACAATTTCTCAAAAGAAATAGTTTTTTTTTAAGTTATTTATTTCAAAGGCAGATTTACACAGAGTGACGGACAGAAATCTTCCATCCACTGGTTTACTTCCCAACTGGCCAATCCGGCAGGTGTGGGGAAGGCTAAACCAGGAGTTTCATCTAGGTCTCCCACATAGGTGCAGGTTCCCAAGCACTTGGCCATCTTACACTACCTTCCTAGACCCATTAGCAGGACACTGGATTGCTAGTGGAACACCTGGGACTCATATAGGTGTACATAGGGATGTCAAAATTGCAGGTAGCTTAACCTGGTATGCCACAAAGCCAGAACCAGAAATAGTCTCTATACCCAACAGAACCAAACAAAACCTACAAAGTAATATTATTCATAACAGTCAAAAAGTCCACTACAACCACAACAACAGCTAAAACAACCAAATATCCACTAGCTGAAGGATTCTTTAAATGTGGTATTATCTGTACAATGGAATACCATTCAACTGTAAGAATGTCATGAAGGCACATTGCATTGGCTCAGCGGTTAATTCCTTGCCTTGCACAAGCTGGGATCCCATATGGGCACTGGTTCGTGTCCTGGCTGCTTCACTTTCCTTCCAGCTGCCTGCTTGTGGATGGTACAAAGCCTTTGAACCCTACACCTGTGTGGGAGACCCGGAAGAAGCTCCTGGCTTCTGATTGGCTTAGTTTTGGCCATTATGGCCCCTTGAGGAGTGACTCAGTGGACGGAAGATCTTTCTGTTCTCTCTCCTTCTTTCTGTGTATCTGCCTTTTACAATAAAAATCAACAAAATCTTTTTTTTTTTAGATTTATTTTATTTTTATTGGAAAGGCGGATATACAGAGAGGAGGAGAGACAGAGAGGAAGGTCTTCCGTCCGATGATTCACTCCCCAAGTGATCGCAACGGCCGATACTATGCCGATCCGAAGCCAGAAACCAGGAGCCTCTTCTGGGTCTCCCACGCGGGTGCAGGGTCCCAAAGCTTTGGGCCGTCCTCGACTGCTTTCCCAGGCCACAGGCAGGGAGCTGGATGGAAAGCGCGGCTGCCGGGATTACAACCAGTGCCCATATGGGATCCCGGGCGTGCAAGGTGAGGACCTTAACCACTGCACCATTGCGCCGGGCCCAAAATCAACAAAATCTTTTTAAAAAAGTATCATGAAATACTGAAGCCATGGTACAACATGTAAAAATAAAACTGTTAAGTTAGAGAAATCAGAGGCAAAAAGTCCATATATTATATGATCCTATTTATACGAAACATCCCAAATAGGCAGTGTGGTGGCTCCTGGGGGTAGGAGTAGGAACTGCAGAATAATAAAAATATTCTCCACTGACAGCAGTGATGGTTGTACAATATTACGAATGTACTTAAAAGCCACTGAACATTCAAATTTCAGATACATTTTACAAGAATTACACCTCAAATTAAAAACAGATCATTGTTTTCAAATGTTATTTAAACCCCATTATGTAATGGGGTTTCTCATTATGTAATAAACTGCTCCTAAAAAGTCATTCAGGGGCCAGCACTGTGATATGGCCAGTTACAGCACACACTACCTCATGCGGGCCTGGCTGGAATCTGGGCGCTCTGGTTACAACCTAGATCCCTGCTAATGCACCTGGAAGAGACAAGGAAAGCCCACCCACAAGTCTGCGCTCTGCCTCCCACATGGGAGATGTGCTGGTGTTCCAACACTGTGGGCATCTGAGGAGGAAACCAACAGGCAGCAGATTTCTCTCTCAATCTCTCTCCCTCTCCTCTCACTTGGCCTTTCAAATAAATAAATCTAAAAAAAAAAAAAAAAAGCATCATCAAATATACTTTTAAAATGTACTGACATTCTGGGCCCAGCGCGGTGGCCTAGCAGCTAAAGTCCTCACCTTGAACACACCAGGATCCCATATGGGCGCCAGTTCATGTCCTAGCTGCTCCACTTCCCTTTCAGCTCCCTGCTTGTAGCCTGGCAAAGCAGTCCAGGACGGCCCAAAGCTTTGGGACCCTGCACCTGCGTGGGATACCCGGAGGAGGCTCCTGGCTTCGGATCGGCATAGTATCGGCCGTTGCGCTCACTTGGGGAGTGAATCATCGGACAGAAGATCTTCCTCTCTCTCTCCTCCTCCCTGTATATCTGACTTTCCAATGAAAATAAATCTTTAAACACACACACACACACATATATACACATACATACACATACATACACATACATACATTCTGGAAAAGGCAAAACCATAGGGACAGTAAACAGCAATTGCCATAGCCAGAATGAGGAAACAAACAGGTAACACATTTTTAGAGCTGTATTCAGTATACAGAAAGTCCATGAAAACCTACAAAGCTTTAAGTCACAAAGAATAATCATCAATGTTTGCAAATTCTTAAGCAATCAGGAAGGGTTCTTAGCACAGATGCAGACATGACAAAACAATCTCACAATGATATTAACCTCAAGAAGAAGGAAATGAGTAGAATGTACAAGACTAAAGGAGTCGGCCATAAGCTCTACAGTGCAGTTGACACAGCGTCCTGCCGGCGTACAGATGAAAACTCTGAAGCTGTTTGTATACAAACGGTGGAATTAAAACAATTAAGTAAATAGATGGTGGAAGCCAGGTTTCTCCTTGCCAAAGCAGATTACAAACAGATACGGGAAAGCAGGTGAAGAATTTGAATTGTAAGGATCTTTAACTCATGTTTAGCTTAATACAGATGCAGTCACATATGTTGAAACACACAGGTTAATATGCACACATACTTCTCCTTACTGTTTCCCTTAGGGATTCTAGAAGCAGGCCAGGAACACAAGTACACTCAGCACCCAGATCTTGGTGTCTAATACATTCATGAAATAAAAGGAACCAAGGCTCCTTGATTAATTCCAGGACTGCAGCAGAAACGTCAACCGGAGGGCGATACAACAGCAGTGTCCAATACTTCAAGGGTCATGTGGCAAAACTAAGAATTACATCATAGACACGTTTAACCTCCAGGCTGACCTCTGGTAAGATACAACCAAGACTCATGGACAAAGAGAGTGACAGCTGTTCAGCACGGCCACGACAGGAAATGCCACAACGGAAAGACAGGAAACAGGTGGCCAAATTCTTCTTTACAACTTTTCAAAGACGCCCGTGTATGTGAAGCAACGAAGCAAGACTACATTCCAATTCTGTACACACTGACTCAACACCTTATGCGGCAGGTCCCTCCATTAGCAGTGTATCTGGTTCCACATTCCTAACACAGCCATAAGCATTTGCTAATGCAAGAAAGGCCTAACATAAATAGGGGAATTAAATAAACCCTGCACAAAAGCAGGAGTATCAAAAATCTCTGCCACCCCCACTCTCGGACCGGAAACTGATAGTTATTCCTAACAGCACAGGAAGGCCCCGATCCACACACACATCTGCCTTCCTACTCCCACCTTCGGTCAACCCTGTGGACACGTCCTTCAAAGTGCCCGAGCCCTGCACACGTTCACAGACATAAAAGCATGAAAGTATGACTCTACTTTGAGTAATTTAAGTAATTTTTTGCTGCAGACATGTATCTGAAGATGTTTAAAGGCTGAAAAAAAGGTTATGACAATATTTTAGAAGAGTAGTTGGATGAGAAGATTCTACAATGGTTACCAACTGCAAGAGGGGGCCCGTTGTGGTAGCCTTGCAGCTAAAGTCCTCACCTTGCACAATCTGAAATCTGATATGGGAGCTGGTTCTAATCCCAGCAGCCCCACTTCCCGTCCAGGTCCAGCTCCCTCCTTGTGGCCTGGGAAAGTCGTCGTAGAGGACAGCCCAAAACCTTGGGACCCTGCACCCGCGTGGGAGACCTAGAAGCAGCGCCCAGCTCGGCTCCAGCCATTGCAATCACTTGGGAAGTGAATTGGTGGACGAAAGATCTTCCTCTCTGTCTTTCCTCCTCTCTGACTTTCCAATAAAAATAAAAATAAAAATAAAAAAGAACTGCAGGAGGACAATGTGGTGGACAGCAACAAAATGAACGAAGACACAAAGGCAAGAAAACTGTCAGGTGGCGCTGCACCTGCGGCTTTATCTGACCGAACTCTCCCACGTCTCGGGCGAAAACTCAGATCTCTTCTCCTTCGTGAGGCTTTCCCTACGTGACCCATCACCCACTTGCTCACGCGTCACAGCAGGCGATTTCCTTCAGGACAGCGGTCAGCAAACTTTTCCCATAAAAAAGTGAGATGACAACCCTCCAGCCAGGCTGGCCTACTCCGTGTTGTTGTATGGTCTATCAGTTAAGAGCGGTTCCAACTGTTTTTTAATAGGTGGAGGAGGGGGAATTAAAAATCTTGTGACACATGAAAAATATATAAAATCCTAAGAAATTCAAATTTCAGAATCTGAAGTCTCACTGGCACACACACGCACCAATCTCCACAGCACACACCAATCAGAGGCTGGTATATGGAACAGAGGTGGCACAACCCATGAGGTGCAAAACATTTACTCTCTTGTCCTATACCAAAAAAATGATAACCAATTGCTGGTTTATGTTATCTAAAATGATCTGATCTGTCTACTCCTGGCTAAGTAACAAAAAATACTCCTCATTCGCACACACCAAGAATAAACTTAGTAAGGCCAAAGGCTGTGTGTGCTTTGCTCCTGCACTACAGTCCCATACTGAGAAAAATAAACGGAGAGAAAAAAAAAAGGCCTACAAGCCTGGCGCAATAGCCTAGTGGCTAACTCCTCCTCTTGCACGCTCCAGTATCTCATATGAGTGCCAGCCGGCTGCTCCACTTCCCTTCCAGCTCCCTGCTTGTGGCCTGAGAAAGCAGCAGGGGATGGCCCAAGGCCTCAGGACCCTGTACCCACTTGGGAGGTCTGAAAGAAATTCCTGGCTTCTGAAGGGCTCAGTTTTGGTCGTTGTAGCCACTTGGGGAGTGAATCAGCAAAGCGATCTTTCTCTATCTCCTCTCTGTAGTCCTGCCTTTCCAATGAAATAGATAATTTTTTTAAGATTTATTTATTTTTTTTTATTACAAAGTCAGATATACAGAGAGGAGCAGAGACAGAGAGGAAGATTTTCCATCCGATGATTCACTCCCCTAGTGAGCCCAACAGTCGGTGCTGCACCAATCCGAAGCCGGGAACCAGGAACCTCTTCTGGGTCTCCCACGCGGGTGCAGGGTCCCAAAGCCTTGGGCCGTCCTCAACTGCTTTCCCAGGCCACAAGCAGGGAGCTAGATGGGAAATGGGGCTGCCAGGATTAGAACTGGCACCCATATGGGATCCCGGGGCGTTCAAGGCGAGGACTTTAGCCACTAGGCCATGCCGCCAGGCCCAAAATAGGTAAATCTTTAAAAAAGAAAAAAGTAAAAAAGGCCTAACAGGTACCTGATGAATAAATGAATGAATGATTCTTAAATGCCACTGTAAGGAATTTAGGTCCTCAGCCATTACAGACTCAGTGACAGGCCTAAGACAAGGAGACGATGTCCCCAGAAGGACGTAAGAGCATGGGGAACGTAGTAGGGCCCACAGACTAGTCCAGGACACAGGCACCCTTCCTCACACCGCACACTCCAGGTCTTCCCGCTCCTAAGCCTGTCAACCCTGCCGTCAGATTCTCCCAGAAGCCTCACTTCCTGGACACAGAACGCGCACCTTTGTAAACGCTCATGCTCACAACGCATCCCAGATCACGCACGAATCAATTTAATATTTAAATACTTCCAATGCTGTTAATCAGCAATCTATTCTGTCAGCAGCCGAAAACTCTAGAAATTAAAAGGTTACCGCCCACAGACCAGAAGCAGCTTTTAAATCTTTCTATACTAGCCAGAGAGTGGGTGTGCGACTTCCCAAACAATACAAGCCAACTCAGCTGGTGGAGGACAAGGTATTGTGGAACGAAACCCCACGGGCAGGCGTCAACTGTTACACTAGCGAACTACCACCTACTCACAATTCGATTCTCCATCTTCTAATCTACAAACAAAATAAATCCATCTATACACCCACATTCTGGAACAATTTTATGCCACAAAACACTTCCATCCATTCCTCCAAGCTTTGCAACACTTTCTTTGCACAGGTATTCTGAAAGTCAAGGGTTTCATTTACCCAGCTGTTTCCAAAATTTAAGATGCCAGAGAGGAAGCCCTCACCTGCTTTCTGAATCCTGAGTTTGCTCATCCAGGCCTTCCCCAAAGATGCTTATCCTACAGGTAACTGGTAATCTGGTCACACTCAGAGCAACCATTTTGGATTGGAAAAGGGGGGGGGGGTGTCTCATCTTTCTTTTCAAGTGAGGATGAGAAAGCAGTCTGCGCGGGAGGGGTTCACTGTGTCACCAAAGCGAAGAGGGAGCGAGCAGCCCACACCTCAAGGGGGCTGGCTGCGTCCACGAACTCCCGCAACTGGCTTCACCTGGGAATCCTCACCCGCGGCGTTGTCAGGGGGATGACTCAAACCAAGCGCTGGAAGGGCAAGCTAGAAAGCTCCGCTCGGCTGCAGAAAGCAGGGGGGAGGGGGGCGGCGCTCAGGGCCTGGGCCCTGCTCCCCTTCCTGCGAGGGTGGATGAGGGGGCGCCCCGCGACCCACCACCCATCCTCCCCCACTCCAACACCCTCATTAAACGTGCAAAAACTGGCCGCAGGTGGCAAGGGTATGAGGGTTGCTGGACAACTTCGGGGGACGCCAGGGCCGGGGAGGGGCTCGCTGAAGACCCCAGACCGCCAGGAAAGCGCACGCACCCCCAACAGTCGCTCGGGCCTCGGCCCAACTGCTCGCACGCCCCTCCCTCACCTCGGCCCGGGAAGCCGGAGGGCGTTTAGGGTGGGAAGCGAAGCCCAGGGTCACAGTGACAGCAGGAGGAGCAGGGGGCAAGGACGAGGCCCTGCAGGATGCTGGAGGGAAGGGAAGGAGACATCGGAGCCCTAGGCCCCGGGCTTCAGCCTGCACCGGGGGGCCACCGAGGGGCCCTGGAGGCGCCAGGCCGCCAGCGAGGCCGGGCCGGGGCCAGCACCGGGCCACGCTCCCTTCAACCCCTCTCCCGACTCCCCCTCCGGCCCGCAGAGGGGCCCGGCGTCCGGGGCGGGGGACTCACTCACCGGCGAGGAGGGGAGGAGCAGCCGGCGTCTCCGCCAGCGCCGCGGCTCAAGCTCAAGCTCCGGCTCCTGCCGCTGCGGCGGCCGCCGCGCCGGATCCATCCCCCCCCCAAACCACCACCACCACCACCACCCCCCTCCCGACCCTCCCCCCGCGCCGCCGCCGCCGCCGCCGCTTTAACCCCGGCGCGGGAGCACGAACCGGCGCGAGGGGGCGAGAGCGCGCGCGCCGCCGCCACCGTCGCCGCCGCCGCCGGCCGCTGCCGCCCACAGCCCCCGCCCCCAGCCCAGGGCGCACGCGCGGGGCGCGGGGTGAGCGGGCGAGCGGGCGCGCGCCCGGCGCCGCGGGGACGAGCGTCGGGAGGCGTGGCCTCGGCCGCAGTGCTCCCGCCCACGCGCGGCGGCTCGGGCGCGCAGGTGTCGCTGCTCGGCGAGAAGCTCCCCGGGAGTCGGGGTCTTCGGGAATGGTCGCCGTCTGTGGAGATCGGCGCCGCCGGGCAGCGAGCGGATTCCCGGTCACCGCCGCTCTTCTTCCCGCCTTGGGTTGCCGGGCCTTCGTTTGCAGCTCGCAGGCTGTGGAGGGAAGGGCGGCCCGCCTGTTATTATTTTACATCAGGTGTTTCCACCGAAGGCACCCGAACAGCTGGCCTCGTGAAATTTGAGCCCTGGTGGAGACAGGGAAGACCTGAGTGGGGCAGATCAAACACAGTGAAGCTTGGAAGAAATAAAAGCTCGACTGAGAGCTGCTGCGGAGAACCTTGAGGGGGGTTGTTGTCCCGGGACGTGGGGCTGCGAACTGCAATGTTGAGTCCGTGTGGGAGTGGGGAGGATCTTAACCAGTTCTGGCTTGAAAACCCCTGAATGTGGAGTAGACCCCAGTGTGGGAAGAGGTGGGCGCCCAGCAGGTTAGACTTGGTTCGGGTCCTGAAAATGGGGGCACAGCAAGTTAAGCCACAGCCTGGGCAGCCACCATTCCTAATGGCTGGGGTTCCAGGTCTCGGCCACTCCACTTCCAATCCAGCTCCCTGCTAATACGCCTTAGAAGGTTCGAGAAGACGGCCCAAGGTCTGCCACTCAGGTGGGAGATGTGGAGGAAGTGCCAGGGGCTCCTGCCTTTGGCCTGGCCCAGCCTGCACATTGCAACTATTTTAGATTCAACCTGAGGATGGAAGAGCACTCCATCTTCGTTTCAAATAAATACGTCTTGAAGGAAAGAAAAAAAAAGGGGGGGGGCAGGAATTGGGCATTGACCTCAGTGTGAGGAAGCCGCAGAATTTTGTTTGTTTTTCTTCAGCAAGGTTGAGGCGGAGTAACTTGATGGTGTGTGTCATGAAATTAACAGCATGAAGCTTGGTTGAGGCCAGCGCCTCACAGGAAGGCTAATAGAGTGGTGAAAAGGGACGGACTAAGAGTACAATGGACAGAATTTGGTGCATTGGATGAAGACTAAAGCAGGAGTTGGTGGCCAGGTTGGCTCCCGTTTGAGGAAAATGGGGGAAGCCTTTTGACATTTCATTATTTCAGCCCTGAAGGAAGCCCCTGAAAAAAGTAACTCAAAAGAGATGATGAATAGGCCCCGGTGCAGAAGCCTAGTGGCTAAAGTCCTCACCTTACACATGCTGGGATCCTGTATGGGTGCCAGTTCTAATTCCAGCAGCCCCCACTTCCCATCCAGCTTTCTGCTTGTGGTCTGGAAAAGCAATCAAGGATAGCCCAAAGCCTTAGAACCCTGCACCCATGCGGGAGACCTAGAAGAGGTTCCTGGCTCCTAGCTTCAGATTGGCTCAGCTCCGGCCATTGCAGCCACTTGGGAAGTGAATCAATGGATGGAAGATCTTCCTCTCTGTCTCTCCTCCTCTCTGTATCTGCCTTTCCAATACAAATAAATAAATCTTTTTAAAAAAAATTAAAAGTAAAAACCATTTAAAAAGTCCAAAATAGAAAATGGTAACCTGCACGTGTGTACCCTGACAGGCAGCAAGTACTGGTCCCTGCCACTCCTGGGGGAGGCCCGGGTGCAGTCCCAAACCCCGGTGATAGCCTGGCCCAGCCTCATCTGTAACAGACATTCGGAGTGTGAACCAAACTATTTCTCTTTCTTGCTCTGTTCTCTCGCCCTTTCAAATAAATAAAAATAAGTACAAAACTAAAAATTTTTAAGAAAGTGCAATGGCATACTGCTACATTCTCATTAGAACAGCAGAAATGACAAAGGTTGTGGACCCAGCACACATGCATACAGACCTGCTTATCCAAATCCGGTCTGCAAATGAAGACAGTAACGAAGTCACAGTTGCATACCCGATCTTACATGCAAAAAAAAAAAAAAGTAACATGTTCCCCAAGACAGGGTATAAAGTCCTTGGGTGACATTCCCTCTCTGTTTTTGCTATTCTGTAATTTAATGTGTTAGAAAGTTATTAGGGCTAGCTCTGTGGCTCAGCAAACTAACCCTTCCACCTGCAAACACCACATCCCATCTGGGCACCATTTTGTATCCTGGCTGCTCCATTTACCATCCAGCTCTCTGCTTATGCCTGGGAAAGCAGCAGAGGATGGCCCAAGTTCTTGAGCCCCTACACCCATGTGGGAGACCCACAAGAGTCTCCTGGCTCCTGGCTTCCAATTGGCTCAACTCTGGCCATTGTAGCCATTTGGGAAGTGATCCAGCAGAGAGAAGATCTTTTTCTTTGTGACACTCGCAGGTAGAGTGTTAGCTTGTTGAGCTATCAAACTGACCCCTTTAAGATGTGTTTATTTGAAAGGCAGAGCAACGAAAAGGAAGAGAGAAAGTGAGATCATCCATCCACTTCTTCACTCACTAAATGGCGGCAATAGCCAGGTCTGTGTCAGGTCAAAGCCAGCAGCCTGGACCTTTGTCTCCTACATTGGCAGCTGGGGACCCAAGAACTTGAGCCATGCTGCACTGCCTTCCCAGGCACATTAGCAGGAAGCTGACTCAGAACTGGAGCAGCCAGGACTCAAACTGGTACTCCAGTACTCAAGTGGTCGCTGTCCCACAAGACCCACAAAGCCAGCCCTCATATTAAATTAGTTTAAGTAAGGAAGATTATCCCAGGTAATCGGATTGGGCCTGATTCAGTAGTGGATAGTCCTTCAACCCAGAATTGGAGCTTCCCTGAGGAAGAGATTCAGCCTGCGGATGCCATCTTCCTGCCTGCCCTGTGGATTCCATATCTGCCTAGTCAGCAAACTTGTACTGCTGCTCTTGCAAAAGTGAATTCCTTAAAATAAATGTCTCACTGAGTCTCCTGCTGACTCTGCTTCTCTGAATTCTGACTGATACAGACTTTGGTATCGGAAGTAGTTCTAGACTCTAGGAAGAAATCTAGAAAAAAAAAGGAATCTTAACAAGTTTTCTACATTGATCTGGTTTGTTTTTTTATGTTCTGTAATATGATCAAACGTAAAAGCGCTACTGGACAACACAGCAGTCAGAATCCTATCAAGTCCCAGCTGCTCTGCGTGGAATCCAGCTTCCTGCTAATATGCCTGGGAAGGCAGCAGAGCATAATCTAGGGCTTGAGTTTATGTTCTAACACCAGAGACCCAAATGGAGCTCCTGTCTCCTGCCTTTGGTCTGACCCAACCCTGGCTGTGGCAGCCTTTTGGAGAATGAACCAGCAGATGGAAAATTTTTCTGTCACTATACCTTTCAAATAAATAAATGAAACATAATAAAGATACTGCTGATATCACACCCAGTGGTAAAGTTCACTGCATGATAAAGCATTATATATATAATATATATTATAATTACATAATGTATTATAATATATATATATTCATCAAATACTTGCTAGAAACAACATTCTGAGTGACCTTAAAGTGTTTTAGTCAAACTAAGGTATCCCATGATTAAGTTAACAGACACACAGTAGGTTTTTAAAGAAGTTCGTGGAAAGAGACCCAACGTAGTAGCTTAGTACACCTAGCTTGTCATGGTAGCCTAGCTTGCATGGACCGGGATCCCATACGGGCACTGGTCCTAATCGCAGCCACCTCACTTCCTTTCAAGCTCCCTGCTTATGGCCTGGGGAGATAGTGAAAGACAGCTCAGAGCCTTGGAACCCTATGCCCATGTGGGAGATCCAGAAGAAGCTCCTGGCTCTTGGCTTTAGATCGACTCAGCTCTGACCTTTGAAGCCAACTGGGGAGTGAACCAGTGGATGAAAGATCTTTCTCTCTGTTTCTCCTTCTCTCTGTATATATGCTTTTCCAATAAAAATTAAAAGTTCACGGAAAATATATATTATGAAGAACTGTAGGTTTCAAACAAACCCATATTTCTGGGACCAAAATGCCATTTTTAAATTCCATTTTTTGAAAGGTTTATTTGAAAGGCAGATTTACAGAGAGGAGAGACAAATCTGCCATCGGCTGGTTCACTCCCCAAATAGCCACAGAGGCCAGAGCTGAGTCGATCCAAAGCCAGGAGCTTTTTCAGGCCATTAGCAGGGAGCTGAATGGAAAACGGAGTAGCCGGGACATGAACCAGCACCCATATGGGATGCCAGCACTGCAAGCTAAAAATTAGCCTTTTATACTACCTTAATTCCACTTTTCTGTGAATTTTTTTAAAGTATCCTCCTAGAATTAACCATTCCATGCAATGATGGAAGTCCTTAGAATTCTGTGCACACTGATCCAGTGACAGTCAATGGAAGATTTGTGAGTGTACTTTAAAAAAAGAAATGCATTTGAGAGGCAGAAAAAGAGCATGGTCCCATCATCCAGCTCACTCCCCAAATCGGCGGGAACCGAAAGGAAGCCAGAGCTCAACCCAGGTCTTCCAAGTAGGAGATCACATCTCAGCCCGAGATGCACAACCAGGGACCCGAGTGTGTGAGCCACCGAGGATGCCCCCAGGGTCTGAATCAACAGAAAGCTGGAGGCTGACACCAGAGCCAGGTGTTGAACCCAAGGAGTCCAATATGGGACATAGGTGTCCTACCCAGCATTTTAGTTTCATTTTATTTAATGGAAAAGGCAGACAACCAGAGAGAAGGAGATATAGAAAGAAAGATCTTCCATTCAGTGGTTCAATCCCCAAGTGGCCACAACAGCTAGAACTGAGATAATCTGAGGCCAGGCACTTCTTCCAGGTCTCCTACACAGGTGCAGGGTCCCAAGGCTTTGGGCTGTCTTAGCTTTTCCAGGCCACAAGCTGGGAGCTGAAAGAGAAGTGGAGCAGCCAGGACATGAACTGGTACCCAGCACATGCTAGGCAAGGACTTTAGCCAATAGCTACTGGCCCCTTACCCAGCATATTAACCCTAGGCTAAATGCCTTGTTGCAGATGCTCTACGGGGAGACTCAAGTTTCATATGGTTTGCTGTCGTCTCCTCCCACCCTCCACCCCCACACTCTACTATTTTAGTGTTTCTGGACCAGTCATGGTTCCCTCTGATTGATTACCTCATATGTATGGAAAATACAGCACCTCAGTAGATGATCCTCAAAGGTGTCTATACCATCCTTTTCCTCTTCTTTTAAGCATCCTTTAAACTTGATAGTGAACAAGACTGTCAGAATCTTCTTCAGCAATGGTGAACCTTAAAAATATTTCCCTTGCTGAGTTCAAGTCCTGGCTACACCTGCAGCTCCTCCTTCCAGCTTCCAGTTAGTGCAGACTCTGGAGAGCAGCAATGATGGCTCAAGTGGCTGGCGTCCTGCCACTCACATCCAAGACCTCGAGTGAATTCTCATTCCAAGTCTGGTTATTACAGACATTTAGGGGAATCCTGTTTCTTTCTCACTCAGAAGAAAATGTATAAAGAAATATATACAGGTGGGTGTTGTGGTGCAGGTTAGCCCACTGCACAAGAGGCTCACCTCCCAAATAGGAGGACCTGGTTTGAGTCCTTGGTGAGAGTGCTGATGCCAGGCTGGGCACCACGTCTCGAAGATTAGAAGACTGAAGGGGTGCCTGGAAGATCTCAGCCTCATCGCACATCCGCTTGCTCTAAGGCTTCGATTCAACTTGACCCCCAGGTGCTTCAAATGCCTGTTGCAGTTTGAGAATCTGCAACTTGAAAAAATGGGGTGAACATGAGCTTCCATTATTAAAAATCAACAATCTGCATTGACTAAGGAACATTAGCTATGATAACAACAGTGTTGAATAAATGCAAAACTAAAAAACATAAGTTGTTTACTAAAATGAGACAAAACTCGGGCCCCAGGTCGGTAGCCTAGTGGCTAAAGTCCTTGCCTTGCACTCACCGGGATCCCATATGGATACTGGTTCAAGTCCCAGCAGCCCTGCTTCTCATCTAGCTCCCTAACTGTGGCCCAGGAAGGCAGTCGAGGACGGCCCAAAGCTTTGGGATCCTGTACTCGTGTGGGAGACCCAGAGGAGGCTCCTGGCTCCTGCCTTTGGATTGGCTCAGTTCTGGCTATTGCGGCCACTTGGGGAGTGAATCATTGGATGGAGGATCTTCCTCTCTTTCTCTCCTCCTCTCTGTATATCTGACTTTGCATTTAAAATAAATAAATCTCTAAACAAATTAGACACAACCTTCTGCTGTAGTGTTGTAATATCTTCACAGCAATAATCAACCACGTTTCTGAACACTCGTGTGTGTGTGTTCATTTGTTTTTGCTATTTCTATCACTTAGCTAATATGGGTAAATGTAAAGACCGTAGCTTCACAATATTAAGCATAGTGGAAACTAGCTAGGGTCTAGAATAACCCAAAGAGGCTGTAACATTTTGTAATCATGATCGATGGGAGCCAGGAAGCAGTAAAACCATCACAATTGCATTTCCATGAACGTCAGGCGTTATATAGAAAATGAGCGCGTGCCGGAGCCTGCCTTCCTAGCCATCGCACCAGCTGCTCTTTCTCACCTCAGGTGCTTTCTCTCCAAAAGCCAACCTTTCACCTTTCTCACCTCAGGTGAAACGTTGTTTCCTCAGGGAGACCTTCCTTGACCCCACTGGCTAAGTCAGCTCTTCCCCAACACACTCTTACAACATGCAACTTCCCCTTTCTTAGCTCAGCACACATAACTTCCCCCAAAACATCTTCTGCCTTCTCCTTGGGTCCAGGGCAACCGAAAGAGATAGAGAGGTGGGGTGGGGAGAGGGGAGCGGAGCTTCCATTCCTGGTTTACTCCCCACATGGCCATAACAGCCACATGGCCAAGCCAGAGCCAGGAGTCAGAAATGCTACTGTCTTCATCTCCCGCGTGGGTGGTAGCAGCCCAACTAGTGGGCTAGCCTCTGCTGCCCTTCCAGCTGCAAGCACAGGAAGCTGGAGTAGCTGAGACCCAAAATGGCACCTTGATATGTGGCAGCTTAATGCACTGTGCCACAACGGTCCACCTGTGGTTCTGAACTCACTGACCCTGAGTGTATTGTTAAAGCTTAACAAATACTAACCATTGTAAAATCATAAGTGAATGGTGACCTTCTTATTATTAAGTAAAGTAGTAATAGTGCTTTGTTTTGTTTTTTAATTTGTATCACCCTTTTCTCTTTTTTTAGCTCATTTTACCTCCATTGTCCTGCGTGAAACTCCAAAGACCCAGAGCTACCCAGTTGGCTCCCTTGGGCCTGCAGACTCACATACAGTCGCATGTGCTTTAGGGCCCAGCATGGCCTGTTCCTCTGTGTGTTGACACACGTACGTCCTCATTTCTCTGTGCCCCACGTCCTTCAGTTGCACTCACGTGGTGGGTACACTGAGAGAGAGCTGTCAGTATATACTTGTAGAGGACTCGGGATGACTGGGACCTAACAAATGGTAGCTGTTATGACAGGAGTACCAGACAGATCTAGCAAGTTTTCAGGCCACTGTGAGGAATGCAGTGTCCTGGGATATGCCTTGGGCCTAGGACGGCTGCTAGGGGCTGGGGGTGGGCTCAGGGTCTCTTCTTCCTGGTCCAGCTGCTTCCTGTCGTGCACCCTGGACGGCAGCAGCTTACTCCAGTACCTGGATTCCTGCTGCTCATGGGGGATTGAGTTTCCGACTTGGGTCTGGCCCAGCCCTGGCCACTGCAGGAACTTGTGGAGCCAGTCAGCAGGTGAATGTCTCTGGGTTGTTCCGTCTTTCTCTCTGATTCACAAATAAACAAGGAGACTAGATTCCCCACTATTTTGTTGAGTGCAAGAAGCCAGACACCAAGGGCCATGTATATGTTATTCCATTGGCATGAGGTTCAAGGACAGATGAGGACAGAGTGGAACTGCAAGGTAGGGTGAGCACAGACTGGGAAGGGACGCGTACGGCTGTTCAGGGTTCTGCATTCTGTCCTGCTTGCGGTTTCACGGGTAAGTTTGTACATGCAAGTGTGGTCTTAGGATTTGTGCACTTTGCTGTGTGGTTTTTAGCTCATTTTATAGTTTTTCCAGATCAATTCGTTTGAAAAAGCAGAGTTAGAAATAGGAAGAGACAAGACCTGTTGTGATAGCCTAGTGGCAAAAGTCCTTGCTTTGCATGTGTCGGGATCCCATATGGACGCCAGTTCATATCTCAGCTACTCCTCTTCCCATCCAGCTCCCTGATTGTGGCCTGGGAAAGCAGCCAAGGACGGCCCAAACATTTAGGACCCTGTACTTGCATGGGAGACCTAGAAGAGGCTCCTGGTTCCTGGCTTCAGATCAGCTCAGCTCTGGCCCTTGTGACCACTTGGGGAGTGAATCATCAGGAGGAAGATCTTCCTTTCTGTATATTTGACTTTCCGATAAAAATCTAATAAATGTTTCGAAAAAAAATATGGAACACTTCTTGAATTTGTGTGTCATGCGCAGGGGCCATGTCTGTCTTCTTTGTATCTTTCCAATTTTAGTATACATGCTGCCGAAGTGAGCGCAGTTTTTATTTCTTGTTTTTGTGACCGCTCCTCTTGCTTGATTTTCTTTCTTTAACTAAGAATTAATTTTAAATGGGAGGAAAAGAGACGGCAGAGAGCTACTGACCCCAAAGGTTCTGATGGTCCTGGTGGATTGGGGCTGGAACCAGAAATGAAGGATTTAGTCCCTCCAGGTCTCCCACGTGCACAGCAAGAACCCAAACAGCTGGGATTTAAATCTGGATTCCATCTCCAGCAGCTTCACACTCTTGGGACCTCTCACTAATTATTTTACTTTTCCAGCTGGCAAGTAATTTTCAAGTTCACTGAATATTTTCAAGAAAAGTCAGAGAGCTCCTATTGGGCCATTTCTGACCCAGTGCCACATGTATTCAGTGGTCCGTCGTTCTGTGTTTTTCCAGATCATTTTAGAGTGTGTTGCATGCACCCCTCCCCTTTGCCCTTCCCGGGTCTCATGATGCAACACAGTGTATTTAACAAAGTTAGTCATTTTAACACTGATAACTAAACTTTCTAGCAGATGGCTCATATTCCAGTGCTGCAGCTGGCTGGTCGCTTGCTCGTCTCGGAGTCCCTCAGATCTGGGAAAACTTATAGGAGGAGGCGGTACTTTGGACTATACCTTAAAAGACGAGCAGAGGGGGCCGACACCAAGGCGTAGTGCGTTAGACCTCCACCTGCGATTCTGGCACGCCATATGGGTGCTGGTTCATAACTCAGCTGTTTTATTTCCAATCCAGCTCCCCAGTAATGCACTTAGGAAAGCAACAAAAGACGCCCCAAATGTTTGGATCCCTGCACCCCTGTGCCAGAGTCAAAAGAGGTTCCTGGCTTCAGACCAACCCAGCTCCAGTCATTGCAGCCATCTGGGGAGCAAACGAGTGAATGGAAGTTCTCTCTTTCCCTGCCTCTCTTCCTCTCTACAACTCTACCTTTCAAATAAATAAATAAATATCTTAAAACACACACACACACACACACACACACACACACACACACACACACACACACATTAGTTTTCCAGGTAGCCAAGTAAAAGAAACACAGGCAAACCTCAGGCTAATACATGAATTTTAATTTAAAAATAAGTACGTGTGTGAACAGTTTTTCAGACAAAGCCTTTATAAAGGGGTGGGTCCTTAGGGATTCCATACAAATACAACACCCACACACACACACGAAAAAACTGCAGTCCATAGGGGAGTGATTGTCCCCCAACTCCTCTGGTGGACGCCCTGGAAGGGCCTGCTGGTCTCACATGGCCTGTGACTGTCCATGAGATAAGTGCTGTGATGAGGGTTGGAGAACGGGGCAGGCAGTGCAGCCCAGATAACCCCGTCCTCCCAGTCCTCCGCCCTGGCGGCCCCTGCTATACAAGGGGAAGGCTGAGCTAGATAATTCCAGAAATGCTGACCAGCCTGGGACCCCAAGGCCATCGGTCTGGTCTCGGCCCCTCCTAGGGGACCCTGTCCTTAGGCCTGGTGCTTTGTCCTTTCACTCCCAGCTCCAGTCTCTGGGGGTGCCAGGAGCTGCCAGCCAGTGATGCGATGTGACCTGGCGGCTCCCGGTGTTTTTAGGCCTCTGCACTCACCCTGCCCCTGGGTTGGCTGCAGATTAGAGGAAAAACAAAACAAATGACCTCTGCTTGGCCTGACAACACCACCAAAGGGAAGGAAAAACAGAAAAAACAACGATTACAACAACAAAACGGCCTTGGATTTATCTTCGCTGTCTCTTCGCTCTGGAGGGTAGGGGCAAGGCCAGGACCCAGGAGGGGCCCTCCTGCTGACCTGCCCCCACCCTGCAGTGGCTGCATCCTCTGTGTCTGTGGGTGCTGGGGGTGGGAGAGGGCAGGGGTAGAACCAACTCTGTCTGCCCCAAACCAACACAGGCTTTCTGTCACCGTCCCCACACACTGCAGTCCCCACCATCTCCACAGTTCGCAGGCTGTATCAGGCATTGGAAGCCACCCTGACCTAAAACATCCACAAAATATGCCTGGGTTATATGCAAACACCATAGCATTTTCTGCAAGGAGCTTTGCTATCTATTGAAGATCCTGGAACTAACTCAGCCCCTGTGGCCAGCAAGGGGCAGTGGTGCTCCATTTGGGACCCTGAATCACCTCCTATCTGCTCTCACCAATTGTACCCAGATGAGAAGCCCTCTCCTGTCCTGGCTCAGTTTCCCAGACACCCTGTGAGAGGGCCACTTGGCAACCACCTTTCATTCTGTAAGGAGCACTCCTGCCCCAGGCCCTGCAGCCCACTCCTCCCCAGATCCCAGGCAACCACGGTGAAGACAAGTTGAGGTTTAGACAGAGGATGGGGTCACCTGCCTAGGGCCAGAAGCCACTGCTGGGGGCCCACATACAGGTGCCCTGGATTGCACAGAACACGCTCAGTCTCCATAAAGACTGACACCCTGCCAGGTGATCAAAGCCCCTCAGCCCAGCTCTGCACTGCCCCTGCAGAGGGAGCCTGCTGGCCCAGGTGGTTAGTGAAGAACCCAGGGTGGCTGGGCACCTCTCAGCCAGCCTGCTCACCCCTTTCTGACCTGCTGGCTCTCAGGGGCTTCCCTTCCCCTCCCTGGGGGGTTGCCCAAGGGCTAAGTCCCCCTGCAGGAGTCCAAGTTAGCCCCAAGCAGGCTGGAGTCTGCACAGCCTGCTGAGTGCCCAGAGGCTGGAAGCCCATCCAGCAGAGACAGCCACTGGGAGCCACCCTAAATCACTGCTAAATCCTTCTTGCGAAATTTTTATTTCAGTTGTTGCATTTTCAATTTTAAAATTTCTATTTTACTCCTTTCTTCGAAAAAAGAAAAGTTATCTTTTTTTTTTTTATAGATAACAACACTGTCCTCATACTTCTCTCCATTTCCGTGGGACATTTCCTTAATTTCTTTGATGACATTTACAATGGCTTATGGAAGTCTTTATCTGGTGTGTCCAACTCGGCCAGACTTAGGGCCACGTTGATCTCATCTGCTTTCTTTCCCCTGTGCAGCATACTTCTTCTTCTCCCTTTGTTTCCCCCCTGATCATACTTTCCTGGTTTTTTGTTTGTTTGTTTGTTTGTTTTTGTGGCAGAACATTCAACATGTTCAACGACACCACGGTTGGCAATTCTGAAAATCAGCTGTCGCCTCCCCAGTGCTTCTCCGTAATCGTTGTATCCGTGTCTGTTGTGTGACTTTCCTGAAGGAATCCTGGGGAGTCTGCTGCTTTTCAACCCTCTGCCTGGTTGGCTTAGCGGTCAGCTGCTGGTTGGACAGCGGTTTCTTTGAGGGCCATGGACTGGATGTGATCTCTGCATCTCTGGGCGGTTAACCTTGGCCTCCACTTCCTGCTTGAGTGGACCTCAGTCAGACTTCTCAAGTACTTCCCAGGCAAGCGCCTTGCTCTGCTCCTGTGCGTGGACGTCTAGGTCCCCAAGAATACCTTGGCCCTTTTCAAAGCTCCAGCTTATATTTTTGAACTGTTTTGACTGCCTACCCATTCTCCCTGTCTGCTATTTTCTCAGGAGAGTGCCACGGGAGGCAATGGCTGCATCTGTTTTTTTTTCTAGAAACCCCCAGGGAGAAGTCTGTCCATCATGCTTGGGCTCAGTCGGTTCAACCAGAAGAAGGTTCTGGAATGGGGATTTCCAGGGAAACCCCTGCTGGGTCAAACAAGGAGGACTTTTAGAGAGTTCCTCTTTCTTCACGCCCCAAATGGTTCCATCAGCTCAAGCTGAGTTGATCCAAAACCAGGCACTTCACTGCTTTCCCAGGCCGCAAGCGGGGAGCTGGATGGAAGTGGAGCAGCCAGGATACAAGCCGGCACCCATATATGGGATCCTGACGCATGCAGGCGAGCTAGCTGAGCCATCATTTCAAGCCCAAATAAAACAAATCTTCAAAAAAAAAAGCCCAAAATATGAATGAAGGGCGGTTGTCAGCTTAGTGGTTAGAAGCTATTTGGGATTCCCGCATGTCATATCAGAGTACCTGGGCTTGAACCTGGTCCCACTCTTGATTTCAGCTTATGTATACCCTGGCAGACAGCCAGCAAAGGTACAAGTGGCTGGGTCCCTGCCACCCACATAGCAGACTCCGATTCAGCCTGGGGGCTGGCACAATGGTTCAGTTGCCTGCAAGCCCCGACATTCTGTATAGATGTCAATTCATGTCCCGGCTACTCCACTTCCCATCCGGCTCCCTGCCTTGGGACCCTGCACCACATGGGAGACTCAGAGGAGGTTCCTGGCTCCTGCCTTCTCATTGGCTCACTTCTGGTCATTGCAGCCATTTGGGAAGTGAACCAGTAAATGGAGGGTCTTTCTCTCTCTAGAAGTGCTTCCTAAGAAAAATAAATAAATCTCTGGCCGGCACTATGGCCTAGTGGCTAAAGTCCTCACCTTGCACATGCAGGGATCCCATTTGGGCGCTTATTCTAATCCTGGCAGCCCTGCTTCCCATCCAGCTCCCTGTTTGTGGCCTGGGAAAGCAGTTGAGGACAGCCCAAAGCCTTGGGACTCTGTACCCATGTGGGAGACCCGAAGGAAGTTTCTGGCTCCTGGCTTCAGATCGGCTCAGCTCTGGCTGTTTTAGCCATTTGGAGAATGAATCAACAGATGGAAAAGCTCTCTGTCTGTCCTTTTTTCTGTATATCGGCTTTTCCAATAAAAATAAATAAATCTTAATAATAAAACCCCAATAAACAGATTCAGTCTGGTGCAGGTCTGGCTTTCCACTTGAAGAGTGGAGCAGTAGATGGGAGGGAGGGGGCTCTCAGCTGTTTGCTTCTCAAATAACCGAAACACCTGTGAGTGTGTGTACATTATACACACAAGCACTTGAGTCTGAGTGTACACATGAGTGACGTGTGTGTGCCTGTGTGGGCACCTGGGCAGGTCTGGTGAGGCAGGGTCTTGGTCAGCCACAGCTGGCAGAGAAGGTCCCTGCCCTTGGATGCCTAGGGCAGAAGCCCCAAGGTAGGGGAGTTCAGCTGCTTTGCGCCAATGCCTTCAGGGCTCCTGGCCCCCTGATGTCTGGTCCACTCTTGGGAGGCAGGGCAAGACTCACCCATTCTGGTCACCTGCCTGTGACCTCATCTCTCCCCAGAGTTAACACAAAAATCTTGTGAGATTTGTTTTTGGACACGGATGGACCTGGAAGACCTTAAGTTAAACACAATATACCAGGCGTGGAAAGACAAATAAAGCATGATCTCACCTAGGCGTGGAATCTATAAAAAGCTGAGCTCATCTAAGTCAGAACAATAGTGATTACTGGAAAGAGGGGAGGGGTGATGGAGAGAGGTTAGTCAACAGTACAGAGCTGCAAGGCCCAAGTTCTGGTATTTATTGCACCATAGGGTCACTCTGCTAACAACAGGGCATGGCCGGTTCCAAATTAGGCAGCATTTGAATGCTCTCGCTGCAGAGAAATGATGCATGAACAAGGTGACGGATATGGCAATGACCCTAGTCTGTCCATCACATAAAAACTCAAGTGCGGAATCCTTACCTCGCAGCCCAGTCATTCGTACAAGTGTAACAAGAGGAAAGGTGGGCACCCGCGTTTGGGCTGCAGGCCTTCGCAAGTCCACCTGGTGCTCCCAGCTGCCCTCAGTGGGCCTCTGGCTCTGCAGACCCCTTTTAAGCCTGGACCCTGGGCCAGGCCGGCTGCGCGGGCCAGCTCCAGCCCGGGCTCCCCGTCCGCAGTCCTTGGCGGCCCTCCAGCGCCACCTGCTGCCTACAGACAGGTCTGCAGCCTCAGGCGCCTTCTCGGAGGATGCCTACTGAGCAGGAAGTCGTTAACGCAGCAGGCAACACAGAAGGCTCTGACCCGCAGCTTGTTGTTAGAAACCCATTTCCGTCCTTTGCCCACGTTCATACAGCGTGAAATTTCTTCCAGGGCTTCAGTCTTCAAGTTCCAGGAGCGTCAGAATCCAACTGAACTCCTCTTCCTCCTTCCGAAACAGTTGGATTTCTCCATCTCAGGAGTTGGGAGCACTGGTTCAAGTCCTGGCTTCGCTCCTAGGGTTCGGGGAGTGCTCGGGGCCCCTGCTGTCAACACGGGGAGGCTTCACCTGGCCCTTTCCTAGCTGCTGTAAACATTAGGGGGTAAGCCAGGAGATGGGAAGATCTTTCTCTGTCACTCCACTTTTCAAATCAATAAGTAAATAAGTGTGGTTAAAAAAAAAACTTATGGAAAACTGATTTAAAGATAAGTTCATTTTGGAGCTTTTTTTAAAAGAAATTTCTGCAGTCTTTCCATAATATGCTGTCTCTCTGCCTCAAGGTGGACTCACACCCTGCATGGCCTGCCCCGGGGAAGGCCAACAGGCTCTCATGCTGCCCAATGCCAGAAGACAGGCAGGCGTCAGTCACTGGGCCACTGAATCAGCAGTTTATACACCAGGCACACAAGCAATGAGGACAAAGCTTGGCTGTGCGTGACCATGGGGCTGAACCCCAGCCGTCACACCAGGCAGCAGGGGAGACCACGGGCTGTGCAGCCTGCCCTTGGCTGGCTCTGCGGATGCAGGCAAGACTTCCTGTCGCATTCCTACCAACACGTGGCATGGTCGCCTCTGGTGGTACACGTGTCTATGCTGGCAGCCCATGTACGTGCTTGTGTGTACTGCTCTGCCTCTGCGCAGTGGCTGCCTGGACCTGGGGGCTCCCGGTGGGCTGCGTTCTAGGCCCCGGGCCAGGTGCTTCTTCTCCAACTGCCTCCCTCCCTGTGGGAAGAGAAGTTTGCAGGCCCAGGCAGCTGTGTTACGCCCTGCCAGTGCCTGCCCTGGTAGGAGCAGACCAGATGGTTTGGTGAGACTCATACAGCACATGGTGGTGGGAGGGGTGGGCAGAAATCCCCACCTGTGCTAAGGGCCCACAGGCCGGTCCTTTCTGAGGGCCAAGGAACGGATCTGCTCCAACTAACACCAGGAGCCAGCACGGTGGTATAGCAGGTTAAGCCAGTACTGTGTGGCTACTATTTCAAAAATCAGCTGCTCCAATTCTGATCCAGCTCCCTGCTTGTGGCCTGGGAAAGCAGCAGAGGCCCAAGTCCTTGGGTCCCTGCACCCAGGTGGGAGACCTGGAGGAAGCTCCTGGCTTTAAACTGGCCCAGCTCCAGCTATTACAGCCATTTAGGAAATGAACCAGTGGATGGGAGATCTCCTTCTACCTGTATCTTTTTAGGAAAAAAGAAAAAAGGTGCCAGTCAACTGTGAGAAGCCAGGAGGGTCCTAGTGCTACCTTCAAAACGACACACGCTGACCTGGCACTCAGGTAGGCATACCCCCTCTGAGTGTCCGCATCTCATCCATAAATGGGGGAGTTAGCGCCAGGGATCAAACTTGGCCTGAAGTGCTCCTGACAAAGCTGGTCCCTGCTTGGCTCAACCTGCAAGGTGATCCACGGACTCTGAATTAGTCAAAAACTGGTTTAAAAAAAAAAATCAGGAAACTCCATCTAAAACCTAGACTTTGGCTTTTTTGAGAAGCAGGCCCCTTTTCTCTCAAAACCATGATTGGCTGAGCATGATGGATACCTTGCGAGATCTCTCCAGGTCTGTGCAAAGAAGGATTCTGCGAGGTGGGGGGTAGGGTTGGCAAATTTAGCAAATCAAAATCCAGGAGGAGCTGGATTTTGGAGAGCGAGCCCCGACAATCTCATGCCATTCTGAATTGTACCACCAGAGGGCAGCAGAGCTGCAGAATTGACCAGCGTCCACCAAGCCCCAGGTAGGTGCCGTGCTAGGTACCAGGGATGCTTGAAGGAGCAACAGGTAGCCAGGAGATGGAGAGAGGAGCTGGGGACTGTCACTAACCCTATGCCTAGCAACTGGAGGAGGCCAGAGGGGAGGTTCTGGGGTGGGATAACCAGAGGAGGAGTTGCTTGAGCCAGGCAGGGCTAAAAGTAGGGCAGGGTTGCCAGAGCTTGCCCTATGGCATGGCAGGGCTTGGGGCTATATGGCAGGAATTGCAATGCTGTGACTCATGGATTTCATGAACACCAACGGCAGAAACCCAACTCCAAGCGACATAGGCTAGAAGGGAAAAGCATTCTGTGGGGTAAGTGCAAAGCCCAGCCTTCAGTCACGGCTGCTTCCAGAGACTCATCAGGCCTTGCTGCGTCTGCCATGCAGGGCACCCCCAGGCGGCCCAGCATCCACTACTCACATTCATCAAGACCCCACCGGATGCCCTGGCTCCCTGACCAACTGAGTTAGGCCCTGGTTGCAGCTGTCATGAACAGCACTTGCTGTCACAGGCCACCCCAATGCTCTAGACTGATCTGGGAGGACCGGCCAATAGCAGCAGATGGGCTAGTGGACACTGGGTGAGATGGAGAGGCTAGGGCCATTGGCTCAGCCACAGGAGGACCTGTGGCCCAAGAGGTGGAGCCTTTGGAAGAGAGAGGAGCCAGTGGCCTGGGGCAGGGATTCAAGCCTACTTAGGGCCTGGGTGGTGTCTGGGACAGGAGCCTTCACTGCCCTCGGCTAGTTCATGGGTAACTGTGGCACGGTGACCCCGCACCACCCTGCATTCCTCTGCAGTGGGCTCTGTCATTGACTCAGGGACCCTCGCCACCCTCTCTCTGCCCAGCAGGGCCCTGTGCTGGTCCTCTGAGGTGGCAGAAGAAGCTTGCACCCCCTCTTCCCTGCAGCCCTGATTCTGCTCAGTGTCCCTCCAGCTTCAGCAAATGTCCTGCTCACCTCACTCCATCTCACTGAAGCTCAGAATTCGGTCACAGCCCAGGACACACGCAGCACTTGGCAGTGGGCCCCACCCTCACCCCGGGCGCATAAACTTATAGAGTGTGTGGCTCTGGGCCAGGGCTGCCACCACCTGGGGCCTCCTGTCCCCTGTGAGCCACCCCACCTTGAGGGCTAGCGAAGGGCTGGTCCTGCTTGGGCACACGGAGCTGCCACCTTGCTGGCATTAGCCCTGTGCTGAGCTCCCTGGCTGGAAGCTGTAGTTCCTGGTCCTCCCCACTCTAGCCCACTCTGTTCCATTTGGGGACAATGTGTCTTCTCTGTCTGTGGACAGATGTAGAGGGGGACACATGTTCCCACAGAGGCCTCAGGCTGCCCCACACCTCGTGTTTGAAAGCAGGCTGGTGGGTAAAGCCTTTTCCTTCAAGTGCTGGCAGCTCACATGGATGCAGGTTCGTAGCTCAGCTGCTCCACTTCCAATTTAACTTCTTGCTAATGTGCCTGGGAAAGCAGCAGAAGACGGCCTAACTGCCTGGGCCCCTGCACCATGTGGGAGACCCAAAAGAAGCTCCTGGCTCCTGGCTTCAGTCTAGCCTAGCGCTAGCTGGGGAGTGAGCCAGTGGACAAATCTCCCTCTTTCTCTGCCGCTCCCTCTCTCTGTAACTGCCTTTCCAGCAGGAACAAAACAAAACAAAACAAAAACTGCTGGCTAGCTTTTCAGCTTTCTGCACCCTGCCTCCCAGCCTGGGGGGCTGGCCCCTCCTTGTCAGTTCCCACTGACTGAAGAGAACAGTGAGCCCCAGACCCCCAGGGGCAGCTCCCCAAAGACGAATCACCAGGAGGTAGACAGGCCAAGGAGTAACAGTAAGCCACGGGCAGGGATGCTTCTGAGAGAGTTTGAGGTCAGACAGACTCGGGCTTGGGCCCCCGCTCGGCGACCCTGCCCAGTGTTTCCATGTCTCACTCAAATCTCCACATCTGCGGGATGGGTTGTCGCCAGGGCCAGTTCTGTCTACGTGGTGAGCTTGCCGTCTCCCGGGTCACACAAGCCGCAGGGAACAGGGCACACAGAGGGAGGGGGACAGCTCCCCGGCTCTGGCCCTGCCACGCAGGTCGCCCATTCAGCACAGGTTCCTGCCTGGCTGTGCCACAGTGCCATCAGGAGGTGGGTGCCAGGAGACTGGCACCTCTATGCCCGCGGCAGCGGACTTGCCTTTGTGGACGTTAGCGCCACTGCCAGGCGTTGCTTCTGGAGCCATGTGCTCACAGCCGTGCCTGGCTGAGAGGTACACTCATTATGGTGACGGCTTCTATCAGGAAGGGCTCGGCCCCGAGCAGGGAAGCAGACATGCCGACTCCCCAGGGTGCCGCTGGCTGCCGGTCCCAGCAATGCTCGCCTATCGATCCTGCCCGCCACCTGCAGCAGGAGTCAGCAGCCTCATCTTTGCCTCCGCTCTGCAGGCCAGGCTGAGACCGAGCTGGAACAGGCTGAGCTTGTGGAGTTGTTGCCAGACGCGGCACTGTGCGGGTCGGGACCAGGCAAGGTCCAGAAGAGGGGAGTGACTCTGGTCCAGTTCACTGTGCTGAGGTGTGTGTGTGTGTTGGAAGCACGGGTGTTGGGAGGATGGGTTGGATGGCTTCTCAGCTGAACCATGTCCCAGTGACAACAATGTTGCCAAGTGAAATTTGCACAAACACAATAGCTGGTCTGTTCCTGGTGGCTTAGCTGGGCCAGGCAAATGAGGTTTACGTCTATGTCCAACACTCTACAGGCATGGAGATGGAACTCTCTTTTTATAAATGGGCCAAGGTGGCCATGAGGGTGCACGCACTAGCCCACGCCTGCCTACTTGCCTGCTTGGTCACAGAACCTTTTTTGCTTGTTTGTTTTAAGATCCAGATGTGACTGGCTGCAGCCTAAACCAGTTCCCTCTGCTGCCCCCACCCCTCACTGCGTAGCTTCTTCTTCTTTTTTTTTTTTTTTTTTAGATTTATTTCTTTTTATTGTAAAGCCAGATTTACAGAGAAGAGAGAAAGATCTTCCATCTGCTGGTTCATTCCCTGAGTGGCTGCAAAAGCTAGAGCTGAAGCCAGGGGCCAGGAGCTTCTTCTAGGTCTCACACGTGTGTGCGGGGTTTCAAGGCTTTGGGCCATGCTCCACTGCCTTCCCAGACCACAAGCATGGAGCTGGATGGGAAGTGGAGTGGTCAGGATATGAACAGGCACCCATGTGGGATCCCAGGCATGCAAGGTGAGGATTTTAGTCACTAGGCTACTGCACTGGGCCCGCTGTAGGACTTCTTTGGGGTGAGTACTGCCAGTTTCGAGGCCTCTGCGCTTTTCATTCAACAGTGAGTCTTTCTGACTCCTTGAGCCCCTCACCTGGAGTTGTAGCCTGGGGTGGGTTTGAGAGAGGCAGGGGCTGCCCCAGCCCCCAGCATTAGGGTGGCAGAAGCCTGCTTCCTCCCAGGGCCCAGAGAGTAGAGTGGGGAACAGACCGGCTGACTGACACGCCTGTTGGCAAGGCTGGTGCCAGCTCCAGAATCTCAGCAGACCGAGGGCCTGGGGACCTGCATTTCTACAGGCCTGCCTGGGGCTGCTGGCTTTCAGGCCACATGCAATCTGACCCTGCTCTGTTGTGCTCCTAACTGAAGTCGCGCAGACAGCACCTGCTCTGCCCAAACCCTCAAGAAAGCTGTCTTAGCATTTAGCAAAGTAATACAAATTAGGTGAGCTCTTCCCGTGCTGAAAGTAAGCTGAGTTGGCGTGAGAGCATCAGGCAGTGCGGGCAGCGGAAGTGCTGCAAGGACTTGGCATCTCTCTCTCTGTCTCTGTCTCTCCATGTGCTCGCCAGTCCTGCCTGGGAGTCCCTCACTGCACTGGGCCCTACAAAGTCAACAGAAGGGTCTTCCATCTGCTGGATCATTCCCCAAATGGCCGCAACAGACAGGGCTGGACCAGGATGGAAGCAGCAGCCAGGGACTCCCCCACGTGTCTCCACATGGGTACAGAGGCACCTGGGCCATCTTACGCTGCTTTCCTAGGCTCATTAGCAGGGAGATTTATTTTATTGTTATTGGAAAGTCAGATATATAGAAAGGAGAGACAGAGGAAGATCTTTCGTCTGATGATTCACTCTCCAAGTGGTTATAATGGCTGGAGCTGCACCGATCCAAAGCCAGAAGCCAGGAGTTAGGGACCTCTTTCGGGTCTCCCATGCGGGCACAAGGTCCCAAGGCTTTGGGCCGTCCTCAACTGCTTTCCCAGGCCACAAGCAGGGAGCTGGATGGGAAGTGGGACTTCTGGGATTAGAACCAGCACCTGTATGGGCTCCCAGCAGATTCAAGGTGAGGACTTTAGCCACTGGGCTACCACACCGGGCCCAGCCCCCACATTTTGAGAACCCCTGTCAGTGTGAGGTGTGTGAGTCAATGAGGAAGCTGCAGAGACAGGGGTGACTCTAGAAAGCTCACCCAGCTCCCTCTCCAAGGCTGCCGGCCCCCACTTTCCACAACGTGCAGCTGCCCAGCCCCAACCCTGAGGTGAGCCCAGCTCCTTCCTGGTGTATCTTATTAGCCAACTGGAACATTAATTAAATGTGAGAATAATAGACCAGAGACACAGAAAAAAAATCCACAAAGTAAAATTCAAGGAACAAAGAAGTTCCTTTTGGAGACTCTGCCGACTGACTGACATGAGGAAGCCTGTCGCCCTGGCACTCGCGCTGTGCCAGGTGATTCAGCAGCAGGTAGATGCCCAAGCAACCCCGTGAAGCCAGGCTCATGGGTTACCTGGAGCAGACCCCCCTGGCCCGAGCAGGAAGTCCAAACTCCTCCCTCTCCTCTCCTCCACCAGGTCACTCCCCCAGAAGCCCAGCCTGTCCGCTCGCGTCCCTTCTCCCCACCACGACCGCTGGACTAGCACAAACAGACACAGACTTCTGCCCTACCTCGGAAAGGTGTCGATGAACACCTGTTGGGAACCAACCTCCTGCCAACACGGACCATGGGCCTGGTTGGCTCTGGCTTCAGAGGATGGACTTGGCCCAAGAGCAGCTGGTACAAGCAAGCAGACCATCGGGGTCCAATCACATTTCACCCCAGCGCCCCTCCTCAGCAGGCTTGCTCCCGTGAGCTCTGAGCCGCCTGCATCCGCATCACCTGGGGGTCCCAGCCCAGCCCTGCTAATTCACAACCAATCATCAGACAGCCTAAGGGTGAGTGAGGAGGTAGAGATGGGCGGGAGGGACACAGGAGACTCAGGTAAGGGGGAGGGGGGTACAGGTGGGGGGAGCACACGGAGACCCAGATGGCAAGGTGGGCATGCTGTGTGGACGGCCAGATGGTGGGCTCTGCGTGAAGCCATGGAGACACACTTCCTATCAACTCCTAGGGGTTCCATTTTCTCCTTTTCCAAGCAGTGCAGTTATCTAAATTAAACACAGGGTCCCTAATGAAGCAGTGAAGGCTATTACACACTCGGCTGCCTCCTGCCAGCGCCTTTAATTGAGTCAACCATCCTGGGCAGAACACGCTGTGTGGTCAGACCTCGCCCAGCCAAAGGAAGGGGGTGTGAGCCTAAAGGCTCCAGCAGCCACCCTCCCCCAGGAACTGCCTGCCTGGATGGTGCCAGTGGTGCATGCAGAGCCCTACTCCTTGCCATCCTGGCTAGCAGCTTGCAGAGCCCTCAATGGCTTGGTGTCTAGGGCCTGTCCCAACCAGCCCCAGCTGCAGGCGTGGGCCCCTCCTCACTGTTCCCTGAGTGTGGTGCATGCTCACACACCCTCCTCCTTTGCAGTGTCCGATCCGTGTCCCTTGGCTGTCCTTCCTCTCAGGTCTCCACTCTCTCCATCCAAGGCATCTGCCCAGTGTGACTCTTCCCCGCCCCCTTGCACCCCGCGGCATCCTTCATCGAGCTCACGAACAGCAGCTCCGTTTGCTGAGCATTTGTGACAAGCCGCAGAACCTCTGGTCCCCATCAAACCCCTGGCTGTGACCAGGATGGAATGGGGGGGACTGAGATGGCCTTGGGAGGTCCTGTCGAGTGTGAGCAGCAGGGAGACAAACTCTGAGAGACTCAGAGATGCCGCAGCTGTTGGACCAGAAGCGTCACCAGGTCCTCACTGGTCACCATCTCCCAGCCGTGCACTGAGGATCGCAGACCAGCCACTTTCTACAAGAACGCCAGCAGCTGAGCGGGTAGAGCTGCCTGCGGGGTCCCTGACCACACAGCTCATGAGGCCATCATCCCTGCGGCAGGCAACACCTTGACCTGG
Source organism: Ochotona curzoniae (assembly GCF_017591425.1). NCBI lineage: Eukaryota > Metazoa > Chordata > Mammalia > Lagomorpha > Ochotonidae > Ochotona > Ochotona curzoniae. Next base: position 6,553,185 of record NW_024466607.1, read on the forward strand.
ACACTGGTCTTGAGGGGCTTTCCAGGAACCCCAGGCCCTGGCAAGAAAAATCAACCACCTGACTGGTAGGATAGGAGCGCTAAGGAGACCCAGGAGAAGTGGGAGACCCAGAGCTAGGCTGATCTGAAGCTAGAAGCTTCTTCTGTGTCTCTCACATGGGTGCATGGCCTCAAGGCTTTGGGCAACCCTCAACTGCTTCCTCAGGCCACGGACAGGGAGCTGGATGGGAAGTGGAGCAGCCCAGACATGAACCAACACCCATGAAGGATCCTGGTGCTTGTAAGGAGATTAGCCAATTGAGCCATCATGCTAGGCCCTAACTAGTATTTTTAAACCACATATTTACACATGTGAAACTGTGCTTTGCTTTCGGGCCTGCATCTGTTAGTCAGTGACTAGCTCCTTGCTGGTCCTCCCTCTGCTCCACCTGCCCCCTCAATGTAAACCTGGGACAGCTCAGAATTCCTCTCTCCCTCAGGGCCAGATACTGCTTTGTGGGAGGCTGTAAGCATGAAAGTAGCTTACAGATGGACAAACCTGGTGCTCGGCCGTCCACCACGCCCCCCACACCCAGGCTGAGCATGGAGAGGGCGGGTCCAGCCGTCTCTCCCGCCAGCCTCCATCCCCCCTGCAGGGTCGTGTGGCGCCTGGACTCCCGCACACAGCTCCACAATGCCCACTGTGCCCAGGTGAGCACCCTGCTCCTGCCGAGGGGCTGCCCCTCTGCCCAGACAAGTCTGTGTGTGTCTCTGGGTCTCCACGCCCATCCCTGCATGTGTTTATCTTACTGGCTTTGCGTGCACACCTGTTTCCTTGGTGTGTGTTCCTGCGTGTGCATCTGTGTCCCTGCATGAGTCTGGGTCCTCACATGCATTGCTCAAGGTGCTCACCCCTGTGACTCAGCATGGCCCATTTACATCTTCGCTTTTGTATGTGCTCCTTTCTTTCTTTCTTTCCCTTAAGATTCATTTATTTTTGTTGGGGAGGCAGATTTACAGAGAGAAGAAGACACAGAAAGATCTTCCATCTATTGGCTCACTACCCAAGTAGCCACAACAGCCAGAGCTGAGCCGATCCAAAGCTAGGAACCGGGAGCTTCTTCAAGGTCTCCCATGTGTATGCAGGGTCCCAAGGCTTTGGGCTGTCCTCTGCTGCTTTCCCAGGCCACAAGCAAAGAGCTGGAAGGGAAGTGGAGCAGCTGGGATATGAACTGGTGCCTATATGGGATCCCAGCGCCTGCAAGGAGAGGACTCTAGTCGCTAGGCTACCAGACCAGGCCTGTGTGTGTTTCTCTGTGACTGTTGTGTTGCTGGGTTCCCCTAGTATTTTCTGTGTGCGCTCAGAAAAGGAGATCTTCACCTCTCACCCACGTCTCTGGCAATTCCATACTCCTAGGAGAGGATGACTCCGGCCTCTGTAGCATGGCCCAAACAGGTGGCTGTGAGTGCCCCATCACACCTCAATCTCTGCCCAGCCACCATCCAAGGCAGCCCCGCCCTTCTGCCTGTGCCCTGAGCGCAGAAGAGACAGTGCCACACAATTATGAGGGGCTCTTGAAGCATGAGTCTGCTCATGACGTCTCAGGATGCAGGCTACGGAATGACTCTCCATTTCAGGGTGGCGAGGGCTGGGCCGTCTGCGTGACTCCAGCCAGAATTTATTAAACTTTCCTTTTTTAATTTCTTTTAAGCGAGTTGCTCATTAGTCATGTGGGGCCTGCCGCAGGATGTGCCTCTGTGGTGCCCGCCGCCCCACATCCGGCCTCGCCCGAGCCCCCTCCCCAGCAAGCAGCAGTCATGTCTGCTCCATCCTCAGGAGGCTGAGCTGGTCCTGGTCCTCAAAGACTGGCTGTAATTAACACAGCGACATGCGCCAGGCTTCTGGAAGAGAAGGGTTTGAGAGTGACTTTATGGGGAGGGGGTTGCAAGCTTATTATCAACTAGGCTCTCACATCTCCAGTGACGGATCGCTCCATTAGACAATCCAGGTGGGCTCCCAGCCTTCTCCAGCCCGCCCTGTGCCTGGAACCCCACCTTACTCACAGCTCAGCTCCTGAGGCCCCCGATTCCCTCCAGTGGAGGTATCCCAGCAGATGGTGGCTGAAGATGAGAGAAAGGCACCCTGGCTGCCTCTTTGTAGGGTCCTCTAGCTTACAGTTACAGCTCCTGCTGGGACAGCCTCAGTGGAATCTCAGTGTCTCTGGGCTCGTGGTAACTGCTGCCTTCCTGGCTCTCCTGGGCTGAGAGATGCTAACATGCCCTGCCTACCTGCACAGGAGTGCACTCTACCCACACTCTCCACAACAACCCCTGATCAAATTATATCCAAGCATCTAATTTTAGGTTGCCAACTACTTCCTTGTAGGACTCTGACCAATAATGAATGCATTACTCCCTGGACCATAAGCAGACACATTGCTGCTGTTTTAAGAACAATTTAGCCACACCAGTTTATGCTCCATATGACCAGGTGGCAGTGGACACAGGTCTGTGAGATTCCAGAGTCCTTTCTGCACCCATGAGCCCCTCTCCAGCTTGGCTCAGAAGTCCTAGCTTGTAAGAGCATCACTCATGGCTGTCCAGAGCTGCTCTCTGGCTTCACAACTAATAAAGGAAAATCCATTTGCAGTAGCCAGCTGAGCCCTCAGGGGAGCCCTGGAGAGGTGTCTAGTCTTGGCCTTTGGCTTGTGTAATCCTAGGATGCTTGCGCTGGTTGGCTGTGACCTCGCCTCTCTGGCCCAGCTGTGGGGCAAAGTTGGGAGCAGCCCTTCCTCGCGACTTCCTCCCTGGTACCTGTGTCCTAGAACTGCACCCACAGGTAACCCTGGACCAAGTACTGATGACGGTGTCAGGGATGGTGAGGGCAAGGCACGCCTGTGAGGAGGGAGGGGGACTCTCCTGTTGGCCACTCCTCCCTTCCATCTGCACCTGCCCCCTCCTGGGTGCCTTCTGCCCCCTTCTCTTTAGGCCTCTGGTCTGCCTCACCTAACACTGCAAGTTTAGCTGAGCTCTGCTGTCCATGGAAACACCTCACCTAGCACATCATGAATGCCATGTGTCTTGGCACACAATTGTGCTCTAGTTTTTTGTGCTATTTCTGTGTGCTCCTCGGACTGGAAACCAATTCACTTCTGACTCATTCACTCATTCCTATATTTACTCACTCCTGACTCATCCATCTATTCATTCACTCAGTCAACTAAAGCATTATCATCCTTTAAAGCTTTCTGACCTCCCTTTGACCGCATATGGACGAGGCGGGGGAGATGAGCCACATTTAAAGGGTCCAGGGGCTGGCACTGTGGCTCAACAGGCTAATTCTCCACCTTCAGGTGCTGGCATCTCATGTGGGTGCTGGTTTGTGCTGCTCCACTTCCCAAAGAGCTGGAAAACAGCAGAGGTTGACCCGAGTCCTTAGGCCTTTGAGGTGTGAGCCAGCAGATGGAAGGTCTGGATCTCTGTGTCTCCGTCTCTCTGTAAATCTGCCTTTCATATGAAAATAAATGCATCTTTAAATAAAATTCCAGGTCAAATATTACCACCAGAGACAGCGTCCCAAGATTTGGGCCTTGGTCTTGATTTGTGTCCTAGAGACTTATGGGATTTTAGGTCACTTCTAAATGTGGACTCGTCTCTGAAACTCCAGTGAAAGGGCCATAGCAGGTAAAAGTGTGGCTAAGGCTGGTAAGTCAGTAGGATGGCAAGGCTCCCCGTACCTAGCCCCTTCTGGCCAGCTGCATGTCCCATGCCTAAGATTTTTGTGAAACAAAGACTTAATCTTCTACCTCACATTCTTGAACAAGTTGCCTAATTTCTCAGTCTCAGTTTTCTCTCTGTAAGATGGAAATATCTATACTACTGACATCAGCCTATTTTTGTTTAGTGTAAGAATATAAGGAGAACACTTGGAATAAGGACTGGAAGAACCAGTTAGTGTGGGCTGAAGTTCTATACCTTAAAGTCAGGAATGCATGCTAAGGTTATAATACCTATATATATTTTTTAAAGATTTATTTTTATTATTTTTTTCTAGGAAAGGCAGATATACAGAGAGGAGAGACAGAGAGGGGAGATCTTCCGTCCGATGATTCACTCCCCAAGTGAGTGCAACGGCCGGCCGATGCTATGCCGATCCGAAGCCAGGAGCCTCTTCCGGGTCTCCCACGCGGGTGCAGGGTCCCAAGGCTTTGGGCCGTCCTCGACTGCCTTCCCAGGCCAGAGGCAGGGAGCTGGAAGGGAAGCGGGGCTGCCGGGATTAGAACCGGCGCCCATATGGGATCCCGGGCGTGCAAGGCGAGGACCTTAACCACTGCGCCAGTGCGCCACCGCGCCGGGCCCTTAATACCTATTTTTATGCCTAGGGTTTTAACCATATCTTGCCCTAGAGATGTTAAGAGCCAAGGCCCCTGTGTGGCAGTGGTCTAGCACATCACGTTAAAGTCTGCAGGAGAAGCTTAGCCGAGCAGCATCCCTTGGTGCCCCGAGTCCTGTTTTCCTGCACTGGCTGAGGCTGGAGTCATGGCCCAGCCCTGCAAACCCTTCATGTCTACTAGTTTCACCTGTCAGCCATTAGTCTACAAGCAACCTCGAACTAGATTGATTAAGAACAGGAATTAACCATCTCAGTAGCAGCTATGATGGACAGACACATCATGGGCGAATAGGCATGTGTTTCCTCATGCAAGCAGCATTGTGAGGCAGCCCCAGCAGCTGTGGGCTTCCACTGCACAACCCCAGCAGAACACCCAGCAGTGGCTATTCAGCTTAGGGGTTAACACACCAGTGTTCCACAAGGTGACGGCAGGGTGGACGCTGAGTTTAATTCCCATCTTCCCACCTCCAGTTCCAGAACCTGGGGGGCAGCAGTGACAGCTCGAGGAATCGGGCTCCCGCCTCCCCGGCAGGAAATCTGGGTTATGATCCTGGCTGCTGATTCCAGCACCTGGCTGGTGCGGGTGTTTGGGGAGTAACCAGCACAGAGGAATCTCTCTCTGTTTCTCACACTCTCAAGAACAAAACAAATATCTTTGCTCACATTGTTCCAGCAAAAATCTTGAATTTGAATTTTGTCGGTTCAACTTGGCCACGCGCCTCTTAAAAGAGCTCTCTCTGTAGCCAGAAGAGCTTCTTGTTGATTGGCTGGGTCTTGATCTGATAACAGCTCTACATCAGCCCTCAAGGGTAGGGAAGGTGGTTCTGTCTCGCAAACCTGGGGCCTTGTTATAAGAAAAAGGAGGATGGAGGTGGAGGCTGACCAGACAAAATCCTAGCCACCTATACAGATGGGAGTACGACTTCCTCTAAGCAGCCTTTGAAACAACTTGTGATCACAGAGAGAACATTTTAGGGGATAACGTGGGCCCCCAAGTGGATCTCTTAGTTTTTTTAGCTGTCTTTGATGTTTGTTTGTTCCAGTGATGCCCCTTCTCTTCCCTGTTACAGCATCCCTCTGCCAATCTCTGCCCTACTTCCAGCTCGCTTTCCTGCGACTCTCCTGAGGTCCAAACACAGAGGAGGGAGAGGAGGAGGAGGCCTTGTCAGGACTCAGCTCCAGCTGGCCGAGAGCGGCAGTCCTGACCCACGGGAAGAACAGAAAGGATCAAGCCTGACCCTAAAGAGGACCCCTGCGAGGATCCAGCCGGGCAGCAGGCACCTCTCAGCCACCTGGTGCCAGTACTGCAGCAATATCCACCCCTCCACTCCCAGGAGGGAGAGGATCCTGCAGGACGCTCTGGGCCGTGTGCCAGTCCTGGGCACTGGGAGGTGTCCTCGGTGGGAATAAGGCAATTCCCTGGAGAGAAAGAGGCAGTCCTTCTGTTACAGGAATTCCAAAGATGTGTGGGTGCAGATGGGGGCACAAAACACTTCGGTGCCTGTTCCATGATGCACGCATGAATTCTCATGGGGCAATGAAAATGGGCACAGGACTGCGGGAGGGACAGCAGGCAGCTTGTCCAGCCATTCTGCAGGACTCGGTCAGCACCTGTAGGACCTCTCCTGGCCCCTCCTGTGTCACCCTGACTCACAGCCCAGTGTCGCTGTTGTATTAATGTCTGCTCCCCCACTTCTAATATCCGAGGTCAGGCTCCATGTATTCTGAATACAAGCTGCTAATTAGCCTGGAACGTTGGGGCAGAGCCTGCTTGTAGCTGACAACAAGATGAATATACCCAAATAGCACGATGATTTGGGACTGGGTTTTCATTTTCCTCCCCTGATAACAGAAGCGGAGGCAGGGGTGGGGCGCGTCATCTCCGGCAGGCCTGATGGATGGCGAGGTGTCAGATATGCCCGCCACAGACGCCTTCCTCATGGCTAGAAGTCTACTGGCAGTCCCACCTCCACCCTGCCTCCCACCCCAGACCGCCTACAGCATTTCCATTGTCCCCAGCAGAATAAGAAAATATCCCCAGACTCAAACTTTGCAGGACAAGTTTCACAAAGCAGGTCTCACTCTTTTCCTGGGGGCCTTTGTGACGTCACATTGTGCATTTTAAGGATGGTTTCAGGCATTTATTCCATCTGACTACTTTCTATTAAAAGTGATCTTTAGTAAGAAAACATAAACAAAGCACCAAGTAGTGAGGAGGTGGTGGGAGGGAGAAATTAAGGCAACAGAATTTGCTAAAGGGGCAAACCAACAGGTATTACTTGGTGGGCAGCTAGAGGGTTGGGTGGAGCGAACAGGACAAGCTCTCTCCCCTGCTTTGAGCCTGTGGGGCTGGATAAGCCCCAGACTCCATGCTCCAGGGCCAGTGAGCCCGTGGGTTCTTTCCTGCCCTTCCCTTCCCTTCCCTGTTCCGCCGGAGATTTCTTACAGGATTGAGCAATGACTTCATTGACACCAAATCCCGCTGTGTCTCTCTCCACAGGGCAGCGTGTCCATCTACACAAGCTCAACGCTCCTTCCGAGCCTACTATGGGATCGCTATGGTTTCAGCTTTGGGTAAAACTATTTGTTTGTAGCTAGGTAATGTGAACAGTGAAAAAACTCAAACAGCACTGGGGCTGGCGCTAAAGAGCGAGCCTCCCTCTCCTGGCTCCCCAGGTCCCCCGCGCTAAGTGGGAGCATAACAGCCCATCTTCCCACCCTCCATGGATGGCAGTAAGCCGCACATATTGTTCTCCGCTCTGCTTTTTAACTTAATGAATCTCAGCATTCCTTCCCCTTCAGAACACGAGGAACAGCCATGAGAAGGCAGCATGGGACCCCATGGCTTCGAATGGGCCCTGGTTGATTTGAGACATGCAGGCCAGCTCCAGTTCCAGCGCCTGTCAACCAGGCCATGCTGAAGGCTCTTGTGTACACAGCCTGATCACTGGTGGGAGCATCTATAGGGTAAAAGCAAACAAAACAAAACAAAACAAAACATAAAAAATCCCACCAGGATCATCTGGTGGGAGGTACCTTGCCAAACATTGCGCAAAAAGATTCTGTCCATTGGCAAGCCCGCCATTGTGCGTGAAAGGCAAGCCATCTGACTTACAGCATAGCTACAGGAGTATTTCTTCATATCCCAGAGACTGGCTGCAGTTTAAGCCTGGGTTGCAGGCAGACAGCTGACCCTGAGCCAACCACCTGAAGCTGGGTGTTGGCAAGCTGAAAGAGGCCATCTCCCCGATCAGGAATCTCAATACTTTTATCTGAAAATGAGGTGAGGACTCCAGAAGTGCTCATTCTTCTAACTTCCAGAGTTGTTCTGTGTCTACAGCCCATGGCGTCCCGGACCTTCCCAGGAGCGCTGGTAGGAGCTGGATGAGAAGCAGAGGAGCTGGGACTCGAACAAGGGTTCTGACATAGAATGCCAGTGTCCCAAGCCACAGCTTCACCAGCCACAGGCTTCACCACAATGCCAGGCCTATGTTCTCCTGATTTTAAAACATGGTTTAGGGCCTGGCGAGGTGGCCTAGCGGCTAAATTTCTCGCCCTGCACCTGCTGGGATCCCATATGGGCACCGGTTCCAATCCTGGCAGCTCCACTTCCCATCCAGCTCCCTGCTTGTGGCCTGGGAAGGCAGGCAAAGATGGCCCAAGGACTTGGGACCCTGCACCTGTGTGGGAGACCTGAAGGAAGTTTCTGGGTTCTGGCTTTGGATCGGCGCAGCATCGGCCATCGCGGTCACTTGGGGACTGAATCGTCGGACGGAAGATCTTCCTCTCTGTCTCTCCTCCTCTCTGTATATCTGACTTTCCAATAAAAATAAAAATAAATCTTTAAAAAGCAAACCAAAACATTATTTAGTCTGATTTCAAAACAAAATAAAAAAATTCTGGGAACCAGCACTGTGGCACAGCAAATTAAGTTGCAGCCTGGGACAGAAGCATCCCATATGGGAAGTGGTTTGTGTCCCAGCTGCTCCACTTCCAGTCCATCTCCCTGGGAGGTGCAACTGGGAGGGCAGTTAAAGAAGGTCCAAGGGCTTGGAACCCTGCACCCACGTCGGAGCAGGATGGGTTTGTGGCTCTGAGCTTCTGCAGCCAAGCCCCTGTGGCCATCTGGAGAGTGAACCAGCACATGCAAGAGCTCTCTGTGTCTCTCTAGCTTCTAGATATTTTTTTCTGAGCCAAAACTTCCCATTGTACGGTTGTAGTCCACAGCTTCGGACTTTGGAAAAGCGCCTTCCTCACTCCCACTGGACCAGGTGCCCCCAGTGAGACTCTCCCGGCCCCCACACGGTGCTGTGTCTGCGCGTTTGCCCGTGCTCTCTGGCTTGGACCACCTCCAGCCTCTCCTCCTGAGCCGCTTCCTAATCCTGGCTGCTTCCCTAGGCATCTCTGCGTCTCTCTTGTCCCTTCGACAGAGTGTCCTCGCAGACAGCAGACAGCAGACCGCCCCCTCCGCTGCGGGCGGAAGCGACCCCACCCCAGCCCAGCACCTCGTACCTCTTCGTTCCCCGCCACCCCCGCCTCAGATTTCCGGAGCAGCCGGCGACGGGTCCCAGCGGGCTGCTGCCGTCAGCACCGGGTCTCGGCGGCCGCGACCCCTCCCCGCTGACCTCACCCGCGGCGCAGTCGCCGGCGCGCGCCAGGGTATAAGAAGCGGCCCCGCCAAGGAGCGCGCAGCCGGCGCTCGGGGTCCTGTGAGCGCTCGCCAACCCTCGGCGCACCGGCTCCACACCGAGAGGCCCGAACCCGGACGGGCCCGCAGGTAAGCACCGCGGACGGCGCTCGCAGGTGGCGGCCGGGAGCCCGGGACCCGGAGCCGCTGCTCCCGCCCTCTGCGTTGGTCCCATCCCCTGACTCCCGGGCCAGCGCTTTCTTGGGGTGTGCTACGCTCGCATCCCTGCATGTCCAGCAGCGCGGCCGGGAACAGAGAGGGACATTTGCCCACCGTGCTCTCGCGTCCTGGACCTGGGAGCGCGGGGCGCCGAGCGCATCTGGGTTCCCTGGCAGGAGTTGGAACAGGGGTTTTCGCGTTGGAATGAGCGGAGAAGTTAGGATTTTTGCGTCGGAAATGAGATTCCTAGCGCAATCGTGAAAGTTTCCATTAGAAATAGAATCTCAGGCACAAGTGGACTTAGGGCTGTGGAGTGTGGATCCTCGCTGATGCTTGGAATGACAAGGTGGCGACAGGGATGGGAATCTAGTGCCCAGCGCTGCGATTTCACTAATTACACCAGGAGCCCATCTACACCTGCTTAAGCTTCCCCAGCACTCCCCTGGCAACACTGAGGTTTGATGGTGGCGATGGGGTCCCCATGGCCTCCTGGAGCGCGCTCACAGAACTGGGTGTCTCCCAGGTATTTACAAAGCCCAGGCAGAACTCGCCTCAGCCTGCACACACCTGCCCCACTCCACCCCAGCACAGGTGGCAGGTGGGCCTGCTGCTGGGAGCTTGGTTGAACGTGCGGTTTGTTCCTTAGCATCTGACCATGGGGACCTGCCACGGAGTGGAACGTGGAGCCGGGGAGGTGGGTTCTAATTCGCTGATGCTCTGCTTTGTCTCTGCCCAATCCCAGAAGCCACGATGCCTGGCCCTTGGTTGCTGCTCGCCCTGGCCTTGACCTTGACCCTGACAGGTGTTCCTAGCGGTGGGGCTCAACCAGAATCAGTCCAGCAAGAGGCTGCAGAGGGCCCTGAGCATCCAGGCCTGGACGAACTCCTACACCAGGCAGAGCGACTCCTCCTCCTCCGGGAAGACCTCCAGAGGCTGCGAGGAGACCAGGGGGAATTCTCAGGTGAGGAACAAGGAGTGGAAGGGGAGATCTGGAGGCAGAGGGGAGGCAGAGATAGAGGCTTGGCTGTCTTGCCTTTCAGAAGCTCTGAAATCCTCTGCAAAGGGCCCTCCCTTAGCGGACAGACCTTCAGCAGGAAGACTGTGATTGGGGCAGGAGTAAGGTTGAAAGAACCTTTCCTAGGCCTCTGTGTGCCAGGCTCTGCTGTTTGACCTCACGCCCTTTGCTTAGTTGGATCCGGGCGACCACCATTTCATGCAGAAACACTGACTTTGACCCTGTGTGTGTCCCTGAGGCCCGTCAGACTGGGGAGTCTGGGGTGGCTGCAGGAACTCAGCCTTGCTTGGGGGAAAGCTGAGTGCTCAGACAGGTGCACCTACTGCAGGGACCGGGGATCCCTCATTGGCCTCTTTCCTTCCACAGAGTCCCAGGTCCCTCAGCTCGACTGGCTTTCCAAGCGTCAGCATCCAGGCAGAAGGGAGGAGGAGGCAGAAGAAAGTGTTGAGGAAGAGGAGGAGGAGGAGGAGGCTACAGGGCTCCACAGAAGGCAGCATCCTGGCCGGCGAGAGGATGAGGCCTCCGGGACCCAGCACAAGAGGCAGCACCCTGGCCGGCGCTCCCCCTGGCTCAAGGATGCTGTATTCAAGAGGCAGCACCCAGGCAGGAGGATGGTGGATCCCCAGGTCCACAGAGCCTGGGAGGAAGAGGAAGCGAAGGAGGAAGGAGCGCTGATGCCTGAGACACGCCAGCATCCGGGCAGGAGGGCCCTTGGAGGTCCCTGTGGTCCCCAGGGAGGCTGCGTTCAGGCAGGCCTTCTGCTGGGGCTCCTGGAGGACCTGAGCCAGGGCCCAGGTACGGAGGTGAAGCGGCAGCACCCTGGACGGCGGGCGGCCTGGGCCCGGCAGCCCCTGCAGGGGTGAGCCCAGTTCCAGGAAGGCCAGATTTGGGGTCTAGATGTCCTGAACCCTGTGTGCTCTCCTCATGAACCCCTCTTTCCTTCCTTCTCAGATCCCGGAGAACACACACGAGCCCCCTGTACATACACACACCCCAGCTACTGGATTGTCCCCTTCCTCCAAGGACATGGGAAAAGCTAGTCTGTAATTTAAAACTTCCCATGGTCCCACCATGCCCTGCAGGCAACGGGCAGGTCCCAGGCCGTCACCAATGCCATCACCTGCTCCCTCTCCTGAGCCCTGGCCAGGGTGGCCCTTCTGCATCCCAAAGTGGGAACAGAAGAGGTTTTTGAACTCAAGCTTTGGTGTCCAAATCCAGCGTCCACTCCCTGCCCATTCTGAGGCCCAGGGGCTTCACCTGTTCTCAGGCAGAGCCCTGGACCACAGGCATGTTCTGCCTAGGGGGAGCATGGGTGAGTGGAGACACCCGAGGGGTGCAGTGCTGTAGTGGCTGCAGAAATGAGTGGTGTAGGAATATTGGAACATGGCCCTGCTAGTTGGTGGCTCATATGGAACCCTCTGGGTGCCTCCCCGGTCTGTGACAATTTTCCCGATAATAAAACATGTATCTCCCGATCGTCTCAGTTTGTGCTTGCACATCGGTCCCTGCGGGCATGGGGCTTCCGTTCGGCATCGAGGGGGAATTAAACAGGGATGGGCTTATTTGGGAAGAGGGGTTGGGGCAGTTGGGCTCGGCTCTCCTGTGCCTTTGGCTCTGTGGCAGAGTTCTGTGCCTTGCGACAGACAGGCTGCAGTCACCAGGCTCACACCAGGAGACTCCGAGGGCCAGTCAGGGAGTCAGCCTGGGCACCGGACAAGAGGGAGTAGCGGGGACTGGAACAAACTGGGGAGGCTATCTGAAGACACTGGAGCCCAAAAGCTTTAAGAAACAGGAGACTCAAACAGTAATATTCCTAACACACACTTAGTGCTTCCAGACACTGCCCTGAATGCCACGTATATCGTCTTTTCATCCTCACGGCAGGTTTTCTGGATGGCACTATTACTGTGTCCATGTTAGCACAACAGAAGACTCCTTCTGGAAGATCTGAACATCCCACAGTCCCTATCGGGGCTACCCACAGATGCCCTCTGATGATGGTCACTGTTAGGGAGACAGGCTATCGATAGGACAGGTATTATGTGCTGGGAGACTTTCTCACTGCCCCTGTGACCGTGCCAGGATGCTGGGCTGTCTGGTCCACCTGTAGCTGACCAGCGGTCAAGTGTGGAGAATTGAAGCTGCTCATCCAAGCACACACCTACAATGTGGGTGAGATCGAGTGGAGTGGAAGAAGCCTGGCCATGAAACAGTTTCCCTTCTGCACCTGTGTGGGATCCTGCCAGAGTGGGCACCGGCTCCCATCCTGGGTGAGTCCTTGGCTCACACGGAGCCTCAGTCTCCTCTCCTAGAATCTGCCCTGTAATCGCAACACCCATTTCAGGGCCCTTCTAGGAAGGTGGATCGACACACGTGCACCTCCGAGCACGGGTCCTGGCTCAAAGTCAACTTGAATAAGTGGTGTTTTGGGAGATTAGTTTCCCAGCAGCAGAAAGGGTTCAGAGTTGAAGCTGAAGAACCACATTTTTCTTGGTTCATTCTGCAATTATTAAAAAAAAAAAAAAGAACAAACCACCAAGTAAAAAGTCACTGGGGTTTTATTGCAGGTCCATGCTAGTAATCGGGACATTATCCTAAAAACAGTGCACCTGCTGCTCCCCAACGATGCCCTCCGTCCCCCTCTTGCACATTAACCTTTTGCCAAACATAGCACTTCTGTTTTTCCAGATGCCCTTGCAGTTGGGGTGGAGTTGCATGACTGTGAGCAGACTGAGGCAGGTAGTCCTGAAAGACAGGCAAGCAGAGGAGGGCAGCTCAGGATCAGAAGTGTTAGTGGATGTGAGGGGACACAGCTGGGGCAGTGACTCTGGACAAAAGCTTTCTGCAGGAGGAAGCATCCGAAGGAATGAAAGGATAAACGGGAGGATTGATGTGGAGGAAAGCCTTCCCAGAGACGCGGTGGGCAGAGGCGTTGTGTTCTGGGAATGGTCCACACTGGGAATCTGAGGTGTTTTGGCTCCCCTCTCCTGTCCTGCACCCTAGCTTCTGCCCTTGAAGGGCTGAGCCCTTGTGCCTGACCCTGCTGCCCTCTTTCCTGGTTCAGCCGAGGAGCTCTGAGTTCCAAGGAGCCTTGTGGGTTGGGGTGCAAACAAAGATACCTCCTGGGACTGGGGGAGCATTCTGTGAGTTGAACTTTGATAAAGTTTTAGTCAAGGATAAAAGACATTTTTCAAATTCCTGAGACCTTATTGTGGGGTCGGACATTGGGAAAAGCACCTTTTCCATTTGCTTCATGGCCTAATGATTTAAATACATGTGCAGTAAATGAATAACCGTGCTAGTCACCGACAGTTTGGAGACAAGGGCATCAAGGGAGAAATAAGTAACTTTTCTTGTGTGGGAGCCTGAGTTCTGGGAATTCTCTCCACGCGTCCCCTCCCCTGCACCCATGCTCACTGGTGAAAGGCTGTATGGATTTTACCCCCTACACCTGTCTCTGACTCACCAACTTCCTTCTAGCCTCTCCATCACCATGGTGGCCTTGGCCAACCTCATCCCTCATCTCTCTTCACTGGTCTTGGCTGCTACTGCTTTTCCCCCAAAGCCAGGCTCCACACAGTAGGCAGAAGAACCTTCTGGAACACAGATCTGACCACAGCACCCGCTCTGTCTGAAGTTCTTCCATATTTTACCCAGGACAAAATCCAAACTTTAGATGAAGCTCCTCAGGAGACTGCTGGTGTGGTTCACAAAGATGAGGACAAGTGTCTGCTGTGGTCTTCTCCAGCAAGTTTTCATTCATGACTCCTGTGCCCTGTTCACAGCTTTGTGATCAGTGTAGGGCCCAGCCGGGGTGGGTTAGAGGTGGCCTAGGAGGAGGTTGAGAAGGGTGGCTGATAAGGCCATACCAGGAGAAGTCAGCTTCCTCCTCAGCTAGCAGTCCAGCAGTGACATGCAAATTCACCAAGGTCAAAGGGAGCCTATGACAAACCCCACCTCTGCACCCCCCTAATAAAAACGACTCCTCATGTCCTCTGGGTGTGACTTTCCTTGTCGGCCGTCTGTACTGGACCAGTGAACCTTTCCTGGGAGCGCTCCCACAAAGCTTGTCTTAAGCTAAGCTCTATTCTGTGTGGATTTCTGGTTCTGAACATGAACTCCAACCTCACAATCAGCACCTTGGACAGCACCAGACACAGCAGGAGCGCTCAGCAAACCGTTGTTGGATGCTTGCATTGGAGACCACTGACCCAAGATGGAGATGGATTAGGGATCATATCATCTGATTCCTGGGGCTGAAAGGGATGGGGCAACTCGGATTTTTAAAAAAGAATTATTAATTGTTTTATTGGAAAGTCAGATATACAAAAAGGAGGAGAGACAGAAAAGTTCTGCTAGTTCATTCCCCAAGTGGCCACAATGGCCAGAGCTGAGCTGACCCAAAGCCAGGAGCCAGGAGCTTTTATCGGGTGCAGGGTCCCAAGGCTTAATGCCATCCTAGACTGCTTTCCCAGGCCACAAGCAGGAAGTTGGATGGGAAGCAGGGCCGCTGGGACACGAACCGGCACCCATACGGAATCCTGGGTGAGTAGGATGAGCACTTTAGCCACTAGACTACCATACCAGGCCTGGAAATGCAGATGTCAGCCTGAAGTTGTAGATTTCTGTGCAGTGGCCACAGAGCTGAAGCTGCTGCTCAAGTGCCTTACTTCTAAAAACCTCAGAGGACACTGGACAGAGACCTCTGCTGTCTGCCAGCATCCCAGGCCACAGGCTCCCTGCACTGTGTCTACCAGGGAGCCACAAAGGGCTGGGCACTTTCTGCCAATCTAATGGGAAAGGAATGTCTGGTCCTGGGAGGTGAGGTGCCTTGCCCAAGGCTTACTGTGGCTATCTAAGTCCCTAAAGCCAGTGCTCTTCCACCCCCCTGTTCTGTCCCACTCTCAAGCTGTCTGGGAAAACTAGAGGGCATTTCTTCAAGAGTGGCCTCTCACCTCCAGCGAAGCTGCCTTCCTGCTTTGCTGCGAGTCATCCTGATGTCAAACTTCCTTTGATACTTTCTTTAATTAACTCTTGCAGCAAACCTTATTAGATACAATCAGAGGACTGGCTTGGAGAGAGACTCAGTTCCTATTTGGGGTCTCGCGGGCAGTCCGGGAACATGTGGGTCTTACTACCTGAAGGATGTCAGCAATTAGAGCCCATTTCGATTGCCGGGGGATGAGCTGACTACCTCGGAGAACATCAATTAGCTCAGGGGCCAGATTGTGCCGAGAGTGACAGGTTACCAAGGGGACTCACGGCCAATGCCAGGATTTAAGTGGCTATCGTCTTCAGGGATCATCTCTCCTGAATTGCAGCCACGTTTTGGCCCTGGTAATTATTGGCAGGCTGATTAGGCCTCATCTTTTATGGAGAGTGAATTTCTAATTGCCAGCTGCTGGGGAGGAGAGCTTCCCAGCATCGGCGCACGGACACCCCCGATCCACGTGCCAGAGCCTGGCACGCATGCATGGCCACCCGCTCTGCCTTGGGTCTGGAGAGACAGCGCAGGCACATGCTTGGCTCTGCCAGGCCTCCTAGGAGAGGGAGTTGGGGTCTTTGAACAGCCCTGGGGGTGGGTGGGGAGCCCATGGCTATTCTTGGAAGATTTAAGATGTTCTTGCCTAGGAAGACAGGGGAGCATCTACCGCAATGGGGGTGAGCAAACAGGGTCAGGTGCCACAGAGCAACATCCAGCCAACAGCATGCTGCTTGCACAAGAGTCAATCAGCTGCTGGCGTCATAGCCAGCTCAGTGTGTGTGAGTCCAGGTCCCTGGTGTTCACACCTGTTTCTCAGGGTGTATTCCTGGTGGTGAGTGATGCAGGGCCATGATGGTAACAGTATGTACAAAGCACATACGATGTGCCGAGCACTGCTCCCACCACGTCACAGGAAACAAGAGCTTGGCCCTGTGTAAGAGGGAACGAGGCCCCAAACGGGCGTTGGTTCTAATCCCGGCAGCCCCACTTCCCTTCCAGCTCCCTGCTTGTGGTCTGGGAAAGTAGTAGAGCATAACCCAAAGCCTTGGGACCCTGCGCCCTTGCGTGGGAGACCCAGAAGAGGCTCTGGGCTCCTGGCTTCAGATCGGCTCAGCTCCAGCCATCACGGCCACATGGGGAGTGAATCAGCAGACAGAAGATCTTTCTTTCTCTCTGTCTCTCCTTCTCTCTGCAAATTTGACTTTCCAATTTTTTTTTTAAAAAAAACCCTTTTTTTTGTTTTGAAAGCATTACGGAGGAAGAGGGAAAAGAGACAGATCTGCCATCCCCTCACCCACGCCCCAGATGGCTGCAGCATCAGGGCTGGGCAGCCGGAGCCGGCAAGGGTATCTTGCCTGTGCCTGGGATCTATGCTCAGTGTTGATGCAGGCACAGAAGCAGCTTGCAGTCCCCAACAGCACTATCTCTTCTCATTGCCATGGCCAGCTTTGCGATGTGTTTGACAGACCGGGAGGCTGAGGCCTAAGCACACCACGAAAGCAGCTTCTGGAAGGCTCGTGGTTTTGGTTCCTTGACTCTATGTATTAAACTTCTAAGAGGTTCTACCCACGTGGACATTTTCCTGCCGAGGTTTACGTGGGACTGTGGGGAGCCATGCCTACGCATTCAGGCAATCAGGACAGTTGTTTCTCTTTGGTGGCTGGGGGTGGTGGGGTGGTGGTTCTTGTAGGGGTGTCAGATCTTCCTATGGGGTCTTGCTTGTGAGAGAATTGGGTCCTGGGACCCACTTCATTAGCTTGTTCTAAGGTAGGTTTTTTTTTTTTTTTTTTTAATTTGAAAGATAGAGTTACAAAGAGAAGAGAGAGATTTTCCATTGCTGATTCATGCCCCAAATGTTCCCAAAGGCCAGGGTGGACTAGATCGAGGCCATAGGCTTGAAGCTCCATGCTGGCCTCCCAGATGGGTGGCAGAGGCATTTGGGCCATCTCCCACTGCTCTCCCAGGTGCATTAGCTGGGAGCCAGATCAGAAGTGGAGCAGCCGAGATTTGAACCAGTGCTTATACGGGATGTTGGTGTCCAGGGCAGTCATTTAAAGCACTGTGCCTCAGCTCTGGCCCAGCTCCAGCTCATTGTCAAAGATACTGTGATGCTCCTCTCTTAGGGTCTGGGTGTCTGCGCTTCCCTCTACCTGGGTAACTCCAGTTGATTCTGTTTTTCATTTCTCAGGAGAGTCCTGGCTCAAGACGGCTGGTGCATCACGCTGTGTTAGCAGCTAGCCTCCCTGCACGAGCAGTTAACATGATCTGAACATTTCAGGGAAACTTGCAACTTAAACACGAAGCTGAGATAAAAGAACTGAACAAATAACCCCAGAGGGAACAGAGATAATTTCAAGAACAAAGAAGAATGTTCAAGACAGAAGAAAGAAAATACCCTCTGACTGGTGTCCACAGAGATGAGACAAAGGCAGCACAAGGCCACTGGAGAGGGAGGAGGCGTCCCCTGCACTCCTGGTGGGATCCTTATCCCTTAACTGTCCCCAGAGCCGTGCTGTGTGTGTGTGTGTGTGTGATGGGGGGATGGCAATGGCAAGGCGGCCAGGGCTGGTTAAAAGCGCAGGTGTATCCGCCTTTCCAATAAAAAATAATAAAAATAAATCTTTTTTTTTTAAAAAAAAAAAAAGCGCAGGTGTTGGAGTGAAGTAAACCACAGGCTGGCTGAATCCGGCCGGGCCACCCATGAGGTGTGGGCTCCTGTGGCTGCTAGCAGCCCCGTGGCTCGCCCTGCCTTCACCAAGTGGAGCTGGTCAAGCTTTCTCACCAGAATTCAATGGGACAGGCCTGGATGCCTGGCACATGGGAAACTGTTCAGAGCGCCAGCACCCGCATTTGCATTTCATGTTGGGGTGTTGGGTAGAGGGGAGCACAGATGTCTGATTTAGCAGTTAAGGCGCAGCTTGGGGCGCTCCGTGTTCAGGAGCAGCATGTCTGAGTTCAAATCCAGCCTCAGTTCTCCATCCAAGCCAATACTCTCCTTCCTGCTGGCGGACAGCACCTGGGGCACCAGGGCTTCAGCTCCTCCCACCCACGTGAAGACTCAGGTTAAATTCAGGGCTCTGGCTTCAGCCTGGTCTGGCCCTGGCTTGTGTGGGTGTTTGGGGAGGGGATGAAGCTGTGGGTGAAAGATCTTGCTCTTTAAATTAAAATTAGAGTTTTTGTTGAGGGGAAGAGTCTCAACTGCTCATTCCATTCCCAAAGTGCCCCATGATGCAGGGAGCCCTGATTGGGGGACTCAGAGAAGCTGTAGGGGACTCTGCCCATGAGGGGGACACCTGGCCTGCGATTATCTCCTCCAGCTGAGAGGACCTGGATTCAGAAACAGCCCTGAAGAGTCACCAAGAGCTGTAGAAAAAATGTAACCCATAGGTCCCAGCAGGACAGCGACTGAGTCAGACACTGGTGGGAAGAGGGGCGTGGCAATCTGCGCGGCAAGCAGCCCTGCAGGGAATTCCGCTGGGAAGCCTGAGAGCTGCGACTTTACTTTAATCCGGCCTGCATTTGAAAAAAAAAAAAAAAAAAGCTCTGCATTTGAAGTGTCCCCCCATGAAATCCACTGTCACTGTCACGTGGGCTCAGCTCCTGCACCTGCTGTGGGAGAGGCTGGTGGGCGCGACGCTGTCGGGGCACCTGGGGGCCTGGCTCCCCCTCCTTCCAGCGGCCTCTGGCTAATGGAATTGTTAGAGAAGACCTTTTCTCAGCATGCCCCTTCCGCCAGCTTTCCACAGACACACAATCAATTTCAAATTGTCACTTTCTTTGATTGGCAAAGAAGACACTTTGGCACCCCTCTCATTTATTTCCTATCAGCTGCTCTCCGTTCGGGTCCTGCCCCGCTGGGGGACTGCTGGGCTCGGGAATCGAACTGCTGGGCACTGTCTCGTCAGAGTAATGTGGGAAATTTGACGGGGCGCTTCTTAGCCACGCCAACTCTGTGTGGAGAGCCACATCTCCTCCCCACGGGGCCCAGAAAACTAGAAAGGGCGCCACAGTGCAGGTGTCTCTGCTCTAGTGAAGTGAACTCGAGTCCAGTTTCCCATGATGCCCCTCTCTCTACTTCCAGAATTCACTAACCGGTCCCCACTGACTGGTGAACAGGACGGACAGCAAGCAGAGGTAGCGGTCTTTCACTGTGCCGGCAGAGGGCTCAGCCGGTTTCGCCTCCAAAGATGGAGCCCTGCGTACAGAGAGGGGAGATTGTCTTTCTGTCCGTCTATCTACTTACCTATCTATCCAGTTACCATCTTCGTTGTCCCCACATACGGTGCGGCCAGCTTTGATTGGGTGTCTTAATGCGACCTGACGGATATAGGAAAGGATACAAAACCGCGCATGCCTACCCAAGAACGGCTGAAGTTTAGCTAGCTTGCCTTAATCCGCCTGCCGTTCCTTCCCACACGTACAGAAGCAACGCTGCTTTGGCGGATGACTCCCACAGTGGCTCTGTGCTGACAAGCAGCAGCTGCAACACTAACCATCGAGTAAGGGGGGGAATGGCCATTCCACACCCAGGCTAGGGGTTCCTTCTCTGAGCCTGGGGAGGCCTCTCTCACACCCCAATGCCCACATTCCACATCACAGCGCCAGTTTGAGTCCTGGCTGCTCCACTTCGGATCAGGTTCCCTGTTCCCCGGCCTGCAGAAGATGGCCCAAGTCCTTGAGTCCCTGCACCCACAAGGGAGATTCAAATGGGGTTCCAGGCTCCCGGTTTGGACCTGGCCCAGTCCTGGTCATTGTGACCATTTGGGAGTGAACCATCAGACTGGAAGTCTCTCTCTCTCTCTCTCTGTCCTTCTTTCTCTCAAATAAATAAATAAATAAATAAATATGAAAACACAACACAACACTGTGCTGGGAGGTGGGAGCAGGCGACGGAAGCTGACTGGAGCTGGGTGTGTTGTGGGACCCCTGACAGCACAGCATCGGGGCAGGCCCCAAGGCCAGTGACAGGCAAGAGCCCTCCCAGAAGAGACGCAGGCGTTGTCTGACACAGCGGTAAAGCCACTACTTGGGACACTTGGATCCCATTGCTCGGGACAACCTCATCCCCTGTAAGAGCCCCTGACTCAAATCCCGGCTGCTCTGTTCTTCTGATCCAGCTTCCTGCTAGTGCTCCTGGGAGGCAGCACATGGTGGCCCAAGTCCTTGGCTTCCTGAATGGAAGTCCTTGGGTGACCTGAATGGAATTTAACGGCCTTGGCCTGTCCTAAATTTGGGTGGTGTTGGCATTTGGGGAGGGAAACAGTAGGTAGATCTCTTTGTCTTTCCCTCCCTCTGACTTTCGAAGAAGTAAATATTTTATTTTATTTTTATTGGAAAGGTGGATATACAGAGAGGAGAGACAGAGAGGAAGACCTGTCTGATGATTCACTCCCCAGGTGGCCGCAACGGCCAGAGCTGAGCCTATCCGAAGCCAGGAGCCTCTTCCAGGTCTCCCACGCAGGTGCAGGGTCCCAAAGCTTTGGGCCGTCCTCGACTGCTTTCCCGGGCCACAGGCAGGGAGCTGGATGGGAAGCGGGGCCGCCGGGATTAGAAGCGGCGCCCATATGGGATCCTGGGAGTGCAAGGCGAGGACCTTAACCACTGCGCCACCATCACACCAGGCCCCAAGAGTAAATATTTTTCAAAATAAAAAAAATTTTCATTGTTTATATGATTTTTGAATTCACCTGCTTTCCCCCTCCCCCAGCTCTGGCAACCTGAACCTGGCTCCTTCTCCATTTTCCTTCCCAGGTGCTTTACCCCAATAAATCTGCATCTCTGACCCCACGTGGGCATGTCTGCTTTCCAGAGGCCCCCAAGGGCATGTGGAAAGAATGGAATGCACACATGCACCGTGAGGCCACAGGAAGATGACTGGGCATTGGAGGGCAAAAGCCTGTGCCCAGCGCTCAGCCCTGCCCCACCCTGCCTCTGAACACATTCCATGTCCAGGGTGTGAGTTTGTTGATGTGTTTATTGGTGCTGCCAGGACACACAAGCCTGGAGCAGAAGCCGGAAATGAAGACTTGGTTTTCACTCAATAACCTTGCCCGCCTTTTGAGTTTGTGCCAGATAAAAGTTACCACCTGCCACCACACTAACCAGCTTGCAGGCTTACTTTGAATTGAACTGAATCACCATGGCTTTAGGTCTTGGGTGGCCCGGAGAGTGCAGGAAGCTGGAGCAAGAGGTGGCCCCTGGTTTGGACAAGCTCTGCTCTGGACTCCCATGGCCCCAAGGATGAAAACCCAAGGTGCTGTTGAAAGGTCAAGTCCCTACACCAAGGACGGACAACGACCCCTTGGAGGCAGGTGGCCCTGAGAACAGGGCCCCCAGTCATCCCATTGGAACGCATCTGACCCGCTGGGATCTTCTTTGGGAGGCAAGGAGCTGGTGCGAAGGCCGAGGAGGGGAGACCTCCCATTTTCCCTCTAGTTTCACACCCCCCCCCAGCCAAAGCGAACAAGGTGGGGGCCTGGGGCGGCAAGCTGGGATCACAGGATGTAAGAAGCAATGTGTGCAGAAGATTCTTGTCAACCTCTCTGGCACACTTGCATGCCTCCGGGGATGGGAGCCTCACCCCCTCAGGAGCAGTCTTGTTCATCAGCTGCTCTGTCTGAAGGAAGCATTTGCTGACTCTGTGGCCTGTGACAGCCTGGCACACCCTGACTGGTCCTAGCTCTGCCCCCTGTGCCCACAGGCCTTGTGAATTCTGTCCAGTAGCCGAGAAAGAGTAAGGGGTTCCTGAGAGCGACCCCTGCTGGCTGCAGGTCATAGCGGCTTACATAAGCTGCACTCGGGCTTCCTACAGACTGAAGGAGCCATAGGCTATTTAAAGCCAGCGGCCAGGGGGCCACGGGGGAGGTCACTGGATCTAGCGCCCCAGCTCAGGACACAGGCAGATAGACGATGTCCCAAATTCTGATTCTCCAAACGTCACCTAGCCCCAAACCAAAATAGGATCTGTAGGCAGCATGGGGCACAGAGGAAACTTTAATTAAAAAATCCTTAATGTCCTTCCTCCCCGTGGAAGGCTTATCCGGTCTCATGCACAAGGTGCAGCCTCCAGAGGCAAGGGTCTGGAGTGATTCATGTGCTTACCCATGCAGCACGTAACAAAACAGCGTGCAGGGGGACAATAAACAGGACAGCCCATACTCACTGCGCTGACCCTGAGTGAGATGTGGCTCCCAGGAGCTCTGATGTTGAAGCACCTTCCCTCCCTCCCCGTCGTTCCTGGCCTCAGCCTCGGTACCCCAGCAGGTGGAGGAGTGAGATGAGGTCGTTAGGAAGGAGTCTTGCTGGGACATGGACACAGACGTGGACACACGCACCAGGAAGGCCACGCAAAGCCGCAGGGAGAAGACAACTGTGGCTGAGCCAGGGAGAGAGGCAGGGGCAGCAGCCAGCCCGGCCAGCACCTGACCGTGCGCCTCCAGCCTCCAGACAGACACGCGAGGTTTAAGTCCCTGGCACAGTTCCAGAAAGAAGTGGGCCCATGTCCCCACCCTCGGATCCGTGTTGTGCTTGGGCTGGAAGAAGGCTAGAGGGCAGAAGTGACAGTGGCCACTCTCACCTACAGGTCCTGTGTCCAGTGTGCTTTTCTGTTGCAATGATGACAAAGTACCTGGGTGACAGACAAAGCAAAGGGGTGTATCTTGGCTCATGAGTGTGCTGGCTGGAAGGTCACAACGGACTGACACCTGTCTGAACAACCTCCATCCCGTGACATCACAACATGCAGGGAAGGGGTGAAGCCAACCGGGGGCGGAGCCCCCTGGGAAGCAATCCTCTCCCACTGGGCTTCGGCTCTCAGGGATTCCACCTCCTGGGAACCACGCTTCCGCACCACGAGCCTTAGGGACCAGCCATGCCAGATGTGGTCCCTGAGCTGTGTCAGCCTGCTGTGTTTCTGTGAACAAGAGCTGGCTGGCCTGCAGGGAGATGGGAGGCCACACAGAGCACAGCTCCTGCAGCCGATCAAGGTCATTCCAGACCAGTTGGCCTTGAGACATGTGAGTGAGCCCGGCCTCTGCCTGTGTCCCCACTTCTGCCCTCATCCTTGGTCCCTTCCTGGTCCCCAGAGGCTTGGAGGCAAGACCAGAGGTACTGCTGGCTGGCCCACAGGCTCTCAGCAAAAGCGAGTGCTTCTGATTTTAAGCCACAAAACTTGGGGGTTTTGGGTCCACACATAGCAACCACTTCTGTAACCACTGACTTTCCTGCCTCAAATTCTTGGCTCACATGGGCCTCCCTCATCCAGGAGATGCCCTGGACATCAGTGATGTGGGGGCCTCCCTGGGGAAGCACAGGAGCTTACTGGAAGTCTGGGGGCTCTTTTTAAGAGGAGGCCTGTGGGAGTGTGGGAGGCAACTGAAAGGCAAGGCCTAGCTGGGTTTTGTCTTATTTATTTAAGAAAGAGAGAGAACTCCAGCCACAGGTTCAGTCCCCCAGTGGCCCCAAGGATTAGGGCTGGGCCAAGTCAGAACTGGGATTTTCATCCTAGTCTCCCTGTGGGTTCAAAGGCCCAAGCACTTGGGCCATCCTCCACTGGTCCCCAAGGACATGAGCAGGGAGCTGGATCTGAAGTGGAGCCGATGGGACCCGAGTTGGCCCATATGGAATGCCAGGTCTGGAAGGTCTCCCCCCAGGAGTGTGGGGAGACTGAGCAGGTGAGCGGAGACATGTGGAATTCTGGGACAAGAGCACTCAGGCACGGGAGCGTCTGGGCCTCCCTGGCTGAACCAACTGCCAGCAGTTGCGAGGGGGCTGAGCAGAAGAAGGTGGGACCCTGTGCCAGGGACCTGTTATTTCCTGGGGTTTCTTCTGTTGCTGGGATACAGGCTGCAGGACTTGGTCGAGCTAGGGCTGAGGCGGGGACCGGGACAGGAGGCCCGGCCAGGTAAGAGGTGGCAGCTAGCAGCTCGTATGAGACATGACTTGTTGATGGTCAAGAGCAGGATATGGGGGAGAGAGGGCAGGCTTTGTGTCTGGAGCTCTAGGAGGGCTGGAGTTAAGGTCAGCAGGGCAGCAGCTTGGTGGGAAAGACTGACTCTCCAGCCTAGGCTGCAGGCGTGCTCACCTCCTAAGCTGGAAGGTACCTGCAAAGGGAGTTCTTCAACTCACCAAGAACCACTTGGGTCTCGGAAACCTCCGAGGAGTCGGTTCGTAAGTGGCCACACGGCGCCCCCTGGTGGCTGCCATGACTCCTTGCGCCCGTACTTCGGCTCAGCAGGTGCACAGCCAACATTCAGGAATCACACTTAGCACTGAAAAAAAAAAATTTTTTTCCCCAATGTCTTTATGTGTTTCATTGTATTCGAAAGGCAGAAGTCTTGCTTAACTCTCCACAAATGCCCACAACAGTCCTGCCCCAGGCCGTACTCAGGAGTTTGGAACTTTCCCGTTCAGCGTAGGCCCACCCTGGCCTTAGGAACTCTCAGACCTCATTTTGCACAGCTCTGTCATTCCCTCTGTTTTAGTCACACTGGCTAAGGCTAGGCCAACTTGAAGTCAGAAGCCAGGAACTGCATCCATTTCTCCCACGTGGGTGACAGAAACCTGAGTACTTGGCCATCATTCACTGCCTCTCAGGTGTGTTAGCAGGCAACTGGACCAGAAGATGAGCAGCTGGGACTTGAACCAACACCCATAAGGGAGGACGGCACGGAAGATGGAGGCTTAACTGGCTCCTCAGAAAGGGCACTGTGTACCAGTGTGGTGGGTTTAACAGCTGTGACACAAACCTGCCCCCTAATTGCTTCTTTGAGCAAATCAGAGCCCGTGAGTGGGGCTCTGATGGGACCTGCGTGGCCCCAGCCTACACAGTCCTGCTTTGGGGCCCCTCAGCAGTGAGGAAGAGTGGGGCCTGAGGCTTGGCTGCCTAAAGGTCGGGAAGACTCTTATCTGTGCCGACACAAAGGGGAGTCACAGGCCCCATTGCTAAATTCAAACCAGAAAAACTGGACGTCAGGTTTAACACAGAGACCGCCAAGTCCTCAACTGCTTTCCCAGGCCACAAGCAGGTAGCTGGATGGGAAGCAGAGCAGCTAGGACACGAACCAGCACCCACATGGGATGCCGGCACTGCAAGGTGGAAGTTCAGCCTGTTGAGTTATAGCGCAGGTCTCCCCCCCCCCCCCTTTCACTCCTCCAACCCCCCTCCATATCCATCATTTTCACTACTGGAGGAGGAGGAAGAGGGGGAGGCGACAGCTGTTAGCAGTGGGAGACACTCAGGATCGCCAAGGGCTCCGGAGCTCTCAGCTCACCTACCAAACCCAGGGGCTCCGCAGGATCCTCGGCAGCTCAGCTCCTTGTGCAAGCCCAGGACATACAGAGGGCGCAAAGCAACCAGGTCTCTGGGGTTGGGACGAAGCCCTGTGTCCACACCCTGAAGTCCTTGGAGGTGCAGGGCACTGAGAAGGTGCTAACCCCTCAGTCATTCCTTCTTGAAAACATGGCCTTGACCCCAACAGCCCCATTCCCTTCCAAGTCCCTGATCCTGTGCAGCGCTTGCCACGGCTGTGATCCTTGTATTAATTTAGAAATATAGCTGGGAGCGTGTTAGGAGGCGTTACAACTCCCTGGCTGTCCTATTCTTGGCGCTCACTGGTCAAGAACCCAAGAACGACGAGCCTCGGTTCTCCCACCTGCGCCCCCGGGACGCACCTGCCCCCGAACCGCATCTGCAGGCTGGCTCGCCCCGTCCTGGCTGCGCCTGCGCAGAAGCATCGCCGGCGCGGCGGTCCCTGCTCGAAGACTCGGCGCTCGCCTGTCTGCCTGGCGTGTGGGGTCGGCGCCGCCGCAGGCGCGCCTGCTGAGCGCCGAGCAGCCGAGGGAGATGGCGGCCTAGCCTGCGTGAGGTACCTTGGGGGCCCGGAGCCCGAGCCGGATTTGAGGCTGCGCTTCTCGGCTGGTGTGGAGGTGTTGGTGGCGTTTGTGTGCGGCGCCGATGCGGTGTGTGACATTGTCCAGGTCCTTGGTGTCGCGGCGTGTGCCTAGTGGGGTTGGGGGCGGCTGTCGTTGTGAGAGTGCAGCTCGGCTAGGGGTGCGGGGGAGCAGCTTGCGGGTAGGGATTCTTATTTAGTACATAATCTTGGGGGCGTGTTGCCATAGGTTGTGATGGCGTCCTGGATGATGTGTTGGGTTCTCTGGTTCGCACCCCGAGCCTTGCTGCGGGTGTCATGTTGGACCTCGGGGTTGGGGGCTGCGTGACCCGCATCCCGATGGCGGGACTCGGGGGCCAGGCAGATGTTCCGTTGCGGGCTGGCGTGGAGCCGGCGAGGTGCGGGGTTTGGGTTGGATTTGTCCTGGGTGAGCAGGTGCGAAGGGATGGGTCCGGGAGGGAGCAGGGGGGTCCGGGCTGGGGTGTGCTCTGGGTTTTCAGCAGAAAGGACAAAGCTGGCTGAGGAACAGGAAAAGCTGGGCATTGAGGACCAGGCTGTCCCCTCTCGGGCTGGTCAGCCCGTCCGAGCTGAAGGGCACACGCGGCTCCGAGATTTCTGGCTCAGGTTCTAGAGAAGACATTTCTCAGCTTTTGTGGAGTTAGTTTTTGTGAGGATTCTCCCCGAGGTGACATTGGAAGGGACTTTACCATGCCTCAGGAAGTCCTCCTGCGTAACTTCTTAAACCCTCGAGTGTGGAAGTACTGCATCTTTTCTTGTTAGTTAACTCAGAGGCTGACATTGTAAAGCCTGTGGTTAAGTGGCCCTGTACCTGCGTGGGAGACACACGTGGAATTCCAGGTTTTTGGTTTTAACTTGGCCCAGCCCCAGTCATATTAGCCATTTGGGAAGTGAAACAGTAGATGGACAATCTCTCTGTGTCTCTCCCTCTCTCACTTTCAAATTAAGTATGTGTGTGTGTGTATATATATGTATATATATACACAAAAATATATATACACACATACATGTATTATATATATTGTAAAAAGAGTTATTTATTTTTATTGGCAAGGCAGATTTACAGAGAGGAGGTGAGACAGAGAGAAAGATCTTCCGTCTGCTGCTTCACTCCCCAAGTGGCCCCAGTGGCCAAAGTCGAGCTGATCTGAAGCCAGGATCCAGGAGCTTCTTCCAGGTCTCCCATGTGGGTGCAGGGTCCCAAGGCTTTGGGCCGTCCTCAACTGATGAGGGTGGGCAGCCACCCAGCGATATCGTCCCAGGGTCTCCAGTGGAGCATACTCCAAGGATGCAGTTAAAGGGATTTTCACAGTTCTCAGATGTTGTTCATTTTATTGCTCCAGGGTTGAGGAAATCCTTTCAAGGTCCATTAGCTGACACAGTCCACCTCAGTCTCAATCCACCCAGATACTCGCTAACAGAGCCTGGCTGGGAGAGCTGTCCAGTTTGTTCTGTCCTCTGCAGGCCTCATGTTGTCATGTTGCCCATGTGTATCTGGGCATGCTGTCCACTGCGCAGGCTTCAACAACCAAGGAGATGCAGTTCTGACACATGCACTCCACGGTCAGACCATAAATCCTGTAATTTTCCCTGGAGGTGGAGTTTTGTAGGTGGAGTTTTGAGTCCTGTGGTCCAGACCCTGTCTGCCAGCATGCCCATGTCTATTCCCCACGTATCTTTAAAACAGCGGGGGGGGGCAGCTGTACTGGCACTCTGGTACAGTTAACGCAGATTTGCACAGAAACCATGCCATCTGTGTAGCGCTTGCCCAGGTGCAGTCAGCTGCCTGCAGCTGAGGTCTTGCGTGCATCTGTAGCGAAGGCTGCTTACCAGCATACTCTGTGAGTGTGACTCACTAGATGGTCAAGGTGTAGAGTCAGATAGAAACTTCTGCTTGTTGATAAACACTGAAGCGCCTTCGGTGGCTGAGGTGCCTGTGGATGAGGAGGTCGCGCCACATGGAATGAGTGTGACAGTGATTGACCCTGTGTCTGCCTCACCGAAGAGTCCGTGCTTTCTGCTCCAGAGTGTTGCTGCTGCCTGGTGATGTCTGTCCATCTTTCTGTTTCAGTGTAAGGATTTGGGAAACAGTTTGTTTCATCAACCTGGGACTAAACATTGAGCACCTTTCTTTTTTTTTTTTTTTAAGATTTATTTATTTATTGGAAAGTCAGATATACAGAGAGGAGGAGAGACAGAGAGGAAGATCTTCCGTCCGACGATTCACTCCCCTAGTGAGCGCAACAGCTGATGCTATGCCGATCCGAAGCCAGTAGCCAGGAACCTCTTGCAGGTCTCCCACATGGGTGCAGGGTCCCAAGGCTTTGGGCCGTCCTCGACTGCTTTCCCAGGCCACAGGCAGGGAGCTGGATGGAAGTGGAGCTGCCGGGATTAGAACTGGCGTCCATTTGAGATCCCAGCACGTTCAAGGCAAGGACTTTAGCTGCTAGGCCACGCCACCAGGCTCACTGAGCACCTTTCTTGAATTGTGAGGGGCAAAAAAAAAAAAAAAAGCTGTCAGTTGTTGCTGAATGAGCTGACCTGGCCTTTTCCCTTTTGTCTTTCTTAGTGCTCCTCCTGCTGCAGAGAGGAAACCTCAGCCTGGGCCATGAGGGGGCCACTCGTCCATCATCTGGTGTGGCTTGGTTAATCTGACGCCCCTGCTGCAGCCCGGGGCCCGGGGCAGGAGTCAAGCCCCCGTCGGCATGCGGCCCCGGCCCTCCTGGAGTTGACGGGGCGCTGCTATGGCTTCCTTGGATGACCCCGGAGAAGTGCGGGAGGGCTTCCTGTGCCCGCTGTGCCTCAAGGACCTGCAGTCTTTGTCTCAGCTGCAGTCGCACTACGAGGAGGAGCACTATGGGGAGGACCGCGATGTCAAAGGGCAAATCAGAAGTAAGAGACGAGGCTTGGTCAGTGAGCGCCACCGTTCGGGGCACGGTTGTCCTTGGTTGCCAGGCTGCCGCTGGGGTGGGAATAGTCACCAGCGGATATCTAGCCCTTGCCCGGTGCCAGGCGTTGTTCACACCTTCCCCCTGCTTTATCTCCTTCATTTGTCTCAGTAGCTATGCGAGTGGGAGTCTCATGTTGCTGATGAGGGCACCAGACAAAGAAAGGGGAGATAAGCTGGCTGCTGGCAGAGCCTGGTTTGAATAGAATGATTGTAATCGCTGCCGTCTGCTG
Organism: Ochotona curzoniae; assembly: GCF_017591425.1. Classification (NCBI taxonomy): domain Eukaryota; kingdom Metazoa; phylum Chordata; class Mammalia; order Lagomorpha; family Ochotonidae; genus Ochotona; species Ochotona curzoniae. Next base: position 6,582,488 of record NW_024466607.1, read on the forward strand.
CCTCGTGCTGGGCTAGCCCCGTTCCCGAAGCACCAGTCCAAGAGGGTTTGGAAAGGAATTCCTTCTGCCCTGAAGGTCGAGGCGCACGGTGACCTGTGTGCCTGTCGCAGAGTGAAGCCTGCCCTTCACAACCCAGGAAACCAAGTGCTGTTCAAAACAAAGCAAAACAAAAAATTAACCTTGGGTTTGGATCTCAGATCTTGGAAAGTTTTAGGAAGGCTTTTTTGGAATTTGACTCCATGTATACTCATTTTATTGGTAGATTTTCATTTTTAACCTGCCAGTGGAGGTGCTGCTCCTGTGGAACTCACCTCTGTGCTTGTTTAGCTGGCTTGCTTTCTGTGCCTGGTAGCGTCTCTGAAGCCAGGAGACCCCAAAGGACTGGATGCCTGTCTCTGTCTTTGTTGTGTGCGTGAGAACGAAGGGACCCTGAGCGACATTCTGGAGTCGCCAGTCACCAGCACCTGGCTATCATGGCTGTCCCTAGAGTTCACTCCAGCTCTCCACTTGAGGGAAAAAAAATTGCTGGAAAAGGAGCAGCTGTCCTGTTTCTGCACAGACACGACACGGGCAAATAGGATTGGGATCCTGGGGGTCATCAAAGTGGCTTCTGCCTGCGAGAGTGCGCCGGAGCCGTGGCTGTTGGGAGCCTGTGCTTACCCAGTCTTTGAATGTCTTTCACATGCATTTATTTTTATTGCAAAGTCAGACATACATAGAGGAGAGACAGAGAGGAAGATCCTCTGTCCGATTATTCACTCCCCAAGTGACTGCAATGGCCGGTGCTGCGCCGATCCGAAGTCAGGAGCCAGGAACTTCCTCTGGGTCTCCCACGCGGGTACAGGGTCCCAAGTCCTTGGGCTGTCTTTGACTGCTTTCCCAGGCCATAAGCAGGTAGCTGGATGGGAAGCAGGGCTGCCGGGATTAGAACTGACACCCATATGGGATCCCAGCGTGTTCAAGGTGGGGACTTTAGCTGCTAGGCTATCTTGCTGGGCCCTTTCACATGCATTGTTATTTTATTTGACTGACTGGGACCCTGCAGGCATGTGGGTGGTCTCATAGATCTGAGAGAACTCCTGAGATAATCACTTCTCCAAGGTCACTTGGGAATGGGCGGAGCAAGCCATGCATCTGGGTATTAGATAGCCTCCATGTCCCCTGCTTTGTGGCATCGCTGGAGATGAGAGGCCCTGGACACGTTCTGGCCACAGCATGTGTTACAGCTTCTGGGAAAAAAGAAGCCCGGCAGCCTGGTTCCTCTAAGTTCTCTTTACTGCCGTGGTTTTGAATGAACTTGCAGTCCTAGTGGCAATGGAGCTCTGCCTTAGCCCGTGCTGTCTGAGACTGCTGCCGCCAGCCTGTGGACAAGTGAGAGATTGTCCGCCGAGTCCCGTGATGGCCCTTTTAGAAGGGGAAGTATGAGGGACTCTAGGAAATGTTAGGTAAAATGAAAATTTTCTTTCTTGCAAGGAAACATTTTGACATTTCTCAGTTCTAACTTGCTTTCTCATTACTGGCTGAACCTTGAGTGATTGCTGTCTTTCTGCCACTAGAACCCGGTACAGAATGGTACCAATACTTTGATGTTTTATATTAGCACTTTGGGGTTTCCCATGACCTTGAAGGGCTCTGTGGCTTCAATGACATTAACCGCTCTCCCCAGTGCTTTTCGAGTCTTCATAAAATGCAGACCCAGAAGGGTTAACAGTGACGATTCCTTTAGACCAATGTTCATTTCTTCAGTCAGGAAGAAATTCTTGATTGTGTCGCACTTTGCTGTGTTTCAGAATTAGGTAATTGAAGTTTTACAGACTGACATCAAGGAGTGTTTGAAAAGCCCTTTGAAAGCAGGTAACTTCTTAGGTCTTTTGAGTCTTAGAAATCTTAAGGCATTGACAGTGTCAGTTAAACACCAACAAGAAAATTTCAGCCTCAGGTGTTGGAGGCAGTGCAGAAGGCTGACCTGGTTACTGCTTCAGAGTGACCCTTGGTCCTAGGTGCCATCCCGGCTCAGCTCAGCTCAGCCATTTACAGTAAATGGGAGAAAATGGGCTGTGGCTCCTGCTTTGCGTTTCAGTGAGTGTATGGTTTGGAGATTGTTCTTAGTTGGCGCTCTTGAAGGGTTCCACCCAGACTGGGCCTGCTGCCAGCCTGTTTTTCCCTATCTTCCAAAGTGATGAAATGGCATAGACTACTTGTTTAACTTGACACAATTTAGTCTTGTTTGCAAAAATGAATTGTTGTTTGCTAACTCCTGTTTCCTGTCTGCTAGACCCTTTGTTAACATCCAGCAGTTTCCTCTTCCCTATTGTTGGAAAAGACTGCTTGAACACATTTTAAAGAATGTGCTGTAGCTCTGGTGTTTTTCCAGCTGGAAAAGCTATCCTGGAGTGGCTGGTACTCTGGGAACTAACTGGGCTGACAGAGACCCAGCTGTGGTGTTCCCACTCCCCTGGATTCTGTACCCTGGCCCCACCAGGTTGCGTTTATTTAGGATTCTAACTAACGTCATTCAAGTGGCAGGACGTGTTAGGGTCTTAAGAACTCTGTAGCGTATCGATCCTGGACAGCAATGATGATTTGTATTAAATGTGATGTTTTCTGCTAGAGTCTCGCAGGGGTGGGCAGCATTCTGCTGGGGAAATCACATGTGGGACTGACAATTTAGTCAATGTTTAAGTTAATGATTTTGGATGGACCTATGATGTCATGAATATGCAAATGACCTTTGGCAGATCACAGGTTGCCCATCCCTGGGGTAGGATGGTATAGCAGTTGAGGACAGCACTGGCGTAGCAGACTAATGATCCCCTCTCTGTGACACCAGCATCCCATATGGGTGCGGTTCATGTCCTGGCTTCTCTACTTCCCCTCCAGCTCCCTGCTTGTGGCCTTGGACAGAAGTGGAAGATGGCTCAAGGCCTTGGGACCCTGCACACATGTGGGAGACTCGAAAGAAGCTCCTGGCTTTGATTGCTACAATTTGGGGAGTGAACCAATGGCTGAATGATCTCTCTCTTTGTGTTTCCCTCTTTCTCTGTAACATTGACTTTCAAGTAAAATAAATAAATCTTAAAAAAAAAAAGGAAGAAGAAAGGGATGGCAGTCACCCAGTATTTAAGGACATTGGTGACAGGATAGAGAATTATTTTTATTCCCTGTCAGTTGATTGTTGGATTTTAACAGTGGTCCTACAGGAGCTCGGCGTGGGTGGTGGGTTCCCTGTGACCCAGAAACGTCCTTTGCAAATGGGTGCTGGAGCCCTGGGGCTCTTGGACAGACACAGGAGGTGTTCACTTTGAGCCCTCCTGCGGATGAGGTTTGTAATTCTGACAGAAGCACTTTTCCGCATCTGCATCATTCCTCATTTGTAGGTAGGGCTCTCCGTTGCCTTAGGAGACTGCGAGCATGAACTGTGCTTCTTTTTTTCTTTTCTAAGCAAGGCAGATTTGTAGAAAGAAGGAGAGACATAGACAAAGACCTTCCATCCACTGGTTCACTCCCCAAACGGCCACAGTGGTTAGAGCTGAGCTGATTTAAAGCCAGGAGCCAGGATCCTCCTCTGGGTCTCTCGCATAGGTGCAGGGACCAAGCACTTGAGCCATCCTCTGCTACTTTTCCAGGCCACACGCAAAGAGTTGCATGGGAAGTGGAGCAACCAGCACATGAACCATTGCCCAAATGGGATACCAGTGCCTGAATGGGAAGAGGGGAGGGGAGAGGGAGAGGGAGGGGGAGGGGAGGAGAGGAGAGAGGCGTTGTGTGCTGGTTCTCTCCATGAGGGATTGCCACATCCAGGTTGGGCTAGGCCGAAGTCAGAAGCTCCAGCAGGCCAGCCATGCTTTGCTGCCTTTCCAGGCAAATTAACAGGAAGCTGGATGCGGAGTGGAGCAGCTGGGAGTCACACTGGCACTGTGATATGGGATGCCAGTGTTGTGAGTAGCAACCTGCTGTGGCATAATGCCAGCCCCCATCCGTAACTTTTTCAGTGTACACCAAGTTTTGGAAAACATCAATACTCATATAACTGCAATCCCAATTAATATACCGACACCCTGGTTCCTTCATTAAATTTAGTTTTAACACTTATATTTAACAGGGCTCTTAGTTTTGGCAGTGAGCTTATGTATTAGTCACATAGGCCAATTTAATACTGGGCATTAGTTCTGTGGATTTTTTTTTTTTTTATCTTGACAATTGCTCACAACTTGGTAAAATCCTGGGGAAAATCAGAACTCTATTAGGTTTATATTTTCTACTGTTTTTTTTTTTTTTCTTTATTTTTGACAATCTTTACATGGTTAATTAGGGCACAAAGGGTTAGGGGCTACAGGAAAGTATGTAAGACTATTATTTCCACATTCTCTCTTTTTTTTTCTGTATCTGGAATAAAGGGGGAGATAAAGGGAGAAGCCCCACCCAGCCTCCCACCCATCCCAGGTCCCCAATGTGGGGCATGCTCCAAGGGTCTTGCTCAAGTGGTTTTGATAGTTATGAATTGCTACCAGTCTCATCTTTCCAAGCACGATAAAGTCGCTGCAGAATCCACTGATTGTCGTAGTCCATCTTAGAGAATCCATTTGCCCAGTTTTTCATTGCCAACATATGGCTGGGGTAGTTATTGATTTGTTCTGTCCCCTGTGTGGTACCAGGTGTCCTCTGCAGGTTCCGATGTACTGCCATGTCCTCCATGTGCATCTGGTTATGCTGTCCACTGCTCTGAGCCTGTGAGGAGGCTTGGCTCTGTGGTATTTGTAATAGGGTTTATATGTGTATTGCTGCATTTTATTTTGATTCTAAATATTTATTGTATAAACTCTTGTTTTTGAGATTTCCCTTGATGCATTTCGGAGTGTTTTTCTTAAGTCCATTTGTATTGTGTGTTTAAAGGTCTTGTCCAGAAGGCTAGGAAAGCAAAGAACAAGCTGTTGAAACGAGACGGTGACGATCGAGCAGAATCAGGGACCCAAGGATACGAGTCTTTCAGCTATGGCGGAGTTGATCCTTACATGTGGGAACCCCAGGAGCTTGGTAAGAAAATCAGTTCACTCACTGAGCAAACGGCTGTCGGACATCTAGCATGTTCTGGGTGGTTGAGGTGGTGGAGGAGGCAGAGTAAGTCAAAGCGGCCCCAACTTCTGGAGGACCGTATTGGGGTGGAGGTGAAAGAGGAGCTGTGTGTGTTCTGTGGTAGTGCTCTGCCTCATGCTCAGTGCACGTGGTCTCATCGCACCCTCGCTGCACCCACAAGAGCCTGCCGGGCTGAGCAGCTGGTGGGCCGCGTGCTCGTCTGGGCTGGCTTCACTGACGGGCCAGCCGCTCTCTTTCTGGTGAGAGGTGTGCTTTGTGTGGCTTACATTTCTGAAATGCATGGTTATAGCACCATGTGCTTACTCTCTCAAAATGGCCATTTTGGGTAATGAAGGTCTAAAATATAATGTGATATTACTGTGAGTGTCGTAAGAGCCATTGGATTTCTGTATCTTAAATGGTGACTTGTAGGTATACGAATTAGATCTAAAGAAAGATGTTATCAAAAAGGTCATGCCACACACCAAGTTGAGCTAGCTAATTTTATGTATCATTTAATGGTTAAATGATAATAATCACTATTAGAATAAAATATTTTCTGGCCATGAAATGGATAAATAGTGATCGCTTCTTCATGCTTTATTTTTCTTTTATTTTCATGATCTTGTTCACCTTGTACAAAATCCTTGTGAGGCTGAGCGGGTAGTGATGTGCACTTGCTATTGGTCGGGCAGGAAGCCGTGGCTCAGAGGAAGGAAGGGTGGGCAACCAGGGCACGGGCTGTCCTGACAGCTACCACAGAAGGTGTCTTTTTCAGTGAGTAAAGTCCCAGAACTATGTTAATTTGATAGTTCCTACTTCTGTATGACTATGTAAAAATAAATTAAAAATGAAGTAAAAGTCATTTGCTCAGCCATATGGTAGCCACCTATGGTTATTGGATATTATATTGGGAAGTGGAAGCAGTTTTTGCCATTGCAGGGTGAAAATTGCTTTAAAAATAATACTATATAGCTATGGAATGATGAATTACACACGAAAGACAACTAGAAATGAAAGAAATTGTAGACATGTGAATTCTTACTACCGTGCTTCCTGACTGCCAGTATCAGATGACCTGTGTGTTTCTGATTAATGTGTCCATTTGAACAATAGAAGGAAGGCACTAATTATGGAAAATGAAGTGAATGGCAGATTTTAGAAGTTAGCATTAATAGTCAGCTCTAAGAATTATAACTTTAATTATACTTTAATTTACTTTAATTAGGGTGAGGAAAAGACACATGTGTGGTTGAGTTTAGCATGTGATGATAATGGTCAAAGAATGTAACATTTCATTGAGGAGGAATAGCTTCCAGAGGCGTGTTATGTGACATGGTGATTATAATAAGGATGCATTCTTTTTTTAAAAAAAGATAGATTTATTTATTAATTTGAAAGATAGCATTGTGGCATTGTAATTCAAGCCTCTGCTTGTGGTGCTGCCATCCAGTGTGGGCACTGTTTCAATTCCTGGCTGTTCTAGAAAAGCAGTGGCTGCTGGCCCAAATCCTTGAGCCCCTGTTCTCATGTGGGAGACCCAGAAAAAGCTCCCGGCTCCTGGCTTCAGCTGGCCCAGACCTGCTGTTGTGGCCATTTGGGGTGTGAACTAGTTAATAGTTGGAAGATCTTTCTCTTTCTTTTTTCTGTAACCCTGTATTTAAAATCAAGAAAAAAATATGTATGTATTTTAAAGATATATTTATTTTTATTGGGAATGTAGACTCAGGAGAGAGAAAGAAAGATTCTGTCCACTGGTTCACTCCCCAAGTGACTGCAGTGGTTGGAGCTGAGCCAATCCGAAGCCAGGAGCCAGAAGCCTCCTCTGAGTCTCCCATGGGGTTGCAGGGTTCCAAGGCTTCAGGCCATCCTCAACTGCTTTTCCAGGCCACAAGCAGGGAGCTGGATGGGAAGTGGAGCTGCCGGGATTAGAACCGGCATCCATATGGGATCCTGGTGCGTTCAAGGTGAGGACTTTAGCTGCTAGACCACGCCGCTGGGCCCCAGGCGACTTAACTCTTGTGCCAAATGCTTGCTCTTGTATAATTTTTACTTGTCAGCTTAGAAAGAGATTATTATTACTTTTTAACAAAGAAGAATGCAGCACATGAGAAAGCCCGGGTTTAATGCAGTCTGTGAGCGCTCACTGAAGAGCAGCAAGTGCTTGTGGGGCCAGGGAGGGCGCAGTGCTGGTGTGCGAGGGCGAGGTGGGACAGCAGGTGTTTGGGCCCATTGGGGTAGGGGCTTGTGGTTCACATGTGTTGGGGACATTTTTCCTGCACGTTTGTCATTTGGATGCTGGACTCAGGGACACGTGACCCTTGAAAGATCATGAAGGTCATGCAGTTATCATATCCAGGTTTTTGGCCATTTTGAGAATTGTGTTTATTGTGCCAACTTTAGAAAGTGCAGAGAAATATGAGAAAAAAATTACTCATAGCATTACTTTATTTTCTATTTAATGAACATTCCTGTGCAGTTAGTCCCCATAACCACCCTATGAAGTTGTCACATTATTCCCAGTTTATAGATGAGGGCTTTAGGTGACAGAGGCCAGGTGACTTGTCCAAGGTCACACAGTGTGTGGCAGCATTGAGGCTTGCGCGCTGCCTGTCCTCATGGGCTGCATCTCACACCTTCTCGTGTTGTGCTGTGTGGCCCCCGAGAGCCATGGTGTTCGTAGTTCAGCCGGTGTCCTTCCATCTGCTTTCTTAAGTTTATCTTTTCAGTGAGGCTTTGGAGTCCCAGGATCTCTGCTTGTTTTTGAAATTCACTAACAGCAGCCAGGTGGAGTGACATGCGCAGAGCAGCGTCGTCCTAATTCTCTTGTCCCTTGTCCTAGGTGCTGTGAGAAGCCATCTTTCTGACTTCAAAAAGCACCGAGCTGCCCGAATTGACCACTATGTCGTTGAAGTCAATAAGTTAATAATCAGGTTAGAGAAGGTAAATTTTGTTGTTTAAAGTTTTTTTTTTTTTTGCAAGTACAAATTTTCTATGTGGAAAAAGTGCTGTTCTGTAACGTGTTAAGTGCGTCGTATGTATCTGGTGCCCGAGGGTTGCATGGGGTGTGGTGAGCACTTCTGGGAGGCTGGCTTCCCTGAAGAGGGGTGACCCTGGTGACAAGCTCCCTATAGGCCGGTTCTCCTTTTCCCATCTCTGAAGGCCGTTGGCTGCTGGCGACCTCCCTGCCTTCAGCATCTTCCTGCTTTGGGTGTCCCAGGCAGTGTCGCTCAGTGGAACAGAGTGTGTCATGTCCTCTGATGGCAGATGGAGAAATGGCGAGCAGGTCTGTGAGGACTGCTGAGCCAGGGCCAGCGTGGGATGTCCTGTCCTGGGATATGAGAGCGAGTGCCATGTGTCACCTGGGGAGTGAATGTGGTGGGCCTGGGGGCAGCCACAGGCACAGCTCTTTGGGTGTGCCTTTGTAGGACAGATCTGTGGTCTGTTTCAGTGTCCAGCAGGACGGCGGAGGGTCAGGAGTTTCCCTTTGCTTCTAGATTCGGGCTCTGCCCATTCCAGATTATTGACAAAGTGGTAACTGCCGATAAAGAGATTGGATTCAGGTCAGAGGAAAGGAGGTGCCTTCCAAATCCATAACTAATCCTGTGTCCCAGGTGAACTTGGTTGTGTAGCTTTGTGGGGTTCAGACACAGGAAACCCAAACAATGGAAATGTGCTGACTCCTGCTTGGCGCCTGAGTAGTGGCAGGCGTGGACAGTGACTGTAAATATCACCTGGTTAATTTCTTCTGCCCCTGTTTTCCCCCCGGGCAGCTCACTGCATTTGACAGAGCGAATACTGAGTCTGCAAAAATTCGAGGTAACCAGGGTTTTGCTCACATTCATTCTATTCTTTCTCTTTCTCCTTCTCCAAATCTCTCTTTATAATTGACTCTCTTTGCTGCTTGCTTTTTGGTTTCTTCCCACAGCAATAGAAAAGTCCGTGGTGCCTTGGGTCAATGACCAGGATGTCCCTTTCTGCCCAGACTGTGGGAATAAGTTCAGCATCCGTAACCGCCGCCACCACTGCCGCCTCTGCGGGTCGATCATGTGCAAGAAGTGCATGGAGCTCATCAGCCTCCCCTTTGCAAGTAGGTGATGGCGAGAAGGGCGCTAGAGCCCCCTTGCCCCAGGACCGTGGGACCCCTTTGTTTCTGTGCGTGGGCCATGGGTTCCTCACTGACTCGTGTGTTGATTCATGCAACCTGAGGCAGCCTGGTCAGGGCTTGGTGGTTTGGAACAGGAATTGGCAAACATGTTTTTGAAAAGGGAGTAGATGCTTCAGGTTTTGTGGGACACATATGCTCCCTGTGATGTTTCTTTTCTTCTTTTTTGTTAAATACCCTTCTAAAAATGTGAAAACTATCCTTGACTTAAGGACTCTGTGAAAACCAGCTACTGGCTGGACTTGGCTCACTGAGTCCTCACTTTCTCACCTGAGTTTCCTTCCCAGGGAGTCCAGCACCTAAGATACAGGAGCTGGAGACACAGAGGGATCTGTGCTTTACAGAGAGATCTGTATGGCCAGTCACCTGGGAGAGGCTGTGCAGCTCTCGGTCAGCTCTGCTTGGCCGTGGTGGAGGAAGCTTTGAAAAGAGCATCTTGTGAAACGAGCCTTGGCCTAGTCCTTCTGTGTCCTGTGGGAAAGACCAGAATGTCTGATGTGGAGGACACTGAGTGCTACAGGGGGCTCAGGGCCAAGTTCTCACTCGGTGTGTAGCTGTGGCGGGAGGCGGTGCTTGGAAAGCACCTTGAGCAAGGAGTAGGAGTGCCCGGCAGAGGGTTAGTATGAGAGTGCATGCAGAGGCCCTGGGGCAGGTTAGGTGGGCAGGTTGCATGGGTGGAGTGGCAGGAGGCTGCAGAGGTTGGAGGGAACAGCATGCTCCAGACTGTGCCCCGTGGCTGGTGGCGTCAGATGCTCAGGTTGACTTCACTGGGGTTGGGGTGGGTTTGTGACCCTGGAGAGCACCGCTGACTCTGCACTTTGTTGGCCACAGTGTGACCGGATAAGCTGGGGGCAAATGCAAATGCCTGTCAAACTGACTCCCACGTCTACCCCTGGCCCACTTTACCTTAATCCTCTCCCTTTCTCCCTGAGACCAGCTTCTCTTCCCCAAAGCTTCACAAGCTTCATTTTTGGGGCACCATTTGCCTTGTGTTGGACATATGTGCCAGCATCAGTTGGGCAGCTGCAGTTGGGTAGTCCTGCTGGATCTGTTTGGGGTGTAAATGTGGAAAGGACACAGGGTCCTTGGGCCAGCCCTCGGGTGCACACGTGATTGTAGACAGGGAAAGGAGTGGAAAGTGCTCTGACGTAGACTGGTGGTGGGGAACTGCTGGAAGGACAGAAGTTCCTGGAGGACATGCCTTGCCAGCTGAGCTCTGGAGAGGGAAGGAGCTGGATTTTTGGAGATAGTTACATGGAAGATTTTGGGTCTTTCTGAAGCATAGGGCTAAAGGAGGAGAGTTGTAGCTGGTAAGGCCAAGTTAGGGATGGGCTACATAACTTCCTAGGCTATTTGAATCTTGTCTGGAAGGCCCAGGGAGCCCTTTTTCCCACTGAGTCCTACCCAGAAAGGTAGAAAGACAGCCACAGGCCACGCCTGACTGAGTCACTTCCACAGAAGCCTGTGGGTGGCGGGATAATTGGATGTGGTGGGAACCATCGCTGCCTGTCCTGTGTGTTGACAGACAAGCTCACCAGTGCCAGCAAGGATTCCCTGAGCACCCACACCAGTCCCAACCAGTCGCCCAACAGTGTGCACGGCTCCCGCCGGGGCAGCATCAGCAGTGTGAGCAGTGTGAGCTCGGTCCTGGACGAGAAGGATGACGAGCGGATCCGCTGCTGTGTGCACTGCAAGGACACACTGCTCAAGAGGGAGCAGCAGATGGACGAGAAGGAACGCACGCCTGAGATCGCGAAGCTCTACGAGGTGACAGTGGGCACACGGGGCTCGGGGCATCAGGCTGCAGGTGCCGGGCAAGGCAAGGTTGTTCCTGTGAGTCCTTTCCACTCCTGCTGCAGGGCCAGGCCCTGTGGAAGTCGGCCTTGCCTCAGCCTTCCCTGCTGACTTGAGAGGCGGGGTGGGTGCGGTGGGGCGCAGGCGGTGGTCCAGGGGAAGGGAAGCAAGGGCCATGCCTAAGCTCTCGGGAGGCTGGGAGCTGGTGATTGTGAGCAGCACGCCGGGAAAGGTCAGGGAAACTTGGGAGTTGGAAGCTCCACAAGTTGGAGAAGGTGTTTCTGGTTTTTAGGCTCTGTAGGTTTCCTCTTACAGGCAACCTGAGTTCCCTCAGGCACCCCCAGTACTCACCACCATGCATGATCCCAAAGCCCCCTGGTAGATACAGACTTCAGGAGGAAATAATGTGTGCGCTGCACTGCGGAGAGCAAGACTGGCTCGGCCCGGAGTGGCTGGGGAGGGCTGTGCCAGGGCGGCGGAGGCCTGAGCAGAGGGAGCGTGCGTTTTGTCTGATGGTCACCATGTGGCCCCTGTGGTTTTGTAGGCTGGAATGGCCGTATTTCTAGAACTATCAAATATTCAAGCTAAAAGTGTGCTCATTAAGCCCTGGTACCTCATTTTTCAAAAAAAAAAAAAAGGTTGTTTATGCTTTGCTTTCAAGATTTGTTTATGTATTTGAAAGGCAGGGTGACAGAGGAAGAGCTCGAGATCTCCCACTTTTAGGTTTACTCTCCAAATGCCTGCAGCAGCCGGGGTGGGGCCAGGCCAATTCCCGGCACTTCCTGCAGGTTTCCCCAGAGGTGGCAGGGGCACCCAGGATCCTATGCCATCATCCACTGCCTTCCCAGGCATATTAGCAGGAAGTTGGATTGGAAGTGGAGTGCTGGGTCTTGAACCTGCACTCTGACAGGGTGGGCAGCTGCCCCACGTGCCCACTGCTGGAGTCTTATAAACAGTCTCCGTGCTCACTGCTTCCTGGTGCTCAGAGGTGAGCCCTGGCAGTGCTTTGTGCTGGTGTCGTGGGCAGAGAAGGAATGCGGCAGCTGGTTCCTGTCTCTGTCTGCTGGTCACCTTGGCTTGTGCCCTCTCATAGACACCCTGCTCCAAGTTCTGCCTTCCTCTGTTTCCAGCTGAGAAATCAGGTTTATGCTAGGAAATTGACAAAGTTTTAAAAGCTCATTTTTGGAGAATGAGCTTTTAAAATGCATCTGTCCTGGAGCCTTGCTTCTGGGAAGGGCCTCTATCTGGAGAGTGCCATTCACCATTTGTTTTGTTCTTAGAAATTGCAACTTTGCATGGAGAAGGTTGACCAGAAGGCCCCCGAGTACATTAGGATGGCAGCATCGTTAAAGTAAGTTGTTCTCTTGTTCCAGCCCAGTGCTGACTGCTTTCCGACATTTTAGGTGAATTCTCCAGGGTCATCTTAGCTCTAGCCAGCCTTTTTAACTGTGGCCAGCTGAAAGAATTTTCCTCCTGTCTATAGTAAGTGGGTCTCACGTTGCACATAGGAGCTTGGTACAGCAGGAAGGCAGGTTCAGTGACTGAGCGGGTATGGGAAAGGTGCAGCCCTGCAAGAAGGTGGGCAGGGCAGCGGGCCTCAGGCTCGAGGAGCCGCCCAGGGCTGAGGACACCCCTTTTCCTTTGATTCCTCCACCCGTCCTGGTGACTGAATGCCCTCTGCTCCACCTTGGAATGGAAACTTTGTATTGAGATCTGAGTCCTAGAGCGGTCTCCCCACCCCAAATTATCAAGGTCCATTGGATGATGGAACTCAAGTGGCAGTTGTTCAGAGAAGAGGACTGGGAGCCCTGTCCCTTTAAAGCAGGGGTTGCCCGACTTCAGCCCACAGGGCATGTCTAACCTTCTTTCCACTTCCCTTAAAGTGGCTGTAGTTTACCATTAGACTATTAGATCCACTTTTTTAAAGTGATCCCTTCCGTGGTATTTAATTTAATATTTTTGCAAAGTTGTACCATCCCTGTTATTTTTTTTTTAAAGATTTATTTATTTTTATTACAAAGTCAGATCTACAGAGAGGACGAGAGACAGAGAGGAAGACCTTCCGTCCGATGATTCACTCCCCAAGTGACCACCATGGCTGATGCCATGCCGATCCGAAGCCAGAAACCAGGAACCTCTTCCGGGTCTCCCACGTGGGTGCAGGGTCCCAAGGCTTTGGGCAGTCCTCGACTGCTTTCCCAGGCCACAAGCAGGGAGCTGGATGGGAAGTGGAGCCACCAGGATTAGAACCAGCGCCCATATGGGATCCCGGCACATTCAAGGCGAGGACTTTAGCTGCTAGGCCTATATCCCTTTTATCTTAAAGCACACATTTCATGACCCTGGTAGAAATGTTACACTCATTGTTCACTCCCTCCCTGGTGCGCTGGGCTGGGTTCTGACTCCATAGGTTTGTCTGGTGTTGGCGTTGCCTGAGCGTGAAGCGTGAGTATGTGATCGTTTATGTCTGGTTTCTGTCACGCAGTGTGGTGTTCTCGGGTGTCTCCCATTTGTCAGTATTTCTTTCCTTTTATTTGAGAGCATGGTGTGGCTGTGCCGTCTTTTGTTAACCCGTTCATCACGAACATCTTCATTGGTTTCGTCTTGGGCTGTTGTGAGTAGTCCCTACGGTTCTCTGTAGTGCTATGGACATATTCTCATTTCTCCCTGGTGCACACTCAGGCTTTTAACTGTTAATTGGTTGATGTGGTCAAGCTGAGACCAGAGGAAGCATTTCAGATTAGAGGCACCTTGTCATTTTCGCGTGACTGGAGATTTCGAGGAGAAGCCTGTGTTCTTGCCCGTCTGATGATGTTTTTGTAAACCAGGTAGTGAGAGGTGGTGACACTACCTTACCAAATCCTCGCTTTCTATGATGCACCAAGATTTTTCCAGCTAGCACATTGTATAAGTAGAAAAAAAATAGGTGAAGACAGCAACTGTTTATTTGGCTTAAATTACTGCTATCTTTGACAGGGAGTGGCCATTGCTGCAGCTGAATTAACAGCTTAAAGTGTTTTCCTTGGCCCGTTAGTAAGTCCCTGAAGCTGTAAAGATGGAAAGTTGTAATCACTGCCCTTGGCACTCCGGGGGTGCCCATAGGTTGGAAGTGAGCAGTTCCGTATCCCAGCGTAACCACCACAAGGCCGCTGAGACCCGAGTTAAGCCCCATCTGCTTCCTTTATAATGCCCACTCTACCCTGGGCAGAGTCACTCCCTTCCTGCTGGGTTGGCATGTTGGCATGAAAATGCTTTTTTTTTTTTAAAGATTTATTTTATTTTTATTGGAAAGGCGGATATACAGAGAGGAGAAACAGAGAGAAAGATATTCCGTCCGATGATTCACTCCCCAAGAGAGCGCAACAGCCGATGCTATGCTGATCCGAAGCCAGGAGCCTCTTCCAGGTCTCCCATGCGGGTGCAGGGTTCCAAAGCTTTGGGCCGTCCTCGATTGCTTTCCTGCGCCACAAGCAGGGAGCTGGATGGGAAGTGGAGCTGCCGGGATTAGAACTGGCATCAATATGGGATCCCGGGCGTACAAGGCGAGGACCTTAACCACTGCGCCATCGTGCCGGGCCCGAAAATGCTTTTTTCACACAGAGAGTGGTTGTTTGTGAGACCCGGGTGGTGCCCCACGTGCATGGCCTGCCTGCCTTTGGGGACTCTGCAGCAGCATTCCAGTTGTCACTCTGCTTGCTGGGTAGGCTTGACTGATGGAAGCCAAATGGTGACTCATTCAGTAAGACACTTGGTACAACTTACTGTGGGTAGTGAAATTGTGGAGAAGAGAGCTGGAGTAGGTCCAGTTGCTTTTGTTTTGGCATTGAACTTAAAGGTTATCCTTGGGACCAAGCACAGGTCTGTCCCCGTGGCATCTGCAGGTTGAAGAGTGGCTGCCAGCTGACCAGTTTGGGCCAAGGAGTGAGCTGCACATCAGGTCCGAGAGCCTAGGCTGCCCCTTAGAGTGTTCCCGCGTTTGCCTCGTGTGGTGTCTACCTGTCTCCAGTCACCGCTGTGAAACTTAAACCGTGTGTTCTGTGTTTTCTTCTCAGTGCCGGGGAGACGACCTATAGCCTGGAGCATGCAAGTGACTTACGACTGGAGGTGCAGAAAGTGTACGAGCTCATAGATGCTTTAAGGTAAGGTCCTGCCTCTGGCTGAGAGCGGCTGTGTGTGCGTGAAGTGTGGGGAGGAGGAGGAGGCCGGCACTCAGCGCTTTTTACTTTTTGTTAAAAATTTCTAGTGTTTGTTACTATTCAAAGAAACAAAAAACAAAACCAGGAGTTGGAACTGACACTGACTGCATGTCAGTCTCTGCTTCCTTTTAGAGAGCTTCACTTGCCCCCACCTGCTCTGGGAGGTAGGGGTCAGCATGCCCATTTCGCAGGAAGGCCATGTACCACCTCTGGCACAGGTGGTGGAGCTGAGGGGAAAGAAACTCAGGTTGTTGTCAGCCCCTCCGCTGCTGTGAAACCACGATGTGGCTGTTGGGGTGCAATCAGCCTGGGCTGTGGGGGTACCGGGACTCCAGGAAGAATACCCAACCATCAGACTTGTAGGGCTGGCTGTGTTAATTCCCAAGGCTGGAAAATACTGACTCTTGTTCAGAAATTAGTATGAAGCTTAAGGAAACAACCAGCAAGCACTAAGCCAAGTAGGGGCCTTCTCAGTGTCGGACGGGTGGCTCACCTGTGAAGCCATTTCTGTGCTCAGTCCCTCACTGACAGAGCATTTTGCACACAGCCTGTGTCAAGGTCAGGACCTTGGGGATGGCCAGAAGGCTTGGCCTTCAAGGAAACCTCAGTGGCCTCACTTAGCTATTTCCATACATCTTCCTGGCATGAAAGCCTGGCACCTCCACAGACCTCACCCTTGTTTCTGAGGCTGGCAGTACCTGTTACATTGATGTGTTTCTTCCAATCCAGTAAGAAGATCTTAACCTTGGGCTTGAACCAGGACCCTCCACCACATCCAAATACCTTGAGGCTGCAGAGGATGATCAGATACTCTGCGACACTTTTTGTGCAGGTAAAGCTGTCCTGGAGTGGCACAGACATAGGCACCTGGCTTGACCTGCTCTTCCACCTCTTAGCAAGCAGACCTGTGCTCGTGGCTTGTCTCCTGTTTATGCGCTGGTTACTTCATAAGCTTATGACTGCATCATGCCATGTTTGGAGATTAATTTTTATTTCAGACATAGCCAAAACTACTTTGAATCCTGGGTCCTCAGAATGATCACTTGTCATTCTGGCAATTTTCCTCATTTTATTTCTATCTGCATTTTTAAAAGATACATTTATTGCACTTGAAAGTCAGAGTTACAGAGAGAGACTGAGAGACCTTCCATTCATTGGTTCACTTTCCAAGTGGCTGCAGTGGCTGGAACTGAGCTGACCTGAAGCTGGAGGCAGGAGCTTCATCCAGGCCTCCCACATGGCTGCACGGACCCAAGCACTTAGGCTGTCCTCCACTGCTTTCTGAGGCCATTAGCAGGGAGCTGGATCAGAAGTGGAGCGGCCAGGACTAGAAACAGTGTCACTTTGGGATGCTGGACCACAGGCAAAGGATTAACTTGCAGTGCCACTGCACTGGCCCTAACTGTTAAATAACTGGTATTTGAATTAATACGTATTGGCAAGTTTGTGTCTTTAGTTTTCATCACTGACTTTTATATCCTGAATACTTTTATGCACAGCACTCCCGCTGCCCTCGACTGCCTGCAGATCCTGCTGGGACTGTCTGTGCACCCCTATCTCCCCAGCCCCCTGCAGTGGGCATTTGTAGATTCTCATGTTGTGCTTTTAGAAGTGTTGCCATGATAGGCATACTTTCTTAGAATAAGAAAGGATAAATTGACAGGGAAGGTATGATGGCTCCATTAGCTAATCCTCCCCTTGCAAACACTGGGATCCCATATGGGCACCAGTTTGTATCCCAGCTGCTCTACTTCCCATCCAGCTCCCTGCTTGTAGCCTGAGAAAGCAGAGGACGGCCCAAAGCCTTGGGACCCTGCACTTACATGGGAGACTTAGAAGAAGCTCCTGGCTTCAGATCAGCTCAGTTCTGGCCATTGTGACCATTTGGGAAGTGGACCAGTGGATAGAAGATCTTTCTCTATGTCTCTCCTTCTCTGTAAATCTGCCTTTCCAATAAAAATAAATAAATCTTAAAAAAAAAAAAAGAAATCCAAAATCCAAAAAACTCCTGACGGACTCACCTGGGTCACTGATTGTATGGTGGAAGCTGGTGGCTCGAGGACAGCCCGAACCTGGGTGATGAGGTCTGGGCTGTGTTGTCCTTCCCAGGGAGTCCCAGCAGCCGGGAAACCCACTGACAAACCTAGCGCTGTAGTGCAGAGAACAAGGTCTTGGTCTTTTGTTGAGCAGTTGTTTATTGAATGCCTGCTGTGTACTGGGCCAGATTGTAGGGTATCCTATCGTGAACAAAAGGGCAAAACTTCCTGTTGGTCAAGTTTCTGAGAGAGGGACAGACAGTAAGCAGCTAAAGTACAGTTTGTGAGAGGGTGGCCGGCGCTCTGGAGGAGCTGTCTGCAGCGGGCATGGTGGAGGAGAGGCCCGAGAGGAAGCTGCTCTTGGAGCCGTGAGGACCTGGACTGTCCACGCTGACCATTTCACAAGGCAGAGATGGGCTCGTTTGGAAGCACCCTGGCGCCTGTGAAAGGGTTCCTTCCTCATTTGTTCCCGTCACTTTAATTTCTCTCCTGAGAGCAGAGTGGCTTAGCTTAAGCGGACGTTCAACATGGGATTCATCACCGGGATTAAATTCCTGTTTTCCAACCCTTGAAGTTTAAGTGTGACATTGTAACTCCCTACAGGAAAAGTTGCTTGGTTTAATGTCACTGCCAACCAAAGAACAGTTTGAGAACCTGAGGAAGAAAAGGAAGCAGGAGCTGGAGATGAAGAGGCTCAAGGAGAGACAGGTGCGTGACCCCAGGCGAGCTGGGCTGTGTGAGCCTCGAGGCCTCGGGGGCTCCGCGGGCCATGCTGGAACCTATGGCTCTCAAGTTCACTTTCTTTACCATTTAGGGCCTGGCCTCATGCTCTTCTGTGGAAATCAGATTCCTTGCTTGTTTTTCTCCCTGGGTCCTGTTCCTTCGGAGCCTGCTGCTTCTGTCAGAGCCGGAATTCCCTAGGGATGGTCCCTCTGGTTGAGGCTGCTGGGGCGTTCAAAGGGCCCTTCCAGGAGCTGTGGGTGCGCTGCTCAGCAGGCAGTGATGCCGTTATTCTGGTGTGGGTGACGGTAATGGACCTCAGGTTTAAGGGCGCGGCCTGGCCAGTGAGCCTGGGGTTGAAGAGAGCTTACTCCCTCATTTACTGTGATTACTTAATTTCTTTCTGAAAATTGGTGTCTGGGGCTGGTGCTGTGGCACAGTGAGTTAAGGTGCTGCCTGTGGTGTTGGCATTGAGCTCCAGCTGCTGTACTTTTGATCTAGCTCTCTGCTAATGTGCATGAGAAAGCAGTGAAGGATAGCCCAAGTGTTGGGCTCCTGCACCCACATGGGAGACCTGGAGGAAGCTTTGGGCTCCTGGATTTGGCGTGGCATAGCCAGTGGTTATGGCCACTGGGGAGTGAACTAATGGGTGGAAAATCTTTCCTTCCTGCTGTTTCTTTCGCTGCCTCTAACTTTACCTTTAAAAATATAGGGGGCACCTTTCATGTCATTCCCCTTCCCCGCAAACCAAAGCAAAAATCCCAGCATGATTTGATTTCAGCAGTTGGATACATCAGGGTTATGCAGCTCTGTGGCCGTGGTGGGGGACTCCGGGGCTGGGCAGGGCCGTGGCTGTGGTGGGGGACTCCAGGGCTGGGCAGAGCCGTGGCTGTGGTGGGGGACTCCAGGGCTGGGCAGGGCCGTGGCCGTGGTGGGGGACTCCGGGGCTGGGCAGGGCCGTGGCCGTGGTGGGGGACTCCGGGGCTGGGCAGGGCCATGGTGGGGGACTGGCAGAGGGGCTGCTCTTGGCTTGGTGACTGTGCTGACCCTTGACTTTGGTGTCTCCCCAGGTTGCCCTTGAGTCCCGGCATAAACTTCAGGAAAGGCACAACAGCCCGAGCTCCCGGATGGCCAATGGAGAGCTGGCTGCTCTCCGCGGGGGCCTTGCCCCTCTGAGAAAGGCTGAGGGCTGGCTCGCACTGTCAGAGAGTCAGGGGCAAACTGAAGACCCCGATCCGCTCCTCCAGCAGATCCGTAACATCACGTCATTCATCACGCAGGCGCAGGCTGCCGGCCGCAGCGACGAGGTACGTACGCTGCAGGAGAACCTGCGGCAGCTGCAGGATGCCTATGACCAGCAGCAGACCGAGAAGGCCATCGAACTGTCCCGGAGGCAGGCCGAGGAGGAGGACCTGCAGCGGGAGCAGCTGCAGATGCTCAGGGAGCGTGAGTGGGAGCGGGAGCAGGAGCAGGTCCGGGCCGCGTCCCTGCATGTGCGCACTCGGTCCCTGGACTTTGGAGAACTTGGGCCTTTCCAGCGGGAGTCCGGCCGAGAGCCTCGCGCCGCCCCGGAGCGTGCTCTGGATCTGGGCCCCTTCTTAGAGCAGAGCGGCGTGGCTCCGAAGACCTCTTCCCCCAGCCCAGCCTGGGAGCCCAGCCACGGCCAGGACTTCCTTCCCCCGGCCTCCACAGCGCAGCCACACGAGGTGCCCTCCCGGAACCCCTTTGAGGAGGAGGAGCTCTCCAGCTCCATGGAGGAGGACACTGCCCTCCTTCCTGCCGCAGCAGCTTCCCTCAGCCCTGCTGCAGCAGCTTCCCTCAGCCCTGCAGCCCGCGGCCCGAAAGAGTACAATCCTTTCGAGGAAGATGAGGACGAGGTCGTGGCAGGGAATCCCTTCACCAGCCCAGACAGCCCGGCCCCCAACCCCTTCGAGGAGGAGGAGGATGGGCCTCCCCCGCTGCGGCCGGCAAGCCCTCCTGGCCCCGGCAACCCCTTTGAGGAAGCTGCCGGCCCCAACCCCTTCGATGTGGACAGCGACAGCGGGCCCGAGGCCGAGGAGTGCATAGAGGAGGAGCTGCTGCTGCAGCAGATCGACAACATCAAGGCCTACATCTTCGATGCCAAGCAGAGCGGCCGCCTGGATGAGGTGGAGGTCCTGACGCAGAATCTGCGGGAGCTGAGGCGCACGCTGGCCAGGCAGCAGGGCGGCCCTGCCTGAGCGTGGCAGGAGAAGGGCAGGTGGGGCTGCTGGGGAGCAGGGCGCACGGTGTGAGGGGCACGCGGGAGGATGGGAGCCGTGCTATTCTGGGCTGTGCACCTGAGGGTGTTTCCACTCTAGATGAATAATTAAATGGGAACCAGTACAGGAAGAATCAGCATGCATTTGCTGTTTTTTCACATTTTTGGTAAATTGGAGGTTTTCCTTTCAGAGGGCCAGCACATTCTCACTGCTCAGTGTGACTAAATGAACCTCTGCTGGCTCAGGGCAGGAGCAGCCATGCACCCGCAGCCCTTCTGCTGCTGTGTTAGAGGGCGGCTTTCCCTAGGCCTGTCCTTAGGTGAGACCCACCGATGGCGCCCTTAGCCTTCCGTGCTCTGGCCCGCAGGCCGGTGGGTGTTAGTACCCCTGGGCCCCACTGGCCTGGTGCTGCGCGAGGGGAGGAGTCCAGGGCCAGGACCCTGGGTGTGTTTTGCTGCCGTCTGACTGGCTCTCGGTGTGCGTTATCTGCCTCCTTCAGAAAGTTCAGCTCCCAGTGCAGGTGGCTCGGTGCCTGTGATCAAGATCATGTTTCTTTTTAGGAAACAGGTGTGGCTAACACCGTGGTTGGCTTTAGTCCTGGGGAGAAGAGTTTCTATCCCAACATCACTCCGAGGGACACTGTTCCTCCCCAGAGAGCCCTCCCTGCAGGGTGTGGGCGCCGCTGCTCCGCTCTGGGCCTCGGCAGAGGGCCACGGGCCGTGGGGGACCAGTCCCTCTTGGCTGAGGACCAGCCCAGGATCGTCACACTGGCTCTGTAACAGCTGACCTCTTTGCTAGCAGGGATGGAAAGGGAAGTGGCTAGATGAACTGTGGTGCTGTGGTTTCCAGGAACCCCGAAAACCCTTCCCTGACTGACATCCTGCAAACTGAGTGTGTCGGCGCTCCGTGCGGCTTCTGTAGTTATACTCACTGATTGCTGAACTTAAACTAACTGACCATTGATCACTTTATACCCCCCAGCTAACTCGTGGCCACATTCTGACTGCTTTCTGGAGTGAGTTCGGATTCCTTCATTGCCTTCTGGGGAAGAGCCTGTGGAGGGTAGGAATGGCTGAACTCAGGGTGGATGGGTCTGGGGCTGCAGCCTCATTTCTGCAGCATCTACTGGGGCTTTCTCTGCAGAGGTGTGGGGGCAGGGAGGGGGCCGGGCCTGCAAGGACCTTTGGCCTCTGGGTTCTAGTCACAAACTGGGGAGTGAGTGGATTGGTGCCGCCGGCCTGCCCTTGCCGGTACGGTGGCTCTGGGCAGCCAAGGCAGCAGTGCCCGAAGTCACGCTCTGCCTGCCATGAGCTTCACGCTCCTGCCTGGCCCCCTGGCCCCCTCGCTGGAAAGACAGCCCTCATTGGCAATGGGGCAGTTTTGGGGGTTGATGCTGCCCGCCACCCAAGCTTTCCTCCTCATGTGGTATGGCGCTTTCCTGAAAGCAGCCCCAGGCAGCCATCTGTGAGTGATGAGCAGATGCATGAGGGGCGCACCAGCAGCCTCTGTCAGAGTGCTTGACACTGACGGGATACACTGACGCAAACTGCCATCCCTGCGGCTTCGTGGCTCTTCCTCCGGCTGTGTCTGCCTCTGCACACTCTGCTGCGCCGCCCCCGTGTAGACAGCAGGGCAAGCTGGCCTGTGCGATGTAAACACAATTCCAGGTTCTTGCCTTATGGAACCGTTTACTCACCTGCAGTCCTTCAAGGCAGCCCACTCTGTGCCCTGTTGGATGACCACCCTTGCTGTGGCATCGGCAGGCCCCCAGCCGGAGGTCATGGTCCCACGCAGGAGAGGGTGGCCATTCAGGCCTCTCCTGAAGCCGCTTGTCTGCCTTCCCTTCCGCCTTGTTCGTTTGTATTTTCCCGATACGCTAAGGACACTTGCTCATTGTGCTTGCAGCTCAATGTGTGGTTACTATTCAATTACTAAAATGTTCCTGCGTCATCGTGAGCCCTGTGCCGTGTTAGTCATTGGCGCCGTTGAGTGAGGGGCCCCGAAGGGCAGCTGGTCTTGGAAGCAGCAGATGGTGCTGGCCGCCCAGAAGTCTGACTGTCCCTTGGAGGGTCACTGAGTGGCATGCACTCTGAGGCCTTGTATGGAAGCTTTTTTTAAAAAATAACAGATATTAGTGGTTGAGTGTGTGTGCACCTGTGTTGCAGGTGCCATTCAGCTGTAACATCTCCCCTGGAGCATCAGAAGGCAGACCTAGCTCCTGTGTTGTGTGTTGATTAAGGGCTCCAGACAACAAGTCAGTCACTGGAGTGACCAAGGGATAAAGATGGACCCCGAGATTGTCCTTTCCTCGTATCCCGGCTGTGTTGGTTAAAGAGCCATTTTACTCAAGTGCAGTGTGAAAGCCTTTTCTAATCCATCATGACCGCCTGTGCCTGCCACTGAGCCACATTCCCAGGCCTTCCTGTCTGCATTGGAGCAGGCCCAGGAGCAGCTCATTCAGCAGCAGCTGGCAGATGGAGGGGCATGCGTTGACAGCTGGTACCCCATTTGGGCACCCATGGGAGTTCTTACCACTGCTTTCTGATCTAACTCCCTGCTAATGGCCTGGGGAAAACAGTGGAAAAGGGCTCATTTTGTTGTTTATTTTTCGAAGATTTGTTTTATTATTATTTTTTTATTGGAAAGGCAGATATTCAGAGAGAAGGAGATACAGAGAAAAAGATCTTCCATCTACTGGTTCTCTCCCCAAGTGGCCACAATGTCTGGAGCTGAGCTAATCTGCAGCCAGGAGCCAGGAGCCCCTCTGGGTCTCCCATGTAGATACAGGGTCCCAAAGCTTTGAGTGTTCTCAACTGGATGGGAATTAAAGCAGCTGGGACCTGAACTGGTGGTCATATGGGATTCTGGCAGATGCAAGGTGAGAATTTAGCCACTAGGCTATTGTGCCCTCTTTTGTTTGTTTTAAAGATTATTTTTTTAATTGAAAAGGCAGATATACAAAGAGAAGGAGAGACAGAGAGAAAGAAAATGGTTTATTTTGTTTGGGTCACTGTTACCCATGTGGAAGGCCTAGATGAAACTTCTGGCTCCTGTGGCCTGGCCCGGTGCTGGCTGGATCAGCCTGGCCTGGGTCACAGAGTCAGTGAAGACTTGGGTATTGAAGCCCAGGTGTGAGACACTCCCGTGGACTTGAAAAACCAATACTCTTCCTAAAGCTTCAGGTCTCTCCTTGTGGTCTCAGCTCAGACACACGAAGAGCATGGACCTTGTCACTTTGTCCTTACAACAAGAATAAGCTAGAGAAGTGTAAGTTTTCATGGATCCATCAGATAATTGGGTTTGCCATGCTGAAACCTGAAGAAAGGTTAGCCAAGCTTCACACAGCCGGACCGGACCCAAGGCCTGGAGCTGAAGCCCTGGATGCAGCCGCTGGCATGCTCACTGCTGACCAGGGTCCCTGCTGGAGGCTGCGAATGAAAGAACAAGCGTGTGCACAGTCCACGCACAGCCTTGGGCTCTAAATGGTGACCCTGGAGATTGGACTTGGTCACTGAAACACAATGCATTCTCTATGACAAAACCCTTTAGGGAACACACAACACTTGCCTCTCATATTCAACTGAATTTCACCTCCTGGCAGAGTAGCCTAATGGTTATAGTCCTTGCCTTGAACACGCCGAGATCCCATATGGCCACTGGTTTTAATCCTAGTGGCCCTGCTTCCTTTCCCATCCAGCCTCGTGCTTGTGGCCTGGGAAAGCAGTCAAGGATGGCCCAAAGCCTTGGGAACCTGCACCCACATGGGAGACTCAGAAGAGGCTCTGGGCTCCTGGCTTTGAATCGGCTTAGCTCTGGCCATTGCAGCCACTTGGCGAGTGAACCAGCAGGTGGAAGATCTTCCTCTCTGTCTCTCCTTCTCTCTGTATAACTGCCTTTCCAATAAATAAATAAATAAATAAATAAAAAGCTGAACTTTACTTCGTGTGAACTTCACTTCACCTCATTGCCAACAGAAAATTGCAAGCACACTGAAGGGCGGGAAAAGGCGGGGGAAAGCAAGCATCAGACCTTGAGGCCGGAGTTACCAGGAAATGTGAAACACAACGGGCGTGTTGTTGTTCAAATGGTAAAAACATTGCTAGAAAAGCTCAATAATGCAAGCAGATGAGGAAACTGGAAAAGAATCTCAAGGAAATGCTGGAGATGCAGGCAGCGTGACAAAGGGAGAATGCCTGCGTGGGTTCCTGGCTAGGCCGGACACAGCCAGTGATGCGGGAGACGGAAGTGCTGAGAAATGCAAAGGGCAAAGCACACACCATGCGGGAGCTCGGACAGTCCCCCAACGCAGAGTGTGTGCAGGCAGGCTTTCAGCAGGAGAAACACCAGACGAAGAGGAAATATTTGAACCCAAAACTGTCAGATCTGAAGGGAAACGGTCAAGTAGAGATAAGGAAACATGGAATGCTGGCCTGGGCCAGCCCCGCGGAAGGATTCTCTGGAGGTTCCCCTTCTCCCTGGCAGCTTCCTCATCTTATTCTTTGGCAGTCTTTTTTTTTTTTTTTAAGTTCCTGCTTTCTTAGAAGAGCTGACTTGCTGGTGGGCAGCTGCCCCATCCACGGTTCCCCTTTCTGGTCCCTCCCTGCCTTACTGGTAAGGCTGTGGAGCCCTGAGCACTTGCACAGGCAGGTTCGAGTCCCGTACTTCGGCTTGCTAGTGGCCAATTAGACCCACATCATAGGTTATCTGTGGCCTTCATTCAGTCTCCCAGATCTACACCCCTGTATCTCAGATGGCATAGAAGATGGAAAAAAGCTTAGGAAAAAAAAAAAAAGGAAAAGTTACATAGCCGAGGGGAACATGGCCACTGAAATATAGACATTCAATCAGTCATGGAGAAACGGGAAGATGGCGGTTAAACTGCCCGAGCTGCAGGTGTGGGTCACTGCTGAAAGTGCTCTTTTTTTTTTTTTTAAGATTTATTTTTATTATTTTTGTTAGAAACTCATATACAGAGCGGACGAGAGACAGAGGAAGACCTTCCATCCGATGATTCACTCCCCAAGTGGCCACAATGGCTGGTGCTGCACCGATCCGAAGCCAGGAGCCCAGAGCCTCTTCTGAGTCTCCAATGTGGGTGCAGGGTCCCAAGGCTTTGGGCCGTCCTCGACTGCTTTCCCAGGCAACAAGCAGGGACCTGGATGGGAAGTGGGGCTGCCGGGATTAGAACCAGCACCCGTATGGGATCCCGGCACGTTCAAGGCAAGGACTTAGCTGCTAGGCCACGCCACTGGGCCCAAATGCTAGGGTTTTTAAAAAACAAAGTACAAAAAAAAAGCCCAAAGCACAAACACCTCGCCAACTTAGTATTCTGTACCTGGAAAATCATTCCAGCTTGGAGAAATAAAAGTTTCTTAAAGTGACCAGAGTTCTTCAGGGTACATCTTCTCCACCGCCTGTTTGTGAGCAGCTAAAGTAGGATCCGAAAGCGGTTTTTTTCCTTCCCTTTAGCAAGTCGGTTCGCTTTTGAAAGTGCTCATTTTGGAACTGCAAAGCTGGGAGAGATACCGAGCTGTGTCTGCACCTAGAAACCTTTGAAATAGCTTCCCGTGTGCGAGTGACTGACTGACTTGCGGGACTCCAGCAGGTGGGTGTGCCTGCGTCGGCCCGCCGGGACCACAAGTCCCAGGCTGCCCCGCGGCGCGCGCGAGGCCTGCCGGGAGAGGCGACGCGAGGTCGGCCTGGGCGCCCGTCGGCCGCGGTCCGCGTGTCCGCCTCGGCCCGGCTCGCGGCCGGCTTCCCCCGCCGCCATGCCCATGAAGGGCCGCTTCCCCGTTCGCCGCACCCTGCAGTACCTGGGCCAGGGCGACGTGGTGTTCAAGGACTCGGTGAAGGTCATGACGGTGAATTACAACACGCACGGGGCGCTGGGCGAGGGCGCCAGGTCAGTGGGCGCCCCGGGGAGGCCGCGGCGGGTGCGGCTGTTCCACGCGCTCCACGGCCGAGGGCCCGGACGGCGGGTGCGGGACGGGGACCGCTCGTCTGTGCGCTGCGGCGTGGCGGAGGAGGACCCCGCAGCCCCCTGGCCCCGGCTCCGGGCGGGGTGTCCCAGCGGGGAGGACCGGGGCCCATGGCGGGGTGCGGTGCGAGCAGCGAGGCAGGGACACCTGGTGACCTCCGGGTGGGAGGTCACCAACCCCGATTTCCCCGGGGAGTGGGTGCTGCCTCTGGGCAGATCCCTTGTTGAATGTGAGCGCTGGTGTCGCTTGCTCAGTGCCGGGCCCTGCAGGGCTCGTTGTCCTTGATGGTTTTCAGCTGTGGACATCTGAGACTTTCTATCCTCCCATGGTTTTGAACCGTTCTGGCAGATTTAGTCTTGCATGGCTGCCACCTTCCTGCAGTGATCAGGAGGCATACAGCAGCCACCTGTGGCCCACGAGCCAGCACACCTGCCGGCCCCGAGACCCAGCCTCGTGCTGCAAACAAGGGTGCGTTGGCGGAGCCTTTAACTAAAGACTGCTTAGCAGAGCCAGGGCAGCGGTGGGAAAAGGCGGCCGCCCAGGGACAGGGAGAGCCCAGGCCTGCAGGAGCGAGGGAGAGTGAGGCGGGGAGCCTGCAGATGGAGCCTGCCGGCTGGGGCGCAGCCAAGCTGCCGTGCCTACCCCAAGGTCAGGGCCCATGCATCCCGGAAGGCCGTGGGAGCTGACTTGCCCCTTTTGCCTTAGAAGCCATGCTGCTGGAGCCCTGCGGGGAGTTCCCCACCCTGGGGGCTGAGAGCTCTGAAGGCCAATGTGTGTAAATGCTTAGTCGGCACCACCAAAACTCTGCTTGTCCTTGGGGTGCAGGGGATTAAGCTGCTGCCCGCAGAGCTGACATCCGTTTGGGTGTTGGTTCCGGTTTCTGCTGGTGGCCCCAAGCACCAGCTCCAGCAGAGAGCGCACATGACAGCTGGGGTCCCAGCACCCAGGAGGTGCTGACCTGGCCTGTGGCTTCTCCTGGCCTCCTCAGGGGCTCCTGAAACCCTGGATTTTCTGGGGTCGTGCCCGCCATCTGAGGGTAGCCCTGTTCCTGAAGGCTCGTTTCTCTGCTCTGCAGGAAGTTTGTGTTTTTCAACGTTCCCCAGATCCAGTACCGAAACCCCTGGGTGCAGATCATGATGTTCAAGAACATGACGCCGTCGCCCTTCCTGCGCTTCTACCTGGGTGAGTGAGGGTGCAGGCCCCTCTGTTGCCACTCGTGTCCCTCAGCGTCCTCGGGCTGGGCACGCTGGGCTGGCCCAGGTGTGGCCTCGGCCCTCCCCCTGCCTCACATGGCGCCGTGGGGGCTGTCTCCCTCGCAGATCTGTGCCACCTGAGGTTCTGGATTGCCACAGATGCACAGGAAGCCAGCCTCAGGCGTGTGGTGTTCTGTGCAGGCCCAGTTACGCACAGGGAACAGGAGTTGGGGTAGCCTGGGCTGCCCTGGCCCTGCCTGTGGTGATGAGGTGCTCTCTGGTGTGGTCCTCCTGCCAGGGCAGAGGGCAGTGCCTTGTGGGCTCCACCTGGCACCAGTGGCGGCGGGCACCGGCCCTGTAGGAGTGCTCGGTCCCCGGTGGCCAGTCTGGCACTGGCCGTGCGTGTCTGCGGGAGCCGCCAGGTCGGCTGCCAGGGTGTGATGCTGCCGGGGCCTCTGGGAATCTTCCTCCGAGTTCAGTGACTGGTGCTGGGCCAGCAGATCGCCTCATACCTGCTCCCCAGGGAGCTTCCCCTGGCACGGGGTCCCAGTCTCTCGGCGTGGACCTGGGGCTTGGCTCGGCTCCTCGGCTGACCCAACACCCAACACGCCTGCAGCACTGGGTGCTCTGGGCCCTCATGCAGGCACCCTCCCCCAGGAGCGGGGCGCCACAGACCCTGTCTGCCTCTTGGACTCTGCACTGCTCTTCTCTGGGCGATGGCCTCCACATTGGTGCTGGGGCTGCCAATGCTGGTGCCTGGGCCCCGAGACCTCCTTGGGACTTGTCTGGGTGCTACTTCCTCTTGGTTTTGACCCTGGCACAGCCTCTGGGTGTGTGTCTGTTCCATGTGCTTCCCCTTGTTCACAAGTGATGGCCCCACTGTCTGCCCCATCATCCTGTGCACAGGTCCCCGTGTAAGGGGCCACAGCGAAGTGTCCCTGGGAGGTGCTCTGCTGTGTGTCTCCTGGGGGCTGAGGAGATGTGGGCCGGGCAGGACAGTGGCAGAGCCAGGCTGGTGGGGCAGGGCAGGTCATGCCATTGGTGATGGTTTATGTGGATATTTTTTAACAGCTTGATTTATTTGAAAGGCAAAAGTACACAGGGAAAAAGAAAGTGGCAGACTCTTCCATCCGCTGATTCACTCCGCAGGTAGTCATGATGGCGGGGCTGTGCCAGGAGCAGCTTCCTTTTCTTCTCTGTGGGTCCTGGCACTTGGGCTGCCTTCTGCTGCTTTCCCATTAGCAGGGAGATGGATCAGAAGAGGAGCAGCTGGGTTTTGAAGTGGCACCTGTACTGAATTCTGGCGTTGTAGCTGGTGGCTTAACCTACTGAGCCACAATGCCAGACCCTGTTTGAGTTTTAAGAAAATGAATTTTATTGGTATGATTCCCACCCATAATGCAATGCCGTGTCGCAGGCCTGGTCCTTGTTCTGCCTGAGTCATAATATTCCTTAGTGCCTAATCTTCCCCCTTCCACCCCCTGCCAGGGTGCCTTGTCAGGCTTCTGAGCGGCTGCTGGCGAGCCAGTACCATGTCACTCATGGTGGTGCCGAGGTGCCCCCATTCCCTCAGGTTCACCCGTGGCCCCATCGCCTATTGCCAACTCATTTTTGCTTGTCCCGTTTTTGCGCTGCCCTCTGAGGAGCTGGCCTTGTGGGCAATGCTGAAATAGGAATGATGAAGGGGTGGAGGCGGGGCAAGCCCGGGTCTGACAGGTGGGGAGGCGCTGTGGGAACAGAGAGCCAATGGCAGCTGTGAGGATGCTGGCCAGCTGTGGTCTGGGTGGGCAGCCCTGGCCCGTGACCCAATCTGAGGAGCTGTTGGCTGCCCCAGTACCACAGGCGAAGGAGCTTGGGAGACCCCACGTTTATCCTCCCCCTCCTGAAGGCCTGGTGGGGGCAGTGGACGACCAGCCGCTGGCTGTGACTCCCTTCCTCTTGCTTTGGGCCCCAGATGCTGCTGTGGGGGCTACACGCTCAGGGCCACACTAAATTCTAATCCCCAAAGACTAATTCTAAATTCTAATTCCCTCTAAACAGCCAGCTTATGAGTTGATGATTAAGTCACTAGCACATGAATTTTGGGGTCACTTAGAAGTCCAAGCAAGTGGTGCCTGCATGGCTGCTGAAGGGCTTGTCTGGCTTTTGACTGTGCAGAAGAAAGCCGCAGTGAAGGAAGGCTTCAGTGGCCTGGGGGAGGGTTCTTGTGAGGTCACAGCGAGTGGAGGCAAGGGGGGACAGGGGCGCCTTAGCCCGGCACTTACTAGTTTGAGAAACTGTAATAGTGGTGTTGCTGACACTGCCACCTGCAGAGTGGTTCTCATGGCCCCCATCCTCACCCAGCAGTGCCCTGGTGAGCAGGCGGGGTTGGCTGTGCTGCTGGGTGTGTGCTTGGTGCTTCACCCAGCGCAGGTGCACTGGCTTTGGTTCCCGTGGGCGGAAGTCTGGTCGGCTCTGCCCTCCTCCGGGAAGGCTGCGGGGGCGGGGCCGTTTCTGGACCTCGCTCTCTGCCACAAGCAGCGCAGCCGTTCCGTGTGGCAAAACCGGCGGGCGGGGTGGTGCTGAGTGATCCACCCATCTCAGGATCCTTAGCTGTGGTCACATCTGTAGGTCTTTCCCAGGTTCCTTCGGGTACTGTCACCCTGTCTTCCCCAAGTCTGAAATCTGAGCCATTCTGTGGGCTTTTCTTTTCTTTTTTTTAAGATTTTTATTTATTGGAAAGCCAGATACACAGAGAGGACGAGAGAGACAGAGAGGAAGATCTTCCATCCGATGATTCACTCCCCAAGTGACCACAACGGCTGGTGCTGAGCCGATCCGAAGCCAGAAACCAGGAACTTCTTCCGGGTCTCTCATGCGGGTGCAGGGTCCCAAGGCTTTGGGCCGTCCTCGACTGCTTTCCCAGGCCATAAGCAGAGAGCTGGATGGGAAGTGGAGCTGCCGGGACTAGAACCGGCATCCATATGGGATCCCAGCGCATTCAAGGCGAGGACTTTAGCTGCTAGGCCATGCCACCAGGCCCTCTGTAGGCTTTTCTCATTGAAGATTTCTTGTTGTTGTTTTATTTACTTGATAGGCAATGCTCTAAAGAAAGCAAGAGAGACACTGAGAGGTCTTTCATTTGCTGGTTCACTCTCAAATGGCCAGGTGACTGAGATTGGGCCAAGGGGAAGCCAGGACCCTGGAACTGGGTGTCCCATGTGGGTGGAGGGGGCCTGCACTTTTCTCAGGCATGTTAGCAAGGAGCTGGATGGGAAGCAGAGTAGCTGGGGCGTGCTGGCTTTGTAGGTGGCAGCTGGCTGGGCTGGGCCACAATATTGGCCCCCTCAGTGAAGCTTCACTTTGTTTCCTCCAAGTCTTTCTGTCTTTATTGGGACAGAACTCTCATGTGCTGTCCCTGACCTCCAGTGCCTGCAGCTTCGTCTGGATCTGGTAGCAGCGACCCAAAGACCTGAGCCATCACCTGTTGTCTCCTGGGGTGTGCAGTGGCAGGAAGGTGGACCCCAGAGCCCAGCCAGGACTTGCCCCAGAGCACTCTGAGAAGGGAGTGCCTTACCCAGCACCAGACTCGTGGTGCTGTGTCATATGCTTTTTGGCCAGTTACATTTGATCTGAAGGGTATGAGTTTCTTTTTTTAAAAAGGTTTATTTTCAATGGAAATGCAGAAGGTTAGATATACAGTGACCAGGAGAGACAAAGATCCTCCATCCTCTTTTTGTTCCCTTCCCAAGTGGCCAATGCGAAGCCTGGAGCCGCCCCCAGGTCTCCCACGCGGGTGCAGGGTCCCAGGGCTTTGGGCCGTCCTTGACTGCTTTGCCAGGCCACAAGCAGGGAGCTGGATGGGAAGTGGAACAGCCAGTACATGAACAGACACCCAATGGGATCCCAGTGTGTGCAAGGTGAGGATTTAGCCACTGAGCCATTGTGTCAGGCCCAACTTTGGATTTTTCATGGGTTGTTTTAAATGTGTGTGAAGATGCTTAGGTAGAGCGCTGATTTTCCCTTAGGTTTGCCTAAGTGGAGGTTTACAGACACTTCACCTCTTCTGTTGAGGTCTCTGGGGTCGTCAGGTCTTTCTTTTGTGCTGCAGGGTAGAGTGTTTATTTTTTAAAGGTTTATTTTTATTGTAAAGTCAGATATACAGAGAAGAGAGACAGAGAGGAAGGTCTTCTGTCCGATGATTCACTCCCCAAGTGACTACAACAGCTGGTGCTGTGCAGATCCAGAGCCAGGAACTTCCTCCAGGTCTCCCACGTGGGTGCAGGGTCCCAAGGCTTTGGGCCGTCCTACTCTGCTTTCTCAGGCCACAAGCAGGGAGCTGGATGGAAATGGAGCAGCTGGGAATAGAACTGGCGCCCATATGGGATCTCGGCGTGTTCAAGGCAAGGACTTTAGCTGCTAGGCCACGCTGCCAGGCCCGGGCAGAGTGTTTTGCTTCTTGCATGTGGAGCACAGCTTGTCCCTACACCTGTCTTCACTGGGGTGTGTCGGCCTCTCCACTGAGGTCAGATGGGTGTGTCTGCAGGCTGGTGTCCTATTGAGTATAGAAGTTTCCAGTTCCTAATAGCGTGCAAGAGCAGCAGACAGTGACTGGTCCTTGTCCTGCATCCATGTGGGAGACCAGGGTTGAGTTTCAGGCTCTTGGCTTTGGCCAGTGCAGCCATTGCAGGGGTGAACTAAAGGGTCAAAGGGCTTTCTCTCCTCTGGCTCTCCTTTAGAAAATCATTATGGCTATTTCGGGTCCCTTGTGTTTCTGATCAATTTGAGGGTCGGTTTATGTTTGTGAGGCTGATGGGAAATGCATTGTTTTTCCAGATCAGTTGTGGGGGGATGCTTAGTGCGGAGGCTATCTATGGATTTAAGTTCTTTCTGGTAAGATCACACATGGTTTTGGGGCAAACACAGTGGTGCAGCATGCTGTTCCCCTGCCCTGTGGTGCCAGCATCCCATTTGTGCTGGTGCTGGGTTGTATCCTGGCTGTTTCACTGCGGTGACTGGGAAAGCAGCAGCAAATGGCCTCAGTTTTTGGGTTGTGCAGTCATGTGCAGGAGACCTGGAAGAAGCTGCCAGCTTTGATTGGCTTTGAAGAAACTCCTGGCGCAGTCACTGGGGAGTGAACCAGCGGATGGAATATCTTTCTTCGCCCCTTCTGTCTCTAAATCTGACTTTCCAATAAAAGTAATAAATCTTTAAAAATTTAATCTTAAGAATTGTACATGCCTTTATAAGTTTTCTAAGCTTCAGTTCTTCCATGGCGGAGGAGGAGATAGGGCTGCTCAGGGGTCCTGTTGTGTTTTGCTCTTGCATCCCTATGCAGTCTGCGGGTGTGCACTGAGCAGCCTGTTCCTTGTCTGTTTCCAGATTCTGGGGAGCAGGTCCTGGTGGACGTGGAAACCAAGAGCAATAAGGAAATTATGGCACACATCCGAAGGATCTTGGGGAAGAGCGAGTGAGTTGCCTGGGTGACCCTGGAGGGGACCCACACTGGGCTGGGCCTGTACAGGCTGTGGGTGCGAACAGCCTTGGCCGTTGCCTTGCCTCCGCTCTGGCTTGGCCGCCCTCCCCACAGCCTCACAGCCTGAGCGCCCCTGGCAGTGCAGGGGGAGAGGGGTACTGGCGGGAGGCCAGAGTGCTTCTCTCTTGGGGACTCTGTGCTGCTTTTCTTGGGATGTGCAGACGTCTACCCTGCCCCCCACCCCCACGTGGATCGTCCCCTATGCCTCCCATGAGGGGAGAAAGGGAAGGAAGCCCAGAAGTACCCTTGGGGAACCCTGGGGAGCATTTCCAGGGGCCTGTTGTCCCCATTAACTGGGCTGTTCTTGTGTAGGCCAGGCAGCAGGCAGATGCTTCCCAGTGCCCTTCCCCCTTGTTGTACAGGCCTTCCTCCTAGTCTCGGGAATGTGTGTGGTGGTGGGGACGGGGAGGCTGGGGTAGAGGCTCCTGGAGTAGAAGGGTTAGAAGGCTCAAGATCCAGGTCTCCCTGGCTCTGCCCACTGGCCCTCACCCTGCTGCTCATGCTTGGTGCTGTCTCTGCCCTTTGCCAGGGAAACCCTCAAGAAAGAGGAGCAGGAGAAAAAGCAGCTCTCTCACCCAGCCAACTTTGGCCCCCGGAAGTACTGCCTGCGGGAGTGCATGTGTGAGGTGGAAGGGCAGGTGCCCTGCCCAGGCCTGGTTCCATTACCCAAGGAGATGACAGGGAAGTACAAAGCTGCTCTGAAGGCCAGTGCCCAGGACTGAGGCCAGGGCCCCTCTGCCTGGAGTGGCGGCTCTGACCTTAGCGGAATGGCAGGTGGAATGGGATTCTTATGGCCCCAGGTTCTCTCGAACTTGCTGGAAACCTTTTTGCAATAAAAGGTTCTGTTACAGAATGAGGCGAGTGTCTGGAGCTGAGCTGCTGACTGGCCACGTCAGTCAGTGGTGTGGCCAGAGGCTGGCCAGGGAAGGTACAGGCCATGGCTCTGCAGCCTGCGCTTCTTCCTTTAGAGTCCAAGGGCTGCCATGTTGGGTGGCTCGAGCAGGCAGTGTGGCCAGTCCTCCCTTGAGGTCACTGGGTGCAGAACCTGAAGGCGACTCCTGGTGCCATGTGGACCTTTCATACTGCCGGTGCCAGCCTTCTTGGTGGCAAGGGGGGTCACTGGCTGGGAGCTCAGGTGTGTGCCTGCGGCCACCTTGTGCCCTGGAGACGGAGACTTGGGAGAGGTTAGTGACGTTACTGTCGCACTGTCTCTTGTTCTTTGCCTTCAGCTCTCCGAAAGCAGCAGAACCCACAGGGCCGGCGTAACTAAGCTCTGCTAGGGAGGCTGGACTTGGGCGGGGGGAGCATCGTGCACAGTGGTTACAGGATCAGGAAGGGGCGGCAGGAATGACAGGGTGCTGTGGCCTGGGACGGGGTGCTCAAGCTCTGGGTTCTTATCTGGTGCCTTCTCTTTAGTGGGGACAGACAGCTGGCAGTGCCACGATGGGAACTGTGGTGCTCTAACTGTGGAGACGAGGTGGATTTGGAGCCTGTCACATGGATGCTGAAGTTCTGGTTGACAGTGGTTTCATGTTCAAGGGTGAGGGTTTATGGGGTTCTGGGGGAGGCAGGGGTATGTGAGCCCGGCTAGGGTCTGTGGGGCTGCGGGGCTGCTCTGCCTGTTAACTGCCCACATAACTCCTGCACGCCTACCCAGCTGATCGCTTCTTTGCCCTATGCTCCTTGGTCCTCACTGCTACCATCTTGGTCCCCATAGCTAAGGTGACCCCTAAGAGTACCCCTTCCTGGTGGGGGCGACTCCCCCGCCTCAGTCTAGGTAGGTGTCCATCACCCCAGCAGGAATGGAAGACTTGGGTGTGAGGCTTGGCATGGGTGTGATGGGCTGTTGACAGATCCTGCTGTGCCAGCCTTCCTCATGGCAGATAAAATTTCCAAGGCAACACCACCTTAAATTTCTATCTCTTCCTGTTTAGTTGTGATGAAAAACAGGCTTGAAATGTACATAAATAGGAGAAAAGATTACTATGAGTGTGTTAGAATCGGCCTGTTCCTCACAAATGCCATGTGCTCCCCAAACTTCTGCTGATGGGTTCTGGGTTCTGGGCGAGGTTGGGGACTTGAAGTCCAGCTGGAGCAGGAGAGCGCAGGTGGCAGTGCACTAAGACCTTCCCAGCTTGAGCAACTTGAGAGCTTCTCCCAGGGGCGCAGCCACCCCGAGTCTGCTGGTCTCAGGCCTGGATCCCAGGGTCCCACAGCCCACCTGTACCCTGTCCGGAAGCTTCCTGAGCTGCAGACCAAGGTGCTGCCCTGCTGGGTGGAGCTCATCCTGCTCGTGGTTCCACTAGTGGTATCTGCCAGGGCAGGAGCACCAGAAGGCTGTGGCCCTCCTGCTAAGGCGTGAGGCAGAGCTGCAGACAGGAGCTGCCACGCTGCAGCTCTGCTGTCCTGGGGAGAAATGAGCAAGGGGCACGTTAGTCTTTCAGTCACTTTAATGGTAAACCTCACGCAGGTGGGAGGAGTAAGCCACACAATGCCACAGAGACAGCATTTAATAAAATGCATAAAGCTAATTCATGCACTGCAATTCTCTATATACAAACATGACAATGCAAATCTTCTTCAGGACTGAAGACACTGATTAGATATAAAATTCAGCTTAAAAAGTACATGCCATTTTAAAATGCCATCACATAACAAAGCTGATTTCACAGGGAAGAACGCTGTGTAAAGCTACAGCTTTTGACAGGTTTTAAACCTGGAATTAGAATGTAATGGCATTCATATTGTGAAGGGCAGAGGTTGCAGAAACGGTCCCAAGAAAACCTAAAACCCCAATTTTAAAAGGGCCGGTAACTCACAGCTACCTTTTAAAGGAGGAATCCACACTACAGATAAAAACTATGGTCGGCACTATGAAAAATGTGCAGTTTTCCCATTATAAAACTAGTTGAACACTGGTTACAAGTTAATTGGGAGACAAGGAACTGTAGAAAAATATTTCAGCACTTGTGTTTTACGTGGCGGCAGCATTGAAGTCCATGAATGTGATGGTTGTTGAAAAAATGCTAAGAAAAGCTTGTTTTTAATGTAAAAATCTACTGAAAATTAGCCAAACATTAACACAGTCTGTCAACTGATGAGTGTGGAGTATTGTTTTCTGTTTTATGTATAAATACTGAGATACCAAAGTTACTGGCTTCTTAAACATGTACAGCTGGGATAAAACATGACATTCCTTTACTTTTTCTGATTGCTGTTAAGATAAATAGCCCCAAAAGAAATGTGGGAAAGGTTTCCTGTGGAGACCACGCCTCCCTCAGTGTTTGACCTGGAGAGCCGCTCTGAGCAGTGTGATTGTCACGACGGGCAATGGCATGAGGACGCTCGCCCAGTCACGGCAGGGGGAGGCCAGGGAGCAGCTTCTCTCAGCGTCCAGGTGGGAGAGTGGAGGGCTGACGGCCCAGGGCACAGAAGGCACTGAGGACTCTGGTCTCAGGACGTGCTCTCAGACGGCCGGGAGCTTGGTATAAGGAGGACGTGAGTGACCTGTGGATTACGCGAGTGCTTGCTGTTCGCCAGTGATTCCGCGGGTGGACTCTCCACGTTCCAGCCACAGCCCTAACTCCTGAGTGCCATGTCTCAGTTTAAAGCCTCATCAAGGGTTAAAATTCATCAGGAAAGAGCTGGATAGGGAAAGTCTGGCATCTGTAGTTTGAAGGGCACAAAAATAACAATTTGTACTGAGACAATTTCAACCATTTACAGAAAGGAGTGAAATCTGTGGGTTTCAATCGCATGCCTGCAGCTAGACAATTTAAAACTTGCAGCTATGCGCCCCACAAGTCTTAGCCGTCAACACTCATGCTTATTTAAAATGAATACTGGGTGGATCGTTGGTTTTTCAGCCGGCATCAGAGATGGGAGATGGGTCACAGGACAATGCCCTGGTCTTGAGCGGGCACAGGGACTGCTGCCAAGGCCATGCTGTGACCCTGGACCCCACAGAAGAGCTGCCGTACTGGGCAAGGTGCTGGCTCTCACTGCAGCTTCCTTCCAGCTGGGCCAGAGGCATGCAGGAAGTAGACCAAGAGTCCTCACTTAGATTTGGGCTTTAGGAAAAACTTCCAAACTTCCTGGCCCTTGTCTGAACCTCGAGAAAATACAAGAATGGCATCCTGTCAGAACTTCTGTCTAGAATTTTCCTTACGCAGAATGGATTCTGATTTCATGGCCCTCCCAGCCAGGCTCACTCAAAGGGAAGCAGTTTAGGAAACCATCGGCAGTGCTTCCTGCTGAGGGACCTTTCACACCATCTGCTTCCCTTTAGCAACTACCATGAACTCTTTAGACCTAAGCAAAGTTGGCGAGGTGGCTACATGGCTGTATACATCATATACACTTATGTACACACAGACTATATACACACTGCACAGGGGAGACAGACACGCATACATTCAGTCCGTCACACAGGCCTGCACACCTGTACACCCACAATGTTGCCGACGGGCCCAGGGATGGCCATGTGCAGGGCACACTGGCAGAGGCACACAATGAGGGAGTCCAGAACCCTGTTTCCACGAGTTGGCTTCAGAAATCTGCATCAATCAAAGCTAGGATGTTTTCAGAGTCATACCATCTACACAGTGGGAGCTGGGCAAAGGCAGCCTGTGGGTGCACGCTGTGCAGGCCGAGACATTCCCAGGGGCCTCCCTGGGAGAGGGATGTCACACAGTGACACCTGCTGTGGCCTGGGTTTAGAGGACAGAGTGTACCCACAATCCCATAGTTTCTGGGCTCCTGTGAGGTCAGGACCCTAGAAACTGGATATGAACTGCCAGCAAGGGTGGGCTGGGCGTGGGGCTGCTCTGTAGGAAGTGCCCATCCCAAGAGGGGAAGGGCCAGACTCAAGAGTCAAGTCCATGTGTCACGCTGTGAGGCTGTTGCTGCTCCAGGCGGAAGCACACACAGCTAGCTTGGTCACCACAGTGGTGGCCTGGCTTGTAACACTGCCCTGCTAGCACGCAGGCCCTTTGGAGGGCAAGCACGTAACATACAGCAAACGACTACACCTGCAATCAAACACCGAAGCCCAGCGACCTGAGCCAGAGCCCACGGCAAAAAGCAGGCAATAAGGAATGTAGTCTTCCAGATTCCACAGAGAACTTTCAAAGGACAAGGATAGTTAACACTACTTCTTTAAAAACATTTTCCAGGAGTGACTTAAAAAATATTACTTGCTTAAATAATCTGGTCTTTTTCTAAGTCTTTGTTTTATGCTCCTACCAGTGATCTCCACAAATTCCAACATGTAACCACTTAACCTTATCCGAGATTCCTCTGGGAAAGAGCTCACATAACCAGAACATGACAGCAGCGTCTGCTTCCCCTGAGCCCGCGTGCTCTCCTCACTGCTGGAGCAGCATCAGTGGGCTCACACAGCGCAACAGCCCAGAACTTGGTGGCCATGACTGGGTCTCATTCAACTAACGTGGGGAAAACGCCTTGTCGGTTCTCTCTTCATTGGTTAGTTTGGCTTTTCTGAAGCAGGTTGACAGGAGATGGGATGGATCTGAGGCAAGCATTCAGGTTTTGTAAATGTGATCCTTAAAACAAGGTCACTTCAAGGTGGAGAAGCCAATGGAGTACAAAGCCCGCTGCCACTGCTCTGGAGTCAGCCACCCTCAGCCAAGGGACAGCAGAAGCAGGCCAAGGTTAGAATCAGCAACTGCAAGGCAGAACCAATCCTGGGCCGGGCGTGCCCAAGGCGAGGTGCTTCTTTCCCCAAACTGAGCCTGGGTGCTGAGTGGCTGCAGGCCTCCAGGTCCTGCTGCTGAGCGTGCTGGGCTCTGAAAGCTGTGAAACACGCATTTCCAGGAACTATGACAAGGCCAACATGCACATGCTCAAAAATCAAAGTTGAAGGAGGCCCCCTCTCTGTGCAGGTTTAGACACCCTCTAAACCACAGCCCCTCACCAGCAGGAATGAAACCGCTACTGTCTTGGACAACAAACGACTGCAACTGGCAGAATAAAACCCTCTATTTCTAATGACCTCTCCCACTCTGCAGTACTTGTGTTCAATACATTAACTATAAACTGTGGTTAAATTCTGGCCTTATGTTGCAGATACTGCCCAGTTCGCTGTCTGTAACAGCGACTGCCAGAGTGCTGCCCACATAGGAGAAAACACTATTCTGCCTTGAGCCCTTGGCAGCATCCGTCCTGCCCATAGCTGAGTGCCCATGAGGCAGGGGACAGAACTGATACCTTTTTGCATACCATACAATCAACAGGTTGAGCAGTGCACCTTTAGCTTTACACTGATACAGGTTCTGAATCTGGCCTTCTTAAGAAGCAAACAGTGCACTCACTCAGCAGAGTCTTTGCATGTCACTTTCTCAAATGGAAAACCCAATGCTTATCTATATCCAGAGCGCTCAGGGGCCGTTCCTGTGCTTTACGGTCACTGTCTGTGTCTGGGCAAAATGAGCATCTTGGGCATGGGACTGGCTTTTTAAGGAATGGGCAGCCTGCTGCTCTGTATCCATCATGTAAAATGCCCGGGTCATAGGCGGGCACACATTGGGGAGCCAAAGTGTGCAGTGTGCCAAAAGGCTGTGACAATTGCCGGGAGGGAGATGGAGTCTGGAGACATTGTAAAATATTTAAGGTCAACAGGGGAAAGAAAAATCCTGAAACCTGTTTACCTTCGCCTTCTGCTGTGGCACAGTCCTAGGCCAGACCCCAGCTCTGAATGGTTGCAGGGGTTTGAGCCCTTCATCAAGAACAGAAACCTTCGGGGCGGGAAGGAGGCCATGTCCTTCCGGCTGGACAGCACGGAGCCACCTGTCCTGTCAGAAGTGCTGTTGAGGGTTCAGAATGCCTACTTAGGCTTTCTGCTCAGATGCCACCTGCCATGGACATGGAGGCGCTGCAGGCCTTGTCTGGCAGTCTCATCCCAGAAGGCAGCCACAGGGAGAAAGTTCAGGCTGTGGTGGAGCCCACACGCACCAGTCCTAGACAGGTCAGGGGCTGTGGCAAGTGCCGCAAGTGCCAGCTCCACAGTGGGGAGCTTCCAGTTTGGGTGCCCCACCTGTACTAGTGCTACTCCCCCGCAATACATGATGCCAGTCACCTTCTCAGTCACAGGAATTGAGCCCAACATCACTGATGTGTGCATACACTTAGGAATCATGCTGCCTTCTCTTACACAGAAATGATTGTCTCCTGTACCCTCGGAGTTCTCACAGAATCCTTAGCATTTCAGCAAAACACTAACATACAGTCTCCACTTGCCCTGCCCACAGGCAAGATGCTGCTAACATGGATAAGAAGTGCTCAGAAAGTGCTAATATTGTTACCCTGGTAATTAGTAGCTATTAGCTCCAAGGACATTTTTAATATATTTACAGACATACTGTTCTCTTAGTTTCTTTTAGTTTTCTTTAATACTAATCTGACATTATAAAACTTCATTTTTGTTTTTTTGCCCTTTGAGAATTCCTAAATACAAATTGAGTTTTTAAAAGATTGTTCCAAAGTCTGCTTCATCCAAAGGCATGAGAACGTCTCCAAGGCAGGGAGGGTCCTATAAGTCTTAGTCACGGTCGTCTGGGGTCAGGGAGGGGTCGTACGAGTCTTAGTTGTGGTCAACTGGGGACACCAGGTGGGGGATGGCCAGCACGGGGAATGTCTGCATGGCATTACCTCCTGGTGGCAGGCTGGGGCTGCACTAGAGGCCGGCTCCCGTGATCTGGCCGTTGTATTCCGCGGTCTCCATCTTGAGGATATAGGGGATTATGCTGTCTATTGAAACATTGCCAATGAGACCAGTAAAAAAAAGTTCTTCTGTTATGTTGGAGCTCATGAGCCTGAGTGCTGGCAGGCGGACGAGAATCCGGGCCAATCTGCAAGAGGGAACGGCGTTAGACAACAGGAGCCTCAGCCCAGTGCCAGCTCCCAGGCCCTGTCTGCGCTGGGCAGTACTGAGCACAACAGTCACTTTCCAGCCCCCTCTTTTTCTTCTTCCAGGAATTTATCATGAGAAAAAATATACAAAGGGTATAAGACATGGGCATTATAAAACATTCTCTTCAATGTTTTAAACAAAGTCTTTCACCCACCAAGAAGAAGAAATTTTGGAAATTCATTGAAGCACAGCGTCTTCATTTCAAACACTGCTAATCACTAAATACAGACACTGAAACCTTGGCTGCAGAGCTCTGATTTCAAGTGTTCATTCAGCATTCTATAGGAGAAAGGGTTAATTCTGGGGAAATCCTGGTGAGAGGGTACTCCATGCCCTTGCCCAGGGGGTGGGGAGCTCCACCAGACACTGCATCCAGAGTGTGTCCTGTGAGCAGGCCGTTACCCAACCAGGAACTGACACTGGGACAGGTTGGCCCATCATGCAGCCACCTACCTTTCCACTGGCAGGGAAGTGTGAGCCCCCTCAGGGTACAGAGCAAGAGGTTGTAAATCCTGTCATATTTTACGGTCCCCATTACACAAGAAATTTTTGCAAATATAAAGTTAGTAGAAGTTATTTCTGGACAGGACTTCTCCCTAGCGCGTGCTGTCGTTCTGCCAAGCAGCTCACAGGGCCAGTCCCAGTCACGTTTTGGCCATGGGAACTTGGGGATTAGGCCTGCAACTTCTGCAGAGAGCAACTTGCTGACAGACCTAGTTACATATATGTGCAGTCTGGGTGTGATATTCCCATTTCGGGGTTGGATTATCCTACATTTGCCATGAGGGCTGCTAGTCCAGTGGCAACAGGGCCTACTCGACAGGAACTGAACTTGGACTACAGAGGTGTGCTGAAACAGGTGAACTGTCTCACACCAGGCAGGTGCTTGGCAACTGTCTCAGCATCAGAGAGCTGGTCACCCCGTCTCAGGGCAAATCCCCTCTCGGAGAGGTAGAGGGAGCCCGAGGTGCTCTGCTCCTACTGTGGTCTGTGCAGAAGACATGGTGGGGAGGTGGGACCGTGTGTCTTCCTGGATTGGCATGTCTGCCCCAACATATATTTTTAAGGGACAAAAGAGAAGGGAAATAGAAAGCTGTTGCTTTCAAAGGGTCACAAGTGGTCATGGGAAGGGAGCAAGATCATCTACCTTTGGGGGGAAATGTGTGCCAGTGCATCCTGAACACAACTCGCCAGGCCTTCTCTGGGCTCAGAGTAACTGAGCAGAGGGGCACACCTCTCAAATTATTCTGGACAAGAGATTTTCCATAGGTACGCAAGCCTTAGAGCATCAGCCCTGAAGAGACCACACGACATCGACTCCACAACCCTGCAAGTGGAGGAGCAGCAGCCAGGAAGCTCGCCCAGGATCACAGGAACACTGGGCGACCTGGCAGTCCTGCCCGTCCGGCCTGACGCTTGCACATTTTATCCAACTGCGGGACTCTAGTGTGACCCACGGGAGGCGCTAGAGGCCAGGAGCAACGGGAAGGCCAACACAAGTTTTAGGACATGGCTGCTCTAGCCACACTTCTTCCTGCTCCAAGCCAAAGCATGTGCTCATGTGCCTCACCGGTAGGTGTCTTCCGAGTAGGTTTTCTGAACATAGTCCTGCAACTCCATCTGTGCCTTCTCTTGGAATTTTTCAATTTGGCTTGTGCTGGTCAAACCTGGATGATCTGAAATAGAAAGTACCCCCCAATTTCCCCTCTGTGTTCACATAGTCTCATCTGCAGACTTCATGATTAAAAAAAAAAATCAAACTTCTTAGAACTCAAGCCCTCAAGCTCAATAGATGGAGGATCTGCCTCTCTCTTTATGGAATTCTTTCAAATAAAGCAATCTTTAAAAAAAAAAGCCAAGACTGAGCTAGTTGAGATGTCACTGTTAGTAGGCTTCTCCTGTTTGCTACCAAGGCCTGAAGGCTTCAGGGAAGGGGCTCGACTCGGAGTGGCTACCCCAACCTGTGCAACCCCTCTGGGCTGTTCTG
The DNA here is from genome assembly GCF_017591425.1 of Ochotona curzoniae. NCBI lineage: Eukaryota > Metazoa > Chordata > Mammalia > Lagomorpha > Ochotonidae > Ochotona > Ochotona curzoniae. Next base: position 6,625,315 of record NW_024466607.1, read on the forward strand.
GGCCTGTGGCTTCCTACTGCTCCGTAAAACACACCTTTTAAGGCTACTGTGTGCAATTAGAAGCCATTTCTTAAAAAACTTCTTAGCTATTCAGTTACATGTCTCCCACCTTTCTATTAGCCATTTTGTTACTCATAAGTAGGATTAGGGAGGATGGGAAAGGTCAAGCTGTATCAACCCGGTCAAGGTCAAGGGTGAGCACACGTGCCCTCCCTAGAAGCTTCCAGAGAAGGACCAGGGTGGATGAGCAAGCGAGCTCAGCCCTACTGTCCTTTCTTTTCCCCCAGAAGGCCTGGCTGCTTCCTGTCCACCTCCGACAAGCAGTGCTTTTCGTACAACCTGCAGTGACTGTGGCTCCTCCACACGCAGACTGGGGAACTGTGCAGACTGGAGTCTATCCTAACAGAACTTGGGAGTGGGCAAAGAGCTAAACCCAACCAACCAAAGGGAAGAAAAAAGGCCCCTGGATGGGGGTGTGCTCTCTTGTGTGGCATAATTTGGCTGATGGTTCAGTCAGTCCATGCCATCACCAGGCACTGGTGTTCTTCAGGGACTACAGAGCCAAGGTTTATGAGAATCTACATAGTTACATTAGGGAACAAAGCACTTCTCAGGAGAACTCCAGGTCATATACAGTCTGCCAGGGCTCTATCCTTGACATGTTTACGCTCAGATAAATCAGTAGCCACAGGAGAAAAAGTGTCACGAGTCCCCACCGCATATCTTACCGGGACTAAAGAGAACTATAGCTTTAAGGTATGCGTACTCATAGCCGTCTATATCCAGCTTCGCCATGCTGTTACAGAACTCCTGCAGCTTCCAGATGTGCTCCATGACCTGCTTTATCCGGTCGCCAGAAAGTTTATCTAGAAAGCAACATCACAGATCCTTTGAAAAAGGCAGGTATCAGTTATACAACCAGCTTCTTTGCGAGGCCTGAGAGAGTAAGAAGTGCAAGATTTCACTTTTTAATTAAACAAGAATCTAATTTCCAGGCTGATGAAGTAGCAATGGGCACCAAAATTCTACTTGATAATTAACCCTTAGAGTAGTCATTCTCTCTGCCTTATAGGTATACATTATTGATTCTTCTAATTTTTTGCTAAAGACTCACATATGAGTGGCAGGCACTATGGCCCAGGTATGCTGTGCGCATCAAACTACACTGCTTTGTGAAGCCCGCAGCCCATATTAGAACGCTGGTTTGAGCCACAGCTATTCCACTTCTAATCCAACTTCTTGCTAATGTGCCTGGAAAAGCAACATGATGGTGCAAGTACTTGGGTGCCGAACACCTATGTAGGAGACCACGCTGAGCTTTGCCCGGCTCAGCCTCAGTGCTGTGGCACCTGCGGAGTGAACTGGCAGATAGCGCTTTCCCTCCTTTGTTATCACTGTAAAATAAAAACAAATCTTACACAAATTTACATGAATTCTTGTAAGATGGCAAGTGAATGATTAGTTTTTTCTCTTCTTTTTAATTTATCTGGGGGCTGACACGATGGCTAATCTGCTACCTGTAAGTGCCAGCATCCCATGTGGGCACCGGTTTGTGTTCTGGCTGTTCTACTTCACCCAGCTCCCTGCTTGTGGCCTGGGAAAGCAGTGGAGATCAGCCCAAAGCCCTGGGCCCCTGTACCCGCGTGGGAGACCCAGAAGAAACTGCTGGCTTCGGATCCGCTTAGCTCTGGCCATTGTAGCCATTTGGAAAGTAAACCAGTGGACAGAAGAGCTTTCTCTCTGCCTCTTTGTAAATCTGCCTTTCAAATAAAATAAGTAAATAAAACCTAGAAAAAAAATATGCCTGAAGCCATCCTTGACACACAATCTGACATCACAAAGGCCTCTGGGCTGGGAAAACTTTTGTTTTTGTTTTTGTTTTTGAAAGAGTTAGAGAAAGACAGAAGGAGATACAGTCCTTACTTCATGAAGTGGGGATCTGTAAACTATTACACATGGAAACAGAAACTGCTAATTCTGAAAATGCTGAGAACCCATTAGGAAGCAGGACTTTTTTTTTTTCTTCTTGTTTATATTTACTGTATGAAACTAGACAGTCTGACAGAAACTCAAATACTTGGATTGGGAATGGGCCCATGAGTCAACAGTTCAGCTTTCTTCAAATGACAGATCTGGTGGGACACTGAGACCAGCCTGCATGCCTAGGGAGGCAGCCTGGCTCAGAAGTGTCTTTGACTTGGGTCTCTAGCCAAGGACTGGGCTTTACTGCACAACAACAGACTGGACCAACACAGCTCACCCCATGCTCCAGGCCCTACCTTCCTGGATGCTGTTCTGCAGGTGATTGACAATGGCGGCCAGGATGGTGGAGAGGCTCATGACCTGGGCACACTGGGCCAGGCCCAGGGTGAATAGTTCGTTCCAGCAGGCCCGCACTAGGCTGGTGTTACAGTCCTGCCTGGGGACAGAGAAAGAAGGCTGAGTGTGGCTACGTGATGCACTTCTCCAGTACACAGGCACTAAGCTCCAGCGTTCCCCACCAAGGACATCCAGCTAGTGTTTGTTCAAGGTCTCTAGAATGTCCAGGGTTGTTATTCCCAAAATTATCAACTCCATGAATGCTTTAACAAAAGGCTGTCTGATAATAAATTACTCTCTTAAAGCAGCTTCTTTACTTAGTTTGGGACACCATCATTTCCTACAGTCTTCCAAGTCCTCAGCACTCGTGGCTGGGCTCTGGCCCAGGAGATCTGTGTCTCAGGTCCTCGGCCTGAGTCATGAGAAGTGGCAGGGATCAGAGGACAGCAGGTGAGTGGATACTGAAGGGCAGAAGCACAGTCTGTCACTCCAGCACACAGGAGCAGACCCTGCTCTGCAGCTGGATCTGGGACCGACGGAGGGGGCAAGTGTCCAGCTGAGTCGGCTTGAAGCCCTGCCCTGGGTAGTTTCTCCAGTCAGCCGGCAGGGCTAGCTTGCTGCAATCCACCTGCTCTTAGTCCCAGATGCAGCATCCATCCCTTCCTGTACCTTGACACATCGGGAGGCTGGAAACACTGCTGACAAGGCTGTGCACCGCCCTGGTCATCTCAAGGATGGCCCAGCCACCGGAAGGCAATGGAACCAGCTCTGTGGCATTGTGCCATGGCCATCCACCTCAGATTTGTACCTCGTGTTTTGGGATCCTATGCTGAACATTAACTTGTGAGATCTGACAGCACTTTAAACACGGTAGAAAATTCTAAGTTGGCTAAGAAACAGGGGAGGGTTCCAGATGATATAGAAAAAAATACATTTGGGACAGTGGGAACACCATGTTTTTAAACTTTTTTTTTAAGTGATATGGTGTTTACTGTACTTTTCTTTTTTTTTTTTTAAACTTGAAAGAGTTAACAGAGAGGGGGAGAGACAGAGAAACAGAGAGAGGGAGAAAGAGAGAAAGAAAGATCAAGATCCTACATCTGCTGATTCACTTCCCAAATGGCTGCAACAGCCAGAGCTGAGCCAGTCGGAAGCTGGCAACCAGCATTCTCTGGGTCTCCCATGTGGATGCAGGCAGACTTCAGCCAACCTCTGTGCTGCCCCAGGTCATCAGCAGGGAGAGGGACTAGAAATGGAGCAGCTGGGACATGAACTGTCACTCACATGGGATGTGGATTAGCCTGCTATGCCGCGTTGCTACCCCAGCACATCACTTTTGAACTTCAAACTTAAAAAGAAAATCCTGGCTATGGGGCCAGCACTGTAGCATAGTGGATTAACTGCTGCCTGGGATGCCAACATCCTCCATATGGGCACTGTTTGAGTCTGGTGGCTCCAGTTCCTATCTAGTTCCCTGCTGATATGATTGGGAAAGCAGTGGAGGATGGCCAAGTCCTTGGGCCCCTGCACCCACAGGGGAGACCTGGAAGCTTCTGGCTTTGGGCTCTCCCAGTTTTGGCTGTTGTGGCTATTTGGGGAAGGAACCAGTAGATTTAAGATGTTTCTTTCTGTGTCTCCCTTTTCTCTATGTAACACTGCCTTTCAAATAAATAAACTATATCTTAAAAACAAAACAAAAAAAAAAATCAACTTGGTTATCCACTATAGTACTAATAACAATGGGGATGCCTGAATTCACACCAGCTATTCCAGATGCCAGCAAGCGGCAGACCATGCTTGCCATGAATAATAAACCTATAATGCTTGCTCAGTGGGCCCTGCTTGTCCAATTTTCCACAAGGAGCCAATCCTGTCTCTTTCCTTCAGTGGAGGAAGACTGTGACATTCCTAGTTACTGCTCAGGATGTGAACCACAACACCCCACCACCTTCCACTGAGGTAGGTGAGGCCAGGCCCTAAGTGCCACACACTCAGTAAGACCTCATGGACCTTAAGGCCTGTATGAAAGTCCCACTGTAAGGAAACAAGACTCTGAGGGGAAATGACTCGCACAAGGTAACACAGCTGGCAAGTCAGTGCTATAAACCACAGAACAATCTGGCCTTCCATTCTGGAGTTTTCTATGTGTTACTGAAGAAAGATTTCTCTGCAATGTGCATTACCTCTCACCGCATGCCTATGTTTATATGAGTGGTTATCTTTCAGCTGGCTGTGAGGCAGCTGCCGGGCACACTGCTGCACACACAGGCTGTACAGCACTTAGCACTTGGGCAGCGCTGCCGCTGGCATTCAGGTGGACAACATGACTCAGACATGCATGAATAAGCAAGCAAGCTGCAGAGAGGACCCCAGGTGCAGTACCACTCACGGGACTGGTCAGTGCGGTCAGGTGTGTGTGTGAGAAGGTAACCCAGCACTCTTGAGTGCATAGTAGAGTCACATTCCTCAAAGGCCTGGACACAGCTGCTGGTGTGGCTCTGTCTGTGGGTCACACTGTAAACAGCACAGGGTTGGGGGCTCACCCTTGCCTGCTGGTCTTCCCCAGCTCCAGCTCCTAGCATTGAGTCTGTGGCACAGGTGGGAGGTTCCATAAATGTCTGAGGAACTCTGCACACTGATGACAGGGTCCCTTGCTACTGGCTACTTGCTGTATTAAGAAATTTGGGGAGGGGGAAATCTTGAAAAAAGTCTTAAGAACAAACTGAGGCGGCTCTCATAAGTTCTCCAGGCCATTTCTAGCAGAGGTGTGGCATGCTCCTCCCCTTATAAGGACATATGCCAAGAAAACACTCACCCAAGTGCCTGAAAAGCTGGGATTGACCTGGCCCAGTGCATGGAGAGGAAGAGCAGGCGGGACGCAGACTCGCAGATGTAGTGTACGTTGAGGTACTCTGGCATCGGGCTGGGCATTGTTAGCTGGAAAACAGGGGGCACAGAGCCAGAGGTGAAGGAGTCTGAGGACAGCTGAGCTGCCCACATGCACCTCTGACCTCTTTCAACAGTAGCAGCTTGGGGCCTGTCTTTAGTGAGGTGCCAACTTCATGGTAGGAGTCCTGTACTGCTTCCCTGTGTCTTCATGCTCAATCTAATGGCCCTTGATGTGGCTGATGGGCCTGAGGGGACTTCCTAGCTTATGGATATCAAAATATCCTATTCAAAATGTGTTTCAGCTTAGATGGGAACATGCGGGCCACATTCATGGGCTGGTAGGCACGGAAGGTCACTTTCAGGAAACAGAGGCGAGAGTCGAGGAGAAACCCACATGGTAAGAGGAAGACTCCCTCCACTTGAATGTTGGCCAGGGCTCTGCCGTTCCATTGTCTAGAAGGGCCTTCAATGCCCCTGAAGCTGGAATTTCACCATTGACCTAGATTCTGGGCAGCCTTGGCCAACTAGGGGCAGAGATTCCACATTTGTGACTGAGTGAGTGGTTAAACCTTTCCAGCAAACATACTGGGAATAGGGATAGTCAATCTGGAGACCCAAGGACAGAGAAGACCTCAGCGCCTTGGAATGGCATGTACCAGGAGGCCAGGCGTGCACAGGAAAGCCTGTGTGGACCACCAGTTCCTTCCAGGATGGTTATGGTATACTTTCTGAGGGCGGGAGACAAGGTAGTCAGGCTCTATGGTTCAGAACCAAGGTGAGCTGGCTGCTTGGTGAGATTTTGGTAGGGAGGCTTACAGTGGACAGAGAAGACCTCTGCTAGAGCTGTGGGGGCACAGCTAGCCCTCATCTTTTGGGACCACACTGGCCAGTCTTGGCAATGATGTTGCCACACCCTCATCAAGTTTACCTTCAGAATTCTATTTGTGGTGAGCAAAAGAATGTGAAATGTTTTACAGCGAAAATGCTGTTTTGGAACACAAGATCCTGCTTGAGGCCCTGATGTCACATGCTGTATAACATGAAAATGAGCTCATGCGGCAGCTAGTATTTTAGCATAGAAGGATAAGCCACTGCCTGTGATGCCAGCATTCACATCGGCACTGGTCTGAGTCCCAGCTGCTCCATTTCAGTCCACCTTCCAGCTAATGTGCCTCGGAAAGCAGTGGAGGATGGCCAAAGTTGGGTACCTGCCATCCACTTCCAGCACCCAGAGGAAAGCTCCTGGCTTTGGCATGGTCCAGCCCTGGCTGACGCAGTTATTTAGGGAGTGAACGGCAGATAGAAGATCTCACACAGTCTCCATGTCTCTGTAATTCTGAGTTTCAAGTAAATAAATTAATCTTTAAAAAAAAATGAGCTCATGCTAAGGGTTGCAGCTCAGCTTTATCAGAGAGCCTCTCAACAGGCTGAGAGGCTGGACATGCGGTCAGTGGGCACACTCACCTTAAATGTGACGTGTGTGTCTGAAAGGAGAGGGCCTTCCACTTCAATGATGGGTGTTGACTGGTCTCTGCTGATGACATGGATGCTCCCCCCGCCACTGGTGTCTACCCCATCGGCCAGGCTTGGAGGCGAGGAGCTGTCTGTGGTATTAAGTGCTTTAGCTAAGGTATCAAATGCCCTGTGAGCAAAAATGAAGCAAGCAAGTGCTGTGAATCTATAGCTTGGGAGGCACAGAGCTCTAGCTGAGATGTACTTCAGAAAAGCAATGCTTTGAGGAACAGGTAATTAAATTCTGCCTACCAAGGGAAGGCCAACACTCAGAGCATCTGTGGATCGTCCATGGGCAGGACTGAGCTCCCTAATGTTTATTTCCCCATAAAATTTCTTCATAACTTGCTTTTTATTATGGTTTAAACAGGATTTACAGATGTTCATGAATTCATGCAGATGTTTACACCTCAAAGCTCTATGTTAGTGGTTAATGGATGGATGAAGGATAGAGACTGGATCTAATTATGGGAACTGGGAGGTGGGCCTGGGTGGAGGTCTCCAGGGCGCCAGGGGCTCCCCCAGCAGGTGGTTCTTGTGAGATGGATCATTATGTAAGCAGCATGTGCTTCCTGGCCCTCTGTCATTCAGCTTCACTGGAGATGGAGTGAACATGTCTGCTCAATGTTCAACTGTGAACCTCTGGAGCTATAAACTGAAATAAAGCTTATTGCTCTCTAAACTGCTCCTCTCAAGCATTTTAGTTGAAATAATGAAATGTATTTCCACAGGCAGAAATTCTGTTTTACAGATGAGAACACTGAGGCTACAGGTGTCAACTCTCCTAAGATCATTCATGTTAAGTGATAGAACCAGAATTCTACTTAATTCAAATCCACCCTCTTTCCACTGGATCTAGATCTTACTTTCTTTCTCAGGCTGAAAATGACCATGGGGACCAGGGACCCTGTGTTCTCCTCTGCCATGCACCTGGCCAGCTGAGCAAGACAGGCCAGAGTGGAAGAAGCCACACCAAGTACCAAGCTGCAGAGGAGAAAGATCTATAGCATCCAGGACCTGCCAGTGCTCCGTCAGCCAACATACATGTAGCTACCCTTGTAACTCACTACCTAGAAGAGTTTACATGAGAAAAATGGGCCACATGGGAGGCAGGATATAGGATGCATTGTTACCATGCATTGGGCATTCAACACTGATCACTACGAACAGATGTGCCCACTGAAAGCCTCCCCCGACTCCCCTCTCATATGGAGTTGCCTGCTTTTCCTTTTACATTATTTGGAATGAAAAGCAGTTTTGAATTTTATATCATGTAATGTAAGTGGGCAATATTTCCACAGCTAAAATTTGGAAGAGGACTCCGTGCAGGGTCGTTGTGGCAGTTAAAACCCTTGACCAAACCCAGGACAGATGCCAGGATGTCACAATCTACCCCAGCCCACAGCTCTGAGTGTGTATGGGGAGGTGTCCCATCTTGGGCTCCTACCGTGTAATCTCACTTGCAGACTGGTCCTCTGGCTGGATTTCTGAAGTGTCACCATTGTTTAAGGATTCACTTAGGTTAGCAAGGGAGGTCACAACATTTGCCAGTGTGCCCAGAGCCCCCTGGCTTGTTTCTGCCTATTAAACAACAAAAAAAATAGTCATATTAAATACAAACACACACAAGTCAGCTCTATCCCTAAAGGTGTAATGATGGTTCTAGAACAGTTAGCTAGGGGGGTGTGACCACAAGGCAGTGGGAAGGCAATGTTTGTGGAGATGGGTTAGTTTCCTGTATCTCAGTTGTGGCTGTAGTTTCATAATTCACAAATGCCAATCATGTCAGAGTCTAGACAACACTAAAAACGGACAAGAGATTTCAACATTTTTGCCAATGTAGAAACAAAAGTGGCCAATAAGCACATTAAAAGATGCTCAGAATTACTGGGATGCAAATCAAAACAAGCAGATATCATTTCACACACACTAGGATGGACAAGTATTTGTGAGGAAGTAGAGAAATCACAGCCTTTGTGCAAAGCTGGTAGGGATGTAAAGCAATGTGGTCATCTTGCAGAACTATCTGGCTGTTCCTTAAAGGTCTAACCCTAAGAGTTACCATCTGACCAGCAATTCTGATCTAAAGTAGAAACACCTCAAACATCCATCAACTGTTAAGTGGGTAAACAAATGTTATGGTTTACCCACACAGTGGCATATTATTTGGCAACAGAAAGGCATGACCTAGTAACACATGCTACCAGGGCGGAACCTGCTTTACCCTGAGTCACAAAGAATCACAGATTACATGGTTTTCATGAGGACACCTGCAGAATAGACATAAACATGCAGTTAGAAACTAGGGCAGAGGTGACAGATTCTAGAAGTGAGGGAAGGGGAGTGACTTCCTAGCGAGGTTAAGGGCTTCTTCTGGGGAGACAAAAACAATCTGAAAATAGGGATAATGGTTGCAAACCTGATCATACTAAAACTCACTAAATTATACTCTCAAAGGATAAACTGGTATCCAACTTATATTTCTATTTCTTAAAAAAAGAGAAAGCTAGAGATTGACTTGCATAAACCAAGACACAGATACACAAACTACAATCAAAAGAGAACTGATCAGTAAGTCGCAGTCACAGGAGGTTGTGTGCAGCTGCTGGGGGGTGGAAGCCATCACAGCAGCAAAGAATAATAAAGGGGAATAAAGAAGAGGGGAAAAAAATCAGCACAATGCTATTCACTACGCCCCAATCTGATGGTCAGGTGGTCAGGAGCAGCACTGAGTTAGAGTGGCAGGCATGGTGGTGGGTTAATTAAGACACGCTTGAGATGCCAGCATACCATACAGGCACTGGATTGAGTCCCTACTGCTCCACTTCTGGTCCACCCTGGGAAAGCAGTCAAAGATGGCCCAAGTACTGGGCTCCCTGTCCTCAACATGGGAGACCTAGATTCTGGCTTCACCGTGCCCCACCTCTGGCAATTAAGTGAATCTGTGGAAGGAAGGGCTCTAACTCTGCCTTACAAACCAACCAACCAACCTTTAAAAATCCTGACCACGGCATCTCCCATAGCATCTGCATGGTGGGTAAGCAGGAACTCTACAGCTTTGCACTTCTTTCAAATGGAACTATTTTGAACGTATAATGATTTCAAAGTAAAAATTTTAAAAACAGCTTCTGCAAACTGTTATCCCAGGTGCTGTGTTGTATTATGCAAATGTGCTTCTCAGCTGAGTCTTAGTGCTCCCCCTTGAGGGCAGGAGGATAGCAGTGTGTTCACTGCAGACTACAAGGCTTTTGCATTTCCAGGAGCAGTCACTAATTCCCAACAGCCAGCACTTACTGCTGTGAGGATAAGCTGGCACTCTGAGCCAGTTCCTGCATGGATGGTGCCTAGAGTGGCTGTGTAAGTTTCAGGTGACCAGGAGTCTTGAGGTTATTCAGGCCCAACTTTGGAACTTTTCTTTCCCTTATATCTTCCTGCAGTCAGAACCACGGCTCTGAACTGCCTCTGGTGATAATCAACTAGGTGTGCTCCATCAGCTCATGTGCTGCACAGAGCAAAGCCCAGAGCCCAGCCCAAGGACCCCACGGGGCAGGGTGGCTCCTCAGCCCAGCCAAGGGTTCTCACAGCTTTGTTCATTCCCTAACGTGACAGGTGTAAATAGACAGGGACCCTGCAGGCCTGGTTCGACCCAGTGCTCTAGGCTACTGAGATGTCTCTGCAGTGCTGCGGCTTGCTGCTAATTCTTCACTTCCTAAGTTTATATCAGGAACAACAAAATGAGAAAAGCAGTGGGTTTCCTGGGCTGCATAAATTCCTCCTTGGATTTCCTCCTAGAAACTGTCATGGGAAGGCAAGCACTGTCATCAGTAAGGTTGACTTCCCGTGGTGATCTGCTGTAGCACAGCTCTAGAGCTTAACCACATCTGAGTAAACTTCCTCCTAAAGGCTACCTAACTAAAACAGACTGGGGTGGGGATGGATTATAAGATAGGGGGTAAAGAATTTGCGATGCTGGCATCCCATATGGGCACTGGTTTCAGTTTTAGATGCTCCACTTCCCACCACTGCTAATGGCCTAGGAAAATGAGCAGATGACAGCCCCAGTGCTTGGCCCCTGACACCTCAGGGGAGACCAGGATGACGCTCCTGGCTTTGGCCTTTTCCAGTCCTGGTTGTTGCAGCATTCTGGGGAGTGATCCAGCAAATGGAAGATTGCCATCTCTCCTCTCTATAACTCTGACATTCAAAATAAATAAACTAATCTTTTAAGGGAGGAAAAAGGACTGAGGGTTTTTGGAAAAGGCTATTGCAGGATAAGTAGTAAACAGCTAGACAGCTTGCTAATATGCTAATCTCAGAGCCCAGAACCACAGAATATTCACTAAGCTGAAGTCTAGACTCTGACATGATTTGATGACTGTAACTAGCCAGCTCCAACTGAGGTTTCTGAAAAGGCAACCCCAAAACAAATCCCAGTATGCCTGATCACAACCAGAAGTAAAGTGACATGCCAAGGTCAAGTTGTGCTGTGCTCTCTGAAGGTCAAGAAGGTAGGACACTCATTTGGGAAACCAGCTTGCAGTGGCAACACTGAGGAGCAGAGGAGCAAGGGGAAGAAACGTCACCTTGGAGTCTGTGGCCAGGACAACCGTGCCATCCTCACGTATCAAAGGCTGCTGGATATTCACAAGCATCCCTGGATCAAGAAGACCTGTTTGTCTATTTAAGACATAAAGAAACCCAGAGTAGCTTCCAACATTTTATACACAGTATGATCATACCACATTCATCTGCCCCTTCAACGCGTGCAAAGCTACCTGCAGAGCAGCAAAGCCCCAACGAGGCTCAGCCACCAAGAGACTAAATGAGCCCCTTTTCTGATGGGCACAGAGCTTTCCGCACTGACTGAAGAGTGTGGCCATCCTGCCAAAGAATGTTAACATGCTCTTCTGAGGACCACGAGGCATCCTTCACGCCAGTTTCAAGAAGTATTTTAGACTTCTTGTTTGCCCTATTTCTTTCGAAGTAAGTTCAGTGGATTAAATTAAAAATATTTGTGGTGGTTTCTAGGGCCTGACTGACCTGTCTGCACTGAAAAAAAGCCACAGTACTCAATTACAAGCAACCATTTTCCTCTCAGGCCTGATGGTGTAAACTGTAGGACAAACTCTGAGCCCAAAACAGAAGAATTTCAGATCCATCCCAAGGCTGCATCCTCAGGCCTGTCTGGAGGTACGACTCAGCAGGCAGGCAGGAGCTACATGACCCCTGCCCAGGGAGTGGCCATGCTGCCTCTCATCAGTTCCAAGGGCTGAGGCAGTGCCACCCTTTGTGAGAACGGGAACTGACCTTGCTCCATCTTTGTCTGCTACAAATGTTGGGGTGGCTATCAGGGGACTTCTCAGGTCCTTCCGGATATAGATTTTCTCAGTTGAAGCAGCACAATTGCTTGGTTTCTCCCGTTGCACATCAAAGGGCTTCCGTTCACTCTGCACAGCTTAAATCATAACATAAATGTTCACATTTAGAGCACAGATCCAATTCACGAACACCCACATCCCTTCAAACATTGCGAGGAAGGAGGACTTCCTGCTCAGACCGTCACTGCAGGGATGTATGTGATGGTACTAGATGCTTCCAGCTCAGTTGCTACAGGGTGCTTTTCAAAGAGAAGGGTTCATAGTTCACCAATGCCACGTGAAACCTAAAAGCAAAAAACAGCTCCAGGGAGCAGCTGCTGCCTGCCAAGAAGCTGGAGCAGCACACTGCGTAGTCTCTAGGGGCCACACTGAGCCCTCAGGGCCTTCACTTCCCTTTACAACATCAATTCATTGTAAGTATTAGAGGCACAGCAAGAGAGAGACATACACAGCTTCACCTGCCTCATTCCATCCCTGACACGGCTGAGGCTGGGCCAGGCTATGGGTCTCCCACAGGAGTGGCAGCAAGGACTCAACTACTGAGTTGTCAGGAGGTGCATGAGCAGGAAGCTAGAACAAGCAGCAGAATGGGGGCTTGACTCAACACTCCAGTGGGACGTGGGCATGACAAATAGTGTCTTTCCTTTGTATCAAACACCCTTGGGCACATACTTCCTACCAGTGACCAAATGAACTCTTGCCTAAGAAAACACTCCTTTTCTGGTGGACTGTTGAAAGAAAAGACTATCCTGAGCCACAAATAACAGAGGAACCACTGCAACTCCAAGTCAGTTTCCAGCTTCTGTGACCTGTTCAGTGCCCATTATATCACACGAGCAATCTTTCCCTTTAGGAACCTGGTGTGAAACAGGGATACATGTCAAAGAAACAGGAAAAGTAAGACCTGTTTTAAAGAAAGAAGTGGTGGATCCTAGTAACTAGCATTAAGACACTGTACTAACTGAAATCACCACTTAGGTCCTAGGTTTTTATGTATAGCTACGATCTGTCTCACAGAGATTTAAGCTACCACAATGAATAAAATTACTGCTCACTGAGAACAAGGTCAGTTTGGCAATGTTGGTTAGTCCAACGCCAAACCAGCGATGTCTGGATTCACTCTGGGGAAACAGTAGTTGTTGCTGGCAAAAGTTGGGTTGCTATTTCTAATTATTCAAAGAATAGATTTCTACTAACCCCCCCACCCAGTTCCCACTTCTGGAACTGCAATCACCATGACCTCTCGGTCTTCCGAGAGAGCCCGTTCTCCTGGATCCATGGCACCAGTCAAGTGCCTGTCCTCCTTTGCTATCCTCCAATCTCCCACAGCAGCCAGAGTCAACTGCCCTCCCCTTGGATTTCCCTCTGCTGCCTCTCCTGGATTCCTGCTTTCAGGATGGCACAACTTGCGAGAGCAGACTTCCACGTGTTGACTGTCCCTGTGGCAACAGCCCTCACTACACAACCTCAGCCGTGCAGAGGCTGGAGTGAGGGAAAGCACAGTGGGCAGAAGGCAGGGCATTCGTTCTCAGCAGCAGCAGGCCAAGGATTCTGACTCTCAGAGCCTGCAGCCGAGAGGCTACCTGTCTCCCCATTGGTAGAGCTGGGTGTGCTGATGTTAGCTTATTCCCAAGCTGTGTGCAGCCCACTCTGCTCTGCTGCCTCAACTTTCCAAACACCATGGGAACCGACTGTCGGGGCTCAATCACCCAGCTGACCCAAAATGTAAACCAAAACGAAGACTGAGTGGGTGAGATTTTCCCTGAAGCATTTAAAGGCCACATACAGACACCTTACTGAACAGATCCCATGCCCTCTTTCCCTGTTGATGCAGGCCGCTTCAATTCTGTTACTCACATTCCATCTTCATGCCCATCTCTAGGCATTTTTTTAGCCGGCAGAACTGACAGCGATTGCGATGATGCTTGTTGATGATGCAGTCTTGGTTGCTCCGACAGCTGTAGGTCAAATTTTTCCTCACGCTCCTTTTGAAAAAACCTTTGCAACCTTCACAACTGACAGCCCCATAGTGACGGCCTGAAAGGAAAAGGCACCAGCAGTTAGCTCAGAGATGAGGCGACCTGCCACAGGCCCTGCTTTGGAGAGGAGCCTATCCAAGTAACTTGGGGCGCATGCTGGCAGATGCTGCTGGCCATGTGGGTAATGTCAGCTCCAAGCTTATGGCCACATGGACCTCCCACATATTTTCTCTACAGCTAATCCTTCTTTAAATTTGAAACAGTTAGAGATCTTGCTATTGATATTCCATTCACTGGTTTACTTCCCAAGTGACACAACGGCTGGGGCTGGAGTAGGATGAATCCAGGAGCCTGGAGCTTCCTCTAGGTCTCATTGGGGAATTTGGGGATGCAGCCCAACCTCCTGGCCATCTCCTGCTGCTTTCCAAGCACATTAGCAGGGAGCTGGATCAGAAATGGAACATGTGGTACCCAAACCAGTGTCCATAAGCACTGTAGATAGTAGCTTAACCTGCTGTGCCCAGAGCCAGCCCCTCTCTCTAGTCTTCAAGGTAGTTTATCGAAGTCAGGATGCTCAGATGCTATTCAAGAGCCAGTAAATGGCCTGACCTCAGCACCCTCAGCACACAGCGGAGGGCTGACTGCTCCATCCACCTGTACCCAGATGATCCTGCTCTTGGCTCCGCCCACAACAGCTGGTTCTTGCTGTTGGGCCACAACATTTCCCCAGCAGAGTGGCTCACACACCAGAGGCTTTGTCGCCACAGACCACGCAGTACTCCACCACCTGGGGCCGCTGCACATCTGCCTTGCCCAGCAACCGCTCCACAGAGGCAGAATCCGTGACGATCTAAGAGATTAAGAAGCAAAGTAATGTTTAACTATAAATCCCTAATCTTGAGTTCCTAAGCAGAACTCAGGGTATTGCCAAGAAACTCTCCTGGACTACCCCCCTTCAGCATAGGTTTGCCCTCATCTCTGGCACCTCCTCCAAGGCTGGGAACCTTGTAGGGGGAATCACACACAGACGTTCCCACTCCCCCTGAAAAGATTCTTCTGGTTGCCTCACTGCTTTCACACAGCAATCTGAAAGTTTGCCAAAAGGCATACCTGTCAGAAATAAACCCAGCTTGCCAATTAAATAACTAGACTTCTGCTTGAGACAGCTGGTGGTTTAAGACTGAAAATGGCTCTTTCCCCTGAAACAGCACTACTGACCTGGGGGAAATCTTTGTTTTTTTTTTTTTTTTTAAGATTTATTTATTTTTATTGGAAAGACAAATTTACAGAGAAGGAGATATACAAAGATCCTCCATCTGATAGATGGTTCACTCCTAAACGGCCACAATGGCTGGAGCTGAGCCGATCTGAAGCCTGAAGCCAGGAGCCAGGAGCTTCTTCCAGGTCTCCCACATGGGTGCAGGGTCCCAAGGCTTTGGGCCATCCTTGACTGCTTTCCCAGGCTACAAGCAGGGAGCTGGATGGGAGGTGGAGTATCCAGGACACTAACCAGCACCCATATGGGGATACTGGCATTTGTAAAGGGAGGATTAGCCAATTTAAGTTACACCTGGCCTAACATAGGACACACTTGTAACATCAATATGAGAAAGGAGAAAGCAATTGTTACTGCAAAAATGAACTTAAATTTGAGCCAAGAATAAGCTATTAAATGACTTATGCATAGTGTGAACACACAGAGAAATTATACAGAATCACCTGCTGTGAAACCGAAGATTTCAGATGATCAGGAATGCACTGTGGTGGGGAAGGATGGGATAGTATTTACAAATTCCAGTATAAGGTGCTTAAGAAGTATAGTTCTTCAGGGGCTGCTTTTGTAGCATGGAGGGTTAAGCTGCACTGTTCAAGCTATTGCTTATGATGCTGGCATCGGAGCACATTTTGAGCCCTGGCTGTTCCACTTTGATTCAGCTCCCCACTAACGTGCCTGGGAGGCAGTGGAAGATGGCCCAATTAACTGGGCCTCTACGGCCCATGTTGAAGACCTGGCTGAAAATCTGGACTTCTGGCTTCTGCTTGGCCCAGCCCTGGCCATTACCTCCATTTGTGGAGTGACGAACAGGCAGAAGATCCCTTTGTCTCTGTTACTCTTTCATGTAAATAAACCTTAGGGGGAAAAAAAAAAGAACAAAGTACAATTCTTTATGTGTGCACATGTGAGACACAAAGACACACACACAAACGCACAGATCTGCAATATGCAAAAGCCAGGAGCCAAGAACTGCATCTGGGTCTCCCATGTTGCTACTGCCTTCCTGACACACTAGCATGAAGCTGGATCAGAAGTGGAGCAGCAGGGATTCCAATCTGCACTCCCACATGAGATGTGTCACAGCAGTGGCTTACGTCACTGCACTGCAAAGACCTACTCCTCCAATGTCCAGTTTTACTAGCTAAATGGTGGTGTTCTCCACTTACCCCAGGAAACATTTTTTTTTCCTTCCTTAAGTATTTTTCTCAGTGTATATATATGGTCCTTCCCAAAATACATGAATTTCTAGCAACATTATTTACAACAACCAGAAGGTGGAAGTAAACATTGTGCATACATTAAACAGAATTCTTAAAAATCAACTATAACACGTACTAAAAATGGGTGAATTTTGAAGACATTAAGTAAAATAGTCACAAAACAACAAATACTGCATGATTTCATTTATGATGTACTTAGAATAGTCAAATTCATAGAGACAGATGAGGAGTGAAGAGAACCACTGGGGAAGACAGTTTCAGCTTGAGGACAAAGTCATAGTCATGGATGCACCAAACAAATGCTCTTAATGCTACTTAACTGTATACCTAGCGTTTAGATGGAAATAGGTGTGTCTTACCACAAATTGTAAATTACAAAACATTAGAAACACGTACATAAGGATGTCGCTTTGAGCCTAAATATGCTTGGCCATTATGGGACAAGGACCCAAATCTCTGGTTTTGGAAAGTCAGTGCTCCCATATCCCAGATCATCATTCGGCACCTGTTCACCAGGCTGCTCCCTGCCCTCCCTTGTTAGAGTACAGGAAAAGTAGGGTACAGACAGGGTTCAGAGCTGGCAGCTCACAATGAATGAAGAATCTGACAATTTGAACAAGATCAGCCGGTCAAGAACAAGCTGATTCTCAGCAGCTGTGGGCAGCCCTGGGTGAAGCCTTCTGGATGCCCTGGGCCAAGGGCTGCTGCTGCACAGCCTTAGTTCGATTCAGTTCTCCAGGTGCTTCAGCACCAGCTTGCTCACACTATTCCCCAGTAGGCCACCAACTTTTCTGGCTCAGCCTCCACATCCCTGACCACCAAAGTATTTGAAGTTGGCTGCCTTCTGGGCCTTGGTACTTACCGCCCGCTGGCTTCTGATATTGTTTCTAAATCTTGGGCAAGAATCATCATGCCACACTTGTAGGTCCCCCCAAAGACCACCTAGAGTTGGAACTGGCCCTTTCAATCAAATAACAGATCAGGTCAGGAACAATACTTGTAGCAGAAAAGCTCAAACAGCTGCCCACAGGTGTTACCTGGATCCTGCCGGGCACAAGGTTGTCAGAAGTGGTGAATATGAGCTGCTTGGCACTGGATGTTTCTGGGGAAGCCAGAATCACCTTCCCGGTTCCAGCTCCATCTGGACTGGTCAAAATGAACTGCTGTTTGGGGGATCCAGAGGCATCCACTGCTGTGACTATCTGGATCTTCTGTCCTGTCTGCTGGTCAGTCACAATCTACAAGACACAACATGGAGGCTGCTGTCATAGGGTAATTGGAGGTGGTACCCCAAAGTAACCAATAACAGATGTTGGTGCCTGAGTTAACACCAGTCTAAGATGCAATTTCATCAGTTCATGGTGACGTGAGAAAAAAATAAGAATGAGCTTTGCAGAAATAAATTTCCACACAGCTATTTTGATTTTGATTGTATATTTCCTACACTTTTAGGATTTAAATATCCTGAGGATGGCACTGTGGTGCCGTCTGTGACACTGGCATCCCATGAATGCAGATTCCAAGTAATGGCCAGTTGCTCTACTTCCACCTGCTCCAACAGTTCCCTGCTAATGTGTCTAAAAACATAGTGGAAGATGGCCCAAGTATTATAATACTATAACAGCCATTTGAGCAGCTAACCAGAAAAGATGTTTTACTTTCTTTTTGTAACTCTGCCTTCCAAGTAAATAATTAAATAGTTTTAAAAATAATTAAATATTAACAAAAGTATCCTTTCTGATAGGAAATGAAGTTGATAATAAATAATACACCTGACAAGTGTGTCATTTTCAAATAATACTTATCCTGGCAGAAGAAGTGGTGGGCTCACCTCTGTGGAACCACAGCACCCAGCAGTTTGCACGGAGAGCTAGGGGTGGTGATGGCTGAGTCCCGCTGGATAGTGGACTCACATGACACTCATGGGAACTGAGGCTGGGAGGACAGGCTGGGCCAGGTGGCAGCACCTGCTGGCACATGCAAAGGCCAGGACTGAGAGAGAACCTGTCAGCCGCGGTGAGTGCCAGGACTAGGGGTTGGCCATGTCAGGCTAGTCAAGGTAGCAGCACCTGTCAGGATGTGCAGGCTGGGTCTGGGGGTAGGTTGGGCTTAGCTAAGCTGCAGCACCAACAGGAGTGTACAAGAGCCAGATGGATAAAGGACAGACCAGGCTAGGCCTCAGCACATGTGGCCCACGCCAAAGCTGAGGTTGGGTGAGGGTCTGGTGGAGATTTACTG
Organism: Ochotona curzoniae; assembly: GCF_017591425.1. Classification (NCBI taxonomy): domain Eukaryota; kingdom Metazoa; phylum Chordata; class Mammalia; order Lagomorpha; family Ochotonidae; genus Ochotona; species Ochotona curzoniae. Next base: position 6,644,126 of record NW_024466607.1, read on the forward strand.
GGGTCACTCTGACTGGGGTGCAGCACCTGCTGGTGTCTGGGCTAGGACACAGCACCCATCAGTTTGCATGAGATTGGACTGGGGGCAGGACTGACGAGGCAACTGGCATATCTACTGGTATGTGTATTGGCTGATATAGGTGATGGACCGAACTTGACCCTGCACCAGCTAGCGCACAACAGAGTAAAATATGAGGCACGATTTCTTGGGGTATTCCCCAGTGGGACTATTGGACTCAATCACCGGCTGCAGGGAAAATCATAGTATATATTGTCATGCATTGAATCTGAGCCTCCTAAGTTGCTGATGTCTGTGCAGTGCACAGCATGCCCAGATGCACACAGGGGACATGATAGCCAGTTTATCTAGGTTAGTAGAAAACACTGAGTGCTCTGTCAGAGGATGGGAAGAAGAACAGGATGGACCACTTTCCTGGCAAAGCTTTGCAACCTGTTCCTGGGCCTATAGATGTACTAAGGTGGCCTTGGTCAGCCAACATATCTTGGAAAGATTTTCTCAACTCTAGTGAAACCAAGCCAACTAGTCTCACAACTATCAAAACCACTCAAGTAATACCCTTGGACTACTCCTCCCCACACTGGGGTCTCTAAGGAGAAATCAAACAGCTGTCCCCTGTTCTTGGGTGATGGTAGCTTGACAGCACGGAACTGTCCCTCCTACTCCCATGAGCAGACCAGGAGAGTCAAAAGAACTGAAAATTTTAACCAAACCAACCAAACAAAAAACATCAGTGAGGGGAAAGGGGCCAAACCATGGGCTGAACTAGGTTCCACAATATGTGTATAGGCAGGCACAGTATTACCTTTTCATAGACTTTGTGAAAACAAACTCCAAGGTTCAAACAACAAACTCTTCAACACAATAGCTTACTGCTGTCTAATATAAAAGATCAATAGGGTCAGGTGCAGTAGCCTAGTGGCTAAAGTCCTCGCCTTGCATGCGCCAGGATGCCATATGGGCACTGGTTCTAATCCCGGCAGCTCCGCTTCCCATCCAGCTCTTCCTCTCTGTATATCTGAGTTTCCAATAAAAATAAATCTTCAAAAAAAAAAAATCAGATAATGTTGGTTGATTCAAATAAATTGGCGGCGTGTTTTGTGCAACAGACAAAACGTCACTTGGAATATCTGCATCCCAGATGGAGTCCTGGCTCCACTTGTATTTCCAGCTTCATGCTAATGTGCTTACTTAGTATGCTGCAGCTCACCTGAGCCCTGTCAACCCACGTAAGAGAAATGGACTGACTGCCAGGCTCAGCCACAGTTAATGAGAACATTTAGGAAATGAACCAGTGCATCAAAAACTTGGTAACTTTCCTTGTCAATTTGTCTTTTCAATAAATAAATCTTAAAAAATAAAAAAGAACCCATTAAAACATTTTAAATTATTTTTAGTTTTCTATTAAAGGTAGAGAGGGATCTTCCTTCTGCTGGTTCATTCCTCAAACACTCATAACAGAAAGAGCTGGGCCAGGCCAGAGCCAGGAGCCAGAAGCCAGGAACCAGGAGCCCAGCATTTCGTATAGCTGTCCCATGTGGCCATGGGTGTGTTAGTAGCAAGTTAGAACAAACAGCAAGAGGTAGGTGACTTCATGGTACATGAATTTCAATGGGGGAGGGATACAAGAGTATGGTACAACAGGTTAAGCTCCTGCTTGTGACACCAGTTTTCTAACGCTGGATTCAGCCGATGTGCTACCTGAGGATGATCCATCTGTTACTCTATGATACATTTAAATAATAACACTAAAACCCCAATTAAAGGGGGGGAGGAGGTTAGGGAGAAAGGAATTCATCACCAGCACAGCTACCCTGTGAGACAAGTTTTTGGGCAGAAGGAAAAACATGCTGGCCTTGGATCTGCCTGAAGAATGGGAATGTCACAGAAAGAATAAACAAAGGACAAAGAAATCTTGCTTTGGAAATGTTCAGATTTAAAACGTAGCTGTTCAAATGAATAAGAGTAACAATGTGTTGGGTGATTACAGCATGTGCACCAGTGAAAGGAATGGCAGCCATGTCACAAGGCTGGGGAGACTACTCTGGTGACCGCACAACTGATAACATAAGATACAGCACAGGAGGGCTGGCGTGGTGGCCTAGCAGGTAAAGTCCTCACCTTGCATCTGCCAGGATCCCATATGGGTGCCAGTTTGTGTTCCCAGGTCTGCCACTTCCCATCCAGCTCCCTGACTGTGGCCTGGGAAAGCAGTCGAGGACGGCACAAAGCCTTGGGACCCTGCACCTGCTTGGGAGACCAGGAAGAGACTCTGGGCTCCGGGTTTGGACTGGCTCAGCTCTGGCCGTTGCGGCCACCTGGGGAGTGAATCATCAGACGGAAGATCTTCCTCTCTGCTACTCCTCGTGTATATCTGCCTTTCCAATAAAAATAAATAAATCTTTTTTTTTTTTTTAAAGATTTATTTTTATTATTTTTTCATTGGAAAGGCGGATATACAGAGAGGAGAGACAGAGAGGAAGAGCTTCCGTCCGATGATTCACTCCCCAAGTGAGCGCAACGGGCCGATGCTATGCCAATCTGAAGCCAGGAGCCTCTTCTGGGTCTCCCACGCGGGTGCAGGGTCCCAAAGCTTTGGGCCGTCCTCGACTGCTTTCCCAGGCCACAGGCAGGGAGCTGGAAGGGAAGCGGGGCTGCCGGGATTAGAACCGGCGCCCATATGGGATCCCGGGGTGCTAGGCGAGGACCTTTAACCACTTGCGCCACCGCGCCGGGCCCAAAATAAATAAATCTTAAAAAAAATTACAACATAGGAGTTTAGGATACATGTGACACACCAAGATGAGAGACATAGGAATCATAGCTAGGAGGGGAAAAAGGGAGCTTCCCACAGGATCCAGTTATACAGATGGACAATATTAACCCAAATATGTTAATGATGATGTACTTTAGTATTATTTTTTATAAACTTAAAAAAAATTTTTTTGATGATCTCTATATAGTTGATTAGGGCTCAAAGGGTCAAGGGCTATAGCAAAGTGGTTAAGACCATTGTCTCCATATTCTCTTTTTTCCTTCCTGTAATGAGGATATACTTTAAATGTCAATGTTTTATGCACAGTAAGGGGAGGACAGAGGTTGTCAGCTGGGTAAACAAACTGAAGCCCTAATTTTATACTGCCTATGCGAAATTCATTTTACATTTCAAAGACAAAGATGAAAATGCATAAAGGCCGTGCTAACATTCATCAAACAAAATTAAAATAACTACATTCATTTCATATTAAGTAAACATCAGAATAAGGACAATATTAGATGTGCAGAGGGGTATATGAGAAGAGTCAGTTCTCAACAGTAATAAACCAAACCTAAAAATGTATGCCGCTAAGAACAAGGTATCAGATAAGGAGGCAAAACCCATAACTTAACTAGAAAGAGAAATCCGCAATTTCAGCTGAGGGGTCGGCATCTCTCTGCTGACAACTGATGCAGTAAGCAAGAACAATCAGTAAGGACAGAGTTGACCTGAACACCAAAATCAACCAACTCAATCTAACTGTCATTTACGAAGCAATCTGTCTAACACCTGCAGAATACATTTTTTCTGAGGCCTGCATGGAACAGTCACTAAAACACAGCAATTCTGGGTCATAAAACTGATTTCAACCAGTGCTACAAAGAACTCAGGAATACAAAGCATATTTTTAGACCTTGATGGAATTAAAGAGGAATTCAGCAAAAGCTTAGTAGAGATAGCTAGAAAATACCAGTATCTGTAAATTAAACAATATATTTACAACAAAACATGGTTCAATTGAAATGTCTTAATTTTTAAAAACATTCCAAACTGAAGTCTACGCCCCAGAGATCTGCTTGGCGGGGGGTCATATAAAGACACTGAAAGCCCAGGCTTAGTGGATAGACCCTGAGAAACCCAGCCCTTCAAGGGGATCAGAAGGACTACAGTGATCCCCATCCAGGTAAGCCTGTAATTATTTCCTATTTTATAGGTAGTCTGTAAATTCAATTTTTAAAAAAAACTAAAAGAAAGAACAAGATTTATTTATTTGAAAGGCAGTCAGAGAGACAGACAGTCAGACAGACAGACATATCTTCCTTCTGCTGGTTCACTCCCTAAATGGATGCAATGGCTAGAGTGGAGGTGATCTGAAGCCAGGGGCCTGGGATTCCATCCAGGTCTCCCATGCAAGTACAGGGGTCCAAGAACTAGGAGCCATCCTCTGCTGCATTCCAGAGCTCATTAGCAGGAGCTGGTTTGAAAGTGGAGTAGCCAGGAATCAATAAACTGTTGCCCATATGGATGTTGCTGCTGCAGGCTTTACCCACTCTGCTATAGTGTTGACCCCTCAAGTTTAATATTGACCTGGCAGGTCTTCCATAAAACAGATGCACAGCCAGCTGACTGACTTGGAACATTTCAATGCAGTGGTTCTGAAAAGACCTAATATTTATCCCTTGGGTCAAATAGTATATTTAAATATAAGAATTTAACTAGACACAAGTTTTGAAGTCTCTTAATTGAAAATTAAATGAGGTAGGGATGCAGCGAAGGTAGGGAGGAGTGCTTTTTGCAGCAATGTACCATTTCATTTGCAAAAATGACAAAAGACTCACACGAATAGCATAATACACACTTGAGTATGTGGATGGGGACTAGCCCACACTGCGTCAATGAGCATAAATTTCTACAACCTTTGAACAGCATTGTGGCAGAACAGCTTATCAAACAGTCCCTCACAACAGAGAGGAGGTTCTAGATTGTATTATGTGCCATCATCTCCCAAAAAGGAGCAAGGGGAAGAACAACAGGCACAGAATGCCTACACTTGTGTAGAAATAGGATGCAAGTGTTTACACTGTACATAACATGGCAACTCTGACCACCTCTTGGGAGAGACAGTAGCGCCTATGGGAAGCAGCAGGAGACTTGTTCTTAGTCTGCACCTTGTCTGCTGTGTTATGGCAAACACGCATCACCTACCCTATACACACAAACAAGCAACTCCTGTGAGTGCAGGATGGGGGAGAGGAATGAGGGGTGAACATTACAGTGAGAATGGAAACACCAATGGGTGTGAAGGGCATCAGACAAGTAGCAGCCAGGAGAAGAGGAAGGAAGACGGAAGAGTCTAAGTGGCCTTTCTGAGGATTGTAATGAAGATTTCAAACTTCTAATAGCTATGTAAACTACAAAAGTCCTTTCTAGCCAGATTTTAATGTGAAATATCAAAATATAAAAATTTTATAGTACATAAATCTGTTTATGTTTTATAAACTTTAAACATTTATTTAACATAAAGCAAAATTATGAATATAATGATGCTCTACTGAAGTGGGAAAGAGTATGGGGGAAAAAATCTCAGAAAAGCCTCAAAATACAAAGATGGCAAAAGAACCTCTTTCCAGGGCTATCCCAAATAGAGCAAACACAGCAGTCTCGGAGCACACTGGTAAACTAACACGTGAAAGTCACCAAATAAGAGGCTCTTAAAGCTGGACTAAAAACCAAGATGCTTTAAACTAGTGTTTTTTGACTCCTTCATTTCCTCCAGTACCTGTCCTGCTTGTTGGAACCACCCCGAATGCCTGCAAGCCCTGGGTTTCGGTCTTGTGTTTACTGGCACTCGATTGATCACTACTGTGATTACAAACAGTACCAACCATCTGGGATGGAAAACAGCATTGTAAAGAAAGGACATGACTAATACAACTGACGACATTTTAGAATATAGGGCCAATGCAATGGCTCACTTGGTTAATCCTCTCTCCCAAGCACTGGGATCCTATTAGGCACTAGCTAGTGTTCCTGGCTGCTCCACTTCCCACCACACTCCCTGCATATGGCCCAGGAAAGCAGTGGAGTATGGCCCAAGTTCTTGGGACCCTACACCCATGTGGGAGACCTGGAAGTGCCTGGCTTCAGATTGGTTCAGCTCTGGCTGATCTGTTTCTCTCCTTCTCTGTGTAAATCTGTATTTCTAATAAAAATAAAATAATCCTTAGAAAAGAAAAAAGAAATTTTAGAACACAGACTATAGATTAGATAATGGTATGGTCCATATGAAACCTCTTGGTTTTGATAACTGTTATAACTATATAAGAGAATGCTCCTGTGCTCGGGAAATACATGCATGACCAGTATAGAAGAGTGATAGCTCCAATAAGCTCTCAAATCATTCCGAAAAAATGACATACATGCATTCAATATGTGGCAGCGAGCAACTACTGCTGCACAGGGCTACAAAGGACTTCCATGTAATATTTTCTGTAAATCTGAAATTATATAAAAAGAAAATATTAAGACACTATTAACACAGCTGCTAACATCTATTGGTGCTTGCTTCCTATACGCTTATAGGTATTACCTAAGGTCATTTTTTTGTAACTTTACAAAACAGTTTACTGTTCTCATCACCAAATCATAGCTATAGAAGTTAGGAAGGAAATTCCCTGGTCACATGGCTGAGTGGAGATGAGATACGATCCTGGGTCTGCTCCATTTAGAACCAATGTTCCTCAATGTTGCCCAGCCTGTCATTCTTTCCCATAATCTTTCCCTTTCAACTTTATCAGAGAGGCCACTACTTGGGGTGTAAGCACTGTTGTGCATTAAAACATCAGAGAACTTGACTCTCTTCCCAGGTCTATTATTAACTCAAGGAATATCTATCTCTGTCTCTGAGTCTTTCAACTAAATAAGTAGAAAAAAACTAGTGACAAACGGGGAGTGAGAGCTCCCTACTGAAGCCAGGAACTCAAACCAAGCCTCCCATGTGCTGGCAGGCACCCAGTCACGTGAGCCATCACTGCTGTGTCCTGGAGCTTGCATTAACAGGAAGCTGGAGTCAGCAGCTGGGACTGGAGGCTGAGCCCAAAATGCTTTCATGGACACAGTCATCCTAATTGGAGTCTTGACCACTAGGACAAAGCCTGCCTCTCCCCAACCTTTCTGAAGCACCAAGCACATGTTGCATTATGTGCCAAGGAGTATTGCTGAGTCTTTTATAAGCCATATCCTCTGGCTGCTCAGAAAACCCATGATGAGGTAAGTGATATGTTATATACACTCTTCCAAATGAAGAAAGTTTAGCCAAGGGTCTAAAAGCAATTCAGTGGAGCACTGAGTCTGACTTCCAGAGCTCTTGCTTTCAATTACTAGGCTATAATGTCTTGCATGTCTTGCAAACTGGAAACAAGTAAGTAGTAAGACAGCACTTCATTTTGATAGTCTGAAACAATAGTTTAGAAGTTTGCTCTAAAAATTAAATGAACGTAAACTTCAATTTTGTAAAGTGGTGTGCTGTATGTGACACCCATGAGGCTCTGGAAGGCAACTCCAGGCAGTACTGCTGCTGGTGGTTGGCTGTGAGCAGGGGACGGTGCAAGTACCTGAATGCGCTGAGGAGAGGCTACTGTGGAGTCTGTGGAGATGATCTGGATGCGCGGGGAGGGGCTGGTCATCCCTGGAGATTCCGGCCGAGAGGTCTGTGTGCGTGGTACCTGCAGGCAACAAGTGCAGTGGGTCACAAGAAGTTCACAAAAGTGCCCAGTGATGGCCTAGGGCTATGTCACATAGCTTCACTGTGGCCCTGACACACTTGTACAGCTCGGAAGAACAGACCCCAATGACTAAGTATCAGTGAGATACTGCCACAGGATGATTCCAGCAAATACAATCTGAAAATAGCTATTTATGATGTAAAGATGCAAGAAAAAAAATCAAAGAGATTTTTAATTATAATCTTCACAACAACCTCAATAATGTGAAATAGTTTAGATATTTACTTTAAAAGTATAATGAGTAGGCTTGTCATGATGGCTCAATTGGCTAATCCTCCTCTTGCAGGCACCAGGATCCCATGTGGGTGCTGGTTTATGTTCCTGGGTTGCCACGATTTCCCTCCAGGTCCCTGCTTATGGCCTAGGTAAAGCAATGGAAGGTGGCCCAAGTGGGAGACCTAGAAGCAGTTCTTGGGTTCAGATCAATTCAGCTCCAGCCATTGTGGCCATTCAAGGAGCAAACCAATGGATCAAAGATCTTTTTCCTTTTCTCTGTAAATCTGCCTTTCCCGTAAAAATAAATAAATTGCATTTCTGGGATAAACTCCACTTAGTCATGGTACACAAATTTTTTAAAAGATTTATTTTTATTGGAAAGGCAGATTTATACAGAGAAGATAGAGACGAATATCTGCTGTCCACTGGTTCACTTGCCAAGTAGCCACATGGTTGGAGCTGAGGTTATCTGAAGCCAGAAGCCAGGAGCTTCTACCAGGTCTCCCACATGGGTACAGGATCCCAAGGCTTTGGGCCATCCTCTACTGTTTTTTTTCAGGCTATAAGCAGGGAACTGGATGGGAAGTGGAGCAGCCAGGACATGAACTGGCATCAATATGGAATCCCAGTGCATGCAAGGCAAGGACTTAGCCACAAGGTCACTGTGCTAGGTCCAAAATGAATAAATCTTATATAATGAGTATAAACTTGAGGAAAAGTTTTAAGGTAGTAAAGAGGTTGTACTTATTTTGATGTCCAACAGACATAAAATTAAAGTTCCTAAAATAACTATAGATGTTTGAGTTTTTCCACTGGCCCCAAAGCAGCTATGAAACAACTACCAGCAAAAAGCTCATAACATGGCATGGGATTACACTGGAAACTCCAGGCATCAGAAGTTCTGAAAGGATCTTGGTAACTCTTCAGCCTCAATGTGATAGGTTGGCAAGAACACTTTGGTATCACTAGCATTCAGTCAGTACCCACTGAAGGCCAAGTGGGGGGTTTAGTGATCCTGTGGGTACCAGAAATAGGCAGACTCTATATTTCTTCCATGTAAAGTATTTCAGGGGGCTGGCACCACAGTGGTGCAGCAGGTCAACTCAATGAGCATACCAGGTGGACACCTGCGTCCTAGCTGCTCCACTTTCGATCTGGGTACTTGCTAATGGCCTGGGAAGAGGTGAGGATGGGCCCTTGCCATCACATCAGAGACCTGGCCTGGTCTAGGACTGGCCCTTACAGCTCCCTGGTAAGTCAAACAGTGAATGGAAGATCTCTGTTTCCCCCTGTTCAACATAAATAAATATCTAGAAAAATACTTCAGGAGCTAGCACTTCACAAAATTAAAAACAAAAACAAAAACAAAACACAACAACCAAAACACCACCCCCACTCTACCTCCTAATTCACTCTATGAGACCAATAGTATCTAATACCAAATTCAGACAAAGACATCATAAAGAAACTACAGATCAATGTTCCTTATGAATATAAGCACAAAATATCCTTACTAAAACAACAACAAACAAACAAAGAGTACATAAAAAAGATTTTATATCAGACTTGGCAGGGTAGCCAAATGGCTAAATTCTTGGCTTGCATGCACCTGGGATCCCATATGGGCACTGGTTCTAATCCTGGCAGCCCCACTTCCCATCCAGCTCCCTGCTTGTGGCCTGGGAAAGCAGTTGAGGACGGCCCAAAGCCTTCGGACCCTGCACCTATGTGGCAGACCTGGAAGAAGCTCCTGGCTTCAGATTGGTTCAGCTCTGGCCACTGCAGCTAACTGGGGAGTGAACCAACAGATGGAAGATTTTTCTATTTTTCCTTCTCTCTGTAAATCTGCCCCTCCAGTAAAAATAAATAAATCTTTAAAAAATCGTACACCATGACTAAATGGAGTTTATCCCAGAAATGAAAATGTGGCTCAACATACGAAGATCAGCTGTTTAATACTCCATATTAAAATGAACAAACAAAACAAAACTTGAATCAGCATTGTCCGAGTCCCCTGTACCCCCCTCCCCGTGATGGAATCAACAGACCTAGGCTCTGAAGCAGGCATACCACCCTGAACAAACTACTGCAAACCTCCTATTTCCTCCAATCCAAATGGACACACTAGTACTACTGCTGTAAAGGACGATAAATGTTGTAAGCATTAATTCTGTTTAGCAAAAAGCAGCTACTGCAAGCATCACAAATTTTCTGAAAACTGCTTTGAAGATTGACATATAAAGTGTTTGTCTTTTGCTACTAAGCTTAACCTCACATTATATATAAAAACTGAAAAATACAGGTATAATTAAATCTTCATGATACCTAGGTTAGGAGAAGCTTAACTTTTTTTTTTTTAAGCACAAACAATAGGACAGATAAACATAAGCCAAACTAAAAACCAAAATAAGGCCCGGCGCAGTAGCCTAGTGGCTAAAGTCCTAGCCTTGAACATGCAGGGATCCCATATGGGTGCCAGTTCTAATCCCAGCAGCTCCACTTCCCATCCAGCTCCCTGCTTGTGGCCTGGGAAAGCAGTTGAGGACAGCCCAAAGCCTTGGGTTCCTGCACCCATGTGGGAGACCTGGATCCTGGCTTTGGATTGGCGCAACACCGACTATTGCGGTTACTTGAGGAGTCAATCATCAGACGGAAGATCTTCCTCTCTGTCTCTCTCCTCCTCTCTGTACATCTGATTTTGCAATAAAAATAAATAAATTTCAAAAAACTGAAATAAGACTTGAATCAGAACTCTTATGAAGCAAATCAAAATAATGTAATACCAAATACTCCCACTAGGATAGCTACAATCAAAACCACACTCCATAACAACTTTTGGCCAGGGAGCAGACAAATTGGAATGTAAAATGAGGCAAGAGAAACAATATGGCAGTTTCTCCCAGGACTAAAAACAGTGTTCTAATCTTAGGTGTGTACACAAGGGAAACAGAAACATAAGCCCAGAAAAACTGCTACACAATGTTGGCAGCAGGTCATTCCTAATAGCCTACAAGTGATAGCAAGGCAGTATCTGTAGGCAATGAACAGATCAACCTTGAAGACACTGTGTCAAGGAAAAGAAGCCAGCTGCAAAAGACCATATGAAATGCCTAGCATAGAGAAATCTATTAAGTCAATACAATAAATGAAGGGATGCCTGGGGTTGAGGAGGAATGAGGTGCGGCAGGGAGTACTTGCTAAGGAATATGAAAGGTCTCTAAATGTCTTCTTGCACTGGAGCCATCCAGCAGCATTGTGATGGAACAAAGAGGTTTCCATTCAGGGTGGAAATAGATGAATGGTCAGCCTCCTAAGCCCACCTGTATCAGTGGCAGTCCAGTCCGTGGCTTACAGATGAAGCTGCAAGTAGTCACACTGTCCCTGCAGGATATCTGATTAGCATGTAGGCTCAAGAGCGGAGTAAAACAAAACAAAGGGTCTAGGCAGAGTGGCAGTGTTAGTTACTCATTCCCTAACATAATAAGTTTTCATTCGCTTTGCATTCATTGTGGGCCTGGCTTGGGGGAGACCACGAGAAACAGGAAATATTCCCTCCTGGCCTCTGAAGTAGCTGTAGAGACCGAATGCTCTGAGGGGAGCACCAGGATGCAGGACTGTGGGAGCTCATAGGAGGGTCAGGAAGGGCTGAGCAGAATAGGTAGGCTTTCTCTTCAACTTAATAGATGGTAAACATTTATGTGTGGGCAAGCATAGTAAACCTCAGGAAGAATGTGAAGGGGCCAGCTTTGTGGCCCGAGTTTAGCTTTGCCTGCAGTGCTACAACCCACATGAGCCTGGCTGGGCTCAAGGAGATCTTCTCCCAGCTGCTCCTCTTCCTATCCAGCTCCCTGCTGATGCACCTAGGAAGGCAGCAGTGTGTGTCTGAAACATGGGGGTCCCTGACCTCAATGTGGGAGACCCAGACGAAGTCAGTTCCCTGGCTTCAGCTTGGCCCAGACCTGGATGTTGCAGCTATTTGGAAAATGAACCAGCAGATGGAAAATCTGTCTCTATTCTCTATAAATTTGCCTTTCAATAAAATAATCTTAAAGAAAAAAAATATAAAATGCAACAACAAAGTGTGAATTGGAGACCATGTCTAACATACTATCATACACATGGTTCTAAATGGAGTCTCTCGACTAGCAGTTTAACAATCCTTTGCACAAGCAGTTTTTCCTACCAAGGTGCCAGCACCCAAGCTAAGATAAAACATACACCTTGGTGCTGTGAGGCATTTACACTAAAATGCAAACTAAGTGATCTGAGCCGGGTGAAGGGGCAGTAGGTAGAAGCAGGCCAAGTAAGGTACAACAAAGGAAAAAAGAGCACATGTGAAAATGAGCTGTATCTGACAAGGAAAATGGAATATTCACAGAAGGTGGGGCTGTGGGCTGAATTCCCCAGGAAAGGGCAGAGACCTCCAGGACATTGGTGGCTGCCCTTTTTCTGGTCCTTTTAGGAAGTTTCATCACATCACATATACAACCAGGGGTCAGAGTGTTTGCCATGGCATCCTATCATAATATTGCTAGTCGATGGTAGGTTGCCATAGGCTGCCACACTGGCCGCTTCCACTTGGTGTAGGTTCTGGGCATCAGGCACCATTGTACAGCAAAAGTTTCAAGTTCTCCAGCAATGGTGGGAGGACAGACTTCCCTCAGGATCTTTGATCCCTCTACTTGTTTGTATCAATTGCATAACATTGTCTTGGTAAAAGGAAATAATTGCAGGAAAGCTACCTATAGATAACATGCAGTCATTCTGCTGAAAGATGCAGTAAACAGTAAGACTATCTAGCTATAACCCATCCTGGGGGCGTGGCTGCAACATTCTCACAGGTTACTGGCAGGCAGCAGATTCACATTCTGACAGAGCAGATCATGAAAACCTCATTTGTTACAAAACTCAGCTAGAAACAACTCCGGAGAAATAACAATGTCAATGTTTAAGTAGGTAAAACATTTCAGGCAGAGGACATCTTTAGCTTGAACTGAAATACACTATATTCTCCTTTTTTATTTTATTTTTTAAAACCACGGAATAGCATGATGAGGATAACTGGGGGAAAAAAGAACTTTTTTTTGTGCAGCAATGTGCATCTGCAAGAATGCACAGGAGGCTGCAGCCTTTCAGCCTCACCCACACCTCACATAAAGCATCAGGACATTGTAACTCCCATTGTACCCCAAAGAATCACTTCTCTTGATGATCTGTAAGTCTAACTATTGTTTGCGGTAAAGTTAACAAAAGAATGAAACCTAAACATTATAAACCAGCATAATTTATATCAGAATTAATCAACCAGTTTTTGAGTTTTCCAGTTGATAACAAGTTTTTAAAAAGTTTAAACAATTGTCCTAAATTTCTTGACACAGCAAAGATCCAAAGTCAACAATCAGTACTGAACAAGGCGACGTGTTAGAGCAGCACTTGGTTCACAGGCACATTAACTTTCTGGTGTGCACACGTCTAAGAGAGAGAAAGGGAAGGCGGGGGAGGAGAACAAAGAGGGATAGAGAGGAAGAGAGAAAACAGAAAATAAAGACTAAGTTTTTGCCCCACCAGAATTTATGCACCACAATGGGAACACAGGTTTGTAAGAAACAATTTGCTAGGAACTTAACATAGCAATGATATTACAGTGAAGTTTTTCAAATATTCAATAAGTATCTAAATCTGCAGCTAGTTTACCAGTTCCTATTGAAACGCACTGCAGCACAAAGAAGTTTCTCCAGGAAAGAGGACTCAAAATTGCAGTCCTCACCCTTAGGTCTTCAAACACTTACCATGCCAATAGTCCCCTGTAGCTCTGTGAAACCTCCCAGGCCACAGTCCAATCCCAAGGGCCAAGGAGTGACTGAGGCAAAGCACAGGCATCTGTCTTTGAGCCCTGTCAGTGCAGATTCCATTCACCAAAATCAGACAAGGCTGTTTAAAGATGTCCCCTCTATGACCCTGCTCTGCTGAAGGTCAAGTACACTCTCACTCCCTGTAACCAGAATCGACATGTTCCTGCTGCTTCCCCAGATGCTGAAGCAGCCTCTCCAGTAATCTAATTCACTGCTTGTTAGCAAAGATGCATTGGGCTTCACCAAGACTTACTTTTGCTGAGCCCCCAATCCTCTCTCTTTCAAAATCACCTTTCCTCAATACAGGGCTCACAAAAATGTTACCATGCCAAATCTATACCACCCTTTTTTTTTTTTTAAAGGTTTTTAAATTTGTATTGGAAAGTCAGATATACAGAGAGGAGGTGAAACAGAGAGGAAGATCTCTGGTTCGATGATTCACTCCCCAGGTGACTGTAATGGCTGGAGCTGAACCGATCCGAAGCCAGGAGTCAGGAGCCTCGAGCCTCTTCTGGGTCTCTGACACCGGTATAGGGCCCGAAGGCTTCGGGCTGTCCTCAAATGCTTTCCCAGGCCACAGGCAGCGAGCTACATAAGAAGCGGGGCTGCCAGGATTAGAATTGGTGACCATCCTAGCGAGTTTCGGTGAGGACTTTAGCCACTAGACTATCGCGCCGGGCCCTTTCCAAATAGTGTTTCCTCATTTTTATTTATTGGAAAGGCAGAGTGACAGATCAGAGACAGAGATCTTCCATCCACTGGTTCATTCCCCTAATGCTTGAAGCAGTCAGAGCCAGGCCAGGTGGAAATCAAGAGCCAGGAACTCCCTCTGTGTATCTTCTATGGGTGGCAGAGACTCACGCACTTGAGCCAGCACCTGCTGCCTCCATGTCTGTTACCAGGAAGCAGAGTCAGGACTCAGTCCCAAGCACCATGTCTGCTCCTGCAAACAGCTTCAGCAGTACAAGGAATAGAGGGAAAATTGGCAGAGCTCGGGCATTCTGCATTCAGCATCTTCAATTTCACAGGACAGCAAGCTAGTGTTTTTAAAATAGATGGGATAGGGCCCGGCACAGTGGCTCAGCGGCTAAAGTCCTCGCCTTGAACCCACTGGGATCCCATATGGGTGCCAGTTCTAATCCCGGCAGCTCCACTTCCCATCCAGCTCCCTGCTTGTGGCCTGGGAAAGCAGTCGAGGACGGCCCAAAGCCTTGGGAACCTGCACCCATGTGGCAGACCTGAAAGAAGTTCCTGGCTCCTGGCCTCGGATCTGCGCAGCACCAGCTGTTGCGGTTACTTGGGGAGTGAACGATCAGACAGAAGATCTTCCTCTCTGTCTCTCCTATCTGTATATCTGACTTTGCAACAAAAATAAATACATCTTAAAAGAAAAATAATATAAAATAGATGGGATGTTTTCCAAAGTTTCCTCTCATTCAAAGGGTAGGCAACAACATGTGAGCTACACTGCATACAAAAAAATCTACAAGAATAACTGGGCTCATTCAATGGCAACCACCCAATGTGTCGGGACAGAGTTCTAGACTCAGCTGGGCATATGCAGTCAGTGCAAATGAAAACCCATTTTAACAGACCTAATGATTTTCTATCATTTTAAGATGGATTTACACTTTCTAGAACTTTCAGGTGTTCAGGCCAACAGTGAAGTGCCACGGTCTACACCGGAGCACCTGGATTTAAAGAGTCTGTATCTTTCCCTTTCAAGTGACATACAAGAATGTGTGTTTATATATAAAAATCGTAAGTTAGGATCAAACTGAATTTTGTGATTACTCAGAACACATACAAGATGGATTTAACATAAGATTGACCTTACTCATCAAAAGAAGGAAATCATACACTACTAAATGATCAAGGGGTCCATTCAACAAGACGACATTTCTGCACTAAATGTGTACACACCCAATGCCAGCACACCGGCTCTGTAGAACAATTATTAACGTATTTAAAGGGAGACACAGATTCCAATACAATAATGTTAGGGGTATCTGCACTCTATTACCATCAGTGGACAGACCGACTAGACAGAAACTCAAAAGAAATAACAGAACTAATTTATGCCATGGATCAAATGGATTTAATATTTACAGGATATTTCATCCTACACAGAATATACACCTTATCAGTGCATGGAATATTCTCCATTCTACACCACATTCTAGACCACAAGGTAAGCCTTAGCAAATTGAAACAAATCCAAATCATACCATGTATCTTTTCAGACCACTAGGGAATGAAGTCGGAAGTCAGCAAGCCGAGAAACTCCAGGAAATATGCAAATACCTAGAGGCTCAATAACACGCTTCTGAATGAACAACGGCTTACAGAATAAATCGAAATGGGAATAAATTCCTGGCAAAGAATGAACTTCTTAACACAATGTATCAAAACACATGGGGTATGGCAAAAGCAATGCAAAGAAGGAAGTTCATTGCAATTAGTGCCTCTATCAAGAAACTAGAAAGGCACCAAATAAACAAGTTATCAATACATCTGAAGGGTCTAGAACAATAGCAGCAAATTAAACCCAAAAATTAAGAGTTATAGAACCCCCTTTCCCCCGCAAAAAAACTGAAGAGCTTTGAAAAAACTAACAAAATTGATATGACACTGGCCCACCTAACAAAAAAAAAAAAAAAAAAACCCAAATCAACAAATCAGAGATGAAAAGGAAATGTAACAATGAATATCAGATATACAAAGAATCATTAGGAATTCTTACCAACAACCATATGCCAATAAATTGGAAAATCTAAAAGCAATGGACAGACATCTGGATGCACAAAATACTGAGGAGATTAAAAACTCTAAGTAGAACAATAATTAGAACAAAAATTGAATCAGTAATCAAGACTCTCCTGATAAAGAAAAGTCCAGAACCAGATAGCTTCATTGCTTAATTCCACCAAATCTTTCAAGAACTAACACCAATTTCCACAATATACTCAAAACAATAGAAAGGGAGGTAGACCTCCCAAATTCCTATGAGACTAACATCACCTTCCTGAATCAGAAAGCCTAAATTTATTTAAAAAAAATTTTTTTTTATTTTTTTTATTGGAAAGGCGGATATATAGAGAGGAGAGACAGAGAGGAAGATCATCCATCCGATGATTCACTCCCCAAGTGAGTGCAACGGCCGATGCTATGCCGATCTGAAGCCAGGAGCCTCTTCTGGGTCTCCCACATGGGTGCAGGGTCCCAAAGCTTTGGGCCGTCCTCGACTGCCTTCCCGGTCAACAGGCAGGGAGCTGGAAGGGAAGCAGAGCTGCCGGGATTAGAACCGGCGCCCATATGGGATCCCGGGCGTGCAAGGCGAGGACCTTAACCACTGCGCCATTGTGCCAGGCCCAAGCCTCAATTTCTTAAACCAGAAAAGGGATACAACTGAGAAGGAGAACTATGAACCAATATTCTTGATGCATATAGATGCAAAAATCCTCAACAGAATATTAATCAATCACATCCAACAACACATCAGAAAGTTCATTCATCCAGACCAGGTGGGATTTATCCCTGGTATGCAGGGATGGTTCAATACATACAAATTAATAAACAAGGGGGAATACAAAACCAAGATGGAATATCATCGTTAGTGTAAGTATTATCAAAGAACTTTAAAACAGGAAACAACCAGTGTTGGGATGTGGAGAAATGGTGTGCATGTGCACTGGTGGTGGAAATGTTAGTAAAATGGCACATCTACCACAGAAACTTCAGTGGTTCTTGAAAATCAAACAATGACCTCAAGCTCCAACAATCCCACTTTTGAATAGACCCTAACACACTGAAAATATGGTTTCTTCCTTCTTTTCTTTCTTTTTCCTCCATCCCTTCCAGATTTATTTACAAGAAAGGCAGAATTAACAGTGTGGGAGAGATGCACCTGCTAGTTCACTCCCCAAATGGCAGTAACATCCAAGGCCTGGGCAGCGTGAAGCCAGGGACCTGGAACTCCATTTAGGTCTCTCACATGAACAGCAGGCATCCAACTAATTGGGCCATTTTTCTAGGTACCTCAGCGGGCAGCTAGATCAGAAGCATAACAGGACAAATCAGCACTCACATGAGGTGCCATAATACAGGCAGCAGCTTAACCTACTGCGCCATAATGACAGCCCCGAAAATATGGTTTTAAAGATCCTTGTGTGCACATGTTCACAGTACCACTACTCAGAGCAGTCAACTGACAGAAACAACTCAAGTACCCATCAACAACAGATACACTAAACGTGGTGTGCATACACCAATGATTATTATTCAGCCTCAAAGAGTAAAGAAATTCTGGTACGTGCTACAGTATGGATGAACCTTTAGTGCATTATGCTAAACAAAATAAACCTGTCATACAATGACAAATATTCTATAACCATTTACATGAAGTACAGAGAAGAGAGGGGAATAGGGAGTTAACGTCTACTGAGTTTTAGTTTGGAAACATGAACAAGCTCTAGAGATGTGATGGGGAGAGCTGCACAATGTGACATGGACTTGATGCTACTGAACTGCACATGTAAAAACATCTCTCGACAGGCTCAGCGCTTTACTGGAGCATGCATCTAGTCTCTTCATTATCTCTTCACATCAAACTTGGCTAGCAATGTTTACTGCTACTGTCTCACGTCCGAAGTTTTCTGAGAGGAGGATCTTTAATCACAAAGGGAATGGAGGGACAGCAGCGAACACAGCCTTCCAGCTCCAGATGGATTAAGACAGGGCTTCCAGCCTACATCCTGGTTAATGGGATCAGTCCTCAGGCCACCTCTGAAGCCCATAGGACAGCCATAGGACAGGCAGCAGCTGCTGTACGCTCATACGTCAGCTCTGAAGACGCAAAGTGGACCTTCATTCATGTTACCTCCATGAGACTGTATTACCTGTCTTGATGGGACAATATTAAGGTAGGTAGGTAGATATGAGCCTATGTGAGTCCAAGTGGCTAAAGCAAAAACAGAAAAAAAAAGAAGAAGAAAAAAAAAAAGGAATTTGTATACAAAGAATCAGGATGCAAACCTTAGCAGCAGGTCATCATTTACATACCAGAATACCAGAAGGCCTGTCCTTACTCCACAATCTTGTTGAGATGGTCATTTGTGTGGATGAGTAAGGGACAAAGGGGCCAGCATTGTGGTACTCTAGATAAAGCTTCTGCCTTGTGATGCCCACAACTCGTATGGGCACCAGTTCATGTCCTGGCTGCTCCACTTCCGAGCCAGCTCCCTGCTAACAGTCCAGGAAAAGCAGCGGAATATAATCCAAATGTTTTGGTCCCTTGTCAACCACATGGATGAAGCTTCTGGCTCCTGGCTGCAGCCTGGCCCAGTGCTGGTCTTTGTAGCCATATGTGAAGTGACCAAACAGATGGAAGATTCTCTTAGTCCTGACTTCAAATAAGTAAAGCCTAAAGCACAAATGCACGTGCGCGTGCACACACACACACATATACACACACACAATGAGGGGAAAATGCACCAACAAACCAGCATTTATTAAAAATACTGCTATGTTCCAAAACTGGCTGGGTGGGTATCAGTCCCCTTCCCAGGGCAATTTAAGAGAATCTCATCTGTCCTTCACCAAGGGGTCTATGGTGAAGTTCCAGGAGGAATTTACATCTTCCACACCCTGAAAGCCCTGCACCCAGCAACAGGACGTGTACACGGGAGGCGAAACAGAGAACCCAAACCACACACACACATTCCAATGTGAATGCAGACTGGGCTCTCAGTTCTTTACCAAGATGGTCACCTGGTCTGTCAGACATAATCTCTTCACTACTTGTTTTAATTAAACTTGACTAGCATGCTTGCTGCTACAAAAGAAACAAACAAAATACACTACCTGCCCAGAAACACACAATGTCCAATGCTGATAAATCAAGAAGCAGCAGGGTAGAATTTTTGGAAGCAGAAAATTAAATACCAGAAAAAAAGGAACAGAGGCGGACACACTTCAAGGTATAAAAAGGGTAAGGAAACTCAGGCACCTGCAGCTTTCAGTTTTAAAACGAGCCAGCAGATAACTGCTCAATCTATACACAGGCACTATTCTGACCAAAAAAAAACGAGAACTGAAATGCCCTGTTAGAGAGCAGAATTATATTTAATCACAACGAACTGAGCATTATAGGATACTGGAAATATATAACTTGACCAATATCTCCCCTTTTCCTCTTTTGGAGATGTGGCCTGGTCAATATTGAATTTTTACTTAAAAACTAGTAAAGCTTTGTTTCTAAACATTTTGTTACATGAAAGCCTTACTCTTTAAGTTTCCTGCAATGAAGAGGAAAACCCTGATGATAAAGGGTTATAGACTGTTTTCTCAGCTGTAGCCTTCCTGGTTCAGAGCACAGGAACCCTTGAGCCCAAGAATCAGGGAAAGCATGACAAAGACCCATCAATTCACCTCACCTCTACTACATGATCAAATGAGTAACCAGGAGTTGAGGAGTATGAGGGAGACCTTTCTGTCCATCAGTCTCCAAAAGGCTCCTGCCAATTAATGTCTAAATTTCTCCTGGTTCAAAACGTCTCATCTAGTTAAAATGGTCTCTTCGGCAATGGCTAAGAAGCACACAGTATGTATATACTTAAATCTGCCAATTATGCCCCTGAAAAAAACATTAACATATTGTTTTACACCAACTTTCATAGCAACTTTACAACTGATGCAACAGTTGGGTTTTACTCCCCTCAGCAATGTAAAAGTTTTCGAATTTCTCTACATCCTCAGCAATGCTTTCCCATTTGATTTTTTCATTTCAACCATTCTAAAGACTCCAATTAGTTATTAGACTTACAAATCAAAGAGAAGAAATTATTACTGTTCTTACACAAGGACTAAGGTCAGGACTTAAATCCAGGCGTCTGGTGCCAGGGAATACTCTTGGCCACTACATTAAACTCTTAACAGCTGAAAAAAATTGAACACATTACAGGGACATCATTTTGTTAAACTGTATTATCCAATTTATCTATATGGAGAGAATAAGGTTGATAACATTATTATTTCACCTAATTCTCACAATTCTATGAGATAGATACTATTGCTACTCCATTTTCCAGATGAGGAAAGTGAGGCACAAGATCACCCAGAAAGCAAACAACGGGGCATGCATTTAAACCCCAGAGGTGATCTTACAGCCACAGGCTCCTTCCGGTGAGCCCCTTTCTACCAAGAGCCTGTCATTTTTTTTTCCCCCTCTGGTATGGGCCATCTCCTGCTTACCCCTTATAATGAAGTTTAGGTTCTCTCATTTCTTCAGCCAATCCACTATTATACATTATTAAGATGAAAATTTCAAAGAATATACTTTCACATCCAAATACTATAACTGCAAGGATTTAAAAGGGCTATTTTAAATAGAAAGTTTGCCTTTGTATTCAAAATTG
Organism: Ochotona curzoniae; assembly: GCF_017591425.1. NCBI lineage: Eukaryota > Metazoa > Chordata > Mammalia > Lagomorpha > Ochotonidae > Ochotona > Ochotona curzoniae. Next base: position 6,665,169 of record NW_024466607.1, read on the forward strand.
AGAATGGCTTTTATTGAGTCCCCCCAAAACATACTTTTACTGCAAGATTCAGTAGCAAAACTAAATTAATACACAGAATTTCTTTACTTTAAGGAATAAAGGTATTTTGCAGAAAATTCTTAACTGGCACATTTTTGAATGTACATATGCTTAATTACCTCTTTCTTTAAAGAATTAATTAAGGATGGTCTTTCAGGACAGCCATTCATACATTGGTTTCCAAATGACCCTCAACCAGGAACCTTATTAAATGCAAAATAATCATTAACATAGAAAACACAACTATTTTCAAGGTAATCACTCTCTAACTATAGCAGCAAAGCATACACAGCTATTTTAACTCAAACTCGTTTACAGTTCAGACAGCCGTTTCACACATTAAGAACCAAGTTTCCTTCTACAGCTAATATTAATCATCACTGGCCGAGGGAATGCAATTAGTTATAATTGTCTTTAAGTTAATGGTTATCTATGATCTGAAAAAAACATTTTTTTTTGACCACTACTTTTTATTGGGTTAAACTGGTATGTTTGTAGTTCTTGCCTAAAACAATTCCTTTCTTGGAATTTCTATTGTTTGTTAAATTTGTGTCTTCATCATAGAAATATGATCTAGACAGGCAATTTAGAAACCTCTGGATGATTCCTGGTTGTGGTATGAGTCACGCTTCATTTCAGGAGCTTTCCAAGTGCACAAACCTGGGCTGGCATCTTATTTCTGCTCAAGTGTGCCTGTGAGCCTTGGTTTCCTTACTGATGAAATGGGAATGATAAAAAGCCTCAAGCACTCACTGTGAGGATCAGAGTCCCTGCAGAGACCCTGGACAGAGTCAATATTCTGCTGGTGACAACAGACTAGCTACGCTTTTCAGATCTGGATCTGGCTATCTCCTGCACACTCAAGTTTTCTGTATGTACTAAGGTATTTAACGCCTCACACTTTTTACTTAAGTTTCTGGCTCTGAAACTGAGGATTCTGCCTACAATCCATCATGAAGTTCCTTACCTCACTTATCCAGGTCTGTCTGACAAAATGGGTATCACCTTTCTCCCGGAGTTACGCTTTTCCACCTACTTGATAACTGTTCCTGACCAGGCCTTGAGGTCACTCAAGGGAGGAGCCCGTGGCTCACTGACCTCCGTTTCTCTGCAATGCCTGCTGTCTGGTAGATGCTCAAGGACTGCCAATACATCCCACAGTATTATCAAAGTATTAAAGCGTGTGAGAAACTAAGACAGAAGTTGGAGTTAAACTGTACCCACTTTGAGAGCCAGATTCGATTTGGTTTTGGGTCAAGGTAAAATTTCAAGTCACTATTTTATATGCAGTTAAGTCACCCCGGTCATGCAAAGACATGTCATGAATAAATGATGCCATTTTAATTTTTCTCCTAGTTGACATCCCCCTTTAGATTTGGAACACATGCCAACTTCTATGGGACGGTATTGAACAACGCACTGACTTCTTTCCTTTTGAAGGTAAGGGTGCCAGCAAGCGTGCCAACAGCCCCTGTCACTCACCTCAGCCACCTGCTGGGTCCCCACTCTGTGATGAACCAGCCCCTCCATATTTGTAGCCATGGTGAAGCAAGATCATTAGAGAACCTGTTTGGAAAGATGCAGCAACTTCTATCAGGTGGGGAGAAACCAGGCTACTGGAAAATATTAGTAATTACAATTTGTCTGTCTACTGTTTTTTGCAGATTTTGCCTTCAACCAGTGACAAAGCCAGCAGGCCAGGCATTCTTTATCGCTTACTTCTCAGAGATGGGAATCACACGGACCTGCCTGTACGGTTCCCCGTCACTGTTTGCTGAAGATGGCCATCTGAGAAAGGTGTAAGATCAACTTTGCATGGAGTGCTAGATTGCTATCATCAACTATACTCCTGGTGCTAGTGGGAATGTGAGAAGCAAAACCTTACCCAGGTGCTAATATACCTCACAGAAGGGTTGAAAGGCAAACATTACCACTAATAAACTAGGAGACTGTATTATAAAGTGTGCTAATAACATGCTACTACTCATGAATGTATTTATTCTTAAAGTTCTCAAAAATATATATATATAAAACCAGGTAGGGCCCGGCGCGGTGGCGCAAGTGGTTAAGTCCTCGCCTAGCACGCCCGGGATCCCATATGGGCGCCGGTTCTAATCCCGGCAGCCCCGCTTCCCTTCCAGCTCCCTGCCTGTGGCCCGGGAAAGCAGTCGAGGACGGCCCAAAAAAAGCTTTGGGACCCTGCACCCGCGTGGGAGACCCAGAAGAGGCTCCTGGCTTCGGACCGGCATAGCATCGGGCCGTTGCGCTCACTTGGGGAGTGAATCATCGGACGGAAGATCTTCCTCTCTGTCTCTCCTCTCTGTATATCCGCCTTTCCAATTAAAAAATAATAAAAAAATAAATCTTAAAAAAAAAAAAAAAAAAACCAGGTAACCCAGCTTCTTACTATTAAAAAGTCGGGGCCAGTGCTATCATTTATAAAAAAAAAAAAAAAATCAAGGACAAACATTTCCTGACCAAACAGTGTGGTTGTCTCCTAGGCAGGTCCGCTGGAGGACAAGCACCGCTGACCCAGCCGACCCCCTGGTCTCCTGTCAGGACACTTCTGCCCGAGTGTCTGCTAAACACTTGCTGGTAACTCCACCACAGAGAGCTTGAGGTAAAGAGGTCTCCTTTAGATCGAATTCTCATAGTTACACAGGAGAACAAAGCTCTAGAGTAGTCTATTTCCAGGACTTAACATATGAAAACTACTGGCCCACTGAGTATGCAATATATGCAAACACAGGCACAGTTCATCATTTGCCCTTCTTGAATCACAAACTGGAAGGTCATTCAATGAAATTTTACAAAATTGACAAAACACTTTACCAAAGTTTCAATCAGAAATATCACTAGGCACTGATGTCTGTGGAGCTCTGTAACATATATATATAACCTAGCTCTTGCTTTCAGTGAGTCAGAACTCCGTCAAAACAGGTACCAGCACAGTGGCACCGGACCACGAGCACAGGGGATCCAGTGCAGAGAATTAGGTCTTAAAACTGTGTGGAGCCATGTTTCTGGTTATCTAACCTTTTAATAATCGTAACTTTAAATTCTTGTTTCTGAAAGGAAAAACCCCAGAGAAACACTCTGGCTACAGTTTGGTACCAACTAAGGTGGAGGGGAAATGCATAACTTCAAATGTATCTGAAAAATCAACTGTCTTGTTAAGACACAATTAGGACACGTGCAATATCTCAAATTCTAATATACTTCCTTATTACACAGAAATTCTCTGGAAATCAAACGTGTAGTCAACATGTAAAATCTAAACATGTAGTTCCAACTAATAATTTTACCACTTTGAGGTGTTTTCATAATTAATGCTGTTACTAACCACGGTGTAATAATGTAAATGTCAGGATGGGCTGGCGTGGTGGCGCCATGGGTAAGCTGCACTCTGATGCTGGCTGCTCTGCTTCTGATCTAACTCCCTGCCAGGGCACCTGGGAAGGAGAGCAAGCCAGCCTGAGTGCCTGGGCTCTCCCGCACCTGGAGACCTAGACCGAGTTCCTGGCTCCTGCCTTTGAATTGGCTCAGCCCCAGCTGTTGCAACAATTTGGGGAGAAAACCAGCAACAAAAGACCTCTGTCAAAGTCTTCCAAATAAGTAGGTAAGTAAATCTTGAGGAAAAAAATGTAGAAAAAGAAAAAACGTTAAGAAAATATTATTGAACATTTCAGAAACAATGAAGTGCTGCAAGGCAAACCCTTCCACTGGGCTTTCCTCAGGGAAGAGGCTTCACCTGCAACTTTTTGGCTGACATGGATTTTAGTGATCATCTATTTAACAGGGTTAGCATTTCAGAAATTTGTCTGTAATGATTAAATTTCACACTACATGTGCAACTTTAGTTAAGGCATGCATTGCAATTATTGTCACTTTGTGACATTTTTTTCCTTCATAGTCTTAATAAACAAAAGTTCTTAAATTTTAAAATGCTGATTAATATTTTTTACAGTTCACATTTTTCTGAAAATCCTTCCCTTTCTTAAGTTTTTTCTGCTTGTATAAGATTATTTGAGGGCCCGATGTGATAGCCTAGCGGCTAAATCTTTGCCTAGTATCCACCGGGATCCCATATGGGCGCCAGTTCTAACCCTGGCAGCCCCACTTCCCATCCAGTTCCCTGCCTGTGGCCTGGGAAAGCAGTTAAGTTCGGCCCAAAGCCTTGGGATCTTGCGCCTGCATGGGAGCCTGGAAGAAGCTCCTGGCTTCAGATGGGCTCAGCTCCAATGGTTGCAGTTACTTGAGGACTGAACCAATGGATCTTTCTCTCTGTGTCTCCTTCTCTCTGTATATCTGCCTTTCCACTAAAAAAAAAAAAATAAATAAAAAGAGAGAGAGAGAGATAACATCTTTAAAAATAAGATTATTTGAAAATCAGGCTGACAGAAAAGAGACAAAGAGAGAAATCTGCTGGTTCACTCCCTACTCGGCTGCAGCTGCTCAGGCATTCCAACGGGTGGTGGTTCAAGCACTTGGGCCATCTTCCACTGCTTCCACTGGACAGGAAATGGAGTAGCTGGTCTCCAACTAGTGTTCCAATATGGGATGCCCACACTGCCGTTGGCCTACCTTAAAAGTTTTAACTTTAGTAACTTTTTGTATTATAAATTTTAGCAGCTTTTTCCCTCATACTTAGGTCCACAATCCATTTGCAACTAATTCTTGAGTTTGATAAGGAGTAATTAATTTTTTACTTTATGATCAATCAATTTTCCGGCACCATTTCCTGAACTTTCCACACTGACTTGCAGGGCCACCTCTGCCACATCTTGGTTTCCCTGTACATGTGGAAGGATGCAAGTCTAGCTCCTCTATCTGTACCACTACTGTTGTAGTTATTTTTCTGTCACCAGCATTTTCTTATCACCAAGCTCTAGAGAAGACTTGCTCTCGGGTAGGACGAATGCCCCCCACCTGGTTCTCCCACACCAACTTCCTGGACCATCTCAAGCGCCTTTCTTTACACACTTGAACTGAGCAGCAAGCTTTCTTTATACACTTGAATTCTTACAATTCTTGATCTCACTGTTGGTTTTCTGCCTCCAAAGCAGCTTCAGGCATCATCAACAGCAGCTTTGAAAGCTGCTTAAAAATGAGCAAGGAGAAGTATTCACCTTCTGAAAAAACAAGCAGAGACAAAGGGTGAGAATAAGAGAGTACTACACAAAGCAAGCGCCTTCAATAAAGATTTACATCCAATCAGAATGGGCAAGTGAGAGGCAGTTTTACAAAACTTTTTCATTTCATCACTTTTGAAAATATTTAAGTCACAAACCATATCCTATCTTCATAGCCAGAGGTATCTTCCAGGATATCACATGTAAGGATGAAATTCTGAAGAGGTGTCAGGAAGGGGCGGGGGAATCATTCAATTAAAGTGTATCCAGAAAAACAACAGAAAGATCACGTCAGGGACAAGTCTCTCACCTGAGAGCTTCGCTTACTGCTAACACAGCCATAGGCGGTCCTAGAGACAGAAACATCACCTGGTGAGACAGAAGTTCAGAGATCTCTGAAAGGGCAGGGGGCAAACCGCAGAAACAAAGCTTTAAACACAAACAAACAAAGCAACCTTCCTGGCTGCTGCAATGAAGTCCATTAACATTAACATTTACAAAGTGGTCACTGTGCACCGGGCACTGCATTATCACGCCTCCAGTAGAATCCTAAAGTAATTCTTGGCATAGAAATAGGAGTTTTAAAATTTGGCACTCGACTCATTCTGGTCCTTAGCCTCCAAAGACTGTCCACACGTAACAATGTTCACAGGAAAGAACCTGATTTGTTGCTCAACAGCTACAAGACCCAGTACAGAAAAGGCTGTGGAATGCCCTCCTCAAGCGACCTTAACCTAATCAAACCCAACCACCTTTATCAACCCTACCAAGCAACTGCATAAACTTGTCAATGAACCATCTGCTGATAATTAATACCACCATCATCAAAATAAGAAGGGAAGAGGAAAAAAAAAAAAAGAGCACTTTGTCCTTGATAAACTTAATAGGAAACCAGTTAGTGTCCATGCAGTGCCAATGCTACAATGAGCACCTCACGGAAGAAGCATGTCCTGTCTTGGGAAATCTGAGAATTTTACAGGACAAGAGATATTCAAAGGAGATCTTGCAGGGAGAGTGGAGATTCAGCAAGCAAAGGAAGGGGGATCATAGAGTTCTAAGCCAAGAAGACAATCTGCATTCAGAGACACGACAGAGCCATGGCAGACTCAAGAGAGAGCAGGCAATCCGTGACGGACTGCTGCAGGTCAAGGGGAGGAGAAAGACTGGCACTGCACCCAATGGACAAGTATCAGGAACTTGGCAGGGCAATGACATGATCAAGTATGGATCTTCAAAAAATGTAGCTTGTGCAGCAGTGTGATGATGGCAAACGTCAATACTGTTCCCCAGGGGGGCTGGTCACAAAGTGATGACACAGTCAGCTCAGAGATGAGGGAAGATTCTTGAATTCAGCTTGAATTAGTGACTTTTTTTTTCTAGATAGTACACACTATGTAATATACTAAAACATGCAGTAGAGACCAAAGGAGGGCAGAAATCAGTGACTTTCTGGCTTTCTGTGGCAGGTTCCTCAACCCAAAGTTTTCCAAATGTAAGGACACATCATCCCTTTAGCAAAGAAGCATAAGAAACACAACAGTGAATCTGAACCAACTCTTCCAGGCTTGCCAAAGGTGACAGCTGACTAAGCCTTGTTAAATAGTGTTTTAGTCCCACTGCAGGAGGGACTGGGCTGACTGGAAGTCTCTCAATCTCACCAGTGGCCAGGACAGCCCAGTCACGCTCTCCACAGGCAGAGGCAAGAGCTGGTATCTTGTGTAGCAACAAACAAGCCCTGGAACAAGGAAACTCTTCACTGACAGGGTCACATGAACCTGCCTTCCCTCCACAATCAACTGGTTCAAATCATTCATGTTTATGTTTTACAGGCCCAGGACTACGTTAACATCCAAAATATCTTCCATCTTGATACTTCCTTACTCAAACAAGAATGCTGGGTTGTGAGATTAAGGCACTAAGCTAACTCTCCGTTACTGACCATATGACGTTGTTGGGAAGATTAGATATAAAAGTGATGTATTATGCCAAGCGTATAACAGGCAATACATGACAGCCACCAGTGGCAGAAGGTGAAAGAGTAGCTTTCACTTTCTCAATAAAACATGTTACCATTAGGAAAATGGAGATGTATTACCATTAAGAAGCTCATGAAATTCAAATGGATATGCATGTATTACTACCAACACACACATACAACAGTTACAATTCTCTCCTTGCTAAGCTGACTGGGAAAGTAAGGGACGATGTCTAAAGGGCTTGGGCTCTTGTCACCAACATGAGTGACCTCACTGGAGTTCCTGGCTCATGACTTCAGCCTTCCCCAGCCCCTGCCATGCTAGCCACCTGTGGAGTGAAACCAATGGATGGAGGGTTGGTCTCAGGATCTCTCTCTCCCCCTCCCCTTCTAATTCTGGCTTCCAAATAAATAATTCTTTTTTTAAGAAGATTTATTTATTTTTATTGGAAAGGCAGATTTATAGAGAGAAGAGACATAGAGGAAGCTCTTTAATCTACTGGTTCACTCCCCAAATGGCCACTATGACCAGAGCTGAGCCAATCTGAAACCAGGAGCCACAAGATTCTTCCGGGTCTCCCATGCAGGTGCAGGGGCCTGAGGACCTTGGGCCATCTGCCCCTGCTTTCCCAGGCCACAAGCACGGAGTTGGATGGGAAGCAGGGCAGCTGGAACACAAACCGGTACCCATATGGGATCCTGGCACTTGCAAGGGGAGGATTAGCCAATATAGCCAATGTGCCAGGCTCAAAATAAAAAATTCTTTATTAGAAAATAAAAACCTTTGTGGAGCTGGCATTGTGTCTGTGACATCAGCATACAATACGGGCACTAGTTTGTGGCCCAGCTGCTCCACTTTTGATCCAGCTTCCTGCTAATGTACCTGGGGAAGCAGTGCTCGGGGCCCCTGGTACTCCTACAGGAGGCGGCTTGTGACTTTTGGCTTTGGCCTGCCACAGCCCTGGCTACTGTGATAATCAGGGGAGTAAACCGGCAGATGGAAGCTCTCTCCTTCTCTAACTCTAAGTAAATGAAATATATTCTAAAACAAAAATTAACAAACAGTTAACAGTTGAACATTGACATACTGTGCTTTTAGCCTTGACAGAGCAATTAATAGGTCATTTTCCAAGTCCAATGTCATTACTTTGGTGGGACTGGGGGAGGTTCTGAAAAAGAGCTGTACAAATGACACTTTTGAAATGTGCCACAAATAATAATAAAGTTCCCTAGAAATAAAACCATGGGGGGGGGGGGGATTCAGGAAGCAGCTGTTTTTTTCTCAGGGGAGCTGATAGCAACATGAGCAGGCAGCTGGGGGGAGTTTCTGAGGGCAAACTCAGACCATTAGGCAGGAACTTTCTTTCCCTTGCACTCTTTCTTTCATTATGTGCACAATAAAGGTTAAGTCGTGCAGCTCCCTGTAAAACCAAGGAGCCATCGAGTTTGAGCCTTGCTCCACCAGCCCTCCATTTCTGCCCCTCACCCTTCATTAGCAGGAGTCCTTTTTTCCAGACTGCAATATCATCTCTCACCTTTCCTACAAACCCAAACAGGAGAAAATGACATCTTCTTTTATACTTGGAATCTTGCAACACAATCCTTTATCTACCTGTTAACAGTCCCAGGAATTAGAACCTCTTGGATTATTGTCAGTAATTATGGAATAAAAGGTTCTACCTTGTATGAAGAGACTCCAACCTCCTCTTACGGTGGAAGAGGGACTCGAACACTGACTTTCATCATCATAGACTCTAGGGTCCAGAAGTTAATCAGAAAGGTCAGTTAGGGCTCGGAGGTGAGCTCTTCTTATTATCTTAATAAAGTTACATCCTACCGCTCTGCACCAAAGGTCTCAATCTGCTTTTACAGTGTCCTTAGGGAACATCCCCTCCCAAAGCCGGGATCTGAGCTTTCACCCTCAGTCCACTCCCCCTCCATCACTGCTGTTCCCTGACAGGCACCCTGGAATGGGGCACCTGCTGCTTAAGTCTCTCCAGCATGTGAGGAGCACACCTGCCACCTGGGTGGCGCAGGTGGCTGACAAGAGACACAGGAAAGGAATACAGGATGGGAGGAATGACAGAATCTCAGCCTCTAGGGACATTAGGATGAAAGTAGACATCCACAATGAATAAGGAAGACCTGAACTTTTACATATTGTGACAATATTTTACATATTGTTTACATTAAGTGAAGGGCAATGATCAGACATGGAAGAGAAAAACCAGCATTATTTAAATTCCTCCTAATCGGGGAGTGGCATAGCACACTAATCCTCAGGCATTGGCAACCCGTAGAGCCCTGTCCCAACTGCTCCACTTCTGATCCAGCTCCCAGATTCTTCTTAGGAAAGCAGTAGAGAATGGCTCAAGTCCTTGGACCCCTACACACATGTGGGAGACCCAGAGGAAGCTCCTGGCTTCAGATCAGCTCAGCTCTGGCCATTGTGGTCATTTAGGGAGTGAACCGGTGGATGGAAGATCTCTCACTCTGTGTCTCCTTTTCTGTATAAATCTGCTTTTCAAGTAATAAGCAAGTAAATCTTTTATGAAATTCCTCATTATCAACACTAAAGAGATAAAACTAAAATCTGGCAGTGCGCTTTGTGTCAAGCGTGAGCCTGGCACTGAGGGGCTGTAAGGATGCGTCTGCTTAGGAATCTCAGGATTCCTCCACCAACCCTTCCTTTATGGCGTTCATTAAGGCCATATCTGGATCGGTTTTAGGAGAAAGCAGCGCTGGCCTTAAAGGAGCATACAGCAGATAAGGGAGAGAACTGCAAGACAGCTGCGAAGAGGAGGGCTCTTACAAGGAGACACTCAGGGAGCCAGGCCCAGAGCCCAGCTGCTGAGCACTGAGGCTGACCGCAAGGCTGCTCCGCACAGCCTCCCTTCCATCAAGTGGGCCTTGCTCATTTAAAAACTTCTGATATGCAAAATAAGTCAATTCAAAGGTTCTATTTACCATTCTTCCCAGGGGAAGCTTGACATACACTTTCTAGAACATACTTTGACAGCGGCAAAACAATTAAAAGCTGATTTTTCAGCAATTTCACTGCATAAATTTATCTTTGCAAAGATTTTAAATATTTGAAATGAAAAGTCAAACTCAATTCCCAACATTTTGCAAATCCTCTAAGGGATTCTCTCCTGCTCTTTTATTCCTTGTGACAGAAAAACAAAACCTTAATTTTTAAAAAAAATTGCTTCACTTGAGGGGCAGACCATCTGAGACAGAAGGGCTCCCATTGCTGGTTCACTCTCTGAGACTCCAGCAGCGTGGACTGTGCCAGGGCTGATAGTGGCAGCAAGGAGCTCAAGCCAGGTCTCCCATGTGGGTAGTGGGCACCCAACTATTCAAGCCCAAACCTGCTGCCTCCCAGCACCCACGCCGGCAGCAAACTGGAATCAGGACAGACCTGGGAATCAAAACCAAGCTTTCCAAACGCTGGCTCCCCAAACTAGAATTTCTGATTTCATAATAATCACACTGACACTATACCCGGTTTTCTCAGTGAAGGGAAATGACATGCAAGTGACTGCCACAGCCCTTGGGATGCCCAGCACTCACAGGAGGAACTGCTCCTAGCCCTAGCTGCAGCTCCATCCAGTTTCCTGCTAACACACGTCCTGAGAGGACAGTGCACCCCGGCTGCAGTGCTCAGGCTCCTGCGACTCACATGGGAGACTAGACGGAGTTTATGTTCCTGACTTTGGTCTGGCCCAGCCCTGGCTGTTGCATGGATTTGGAGAGAGAATGAGAAGATGGAAGACTCATTTTGCCTTTTAAATAAACTGAAAAAAAAAAAAAAGTTCTTGAAAAGTAAATGGTATGATTATATTTGGGCTATTCATTTCTTCACACATGAACTGACCTTCATGTAAATGAACTTAAACCACCTAATTATACTTATTTCTTGCCTTTGAAAAGGAGCATCACCATCTAATCATCTAATAATCCATAAAAAGGATTCAAATGGATCATCTTACCCATATTTAGTCATCTTACCCATATTTAGTATCTTCTTACAGTGGAGATCTTGCCAGGAATCACTTAATTTTCTCCAGGCACTGTAAAGGACATTTTATTGCTCAAAGAGCTATTTAAATTGCCAAACGAGTCCACATAGAAAAGCACCCATTTTCAGCTGCCACTTAGTTATCAGTAGTATCATAAGTTACCAACAATTCAATCACTCAACAAATAGTTAGGCATTTTGCTAAGTGCTGGATACAACAGTGAGCAGAGAGATTTGTGTTCTCAAACCTAACAGCGTGGTAAGGACAGACAGTAATCAAACAAATCACATCATAGAGCATGCAATTAGAAAGTGAGGAAAAAGTTCTATTGAAACAAAGTAACACAGCCAATTAGTCTGGGAGGTTGGAAGAAGGTAGCACCTGAGAACCTTAGGGTGAGGACCGACAGTGTGAGCCTGGGGTGCAGAGCAGGCCAGGCCGTCAGGAAGTTAGCTGGGCTAGCATGTCTGAGCACAGGCAGCTAGGTGTACAAGGCTAAGAAAATTACAACCTCTAGGAAAGCCTTCCAACAGACAGCAGGTTCAACATCGTGAGTGGGTTGTAGTGGACTTGAGAATTTAATGTTTCTAAATTCTGAAAAGCACAGTTTTTTCCATTACTGTGTCCCTGACTAGTGCTTCATGACCAGTGACTCCCAGCTTTCATGGAGTATTCACCACGTGCCAGTTATTTAGTCCAGGTTTTTTACTCACATTAACTCACAGAATCCTCAACTCTAGAAGGAAGGCTACATTACTGTGCAAATGTGGATGCCAAGGCTCAGCAAGATTAGGAACTTGTCCTAAACCCTGAACTGCTTGTAAGTGTTGCCACTGCTCACTCCACAATGATTAGCTCCTGCCTTAAACATGTTAGTGTGCACAGAATCTGTACCGGATGGGGGGTGGGAGAGGGAGTGTCGGAAGTGGAGAACGGGCAAGCAAGACCCGACAGGCCCCTTGGAGTCATTTTCACAAACAATTGAGGCTCAGCCACCTTTGCATTCTCAGCGCAGCCTCAGCAGGTACTTCAAGACCTGCAGATGGACCTAGGAGGCCAACAAAGGATTTCAATTCTGAAACTCATTTTCTGAGCTCCCTCCCCAACTCATCAGGCCGTGAGTAGTTCCCGTGAGGGATGTGTTTTCCCTGACTGGTTTTCCACTTCCTTTGTCACAATTCCAACATGGCCTTGAGGCAGGACAGTTCCTGTCCCAGCCCGCACCTTCCACTTGCCGCCGGCCCCGCTGTCCCTCCACAGTCCTTTGCTGGCTGCCCAGTCAGAGCCCTGGACCACCTAATGCGCACACCCTCCACTCCCGAGCCCCCAATCTGCCATTCTGAACTCTCTGGATGCCATCACCCATTCACCCCTCAGTCCCCGCCACAGGCCCAGCTGTGGTCTGGCCGGATCACCAGTGCCTACAACCATGTGAGTACGCACTTCACACACGAACTGAGGAAAACCACAGGGACCCGAGCTTTCTCGCACCCGCCCGCGGAGCACCCCTGGGGGCTCTACATCCCACGTCAACAAGAACACCATTTTTACATCTCTCGGTGGCTCGCAAGTGCCCTGGACTCCATTTTCTGAGCAGAACCTCTAAAACAATACTGAGAGGGGAGGGTCTGGCCCTTTCTCCATTTTACAGGCTACAGCATTGGGAAAGGAGATTCGCCCGGAGTCAAGCTGAAAACCAGGGAAGGCGCCCTGAATGGTGTCTACGGCCCCAAAAGCCCCGAGAAGAGGGGGCGCAGGGGACTCCAAACGCTTCAGGGGCGTTAAGATTGCTGTCAGGCAGCGGCCACGCCAGCCGGCCGGCGCCCAGCCGCCCCCCACACCACGGCCAGCCCCTCACGGCCGCCCCCCGGACCACGGCCGGCACCCAGCCCCTCACGGCCGCCCCCCGGACCACGGCCAGCCCCTCACGGCCGGCGCCCAGCCCCTCACGGCCGCCCCCCGCACCACGGCCAGCCCCTCACGGCCAGCCCCTCACGGCCGCCCCCTGCACCGCGGCCAGCCCCTCTCGGCCAGCGCCCAGCCCCTCACGGCCAGCGCCCAGCCCCTCACGGACGCCCCCCGCACCACGGCCGGCCCCTCACGACCGGCGCCCAGCCCCTCACGGACGCCCCCCGCACCACGGCCGGCCCCCTCACGGCGGCCGCGCCCCCCGTGGCCCCGCCCCCGGCCCGGTGTCACGCCGCGCCCCGCGGGGACCGCCCCCGCCAGCCGGGGCCAATCAGCAGCGACCCGGGGGGCGGAGCCACAGCCCCCGGCCCTCCTAACCGAGCACCCATTGGCTGGTCCAGGCATCGCTCAGGAGGTCGCGCCCCGTCCTCGCCTTCCTCCTTCCCCTTCCACCCTCCCCTTGCGAAAATTCCGGCGGTTGGGCCGGGGCGGCCGCCAAGTGCAGGCGGAAAGCGGCGGGGCCGGGAGCCGGGGAACGAGGGGATAGAGGGACTGCGGGGAAGGCGAAGAGGAAAAGGAGGAGGAGGAGGAGGGGAGACAGGCCCAGCCACAGCCATCTCGAGCGAGAACAAGATGGCGGCGCTGGCGGAGGGCCAACTGCGAGGCGGGGCCGCGGCCATTCCCCCTGCGCCCCCGCCCTCGCGCCGGCCAGGCCGGTCAGGGGGAGCCCTCCAGCTCGGCCGGGCCGCAGGCGGGGAGGGCAGGGGAGCGGCCCGGCCCACTATGCAAAGCGCCCGGTGCCGCCGCCCCGTGGCAAAGGTAAAAGGGTCGGGTTGAGCCGCCGCCGCGGCGCCTCCATGTCCGCGCCAGGCCCGCCCCCTCCGCCGCCGGCCCCGAGCCCGCCCCGGCCCCCCGCTCTCCCGGCTCACCTCAGGATGTGGCGCCCAGGCGGCCTGGAAGCAGGTCCCGTGTCGGCGGCCGGCGGCCCCCGGCGCGGAGCGCAGGGCGCGGCGAGGCCGGGCTCCCGGCGGCGGCGGCGGCGGATGGCGGGAGCCCGGGGGGCCGCGGGCTCGCGGGGCCGGCGGGGCGAGACGAGACGCCGAGGTGGAGGCGGGGGCGGGCCCGGGGCCGCCGCCGGGGTCGCGGGGAAGGAGGGGTTTGTTATTGTTTTTGTCAGTGAAAGGTCAGAGTTCGTGACCCCGGTGCCGCCGCCGCCGCCGCCGCCGCCCGCGCGCTGGGAGGAGGAGGGCGAATGTTCTTCTTCCTCTTCCCAGCGCCAGCCTCGCCGCGGCGGCGGGGGGCGGGCGAGCACGCGATTGGCTGAGGCGCGCGCGCGCACCGGAACGCCGCGGCCGGCGCTCGGTCCATCCGGCCGGCGGGCGGCGGGGCCGCGGGCTGCAGCGCTGGGTCTCGGCCGGCCTCCCCGCGCCCTCGGCGGCCCGGCCTCCGCGCGCCCCGACCGCGGCCCGGGGACGTGTCTCGCCCGGCATGGCTCCAGGGAGGGAAGCGGCGCGCCCGGGCCGGGGTCGGCGCCCTCGTGCCTTCCCCTGGAGGCCGGCTGTGACTGTGGCTTGCAAGGCGCGAACCGCGGCAGGTGCGCCGGGGAAAGCGCTCGGGAACTCGTGCCCTGCGGCTTGCTCCGCCTGCGGGCTCCCGGGCGACAAGCTTGCCCCGCGGCCCTCCGTAGGACACGTGGGTCGGCGGCTTTGCCCCTCCCCACTCCCCGGAGCGTGTGATTTCGGCCTGCCCCGGCAGTTGCAGCGGGTTGTGGTCCTAGGTGCCTGGAGATGGTCAGGCTGCCCGCGCGTGCTGGCCAGGCCGTGCCAAGGTCGGGTACTGACGGGCCCCCCACCCCGGCCGCATGCGAGATGGGTAGGGTTTTTTTTTTTTCCTGGTAGTTCTCGTTTGGGGTTTTTATTACTGTGCCCTCCCAACTTTTGAATATTTTGTCCTGAGTCCGTAGTGCATGTTTGATAGGAAGTGTTTAAAACGCACCTGTTTCCCTTTCCCGTGTGTTCTGCCTTGCCAAATGGGGGAAGAGCTGCACCTGGGGAGTGCCGTGATGAGGGAGCTGGGAAGGGCCTCTAGATGCTGTGGCCAAGCCGCCTGGCAGGAAGGTGTCCCCAGCCTTCCTCCAGCGCCCCTGCTGGGGTGGGGGCCTCCCGGGTCAGGAGCGTACGGTGACAGTATTTTGAGGAGAAACCCTTGAAAATGTGCACTCCTGTAGGGTTATGTGCACTGGTTCAGATTTTTACTGTGAAAAGAATGCTTCCAGATACAGTGTCAAGGAGGTCTTTGGGAACATTGCATTTGCACTAAACTTTTAAATATTAAATGTTTCTGTGGTGGCTGAGTTGTTCAGTTCCCCTCACCTGATGCCCCAGCGTGTGGCCGAGGTGGGAGGGCTGGCCGGGTGAGCAGTAAGAGAAGCAGCTATGACGTGGCTTTGGGGCATGCGTGTAAGGACCCAGCCACCACTTTACCACATTGGAGGCCGTTCAGGAGGTGGTGGTTAACCCTACAAGCAGTTGCAGGGTACATAATACAGTGTTAATTTGTAATCTTCCAGACGTGTGTTTGTCTACAAATTTATATTCATTTTTCTGTATTTATAGTGTAATCTCATCAGACTTGTTTCTATCATTTGTATAATTAAAAATGATTGTAAATTTTTAAGCCTCATGTAGTTACTGTTAACCTTTTAAAAAAGTGTGGAATCTGAATACACACACTGTTTGAACATGACACTGCATGCTTCTTACACATTATCCTATCTTATAACCTTGTGAGACAGATTGTATTTTCCTGTTTTTACAGCCTAAAAGGGTGAGGCCTAAACAGGGAGCACTTCTCCAAGATCTCGTACTTCTGCCTAGTTCTCCGCTTCTGTCCTCGGGGGCTCAGCATCCTTTTTTACTCACCTTCTTGTGCCCTATCCCAGCCGTCAGGCTACTTGGAAAGGTTTCAACTGCTGTGTAAGTAGCCCTTGTTCTTCCCAAGAGAAAGGACCATTGTTCTTGTGGGCTGGTGGTGCAGGGACCCAGGGACACCCCAAGCACTGTCCTTCCTCGCTTCCTCCTGGGAGTCGTTTTCCTTTAGTCCTTTAGCCCAGGGTGCCTGGCCCTGGAAAGGGTATGCTCAGATATCGCTGAGCCGCAGATCTTACTCTGAGGAGGTGTGAACCCCCTTTGGGAGGGATGGAAAATTAGGTTCTTGCACTTGGTTCCCTAGTTTCAGAGTTATTTAACTCTGCCTGCCTGGGAGTTCTCAGCAATCAGGCTTGGAAGTGGAGCAAGCAGTGTCAGCTGCCCTGTTCCAGCGATGGGTTGTAGCTCTGCTCTTGGCCACGTTGGTGTCCCTGAGCTCCCAGTATCCTTCCAGGTCTTGTTTCCAGAGAATGTTGTTAGTGCTTCAAATGGTGTCAGATTCTGAAAAGGTCTTGGGTCATGTCTTATGGCACCAGTGCAAGCTCTCTTGAGTTTCATTGCTTTTCAGCCAAGAATGTGAAAACACACCATTTGTACATTAATGTTTCTACTGTAGTCTTGGTCTGGTGATGAACCAAGATCGCTGCCCATGACTGGACTGAATTGTGTTAGTCACACACTCTGAGCTGTGCTTTCTCTCACCTCTGCTCTCCATCCCACCTGTTGCAGAATCTGCCCCTCTGGGTTTGCTGGGGTGTGCTCCTGGGGGAAGTGGTTCTGTGCTTGTAATGCAAATGGGGATAATGAGCCTGCCTCTGGAGGGTTCCAGGGAGAATAGATGGAGGCTTTTGGCACTTCATCCCACAGAGGGCCTCCTAAGGACCCTTGAGTGGCCACTAGTGTTTGGCTATTGATTTCATAATTGCATTTGATTCAGAGCTTAAAGGATTAGTAATAACAACTATACTATATACTGTGGTATATAGCAGGCATATATAGTAAACGCCCAGGTAGCTGCCCTGAGTGTGCTCATCTGGTGACCCCAATCCATGGCAAGCCAAGTCATGGGATGGATGCTGAGGCTGAATTCCCAGCAGCCAGCCCTCCTCCAGCTGGTGGTCTGTGGCTGTCCTGGTGGTCTCCTTTCTAGCCACAGACTGAGGAACAGGCAGATGTGAGGAAGTCCTAGAGGACTCCCAGCCCCAGGAGGCTGAGCTCTGGGTCCAGGAAGGCCTGGAAGCGCTGACTTCCTGGGAACCAGTCCAGGAATCAGACCAACAGTGTGAACAGCAGGTCAGAAAAACCCCAAGGACTCGGTTGAGGATATTAGCTAATCCTGAACCCACCCTGCTTTTGGACTTACTCTTGTTGAGCTAATTTATTAATTTGCCTCCTGAAAGGAGACATTGTGTGTGCGTATCTGTCCCCTGCACTGAACATGAATGTGGAGAAACATAAAGCCTCCCTGATGAGAGAAGTCACAAAACACTGGGTGCTTCAGTGAAAAGAGGGACACTCCAGCCCAGTGCTGACTGTCCTGAGGCAGAGAGAGACTCAGCTCCAGGCCTGGTCCTACTGCTTTGAGCCCCATTGAGGGCTTCTCTGCTCCGTGGAGACCCTTGCCCTGGACTGGGCACACCTTCCTGGGTGGCTGCGGCAGCAGGGCTGCCGGGGTCCTCAGCCCTGTACATACCCCAGGCTCCAGGAATGCGGCAGCCCCCCCACCATGCCTGCAGCCTGGGATCCTGCTGCAGCCTGGGAGGGAGAGCTAATCTGTCTTACCGGCCTTGACCAGAAAATCTGGTCCACTAAGTGCAGTCTAGACTAGAGGAACCAAAAAGTGCTGCCTGCTTTCCGTAAAACCCCACATTGGTTCTAAGAAGCAGGCAGGAGGGAAGGAGCTGTGATGACCAAATGGTTTGGCCTGGTTACTCGGGGCTTCTCATTGTCACTGATGAGGAGGAAGAGCCTTGTACGGACTGTCTTCCTTTTGATAGGGCACATGGCTTTACCTCCAGCCCACTGGCTTGGTGGGTTTGGAGCTACACACATGGTCAGCCCGTGCTTTTCCCCTCAAGCCCTAGGGAGCAGCTAGAATGATCTACACATGACAAAACACACCAGGGCTCCCAACTCCGTCATTGAAAGGGGTGAGGTTCCAGGACAGGAGCTTTCTACTCTTTGGCCTTCACCTTAGCACTGCACTGCTTTTCTTCTAGTAAATGGAGCCCCTGCCAGTGGAACAGAGCGAATGTACTGGTATGACCCCGGAGCAGGGCAGGACAGGTGTCTTTGGGTAGCATCACCGTGATGTCAACATCTGATCCCCTCACTGGAATCTGAGCCCAGGGTGAAGTGCCCTTAGGCCAAATGGCTACACTCTCCATGACTCAAAGACAGGTGCCTGGCATGGGTGAGAGAGATGGGCAAGACGAGAGAATGGCAGTTGAGTTTCTCGAGAGCCACGGGAAGGACAGGAGAAAACAGGACCAGAGGAAGCAGGGTGTGCCCAGTGACAAGTTAGCTGTGGAACCTGAGTGCTGGCCACACCCCATCTAGTCTGTTTTCTATGAGCCGGGCATTGCTTGCTTATGTTGGAGCATCAGAAAGGAGACACTGGCCAGTGAAAGACATTCACATGACTGCAGGGGCAGGAAGCAAGAGCAGTTTCCCCTGGTGCCAGGTGGGGGTGTTCCACGAGCCCCGGGGATCCTGAGACCAACGGTAACACCAAGCCCTCAATGGCTGCAAACTTCAGGAAATACACGAGAAGTGGAATTACATGATAACTTTATTTTGATGTAAAAAAAATTTGAAATCCACACATCAGAATTTATGGGAGAGAGTATAGTATGAAAAAAACTGCATGGATTTCAAAATATTTTTGCGCCAAAAAGGTTATCTTAATTCCATTTTCCCACAAATGTTTCAAAGTACCACTGTTTGTCCTACACATGCATGCTTGGTAAGCTAGGTACAGTAAGAGAACAACAGCTAGTCATCACAACAGTTACAACACTCTGCAGCAGAAGTTATCTGGAACAAAGTCATTTTGCAAATGCGGCTAACCACAGGTAACTGAAACCCAGAGAGACACCGCAGATAAGGGGCAGGTTGTACTGAAGTCGGCTGTGCTTCCGAAGGCTCAGCAGGTCTGGGAGGCCCGTTCAGATACTAGATGACAAATATGTCATTGGAATCCAGTCCCCCAAAGAAACAGGAGGGTCTGCTAGCCACTCGGTCACTCATTGCACATTTAATGCAAACATTTCAAAAGAAAATAGAAAAAAACATTTCCCCTGAAAATATTTAATGTAAATAAGTCCTTGAGATGATCATTTTTTACAAAAGGTTTGTCAGCCTATACCTTTTTTTAGGGGGCAGGGCAGCAGAATGTGGACAGGATATCAGAAAATGCAACAGAGTAGCAAGGAACCCATAGCAACACCCCCTTCTCAGCATAGCAGGTGGTCTTCATGGATCCTGGGGCGTCCTCAGGCCACCCTGTGTGCGCTCCCTTGTGCCCAGAGGAGACAGGAATTCGGCTCCTCATGATCCCATTTCTCCTCTTCCCACTTCCCCAAAGTAAAAGCGTTTGGGTGATTCAGCACAAGGATTCCTGTGGATCTAAAATAAGGGTTGGTTTCCACGTGTGTGAGGCCGTAGCTCAAGTGGGCTCCACACAAGAAGGCACACACCAAGTGAAGGCTACCTCTGGAAGCTGCATGCCCAGTGCTGGGTGGCGTGGGACGAGGGAGCGCCCTGCAGCAAGTGCAGGTTACAGCTCACAGTGTGGTCAGCTGGAGGAGAAAACGCTCTTTCCCCGTGGCCTCCGCAGTGACGCTCTTTATGTGCTGGGGTGACCACCAGGGCTGCGCAAGTCAGCCTCTGTCCACCCTGTGAGAGGGCTGGCCACGGTCAGTGCCCGGGCTCCACGTCTGCTCTGACTCCAGTGGATCACTTGGAAAACAAGAGTGGAGGCTGCAGCTCAGGGAAACAATAAAGTGCTTTGTTGAGAGGCGCTGTTCCTTACTGGCTGTTGGTCGTTTCTCCTGCGGCACCGTGATAGACACCATGAAGGTGGAAAAGCCCACTGCTACTGAAAGGCCTGTATTTCAACTTTCCTGTTGGTTTCCACAGCTTCCTGTTAGCAGGCTGTAAGTTGCTGTTGGATAAGGAAATAGCTGCTGACTGGGGAGAGGACCATAAATACTGCTGGTTCACTGATGAAGGGAGGGCAGGGCTAAGGCAAAAAGCTCAAACCCCAGGCTGGATCCAGGGGCGGTCGCAGGAGCCCAGCTTCTCCCAGGGTTCACATGTCAGTGTCCTCAGTCCACCCAGTCGCTGATGCTATAACACACTCGCGTCCTCCATGGCCTCTATCCACCTGCAGGACAGAAGAGACCTGCAGTGACCAGACTAGATTACTTGTTAGTTGCAAGTCAGGGACTAAGTCCTGTTCATCTCTGCTTCTCAGTATGTTTTACGTGTTTAGCAAATGGCTTGGGACACAGAGAAAACGTTTATGGAATCGATGCATGCCTGCACAGAGGCACCGTAGTACTGACACATCTGAGAAAGTGTTAGGGTTATCACCATGCAAACCTCAAGCGGGGTGCACATGCAGCAAGGTGGTGTGGCAGTCAAGTATCTGTATACACTGCTACTGCGCCCTACTTTCTCACACCAGGATCACCAGGAAATTCCTTAACCCTGACCTGACTGGCTGTAGTGGCGTGGGCTGGTGCCACTCTCCAGCTCCTTTATCATTTCATGACACCACCACTGTAAACGTGACACTTGACTGGAGTCTGCAGGCTCTTGCCATTAGGAACTGGTAGCTGTGCTATGGCTCAGAGAAACACGACAAAGGGGTGACTGGAGCCCCGATATCAGGTAGTGTCTTTGAGAGGCAAGGAGACACAGGCCTGGGGAACCCCTGGTACCTCTGAGCCGAGCTGGCATCCTCTGCCTTGAAGCTGTAGAACAGGGTTTTCTTGTGGTAGAGGTGAAAGACAGGCCCCCCTTGGCTGCTGCCCTCCTCCCTTTCCGGGGCAATGGTGAAGCCCAGCAGAGGCATGCTCTCCATGGCCACCTTGTCCTGCAGAGGGAAGAAGGCAGAGCCTGGATGAGACACCGCACCGCACTGCCGTGTCAAGCACTCAGCACTCCTGCCCCCTTGGTCCAAGATGCACGAAGAGCACCTCTGTGTGGCGCCTGCTTCGGCACTGCCAAGCGACCACCCTCCAACCTCCTCAGTACATGGTGCACTCCGACCTGCAGCAGACAGAAGGCTCTCTGGACATGGCAAACAGCCATCAAAGAAAACACTGGCGGTTATAAACTTCACCGGTGACAGGATTCATTTCTGGGCAGGCGTTTGGCCTGGCGGCTGACGCACTTGCATGGCACTCCGCATCCCTGCCTCTGTCCTCCACTGCAGCTTCTGCCAACGCATGTCCTCGTGGACAGTGCTGAGGGCTAAGTGGTTAGGTTCTTGCCATCCATGGGGCAGACCTGCACTGGGTTCCTTCCTGGAAGGAGCGCCAGTCTCAGCCATGGTCAGCATGGATTCACCCTGCCCACCTCTAGGGTCTTCTTTGCCTCTCAAACTAAAAATATAATTGACTGTTAAGAAAAAGAACAAAGAAGAGCCTGGTGTGGTAACCTAGTAGCTAACATCCTCACCTTGCACACACTGAGATCCCATATAGGTACCAGTTCTAATCCCGGCAGCCCCGTTTCCCATTCAGCTCCCTGCCTGTGGCCTGGGAAAGCAGTCAGGGATGGCCCAAAACCTTGAGACCCTGCACCCACAGGGGGAGACCCAAAGAGACTTTGGGCTCCTGGCTTCGGATTGGTGCAGTTCCAGCCATTATGGCCGTTTGGAGAGTTAATCATCGGATGAAAGATCTTCCTCTCTGTCTCTCCTCCTCTCTGTGTATCTGACTTTGCAAAAAAAAAAAAAAAAAAAAGAAAGAAAAGAAACCTGCCCGTCAGTTTCCTCCAAGTTGCCTTCTGCTTTGCAGGATCTGGAAAAGCTCTGCCCATCATGAGAAATCGAGCTTGTTCCTCCTTCTGGAGCCCAGCTTGGCTCTCTGGGCACCTGGGCTGGTCCCCTGCCATACCCTGGCTGCTCACCTCGGCATTGCCAGCTCTCATACAGATAACTGAGCCTGCATTTCCTCACTGTGTCCTGCACAGTTCTGCCTGAGGCCCCGCGAGAGGTGGGCCTTCTTGTCTGGGGCTCATGACATGGGCTCCTCTCTCAGGAGCACCAGCCTGCAAGGACCTGTGGCGTGATGCCCACTTTAGAAGCTGCTGGGGCTGCAGGCAAGCACGTGGCAAGCCCCTCTGCATGTTCAGCAGAGCTCACCCTGGCATAGGACCCCGCCCTGTCCCACCCTGGATGTGGAAGTGAAGGGTGCCTCCCCCAGCCTGCTTCTCCTGGGCCCTCAATAAGGACAAGCTCTCTGCCCCAGGTCGTGCTGCTGCGGGAGTGGGGGGGAGACAGCTGTCAAGGCTGGTTGGCCTCTAGAAGCCACCAGCTGTGCAGCCTGGAGAGAGGAGCCCCCTACATGCCCCCACAGGGCTCCCCAGAAGCAGGCTGACATCCACGGCTTTCTAGCCTGTGTTTTAGACGGCAGCTTCCTACAAACACTCAGCTCTACAGCAAAAACATAGAGGCATTTCAGGAGCAAGGGTGCCAGTGACCGGTTACCCTGGTGGAAGCAACGGGCAGGCGAGAAGGTGCCTCCTCCA
The DNA here is from genome assembly GCF_017591425.1 of Ochotona curzoniae. Classification (NCBI taxonomy): domain Eukaryota; kingdom Metazoa; phylum Chordata; class Mammalia; order Lagomorpha; family Ochotonidae; genus Ochotona; species Ochotona curzoniae. Next base: position 6,687,934 of record NW_024466607.1, read on the forward strand.
GGCAGGTTTTGGGTGCCAAGCAGCCCGAGCAGAGAGCAGCACCCTGGCATACCTCGCTCACCCTGCACACCAGGCCCGCTGACCTCCTGACAGGCTGGGACCTGCGACTGCCCTGAGGACTGTCCCTGCAGGACACATGTGGATCCCAGGTGGGACCTCTGAGCAGGACCTCGACCCAAGAGACAGCGCGCGAGCATGTGTCCACTACCTCACTGGCCATGTAGGTGTAGAGAACTTTGCCTTTGATGACAAACCACAGCTTCTTCCAGTGCCGCTTGCCCTTCTTACACCGGCTGAGGTAGCCGCTGATGGCGGAGCCCTCCCCGGAGGCAGCCACCTGCAGGAGGGAGGCAGAGCGGTCAGCGCCCAGGTGGTGGGCACAGCTGAAACACAGCCAAGATGACACTGGATACTACAGGTGGCCTGCTGGCCCTGCCTTGCTACCTGATGCTCGGGCAAGGCCCATCCAGGAGCAAGGTCCGTGGTGGAGAGACCAGGGTTGTAGGCCACCAGAACCTCCTCCAGGGGTGCCCTGCTGTGGGAGGCCTTTCGGATCCTGGGACCCCTTGTCCCAGCTCTGGGCCCCCGCACCATGGGCTGTGGGTTCTTTCTCCTAGAATAGAGCCTCACACCCCAGCTTCTATCTTTCTCAAGGGACCTGCCTCCTTGCGCCGTTTACCGACAGGGCTTCCTGATGTGAAGGCGTGGAGTTGCTGCCTTAGCTCCTGGCTGGGGGCAGCGGTGACCTGTGACCCATGACCCGCAGCCGGCCACCTGTGCTGCTTGAGTGTCAGGTAACTGCCTTTCTGCTCCCTCGCCCGTCAAAGGGGGATTAGATGACGAGCCAGGTGTAGGGGGCCTGGCTCTCAGGAAGTCCCCCGATGTTGAATTTGACACTCAGAGCAAGACAATCAGGGTCTCAGAGTCATTTCACCCGGCCTCATTTTACAGGCAGGGATCCGAGGGACCTACTGACAGCCCTTCCTCTGCCCAGCACATGGTGCTGGGAGCTGGGCGAACTTGGATTTAGGGAGGGAATCTGTAAGCTGCTTAGGCACCAGGACACAAAACTGGCGTGCAGTTCTACGCCGACATCAGTCCTGAGAGTCAGCGTTGGACATAGGCCGAATGCCCAGGGTCAGAGGGCAGAACCTAGTGGGGAAGCTGTCCTCTCCCCTGAGGGGGAAGGTCAGGGGGATATGGGCTCCTTCCTCTTGGAGACGCTACTGAGGCCGCTGAATGCCGCTCAGCTGGTCACCTGGGGACAAAAGTTCCCCAGGGGCTGGCGGGGGCTGACCAGGGACCTGGGTTCTCAAACTCCCACCCGTGGCCTGCTCCCGCTCTGTGGGCCTGACTCCACTGACCTGAACCTGAATGGAGGCGTGGCTTTCCCCTGTCTGTAGCAGAGCCACGCCCTACAGAGTGGTGACACTCCACCCACGAGCCAATAGGAAATCATCTTTAAAAGAGACTCACTTGTCATCCATGGTCTCTTGGAAATACAATTTTTTTTTAAAACCATATCTGTGCTGTTTCCAACATAACTTTGGTGGACAGAACTGTGCCTGTGTTGGGTTTTCATCCGCTGGCATCCTTCGAACCTCTGACTACCTGCTACTGGTCCTGAATACTCGTGGGGAAGCGCCAGCTCTTCAGGGGCTAGAACAGACTCAGCCTGCTTCCCTTTGTACTGCACAGTCCTGAGTTCTCAGAGTCCCAGAGGGCTGATGTCCTGGGTCCACCCGGGAGGCCCCAGGGGGAGAGCCCAGTAGAGCTCAGTGGGCGTGAGGTGCCCTAGAGCTGTGCGCAGGCAGCTGGGAGCTACAGGAGGCGGGAGGTCACTGCCAACATCAGGGTCTACCCGACGCCAGCTCGGTGTCTTCCCTAGCATGCCTGGGGGCAGGTTAGTTCCCAAGAACTGTCCAGGATGTGGGGTGCCAGGCTCAGACCTTGCCCCTAGAATGCCTCCTGCTAGGAATCCTTTGTCCCAAAGACACAGGCCAGGCTGGGGCGGGGGCAGACCTGACCCTGCCACACCCAAAGGCTCCCCTCCCAGCTCCCCTTCCTCTCCCCTCCAGGCAGTCCTGCCCGCCCTACCTCCGTCAAGGCCGAAGGGACTTTCTTCTGCTTCTTGAAAGCCGAGGGGTTGATGCCATGAAAGACAGAAGAGAAGGCGCTGCCGGAGAAGCGAGCCGACGACAGAGGGAAGCTCATACTCACGGGCCGCTCTGTGTGGGGAGACCGCAAGCAGCTAAGAGCTAGCTAAGGGCTAGCAGGGGCGGCCGCACCCCTCCTGCGACGCCTGGGAGGGAAGGCTTTCCCAGGGCCACAGGCAGCTCTTCTCCAAGCCCTCGGGATACAAGGATGGGGCTGGGCCCCCGTGGAAGGAGGGGAAATGACATAGTCTTAGGCCCAGGGTGCACTTGCCCTTCTTTCACCAACTTTGCTTGGGTATGGCTGTGCCCCAAAGCCCCGAGTGCCCCTATGGTTGGCTCTGCCTCCGCAGGTTCCTCTGTCAAAGGCCCAGCGCCCCTTTACCCCAATCCACAGTCCCTCCATTACCCATCTGTATGCTCCTATCCTGAAGAAGGTCCCAGGGAACCCTCTGGGAGCACTGGCCACTCAGCCCCAGAATCAGTGCTTTGGAAAAGTGCCCCAGTGTGGACTCGAGCCTCTGTGTCCTCAGGGGCCGAGGACCACCACCCCATGCCCTGTGGGAAGGAGGCGTGCACAGCACAGGATACCTCTCATGAGGCTGGGGACCGGCCCGCCCCTCTTCTTCAGCTCCCCGAAGCAGCCGTCGCACACCTTGGCCATGCGGTCCTTGAGGTACTTCAGGGGGTACTTGTTCCGCGAGCAGTTCCGGCACACGATCTGCAGGCCCAAGGGGACCATGAGCCCCAGCCAACAAGGCAGACAGCAGGGGTCCTGGTTCTGCCCGCCCACCAGCCCACCAGCCCCATGTCCTCCAGGAGCCCCCAGCCCAGGCTGCCTGGTGTGCCCACAGGGACACCGCCACCCCTTCCTCTCTGCACGCCACCCCCCACCCCCCGCAAAGAAGCACAAACGTAAAAGCTGCCACGTGTATCCTGAAAACTTGATGGGGCCACGTGACGGGCTGCAGCTCGGGAGCCCAGGGTTCAGGGGGTCGGTGCAGCAGGGCCACTCAGGGCTGGTACAGTTGTGCCTAGCACGTAGCCGCTGCTGGCCATCCCTGACCCTCACTCCTGGGAGCCTCACCTTGCCACAGGCATGGCAGTGATGTCGCCTCAGGGTGAGGGAGAAATCACAGCCGCAGTTCATGCACATCATGACGTGGGTGACTGGCACCAGGGTGGGCGGCCTCTCCCCCAGGTTGACCCCCAGCCTCTCCCGGATCTGCAGCAGGGGAGACAAGCAGCAGGAGTGAGCAGCATGGCCAGGAGACAGCTGGCTGCAGGGGACCCCAGTGCTGGCAGCTTGCCTGGGTGGGGGGCAGGAGGTGCAGCTGGGCACATGGTGCTCCTGGCCGCACCAGGGTGAGCCAGCAGGCCCTGCTGCCTACTCACCTCCACACTGTGTTGGAATGCAGCCAGGGCCTGGGCCTTGTAGTCCTCAGGAAGGGCTCTGCTCAGACAGCCGTACCACTCGTCTCTCTCCGCGCAGGAGCTGTGGGCATTGCCATAATGAGCCATGCCGGCATGAGCTTTCCATGCCTGCTGCCCCGCCCACACACAGGCACCTGCCCTCTCGTGTAAGTGTGGACATGTGCTCCGAGGCCCACTTCTTCATAGGACATCCAAGACAATCCTCTAACTGTCAGGCTGAGATGAGGTATGTGAGGGGAACACCATGTTGTCAGCAAGGCACTGGGCAAAAGTTGGGCTATCAGGCAGGCGCAGGCGGTCCCCACACTAGGAGGGTTCTTGGTTAACTGGGCACTCTAAGCAGAGCTGGTAAGGGCAACCCTGTGTCCCTCCACCTTTCCACCTTCCCACACAGCTTTCCAGACATCTGTACATGAGAAGGATGGATGGTCTGTCTGGGCGCTGCAAGAAATCAGCAGCTAGGAAGAAATTGCTACTGTGTCCACTAGATGGCGCCCCCCACCCTGCATATCAGCACACAGTCTGCCTTGGGCCCTGGCTGGAATGAGGGTGGCAGAAGTCATGTCAGCATCACATGCACAGATTCTGCCGTTCCCAGAGCTTCAGTGCAGACAAGCCAGGCCAGCAGGAAGGTGATCGCCTGCTGACAGTGGTTCAAGGCCATACAGCAAGGACCAGACAGCACAGCCAGCCCCTGCAGGCTCCCCCCGCCACTGCCCCCACCCACCTGGCAGACAGCATCAGGCAGCACTCGGGAGTCTCGATCTTGAGGGCGTAGGGCACTTTCTCTGTCACAGGGCGGCTGACCTGGAAGACCCCCGGCAGCCCCCTTCAGAGTGGGAGCAGAGGCCTGTTCCCTTCTGTCTGTGATGGCAGAAGCCGTCCCAGGGACGCCCGGCTGCCCCAGGTACGCTGTGGCCACCCGACTCTGCCCCCTGGAGCCCACCACCACCTCCCACTGCAGTCTGCTAATTAACCTCCTAAAATCTCTTACTGCTGGAGAATCCCAGTGGTCCCAAAGCCTGACCAGGTTACATGGGGTGACCCACAGGGCACAGCAGCCGGGAGGGGTATCCCAATGGCTGTACCCGTGGATATGGTGGGGTCTACCCAGACAAGGTTGGGAGGCTATTGCTCAGAGGCCCTGAGAAGGCCAGGCTTGGAGACCAGCCACCCCAAGGAGGCACTCAGAAGTGGTGGGAGAGGGAGCTTTCAGCTGAGGAAGATGAGGACGTTCCGGAGACGGGCACCAGGCATGCATCACATGGATGAACCGCAGGTGTCACAGCACTTCAGGTGGCTCACGCCACACCACGCGTGCCCAGCCACAGGTGAAACCGCCAAACCCCTGCTTGCTGTCGCCTCCAGGTCTTTCTTTTCCTCCGCCTGGATTGTGCCCCCTTGCCCTATCCCACGTTGGGTCTAGTAGTACCCCCAAGGGCACAGATCCCTCTGTCCCTCCTTCCCTGGTCCCCTGACTGCCCGAGGCATGCCCTGGCTGCAGCCCTTGCCTGCGGGCTGGCTGCACTGGGTGATCTTGGGAGGAGGGCTGCTGCCCGAGCCTGCCTCAGGCTCCCCGCCACCCGCCGAGTGCCCAGCTCCAGGTACCTTCATGCCGCTCACGGGCAGCGAGCTCCTCAGGCGGTACTTCCCATCCTTCAAGGGGTAGGTATACAGGAGCATGTCGCTCATCTGGGGAGAGAGCGGCACAGGCAGGCTCGGCCATCCACCTTAAGGCTGTGCGGTCCCCTGGGCTCTGCTGCAGTCCCCGGGGCTACAGGGCACATGGCACCTGCCATTCCCCGAGGCTCCCATGGGGGAGTGTGTGCGCAGAGGCAGCATGCTGGACGCTCAGCGCCCAGGCACAGGAGGGACACAGTGCTCTCAGCAGCTCTGCGTGGTGGCAGGACCAACAAGCCCCACTGCGTCTACGCCTGGGACTCTGCCCGGCAAGCAGAGGCCACATACTGCCCACACAAACCACAGGGACTGGAAGCAGCCAGACGTGATGGAGCTGCAGTGCGCTCACATCTGTGCGAAGCTCCCAAGAGGAAACGGGCACTGCTCGCCTGCGTCCCCTGGGTGTGGCATAATGACAAAGGATGGACCCCAGGGAACCTGCCAGGGACAGTGCACCCAGGAGGGGCCTGCAGGCAGCAAGCAGCAAGGACTGAGTACCCCAGCTGGGTGACAGTAGGGGTGGGGGAAGGCCTGTCGTGACCTCTATGCCTGTGGAAGGCAGAGAGGCAAGCAGGAGATGGCCACACAGCGAGTGGCCACCAGACCAGGACCTAGCTGCCCTCCCATCCAGAAGGGTCTCTTACCCTCAATATAAAGTTCACCTGTGCTGCCTGGACAGGGTCACTGTGCTGGCTCCCGCTACCCACGGGGACACCGCAGCCTGGGATGTGGTGGCTGCCTGCACCCGGGTCTCCTCATGCCTGAGGCTCCGCTCTGTTCCTCCCTCCTGCCTTGGTCATTAGCACTAAGGGAACTCACAGAACTCGGGGCAGACTTACCAGAAACAGGTGCCGGGGGTGTCTGTTCTTACCAGTGACCTTGAGCAGCGTCCCTTCCTTGAGGAACTCCTGCAGGGGACAGAGGCGGACAGCTGTGTCAGGGATACAGAGGTGGCAAGTTCAAATCATGGAGCCTCGCAAGGAACAGGGCAACACCAGGGCGCGCCCAGCTCAGCCCACGCCGAGGCGGCCACCTAGTCCCACCATGACTCCCTCCTCCCTGTGTGCCACAATGAGGGATCCGCTCAGACCAGGGGGCCTGAAGGTTTGCTCAGTCAGCTGTGGCTATGGACAGTGGCTGGGTCCCCTTCACTCTGAAGGACTCAGCCAGACGGCTCAGAATGAATGCCCAGACTCACGGGCCTGGCCAGAGCCTGCCAAGGACTGCACCACAGCCTAAGAGGTCCTGGTCCTTGCACACACCCCACCAACAGCCCTGGGCACACCTCGCCCACCTCTGCCTCCCTCCTGACCCTTGGGAGTTACGACCTGCCACAGCCACTATTTTTGAGCCAAGTTGTGTGTGTTTCCATAAGAAAGTGTAAAAGCAAAGAGGTGACTGAGAGGACCAGGCTGTGTAGGACTGACTGGAGAGCTTCCTGCCGACTTTCCTAGCCAGCGTGGACTCAGCAGGCTTGGTGTAGACAGCAGCACAGCATCCGTGGCACCCCACTGCACCCCACGAGTACAGGCAAGCCGTGCAAGCCAGGGCAGGCAGCCGGAAGCTGCAGGCAGGAGCCCGCACTCTGCTGCCAGGCCTGTCTGGTGACCCGGTCCAACAGCGAAGCTTACCGGCACCTCATGCCATCCGCCCCGCTCTGCCCGGCCTGCAGTGGTGGCCGCACTTACCCTTCCTGGCTGGAGGAGATCCCCTTGGCCTCGCACGCTGTGCTCAATGTGGACCAGTTTCTGCAGGTTTTCCTGCGGCCAGAGTGGGAAGGGAGGGGGAGACGGTCAGGGCCCCCTCAAGGGTCCTGTCTCTGCCATATGGGAGGTGGGGTGCTTCTGCTTCCCAGTGTGCCCAGAATGGCCTCATCCAGACCTCAAACTCCCAAGAATGGTGGCACTGGGACTCCAGCCTCTGTGGACTGCCAGGCTGGTCTCTGGGCCTGCCGCCTGCCTGGGGGCCACGGGCCTGGCCACATCTGAAGCTCCTATTTTGTCTCTGGGCCCATGCTCCTCTTATCACCCACTGCTAGGTCTGGAGCACCCCAATTTCAGTGGCTGGGGACCATCTGCTTTCTTAAGACCTCATGGTTAGAAACACAGGTGCTCAAGCCACTCGCAGATCCCTCATGGAGCCACCCCAGGGTGCACAGAGCATACCTCCACCCCTCGGCAGAGCCACCTGCAATCCTGGAAATAAGAAACCCCGCCCCTACACAGGTGTCCCCCGAGCCCGACACTGGGCCAGGCCCCACGGGCACGAGGTGAGAGCTGTGTACAGAGAAACCAGCCGGAAGGTCTGTACCCCCAGTCCCTCTGCAAATCCTGCCCATCGGCAGCTTAAGGCACAGCTCCCTTCTCCAAACCCTGCACCCACCCAGCACCAACCACCCAATGTCATTTCTGCCCAGGACACCCTCCCACCAGAAACTGCTCCACAGAGCTGCGACTGACTGCCTCAGGGCTGGGCTTCACATCCAGCCACCTTGCCACCTGCTGCCTCTAGCACAGCACAGGACACGGGGTCCTTCCACTCGCCCCATCTGAGGATGGCCCACTGCAAAGGCACCCTGTGCCTCTGCCACAGCGAAGCGGAACATGGTAACACATGGGCTGCCATCACCCCCTTTTCTAGGCCTGAGGAAGGCATGCCTAACTGCTCCCTGCTCACTTTCGCACTGAGCTAGGACTAAGCCTCAGAATCCTTTTCAATGGAGCTCTAGCACACCCACAGCTTGTTGCACACACGGCACAATGGTGACCACACACATGGAGCTGGTATGAGCTGGGTGTGAGATAAAGTCTGTGACCCTCAGCAGGAATCCAGGAAGCACCTGCTGAGGGTGTAACACGTGCAATCTCCAGTGGTCTGCCCCCGGGGCCCATGAGGAACGCCATCTCTTTCACACAAACGCCGCCCGGGGAAGGTCTGAGCACAGAGTCCCTGTGGCTGCTGTGTGTGACCTTGGACCACAGCTGGGCACGCCTTACCAGGTTTGGGCTGGCAGGGTATGCCAGAGAGGCCTAGAGAGGGACACACCTGAGGTCTCACCGCACATCAGGGCTGGAACCCATGGCTCTGTGCCGTCCCCTAGGGCAGGAGGCAGGGCACCACGGGGCAGGTGGACGGATCCCAGGGCCTGCCCACGAGGGAAGGGGCCGGTGGCTGCACTCACCCCTTGTTCCATGCTGTCGTTGGCGCGGTCTGTGACTTTGGAGATGAGGGTCAGCGCACCTGGAGAGGAAGGCAGGCAGCCGGGTGCGTTGGGGAGGACCAGCCGGGCTAGCACGGAGATCTTCACCTCTCCCTGTCGGGTTCACCCCTGTCCTTCCCTGTCCCTCCCCCACCACTGTGGCAGCGGGGCCTTGGGGGCACTGCCTCTTCCTGCCTCAGTGTCACAGGTTCCAATCCCGGCTCTTCCTGCCCCCTACAGTGCTGTGCCTCCATCGCCCCGGCTGTGCACTGCACAGTATAAAAGGGATGCCCCAGCCGGCCCTGGGAAGGGACAGTCACACAGGACCTGGAGCCTGGGGTGTCTGCGTTCTGGGGACCCCCTTCTCTGCCTCAGTGCCCCCATTCCTCAGGGAGCTCCTGGGTGGGAGGGAAATGGGGCTTCTCTCCGGAGACTCGCAGGTATCACACACGAGGCACAGCCCGCACAGGGGACTAAAACAAGGCCAGGCCTCCCAGGCCCCGTGGGCTCACGGCGACTTACCCTGCGTGGCATCGTACTCGGCCGAGTCCGGGCACAGGTTATTTAAATAGTCTGCAGGTGGGCAGAAGCAGGACAGGGAGTTAGTGATGCCCTTCCGGCTGTGCCGCTGGCACCTCTAGGCATGGGAAACGGGTGTGGGCAGGGAACCTGGAGCTTGTGCAGGGCTGGGGTGAGTCTGCTCCCACAGTGTCTCCTCTGCTGCCTGGCCTGTTTGGGGGCCCTACCGCCCTCTCCTGCCCCGCCCGCCCTCTCCTGCCCCGCCCGCCCCTTCCCACTGGACTAGCTGCAGGCCCACCTGTGAGCAGCACTTGGTACTGGAAGAGGCGCTGAACCACCCTCAGGAGCCGGTGTTTCACGCTCTGGCTGCCGCCTTGCTGGCTCTGCTGCCACCAGAGAGGGAAGCGGAGGTCCTGTCAGCGACCCAGCTGTCCCACCCCAACTTCTCCTCCAACTTCAAACCAGGTCCTCCACCCCATCCAGGAAACCCTCCCGGAATGCCCCAACCCTGCTGAGGGCCATCATGGAGCTGGCCTCGTCCCTGCCCTGCTCCTGATGCTCGTGACGCAGACATGCTCCCATCTGGTTGCGTGGGACCTGGGTCTCCAGTTGGAGGGCTGTGTCGGGCACTTCTTCAGCTCTCCCCACCACCTTGTCCCAGACTGAGGCTCCAGCCTGGTTTGGGACAGCAGGGTTGCCCGAGGCCCCAGCCTGAGGCCAAGGCTTCCCAAAGGGCCATCCCTTGGCACACGGGAAATGCTTGAGGTTCTTCCTCTGAGTCCCAAGCCTCAGACCTCCTGACACACCCCATAGGTCTGCGACAGGTCCCATGATGCCCAGCCCAGCCCAGCCCTGCACTCCTCCAGCAGGCTGTCAGAGGACCAGGGACCCACCTCGAACTCTTGGATGGCAGCCGCCAGCTGTGGGGCACGCTGGCAGCTCTCTGTGAGCAGGCCCAGGTACCTGTCGAACTGCAGGATGTGGGCAGCGTGGTGGTCAAAATCCTGCTCCCGGGTCAGGAAGACATTGGCCACTTTCTGCTGGACCTCCCTGTGCATTGGGGGACAGGGCGCAGGAGCTCAGCCTGAAGTAGGCCAGTGTTAGGAGCCCTGGGTGGGGAACTCGGCCCAATGCCTGGTGCTGTTTTACTTTGGGGGAGACCAGCAGTGCATAGGGCAGTGCTGGTGGGGGGGGGCATCCCTGCAAGACTACAGGGGCTGGGGGCTGGCTGGGCCCAGGAAGTGTCACTTACCAGTCAGACAGCCGAGCCTGTAGCTCCTCCAAGATGCCCTGATGAAGGTCAAGGATGGCAGGGAGTTCGCCCAAGCCCTGCCTCAGCTCCTTGTGGGCCAGTGGGTCTCCACTCTCTTGGTCCAGGTCATCCAAGACCCTCAGCACGGCTCCATGGAAATCCTGGAAGCCCAAAAGACCCATGAGCTGTGGGTTGCTGGGGCTGGAGAGATCACTCCCGCCTGTGGCTCGGGGTCCCGGCCATGTCCTTCCTCCTGCGAGGACACGCCGTGTCTGTGCTCTCTCATGACCCAAGGCTAGAGGCTCATGGGCTACACTGTCTCAAAACAAAGCCCAAAGCCACCCCAGTCCCTGACAAGGCTGATGATGTAAAGCGATTGCACCACACTGACAGAAAATCCAGAAAGGATACGACGGCAGGCGGCTGAAGGGCAGCTGGTGCCCCAGGACACCACATCCCACGGGGTGTCTTGGGTTCTAGACCCGACTCTGGTTCTGATTCTACCTTCCAGAAAACGCACACCCTGAAAAGCTGCAGCGGGTGGCTCGAATCCTTGGGTCCCTGACACCAGCATGGGGGAGCCGGACTGAACTGGCCTGGCCCCGTGGGTGTGGGCATCTGGGGACTGAACCAGTGGATGAAGGCTCTCTAATAGTCTCTTTCTCCCCTTTCAAATCAATAAAAAAAAAAAAACAATAAAAAATTTTAAAAGAGAAGAAATACCAATATGTCAAGCATCCTCAGAAAGAAATGCCAATATGTCTGGCATGGGGAACTACATACAACTTATTTCATTTTTTACCCTTCTTATCTCTTTTTCCTAAAAGTTCTCTATTGTTGTTCATTTTATTCCAAAATTAAAACAAGCATAATAATCAACACTGAGATGATCACATCAGATTCTTTTCTCACTGGAAAATTATCTTCAAATCCACTGGATTTATCTTTAAATTCACCTGCCCTTAGAGGCACAGCTCTGTGTTTCTCCTAAAACTGCTACCGTGAACTTCAGAGCCATTTGTGTCAGGCAGACCGCAGAGCCGGCCGCCTCCACAGCCCGCAGGACGGATGGTCTCTCTTGGTCAGGGGTGTCCCTGGTGGGGAGCCCTGCACCATGTGAGAGAGCGTGTTTTAGGGCTGGAGGGTTCTCACTACTTGATAAGTCATCAATCAAAAATGAGGAGGTGGAATGAGGCCAAGAGGAGGGGCAGCCCCTCCCGGGGAAGTCTTCCTGGTCCTCACTCAGTGAGGGAGAGAGATGGAAGGTGATAGGAGAGAGGGGCAGGGTGAAGGAAGCAGGTGGGTTTGAGGCAAAGCAGACCAGTTGGTAGGAAAGGGAGGGATGGAGAGCAGGAGGGAGAGAGGCAGGAGGAACGGGGGCTGGGAGCGAGACCTGGCTGGTGAGGCAGGGCCTGAGCGCATCGCATCGGTCCCCAGCACTGTCCCTTCAACACGGGCAGAGACGCAGGTGCCCACACAGGACAGCAGGCACAGGGCTCCCACAGGGCTCAGCTGCCCTATCTGACCATCTGCCACTGTGATCTGCTCTGTGGCTCCCCAAGCTCACAGTTCCAAGGAGGGAGGCCAAGCTGCCTCCTGCCTGGCCCCAGTCCTGCACGACCCAAGGTCCCATCGCCAGGCCCCGAGACTGTCAGCGGCCGAGTCCTGAACACAAGCATGGATTTTCTGGAGGGAAGGCAGGTTTGTCTCTTCACAGAAGTCACATGAAAGAACTCCACCTCCATGAATGAGCGCATCTCCAGGGTTGTTGTTGTGAGGTGGTAGGTTAAACCTCTGCCTGCGACGTGAGCATCCCATATGAACACAGTTCAAGACCCAGATGCTCCCCTCTGCTAGTGCACCTGGGAAAGCAGTGGAGGATGGCTTGATCCCGTGGTAGCATTGGGGGAGAAGATGCAAGCAAGCTCTCCCAGCCATAGGTTCACTTCCCAGGTGCTCAGAATGGCTGGGGCTGGGCTGGGTCCAAGCCAGGAGCCAGGAACACTACCCAGGCTCCCACACGAGTAGCAGGGACCCAATCATTCAAGATATTCCCACTGTCTCCCAGGGTCTACACTGGCAGGAAGCTGGAGTTGGGAGTAAGAATCAGCAATCGAGCCTGGGAACTTGGTGGGGATTCAGGCTAAACACCCATTTCATAGTTCTTACTGGTGCCAGGATCATTCTGAACTGGAGGGAAGGTTTCCCACTTGAGCAGGAATTTCCAGCCACACATGGTGTCTCCCTGAGGGTCAGGCCCCAGCCCCTGTCTCCCAGGGCAGCGTCCACCTTGGTATGCTGGGAAAGGGAGAAGGTAGCTGCCACGTCCATCCGAAGGGTGCATCATGCCTTGTGTCTGGTGCAGGGCAGGTCCTCTGCCTTCTGCCCCTACACCAGACAGCTCTCCCCTCTCTTGGTCTCAGTTTTCTCATCTGTGAAGTGGTACAATAGTCCCACCAGAGACAGCACGAGGCTGTGGGGTTTCATCCCCACCATCAAAATTGCTTTGCAAGGGGGCTAGTACTGTGGAATAGTGTGTAAAGCCACCATCTGTGGTGCCAGTGTTCCATATGGGTGCCAGATCATGCCCTGGATGCTCCACTTCCCACCAAACTCCCTGCTAATGGCCTGGGAAAAGCAGTGGAAGGTGGCTCAAATGCTTGCACCCCTGCCACACACATTGCAGACCTGAAAGAAGCTCCCTGCTTCAGCCTGCTCTAGCTATTGTGGCCATCTAGGGAGTGAATCGGCGGCTGGAAGAGTCTCTTTTTCTCTTGCTCTTTCTCAACTAATTTTCAACTAAACAAATCATCTTAAAAAAAAAAAAAACCACCCCCTTTGCAGACTATAAACTGCTGCTCCAGTGAAGGGCAGTCCGCTCACCTGCACTTCTGCTTTTCACAGTGTTACTGGGGACCAAGTGCAGTATGAAAATGTTAGATGGAAAATTCCAGAAACAAACAATGCATGAATTCTAAATCCCATGAAATCCCATGTGGCCCTGTTCCATCCCAGTAGGAAGTGAATCATCCCCTTTGCCCAGCATATCCATGTTATACCCACAAGCCACCCTTCAGTTCCGAGGCAGCCTGGGAGACTGAATGCGGTGGTCCCGAAGCCCCTCTGTAACAAAGGCCTCCAACGCTGGTGAGTGGCAAGGTCAAAGGTAAAAGTTCTCAACTCAGTTGGGACAGAGTGGGCCAGCCTCCTGACATTTCAACGAAGACCAACAGTGGCCTAAGCTCCTTCCCTGCACCCCGCCATCTGCCTCCTTATACAGCACATGATGTCAGGATGCTGTCGCCCCCTCCCTGGTCCCAGAACAGGTGTCACAGCACCCTGTCGCCCCCTCCCTGGTCCCAGAACAGGTGTCACAGCACCCTGTCGCCCCCTCCCTGGTCCCAGAACAGGTGTCACAGTGCCCTGTCACCACCCGCTGGTCCCAGCACAGGTGTCATACTTACTATAAAGTATGCTAATTCATCCTAATTTATGACCAGTTGTTGCTAATCTCTGATTGCACCTGACCAAGACATCACCTTGATCTATGCACACAGAAGCTGTGCCCACAGTGCTTGGTGCTGTCCGTGAGGTCAGGCATTCCCTGGGGCTTTGGGGATGTTTCCATGGGTGGCAGTTGGTATGACCCCTACGTCACAGAAAAGGAGAGGAAGTCCTGGAGGAGCCTCTGCCCATGGGTGAGGGAAAGACACGGCCAAGGGCGGCATTCATGTCACACTCCAGGAGCTGGAATTGTAATCGCTCCGCATGTTGGCTGCTCGTTCCTAATTAATCTTCATGAGTCCACCCAGCCCTGCCGGGTGGATGGCCATCACCAAGGTTACTCCTTTCAGATGCAGGAGCAGAATCAGAACTGCCACAATCACCCATGCCTCAACTCCACCAGCTGCAGGTGCCAAGTGCAGGGGGCACCATCCGCCACCCCCAGAGGTCCCAGGGGCATCCTCACAGAAGCCCTCAGCCCCCACCGTGGTTTATAGACTCAGTGCCTGCTCTGCACAAACCACAAGGGGAATGTGGGATCAGCAGGGATGTCCTGGGACACAGGGGGAGCAACAGGCAATCTCAGCAAAAGAGCCTGTGCTGAGACAGGAAAAAGCACAGGGTGTGTGGCAAAGCAGAGGAGAGCCCTGGGTCAGGCCTGGGAAAGCCACATGGAGACCATGGATACATGGACTCAAGGCGAGAGCAATCCAGCAGGGGGTAAGTCTATACTAGAAGAAAACAGAGAGGCTGGGGGGCACTATGTGTGTGTGTGTGTGTGTGTACACAGAGGCCCCCTATAGGAAGTGCACAACATGTGTATGTGTGTGTGTGTGTGTGTGTACACAGAGCCCCACATAGGAAGTGCAGGACTGGAGCAGGATGATGCCAGAGGGCCAGGCTGAAGCCTGCATATGAGTACCTGGTTCTTCCCCAACACTTTGCTGAGTCCCTGCTTCAACCTCACAGGCCTGCCCTGTACAGGCCAAGGCCTGGAGAATGCACAACCCTTGTCTTCCTGTAGGGGTACTGATGGGACCTTGGGTCAACTTTCACCTTTAAGGGAGTTCAATTTTCTTTGCGAGCTAAGCAATACTTCTTTCCCTCATCTCTGTTTCCCAGCACCAGGCCAGGGGGCACTCCAGAACCACAATGTTTTCTGTGGCTGAGCACACATACACGACGCTTACATTTGTGTCTCATTTTGTCCTTGCAGCAGTACTACTGGGCTGGTTATGTCCACTTTCCAACCAGGGGCCTGGGTCTAGGGGTGGCAAGGAACTTGTCAAGGTCATCAGAGCAGCAGGACGTGAGCCCAGGGCTGCCAGACTTGGAAGTCTCAGCCCTCTCCATCACTCTGCACCAGAGTGGGGAACCTGCTTTCTCCCAAGGGCTGTTTGAATACTCCACATCACTTGTGAGCCACACAAAACTATCAAATTAAAAACAAGCTTGCTATAGGCTTGCTGAACGCCAAGTCCCACTTGCAGTTGCTTCGGCAGGGCTAGACCTGCTGATTTCTCAGGCCTTACACAGCCAGTGGGCTGATGTTGTCTTTCTAGAAAAGGGAGATGACTTGTTTGAGGTTGAGGAGCTAGGGTACTTGCAGAGGAAGTAGGTACCTTGCACTTCCTGGAACCATAATGCTCCCCTAAACCCTCTGCTGAGTGTCTTGGGTCACATCACACCTCCCTTTCCTGGGCTGAGCTGCAAGGTGGCCAGGATATCCTTCCAATAAGTGGTCAAACTGCCAATGTTGTGGCCAAGATAAATTGGACTTACTGAGATTCCATTTGGCCACAGGCTGGCCAACCCTGGCCATGACCCATTCACGTCACCATCTTGCCTTGGCAGGTCACAGGCTGACTCAGAGGCATGACCTCACTTGGCTTGGCAACTCACTGGAGGGTCCTTTGGAATATTGAAAATTATTCTCTGCAGGGCAGGCAGGGACTACAACAAGTACTAATCATGTGAAATAAACAGGTAATGGACTGGACTTCATGTTAAAAGATTCACATGGTGAGGGCAGTGTGGCGTTGCAGAGGGTTGAACCACCACCTGTAATACTGGCATCCCATATGAACATTGGTTCCAATGCCTGAGAAAGCAGTGGAAAACGGCTTAAGTGGGTGGGTACATCTGGAAGACTATACCCATGTGGGAAATGCAGACGGAGTTTCAGGCTCCTAGCTTTGGCTTGGTCCAGCCCAAGCAAACATTTAGGAAGTGAACCAGTGGTTATATCTGCCTCTCAACTGCCTCGCCAGAGGATGGAAAGTAGAACAGGTTGGACGAGCAAGTCTCCTGGCCAAGCTTTGCAGCATGTTCCTAGGCCTGTGGATGCACTAGGGTGGACTCCGTTAACTAGTACACCTTGGAAAGATTTTCTCAACCCTGGAGCAACAAAACCAATATTGTCTTAGGGTTGTTAAAACCACTTAAGTAACACCCCTGAAGCACTCTTCCCTATGACAGGGTCTCTAGGGCACCATCAAAGGACCACCCTTCATCCAGGGCTGCTGATGTAGTTTGACAGCAAAGAGCAGCCTTCTCTCCCTCCTCCCCTGCAGAAACAGGAGAAAAAGAAATATTGAAACACGCGTCCCACCCATCTTCCTCCATACCTGATCCTCACACCCTAATTAAAGGCCCACAAGGGTATGCGTCCCTCTCAATCATGCAGACAATATTAAAAATTAACTCAAAATTGATCAGAGATATAAATGTAAGTACTGACACTATAAAGCTTTTAGGAGAAAGCACAGACATTAATTTTTGTGACTTGGGGTAAGATGTTCTTAAATACGACATTGATAGCACAAATAGCAAAAGAAAAAAAAACAAACTTCCCTGAAATGAACAACTTCTGTGCTTCAAATAATCATATCCAGAAAATAAGGACAGCCTAAAGTTAAGGGAAAAAAAAAAACCCTTGCAAATCATGTATCTGACAGGCCCCTGGTACAGAATTACAATGAAAGGACAAACAACCCACCTCCAATCTGGGAAACAAACATCTCCAGAGATAAACTGTGCAAGCAACCAAGAAGGAGAAGATGCTTGCTGTTGTCAATCATCAGGAAAATCCAAAGTCAGAACCACAGAGAGGCACCAGCACTGCGCTGTAGCCGGTAAAGCCACTGCCTGTGGTGCCGGCATCCCACACGTTCGCCAGTTCCAGGCCCAGCTACTCCACTTCCAATACAGCCTGGGAAAGCAGCAAAGGATAGTCCTTGGGCCCAGCACCTGCATGGGAAGCCTGCGGCTTTGGCCTGGCCCAGCAACTGTGGCCATTTGAGGAATAAGCCAACGGATAGAAGATCGCTGTCTCTCCTCTCTTTAACTCCACCTTTAAAAAATAAATCTTAACACACACAAGAATCCACTTCCATCCACCCAGAGAGGCAGTAATGGGCCTCACAGGAAGCAGAGACCCCAGGACCTCTGACTGTAACATGACGTAGGTACAGTTCCTGTAAAGGCTAAAGACACGACCTAGCACCTACACCCCCGCAGACACCCAAGAGAATGGAAAACATTCACACACGGTGTTCACTACTGTGTTTTCAAATCAGCCAGAAAGTGAGAAGAAGCCAAATATTCTCGAGGTGACAAATGGATAAACGAGCGGAGACGCAGTGATGCAAGGAAATCTTACTCAGCCGGGAACAGGAAGGGCCTGGCCGTGGCCGTGGCTGCAGATCACGCTCGCATACAGGAGGTCCATCATGACAGACCATAATATGCATCAGTTTGCTTATGTGAGACACTCAGAGTTGGCAAAATACAAGACAGGTGGTGGTCTGGTACAGGGAAGAGGCGTGGAGGATGGAGGAGAGGAGGGGCAGAGCAGGACGCAAGGGTCCATGGGGTGATGGGACTGTTAAAAAAAATCTTAGCGGTGATGGCCTCCAGCTTTGCTCCAGCAGTCAGTCCAGGCAGCCTCCAGATACCTGGAGCCTGGGGTGGGGAACCAACAGAGCTCAGAAATGCCTTTGAAGTCCTAAATTAGCATGCATAATTAAAATACTTCAAACATGATGCATATTTAACAGTGGACTCCAAATCACAGGTTACTCTGACTTAATTTATTTAACATATGTATCTGGAGCAAGACAAGGCCCTTGGAAACTCGGCCTCCCACAGGATCAGCCACCTGCTGTGTACCTGGCACTGGGTCCCAGGGAGTTGCCTGCTCAGGCATCTTCCTCGCAACCAAGGAGAGGGCAGATGTTGGTGTAGATGTTCCAGGCTGGAGTCCAGGGGGTAAATCCCTCACCAATTCTCCCAGGTGATATTGAGGCTGCTGGGCGGGGGTCCCCACTTGGACCCACCTGGCCTCCACTGTGCTGGGAGCCCCCACTCCTCTACCCTCACCCCTCTTCCTATGAGGGTCCTGAGGGCTGGGGAAGAAGGGGTCATGCGACTGTGGGGCTCGAAGCCATTCTGTGCTTGTGAGGAACCCTAGGACCAGAGGCAGCACAAATCCAGATGTTATCTTGGTCCTGAGACCTGGCAGAACTGTTACATCTGACCCTGCTGCTCTCTTATTTCTGGAGTTATTTTATGTGAAAGAATGACTCCCAAGCTACTTAAACCACCACAGTAGTTTTTGTCTCCAGTACTCACATAACAGTACTTCACTGACAGAGAATTATTATGGAAGGTTTTCATAGTGGATAGCATTTTCCAGAAAAAACTCTTACCAAGTCATCAGATAAAACACCCAGCCTGGTGGCCATGCTGCCAGCCCAGGAGTGAGGGAGACAGAGAGGAGGATGGGAGGAGGCCCCTGGCTGCCCTGGCATTGTGGGGGGATCTCACCTGGGGGCCATGGGTTGGCAGAGAAAAAAGCTGCCACGTGAGTGTGGGCATGAGTGGCTGTGCACACCAGACCTCTGGAGTCTGTGCCCGCCCTGCCCCCACAGACGCGGCTGCCCCTGCCCTCATGGCGACACCAGGTCAGTGGCGCCTGTTGTTGACTAAGGCCTGTTTGGGGCAGGGAGCTCACATGACCCTGCCCTGACGTGCTCCTAGGGTAGGTGGGGGAACCCAGCTAGTTCACGACAACAGTGAATTGAGTCAGGGGTGTACGCTGGGCCCCGGGCCGTCTTAGGATGGAGAGTGACACACAGCAGTGCCAAGCCAGCATTCAGCTCAGCAGGACGGCTGAACTCAGGGTGTCCCTCGGGGCGGCCTGCCCCCACATGGGAGTTACTTCTTGTGCTCCAGACAAGCCTTCAGTCCTGACTAGGCCACAGCCCAGTGGGTCCTGCCTCTCCCTCCTTACTCCCCTCCTACAGCAAGGGTTGGAAGACACGCCTGTCAGCCCGAACGCAGCCCTGTGAGCCGTGACAGGGCAGTCCCTTCAGCCATGCGGCCCCCAAATCTGTGCCCCCCCCCCACTCCTCTGAGAGACCAAAGGATGGCTGGGAATAATTATTCCTGTGCTGGGATGACCGGGAAAGCTCTGAGTTCCCACGGCTGTTCCATTATCTTCTTGCAACCTCACACACACACACACACACACACACACACACACACACACACACACGCACGTGAACCTATACTCTCGGCAGCACCCAGACCCAGGTCCGGGTCTTTTTGCCTTCCTCACCAACAGGGCTGAGGAAACCTCCAATCTCCTAGAAACAGCTGGTCTCCTCCCACCCCACCCCCGTAGCCGGCAGGTTACACCTCACAGAGAGCCCCTGCTCTCCACCTGCAGAAGCCAGGGATCAGGAGACACACCTCCCAGAAAGAACCTGGTGAGTGCCTGGCGGCTGCCACACCTGCACCAGTGGAAATCGCCTGTGTCCCCAGGGCAATCCTGCCCCTTAGATCCTAGCCCCGTAAGAAGGGGATGGCTGACGGACAAGCCAAATGAGAAACTCACCAGATGCAAGTGCTGCAGCATCTCCACATACCTGCAGAGGCAAAGAGGGGTGCGTGTGCATGAGCTCCCCTCCTGTGGGAGCCGGGAGGGGGGAAGAGGCTCTGCTCACAAGCTCAAGGCCACAGGCAGCCGCCTGGGGACTCACGCTTTCTCCGAGGACAGCAGTTCCTGTGCGATGGCAAGAGCTCTGGAGTGTCCTTCCACCTGCGGAAGCAAACAGAGCAATGAGCAGGGGCGGCACTGATATGGGTGGCAGAGAGCAGACCCTGGCCACGCTCATAACGAGGAGGCAGCAGGGGTCAGCACGCTGCCCAGGGCAGGCGTCTGGTGTTCCTCAGCCTGCAGCTTGGGCTCATTCCTGAGTGGTCAGCCACGAGGCCGTAACCTCTGTGCACCTTCCCTTATCCACATGGCTCCCAACAGCCACTAGCCAGAAGGCTGCTGGGCTCATGCTCCGTCAAGAACCCCACAGCAAGTGCCACCCTTGAACACCTGTGGTTCTCTGAATGAGGGCTTGGGCCTGTGCCCTTCCCTTGGGGTCTCTTCTCCCTCCTCTGCCTGGCTGACTGCCAGTGATCCTTTAGAGACTGTGCCTTGGCACCACCTCCTCCAAGCAAGCCTCTCCAGATCCCTGTCAGTGGAATGCTGGTTAACCAACCCCTCTGAGTGTGCCCTGGGGAGCATGCAAACCTCACCATGCATGGCCAGCACTTGCTGTCTAGCTCTCCTCTGTTGGTTGCATGATGAATCAGTGTTCTTTGTACCGAGTAAGTGCTTGAGGGCAGGCTGGCACTGGGAGTCGAGCGCCAGCTAGGACGCCTGTGTTCCACCCCAAAGCAGCGGGCTGGAGTTCCTGCTGCACTTACTGACTTCAGCTCCCTGCCCGTGCACCCCTGGGAGGCAGCAGGTGGTGGCTCCAGCACTCGGTTTCCACCCACTGGGGGAGACCCAGACTGAGCCCTGGAAACCTGTCTTTGGTCTGGCCTGGCCTCGATTGCTGCAGGTGGTTGGGCAGTGAGCTAGCATATGGAGGCTCTCAGCGGTCTCCTGCCTCCAGCTGTTACTGGATGAAAAAAAAAAATCTTTTAACTTCTCTATGTCTCAATTTTCTTCCGTACAATGGGCACAGAAGCACAAGCCTAATGCTATCTAGCACTCAGACAGACTGTGAGTTCAATGAGCAGATGTCTCTACGTACACAGAAAAAAAACACGGATTTCAATCTAACCTGCAACGGTGCTTGACACAGGATAAATGCCACAGAAACCAGCCTTCGTTGCCACGGCTGGCTCTATAACTGAGAGGGTGGCAGACAGAGCCATGTGTCCAGAGGAAGAATGGTTTCATTTGCTTTTTAGTCATAAAGCCAATGATGTAATTGAAGCTACATAAAGCGGCAGTGCAGTGGATGCTATAATTAGCAAAGACTGTTTTTAGCATATTGCAAATGATTTAAAACAGAGGGACACTTTACAAGAAGTTCTGTGGCAAACAAAACTCTCAAACTCCAAGTGTAACATTACAGAGCGCAAGACACTCAGAAACATCAAGGAGCGGCCACATTCTAAGCCGGTTACTACTAATACTGGCCCGGCACTTACGTCACTGGGTTTCAATGTACGCCTCCTGGATAGGAGAATCTGTTACTGCACCCATCCTTTGAGTCAGGACACAAACCCTTCCCTTCAAGCCAGGACACAAGGCCTCCCCCGGCACTGTGCATGGGACCATAGCCCATCGCACTTGTAACCATCTCAGCTGTGATCATGTCAGTGGGACCAGTCTTATACCACAGTATGTGTTGGCTGCAGAGGCAGTTCATGCCTGCAACTGACTGATGCAAAGACGTCATAAAAAAAAAAAAAAGACCGATCCGAATAAAGCAAAGGCCTCTGTTGCACACTGAGGGCCGCCTCACACTCCCCTGGCAGTAGCAGCCAAGGCAGCGGGAAGCCAACAGACCCAGCAAACGTGCGTGTGTCTTGGGGTCCCAAGAACACCACATTACAACTGACTGCCTGCCCTCTGTTCATGGGGTCAAAAGTTCTGTCCGACCCCCATCCTGTCCTAGCCTTGGAACCTCCTCTGCACACAGGAATAGAACCCACTTCATGAAATACCAGTTAGTGTATGCTGAACTGCACACGCACCCAGTGCTCACACGTGCTTTTTTTGTTTGAATCTCTTCCCCTGTTCCCAACAACTCTTGTGGTAAGACCCTATAGGTGGGCTGATCTGAACTGCTCAGAAATCTAAAATTTCCTGAGCATGACGCTGGCAGTCAGAAAGTTATGCAATTCAGAGCGTTTTGAATTTGGCTATTTCCAGATTAGGGACACTCAACCCATGAAGTCTATGCCAAGATTCCCAAACTGGAAACACTTGTGGTCCCAAGCATCCCAGGGATTGGTCACTCCACCTGTAGCACCATGTTTATTTCACGGATGAGGAATCTAAAGCACCAATAAGTATCCTTTGTCCAAGGTCATTGCTACTGAAGTGTCCGAGCCCAGAGCAGAGCACACGCACCCAGCAGCCAGCAATTCACACCTTGCTCACGGTGGATAGAGGGGGTCACTCTGAGAAGCACCTGCTCCCTGTCTGCACAGGTAGGCCAGCAAATGCCCAGCCCTTCAGCAAAGGTGCAAAGCAGAGCTCAACTGGAGGACAGCAGGCAGCGACCGTGTTCTCTGAGCTCTGGGCGCTATCGTGGTGCCACTGTTACAATCTGCATGCCAGCAGGCACAGACATTGAGTAGGCTCTGAGCACAGGCCGCTCTGCACGTCCCCTAAGCCCCAGCTGCCAGACGGGCAGACTCGGGGTGGGCCATGCGGGCAGTTCTGCTGCAGTGACGGCCCATGATGGATGTGTCTCTGCCGGACGGCTGAGGAGGTGGCCCAGCAGGCCCAGCACTGGGCTTTCCTCAGGAGCTGCTCCTGGGCGTGGCCCAACTGGGCCATTGAACGTCGATGTTTGTTTAACCAGGAAATGAACTCCGAGGTTGACGGCAGTGTCCAGGACAGACTTCTGGGAACAGGGTTCCTCCCAGGAGCATGGGGCCAGGGAGGCCGGGGCCCGGCGCTATCGCATTTCTCAGACTCAGCTGTGGGTGTTAACGGCCGGCAGCCGGCGGCCGAACCTGTCCCCTGGGTTTCCTCCCCAGGCCCTAGGCCAGTGAGCTGTTCAACCCATGGCTATTCTGGGACCAGGGCAGGGCGAGGGGGGGCGGTCCTCCCTCCAGGGGACCTCAGGGTTAAACAGGGGGACATAGAACAACCTGGTGTTGTCTCCATGCTTCAGTCTCTCGAGTTGTCAAGTGGGCATGTTCTGCCTCCTTCCTAGAATGTCAGGTTCTAAGATGCCATCTGAGAAACTGGGTTCCCATGAGGTCCCCTGAATATTCCTCTTTTAGAGTTGACCAAAATCACCAGCAGCAGCACCCAAGGCTCAGAGCAGGGCACCCAGCTGCATTCCTAGTACTTATAAAAAGTCACACTTCTAACTTTTGCTCTTATTTTAGAAGACACACTGCCCTCCCCCACCAAACATCATTATGTTGACACGCAGTGTGGGTTCACCATTGTTGGAACAAATAGAAATCCTGGAAAGTCCTCTTGGCTGTACTCTCCAGCATGGCAAGCCGTGACGGGATGGGAGCCACAGACAAAACTGGTTAGGGTCCTTCAATCACTGTAGCAGGCAGAGTGATATGAGATCAAGATGTTCTGAGAACTTCTGGCATAGGACAAGTGAGAGGGAGCCCAAGGGACCAGCAGAGTCACAGGACAGCGAGGTTTCATGTCATGGATCCGTCCCTCAGGTGGCCCCAACAGTCTGTGGGTTCCCTACAGTTTAAGTTCTGTTCTGTCCTATGGGGACCCCCAAGCCCTGCCTCTCCCCTCCTGTCCTTCCTCTTGGCAGCTGCCTCTTCCTTCCACCCTCATTCCGACCAGTTCCGAGCAAGTCCCACATCCCTGTGCCTCCGTCTTGTCCTCTTCTCACCTGTCTCCCTGCGCCTCTGATCAATCCCCAGCCCTACCTCCTTGACAAACCCAAGTGCTGCCTGGCCCGAGGCAGGCTCCAGGCCTTCACCCAATGCAACCCATCCCACCCCAGGATGGACCTCCTGCTGTGGCCACCTGCAGCCCCAGGTGGTTCATGGAAGGAAGTCGCTGGGGCCGTGAGAAGGCCCTTCCCAGGAACCTCCCACTCAATGCTACTCCTTCTGGCTTCCCTGCATTCTTCAGGCTCTTTGGCTTATCCAATTGCCCTTTCCAGGAACTCCCTGCCAGCCTCTGGGACACACACTCACCGGGGGTGGGGTGGAGGACACAGGGGCTCTCAGGTGCTAGCCTCTTCAACCTAAGAAACCCACAACTGGACAGAGAGACAGGGTGACCTTCCTCAGCTGTGTCATGCCCCAGGGACATGGTTAGGATGAACTCCAAGTGTGTGGTAGGGATGGGGGCTGCTGGGGCACCTGGAGAGGGAGCGAGGGGCTCTGGCAGTCTACCACGTAGGACATTGGAGACAGCAGCTCGGGGAGACAGGGCTCCTGGCCACCCCAGCAGTCCCTAGACAAAGCAGGGGAGGGGTGGCAGGACCCAGTACGGGCCCAGTGGCCACTGCCAGCACCTGCTCTTGCAGGCAGCCAGTGTGGGCAGCTCCCCAACTCAGGATGCCTGACTTCAGCTGTCCGCTCTGCCTCTGTCCCTGCTGAAGAAGGCATGGAGCTGAGGGCTTTTGGTTTCCCTTCCCGGAAACATGCAACCTCCTGCGTGATGGAACGCCCCCTGCACCCTGCCACCAGGGCAGCTGTGACCCTGACTGGGCTTGGTGGCAGCAAAAGGCCAGCCCAGGGCTACAGGATACTGTCCTCCTGTGTTCCCTGACTTACTCCTGCTGGAGCAAGGTCCAGCCAGGACTGCTGAGGCCAGCGGCCAGGTCTTCGCTGCATCGTTCTGACCTCCTACAAACCCCGCTCCTCTCCGCCCCACTGGCCGACAAGAACACCTCCACGTGCCTGACACTTGTGCTGTTCCTGCTTTAACTCCCACAGCTGAGTGCCCCGGGGTCACTGCACCACTGTCTCCTCTCCTGGACAGCCTTTGTCTATGTTTCAACACTGTGAGATACTCAGAAAAGCACGAAAGAGAGACACAGGGATTACCATGGGGTTGGGGGGAAGCTGAGCTCTTCCCTGGCCTCCCCTGTGGCTGAGGGCGTGGTGGGTGCCCCATACAGACCAGGTGGCTGGCATCAGTTTCTGGGAGCAGTTATGAGGTGCTGGGGGGAGTCTGGATCACTAACACACAGGTCTGGATTCCACAGTTCTGGGTGGGGCCTGTGCCACTGCTGATCTGACAAGTTCCCAGGTGCTGTGGTGTTGCTCATTCTCCCCATCAATCCAGCCCACATGGCTCTCGGGCAGCAGAGTGAAGACAGGAGAGAGAGCGAGTGACGGCCAGTTCTGCCCATCATCCCCAATCCCCACCAGCTGGGGCCCTAGGCATGTCTGACTCAGCAGAGAGGAAATTCAGCTACAGAGCAAGGTCTCCCAGGGCCAGGGGGCTGTTACCATCTGCAGTCCTGGCTGGCTGGCCCTGAATGCCTCCAGGACCTCCAAGACCTGCTCAAAGTGTGGTCAATGCTCAAGTGCCCAGACTGCCACGCCAGACTGCCCAAGCCCTCTACTCAGCCCGCCTGGGAGCACCTCTGGTTTCTGGATCACATGGAACTGTGCTGCTGGAGGAGCCAGGCAGAAGCGATGCAGGCTTGCGCCCCAGCTCTGCCAGGCACTGTCCTCAGAGAGGCATGTGGGGCGGTGCAGTTCAGTGTTCTTGCAGTTCAATGTCGCACATTTAGGCTTGTTTTTTCCTGCTTGAATTCAGGAACTAACTGTAACGTGTTCACTGATCTATTTGATTTTATTTTGGGAGATTCACTGAACACTTTTTAACGTGCAAAGCTGCAAGGATGCAATCTTGCTCATCACAAAAGGGGTCTGTCCTCCCAGGGAGCCTCTGACAGGGACAGTGGACCGCATGCGAAGTGGAGCAGAGCAGCCAGGGAGAGATACAGCCGTGGAAGGCGGCAGGGAGGCCTCTCTGAGCTGGGGCTGCTGGCCACAGTGTGCAGAGTGGGAACGGGCTTCACAGGGAGGGAGCAGCAGTGTGAATGCCTCGTGAGGGCCTGGGGGAATAGACAGAATATATTCTTGTGTCTTTCACAATGCTTTTAGTTCCAAAACGAAGATGTGGCAATGAAGACGGGGCCATATGCAGAAAAGCAATCTTGAGAGGAGAGGCAGGGTGCTTGGTCTGGGATGTGCTTAGTCTGAGGTGCCTCTGAGGCTTCAGAGAAGGACCCAAAAATGCAGCTAGAAACTCAAAGAGGGGGCAGGCCAGAGGTCAGCCACCAGGGCTGTGGTGGGCAGCATGAGAGGGCTGGCTCCTGGAGGTCAAGGAGAACAAATGACAGCAGCAAGAAAGCAGGGCAGTGGGGAGGCTGCGTGACCGTGGTATCCCCTCTCCAGCCCTTATCTCCCTTCTCCAATTGCATGGAGCTCCAGCCCTCCTGGCCTTCCACCCAAAAGAACTGAAAGCAGAGATATGTGGTGGGATTGGAACTGTGGCACAGTGGGTTAAGTCACCACCCATAATATCAACATCCCATATGGGTGCTGGTTCTAGCCCCAGATATTCCACTTTGATCTGGCTCTCTGCTAATGTGCCTGGTAAAGCAGCAGAAGATGTTTCAAAGTCATTGAGTCCCTGCTACCCATGTGGAGTTCCTGGGTTTAGTCTGGCCCAGCCCCAGCCTTTGTAGCTATCTGAGGAGTGAAACAGCAAATGGAAATTCTCTGCTTCACTCTAACTCTAATTCTTTCAAAGAAATAAACCGAGAGAGAGAGAGAGAGAGAGAGAGAGAGAGAGAGAGATGTGCATACCCATGTTTCTGGCGGCACCATCCACAGCAGTCAAAAGCCACTGAGGTGCCCATCACTGGGTGAATGGATAAACTAAATGCATTCTGTCCACTCAATGGAATGTTCTTCAGCCTTGACAAGGCAGGGAATTCTGGCTCAGGGCACAGCACAGAGGAACGCAAGGGCAGTGTGCTTGGTGACACAGGCCAGGCACAGAAGGACAAATACTGTGCACAATCCCACTTGCACGAGGTCCTTGGAGTAGTGAGGGCCACAGGGACGGAGAGCAGGATGGTGGTGCCAGGCCCTGGCAAGGGTGGATGGGTGTTGGTGCCCAACAGGGACAGAGTGTCCACCTGGGAAATCTGGAGCTGGGCAGTGCTGATGGTTGTGCAGGCCTAGGAGGCACTGAATGTCACTGAGCTGAAGAAGGGGTAGGACAGCGGGTTTGTACACATTTTACCATGACTTAAAAAAAATTATTGTTTATCTCAGAGAGAGAGAGAGAAAAGAGAAATGAAGAGGAGAGAGAGAGAGAGAAAGAGAGAACATCTTCCTCAATATCTACAATGGCTGCTGGACCAGACTGAAAAGCTGGCACTCAATCCAGGCCTCACACGGGTGGCAGGGACTCAAGAGCTTGAGCCCCCACCGCGGTCTCCCAGGGTGCCTGTGAACAGGAAGTGTAATGGGGCAGATGGCTGGGACTTCACGTGGGTACTATAATACAGGACGTGGGCACCTGGGGCCCCACCCCTGAGGCTGGGGGCTCGGTCTGGTGCCCGTGGCTTGTCCTCTTTGCATTTACATTCCTCTGGCCACTAGCTCACCCCATGAGAGCTCAAGGCCGCACTTCATCTCTATCTCGATTAGGGGAACTCTCTAGGGCTGGACTGGTAGCTGCTACCCTGTCAGTCCTCAGAGTGGCTCTGGGTGAGGAAGCTTCTGTTGAGCGAGATGGGTATAGGAGTAAGGCAGGGAAGAGAGGGAGAGATGAAGCCAACTGGGAGGGAGTTGACCTGAGGCAGGTGGTCCAACGATGGGGGCAGAGGGAGGGGGAGGCATGTGGGCTCTGCTGTGCAGGAGACAGCCCACTTGGAGGGGGTGAGGGTGGGGGAAGGCCGAGGATGGGCCAGGTCAGCTCTTGAAGCCAGGCCAGATGCCCGCCTGAGCTGCAGTGAACTGGTCAGAGGAACACAGCCCAGGCTTAGGCAAGGGAGGCAGTGCCTGGGAGGGGCTGCCTGATCCTGGCCTGGTCTCTAGGGAGCTGGTATTTTCACTTGAAAAGTCCCCATTAATCTGAAGAGCAGGCTTATTGTTGGGGAGACCAGCTGGCCAGTCAGCCCTCAATGTCTCCCTTTGCTGGCCTGAGCTATTATTTGAAGTCCTTGCTTTTCCTTTTTCTCTCCCTCTCCTCCAACCTACATCCTTTGTGTCTAAGTGGGAAGCAGGGAGAGGTCAGACGCGTGGGAGAGCCAGCTGGGCTCTGCCTCTTGTTTGGTTCCCAGAGCCTCTCCCCTCCTGACTTGGCTGCCCCCTACCCCACTATTGGGGCAGGACAGGGTTTACTACCACACGCCCAAGCAGGCCTGCTGAGGCCCGACAGGGGCCAGCACATGACCCCACCTCGTCTCTAGGCCTGTGCCCTTGGGGTGGATGGGAACGGCAGCCTTGCTCCCACCTTCCCCATGACGTGACCGAGGCACAGGGAGGTCTCTGTTTTTCAGAAAAAGGAAACTCTCTGGTGGAGAAGAGAACAAAAGAATAAGACAATGATCTCTCTCCCCACTTCACCCAAGACTCTGCTGGGAAACGGAGTGGGGGCTCCATTCCCAGGACCTCACACGTGGATGGGGCCTTTCTGGGATCCACCTCAGGGAAATGCTTCCATGAGTGCAAGAGGAAGGGTGGGTGCGAGGAGGGGTGTGTGGACAAGAAAGTGCATACATGCATGCAGTGTGTGTATGGTGGGTGTGTGCATGAACAGGTGTGTGTACAGGTGTTTATAGGTGTGTGTACAGGGGAGGTGTGTACAGGCGTTTATAGGTGTGTGTACAGGGGTGATGTGTATAAGAAGTGTGTACAGGTGTATGTACAGGTGATATGTGTATAGGAAATTGTGCACAGGTGTGTGTATAGGGGAAGTGTGCATAAGGAGGTGTTTCAGGAGGTGTTTACAGGTGTGCATGGGAAGTGTGTGTACAGGGGGTATATACAGGTGTTTGTATAGGGGACGTGTGTATAGGAGGTGTGTACAGGGGAGGTGTGTGTACAGGAAGTGTTTACAGGTATGTGCATGAGGAGGTGTGTGTACAACTGGAACACCTCCTATACACACACCTGTGCACAACTTCCTACACACATCACCTGTACATACACCTGTACACACTTCTTATACACAGGACCCCTATACACACACCTATAAACACTGCCAACGTTCCAGGTAGGGGTGGCTAAGGAATGGTCGGTGCACCCACACAATGAAGTGCAAGGCAGCAGGAAGATGTTTTCACCTCCAGGCTCTAGGAACCGCTGTGGGAAAACCTCTGAGACTGAACAAACCCAATGAAGCTATCCAGGTTCCTGAAGCTTACAACAACTCTTGTGAAATAACCCCTGGTATACTCCATCTTGTACTCATAGTAACAGAAAAAAGGGAAAATGTTCCAGAAGAATCTGCATCAATTTGTGCAGTTCAGTGACCCATCAGGGCACAGGATCAGGAGTGTGTGTATAGAGACCTGGGCAGGTAGAAGTCCAGAGGCTCCAGGGCACAGGGACCTGGTTGAGAAGGGCCCTGTCCCGAAGCCCCGCTCGGTGCTCTCAGAATCACAAGGCATCCCTACCTCAGCTCTGTGACCATTGCACTGTTCCTGCTGGCCCCTCTGACCCCAGCCGGTGGCCTGGCCCACATCAATGACCCAGATGTGCCCCTCCCTGGGGGCGGGCACAGCTGTTCCTCTCCTCAGACAGATCTATGTCATAGGTGTCGTTCTTGTTATCTCCGCCGTAGAGCTGGGGGAAGCCATATGGCTGGCAAGTGGCCAAGCTCAGCCTCACTCCTGGGGACGTCCCAGCAGCAGACTGGAGACTAGATGCCCACCATCATCCAGGGCCCTGGGACTCCACGACTCCATTGTGGTCCTCAGCAGTCTCTGCCAGTATCCTTCTCCATCCTCCCGTCCTCCCGTGTCTCTTGCATTTGCAAACAACAGGAGTGCTGGGCCCTCCCCTCCCTACCTGACATCTCATTCCAGACTGCTGAGGCCCAGCAGTCAGTACCCTGGGTCAGGCCCTGGAAAACAGAGGCTCTGAAACAGTGAGGGAGCCTGGCAGCAGCGACATGCTGCGAAGAGGAGGTGGTGGCCCTGGTGGAAGGCACCACAGAGAATCGGGTGGGGTCCCCTGAGAAGCTAGTGGGGCACAGAGCTGCACATGGGGGGGTGCTGCAGCTCCAGCAGCCCACCTCCCAGGGCTGGCCCCCAGACCCTACTCCAGCTTCAGGAGGAGGATAAATCCCGGCAGCCCTGCCGCTTGCTGCTCACCAACACTATAACTTCATTGATGCAGGGGACAGCACTGGGACATGGCGAGGCAAACGGCCCTGGGCGTGGAGCTGGAGGATCTGTGCTTGGCCCATGCCTGCCCTTCACCAGCAGTATGACCCTGGCCGTCATGTGACCTCTCTGAGCCTCAGCACCCTGGCTGTGAAACAGGGAATCCGGGGCTGACTGTGAGGGTGCTGCAGAGATCTGACTGAGGCAATGACAAGCAGAGCAGATAGCTCAGACTCCAGAGAACAAAGGAAGGACAGGGTGGGGCAAGGAACAGGACAGTGTATGACAGGGACGGAGCTGGGGCAGAAGGGGCTAATGTGGGCAGCCCCCTTGCCATGTCTCCAACAGTCCCAGCTAGGTGACTTCATAAAGCATAGAGGTCAGAAGTATGGAAATAAGCCAGTGGCATTTCCATTGATTATCAAACAGGTGTATCCATATCTACATACCTACACCCTTGTTCAGTGTGACAAGAAGAGAGACACAGAGAAAGGGGCCTAAGGGAGGCTGTGGGGACAAGGGTGGACAGCCACACTCCCTGTCTCCCTGGCTACCTCCAGGAGAGGTCTAGAGGACAGGTTGAGGTAAGCTGAGGAGGGGAATGGAGAATTTCAAGCTGGCCTCAGCCTTCCTAGCCTGTCCCCTGCAGCAGTGGTACTTTCTGGGACTTGTCAGCCAGGAGCACCCAGGCAAGTCTGACACCTGGGAAGCAATCTCCAGCTCCTGGAAGGTGTGTGCGGAAGGGCTGAGAGCATCAAGGAACAGGTGCAGCCTGGCGGAACACTGGCATCCCAGCACCAGTGCTGACACGCCCATGTTCAGCGAGGAGCTCAGGGTTCTCGCCGCCATGGGGGTGTCACTGGCCACCTCCACCCTGAAGATCCCAGCCCTCGGGCAGGCCAGGGAAAGGCAGCTTTGACTCTGAGACTCTGTTTCCAGCAAACAAAACTCGCTTCCATCCTTTAGGACGCCCCACTCTCATGATCCCCACTTCATAAACATGGCAAGGCTGAGGCCTAGGGATCCAAGGGCATTAGAACAAGGTCCATCTAGGCTCAGTCAGGTAGCTCTATTCTGCCTTTTTCAAAGATCCTGGGATGCCCCAGCCCCTCCCCCTACTCCAAGCCAAGAACACCCAGGAGGAACAGGGACCCTGTGACCATGAATGCAGGACTCACCCACCATGGACCCTAAGTCTGCGTGCAAACAACCCCTTCATGTTGACGGACCAACCGGCAGAGCAGCCTCTTCTTCCTCTCCCACCCTCACCTTCCTAATACCCACATCCTGGGGGGCATCCTACCTTGTGGGTGAGGCTGGGAGCACCTTCCTCCTCCTCCTCCGAGCTTCTCTGCTCTTCGTCTGACGTGAGGTCCTCTCTGGGTGCCACCACCGAGATGGGACAGACTTTGTAGGGTTCCGTGTAGGCGCTGCATCAAAGAAGGGAGGGAAGGGTCAGCAGATCTTGTCCAGCAGAGGCCCGGCTATGGACCTCAATGAGTGCTGGGCAGGTAAAGCTATGTCCCTCTGCAGGGACCAGATGTGAGCAGGCCAGGAACAAACCTCACTTTTCTCCTGGCCCTGTCCCCCCACCAACATACTGGCCTCTTTTTAGTGCCCTCCACATGCCAGGCTGTTGCTGCCTCAGTGCCCTGACACAAGCTTACACAGACATGACTCCCTGATAGATTAAGGCAGGCTGTAGGGGTGAAGGAAGGAGGGTGAGAGATGTCCAATTGGCCACCTAGTCAGGGCTGCCGTGTCCTCCAGACCTGGACAAGGGACGCAGCATGCGACAGGCAAAGCATGGGTTGCAGGTTCTGGATAGGGCTTGTCATCAGCTGATGCTGACTCCTGTCTCGCTTTCTTGAAGGTGTTGCGAGAGGTACAGCCAATGCAGGTGTGCTGTTGCATCTCCAAGGAACTGGGACTGGATGCAGGCACTGCACTGCTGGTCATTAAGCACTGAACATGCATTCAGGGCGTAGGTACGAATCCCCTGCTTCATGCAGGGTTTAGGGCTGGCTAGAGGGCCACTCAGCACCACACAGGGGTCGAGGAGGAGGGTGGTTCATCCTTCCTCATTTGCTTGGTAGAGTTTGGAGCTACTCGGCAAAGTGACTGCCCAGACCAGGCTTCCAAAGCCCCAACTCCCCTGAAAGCGTGGTTTTGTCCTGCAGGCAGGGAAGGAGTGGACCTGGGGCCTGCTGCGCTCTGTCTGAAAGTGAGCCACAGTGAGGGATGCGGCCGCTGCCCGCACCCTGGGCCCTCCTTCTCTTCATCCAGGAAAGAAAGGTGTGTGCCAGGCCTTTCCTAGAGTGTGCTGTGGGGGAGGAAGTGCTTTCCAGCCAAGCCTCCCAGGCGGCACGCCAGAAGCCTGTGCCTCCACACACATTGCCAGAGTGCCTGCTTCCTCCCAAAGGTACCTTTCAGGATCTCCCAGCTCCACTCACACCTCCACCACCAGTGGCCCCTGAGGTCCACCTGGAGGGCCACAGAAGCTCCCTGCTGCTCTTCCCCTCTGGCTGGCCTCTCTTCCAGGCTGGCCTCCAACCTGCTCTCCATCTGAGGCCAGGGTAACTATACCCAAACCCACCGTGCCCATGTGCCCTCCCATCCTTGCTGAAGACTGTCTGGGGCTACCTTGGGGCTGTAGGAATCCAGCCTCAATAGCTCAGCCTGCTGGACAAAGCTTGGTATGAGCTTGGGAAGAAGGTGGGCACCTTTGGCTCCTGCTGTTGCTCTAACACTCTCCCCAGGAGGGCCTGGCATAGCAGCCTGGTACTCAAAGTCCTTGACTTGCATGGATTAAAAAAAATCTCCTCAGGCCCAGGTGCCCCTGGGCATCACAGTGCCAGACTTGAGGCCTCATGCCAAGTGTGTGTCGGGGGAAGGGGTAGTTGCCACTGAGCAGAGCTGTGGGTGACACTGGAGAGGAAGCTCCTGGAAGCAACTTCCTGAAGTGTGAAGAGGCTGGCTCAAGGTCATGTGCCAAGTTCAGGCCAACACATGCTGTTTCTCATACCGGATTCCATTTTTTGTCTTTTTAAAAGATTTCTTTATTTTCATTGGAAAGGCAGATCTACAGAAAGGAGATACAGAGAGAAAAATTCCCCATCCACTGCTTTTCTCCCCAGCTGGCCACAACAGCCACAGGGCTGAGCCAATCCAAAGCCAGGAGCCTGGAGCTTCTCCCAGGTCTCCCACACGGGTACAGGGTGCCAAGGCTGTGGGCTGTCCTCAAGTGCCTTCCCAGGTCACAGGCAGGAAGCTGGAAGGGAAGTGGAGCAGCTGAGACACCAACTGGTGCCTCTATGGGACCCCAGTACATGTAAGGTAAGGATTTAGCCACTTGGCTAGGGCACTGGGGCTACCTGGTTTCATTTTAAATGCTAGGGAATAGGCATAGGAGGGTTCTGTTGGCGCACGAACATGTGGTTCTGGGTCACAGGTTGTAAAGGCAAACAGGAGCACTGGGATCCTGTGTGTCGTTAGCTGACTTTCAGGACAGGGTCCACGTTGGCAAGCTGGGCTGCAAGGGTTCCTCCTGGTTGGCTCCTGCTGAACCTCCTCAGGCAGTCCTCTGCAGGAACTAATGCACAGGGCAGCTGAGGGAGTCAGGGAGTGCACGCGGGAGGCTCAGCAGCATCTGCCACCTTGTGACTCAGTCAGCACCGGCCCCTTCCCCCTCTGTCCTGTGTGGCTGCCTCCCGGCTGGGGCCAGCTCCTCCTGCCACCACTGCTCACCCATGGCTGCCTAAGTCACACCACTGTTTTACTTAAAAGGTTCATCTATTTATTTATTTATTTGACAGGCAGAGAGAGAGAGATCTTCCATCCACTGGCTCACTTCTCAAACGCGTACAATGGCTGAGGCTAGTCCAGGCTGAAGCTAACAGCCCAGAATGCCCACATGGGTGGCAGGGGCCCAGGCACTTGGGCCATTCTCCATTCCTTTCCCAGACCATTAGCAGGAAGCTCAACGGAAGCAGAACAGCTGGGGTCAGGGCCCCACTATGCAATGCTGGCTTAACCCAAGGTACTATAATGCTAGCTCCCAAATCAACTAATTTTTAACACTGACTACTTACTCGGATGCACACCAAGTTAAAAAAAAGACTGGTAAGGTCATAGGTCTATGTTCTTCTAGCAGTTTGAAGACAGCAAACGCCAACAGTGTGGGTGACTACATTACCTTGCTTGCCACTGAAGACACATAGACCTCTCAGAGACAAACCTGGTTAGCTCTGAACCACTCGCCACCTGGCTCAACCCAACTTCAGCCGTGGTCAGAAGTGTGGCCCAGGCCAACGGCATTCCTCTTAGCATATTTCTGTTTATGCCATCTGGTTTTTTTTTTTATATATAATGAAGATCACTAAAACAGCTGCTCATTTATTTCACTGTACTATTTGGGGTCTGTGAGCCCAACCAATGGGGAGAAATCACCGATTGAAAACACACTTTCAGGTAGGTAGGACGCCTACATCTCACCTCCGAGGGCCTGGCACCAGCTTCCTGCTAGGGGGAGTAACAGGGGAGACAGCAATGTAATTCAAGTATTTGCATTCCTGCCACCCATGTGGGAGGCCAGGGTTGAGTTCCCAGCTCTCAGTTCCAGCCACTGGCTGTTTTGGACATTTGAGTAATGGATTAGCCAATAGATAGGATCTCTCTCTCTTTCTTTCTCTCCCTCTCTCTCTCTAAATCTCTCCAACTCTGCCTCTCAAAATGAATGAATGAATAAAGAAATACAATTCTGTCACAATGTAAAATAGCAAAAAAGAGCAAGTTTAATCAATGTCTGCACATTCAAGGAGAAAGTTGTAGCAACAAGCCCTATCTTAGAGGAAGGCATAATTGAATAAACAAACCAAAACGCTGATGGTAGTGAAGACCCCACGGGCTGCACCTGCAGATCTCAGAGTGTGGCTACCTTGTTGGTCTTCAAATTCAGAGAGAAGCAGCTCTGAGAAATGTCTCCTTAGCAACTTCTTCCCAAATGCTCTGACAGCCTCTGGCAGAATTTCTCCCAGGAAGTAGTCACCCTCCCTTGGGGAAACACCCCGGGGGGACCCATACACACATTTTGTTTCCAGCCCCCCCAGTTTGTCAATGTGAATCTTCAAGCAGGGTCCGCTGCTTAATACAGTCTAAGGAAGCTCACAGGGAACAGTGTTTTTTTCTATCTGGTACCTATCTACTTTTTCATCCATTAAAAAAAAAACAAACCCTATTAGGAGCCCTCTCTATTACAGGCTGCCCTGGGAACACAATCATAAGCAAACAGACCCTTTGTTCCCAGGCCTCACTAGCAAAAATGCTCACAATAGTGATACCTACAGGTGTTATCTCCAGCTGGATTCTCTGAGCACAATGCTACATTATACATAAGAAGGTCCCCTAACCCAACCACCTGTTCATCCACTTAACTTCACCCATTACACACTCATTCAGCCACTCACTCACCAATCTATCCATCCAATTAACCATCCACTCAGATGTCCACTCTCGAATCCATCCAACCCTCCACCTACCCATCTACTCACTCATCCATTCATCCATGTACACATCTGGTCATCCTTCTACATGGTCACACACTCTCCAGCCATGCAACCATTCATCCACTCATCCATTTATCTCCATGTGTACGATCCATCTACACCTCATCCAGCCATGTGTCCATTCATCCACTCGTCCATTTCCTACCCACTCACCCACATCTCCATCCTGCTGTCCACACATTCCTCCACTAACTCCACTCAAAGGGATTAGCACCCACTTCATGGAGCTGACACAGGGAACAGTTGAGAGATGACGTGAGCACCTCTGGCTTCAAAAAAGGCAAACAGTGCCAAGGTTCATTAAGAAGGTAGGCTCGGAAGTCAGACTGCTTTATTGATAGCCAACTCTGCTACTGCAAGCAAATAATTTAACCCTTCCATGCCTCAGCTTTTTTTTTTTTTTTGATTTACCAATTTACTTGCAAGTCGGAGCTATAGTGAAAGAGAGACAGAGAGATGGAGAGTCATACTCTAAGACATTAGCTAGTGATGGTGTTTCCATAGCCTGGCGGCATTAGATGGGATAAGCTGATGGGATTAGCTCGCTGGAATGGTGAGACTGCAGGTGGCCTTATCCTGCCATCAGCTGCTCCCTTGCAGCTGGCTGGTGCTGAGAGTGGCTTAAAACCCAGCCACCTCCTCATGGCCTTACACACTACAGGCTCCTTCATGCCTGCTCCCTCACTGCAGCCTCCACGCCTTCCCAAGCGTCACACTAGGACCAAGAGCTGCCACTTGACCGAACAGGAGGTGAGAAAGGACATCTGGGAGTTACAGTGTGGATGCCAGAGACGAATTCCTGGGCACCCTTTCAACAATCTTAAGGACAAACAGGCTGTTGTGCCTTGAACAGGGGCTTTCTAGAGAGTCCTGGATTTATGGTCGCTAGTCCTGGTATCCAAGGAATTCAACTGGGGAATCACTGCTAGGGAAAACTGGCAGATGGACCAGGGGGTCAGTACTGCAAGCTGAGTGACCAAATGGAAATGGTCTGGAACTTAGTTATTAGCTAGAGGAGAGGCATTGTGTGACCTCAGGCAACTCACTCAACCTCCCCATCTCTTCCCTGTAGAGCAGAGATAATCATATGGGCTCACTGTGGGACTCCATGAGAATGTGATGGTGGAAGTGGCCACTGCCTGGCATGGAGCAGGTCTTTGCTGGCCAGTCCAGGAGAGCCTGTAGAAGGCCCATTTTCCAACCCCCAGGTCTTTCTGGAGTGGAGCTGCAATTGAAAGGGAACTGAAAGTAAAGCTGCCAGAGCTGGTCACTTTAAATGATCCTCCTGTTTGAGGAGCCGTGACTTGTAAAAAGAAAGGGCCCCCACTTGGGGAGAGCAGTGCTGGATGACCCGGCCAGAGCTGTCCAACTCTGACTGTGAAATTCCGTCCTATGCAACACTCGCTGGGAGCCATGACCGCAAACTAATCCAAAAGAGCTCAGTAAACTCATTTAGAAGGAACACAGCTGCCCATGGGAAGGGGCTTTGGGGCTGGGCTTTCTGAGAAATGGAAAGTTTACAATAGCGGAGACTGGTGAACAGGAACACCATGGCCGGCAGAGCAGCTGAGGTGCTTGTTGGTGCAGAGGGGAGGGCTGGGTACAAAATCAGGGGCTTCCAACCCTGCAGATACTCCCTCCTGCCCTGCCCACTTTCCCCACCCCAGCATCCAGCAGCACTCCAAGCAAGCCCTCCAGGCTTCCAAGGCAGCCCCTACTATACCTGATGACTTCCTGGTGCTCAATGTTGACCCCTCCCATGTACCACCTCCTTAAGGCGACACTATCCTGGTGTTCATAAATGTCACTTGTACCATACTAGGAACCTTTGATGTTGAGGCACAGAGGAAATGTGATGGTGCGAAGAGCACAAAGAGTCTGGGGATCATTGGACTCACTGCCAGTCAGCCCACCTCCTGCAAGACCTTGGTGATGTGGCTGCCCTAGTGGGTCTCAGTTTCCCTCTCCAGACACTAGAGGGTGCAGGCTGGACCCCTGGGCCAAAGCATGGAGGAGCTGTTGCATGCTGCAGGCGGACAGCAGGTGCACCCAGGCCGGGCTGGAGCGGAGCACACCGTAGAGCCAGGGTCAGTCAGGGAAGAGCCTTGTCATGGTTCTCAGACACAGCATGGAGACGGAACATTCAATTTCCATCTTCCCCTGAGCCGAAACAGGTGTTCATCCTTGCACTCCTGACATGACGCCACTCCCTTCCCCAACTTCCACCCTCCACTGTAACGGGGTCCACAGTTGTCACAGGGGTTGTTCTTTCTATAGCAGAGGTACGAGTCACCACTCAGAGCTTTTTAACACAGAGGGTTGTCCAACTAGCACAAGTTCAGAACATTTTCCTCGCCCCAGAAACAGACCCCAGAGACTCCAGCAGTGGCTTCACATTCCTACCAGACCCACGAGCACCTGGAAAACAGGAATCTACTTCCTCCTTCTGTGACTGTGCCAGTTCCAGCAGGTGTTTTCAAAGTTTATTGTGCCCTTTTTATGGCCGAATACTATTCCACCATGTGGACAGACCCCACTTTACTCCTTCCCCTGCGGGTGGGCAGTTCCTGACCCGCAGGAATCACGCGGCCACGAACATGGGTGTACATGTGCTCACGTGCGCCTTCATGTCTCTTGGGCAGACACTGACAAGTGGACCTGCTGAGTCACAGGGTGAGTCTATGTGAACATTCTGAGGAGCTGCCAGCCGGCTGTGTCCCAAAGCAGCTGCGTCATCTTAACTTCCCACTAACGGTGCCTGCCTGTGCCAACGACCACGTATCCTTGACAACACTGTAGGTCTTTATCTCAGCCATCCTCGTGGGTCAGAAGTGGTTTTACAGGGATTTTCAAAGGTCTGTGCTTACCGATTCCCAGTTCCACCTCCTCCCATCCCAAGCAAAGGCTGCCATTTCCCTCCAGTCAAAGAAAAAAGGAGAAACAAATTGTGACTAAGAAGCTCATCAAGTGTGGTTTGAAAGGTCAGGGGCCTGATATGGGGGACAGAGGAAACAACTTGTAGATCATTAGAAACCTCATAAAACAACAGTCTAAGGCAAGGAGGGAATGTGCAAGAAAACTTTGCAAAGTCTGACCCACCAGGAACTGACGGGGGGTGGGGCACTCCGGCTTGGGCCAACAGTGACTGCCCCTGGTCCAGCTCAGGGCAGGGGTATGGGTAGCCTGGGCAGTGTCTGCCTTTCGGCACATGGGCCTGGCCTCACTGGGATCTCTTTCCTGGGATTGCAGAAGAGTATGCTATGAGAGGCATAGCTCCAGAGTCTGACTGCCCAATGCCCCCATGCCTCTGACACCTCTCTGCCCACTGACCCTGAGCAGGCTGCTAGACTGCCCTGTCTGCTTCACCACCTGGAAAGCAGCTGATGGGAGGGTCTCTTGTTTTATGCTGAAAACAAAGGGATCTATGCCGGTGAGCCCTGCCACCTCTGGCACCCCCAGGCACCCTGGGCAGCTGTGCTCATGGCTGCACTGGCCCATCTCTGTCACAGACCCTTCCAGAATCCTCACCTGACTCACCTCTCTGCCTGTTCCATACTTACTGCCCTCTGCCCCTGTCCCCAGTCTGAGCCAAACACCACCTCTTCCTTGTCATTCCCCGCGGAGGGGCTCTCACTATATTCTGTGACCATGGTTGCTTATGCCCCTTGAGGAACCTGTCTGTGTTCTCTATGATAACACAAGTTGGACAACTGTCCTCTCCTGGGTTCTCCCTCCTGTGGCAGGGCTTGACAGGCTCAGAGGCATTCAGTACATTTAGCTAAGGTGGCATCAGCAGGTGTTGCCATCAGCGACTACACAGTGACTATATCTCCCCAGGCACCTGAACTTCTACATCTCCCTCTTATCTTGGGGACAGCCAACAGTTTAAGGCCAGCACTGCCTCACCTTCCTCATTTGCAACATGGTGTCCATACCTGTGGGCCCCAGGCCCTGACCCCTCCCGCGATGTACACAGACATGCCTTTCTCTCTCTCTGGGATGCAGAGCAACCCGGACCACAGGGGAAGCAGGAAGGGCAGAGAAGCTGCGGCTTTGGCCTCGGGCAGCTAGAGAGTTACACAGGCCGCTCTCATTTACTCACCACATCAGAGGCTGCCAGGGCTGCCAGCAGGGGGGCTGGTGGTTTCCATGTGTGGTGGCCTGAAACCAATCCCCTTCTCCCATTCCTCCGGTTTGCACAGACACAGCAGTCAACAGCAATAGCAGACCAAGATTGCAAAGGCATTGCCAAGTCCTTGCAGTATGGCAGGTGCTTTGCGACTCTCCCCTGCATCTCAGAGGAGCTCACAGCCTTATAGATGGACAATCAGGGACAGTACACTCAAGAGCTGAGATCTGAATGCAACTTCAGGCCCACCCTCCCACCTGCCAAGGCTACATTGTTTCTGCCAGCAGCAGTTAGCATCTACCAGGCACTGAGTTGCGTATGACCCATGACCATCCTAGGGGAGCCTTCAATCACTGTCCCTGTTTTCTACAGCTGGACCGCCCTCAATAGAGGCATCCATTCCTGTGCTTCTCTGTTGCTTTCCCTGTGCTGGGCAGGGTGAGGACAGAGATGAGTGGGGCAGGCTTGGAATGAAGTGAGAGATGTCAGAACACGAGTGACTGGTGATAGGCAGGCAGGTGAGTGAGCACATGTGGCCAGAGAAGGGTGCCCAATGGGGGACACAGAGGGCCAGTCAGACATACACACACTGAGCTGAGAGCCAGCCAATGGCTGTAGACCTGGACCGAGAAACCCTGTAACACACACACACATACACCCTCGCCATACCGGTTATGAGGGGGTCTGCCCAACTCCATCCACCTCCTTTAGTTCCAAGTGGGGAGAAAGCATTGTCAGAAAACACCACTTTTTGCCAAGGGACTTTAAGATTCTGTTATCCCACCCTGCTCCTGATTTTACTGTTTCCCCGTGCCCAGGCTCCTCTACCTGAAGAATTCTCTTTTGAGGCCTGGCTCAAACTCTACCTCCTCTGTAGATTCATTTATTTTGTTAGTCATATATCTTTTAATTTATATATATATGTTTTTCTAAAGATTTTATTATTGGAAAGGTAGATGTACAGACCAAAGGACAGATACACAGAGAGATATTCATCTGCTGGTTTGTTCCCCAAGTGGCCAGAACAGCTGGAGGTGAGTCGGTCCAAAGCCAGGAGCTTCCTCTGGATCTGCCATGTGGGTGCTGGGTCCCAAGGCTTTGGGCCATCCTCGATTGCTTTCCAAGGCCACAAGCAGGGAGCTGGATGGGAAGTGGAGCTGCTGGGACATGAATCGACGCTCATATGGGATCCTGGCGCTTGCAAGGAAAGGATTTAGCCACTAAGTCATCATGATGGGTCCTATTTATTTATATTTTGGAGAGGCAGAGAGAGACCGATAGGTTCTCATCTGGTAGTTTGCTCCGTAGATGCCCACAATGGCTGGGAAGCAGGAGCTGGAAGCCAGACACTCAGCTGATGCCATCACTGCTGCCCAGCAGGGTCTGCACCAGCAGGAAGCTGCAGTCACAACGAGCTGGAGGCTGGCAGCAGCCCTGGACACTCTGATGTCCTTTGGAAAGAAGCTCCCCAGCCTGCAGGGGCTGTTGATCCTATCCCTGCCCCCACACACCTGCTTGTGAGGTCCTGCTTCCCTTTGTAAGCTCATGTTCCCAGAGGTAGCACCTTTCACTGGTCATGGTTTTAGCTTTTTCCAAAACAGGTTTTATTTCTTCCTGGCCAAAGTGCAAGTTCCTTCTCGCCAGCCTACCATGTTTAACTTGCAAAGCCCTCTGCATGTAGCAGGGACTTGATGAAAGTCACAGTGAGGAGTGTGCTCCGGAGGCATCCCTGTCACCCCTGGGAGCAGACACAGATATGCGACTTGGGTCAGAGGTTACCATACCTACTCTGGGTACCCACCAGGACATAGCAGGTGTGGGTGCAGCCACTGGACACAGGCCCATGGCTAGCATTGGGGACATCCAGAAGGCGAGAACCCTCTGAAGGTACTCAGCCTAATAGGAGAGCAGATAGACCCAAGTTGGGCCAGTAAGGCCCACAGCACAGCAGCCCATGAGAACATGGTGAGGCCTCAGCTCAGTGCACAAGGCAACAGTGTGCTGGCAGCCCCAGCAGGGGCAGGACAAAGGCAGAGACCAGGGTGACTGGAGCGAGGTGGGGGAGCTGCCTCAGAGGACAGGCGCTCTGTCCTGGGGCTCTCAGAGGCATTGGGGTGGGGCAGTCTCAGAGGGGAGCGGTGCGAGCAGGGGCAGGGCTGCCTGGAAGCAGGACTTTTCCCTTCCACAACAACAGGCAGCCTCGTCCCTCGGATGGTCTGAGGGGCACCCGCCCTTGGCCCCCGCAGAGCCAGACACGTCTTCAGGGCTCGGGGTGGTCAGCTTCCCTGCCTCCACCCACCTCCTAGGCCTTGTCCTGCATTTCCTGTAAACACGGACACTTCCTCCCTGGGGAGGGCCTGGCAGGGCCGCAGCCCCACCCGCAGGGCCGACAGACAGGCCCGGCACACAATGGCTGGCCTCTCCACACCCCAGGTCTGCCCACAACCAGAGAATAAGAATCACATCTCACTAAAACTGAACAGCCAGGGCCCGCGTGGGCAGCCTAGCGACTAAAGTCTTTGCTTTGCATGCTTGGATCCCATATGGACGACAGTTCTAATTCCGGTGGCCCCACTTCCCATCCAGCTCCTTGCCTGTGGCCTGGAAAAGCAGTCAAGAATGGCTCAAATCCTTGAGGCCCTGCACCAGCATGGGAGACCTGGAAGAGCTCCTGGCTTTGGATCGGCACAAGGCTGGTGGGGGAGCAGAGGAGAGGGGACCAGACCCAGGGCACACAGCATGCATGTCACAAGGCAGGTCCATGCCTGGCCCCCAGCTGCCACACATGGGGCCCCAATGGTGCACGGCTAGTGGCTTAGGCTTGAGAAATCAGCCCAGGTGGGTTCCTAAGATGGGTTTTCAAGCTGTACAGACTTGGGTGAGCTGTCTGAGTGCCTCGGTTTTCTCATCTGTAAAATGGAGATAAAGACGGCACCAATCGCACAGGGCTCCTGCCAGGATTCAACGAGGCGTCAGACACAAAGCACCGGGAACACAGACCGGACGTGACGCGGTTCCCTCCTTCCACCCGCCCCTGACCTGAACTTGGGCCTCTAGGTCACACAGCCTCTGTCTCAGGGGAGGGGCTGGCATTCCCACACAAGCCAGCAGGCAGTCTTACAGTCTGTGACCAGGGGCCAGGGTCCACTGAGAGCATCCTGCCTGTCGAGACCCTCAGAGTGACAAACCCGAGGGCCCACCGGGTGGGGGGATGTGACTTCCCATGTTTCATATTCCTTTGATGTACCTTACACATACTGTCTGAGGCTCTGTTGGGGGCGGGCAGGCCTTAGGCTGAGGCTGAGGTTGGGGAAGCACTCTGAAGTCTCTAAACACTTCGCACATTTCCACACCACAAAGGCTTCCCACAACCATGTGCAGCAGGCTTAGCTACGCCCAGGAAGAGAAAGAATGAGGCCTGCCTGGGTATACCACAGTTCCACGGAGGCCATTGGGCCGACCAGGGCCTCTGGCTCCAGGGCTGGGAGGTTCCCCGGAGTCCCCAGCAAGGCGGTGGTGGGGCATGTAGGGTAATTCCCCGGCGGACTAGGGTGCC
The DNA here is from genome assembly GCF_017591425.1 of Ochotona curzoniae. Classification (NCBI taxonomy): domain Eukaryota; kingdom Metazoa; phylum Chordata; class Mammalia; order Lagomorpha; family Ochotonidae; genus Ochotona; species Ochotona curzoniae. The sequence continues at coordinate 6,731,309 of NW_024466607.1, forward strand.
GTGCGAGCAGTTTCTGGGGCCCGGGGTAGGGTATCTGGAAACACTTACAAGCTGGAGGCTGAGCCTGTTTTTTTTTTTTGGTCAGTAACTGCTTTGAAATATGGGTTTTGAGAGTTCGGCTGCAACGCCAGCTGGCAATGCCTCCTTCCACATGGCCAGGACAGAAAACGGGACAAGGAAAGGCTGAGAAAACCGCCCATCACACAGAGCACGCTGGCCTGGGACAAAACACGCCAGGATAGAACACGCCAGAGACTGAAACCCGGGAGGGCCTTCCTGCCTCCCTCATCCCTTAGCCCACCCAGAGGAGCCCCCAGCTCGTCATGAAGATCGGACTGTGTACCCTTGGTCAATGTGCCCCCTTCCATGCTTCTCTCTAGGGTCGAGCCTCCCCTCAGAGGCTATCAGCTACTATGTTCCTAGTCAGGGGCACTGGACAGCTCTACTTGGCAGCCCGAGGCAGCAGGGAGGCTGCTTCTGACCCAAGCCAGGGCCCACCCTCGGGTGTTACCGGGCTCTGCTTTAACCAACTCACCTTCCATCCCAGGCTCGCTCCTGCTACCTCTAAGATTCCTGCACCACTCACTCCTCAATTTCCTGGTAGGAAGAAACTTCCTGAGTTCTTCAGAGCAGGAAACGGAATTAAAGATAAAACTCCAAGGAGGCAGCAAGGGGTAGGGCTGGTCATCCCCAACCTTCCAAGCCCTTTCTTGCAACTCCAGTGGGCTTGGGGGAAGCCTCTTCTGCAGGCCGTTCCAATGGAAGAGTCACCCGATCTGTCTTCTGGACCCTTAAGATGGGAAATGCCCTGGGCTGCTGCATATAGACAAGTGCGAGAGACCCAAAGAAGAAAACAAAACAAGATCCCGGAACGCAGAAGCTCTGGGCATTCTCTAAGTGAGCTGAGATACTCAGGACATTCGAGGAGGCACAGAGGGCCTGTGCATGGAGGAACCCTCCCTTCTCAGGGCTAGGGGCTGCCTCGCCTACCCTGGGAGGCGAGGAGATGGCAGCCATAAGCTGCTGCCCCTCAGGAGACTGCCAGTTCTTGGAGAGTTTCCCGAAGAGCAGAGGGCACAGAGCATGGCTCAGGGACAGGTGTGGAGTCAAAACCAGGCTTCCTTACCCTGGCAGTGTGGTGCTGGGGCTCCTCATATGGTATGCCCCGGCTCTCCCAGTCAGCCTGCGAAGCAAGGAACCCGAACCCGCATGACCCAGCAGTCTACAACAAGACTTTGTGCACTGCTGGCTGTGGCCACTGCCCTCAGTGGGGCCCCACAGTCCCTGGAACGCACGTGGCCGTTGACCCCTGGCTGAGGTGCAGAGGAGGAGGCACCTGCCACAGGCAATTGTCCCTTGGGAGCACTGGGGGAAGGGGGCAGCTTGCCACACACACAGTTTTCTGAGCCAGAGAACTCCAGATCACTGGATCAGTCACTCCTAGGCATAGGGTCTGGAAATGTGTGTTCTCAGGGGGTCCGGCTTATTTTCTGGTTTCAGGCACGTGAAGATTTGTGGAATGCCACAGCTGGACAGGCAAGGGGAGTTGAATGTAAGTCCCAGTCCCGTCAGATGTGCAACCCCGGTGGGCCTTGCCTCATCTCTGAGCCCCAGTTTTCCCCTCCCCCTCCTGCCCCAGCCCACAGAGTTGCTGTGAAGATCCAAGGAGGCTGGACAAGCTGTCTGAACATGTGCAGAGCCCAAACACACCTTGCCTCCTTATGGCCACCAAACTGCAGCCTTGCCCATGGCAACACTATGCTGGCTGGGAGGGGCTGGCTCTGACTTCATCGCCTTCAGCAGGCGGGAAGGGAAGGCACGGGGGATCCAAGTGGGGTTGCCTGGCATCCAGATGGTGCTCTGTGGGCCGGGCCTGAGGCGGGGCCCTCTGCAGCCAGGGCTGATGGCAGCTTCTGCACCCCCTGGAGAGTGCCTAGGGAGGGAAGCAGGGGAACCCAGGCCCAAGTTTTGAGTCTAAAAGGAAAAGATGGCAGTAGGGAGTCTAAAAAAAAAATAAAAAAGAGCAGCCTGGCTTCCCTCCCCAGCTAACATGGCTTGGGGCATCCGTCACTGCTGGCCCCCACTTGGGGAGGCTCTGCCCAGTACCCAATGATGTGCTGAGCTGGGGACAGGGACCACAGTCTAAAATAAACGAGTGAAGTTCCAAACGTGGGGGTAGGGGAAGGCAACTTGATTTAGATTCTCTTCTGGATGATGAAAGCATCCAGTTCACAAGATTTACAAAATTAAGAACAAGAACTCCACCTGATAAATCCAACACTTGGAAGTGGGCTCTGGTTTTCTGTTTTCTTTCTTTTTCGGTTTTCTGTTTTCATGGTGGGGTAAAGGCACAGTTCGGAGCCTGTCTCAGCCAGGACGACCCCGGGTCAGAGGGGTTGGCGTCTGAATACCTGTGCTCTTGCCCGCCACCCCGAATCCAGCACAGATGAGACACTTGCCAGATGCTGGAGGAAGTGGGAGATAAGTGCTCGCTCCCCAGCAGTTTATGATCCCGTAGGGACCACTCTAATATGACAACAAGGAAGACTGGAAGGAAATTCCAAAAGCTATGCAAGTATACCTGAGGAAGATGGCTAAAGTGCTAGGAAAACCCAGGATGTATCTCCAGCTGCCATAAGATGTTTAGATATCTTGCTCCAAACAGGCCAGGCTGGGCCACTGGGGGTTTCTGGGCATGGGGCACAGCACCAACAAGCACAAAGAAGTGGGGAGCTTAGGACCTGTAAGGGACTCCACCTCACCACTGGTCCTTGGGGCCACAGAGGGGAGCAGAGAAGATGAAAGAGTAGGAGTAGGTGCAGACACCTCACCCAGGAAGAGCTGGGGTTGAGGGAATGCAGCCCGGGCAGGAGCAGGTAGGGGTACAGATGTCACACTGGGTTGGCCTCTGTGAACATGGCTGTGTCTGTGCTTTGCTCCCTGGGCAGAAGGGCTGGCTGCATGTGGAAACTCCTGGTTCCCCCGTGAAGTCCTTCCCAGCCCCAGGTACCTGGCGGTATAGTGAGGGTGAGGGACATGGCTATGGTCCTGAGGTCTGAGGTTGTGGCCTCCTCTCCCTGGAGGGAGGTGGTGGTGGAAGGGCTTGGCTGGGAGTCCCACGAGTTGCTTTAAGGACAATTTGGCATTTTGACATGGGGAGGTGTAGTTCTATTTCGCCGGGTCCCCAAGGCTGCAGCTGCCCAAGCCGGGATGCCTTTCTAGGACAAAAGCACACCCAGAATTAACTGTCGGGCTGGACGCTGTGCCAAGCAGAGATGCAAGCCAAACATCTGGGTCTCAGAAACTGCCTGAGTCCTCCTCGGGAAGAAAAGACCAGAAAAGTCAGGGGCTGGGACCTGGGAACACTGCCGGAGGGGCTGGGAACGCCTAAACCCCGGGAGCCCTGGGACCGTGTGGGGAGGAAGGAGAGGGGACAAGAACCCCTCGGTCATCCTGTCCAGTGACACTGCTTTCTTCTGCTCCCATTCTCCTGGGAGAGACGGCTTGGGCCCCTTCCCCCAACCTGTGTCCTTTCTGGATAAGAAAGGACAACTGTCAGCGATAGTCATGCTCTGGAGGTGACTTCTCTGCTATCTTCCTGAAATCTCACTCCTTAACCAAGCCTGTCCATCTCCTTCCTCCTTCCAGTAACTCTTCCGACACAGAGTCTTGAATTATTCACACCCACGGATCTCTGCTCATCAGCCCCCCTCCCCCGCCCCCATGATCCGATACAAACTAGGAAAGGGCAGTGTTCATCCTGGAGAACACACGAGCCTGACCATCGTAGGGGAGGCTCGGAAACTCAATGCCCGGTCCCATGGCAGTGCCTAGCGAGGTTAATACCCACCATCTGCGCTTCGAACGATTGGTTTTGTAAGAATTCTTCACTGCCTGTGGTGGTAGCACAGCAATGCCACAGCTCATGTGGGCCAGCTGGGCAGGCTGGACGACTACCGAGGCAGCCCCTGGGCACGACATTCTGGCCGCTCCGTGTAACATCCTTCCACCTGACTTCTCTACCACTGTGATAAACCCAACTGCTAGCAAGGCTTTGGTTGTAAATATTCACTTTGATGGTCCTTGGAAAACACCAAAAGCACCACCAGCCCTCTAAACTCACCATCAAGGGGTACACACGCATCTACTCAGCACAATGGCTGAAGTCCGAGTCAACGCACAATTGCTTCTGTCATGATCTGTAGTTCCTACCTACCTAGGACTCTCTCGGCGAGTGTTACTAAGTAAGCCACTGCATAATACAGGCTACCAGACGCAACACAAAACTAAATGAAATAAGCAAGGTAAGAGATTTTATGTGCGACAGCACCATGGGCTCAAACCACTAGAACAAGATGCAACCCAGTGCAAACAGTAAGAGGGGCAGCATAGCGAGAGGGGATATTTGCTTCAGTTCTGACGTTCAGATGGATACAGGATGTAGGTAGATGCATGTCACATCTGGGGTGGGGAGGGGGGCTGGGGAAGAGGGGGCTCAGCAGCATGAGAGGTGAGTTTTCTCTTAATACTTGGAAGTTTTGGAGTATGTATTGCCTTTTCTAATGCATTTTATAGTTTCTGAACCCCAGTGGACTGGCTCAGTCTTTCCTGGTGGGCTGCTGCCTCCCCCTGGCTAGAGATGTGGCCACTGCTGACACCTCTGTGACCTTGGATAGGGCCACCCAAAACAACATAAACTTCACCTCCTGGCCTCTAAAACTTACCAGATGATCACATGGGGAACAGCAGGGGATCATCCCAAAGGAGGAGGAGGCAGCCCCAAGGCACCCATACTCCTGAGGTCTCCTGTTTCCCAACATACACAAAGGTGACAAACCAAGGCTATGTTCAGTTACAGCTTCTAGCTGCAAACAGCTTAAGGTCTACAAAACTCAACGTGCTATTCTCTGGTCTTCCCTCGTTTGTGAGGTCAACAATGTCCCCTCATCTGACAGCTGAGGAGGCCGTCTACAGCTCAGAGAGGCAGATTCCGTGCCACAACCCACTCAGGAAGCCATGGAGCAAGTGCTGCTGAAGCCCTTGGGTTGCACTGCCCAGAGTTAAGGAAGGGGAGGCTGGTGTTAGCAAGCCTCCTCACCCACATCCTTCTGCTACATTATGAGAGTTCTTATCATTTCTAATCCACTGACATCATTATTCTCCTGAGACCCCAAAGGCAGGGCCAGGAGATAAGCAGCTGGCTCGTAGCCAGCCTTTGCCTACAGAGGTAGGAAGGTCAAGAGAGTGGGAAACCCACTTGTTGGTTCCATTGTGCTTTCCCCACAGTTTTGCGGGAGAGAAGTGAGACCCTGGAATGCCTACCTCCACTTTCTCCCTGTTTGAACAGAGATGTCCACAGCTGGTCTCATCATGCTATCTTTAGTTTTTCCCCAACAGAGAACTGTACCCCTAGGAAGGTCATACTCACTCAGATTTAGATGACTTGTGTGGAAGGCGGCCAGGACTTCAGCACTGGCAAGATGTCAGCTGACGCTGTCACAGGATGAGACCAGTTGCATTTCACCCTGGGCATGGACCTGACTCACTGGAGGTCAGACTCTCTTAAGGCAGGATAATGGCCCTCAAAAATAGTATCGCCCCAAGCCCAGACCCTGGAGCCTGTTCTGCACTCCATGACACAGGCATCTGCAGGTGTGGTGTAAGGTTGGTAAGATGGGGGAGATCATCCTATTGTCTGGGTAGGCCCAGTGGTGTCACCCAGACCTGACAAGTAGAGAGAGCTCTCTGGTGACAATCAGACAGATTCCATGCAGAAGACTCAGCTTCCTGCTACCGTGTGGAAGGCATAAGGGGTGGCCTGCAAGGGCCGAGGACGACCTACAGGGTCCAAAGCTGGCCTACAGGGGCCAAAGCCAGCCCGGGGCTGACAGCAAGGACATGGGGTCTCAGTCCCGCAGAGAAGGGCCATCACCCGACAGCTCCATGACCCCAGGAGTGAGCTCTCCCACACAGCCGGACAACACCTTGATTTTGCACCTTGTTCTGCCTTAAGCAGAGAACCTGATTGAGCTCACTGGACTTCTGATTTTGTTCTCAGCCTACAGAATTCTGGGGAAATTAGAGCAATCAAAAATGATGATATCGCGTTAGACACGGGATAGATCTCAGAAATCAATCTGCTCAAGCCTCAGCTTTCTAAATGGAAAATCAAGACCCAGGAAGCAAAACAGAGTCAAAAAGGGATGAGGGGCAGGGAGCCTGAGAACTCCAGGGTAAAATGCAGGCCCCTTCTGGACCGGCTCACGCTCAGAGCCAGGACTACACACCAAACCAGCAAGCACAGCATCACCTATGCAAATAACCACAGGTAATGACTTTGGACGTGGTGGCTCACAGAGCCTGAAAAAGCTTCCCACTGGCTTCCCTCTCTGTCTACAAAGGGCTGGACTTCATGCAAAAGCCCGAGAAGGGGAGAGGGCTGATGGGCTGGGCAGACAGGCTTTCCATCAGGTTTACGTGATGTGACTACCTAGCCCTGCAGTTGTGTCCATGAAGCATACTCCTTCCAGCTCCTAGTTCCAAAGGAAGCTAGCTGACGCCTGTCTTCTAGGCCACATGAGAAGGAAGCCCTGGGGAATGGGCTGAGGAGTGACCTTTCCAGGCACAAGTGACAGATAGACCAGACTCCAGCCTCAGAAGACCCGATTCCTTTCACACCTTCCCTTGTCCAAGTGTGGGGGACAATGGTCTGTGACAGTTTACATGGAGGCTTAGAAAAGGGTCAGAGGCTGTCCAATGAAGGCAATGAGAGCAGGGCGAGCTGGGACTGCCACCAACTGACTGACCTGCTGACCAATGCTCTCGGCCTCTGCCTCGACTTCCCACACAGAGGTCCCTGTCCTTCTTCATCCTGAAAACTCTCATCTTTTGGGGCCTGGCACGGACTAGATGCCCAGTGAAGGCTCCTTACCTAAATTCGCCTTTCAGAGCCAAGGAGTCTGGAGTCTGAGAAATTCTGTCCTCCTGCACTGTGTGTGTGTGGCCAGGGAAACAGAGTCCCGGGGTTCCATAGGTCAGAGATGTCGGCAGAGGATCAGGGTTCAGAGCAGATGAGCAGAAGAAGCAGCTGGGGATAGAGAAGCCCCTAGGGGAAGGGACAAGGTGGGCTCTGACCTGCCCTGGCCAGCAGGAAGCTAGGGCCTTGGTCAAGCATGCCAGAAGTCCCACAGCCAGCACTGGTCTCAGGACAGAGCTGCAAGAGAAAGCTCCTAAGGCTGCACCCCAACTGCAGCTTCTCCTCTGGCTACGCAGGTGCCTCAGAAACATCACCCCCCTGCATCCAATCCAGCTTCCCTCCTTCCAAAAACAGGCACAGTGACCATAGCTTTCCTGCAGGGTCATTGTGCGTGATGTGTTCCCCTGGCCAAGCACTTTATCCCCGACTCTCTCATCATATTTTAGGACCAGGCCCAAGCCTTCTTTTCTTGGACTGCAAAGAACTTGCGGGCCCCTGTAAGCAGCTCTTCAAACTCCCTGTGCTACTCTGACATGTCCAGCACCTAGCAGAACCTACGCTGAGAACCTGTGCAACTGGGTAGCTCATGCCTGCCTCTGGGCAGAGTCCATGAGGCAGGACCCGTAGCTGCCTGCTTCTCTTTGCAGGAGTGACAGCTCCGCACCTGCAGGGTATACCCTGTGAGATTTAGCCTCCAGAAAACACCTGCTGATGCTACAGATGCTGAGTGTTAGCTGTGTCCCCCAAGTCTGATTCTGGGTACACAAGGACCATCTGTCTGGGGTGATGCCCTTGGCGGGAACCCTGGGGAAGAAGTCACATCAAACAGCATCTGTCTCCTGGGGGTCTACCAGGCGGTGCTGACCTGCTGGCATCTGAATGCTTTTGTTGGGGTGGCCTGCCCTCTTCTCTGTCCTCACTGCCCCCCAGCAGCCTGCCTGACCAAGCAGCTGAATACCAGCACTCCTCTCCAGGCCTGGCTCTGTGAGGTGAAGGGGTTCCCATGGGCTGAGTAGAACATAAGCCTCCTCCTTGAGCCTGGGGGTCAGGGTGGAGACAGAGAGAGCCCTGAGCCGAGGCAGACGGCTGCAGGACACAGGGTCTGCCCTGGCAGTGCCTACGGGAGCCCCCAGCACTGTGGTCAGGGCAGGCGTCCTCTCCTGCAGCCTGAGCAGCTGCCTCAACTCCTGAGCCTTACTGACTCAGCCTGAGGCTTCAGACCTGGCCTTGACCTCGGGCCTCGGGCCTCAGGCCAGTAAGGAAACTTGGGTTCGGACCAGGGACCTCCCTGGAAACCAGATGTAGCATCCACAAGGAGCTTCCCGGGGTGGGGAGCTTGGCCTAGAACAATCCCAAGAAGATGACATCACTCTTCCCTGTTTGCACCCAGGGTGGGAGGGCAGGTGTGACCCGTGACCTGCCACAGTGGTTCCCAGGGTAGTACCAGGGACATGGCTCTTGTCGCAGCCTCTCACAACAGGCGTCGCTGGGGTATGTGTCCATCTTCGCTGTTTTCAGCTGTTATTCCTGCACTGCACTCCCAGAGCCCTCAGTTCATTCTGCTCTTCATCCCTCCTCTTCCTCAGGGGCTTCCCAAGCGCTCAGCCTTACAGGCACCCCTCCCCCATCCCTTCTTCACTTCCAATGCAGTCCCAGCCACCACTATCACCACAGTCACTGAGAACCCAAGTTCACACACCAAGCACTCGGCATGGATTTTTGGGTTTATTTGTTGTTGTTTCCATCTGAACAGCAGAGAGATTGCAACAGAGGAAGGGGGATACAGATAAGAGATTTTCTATTTACTGGCTCATCCTGGCTGGACCAGGCCTAAGGCAGGAGCCAGGAACTTCATCTGGTGCTCCCACAGGGGCGGCAGGGACCCGAGTACATGGACTATTTTCTGCTGCCTACCCAGGTGCATTTGGCAGGGATCTGGATCAGACATGGATTAGTTAGGACTCAGACCGTCACGCTGATGTGAGGTGTTGGGGTATCAAGCAGCAGCCTAACCTGGAGCCCCACAACAGGCACCCCAGCAAGGGTTCCTCTGAACCCTGAGATGCCTGCTGCTCTGTTACCTCCATTTTGCAGCTGATGGAACAGAAATATTCCAAGAAAATAGCTTCCCCAAGGCCTCACTGGACAAACGACTGCCTATCCCACACTTCTTCAGGTCTTGGCTTCAATGCGTTTTTCAATTGGTGTCTTGCCTACTCCAAAGAGCAGTACTGAGAATCACTGGAGATGACAGACAGGCTTTGTAAACTGTGAAGCACAGGGTTGAGTCGCAGTTTGGGGCACCTGCACCCCACATCAGAGTTTCCAAGCTCGTGTCCTGGCTCCCGCCCATGTGGGAGACCCGGGTGGAGCTCCAGGCTTTTGGCTTCCCCTCAGCCTGGCCCGACTCAGCCACTGCAGGAATCTGGGGTGCAAACCAGCAGATGGAAGAGCAATTTCTCTCTCTCCCTTTTTGTGTTTCAAAGAGATAAATCTTGCAGCTGTAAAACATGGGGCTCAAGGAATTCCGTGAGTTCCTGAACTCTTTGGGCTTCCCAATTCAGTTCTGTGACCCTAAGAGACACCTGCTGGACAGCCTCTCTGACCAGGGTGCCCCTCAGCTCCTACAACCCAGATGCCCCTGAGGATGACACTCAGCTTCTACAGCAGGGTCAACTGTGGCAGGAGATGCACTGCTTAGTCCTGTGGGCATGCCATGCCTCGTGCTGGACTCTCAGACTGTGCCTGCCTTCCCTGCCATGTGAGGTCTGGAAGCCTCGCTTTCTGATCTGCAAAATGGGGCTGAAGATCCTGGTCTTGCATGGCAACTGAGAGGATGAGCGCTGTGAACATGGCACCCAGTGCTGCTTCCTTTGTCCCACTGCATCATGAGCATCTTGTTAGCTGGGGAGGTAGGGGGCTACAGTCCAGGAGCCCCTGACCCAATAGTTACTTCCTCCATCATCTGCTTCTCTGCCTCAACAGAATAAAAGCCCTGTTTCTGAAAGATAGACAGGCATGGCCACTTCTCCTTCCTTCCCTGTGGGATCTAGTATGGGGTTCTACAAAGCTGTGATTATAGTACCAGTGATAAAAATGTAAATATGCTTCCTGACAGGTGGCTCTCACTAACAGAAGATAGATGATACGAGGTGAGGTGGGATTGTCGACCTGCATTCCTCACAAACCACAGGCTCCTGGGGAAGGGTCACTTAGAACCCTGACTCCCAGATCAGAGCGCTGACTCTGGTCCTGGCCACTCTGCTTCCAGTCCAACTCCGTGCTACCATGCTGGAGAAGCAGCAGAGGATGGATCCAATACTTGAGTCCCTGCTGTTCACCCGGGAGATGTGGATAAAACTCCTGCCTCCAGGCGTTTGCCTGGCCCAAGTCTGGATATTGTGGTCATTTGGGGAGTGAACCAATGGATAGAAGATCTCTTTTCTTGTCACTCTGCCTTTTAAATAAAACAATAACCCCTAAATCCACATCTTCCTGTGAGTGAGGACTCGCCAAGACCCATCACAGGTACAGACACAACTACGGCTTTAGTGTCAGCTGAAATGCATCTAGCACCAACCTCTCCCTAAAGGCTATCGACTCATTCTGTCCTCACAACTCCTAGAGGGAGCTGATGCAATTTCCTCCCCCCCTTAATAAATAAATCAAATAAATTTGATTTATTTGAACAGCCAGCATTGTAGAGTAACTGATAAAGCCACTGCTTACATGAAGGCATCCCATGTATGTGCCAGGTCATGTCCCAGCTGCTCCAGTTCTGATCCAGCTCCCTGCTGATGGTCTGTGAAAATAAACGGAAGATGGCCCAAGGCTTTGGGTCCCTGATAGTCACTTGGAGACCTGGATGAAGCTCTTGGCCTCAGCCTGGCCCAGCCCTGGCCATTTTGGCCACTTTGGCAGGGCAGGGTTGTGAATCAGTAGATGGAAGTGTTTCTGCACGCACATTCCTTCTCTGTGATTCTTTCAAAATAAATAATTGAATAAATCTTAGAGGTTTCCTTAAAAAAAAAAACTTATCTTAAAGGCAAAGGAAAAGGGAGAGTGGCAGAAGAAGGAAAAGGGCGATCTTTCATCTGTTGGTTCACTCCCTAAATATCCACAAAGCCAGGAGTATGAGGCCCAAGCCAGGAGCGCAGAGAACAATCTAGGTTTCCCATGTGGGTGGCAGAGGCCCAGGTAGTTGAGCCATCACTTGTTGCCACATGTTAGTAGAATGCTGGAACCAGAAACAGAGCCAGGATGCAGCCAGGCACTGTGATGTGAAAGTGGCATCCCAAGGAAGGTCATGACCAATGTGTCACGCATCCGCCCCCAGTTCCATGTTTTCTAAGCAACGGAGGTGCTGAGATGCATTTCCAAGGACACAGAGCTGGCATACGCTACAGCTAGGGCTTGAACTGGGCTGTCTGACTCTAGAGGGCAACTCTGGGCTGCCACAGGACACCTCTGCACCCCGCCTCACGAGGCTGCTCAAGTAGAATTACAACCCACAACCAGGTCCCGGGCATTCCTACTCATCACGACCACCTCAGGGACTGACTCCCTATTCGTTGCTGAAAATTTGAACTTAGAACAGAGAGAGAGTTGTTGGGGTTCCAAGTGAGAGTTCACTGGAGAAAGGAGCCTGCACATCAGCAGGTTGTTTGAGAACCAAGTCCCAGTGTGTGAGGGACCCCAGGGGGCATGATGGGTACCAAATGACCACCTGGTCACTCCCTTCAATCCACCTGGGCCTTGACTCCACATGCGCTTCTGCACTCACTGGGGCGGCCTGCAGCCCAGGGTGCTGCCTGTGGTCCTTCGGCAGTGGCGGGTGAGTCTGTCGGCACCTCAGAAGCCCCCTTCGGAACCAAGATATACTAGAGTCTCCCTTGGCCTCTGCACTGCCGTGGGGCCTGGAAACCTCTCGGGGACTCCAGGAGCTCAGAGACACAAGATCTGCTATCACCTCCCTTTGCTTTCAATGACTGACAATGATGGGGAGCTCACCACCTCACAGGAGGCCCCTGCTGTTCACACCACTTAGGGTCAGGAAGCCTCTCCAGAACACAGCAGAACTTGATGGAGGTCCCTGAGCAGACGCTGCAAGGCAGGATCGTGTTTGTGTGTGTGTGTGTGTGTGTGTCTGTCTGTCTGTCTGTCTTATTTTCTTAATTAAAATCATGCAAGCAAGCTCAAGATTGCAAGTGCCCGGGCCGTGCCCTGACCTGGAGCAACTTCCCTTGGGGTTCTGTGTGTAGAGAACAGGAGTGTTTACACAGAGACCGGCCACGTCATCCCAAAACTCCATGTCAGAAAGCAGCCAGAGACCTGGCCTCTCCCAGTCGGCAAAGCAACTACAGTCTCAGATCTCCCCGACGCCAGGGCTCGGGCAGCCGCCTTCCACGGGACAGCCTGGGAGATGTTCTCTACCATATGAAACACAGTAAATTCACCACTCAGAAATGATGATGGGTTTTCTGTCCTGTAGACCTGCAGGACTGGGGGCACAGATGATAAATTCTGATTTAAAGGGAACCCTGGCCTGCTGCAAAACATCTTGCTTGTGGTGGCTCTGTGGGTGCCGTGGCACTTGCATGAGTGCCATTCTACCTGCCTGGGAGCCTTTCTGCCTGTATACATTTTCTGTATCATTCCTGGGCTCCTAGACCTAAGCAAGCGGTCCCCAGAAGCCACCCAATTCTGAACACCCATCAGAGGCACACCTCTATTCTGAATAGCCACACTCTGCGTGTCCTTACTTGTGACACCTGCGGGGTCGGTGTCCTCGGGAAATCTGTCAAAGGAGCTGACCCAGAGAGGGGACCTTCCTTCTGCTCCTGGCTCTGTTATTCCCCAGCTTCTAAGCCAAGCCACCATCCCTCACTAGTTTCTTCTTTTTGAAAACTAAACTGGGCGGTGGAGGCAGGAGAGGGGCAGGTGTTTGGGGCAGCAGTTATGTCCCCACTTGGGATGCCGTCATTCCATATCGGAAGGCTTGGCTTCAAGGCCCAGCTCTGCCCTCTCACACTCTGGGAGGCAGCAGGCAGGGCTCAGGTAATGGGGCCCCTGTCCCCTACATGCGAGACCCGGAGTTCCTAGTACCTGGTTTTGGTCTGGCTCAAACCTGACCACTGTAGGCAGCTGAGAAGAAAACCAATAGATGGGAGGTTTCTCACTTTCCTCTTTTTCTATGCCATTCAAACAGATAAAATTTTTAAAATATTACGAAAAAATAAAAACTAGGGGCAGTCATTTGGCACAGGGGTTAACCCTAAATGGGATGCCCAGATCCCATAGACTGCCTGTTTTGGGTCCTGGCTCTGCTTCTAATTCCCTCTTCCTGCTAACATATATCGCGGCAGGTGGCAGGTTAGGGTTCATTAACTGTATGAGTCCCTGCCAGCCACATGAGAGCCCGGACGGAGCTTCAGGCTTCTGGCCTTGATGCACTCCAACTGCAGCCGCTGTAGAGATCCTTTCTCTCTCTCTGCCTTTTACATAATTCAAAACATAAAGGATTAAGTTAAAAACTGGCTAAACACCCCCAGACAGACAGCAAATTAAGGGAAATACTGAGGTAAAGAGAGAAGGACTCTCAGAGCACAGTTTCCAGCACAGGTGCTAGGAACCCCATGGCTTAAAAACCCAGCTCAGGCCCGGCGCGGTGGCGCAAGTGGTTAAAGGTCCTCGCCTTGCACGCCCGGGATCCCATATGGGCGCCGGTTCTAATCCCGGCAGCGCCGCTTCCCTTCCAGCTCCCTGCCTGTGGCCTGGGAAAGCAGTCGAGGATGGCCCAAAGCTTTGGGACCCTGCACCTGCGTGGGAGACCCGCAAGAGGCTCCTGGCTTCGGATCGGCATAGTATCGGCCCGTTGCGCTCACTTGGGGAGTGAATCATCGGACGGAAGATCTTCCTCTCTGTCTCTCCTCTCTGTATATCCGCCTTTCCAATAAAAAAATAATAAAAATAAATCTTTAAAAAAAAAAAAAAACCCAGCTCTGCCTGTGACCATTTCTGCGACCCTGGGCTCTTTCCTTACTAGCCTCTTTCCACCTTGGTTTCCTCATCTGTTGACAGGTGAAAAAAACACCACCTGTGTCTCAGGGTTGCCAGGCCAAAGCAGAGGCATGCAAGGCAGCACCTGGCATGGTGCCACATGTGTCCCAGCTCCTGGCAGTAAAGCACAAGATTTCTGGAAACTCAGCAAGTCCCTCAGTGGATGTGACACCTCACTCATCCCACCCCCCTCATGACAGCTCACTGATATAATGACTCCTGGCTCTGACCTGGCAGTAGTGGCCATCTGGGCAGGTGTCTCTGACTTTCCCATAAAAGAATTCATCTTTCAGACAATAAACTGGTTGCCTCTTCAGAGAAGTTGCTCCTTCCACTGGCCCTTGGTCTGGCACTACCCCACTGACAGCTCCGGCTCACTCATTCCCTGGCTGCCTCTCCTCCCGATGGTGGCACATCAGCTGCCACAGCCACGCCCAGCACCAGCCTGGGACACGCACGGATGGAGGGCTGCATTCCAGGTGAGACACGTGCCTCCCCGCTTGACAGGTGGGACGCGGTGAGGCCTACACAGTCGCCAGCTGGAGCAAAGGCCTCTGCCCTCTTTTGGGGCTAGGCCGGCCAGGGAGATTTACTGCTAACACTGCACCAAAGACCCCCGTACGACGAGATGGCCTCCTATTAGCGAGAATTATTTCCACACTTCCCATGGCAGGGAGGGGCAGAGAATGCTAACTTTATGAAGGCAAAGCCTGACTGTGATGAACTCTCAGTCATAATTCTGTCTTCGTTATAGCTCCCCAAGCGAAAGAAAAAAAAGTAGTCGGGGGGTCTTAACATCGCGCCAGTAACATCTCAGTGAGTGCCTGCCTGACACTGTTTTCTTATTAGGGCCCCTCCCTGTAAAATTTTATTGCATTTAATTAAAAATTATTGCTAAAAGAAACAGCTGCAGACGGTCTTATTTTAAGTTGGAAAATTAAAAACTGGATGTTCTCATCAGTCAATTTCAACAAGCAGCACAGCCACATGCATTAGGATGTGATGGTTTGGAGATTCTAATAATTTTTATGGCATTTCCAGGTTCTTTTAAGTGAAACTTAATGAAAGCTCTGCGTGAGTTCATTTGTCAAAAACATCGTCATACCAGGAAAGCTCCTGGCTTGCAGGCAGACACGAGGATGCCAGGAAACCCACACCAGGTGGGCCTCACACCCAGCTCCGTGGAGTCCGGTGGCAGCAGGAGGCCGGGTTATGACAGGGCGGCTGCAGGAGAGTTGCCAGTCACTGTGTTATCCAAGGAGGTGGCTGTCACTCTAAGGGACACTCTGGGGACTCAAGGGGCATCTGCCCAGATGGTGGCAGAGAGTAAGAACATAGTCCCGGGCCTTGGAGCAGATTACCACCCACCCAGCTCAACCATGTGCCTTGTCTCCTGGATCATGGGTTTCAAAGACTGAGTTACTATCTCTGGTTGTACCAACTTGACTCATGTTTATTTGAGCCAGGATTGTGGGAGAGGAATGGAAAAATGAGAAGAGATAGGCAAAGGCAGATGCCACCTGGCCCTAGGGTTCCTCAACACAAGCCTAGGGGCACTGCACACACTCTGGGATGGAGCTGCCCTCCTGTCCCTTGGCAGCCATGGTCCCCAGATCACTCATCACCTCTCAGGGGGACCACTGTGATGCCTTCTGAACCATGTCCCCCCATCCACCCCCATCTTTAGCACAGCATGCCCCTCCTCTACACACCAACCCCACCCCGCTGGCCTTCCTATCACCCTGCACACAATGAGCTCCTTCCATGTACCCCTTGGGTTGCTTCTCACACCCACCTCGCGCGCAGGCTCAGCTTTCCTCCCACCTGTGTCTGCTCACTTCCATCATCAACTCCTGCTCCTCTACCAGAGCCACTGCAGACATCTCCCCAGCAGTGGGGGCTTTTGGCAGCGCTGGGAACCAAGGCTCTGAGGACCTGCCCGACTGCTTGCTTGTACATCCACCCATCCAGACAGCACTCCTGGGCTGCCCCACATCCCTCTTTGCCAAGAACAGGACGTGGAAGGCATGTAAGCAGAGTGTGCTGACGGAACTGGTGCCATGTGGTCCTGCACTAAGACACAAGGGCACAGTGTGGTGGGTCGCAGAACCCTTCAGCCCCACTGCACTTTCTAGCCACTGTCATCACAGTCCTGCTTCGCTTCATCTGCATACCAATCTCCTCCATGGGTCTCTAGGAACCCTGCCTTCCCTGCAGGGTCCCTGCCCGCACTGGTCCCACTAAGCCCCAGAAGCCAGCCTGATCATTTCCGATCCTCCCTCAGCGACTCTAATTCCTCTCAGGTCAGAGATGGTACCTGCTTGCCTCACCCTGCTCCCTGCTCCTTCCTGACTTGACACCGCCCTGTGCCTTGCCCAGGATGATCACTGCCACCACACATTCACTGCCCTGGTGTCTCCTTCCTACGACTCCTTGCAAGCATGCCGATTTGTGAGGTCACTGGAGCACTGACTTCTAGCTGCATTCTGACAGGTGCAGCCTGAGCTAGGGCCCGAGTTCTCCCCGGCCCGAGCTGAGGAAGAACACTGTGAAATGAGGCACCTGGGACCCCTGCCACCTGGGACATCTGCAGCAGCTCCCGAGTGGGCTGGCTCATTGGCTGCACCTACTAAGCAGCCTCACCTCATGAGGTGGCCCCCAGAACTCCAGGCTGCAGCTCAGGCACTGCTGACCACAGCAGCGAAAGGTCTCCACAGGGGTCCCAGGCAGGGAAAGGTACCCAGCACCTCCTGAGCCTATTCCAGGAAATCTGGTCTTATAGAGATGTGGTCAGCAGAGTGAAAAGCCAGCCAGCCACCAGCAAATAGAGACAGGTGTCCTGTGACTTCCACTGAGCCACTGTGCAGGGGACTGAGTCTCTGCCTATGAGAAAGCATGCCACAGAGCACTGACTTGACTCCCAGCTGCTCCACTTCCAATCCTGCTCCCTGCTGAAGTGCCTGGGGAAGCAGTGGAAGATGGCCCCCTGCCACTGACATGAAGACCCAAATGAAGTTCCAGGCTTCTAACTTCAGCCACTCCCAGCCATTTGGGGAGTGAGAAGGTGGGTTGAAAATCTCTGTCTCTCCCTGTCTCAGTAACTCTTTCAAATACAGCTCAGGAACTCCTGCTTGCATAACTGTGAGTTGTAATCATCAAGAGAGACAGGCAGAGTTACAACCAAGCTCTGGCTGCTGTCTGGGTAAGAGACAACCAAGGACTGCTCACTGGTGTAGCTCAGGCTGCTGTCAGCCGCCCTGTTCTCATCTCATCCTACAGCTGACGTTCCCAATCCATGAGTGAAACCAGGGCAGAACAACTGTGTATGCACGTCTGTGTGTCAGAGAGAGAGAGAGAGAGAGAGAGAGAGAGAGAGAGAGAGAGAGAGACAGGAAAAAGGAAGGAAAGGAAGTAGGAGAGAGGACAGAGACCCTACAATAAAAGGGACCAGATTCATGCCAGCCAAGATTGTACAACTTTGGAATCAAATTCAAATCTGGCATCCACTACTGCATGACTGCTGTGTCATCTGTAACAGCAATTACTAATCATTTCACTGTCTGCTGTATTAACGCGTTTATTCTTAATGATTTAATGAGTCAGGTGTAATTATCCCTCCCCCTTTTACAGATACACACTACGAAGCACCGGCAGGTAAGATACTTGTCCCAGGTTACATGGTGGTAGAGCACATCCTGAAATCCAGGCCACAAGGCCACATGCACTGCACCTGCTCCCAGCCTGCCTCATCTGTCAGCACAAACAGCTCCTGTAACTCATCAAGGACAGCAGGCATGAGTGGCTGGAGACAGGCAGAGAGAACAGGCAGCACACGTGAGTGGTGTGATTCCAACAGTGGACAATGGACGCTCATTGCAAAGCTAACTTTTCAAGCCAGTTTGGACATTTTTGTGACACAATGTTTGGTAGAAGTGGCCTCAGGGTTGGTGCTGATGTGTATTGCTGATTCAATTGGATTTGCCTCCACATGAGGAATAACAGATGACAGAGCCCTGTTTCACAGTCCTCTTACTGCTGGGGAATAAATAACAATGAATTCCAGCACAGGAGAACTGCTTCATCCTCAACCTTTGGAGTCCTTCCAATCACCTCGAGGACAAGGTCTTTGGTGGTCCGACACCCTCAACACGTCTCCCTGTTCAACAAGAGGACCAGGCTTCTAGCTCTGACCTCGGCAAGCCATGGCCTCTGAGCAGACTTCATCTATGTCACTTTATTTTTCTTTCCACCTTATTTTTCCATTGCCTTCTTTTCTTACATTTTTAAAAATTCATTTGAAAGACAGAGAGAAGAGAGAGAAAGAGGTGAGAGATGGGGACCGAGAAAGGGAGTGAAAATGAATTTCCATTCATTCACAGATTCACTTCACAAATACCCATGTGTAAACCAGGTTGAGGCCAAGAACTTAAGACTACAGCCTCCCCCGTGGGTGGCTGACACCCATGCATTTGAGCCATCACCTACTGTGTCCCAGAAAGCAGAGATCAGAAGTGGAGCAAGTGTGAACTACCCAGGCCCTCTAACACGGGATAGGGGGTCCCAGAAAATGTCCTATTTGCTGTGCCAAATACCCAGCCCTCAATCACCTTTTATTTATGGTCACTGATGACACAAAGTATCTTCCTGCCCATTTTTTTAAGCCTGATTTACAGAAAAAAGCATAGCATAAGGAGCCTAACAGATACACAAGAGGTGACAGAGGAGAAGCCAACAGCACCGTTTCCCATATGAGCAGCCCCGGCCCGGCTGGTCTTGGACCCTGTGGTCAGGCTGGGGCTCCAGCGACAGGGATCCTTATCCCATGTTGCTCTGTGTCCTGCCCTCTTTTGATCTGCTGATGTTTGCTTTGGCCCTGGCCTCTGATCCTCGCATTGAAGCAAGGTGTGGGGGAGGACAAGCAGCGGAGGCCGGAAGGAACTGTTTTCCTACCCTCTCACCCCCTCCACCACGAGGTCTGGTGCACACATGTCTGAGACCGGCAGCAACCCTCCATCTACCCGGGATGCAAAGCGCCCACTCTAAGAACAGTAGGGACCCGCTCCGCCCCACCGCCCTAGGGCAGTCACCTGTGCCTCTCACTCTGACAGGTTTCAAATCTGCCCTGCCCAGACCTGTTCCAGCCCCAAGTGGGGAATTTTCTTCCCTTTTGCCTCTACCTGCTTCACGTAGGAAAGTGGAAAAAAACTTTCCCCACTGATTGATGTCCAAGGGGATGTGGTTCCTGCGTGGGAGACTGATCCCACTCGCCTGCCCTTCGGTGAGTGGCATCACAGCAGCCGCTGTGCTGCTGGAACTTGGGGTCTGACAGGTCAGGGCCCTCCACCACTCACTGGGCTGCGGCACCGAATGCTGGACAGGATACGGAGGCTGGGTATATTATTCACCCGGTTGTCATGCAAACTTGGATAAAGAAACCAGACCCTGTTACTTCACAGACTCCGTACAGATCAAGGCACTGGCACAACTCCAGGGGGTAGCACATACAGACTGAAAACGTAAGAGCCACCCTTGATGTTGACTGCCCAGCACACAACCCACTGATCAGACCTGGCACCCTAGCACATGTCACTGCGAATTCCTGAAACGGGAGTCAGGCCACCTGAGTTCCTAACTCTGATTTCTCCACTAGCTCCTGAGAGGTGCTGAGCTCGCTGTAGCCTGAGGGAGTGGAGCACAGACTGGGCGACTACCTGCTGGAGGCAACAGGTTGGAGGTGGCTGCCAGCATGGAGACCTGACAGCTTCCCAGAGTGGCTCTGTGGGCACTGGGGCAAAGGGGGCAGTGGGCTGGGGCTGGGTGCCCTGCAGCCATGTCCCTCTCGCAGTTCCCACAAGCCCACGTTCTCTAAACCTGACTCCAGTCCTCAAGCGGGATGGGCGTTTACTTTGGCTCTGAAAGCAGAGGTTTGCACCATTGCGAGGACTCCCACAGATAGCCCTGCCGCAGCCTGGGGCAGGGAGAAGGTGGAGTGAGGCTGGGGAGCTGGGTGCACCCTTCAGTCCTGGCAGGCTCCCCTGGGAATATCCAGCAAAGCTGCTGTGCAGGGCTGTTCTAAGTCCCTGCACATAGTGGGAGAGGAGAATGAAACATCTCCAGTTTGGCCTTTCCTGAATTTAGACCCAACACACCCAAAACTGCAAATGGTGGAGGCTGATCTTCATCGCCTCTAAGTTGCCTCCACAAAGCGTGAGCGACAGGGAGGTCTGGCAACAACTTCCTCAGGAGGACCACTCAGTCAAGGTGGGGTCACAAAAATCTCCACGATCGTGCAACAGCTTCAGTGCTCTGCCTCCTCTAACTTCCAAAGTCAATCAGTGCAGCAAAAACATGTCAGCTTAAATATCTCCGCTTAAAGACTTCCATTCAGAAATTTAGCTCAGGGCAAGACAACTTCTTTAAACAATTTAAATAAACCATCTTTTCTACCTCCCAGAGTATGCTTACACAATGTAAAGGGTATCCATCTCAATTCAGGGTATTTTCCTGATGGTGAAAGATGTTTAGTTTGGTTAGATTCCAGGACCTTCTCTTCTGGTGACTTTCCCACAGGGGAGCAGCAAAGCCATCTGGGAGATGTGAGGAAGATCTCTCCTATGCTTCCTCCTGTGCTGCATTTGGCATTTTGGGGAGTTCCCTCACCCTAAAGACTTACTCCATTCTTTCTCAGCACTTGTACCCAGAGGTGACACAAGTCCCATTCCCCATATGACGCTTGGGGTTGGGAGAGCTGTCCACTCCAGGTCACATGGAGACCAGTCCACCCAGTCCCCCTGCCCACTGCCTCCACCTCCTTTCCACGCAGGGGGTGGCCAGCGAGCTCACACGGTACCTTTCTGCGTCCTGCTCAGCGTTCTGCTGCTTGCTCTCGAAGGCGTTGAAGCTGCTCATGTCCACATAGCCGTCATTCTCGTTGGCCGTGGACAGGGCTCGGCTCTGATCCTCAAACAGCTTCGTGAACGTGCCGGCCCTGGCAGGCCTCCGGGGCGGGATCTGGATGTTCTCGTAGTCCGAGTTCATGGCCGGGATGTTCTCATAGTCAGATGTGTCTGCGTTGGGGAATGAAATGGACCGGGGCTTGGTCAGCGGCAGGGGCAGAAAGGGTGGCCGGGAACGGTCTTCGAAGGACTCCACCCTGGACACGGTCCTGCTGAAGGGCACGCCTCTCCTCTTGCTGTCACGATAGAAGATGAGCGAGGAGGGGGAGTCCGAGGCCCGCAGCTTGCCAGGCCGGGCCTTGAGCTGAGGGGAGTTGCTGAGGCTCCTGCGGTCCAGCTCCAGGATCCTGGCGGGCCCATGGTAGCTGGACTCCGAGGAGGATCTGGAGGAGGACACATTGACGTCCACGTGCACTTTATTCTCCGTCTTCTTTCTGAATGTCAGCTCTAAGAACCGCTTGAAGGACGACTTCTTCTTCTTGGGGTGCTTGTCCGGGGAGTCGCTCTCGGTCAGCAGCGATGGGGAGCTCTTAGTGATGGGTTTCTTGGTGATGCAGGCCAGGTCGAAGGGGGGTGGGATGTCGACCATGGACGACGGCGTGGAGGTGCCGCTGGACGGCAGGTGGTTCCGCTGGGAGAAGCTCCCAGAGGAGCCGATGACACAAGGCAGGGACAGGTTGTCATCCTTCCTCTTGATCCGGAGGTTGTCTAAGCCATCGGGTTCCCTGGACATGCAGGCAGGAACCTCTCGGCCTTCCACGGAGAAGGACCGCGGGTACAGCGTGAAGGCTCGTGGCTTGGCCGGCAAAGCCCTGCCCACCTCCATGGGCTTCCCCTCGGAAAACAACGATGACAGCGCTGTCTTCCCTACCTGCTCAGGGCATTCTTCAATGTTGTTGGCTAATGTGCCAGCTTCCGGTCCAGTTTCTTCAGGAACAGTTTCTGGCACGGAGCCAGCCACCTTCCCAGAGTGGGGCCGGGCCCTGGCAACAAGGTTTTTCCTGTCCATGGAGAGTGAACCACCATCAGCATCCAACTCCTCTCTCAAGCCACAGCTAGTTAGGGTGTCTCCATCAGCGGAGATCTCCTCCTGCCCGCCCTCTCCAGGGTCAGCCTGGCATGTTGGAATGACTCCCATCACGTAGGGGTTGGCAAGAGCATCGTCCGTGGTGTCCTCCCCCTCCTCCTCTGGCACAACAACCACGTCAGGGACACAGAGTCCCTCCCCAGCCACAAGGTCCTCCTCCATACAGGGCCCTGACCTCGGTTCACACTCGGGGTTGGAGCTTTTGGCTGGCTCAGGGAGAGGAGAGGAGCTCTCTCCACAAAACGAGGTGCTCTCTGTCGGGAAGAACTCATAGGGACTTTGTGCGAGTGACGGTGGGAAGTCGTCCACACATTCATTCTCAAAAGGGACAATGTGGCAGCTCTCCTCGGAAGCTTCATCCTCTGCCAGCTCCCCGTCCTCCCCTTCCCGCAGGTCCTCTTGTGCCTCCGTGGGGGTGGCCACCATTTCTTCCTGTTCAGTTTGCTCATCCGGGTCAGGGCCAGCAGCCTCGTCTGCTGGGTCCTCAGTGGCGTCACACTCCTGCTCGGAGACTTCGGAGTTCTCCCTGGTCACCTCTGCCTCCTGGATGCCCGTGGCCAAGTCCTCATTCTCAGGCAGTGCCTCCGTGTCATCTTCAGCACACCATGCGTTGTCTTCACCTGGCCCCCCGGGCTCCATATTGGCACAGCTGGTTCTATCGTCCTCCTCTACCTCCCCGAGGGCCTCAGGGGGCCTGGGCTCCTCGTCAGGGTCTACCGGAGTTAGGATGATGTCGCCCTCAGAGACACCCTCCCCGTCCCACAGCACATTGTCCTCTGGGCTGCCCAGGTTCTGCTCGGCTGCCAGCTCCTCATTCTCCTCCCTGGTCCCCAGGTCCTGGGGGCTGTCCTCGTCTTCGGGGGTGTGGTCTATGTCTTCCTCATCATTTGCACCTTCCTCATCCTCTCCGCTCAGTGCTCCACCTGCTGAGTCGTCAGCAGCCGGCAACCCCTCCTCGCCGCATGCCTGGGTTACCTCCTCGTGTGCCTCTTCCCCAGTGGCACTCAGGGCCACTGTGACCACATCCTCTCCACAGGACCCATCCTCGGGCTTGTTCTCTTTTGGTGGAGCCCTGGGGGCCACGATATAATCCTCGTCTGTCTCTGATTCGGAACACTCCAGGCTGGGCCGGAAGCCCTCACAGAGCCCCCTGTCTACACAGAGCAGCCTCCCATTGCTGCACTTGTTGAGGCTGTTGTTCACAGACACGCTGGCTCGCCACTCATTCGGGGCAGCCAGCTTGGGCTTGGGGGCGATGGGAGGTTTTGGTCCCCTGGACATGAAGTTCGGACTGTGAAGACCGTCGGGTCTGGGTGATGAAGGGAGCTTGGGTGCGGTCACTGGAGGGAGGGTACGGGTGGTCTTTGGCTTGGGAGCAACTGGTGGTTTTGGAGAATCTGGAAAGGACAAAGAAAGTACAATTAACTCGGTTTCCACTCAGAGTCTCCTATTTTTCATGGTAAGGGAACTCTGCAGATGGGTTCCTCAACCCCAATAAATCTGACCTGGGCTATGCTCCGGCTCGGGATTCTCTGTCCCTGACCTTCCATTGATGATTCACTCATAAACTAAATGAACAGACTGTGTCTCCATAAACTATCCAGCAGACAAAAATCAACCCAATGAAATCCCATCCCCCACCCCTACCTCCCTCATTGCATTCACTCATCTGATGACTATTCATTTTTTTTTTTTAATATTTGGTGGTTATTTATTTGAAAAACAACTTACAGAGGAAGGGAGAAAGAAAGAACTATTTCATTTACTGCTCCATGCCTCAGATGGTCGCCTAAACAGCTGAGGTTGGGTCAAGTCACAGTTGGAACAGGTGGAGTTCTGGAGCCTAGAACTCTACCAGGATTTCCCACACAGGTGGCAGGGGCCCAAGGACTCAAACCATCTGTTGCTGCTTTCCTAAGTGCATCCGCAGGGATCTGGATAGCAAGTGGAGAAGCTAGGACACGAGCCTACACCAGATGCCTTTCACTGATGCACAGAGTTGTTGACAGTGGGGTCTTCCAGGGTCCAGGTCAGAATACCTCTGCTCAGAGTTCACAGGTAAGTTAGAACAACCAAAGGATAGAGCCAGATCCCTACAGTGTTAGAATGGGACAGCCGTGGTCTCCTTGGCCCCGGGAATGACACGCTAAAGGTGTCTGAGAACGCTGGATGAGTCTGCTGAGGGTCATGTCTGAAATTGGCACACTGATATCTGACCAGCCCAGAACCCCAATCTCATGGCAGAAACCACATGGTTATTTGCCAACATGGGCTACTGTGCAAAGTCTCTTTGCCTGGGGATGTTGAGGACTACAAAACAGTGGGACCAGATGTAGTGCAGGCTGTATATGTTACATGAACTAGAGAGGTCTGGGTGGGGAGATGTCCACAGATCCCATGGAAGTCAAGCTTCAGCTAGGTGTTGCAGGATGGGAAGAATCCTAATGGAGGAAGGGCCAAGAGAATGACTGTCAAGTACCACATCTCCTGGCATGAGCCAGCCCATGCCTTTGCCTGCTTGACTTTCCGCCTCTTGGCCTCTAAGGTTCCTCTGCTCCCCAGACATAGGGTGACCAATCAGTCTTACATGTCTGCTTCTAAAGCACTGCCTGAATGCCACTGCCCAAGCATCAGGAGACCTACGTTTCCCCTTCTGCTTGGCTGCATCTCCCAGCTTCATCCCCATCAACACCTGGATGTGACAAAGCAGCCTCAGAATGCCAGCAAGCCCTCCTCTTCCCCTGCACCTCCACCCAATTCTGCCCCTGCAGCCTCTGACAGCACTTGTGTTGCACCCCATCCAACACTGCCACAGGATTATCACAGGGGCCATGCAAACAATTATACGTGTGTGATGTCTGATTTTCTCAGAGGCACACATATTAAAAAGTAAAAAAAAAAAAAGGTGCCAGTGCTATGGCACAGCAGGATAAGCCAATGCTGATGACTCAGGCATCCCATGCAGGTACTGGTTCAAGTCCTGGCTGCTTCACTTCTAGTCCAGCTCTCAGCTGATGACTGGAGAAAAGCAGCAGAAGATAGCCCAAGGGCTTGAGCTTCTGCCACCCATACAGTATATCAAGAAGAAGCTCCTGGTCTCTGACTTCAGCCTGGCTCAGTCTTGGCTACTGTGGCTACTGTGGCTACTGGGGAGTGCACCAGCCAGTAGAAGACCTCTCTCTGTGTCCTTCTCTGTAACTCTGGGTTTCAAATAAATAAATAAATAAATAAATAAATCTTGGGCAAAATAAAATAAAAATAAAAAAGTAGAATAACTTTAACACCATATTTTGCCCAGCTCAGTATATCCAAATGTTAACATGTTGATACAGTTCAACTTGTGCTTTATGATGGTACAAAAGCACACCCTACAATCGTTCTGCTTCCACTTTCAAAACAGGAGTCAACCAACTCCACAAGACATTCAACACTTCATAGCAAGTGGGCTTTGGGCTGCATAGCTCAGCCTGACTGGAAGCTAATGGGAGTGTTCTAAGCATCCTGAAGGGAGGTGAGGCTGCATATCAAGGTGCAGGTCAGCTGCATTGAATGCATTTTCTAGTAGGATGAGTTCATTGGGGTGTCATCCCATTGTCATTCAAGGCACATCTGTAACCAAGACATAGTATTTATTCACGGATTTTGGCATTTTGTTTTCATGCTGAGTCTCAAAAAAATCTATCTTCCATTTGCAATGCACTTACAGGCAGACTAGCCCCATTCATCGGCCCTGGTATCTGAAGTATCTAGAGGTCTTCACTTGGGAACACTCTAAGCTACGCAGTGGGCAGCAGCTGTGCCCCATGCAGCCAAAGCCAATCTTTGCCAGCCACGTGCTGCCCTGGTGCAAGTCTTGCTCCATGCTGACCAACTACTACACAGTACCAGTGGCCAACAGCCAGCATCCAGCACTGGGCTCGGGCATTAGCACGGACTCATTGACCAGAGGTGGAGCCTCTCATGGCTCATCTCTAACAGGTGGCATTTTAGAGGCCAGGAGACGTGACAGAGGGACAGATAGGCCATGAAAAATAACCATCACCTTGGCCACATGGCCCTCCTCCTCATCCTGTATTTCATCCACTCAAGCTATTGATCTTCGGGCACTGTGTCCACAGGAAAGGTTACAGTGGACAGCTGAGACGTGATTCTGCAAGAAAATGCCTCCTGCACTGGAGCCCCTGCAGATGGCAGGTACCAGGCCCACCTGCTCTCCTAGTTCTGTAAAGCACAGAGCTTGTCTTGTTTACATCTGACATCCAGGCTGAGCCCTCTCTGGAAGAAAAGGACACTGAGAGGCACAGAAAATGCAAGCGGTTGCCATGAAGTCATCCAGCGAGTTCGGCAGGCCCTGTGGGGACCCTGGGCTTCTGGCTTCATGGTCCAGTGCCTGACCCTCTGCCTTTACTTTTTTGCCATTGACCTTTCTCCCCGCTAGTGCAGACTTAAGGGTCCTAGCACTTTGTAAGGCAGAGAAGAGTTAAATGCAGGGGAACTGAAGCCACAGGTAGGCAGGTGAGCCAGAGAGAAGGCTGGGTCCGAGCTCAGAATACTGACTGACAGTGGGCTGTATGACTGACTTTAACTCCCTTCTACCCTACGTCCACTGGCCCAGTTCCAAGAAGTAACTATGTCCTGTGCACCTGCCACAGGCTCAGGACACATTTATACAGGAATCACCAACCCTTGTCTGCTTGGGACCACGTCTTGGGGGGTGGTGAGGGACACCGCAGGCTAAGGGTAAGCATACTGTACAATACACAACAGAACAAAAGGCTGGCAGTGAGGGATGGGGAGGGTGTATGCCATTATGAACAGAAGGATGGAGACAGGACTCACTGAGAGAACCTCAGAGCAAAGACACGCAAGAAGTGAGGGCCAGTCCAGGCAACAGCAAAGAAGCCAGCAAGGCTGGCAGGGCGTGAGAAAGCCGGGCAAGAGCAAAGAAAGGCCAGGAGGGCAACAGGACGAGCAGATCACAAGGGGCACCTTGTGGGGCCTCCCAGGGAGGAATGGGAGCCACTGTGGGCTTCCGAGAAGATGCACAGGTGCACTCTCACACGTGGAAATGAACTGAAGCACAGAGGAGCCAACCGGGAGCCCAGTGGGGAGGCTCTATCGAGATCCAGGTGGGAGATGAGGGCAGCTCAGTGCAAGATGGGATGAAAAGCAGAATGCCTGCATGAAGACTGGACAGAGGGGACCTGCTGATGGCTGAGACACCAAACCTAACAGGAAAAGCCAAGGACAACACCAAGTTTTGAGCCCGAGTAATGGGGAAGGTGAACTTGAGCCATCCAACCAAATGGGAAAAGGCTGCAGGTGTTTGGGAGGAAACCTGCACTTCAGCTTGCTGATGTCAAGCACAAATCACCTGTCACGTGCCCGGGGGAGCTGTCAAAGAGATACAGCTGGGGATGGCACCTAAAGCATGAGCCAGGTGAGATTACAGCGAACGGGAACAGCCAGAGAAGAGGGCAGGGCCAGGAGGGGGCCAGGGTGGGGCACTAGCTGGGGCAGGAGGCCCAGGGGAATGCAATCAGAGCAGAGTGTGAGAGCAGCCGGCCCTGCCCCTCTTCCGAAAGGAACCATGGGACCCCTCCACCAAGGCCAAGGCCACAGAGAGCACTGAAGCATACAAGGACAGAACATAGAAGGACAGATGTGAGGGCTACAGCACTGTAGACAGAAGGGACGGGTCTGCAGCCAGGCACCAGCAACGCAAGCCTTCTGGGCTGTCCTACAGCTTGCCCAGCAGCTCTTTAGCGAGGGCCAAAGGACATGTTCGAGCCAGGATCTCCTCCAAGGCAAGGCTTGGATTTCTGGTCATCAGGGCCCAGCCAGTCACAGCTGGTGGCCTCTGTCCTCACCCATATGCTTCTGGCACCAAATGGCCCTCCTCTTTCTTGACATCACAGTCTGGGGCACACCCTGCCCACACAACGTTCTCAGCACCCAGGGCTCATGGTGGGTGGCTGAGCCCAGGTGGGATGAGTCAACCAGGGCGGGGGGGTACCCCAGCGATGAGGGATGCAGCTCCTGGTGATGGATGTCACCCCCAGCCAGCCCCCTGGCATGGTTTCTATTTTCCCTTCCTCTGTCACTCACACGTCTCTGTTGGCTGCCTGCAGAAGCTCCATCTCAGCACAGTGTCAGGAGAAGCGCTACACAGGGAGGCACAAGCTGGACCAACTGCTCTCCCAGCCCTGCCGCCCACGGAGCAGCAACCTTAGGCAAGTCCCTTCCCTCTCCCCAAACTTGGTTTCCCCACCTTTAGCAGGAGAGGAGGGGACCAGGCAGTCACAGCCTGGGCTGCGTGGCTGACAGCAGTCTTCTCTGATGATGCCCTCTGCCACCCCCAAGGCCATCTCCACTGCACTTCACTACACTCCCCCTGGAACCCTGGTAACCAGATGCTATGGGAGTAATTATCTTCCAATTTCACCTTTCAATTGCATCTTAATTTAACTTCATTCCCGGGTGCCTGCTGGAATGTCCAGGCATAGTCCAAGGACTCCTAATGAGTCGGCAATGAAGCCAGTCCAGTGATCCATGACAGGGCACGTCCTAACAGGATGGCCACGCACAGAGCAAGAAGAACCAGCGTTGTTGGCTCAGACCCAGGCTCTAGATCTGGCTCAGTCACATGTCATCTGTGTGATCCTGAACATACCACTTTCCTTTGGAGTAAAATGGGTAAAAACACCTCCTTTCCTCATACGCATCAGGCCAGGGGAAATAACGGAATCCATGGCCAGATTACATCCCTTGATGTGTTGGACACTGGGCACAGCAGGTACTGATGCTGGACAGTCTGTGTTCCCATTCATTTTGGCCCCTGGGCATCATCTGCTCCTCCATTTTCCTATCCATAAAACAGGAGCAAGCAGGAGACCACGCCCCTCAGGGTCACCGCAAACACTAAATAAACAATGCAAGTCCAGTACTTAAATGCCTTATCTGATTCATGACAAGGATCCAATAAATATTAGCTGGTGTTTACTGCCCTCTTATAATGTGACAGACGTCACTCTAGGCACCTTCTGCATTTGATGTCACTTAATCATGAGTACTCAGTGACAAAGATGATTCGATCCCACTTCTCAGATAAAGAATCACAGAGAGGTGAAAGAGGCTACCCAAGGTTCCAGAACCAAGGACCTGCTGGTTCTGAGGTCCAGCCCCACTGAATCTGTGAGCCACTGGGGACCCAGAAGTCACCACATCAGGTTGCTGTCACACCCACCACATGGACAAAGCAAGCAGGTAGACACTGGAGACAAATCACAGGTCAGCAGAAGCCAGGAGCAGCTTCTGCAAAGTTCCCTGGGACTACACCTGCCCCTAAGCTGATTCCAGATCATTCCAATCCCCGGCTTCTCCGGGAAGGGAGGGCCTGCTCAAGCCTCACGCAGGAAAACGTGGGAAAACTGGAAACGCTCTCACCATTGTTACAAGCAAGTTTTATTAGCAGCATAGGAAAAAGCTAGCTCAGCTGGGTCCAGGCCTGGCCAGCGTGGCAGGAGGCAACCCTCTCCCTCTCATGGGTGGATGGCTGGGTGCGGGGTCCCTGTTCAGACTCTCCCTGCCCCAAAGCAGCAGGAGCAGCTTTAGTTCCTGCCCCTCCCCCCCCCCCAATTTTGTGACTCCCACTGAACACCCAGGTGTCCCCATACAGAGCCACAGTGGGTTCCTAGACACGGCAGTGGCTGCCCACCACCCAAGGCTGGGACAGAGCAGTACATCCCAGCACACCCCACTCCCAGGACAAGGATTCCTGTTTCATGAGATGAAAACACTCGCTCCCCCACCCCACCCGTAACCACACTCACACATTAGCAGGATATGGTTCCAAGACCAGCCAAAATGGTGGCTTCCTGTTTCTTTAGGGACGTGTGTTTGGGAGTATGGCTTTGGATGAGGATACTGCTCAGGCAGGGGGTTGCCCTGGGCTCAGTTCCGCAGGATCAAGCCAACAGGGTGGAGCCTCGCGCTGGGCAGGTACTGAGATCTGCGGGACCTGCGCCCTGGCGCCTCCCACCTCAAAGGGAACTTTCAGCACCCCTGACCCAGCCCCGCATCCCGAGGGCCAGGACCCAGGCACTGCCCGCCTGCAGCTCACTTGCCGTAGCTGCTCATGGGTATCCCAGAAACTCACCCGGGGAACCTCCGGGAACCTCCGTACACACGCTTGGATTGTCCGGAACCCCTCTTTCTGGGGCACGAACCAGGGGAGTCCCACCCACAGGGCCTGGGGCGAGGTAATGGGGGTGGGCACCAGGAAGGTGCTGCCGCTATGCCTCAGCCAGAACTGGCCCTGGGCGGCTGGGCGCCCCCAGGGAGGCACAAAGGCGGGGCCTCGGGCCAGGGCACTGCAAGACTCTAAAGAGGTTCTGGTCCCTCAGGTGGAAGAGCAATCCCGAGTCTCGGGTCGGAACGGTCCTAAGAGCACGCTGGGTCCCGGTGTAGGGGAGGGCTCCGGCCGCAGCACGCTGGCCAGATGGGGCCCTTGAGGGGCGAGTGAGGGCCCGTCGGGGGATCTCGAGGTGCAGAGGAGAGGGTTCGGGGGGTGCGACCAAGTCCCGTCAGCGCAAAAAAGCCCCTCACTCCCTGGACCAAGGTGGGAAAAAGACGGACGTGGGCAGGGCGCGGTCTCGCTGAGGCTGAGGAGGGACACCTCGGAGTCAGACCCCCGAATCCCAGCCTTCTCCGTGAGGAGATCACGAACCCCTCCCGGCTCGGGATCCCCAGCAACAATTTTGCGACGCCCGGCGGTTTCCAACTTGGAGCGCCTGGCCGGGACCCCTGGCGCGCGTCCCTCACGCCCGAGCCCGCGCCAAGCTTCCTACCTGCTCTGTTCATCTTCCAGAGCGCAGAGCCCGGGGCCGTCCGTCGGGTGCGTCCACTGCTCTGTCGGGTCCAGCGCCAGCCCGCGCGCCGCCGCCTCACTCCATGGCCGCCCCTCGGGGCCCGCACCCCTCGGCGGCCGCCACACCCCCGGCGAGCGCCGGACTCTGCGCGGCGCGCAGGGCAAGTGGGGGCGCGGGGCGCGAGCCTCGGGCCTGGGCGGGGCCGGGGAGCGCAGGGGAGGGGGCGCGAGCGCGGGGCGCGCGGGGGAGGCGGCCGGGGGCAGTGCGCGGGGCACCGGGGCGCGGGGCGGGGCGGGGCGGCGCCGGCGAGGCCGAGGGCCGGGAGGGGGCGAGGGGGCCGTCGTGTCCGCTCCGGGATCCGGGATCCGGGCTCAGAGGGGGCTGCGCTGCGCTCTGGCCGCCGCGCCGCCGCCACCGCTGCCACTGCCACCGCCCCCTCCTAGACGTTTCCTCCCGCTCCGGAGAGGAAAGGTTTTTTTTTTTTTTTTTTTCCTGCTCAGTCAGGGATCGGGAGCCCAGGGTCGAGGTGTCCCTGTGCACGTTTAAAGGGGCTGTGGCAAAGCTGAAGGGACAAGGACCCAACGATTTGGGACCCTTTGCCCAGGGGACCTTCTTTCTGTTCCATCTCTGGGCATTCCTTCAGTCGTGCCCTGGGATCCTCGCTGAGCCCCAAACTGACAGACCTGAGTCCTGGCACTGGGCAGCTTGGATGGGAGGGGCGGCCACAAGAGTCACAGGTGGGGCCAAACAGTGCATTGCAGGAGCCCTGAGTGAGAAAACACCCGGGGCTGGGGCACAGCAGGGCATCCCAGCGAGCAGAAGGTAGGAAGTGGCCATTTGTTGACCCGCCACAGGCTTACTGGAATCCGCCCTGTCCATCCCCGCGCCCCACCAACACACACACACCAGCCCTTCTGATACATGCTAACGTTTGAATACCCCAGAAGGTAGGTGATCCTGCTGGGCCTCCCTGAGGAGGGGGCATTGAAAGGGCAGCCTGGTGGTTCAGAAGCCTTTCTGTGTGACTCAGTGCCTGTCACCCAGCCCTCAACATCCCCCCACCCAGGCCAAGCCTGTGTCCTCAGGGAGTTTCTAGTCTGATGGTTCTGCTAGTCTGTGACAGGTGCCGGGGGCGGGCACACACAGGCCACACTGAATAGGGCACATGCAAAGGGGCCTTCCAGGTGGGAGGGGGAGGGCGCTGGCTGGGCCCAGAGCCACCTCAGGGTGCCTGACTGTTATGTCAGAGATGGAGGGAATGGTAGCCCTCTCTGAGGGCCTGCCCACCCTGAGCTGCGGCAGACTCGCGTCTCCAGGCTTTCAAGGAGAATGAATTGTGACTGAGAGTCCGTGGCTGAACCCTGAGTTCCTTACGCAGGGAACTTGATGGATGTATGCCTGAGGGAGACAGGGATGGGAAAGTGGGAGAAGGGAGGAAGAGCAGGTAGCAGTAGTATGGGGTGGCGATAGAGGAGAGGGGGTGATGGACTGAGTCAGGTGAAGGAGTGACAGGAAAGGTGAAGCAGGTGGGGGAGGTGGAGAGTGTGGCAGGAGAGTTGGTGCTAGAGAGGGTGAGGGGTGAGGGGGAAGCCTGTGTGTGGACATGAGTACAAATGAACAGATAAACCATTTCAATAGTTAATAAAAAAGAGTTCTTAAATGCAGCTTGTTTCTGGGAACTAGCCATAGAATCAGACTCCAGAGGACTCCCAGGAGAAAGCATGTGAGGAAAGGGGCGGGTGCTGCCCTTCCCGTGGGTGACGAGAGGTCAGGTGGGGCCCTCCGTGTGCCACCTTCCTGCACCTGAAGCCCTTCCTGTGTCTGTAGTTTTGGGGTTTGAGGCTGAGCCCAGCACATGTATAGAGCTTGTGGTGGCGGGGCCAGCAGGCGACAAGCCCAGGCCTGCATGTGTGTAGCTGCAGCCACAAACTGAACCCAGAGTGTGCCCAATAGGGGGAAAGGATATTAAAGCCTGTGGAGTTTTTTAAGTGTGGTGCTGTCGCTGCTGGTGGCATCAGCTGAGCCATAGCCATTCAGTGTATTCAGGATGACCATTGGCACCCACACAGGACATGACAGGGGGTGACAGGGCAGGGAGAATCATTGGTACAGCTGTTCTGAGTGACCAACAGCACATGTTGCTTAGAATCATATGCCCATGTCACAGATGGGAACAGCAAGGCCCAAAGAGAGAAGGGACATGGCCCGAGAGCCCAGGCAGGTCTCCCAGCCCAGTCATCCCTGCATCATTCCTGAATTGGCTGCAGTCCCTTGCTTTGCCATTGAGGACACCTTGTCCCCTTCCTCTCTCTCATTCTCCCCAGCTCCTTCAGCAGCGGGGGAGAGTGACAGGGACACAGTGGGAGCAGCCACCAGCACCCACTTGTGAGAATGCAGCACCTTCCTGTATGTCTGTAGAAGCAGGGGTGGGGCTGGCTGAGGTACAGCCACCATTCTCGCCCTGATCTTACCCGATCTGATGCACCCAGGCAGTAGCCCCTTGCAGCCCCAGAGCTCAGAGACTTGGAATCAAAGACACTGGATGGAGTGATGCATCAGCCCTGGGCTGTGGCAGTGACAGCAGCAATAATGACAGTGACAGTCACGGAGGCTAGGGAGCAGCTGCCTGTGACGGAGCCTTGGCGGGCTCCTCCTGACAGCACCAGGGAGTTTTGTGTTTCTGACTCGGTCCTTGCATTGGTGATGAGGAGATTGGGAGTCAGGGAGGTGAGGTGCCACCCCCCACTGGTCCTAGCGTGTGTCCCCACAACTGTGAGATAAGTGTGACCCTGAATCCGCCTGAGACACCAAGGCCGACTCAGGATCTGAATCTGGCTCACTTCAATCCTTCCTCAGTACTCCAAAGATGCACAAGGCCCAGCACAGGCCAGGCACTGGCTCACCACCCACCTCCCCAAGCCCCAGGCAGGTTGAAGACGCAGGCCTCTCAGTGGGCACTTGGTCACATACTTGCTGAGAGTGCTAGCTTGCCAGCTCCTTAGGTGCCTTCTTGTCCCTGTGCGGTGCTGATGGGTTCTAGAACCAGCCAACCCTCCCCGGCTCCCCTTCTCCCCAATCCCAGCTCTGGCCATCACACCTCTCGCTCTAGCTGAGCTCCAAGTCATTGAGATCCAACCCTCTAGTCACACCAGGCTGACACTGTGTTTTACATTCCCTGACTCAGCTAACCCCCTCCTAAACAAACTCTTGGATGAGCTAGATGGACATCGGTAACACGCACAGGGGTCTGCCAAGGCTACCTCAGTACAGAGGACCCCAAACACTTGCCCAGGAACACAGATCTCACAAGCATGGGGCCTGGACCTTGACTCTGGACTGGCTCTCTTGCCTGCTCCACACTGGGCCCTGGTCTGTGTCTGCAGCCCTCTCCGGTGGGAAACCCAGCGCCTGCCTGTGCGAGCCTACGCCCAACACAGCAGGTGCTCAGCAGGGCAGCACTGTCGTACACTTGCCCGGGGTGCAGTTGAGGCTCAGTGTTTGAAAGCTCAGGGCAACAGAAACCAAGGCACACAGACCGCTCAGAGCAGGAGGGAGCACTTATTGAGCATCCTCTGTATACTGGGCTGAGTGCAATGGGAGGCACTCACGGGGCCTACCTCAGTCAGAAGGCTGTGACAGCCAGCGTTTTGTTCTAAGCCAAGACACAAGGACCTTCCACCAAGGGCCCTGCTGCCCACCATGCTGGTGCCCAGTCCTAAGGCCATGTCCCCCTTCCATGAGGCATCCCTACACTGAGTTCTCAGGGATAAAATGCATTTAAACAGAAAGGACAGCCCCCAGGCCTTGCAGCCCTGGCTGTGCACCTGCTGCTGTGACATCATTAGCCTTATGGGCTTCCTGTGCCCTGGAATCGAGCTGAGTTGGCTCCAGGGAGGCCAGTTTAAGCTGACACCTGCTGGCTGGGGCAGACAGCCTCTGCTAAGCCTCTATCCTTCCCGGGATACCAAACATTGGGTACAGGAACATCAGGCAATTTCAGTTTAACCCTTGCCCTCCTGCACAACACTCACCAGAGCTGAGAGGAACAAGTCACCCGGAGAGCCACAGCTCCTTCTGTCCTGGCTCAGGTGCCATGGGCAACTTGTTGCATCTCTTTGCTCCTTGGTTTTCTTCCCTGTGAAATGGGGAAAGTGAGGCATCTCTGCAGGCCACCATGAGGACTCAAATGACCATTGGCTCTCCTCCCTCTCCATCTTCCCATCCTGGAATTCCACTGTGGTCAGAATGAGGGGCTGGGGGTCACTGTGGGGGCTGGGTTGCAAGTGGGACACCTGAGGGTGCTAAGGGAGAGGCGGCAGCACTGGGCTGGGTCTCAGGGCCAGGGTTCCAGGAGAAGGAGTAGGCATGGCCATTCTGAGATTGGAGAAGACCCTGAGCAGGTGCCTGGAGGGTGGAAGGGCAGAGAAGCATGGGCATGGTACTATGTGACCACCCACAGATATTCATGAGGAAAAATTCTTCCAGGGTGGCTGGGCCAGAGTTTGGACTTGATGCTTGATGCTGCAGAACCACACAGCATGAGCAAGCAAGAAGGGAATAACACAGTTGTGGTATGTGACAGGTGAAGGTGCCATGAGAAGATGAGGGTTGAATTCAAGAGTGTCCTTGACCTGTACTTGCAGGGCCTCCTATGCATGCCAGCAGGGCTTCCAGGAGCAGGTGGGCTTTGCCTGTATCCCATCCAGAAGCAGGAAGAGCATGCCAGGCAGGGCAGGCACTGGCTCACTGCCCACCGTGGAACCAGGCCTCCAGTGTGCAGTGTGGGGCTGTGTTTAGGTAAGGGGGCAACCTGGGACCACTCAGGGCCTTTGCCCAACAGCTGTCTGGTGCTCCAGGGAAGGGCTGAGCTCTGGGGGAGGGGAGCCTGGGCTGGGCCTGGCGAGCCTGGAGCTTTTATCACTGGGTGGGACTCGAGCTCTGTGGAGGAAGCGGCCACCCTCTTCCGGCCAGGCATTTTTTTTTTTTTCTTCCTTGTGCTGGCCCGGTTGGCTTTTCCCCAGGCTGCATTTCCACCCCAGGGCCCCTCCTGACTGGCTGGGCGTGGGCACGGCTCTGCCACACACCCAGCAGCAGGGGCGGCTGGCCCTGGGCTTCCTGCCCCTCTCTGGGCAGGCGGATTGGAGGAAAACAGCCCTCAAGCCTTCTTCAAAACAGGAAACTGCTCTCCCTGCTTCCTGAAGGACAGGAACTGTCCCCATGGCAACCACAGGACAATGAGGCTGCATTAACCCTTTGCAGGACAGGCCTGGCCCAGGGCCATGTCTTGCCAAGCCCTAGGGAGAGAGTGGCTGTGACACAATGCAGGTGACAGGGATTCATTCTCAGTGACACTCCCCAAGTCTCTCTACCATTCCAAGGTGGAAGATGAGGTTGGGTTTTGGATCCATTGGATGGATGAGAATACTGAGGGAAACAAAGAAAAGCAAAGGCCTAAACTCACAGTAGGTCAGGGGTGGTGGGCACAAGTATGGGGCTTGGACTATCCACTGAACTCTTGGCTCCTGGCTGTGTACCTCAGGCAGACAGCTTCCTTGCCTCAGGCCTCGGTTACTCTACCTGTGAAATGGGTGGTTATGGCACTGACTAGGGTCTTGCATACAGCCAGCATGGATCTACCCAGTGCAGCGCTGAGCACTGCAGGCCCAATGGTACTGCAGAGAAACTGAGGCCAAGCAGTACTGCAGCGGGATGGGGGGGGCAGAAAGCCAGCCCCCAGGTGCAGCCAGCTGCAATGCTTTCTGGGCATCACCCCAACTCTGAAGACAGAGGGCATTCTCCAGCTTGGGGGTCTAGGAAAGCCCGCAGCGAGGCCCCTGGGACCAGGAAGGAGCTTGTCCTGCAGAGCTCTGGGGGTGAGGCACCAGAGCCAGGAGGAGCAGCAGGTGCAGAGGTCTGGATGGGCAGTGGAGGCCAAGGCCTGCATTCCCGGCTGGACCGCACTACACAGGCGCTTAGCTCCGTTTCTCGGAGCAGTTCAGCCCCAGGGAAGGGCTAAAGCACAGAGGGATAGGTTCTGCTTTGCATTTTCAATGAGTTCCCTCTGCTATGGGTGCTGGGAGGGGGAGAGGACTTCAACTCAGAGTGACAGGGAATGGTGACAGAGTGATTTTTTGGGGGGACCAGGAGAGACCCCCAAACCTCAGGAGAAAGGTCGCCCTCTGCTGTTGTGCAGGTGTGCATGTTGAGGGAGATGGAGACCTTGTTCCCATCCACTGGCCGGGAGTTCTGACTTCTCCCTGACCCACCAGGACACAGCCTGTCCCCCAGACCTGTGCAGCATACCCCAGACAGAGCTGCCAGCACTGGCTCCCATGTGGTGGAGGCTCACGGGGGCTCCCCGTTCCTCACAGCCTCCCTGCTTGGCTCCTGGCCTTGCTTTTCTGGCTCCAGGGACTCAGCATCTGCCATCCTCATACCATCCCTAGAGCACTCCCTCCTACATGCTCACCTGGCTGGGCTGGTCCCCAGCCTCCCAGTCTGCCACAGATGCCTCGTCACACCTCCCCAATCCTGCCCCCCAAGATCCTCCCTGGCTGCCTGCCTCCTTTCTCTCCTTCTCTCACTCATCCGTGTCTGGCAACACCTGTTTATCCACATATGGCAGTCTCCCCCTTAACCACAATGGGGCAAGTCGGGGGATGCATTCTAAGATGCTTCTCAGAGTCTCACACTATGAGTGGGCCCTCACACAGGGGCTGTGTTGCTAACAGATCAGCTGTGAGGTAGCCCTTCCTTGTGTTGGTTCAGACCTCCACAGCCCGTGTCCCAAATAGCTGCTTTCCCTCCCTGGCCTCAGCCTCTGCACTCCTGGGAGGCAATGGTGAAGGCCCAGGTCATGGGGTCCTGCCCCCTCCGTGAGAGACCCGTACTTTATCTCCAGCTCCAAGCTTTGGCCTGCCAAAAAGTTTGGGCACTTAGGGAGTCAACTGGTGGCCAGGAGCTTGCTTTGTCACTCATGTTATGAAAAGTCCTCTTTTGATGCAGTGGACTTTTGACACCCATGCCTCAGCTTTCTGTAAACGGCATTTTGCGTGGAGTCTTTGAAGGTGCCTTGTACACTGGTTTGTTTTCTAAACATGCCCATGACAATGTTTATTGCATGCGGCACTGTTAGAAGTGAAAACAGTAACAGATAAGCAAGTAGAAAAATTCTAACCCTAAGCTGTAATGAACACTACTTAAAATGTGCACATTGCAGGGGCTGGTGCAGTGGTGCATCTGGCCTAGCCTCCGCCTGGGGTGCCAGCATGCCATGCAGGCATCAGTTTGAGTAGCGGCTGCTCCACTTCTGATCCAGCTCACTGCGTGTGGCCTGGGAAAGCAGCAGAGGCTGCCTCAAGTCCTTGAGCCCCTGTACCCATGTGGGAGCCCTAGAAGAAGCTCCTGGCTTTGACCGACCCAGCTCCATTCATTGTGACCATTTGGGGAATGAACCAGCAGGTGAGAGATCTCTTTTCTTTCAACTCTTCCTTTCCAATAAAAATGAGTACATCTTTGTTTGTTTAATGTGCAAGAGTGGCTTATCTCTGGAATTCATCCCATACTATTTCCAGGACGTGTTCAAACCCACAGAGAGAGAAGCCTCCAGCTCCTTGCTGTGGGAGGGGGCTATGGTGCCTACGTGTTGTTGGTCCCCCACACCTCCAGCTCCAGTGCCAGCCCTGAAAGGGTAGTGCGCAGAGCCTGGTGCCCGGTAGGTGCTCAGCACAACAGCATCTGCTACAGGCAGGAAACCAGCTCAGCCAGGGTGAGGGGAGCGAGGCGGCAACCTTTGCCCTAGAAAAGGATTGACATTTCTTGCCACACATGGGCACCAAGAAAGGCCCATCTTTCAGACGAGCAAACAGAGGCTCAGAAAAACAAAGTCTGGTGCCTGAGGTGCAGGAGAGAAGCCCAGAACCGTGCCTTTCCCCTCACTCTCCCACTAGGCCAGAATGAGAGGCAGAGCATGACAAGGGTGATTTAACTTTCGTTTAATTCCATCTTAAAAATGTTTTAAAATCTATTTTCATTTGATTTGAAAGGCAGAGAGAACGAAGCAGAGATCTTCCATCTGCTGGTTCTTTCCCGCAGCTTCCTGTAGCAGCCTGGCCTGGGTCAGGCCAAAGCCAGTGATGAAGAAAGTAAGCCAGGCCTCTCTGGTGAGTGGCAGGGACCCAAACCCTGGGCCATCATCTGCTGCCTCCCAGGGCACACAGCAGCAGGAAGTTGGATGGGAAGCAGAGTGGGGACTTGAACCCAGGCACTGTGATGTGGGGCGTGGGCATCTCAACTGGCTGCTCACCACCAAGCGAAGTGCCCATCTTGATTTGGCTTTCAGAGGCCTTGATGGGATCACCATAGCTGGCCTCACTTGTGGTTCCAGCAAGGGAACCAAACTCCTAGATCTGTAGCTTTTTCTGGGTGGCTTCAGATACAAGTCCCAGCATATCCCCAGGCCCAGGTCATGGCACTCAGAGGCCTAGGGGAGATGCCCAGGGGCTGGGGTGGGAGGAACACAGGAGTGCTGTTCTGGCCCAAGGGCCCAAGCGGCAATTGGCCCATCCATGTGGAAGTGGGCCATCAGTTGTGTCCAAGGCTAAGCTGGGTGGCCATGTGGCCAGGGAGCCTAACAGGCCCTTCTGCGTCCCACCTGGGACAGCCACAGGTGTGTCAGTTTCTCTGCAGTGGAGTTCCTGTCTTTCATGGGCTGGTCCCTCCCTGGTGGGCTGGCTTTGCGACATCACCTTCCCAGAAGCATCAGGGAAGTGGTAATGTATACAGAAGTATTTGGTGAGTCCTCCAGAGCCAGCTTGATTTATTTTGCACAATATAGCACCCCCTCCACTCCCGTGGGGGATGGTGTCTCCTTGGGGGCCCAGCACAGGGAGTAAAGGAGATGACAGCTCTGGAAAGACCGTATTCATTAGCTTAATAAGCACATGTCCCGCCATGGCACTTGCGCACAGAGAAAGACCCTGGAGGCAAGTGTGACCCCCTGTCAAGGCACCATCAATTGCTGGGAGAGAAACTTTCCCCAACCCAGACACTCAGGGTAATGAATCAGGGCCCAGCTTAGGAACTGAATTAAAACACTCAGTGGCTCATAGCAGTCCCAGGGGACCTGTCCTGCAGCAGCAGCCTCCATCTAAGCTTCCTTGTGGCATGGGAGGAGGGGCACAGGATGGAGGCCCGATCCTTTGCAACTCTGTAGCTCCCTGGTGAGAGCCGGAGTGTGTGGGAAGTATCTTCTGGTGGCAGGAGCCCGTGCCCACACAGATGAATCCTGCTGTGTTAGCACAGCACAGGGCTCTGCTGGCATGCATGGCTACTGGGGTTTGAGCCCCATCAGCACAGTCCCTTTCCCTTCCAGGGGCCCCTTTTTAACCTGTAAAATAAAGAGATAGTTCTAGCACCTACTGCACATGCCTCCTACTATGACCTAAAAGCCCAGGTGGCTGGCATGCAGTCCTTTCTGTTAACAGTGCTGGAGTGTGTTGCTCAGTACCACTTGTGAGGTACTTACAGATTGACTGATTTTGGGGACCAGCGTGGTAGCATAGTAAGCTAATCCTCCATCTGCAAGCATCAGCATCCCCTAAGGACACCAATTCACGTCCAGTTGCTCTACTTCTGATCCAGCTCCCTGCTTATAGCCTGGGAAAGGCAATGAAGGATGGCCCACATGGAAGACCTGGAAGAGGCTGGTCCTGGCTTCAGATCAGCTTAAGTCCATCCATCGCTGTTTGGGGAATGACCCAGTGGATGGAAGATCTCTATTTCTCCTTTTCTTTCTGAAATATCTGCCTTTTGAATAAAAATACATCATTGTTTTTTAAAAAAGATTCATTCATTCATTCCTTCCTTCACTCACTTGGAAGGCAGAGTTACAAAGAGAGAGGGAGAGCCAGAGAGAGTGTTCTTCCAATGCTGGTCCACTCTTCAAACGGCTACAACAGATGGGCGGGACTGGATGAAGCCAAAGTCAGGACCGAGAAACTTCTTCCAGGTCTCCCGCGTGGGGGCAGGGTCCCAGCCCTTGGGCCATCTCCTGCTGCTTTCCCAGGTCATTAGCAGGGAGTTGAATGGGAACCAGAGCAGCTGGGATGCCACATGGGACACCAACACTGTGGGCAGCAGCTTTATGTGCTATGCCATAATGCCAACCCCCACTCCTCAAGAACTGCTGAGTTAACAGTCATGCACGTTTGCTGGCTATGGTGTGACACTTGTGCCCATGCGTACACTGTGCACTGGCTGAGCAGGGCAACGAACATTTCTCTCCTTTGATGTCACTCATGACTGGAGGTTCGGGCTTCTCCCATTTGCTCCTGTGATCTGTACTGGGCACTGTGATTTGTACTGTGATCTGTGAATGGTGTCGTCTCGGCAGGCTGCACTAGGGACGTACTCCTTCTGCCTCACTGAGCCGACTCCCTCGATCCCCTCACGGGAGGGAAAACATGTGTATTTGTATTTCCTCGTCAGGCTTACTGCACTGCACTTGACATCTTGCAGTACTATCCACTGTACTGCAGATGACAGGCCATGCTTTTTAAAGACTGTGTCTATATACTGTCCTTAGAGAACCCCAGAAATGAATCCACCCATCCAGACAGCTGCTTTTTGACAGTGGTGCCAAGAACATGTGTGGGAGAAAGGATGGTCCCCCAACAAATGGTGCTGACAAAACTGCACATACATACAGAGAACTAAGTCAGATCCCTGCCTCTTATGACAAAAAGCAGCATGAAAGACTAAGACTTGGAACCTTGAGATTGCTAGGGGGAAAGAAACCAGAGGGGAAACACTTCAAGGCATCAGTTCTGCCAATGATTTCTTGTCCTGAGGCTGAAAGCATGGCTAGATACATGAGACTGTACCAACGTCTGACGCTTTGCTCGGTGAAGTAGGCACTTGTGTTGCATGGCAGCACCTGCAGCGTGTTTCAGTCCCTGCCTCCAGCCTCGCACTCTCATCCACTAGCCTACTTGCCTTCCTATGCTGATCCCAGGCCTGGCCTTTGTTTTTTGCCCCAGAAAGAAGCAGAGTGTTTACCATGGGCCAAAGTTTATTTTTGTGTTTTCCAATAATTGATTGCAATGGGTCTACAGGCGTCCTGCTGAAGGAAAACATGTTTTGCTTCTTCCACCTTTGGCTTCCTCTTGGCGCCACGGTGGTGGCGGCCCATGACTGCGAGGAAAGCGTGGGGGGTGACTTTTCCCTTGGTTATTTTATTTTTCTTTTTCCATCTCACTGTCTGGAGACAACAAAACATGTTTTCCTTTTTCTCTACAGGAAATTGGAACTTTCTTATTGACGACTTGTTGCTTAGATCCATCTTCCTTCTCCCTATTATCTTGGA
This sequence comes from Ochotona curzoniae, assembly GCF_017591425.1. Lineage (NCBI taxonomy): Eukaryota > Metazoa > Chordata > Mammalia > Lagomorpha > Ochotonidae > Ochotona > Ochotona curzoniae. Next base: position 6,773,622 of record NW_024466607.1, read on the forward strand.
TTGAGTGAGATGTGTTGAAGAGGTTTCCAAATAAAGAAATGGCCTTTGCTTTATGAGCAGGACAGATGTACCCACCAAAAGTTTTCACTCACCTGGAGTCACGTATACCGCCGAAATTCTCCTTGGTGTCTTTGGTCTGCGTGCGTAGTTGAAGAGCTCCTGTTATTTCAAGTTCTCATATTTCCTCACGACCTTGCTTTCTTCAAATGCACAGCCTGGGTAACTGGATACATCGACCCTGTTCTGGTTGAGGTGGCTGAGGTGGTCACAGGAACAGAACTGCCGGGATGATGTGAGGTAGGGATTGAGAATTTTTCTCTGTCAAGTGAATCTTTGGATGATCTAGCATCATTCCTTTAGGGCATCACCCTTTTCCTACTGTGCTGCAGCATCTCACTGTCATAAATCTGGTCCTTCCTCACACAGGGGTCCAGTTGTAGACTCTTCCTTCTGTGCCCTTGGTCTCTTGAGCACCAAGACCAGAGTCTTCATGACTGCTGTGTCTGTTGAAATAAATCCTGGTTGGTGCATCATGTCCCGTCTGCTTGATACTTGGGTTGTTTCCAGTGTTTTATTATTATGGCTTGCATTACACTTAGTCACAGTAATAAAAAACCAATAGCTGATATTTACAATGTGTCAAGATACAAGCTTTTCAGGCACATAAATCCATATAATCTTCACAACAGCTGTTTGAGGAGGGTGATTTTATGATCTTGAAAGATGAGGAGTTCATGACACAGATGTCCCATAGTTCCTGGATGGTGGAGTCCAGCTTAGGCAGGATGATTGTGGAAGTAGGAAAGTGGACAGAAGGGTAGGCACAGAGAAGGGAATAGGAGGGAAGTAATAACCGCCTGTCTTCCTTTCCATAGTTAGGTGAAGGGCTCAGTGACTGTGGAGAGGGGGCCCCTGGGGATCCCACTTCTGCTATGCCAACCATTGACTGCATGATGTTGGGAAAGTCACTAAGCCTCAGTCTGCTTGTCTGTAAAATGGAAGCAACAGACCTTCATGTGTGGGTCCTTGTGGGACTGCATGGCCTGCTGACTTATGCGAGCTTCCCTGCAATCTTAATCATCTTCATGGTCATCTTGGCTGCCTCAGAGACAATCTAACTCTAGCCCTAACAATTTATCTTTAATGTATTTTATTAAAATTATTCCCAATTGCCTCTGAGACTGCCTCAGAGGGTCCCCCCAACAGAGCTCTTTGTCTTGGCAGATGTCTTGGGTTTTCTGAGGGAGCTGCAGAGACCAGTCCTGGTGGGGACCATAGGGTCTGCAGAAGCTCAGGGCATGGCCACTGGGATGACCTGGCACCACTTCTCACAGCTTCCCTCTGCATCTGAGAGTTCAGAGCTTGGGGCCTCCTCATCCTCAGTTTCCCATGGTGGGAGTTCAGTCTAAAGCATCCCTCCTTGTTATAAGGGACATCCCAAAGGCACCAGCCCCAGCTGGCAGTCCTGATCCAAAGGCCAGGGTCAGTTCCCCTACAGGCTGTGGGGATCATCTCATGACACATAACTTTGCCATGAAACTGTGGCTCCAGTGAGCACAGGCCCCATGGCTGCATTGATAGAGCCTGGGATAAAGGGGTAGTTGGTAAATGGGTGAACAAATGCATCTTATCAGGCCATTCTCTGGGGAGGTCCAGCATCCCAATGACAGGAACATGCTGGACACACTGTGTGGCCTGTGTGGGTTTGGCCTGCAGCGTCATCATGTGATCTGAGTCATGTGACTTGGGTCAGCTGCAGAAGCAGAACTCAAGGCTGGGACATGGGTGTGATGGAGCTACTGAAGAAAGTGTGCAGGAGTGCCTGAGCCAGGGGAGTGCCAGGGGGTGAGTCTGCCTAGAAGTGAGGTTCCCCTCCCCTCTAAACCAGAAGGGAAGTGTAACTCCAGCATCGTTACCTGCTGGTAGCGAGAGCAGCGCTCAGAGAAAAGGGTGGCTGGAAGCTGTGAACAGGCAATGGCACTAAGGCTGGATCACAGGAGCAGTCTGCAATCTCCCATCCCATCTCCACTTACCTGCGCCATGCTCACCCGACTCACAACCTTCATCCTGGGGCCCGGAGCTGACTGCCCCTGTCCCAGCCCAGACTCCCGTGCCTGAGGCCTCCGTTAGAACATTCCTCCCTGGAGAGGCCATCCTGGGCTGCCTGTTGATGTAGTCTCCATGGTTCTAGTCACGCTTGGGCACAAGACTTAGGCCTGTCTCGCCACTGTCTGGAACCACTCTGCCTGCTTATCTTCTTCCATGGCTTTCTGCCAGGTCCCACCTGCAGCATCTAAAGGCCAGCAGGACCACAGGCTTCCCTAGCTGTTCATTGCAGCATCGTAGGGCCTACTCAGCAAGAAGCAAATGCCCAAAATCTTTGTTCATTGAATAACCGCATCCCCAGTTTGTAGAAGACAAACCTCAGTCTCTGAGAAGTCCTATGACTACACACACCAGATGCCCTGCTGAGGGGCAAGGCCTGCAATCCAATTAGGCAGACCTGGAGGTTGGGCTGCTAAGCACTAGCCTGCCCAACACTTAGCCTGTGACTGGAGAGATGGTGTTTGATTTGGTCCCCTGGTTCCTGCTTGGGGTCTGGCTGGAACAGGGTTGAGCGACCATGTGACAAATCTGCGTCAGGGCGGCAGCCCAGAAGCCCTTTTTGGGTCCCTGCAGCCTGTCTGTGCTCAGCTTACACTCCCCAGGCAGCCTATGTGGCCTCCTTCTTACTCACACTGCCCTGGCCAGCTCCGGGGGAGGGAGCGGCAGGATGAGGGCTGTCGGCTGCGTGATCAATGTGAATAATAAACGTTTTGAGTTAATAAGCTCGACTTTGCTTCTCTCGCTTCATGACTAATGGGCTTCCCCAAGCCCATAACTCACACTGTCGGCCGAGCTCCCCTTCCCTCCGTGGCTTCCCAGACCCCCAGCTGGGAGGCAGCCCATGGCAGTGCTGAGGATGCCTTCTTGATGGCACAAGTGCGGCACAAGTTGGGGCAGCGGCAGGACACTCCTAGCTGGTTTCTGGATCCAATGATGGGTGTGACAGCGGCTGGGGCTCTGTCTGCCAGCCACGGCTAGGGGAGATGGTTTGAGTCTCTTCCCTTCACTTCCTCTGTCAAGGAAGATAAGAATCTGGGCTGTTTCAAGCAGCAGTCTGGGAGACACATTGAAGGAGTGCTGGGCTGTCGGGGAGGGTCAGTCACTTCTATTGGCAAGCATGTGAGCAGCCCAGGAAGAAGAGCTGTGAATGGAGGGCACCCACAGAAGATCCTTGCCCCCCAACCCCAATCCCTAATCCCCACCAGCCCAGCTTCTCCAGGGTGTCCCTAGGAGCAGCTGCATTGGCCTTCTCAGCAGAGGAGGGAGAGATGGAAGGAGACTCTGAGGCCCTGCCCCAACTTGTTGGACCCAAATTTGTATGCCAGTGAGGTCCCCAGGGATTCCGTGCGTATATCAGGCTGGGACTCAGCGCACAGTGAATCAGTAATGGGGACACTCCTGCAAACAAGCCCCTGCCCAGCGTGGACATGGCCATCGATCACTGCACTCCTGCCGCGGGAGCCTGGAAATGGCTCAGAATCCTTTTTCTGCCAAGTACCACTGGCTGCCTCTGCCACTGCAGGACAGTGACTGGTTACTGTCCTGGGCCTGCGTTATCACTATCCCCACATCATTGATCCCCTCCTACATAGTTTCTAGGACAGAGATCAATCACTGAACAGAAAAGCTGGAGCAAGACGTGGGAGAAGGGGGTGAGTTAGGCTGCCACCTGGGATGCCCCCATATAGTGCAATGCCCTTTCGAGCCAGCTTGCTGATAATGTGCTTGGACAAGAGCAGATGATGGCTCAAGTCCTTGGGTCTTTGCCATCTATGTGGGAGATGTGCATGGAGTTCCTCTCTTCTAGCTTTCACATGGAACAGCTCTGGTAGTCACAGCCATGTGGAAAGTGCACCAGTAAATGCAGCAAATGGAAGGTCTCTCTCTCATTCTCTCCTGCCCCACCTCTGTTGCTATGCCTTTCAAATAAATAAATACATCTTAAAAACAGACATGCGAGAGAAAAATGGGAAACCAAGACTGAGCCCAGGAGACTCAGAGAGCAGTGGGGTTTCTGCTGGTGTGAGGGTGAGAAGGGACAGGTACTTGAAGAGCCTCTATAAGGCCTGGTAGGTCTAAGCTGAGGGGGACCCCCAAGCCCCACAGAGAGAGGATAGGCTGTCCTCCCACACATTAGCTGGTCCCTGCCTCTGCTTGGTATAAAGGCACAATGAGCAAGTCTCTGTAAGAACTGCTCACACATAACTTTTAAGGAAGACTATTTGCCCCTGAAGTTGTCCGGGTCAAAGTCAGACGAGAGCACCTGGGGAAATGGAAGCAATCTCCTGCTTGAGCCTGGCCCGCTGGAGTCACGAATGCCAGCAGTTACTGGAAGCTCTCTTCCCAGTTCACTCTTTGCTTTCAAAGGTGTTCACAAAGACACGATCACATGGTCTGCCTGATTTTGCAGCTGGCTAAATGCCATTCTAGTCTCCTACATGCATGTGTGTAACTAAGGATGCTTCAGGAGGTTCGTGGAGGGGCAGACTGTGTAAGAGACCAGCATGCCACAGAGGAGTCCAGGCTCCAGTGCCTCACTGCAGCTGATTGCTAACGCAGCCTCTGGGGGGCAGCAAGTGATGTTCCCACGCTCAGGGGAGCCCTGGATCGGGTCCTGGTCCAGTTGCAGCCACTACAGGCAGCTGGGAAGTGAACCAGCAGGAGGGAGCTGGTCTGTCTCTCTGCCTCTCAAATAACTTTAAAAATTATTGAAATCAATTCATACTTTTCCAAGATACATTTTCTCCACAAAACAGAACAGACCTCATATTTTGGGAGTTCAAAAAAGTTTTTGCACCAGAATACGCTTATGTTTTAAGTTCATTTTCCATGAACTTTCTGATGTCCCTTTGCACATACATATGTAATTATATTTATCTACTGCCTGGCATTTTTGAAAATGTCTGCAACTCATTCATTGTCCTACTGATCAGCATTTAGCATATTTGAATCTTTAGGCCACAAACATCCTTAGAAGCATCCTCCTCTGTGTCTATATGTGTGATTTTTCAGGACAAATTCTCCATAGTGGAGTTGCTGAATCAAAGGGTATGTGTGTTTTAAATTTTAATACGAAATTTACAGAATATTGTCCCAAAAGACTGAAGTAGCTCACCCTCCCTCCAGTCCCTTAAAACTGCTCAGGGCCGGCTCTGTGCGGCTGTTGGGTATCATCCATATTTCATAGTTCCTCTGATCTGATAGGAGAAAACGGGCACACTGTTCTCTTTATTTGCATTTCCCCGGGGCAGCAGAGCTGTTGAGCATCTTCTCCTGTGTTCTCGGCCCATTTGCATCCGTGAGCTCCCTGAGCGTTTCCTTTTGCTTTGTATTTGTCTTGTTGGTTTTGGGGCACCCTCTGCATGCTGAGAATATTAACCCTGTCTGCTCTTGTATAGGCTGCCTTTGTGTCAGGCTCTGCCAGCTGTGTGACAGCACAGCTCCCTGTAGATGCCTGTCCTGGGGTAGGTAGGGAGGGGAGCATGGAGATCATACAGGTGAGCTGAGGCTGTTCAGTGGGAGGCAGTGGAGGGATGCAGCCACCAGAATGGAGGGGGCATTCACAGAAACAGGGGGTGAGTTTTGTGGGTCTCTCTTGAAATCTGAGAAGGCTGGAACCCCTTCCCAAGTGGATCTGGGCCAGACCAGGCTGGAACAGAGCAGGTGTGACCCAAGGCAGCAGATGGGCCTGTGTGGCCAGAGGATGGAGGGGGCCAGGAGATATCTTAGCGGGGTGATTCTCAGCTGGGAGTGGAGAGGAGTTTTCTCCATAAGCACTTCTTTTACAGCCACATCTGAAATGCATCCTGCCCCCTTCCCTGTTATGGTAACTTTTTAAAGATTTATCTATTAGAAAGGCAGAGTTGGGGGGGTGGGGAGAGCGAGGAAGGAGAAGGAGAGAGAAATGTTCCATCTCCTCTTTCACTCCCCAAATGGTTATAATAGCTGGAGCTGGGACTGGGCCAGGAGCCTGAAACTCCAACAAGTTGTCCCATGTGGGTACAGGGGCCGAAACACTTGGGCCATCCCCTACTGCTTGCCTAGGCACTTCCAACAGGGAACTGGATCAGAAGTGGAGCAGCTGGGACTCGTACCTGAATCCATAGGGGAGGATGACATTACAGACAGTGGCTTAACCCACGTGCCACACCACCAGCTCCCTGCCTCTACCCCATTTCCCTGTTTAATCTTCTCATAGTGTCTGCAACTTCCAGCTCACTACACATTAGATTAATCTTGCACGCCATCTATGTCACTCTGCTGGAATGTCACCTCCACAGGAACAGGCGGGGGTTCTCGCTGTGTTCATGGCTGGATCCTTTCCATCCACATTGCTGCTGTGTCTCTCTGTCAGCAGTGCAGCCGTGGAAGCAGCTATTCACAGGGAGGGAGCAGCCTGCTAGGGAGGCTGGCAAGCAAAAGCTGCCCAGCCCACTAGTCACTGATAGCTCCCTGCGGGGGGAGGCGGGGGGCTAGAAGGGTCTTTGGACCAACAGGAGACCCCCTGAGTCTTCCAGGGTTGCAGGGGCCTCAAGCTGGCCCCCACCATCTGGCACTACAGAGCTATCCACTTGGGTCACTGCTGTTTCTGCGCTGGCTCCTCCTGCACCCCAGCCCCACCCTCGGGCATGAAGGCCTCGTGTTTTGGAAAACCAACCGGCATCACTCCAGACTGAAAATATCTCAAAATATCGCTTGTGGCTTCCTCGCACTCCCTGAGGCCCCCGCCTGGCCGGGCAGTAACCTTCCCTGGCTGTTGATTTTCAAGAAAGCACTTCCATCACTGGGACACGGGACTTTCCAGTATTTTTTTCCCTCTCTGGGCCCTCTCTTTTTTTTTTTTTTTTCTTGGCCTTCAGACATCCACATTGTGTTGTCCTGACGCAGCTCCAGGCAGTGTTTTGCCCCAGCAGCCTCTGAGCTGGCTCAGAGAGGCCTGGGGGGCCAGCAGTACCCACAGGAACAATGCCTCCATAATTCATTGAAAACTCCCTTTGGATGACTTTTTCCTGTTGCTGATTGTCTCCACGTTCCAGGCTTGCACAAACTGCTTTTTCCTGCAGCTAAATTTAAAAGGACCTGAGCCTGGAGTCAGTGTGCTGTGCTGGCCTCACTGAGGACAAAAGGGGAAAGGCTGGAGCCCAAAGCATCCACCTGCCCAGCAGCCCTGTCCCTCTTACACACACACACACACACACACACACACACACACACACACACACACACACTTCCCATCCCCCTCACCATCTCCCCCCAGCACTGCCTTCATCTGAATCCTCCAAGTTGCTCCAGGTCCCCACTGGGGGCTGGATTCTGAGGGCTATGAGGGATTCCCCTGAGAAGGAAGGGCCCCAGTGGCTGGGAGAGAATGTGTGCTTGTCACTGGAGGGGTGCAAACACAGAATGCAAGTATGCCACCAGAGCAGTTAGCAGGGTCTGCCAGCATCAAGCGAGATGTAGTGCCAACAGGGCTCTTCTGAGCCTTTGTGACTGTGACCATGACCCCAGCTAGTAAGGAGGGGGTGGCCCTTCTGTGTTGGCAGTTGTAGAAGTCTTTGGTGGTCTTGGTGCTTCTGTCTATGTGGGCCTGGCCTGTGGCTTTGGATAGGGTTAACCAGAATCCCCTGAGTTTGACTTTTGGCTCTGTCACTGATGTGCTGTGGAACGTCACAGAGGAATGAGATAAGGCACCTAGGGTCGGCGGGCGACGGGGGGAGCACTAGGCAGAATCAGCGAGCTAACAGCTACAGTGGGTTTGGCATGGGGCCTTGACCTCTGCATGGAGGAGGAGGACATGGTGACCCAGAGGCTCCACACAGCAGCCTCCACCTTACGGCACAAGTGGCAGCATTGGGGTCATAAACCCCTGGATAGGAGGAGCAGACCATCAACTTGCGGGGATCTGACTTTGTCCCTCACATTTGGGAAGAGGCCCAGACCTGAGGCCTCATTCCCCTGTCGGTCCCCTTTCTCCTACCCATTCCTTCCCAAGGGGCTATTTGATGGAGCTCAGAGGCCTGGTTAGCAACCACTGTCCCAGCTGAGCCACACGTTTGCCCATCGACATCAGCCTGCATGAACATCTCTGCTTTCCCCACTGTAAAGTGGGAACGGGGCTAGTGCCCGTGTCATAGGGATCCTGGAAGAGGTGGGCACGGACAGCTCTGTCAGACAGACAGCTAATTCTGCTGCTATTTCCAAGGCCTGGGAGCCACTGTGGGAGATGAGGAGGAGACAGTGTGCCCAGATGGCTGCTGCCCGTCTGGACGGATCCAGCCAGTGTAAACACGCCCCAGTGGATGGGAGCCAGGGCAGGTGAGTTCTTGGAACCAGACTCAGGTGGGTGGGGACTTTGGATGTATCTGCTCCCCCGACTCTATGGGGAAGTGTGTGGATGAAAAGGAGGAGTGGAGCAGGCACAGCAAGGGACCCCACCCAAACGACCAACACGAGCTAAGCCTCACAGCACCCCACAGACATGTGACCCTGGGAGTGTTTCCGCATCACCATGACATCGTTCACCTCCTCTGCTAACTCACTGGACATCTTTCACTCAGCCCATCTGTAATTCAGCTCAGATGTGTTCTTCCTATTATCGCTATGTTGTGCTACAAACTCAAGGTCACTGCCCAACAGGCTGGACAACAAGCTATACTGCCAAGTTCTAGGCACACACTGTCTCTCCCAGGAGGCTCTGAGCTGGAGACTAGCCCTCCTCCCGCCCCAGCAGTATGGGAGGCGAGCACGTCAAAGGGGTGCTAGAGAGGGCAGTGCTGTGGCAGATTAACCCACCCACTGCAAGGTCAGCATTCTGTATCACAGTGCTGGTTTCAGTCCCTCAAAGCTTTGCTGATGTGCCTGGGAAGGCAGCAGAGCATGGCCCAAGTACTTGGGCCTTGGCTTCAGCCTGGCCCAGTCCTGGCCACTGAAGCTATTTGGGGGAGCGAACTAGTGGATCAAAGACCTTCTTCTGTTTCTCCCTCTCTGCCTTTCAAATAAATTCATCTTCAATAAATAAATCTTTTAAAAAGCACCACTATAGGCAGGGTAGCATGTACCAGGCACTGGAGTAATGGGAGGCTGGGCAGAGAATGGGGCGTGTCTGCAGCTATCAATGCAGCTGGAAGCACTGCTTGAGAACCCCAGTGAGGTGAGAGCCCTCCCTGCCCACCTGGCCCACAGGGCAGCGAGGGTAGGGGCCCGCCCCTCGGCTCTGGCTTAGTGGGGGGTGTTGTGTGCTCATTTCTGACACCTTCATGTTAGCTGACAGTCCCGTTAATGCGTCTGTTTTCCAGAAGCCTCCCCTGCCTGTGGAGTGACAGGGTGGGGCGGGACCTGCAGCAGGCAGCCACAGCAGCCCTCTTTGTCAGGTGACACTCACTGGGCATCTCTCCTGGCCTTAAACAAAACCCAGTTCTGGCCGCCCTCCCCATCAGGAGCCCTATCTCCATCCTTCCAAACACTGGGGTCCTTCTCCACCTCAGACCCTATGGGCTCGAGCTTCCACACATGCGAACCACCGTCTCAGTCCCAGCTTGCTCTGCTGGGCAGTCAGAGAGCCTGTGATACCCAGCTGGTCACATTGCTCCTCTGGGCAGCACCCCCTCTGCCCCATGCTCTCCTTACTCAGATAAAAGCCAAGTGCTTCCAGTTACTCAGCCCTGTCTCTACAAGCTGTCAAACTCACCCAGTTCCCAGCCTCCAGCTCCACTGTGCTGTGCTCCCACCCCAGGGCCTTTGCTTGGAAATCTCCTTCCGACATTCACATGGCTCATCCCTTACTCCTTCAGGGCTTTGTCCAATGGCCACTTCCTCAAGGATGCCCTCCCTGCTTCATTTGCCCTCTCAGCACTTATCATCATGGATGCACTGACTAGGTTTGGTGACTTGCTCATTACCAAGGGGTTTTGCTTATTGGTGTCCACTGCTATGGTCTGGTAGAAGCTGCACCCTATATTTGGGGTTTCAGGTGGTAAGAGGGCCACCTGCTTCCCACTGGCTGCCACTATTGTGGTCAGCCCATTTTCACTCCCACTCAGCTCCTGGGACATTTTCCTGGGGACAAAGCAGAGTCATAGGGTCTGACTTGGGGCTAGTGGTTAGAGAGCCATAAGGAGCTGGTGATCTTGGAATGGCCTCTACCCACTGAGGAGAATTGGGAATGAGCTATGGTGGCTCCAGGGGGCTGGAGAAGGCCACAGGCCCCACAGGGATCCCTGGTCAAACCTGCCCTGGCCCAGATCTGGCCCCACATTTCCTGACTCCCAGGCTTCGGTGCTGGGCCAGAGTTCTCAGTGTGGATGGCAAGTGTGCTGTGTTCTGCATGATGGTCTCCCAGGGGTACCCGCCTTCGAGGCCCACTGCAAGGCTTCTCGTGCCCGGTAGCTGGCAGCCTTTGGGAGCCTCCTGCTATCAGGGCTTAGAGGAGGGATTCCAGGCAGAGTATGTTCTAGAAGAGAGAACTGTTTTGCAATAAGGGTCTTGTGCTACCTTCTGTGACTGAGGTAAAGGAGGTGAGATGAGTCCCAGGAGCCCGCACAGGGGCCACAGTAGAAAGAACTTCCCTGGGTGCTTTGGGACTCAGTCAGCTCCTAGATCAGGGATGATCAAAGCCAAAGGCTGTGGCCACCTCTTTCCCACCAAAACTCAATCAGTTGGTCACATAGTCATTCAACAAACATCCACTGGGGACTTTAAGCCAGGCAGCAATGGCATTGTGGAAAGATGAGATCTCGACTTTGCCTACAGGTGGCAGGGAAGGCTGAGCAGATGGAGAGGAGGGGCCCTGTGGAGGCCCAGAAGAGACCTGGAATCTCACTGGGCTTAGGAAGTTTTCCGTGAAGGGTTAATGCCTGATTGAACTATGAGGTGAGGTAAATCTGGTAAAGGCACCGGGAGAAAGAGTTGGGAAAGAGCATTCGCCAGGCACTGGGAAGCCTTGGAGGGTTTTGAGCAGGAGCATGCTGGGGCCCGACTGTGCCATGAACAAGATCACTTGGGAGGGGGCCGGGTGGAGGCAGAGAGCAGGTGAGTGTGGCTGTGTGGGCAAGTGGAGCTGCTGTCTCAGCAGGGGCAGGGGCAGCTGGAAAGAAGATAACTGGGCCAAAGAATCAACAGATCCACACCAGGGCCAAATGGCCAAGTGTCTGTGAAGGGCAGCAGATTCTGCGCTGCCATATGTCTTAGTCCATTCGTGCTGCTACAGTGAACTATCCAAGGCTGGGCACTTTATAATGAGAAGAAATTAATGGCTCATAATCTGGAGATAGGGATGTCCAAGGTCAAGGTGCCAGCAGGGTCAGTGGTTGGGAAAGGGCTGCTCTTTGCTTCCCAGATGGTACCTTGTGAACTGCATCTTCCTGTGGCAGAAGGTGAAAGAGCAAGCTGGCTGGACACTGTGGCTTCAACCCCACGTGCAAAGGGAGGAGTCCTGACTGAATCACCATTAAACACCTCATCTCTGCAAACCTTCACCTTGGCTAGTAACTTTCAACACTGGGATCTTGGAGGGACATGTTCAAACCTCTGCACCTGATCCTCCCCTCCCATTCCAGGCAGCTCAGACTCCACTGACAGTTGCCATGGAGACCTGGGACTCAGCGTCAAGGCCTAAGGTTTGCATTTGAAGCTCATCCAGTTGAATCCACTTTCCAACTATGTCTGCCACTGTTCCCTTCATTTCCCTACTAGCCAAATGCACGCCCAGTGGCACCCTCCTTTCGCCTAGCCTCTGCCGGCAACATCCCTTCTTATTCCTACCCCAGCTTCCTCTTCCTCCCAGCCCCGCAGCAGGACAGACCCAGGTCTGAATTCCTGGAGAAAGTTGTTACTTTATTTTTCTGACACCCCCTTCTCCCATGTTTCTCCCTTTCTTCCTCCTTCTTTTTCCGCAATTCTCTGTCTCAAGCACAGGATTTGTAATCCAAGGGTTTGTGTTCAAACCCTGGCTCTACTACTCTACTGTGTGCTTCTGGGCAGGTGAAGGGACTTCCTGGCATCTCAGTGTCTACTTCTGCAAAGTGGAGGGCATGGAATACTGATATCACTTGAATTCAGGACCTATTGCTACAGCACTGCAGAATCAAGACAGCGTGGATCCACAGAGGCCAGAGCATGAGCTGCATCCTGGATGAGGAGGCAAAGGCTACACCGCATGGAAGGGCAGAGCCTTTGAGGCTAAGGTTGCCAGAAGAGCCCTGTGTGTGCAAACCCTGAACACAAAACCTACCTTCCTTAACCACCATCAGCTCACAGTGGGTCATTCACAAAAAGTACCACAGGCATCTATGACTCACCGCAAGGGTAAGAGAAGGCTGAGGAAGCAGGTGGAAGGGTGAGGCAGGCTGCTGTGCTCTTGCTTCCAGAGGGTACCAAGGCACTTGCCAGGACATGGAGTCTGGACCAGGTCCTGCTCCGTGGCCGACAGGCTGCAGGGTCATGGGCCATGCCTTTTCCCACCTCCAGCTTCAGCTCTCCATTTGAAAATGGGGTCAGGCTATAGAGCACTGAAGTGGCACCACATGACCACTGCGGGTGAGGTCAGTGCCTGGACATGGCAGGATGTCCAGAGGTGTGGTCTCTTCATGGCTGACCTCTGGGAGGGCTCAGCTTTGCCACTCTTCCATTGTCAAGCCCCCAGGCCTGGTGTGTAGTGGTTGCATGTTACTCATCAGTGACTGGCTGGCCAGGGGTCCCACACCCCTGGCCCAGAGCCTATGAGAATCAGCTGTGGGGATGGGAAGAGGAAGGCTGCAGGCAGTGAAGACTACATAGGCTGGTGAAGGTGCAAACCTGCCTCTTAAACTCTCCCTCTGCTTTTCCTCTTGGACTCCTCCCTTCTCCAGGCAAAGCCCTGCCAGAACTGTACCAAGAATTCTTGCCCTTAGTGGGTCATGGACCCAGCCTCCAGCCCAGTGACCTGCAAACCTTTGTGATGACTCTCCCCAAGGAAGAAACACATTCCACACAGTGAAGGCAAATAGCGAGAGCCAGCACTCACATGTTGGCGAGTCCTCTGAGTGCCCCTCCAGCGTGTTGCTCCCAAGGTGGATAAGCACATGGAAGTCCTGCTTGAAGAACATGGCCCAGGTCATGTGGCTGGACAGAAGGTCCCAGATCCTGCGTTTGAATCACAACATTCTTGGGTGACTGAAATGGAGGTGGTTACCTTACCCCATGCAAGGTGCTAACATATTTTCTAGTCAATTTTTTCTGCATCAAAATGCCGACCAGGACCCACTTGAGTGGATTATACAGCTCCCCAGCAGGCCACAGTCTGCAGAACAGGCTGTCAGAATCAGGGTGCCTGAGAGTGCCACTGGCAGAGCCCAACCTTTCAACACTCCCACCCCTACCCCAGCTCCCACTCTGCTTTCCCTCCCTCCAACCCCACAGAACCCAGCAGCAGCAATGACCACATGTGAGCCGACAGCACCTGGGCAGCAGGGGTTCCCAGTGGCCCACAGACCTTGGAAGGGGGAGAGAGCCAGGGTGGGGTGGCCAGCTCCAGTCTTGCTGGCACAAAGTCATTATGATGCAGCCAGCAGAGGGGCCTTGCCTGCGTGGCTTCCATTTCTGAAGCCTGAGCTGAGGGGTGGGGGAGATGCTCACAGATAGGGGAGATGCTGCTGGTGGGACTGATTCTTTATTTCTGTGTCTTGGCAGGCAGCCAAGCTCCTTCGCCCTTGCAGGAGAGGAGACTGAAAGGCAATGGGCATGGTGGGCGGTGGCAATGGGAGAAGGCTCTGCAATCATTATTGATAGTTTTTCTTACATTTACAGAGCATGAGCTAAATCCTTCCTCTGCGTCATCAGTTCCAATCTACCTGGTGCCCATGGGAGGTTACTGTAATCATCCCATCTTACAGTCCAGCAAGTGGAGGTTTGGAAAACAAGGCGCTTGATCATTACCTCAGGGCATGCATGGGAGGGGGAGTGTCAAGGGAAACAGGATATGTTTAGTTGGGAAGGGGGAAGACACTCTCAGGTGCAGAGTAAAGAGCATCAGTGGCCTCAGCAGCATGGACTTACTCGACATTGTGATGAGTGTGCGTAGACATCCAGGGCTCCCAGCAAGCGACCCCATCCTTGCAGACAGTCTTTCTGTCCTGGCACTGAGTCTGTTGTGTTAGTAACCTCTCTGGTTGTCAAGCAGATGCTGTGTGTTTATGACCCCTTCGTCTCTGCCTAGAACCTGGCCTGCAACTTTTCACAGTGAGAAGGCAGCTTGGAGGTCGCTCTGTGTCCAGCTGGTCGCCGAGTCTACATTAGTTCTGGTGGTTTGTCTGTTGATCCTGCTTGCTTTCCCGCAGGGATGATTACATCATCTGAGGATAGTAACAGTTTCATCCTTGTATGTCTTGTTTCCTTTTTCTTTTTAAAGATTTATTTATTTATTTAAATATGAGAATTACAAAGAGAGGGAGAGAGTGAGCTCTTCAATCTATTGGTTACCTTCCTAGATGGCCATGGTGGCTCAGTCAGAAACTTCATTGAGGTTGCCTGTGTAGGTGGCAGGGGTCCAAGCACCTTTTCTCATACTACCAGCAGGGAGCTAGATCAGAAGTAGAGCAGCTGAAATACAACCAGGAGTCCATATGCGATCCCAGTATCACAGGCAGTAGTTTTACTTGTGATGTCACGATGGCAGTCCCTGTTTTTCTCATTAAATGCTTATTTACTTATTTTCATCTGCTTGAAAGACAAAGCAAGAGTGAACTATTTATTGACCAAATTAGTGCTTGCCACTTGATTTTCCCCCAGAGTCCTCTTGAGTTTTGCCCAGTGAAGATTTTCCTTGCTTGCTTGTGAGTTTTTGATATGTAACAAATGGGATATTTGATTGCTATTGTGTAGAATTTCTATGTGTTTTGAACAGATGTTTTTCTAGGCCATTGAGCCCACGGTACTACTGGACACAGAAGCTCTGTCCTTGACTAGCTGCTCCCAGCCCCTGGTCTGGGTCCACCTTCACACACAGCGATGGAGTGGAGGGGACAACCTGGCTTTGGCACCAGGAACCTTGCCTAAAGCTGTAGTGGACCGACGTGATGTCCTTACTTCTCTGGACCCTGGTCTCCTGCTTTTATAAAGTGGAAGTTTGGGAGGATTCCTGGGGTTCTTTCTCATTGGCTGTTCTTCGGTAAGTAGACTCGGATCTCAGCTAGTATTCCCCTATCCCAGGCTTCCCACTCAGCACTCACTGGTAAAGGACACACGGTGCCCATTTCCCAGAGGCTCTCAAGGCTGATGACCACCCAGTCTCCCTGGCAGGAAATCAGGGGCCACTAACTTTCTTGCTGGTTTAGAGAATCCAAAGCAAAGCCACCTAGCTAAACCTGCCCTTAGGGCTTTGCCTTTACGCCACCCTCTTGTCCTCTAGAAAGGCTTGTAAAGGCTGAATCTCAGGAGGAAGAAAGACTGCTCCATGATGGCAAAGATCAGTAGTAAATTGAAAGTGGCTGAGTTGGAGCCAGCTGAGTTCAGAGAGCTGCAGTTAATGAATGATGCCTGCAAGGGCCAGAGCAGCAGCAGCATTAAGTGCCATGTGTTTATCATCTCCAGGACATTCACTTGAATCAGACTGAACTTTTTGCCTTTAGAAAGCCTTGGCCTCCGTGTTTCCAAAGATGATGGGAACGAGCTTACAGGACAAGTTCAGCTACTCTGGTGACGAGAACTCAGCCCTCCCTCAGGCCTAGCTGATCGGAAGCACTGTTGAGAGGTGAAGCCTGGTCCCCTTCACCTGGTGTTTCTAGGGAGAAGAGGTTTCCACCTTTCTGCCTCCTCCCAGGGAACAATCCAAGGCCCTGGGCAGCCACCCGAGCAGGAGGGGTTTGTGTTCACAGGCAGCTCAGATCTGCCCCTGAGCATGACAACCACCTGGGAGGGGCCAGGGCTGGTCCTCAGAGCCAGGAGCTGTGGCTTGTGCACCAATGTGGGCCAAGGGACCCTGAGGCAAGATGCAGGTGGCAGGTAGGAGGCTGTACCTCAGACATAGGCCTTACCTGAGACCTCCATCTTTAAAGCCTCTGCCAGGCCCTGCCTGGAGGTTCACAGGTCACCTGGGAGGACAGAGGGAGGACATTCTCCCCTTGACTTCTGACCCTTGTCAGCCTTTGTGCTTGGAAGGGGAGCAGGGCAGGTGGTTAGACCCCCCAGGATCCTCACAAACATTAAGGCCATGAAACAGCCAGGCATGCAGGTCTAAGAGCACAGCAGGCCATTTCAAGTCCGTTGCTAGGGGGACAAAGAATTTAAACAATTCCTAAAAAGTATATGAAGCTGGGCCTAGCACGTTAGCCTACCGGCTGGAGTCCTCACCTTGACCATGCTGGGATTACATATGGATGTGGGTTCTAATCCCAGCAACCCTGCTTCCCTTCCAGTTCCCTGCTTGTGGCCTGGGAAAGCAGTTGAGGATGGCCCAAAGCCTTGGGATCCTGCATCTGCATGGCAGCCCTGGAAGAGGCTCCATTTTCCTGGCTTCAGATCAGCATAGCTCCGGCCATTGCGGCCATTTGGGGAGTGAATCATCAGATGGAAGATCTTCCTCTTTGTCTTTCCTCCTCTCTGTATATCTAATTTTCTAACAAAAATTAATCTTAAAAATATATGAAGCTGAGCCTGAGGAAGCAAATGCTATGGAGAAAGCACACTAATTGTGTACAACACATCACCCAATGCCACTTGAAGGCCAGGCCCCAACCCTCCTCCAGGCTCAGAGAACAAAGCAGATCCCCCGAGACCTCACTCAGCTCCGGAGCTGGTGGCTCAAAGCTGATGGTCACAACAGCCATCCTGTCAGGTGCAGCAGGGATCCAGGACAAGATGGCACATGATGCCGCATCTACCGAAGGGCACAGACATTGGTCCTGCCCAGAGGCCACAGGGGTCTGTCTTCCAAGTACCATGGAAGGTCCTGGGTGGCCTTGGACACTCCATTCTCTGGCCGTCCTCCTCATTTCTTCCTCCTTCTCTCTCTTCCTCCTCACTCTCCTCCTTTTCCCTGTCTATTCTCTCTCTTCCTCACACTGTCTCCATCTCTGTCTCCTCTCCCATCTCTTCAGCTTCTCTCTTTGTTCTCCCTCATCCCTCTGTTCCCGCTCACCCTCTTTGCCACTTGGACAGGAATTCTGAGCCCTTCCCCATCCAGCAAATGGACAGAGGGAACTGTGTATCCTATTGGAGGTTCCCCCAGAGTCACATGTCACTGATCTTGGCCCTGTGGTGCAGGAGGTTTGTTTCCTGCACTGTCCCCAGGGGAAGTTTTGGGCTGGGAAACTAAGGGTTTAGTCTGGCAGAAGCTGTTGGGGCCAACAGCTCTATAGGAGCCAGACTAAGTTAGGCCTGTTCCAGGCAACCCACAGCCTCACCCAGACACTGGAGGCAGCTTGCTGGTTTATTGCACCAAGGATCAAGGCTCAGAGGAGGAGGGTTGGAGACTGAGGAGCCAGTGAGAGGCAGGGTGTGCAGATGGGTTTCACCAGTCACCAGGGCTGGCATACGTCCTATGTTCTTGTTTCTTTCACATGGTCAACTTCTTAATGCCTTTCTGCCTTTCTTGAGTTTGCTGGGAGTATGTGTCTCCATGTCAAGTTGCTTGGCCCTAAATATTGAAAGAGAAATAAGCATGCGCCAGGACATGTATGGTAAAGGATGGGACTGTGCCTGAAGCTCTGGCTGGCTGGGTGTGGCCTTCTCCTTAGTACATACTGTCCTGTATGCTGCTACCACCTGTAGGCACAGTGGCACAAAGGACCTTTCTTAGAGGGGCACGGTTTTATTTTCCTATCTTCCAATCAAGCTCATGAAGTTCATGTCCTGCTACCATCAAGCTAGTAGGCTTTTGACTGAGCCAGCAAGGGTTTTGTAGCGAGGTACCAGGTAAATGTCAATCTTTCTAGGTGGATAGGTATGGGATGTGGAGTTTTGCTGTGATGTATACAAAAGTTCTCCATTTCAATCCCCATATCCCCAGACCGCATTCATGAGCTCTATGGAGCAGTCTGGATGCCCAGCAGGACACTGTGTTTATAAACCAAAATATTTTAGGCAGTGACTCATGACTAGGGAGGAAGGGACCAGCACAAGGATATAGATGCGCATGGTGACCTTTGTGACCTGTGGAAGAGCCAGGGGCCCTCTGTGGGCCATATCCACTCTACCCATCCCAGGTCAATGGTAACTTACTTCTTGGCCACTTCAGCAGCAGATTCCTTCTCTACCTCCTCCTCTCCTGTGATCAATGAGGAGAAGCTCCCTTCAAAATCATCCGACAAGGCTCTCCTGGTTGATCCAGAACTCTCTGGGCTTGGGCTATAGGTTGATGAACTGCAGGGGAGACATGGGGGAGGGCATTTTTCAGCAGTGGCAGAGTCAGAGGGGCCTTCAGTGTACCACCTGGTCAAGAGCCAAGAGCAAGGGTATGGCTGCTCCTCCTCCTGAGGAGAGACAGGGAAGGGAGACTCTAACCTCCCTGGGACCCACGGGAGGTCAGCTTCCCTGGCTTCTCTCCAAGGAATGATTAGTCCTCACTCCTGTGCAAGCCGTACCTTAGTTTTCAAGGAATCTTGAATCTGGAAGAAGACTTAAGCTAGCCTTTCCTCTCCCAGGGGCCTGAGCTTACATCATACATGACCCATGACCATGTGGTCCAAATGGCATACCCAACACAAGCAGGCATGGAAGTACACACAGGGTGGGACAGGGATGCAGCTGGGGCCTCTGCCCATCCATCCCTGTCCCTACTTGACTGCCCATCAGACACTGGCACTGCGACATGGTGCCCATGTCCCTTCCTCAAAAGCATTCTTTGTCCAAACTTGTGTCCCAAAGAAACCTGCAAGTGGCCTCATGTGTTCCTCACCATTGCCTTATCTCTCTCTCTATGCTTTGCCCTCTGTCACATTCTCTTGCTGCAGTCTCTCCAACATGTGTTGCAAGCTGAGGTTTGCTTCCCCAGCTCTGCTCAATGCCCACCTCACCACTTTCACCACCTGCTCCCCAACAGAGCCCATCTCACAGCCCCAGGCTGTTCTCGTCCCAACCCTTCCCTCTCTGGGCTTCTCCTGTCTTACTTGAACTTGTAGTTGTCTGGGAGGAAGTAGCCCATCTTGCAGTCCTGCTGTGTGCGGGAGATCTGTTTGAGCAGATTCTGCTTGTTCAGGCCATATCCATTGAACACACGGCCCCCGAAGAGGAGTTTCCCCTCAGAAAACATCTGTGTGCAGACAAGGAACACATTCGTATTACAGCAAGGACTGTAGAATGGGGAGTTCTGTGGCTTGGAGGACAATGCCAGTGCCCGCTCAGAACCTGTGTGAGAACGTTGGCCTTTGGTAGCTTGGGAACGGGCCTGGTCTCCCTAAGCTGTCCAGAGAGCTGTGCCTGTCCTGGCCCCTGGCCTAGGTCCACAGAAGAGACCTACTTATTCCTGTTGGGTGAACATGCACCAATGTCATCTCACACATAAACGCTTCCAGACTACTGAAGCTAGAGGGTATCTTCACCACTAGAGAGCTTCCAGTCACCGGCCTACAGCCATCTCACTGCCGTGTCCCTACCCACTTGGGGGGGTGCAATGTTCAACTTGTCCCATGGTACAGGGCCCTTTGTACCTCCATCATCTGCACATTGTTTTCCATAACACCTGTCCAAATAGTTCTGTGCAACGATATCCATCACAATATGTTCATGCACGATCAGCCCATCTAGTCCCTCCCCCAAGTAGACCTAACCTTGATGTTTAAGATAAAAGCAATGAGAGAAGAAAGAGGAAATGGTAAACTCTTAGCAGTTATGTGGCTATGGGGAAATGCTTATGGGATTTGGATTTACAAAGCAGGACCCTAAGTAAGTATCCATATAGAAAAAGACCACAGAGGCCAGACACTGATACATGGGGTAGGTGTGGACCAGTGGGTGCCCAGGGCATTTATGCATCACTATCAGATTAATACATGAGTTGAGAAATAGGAAATGTAATTATTTTTCTACATCCTATTTTCTAAGTTTTCTGTAATAAACAAGCATAACTTTTCCAATATATTCTTCTGAATACAAGGTCAACTACAAACTAACAGATGGTGAGAATCTGACTCTATGGGTTTGCCATCAGTCATCCCAGTGTCCTGAGATGGGGATGTGTGGGCTCCAGCTGGATTAGGAGCTGGGTGGCTCTGTCTTTGTGCTCTCTGAGCCTCAGCCTGGGTGGAGAAAGGATCCTATAAGGCCCCTGCCTCCCCTTCCTTCCACATCCATGGTTCTGCAAGGGCAGGCCACGGGCCAGGATGTTCCCACAGGTCTCCAACTCACCAAGACCATGCCCTGCACCACAGCATGCTTCTTCACCAACAGGGGAGGGGTCTTCTGCAGGGGGCTGTCCAGGTCATACTGCAGTAGGCGGTAGGGGTCATGCCAGCACTGCCAACACAGGAGTGTGGGGTCAAGAGCAAGCACTTGGATGACCATGTTCTTGGTTGAGTTGTGTCCCTGGCTGGGGCTCCTAGTCCCAGAGCCCTGTATTTCACTGCCTCCTTTCCCTTACTTAAGGGATCTTTAGTTCTTCATGCACGCTTTCCATGTTGATCCCAGAGGATGTCCCCTGAGTTATTGAGAGCCATCTCTTGGGCAAGGCCATTGCTGAGATGCAGCTCCCCTATGCCACATCTAACAGACATTCTCTGCAAATTAATTCTATGTGCCTTCAGATTCCTTTAAAGGAATCTTCTCTCACAGCAATTGTGGGCATCCAGTATTCCACCTCATTGTCCACTTTAATGCACACCACAGCCTCTTCTGGGGATACTCACTGCCTTCTGGATACCCGCACCTTATGGGATGGCTCCCCTGACTCCAGGAGGCAGAAGGCACAAATTCCCATTTTGGTGCGAGCCCAGAGGGGACCCCAACCTGGCCCTTTGAGGATATTCTGCAGCTGCTTCCAGCTGTGCAATCTCAGGGCCTGACTGGTGCCTGACTCAGTAGCAGGTAATAGGGCCTGACACAGGCCAAGCACACAGGGCTATTAATCAATATTCTTTAACCATTTACCTAGTCTTCATGATCATCTCTTTCATAAATATGCACACCAATAAATGCCCACAGCTGTGGTCAGTGTCCCAGATAGCAAAAACAGTGCCCTGGTTTTGTCTCATGACTTTGAAAAGATGCCTGCAGTGATGCTCTGACACTTATCCTGGGACAGGACAATGAATGGGAAACTAAGAAGAGAGTTAAATAATTGTGGACAGTAGGGTAAATATGTGTAAAGGCTATATGATAAGGAGAAATGGAAGATGGTACCTTGTCAGTCCGATGTTCAGCCAATTTTAGAGTCAGGTGGATATTTGTTTAGGATACCTTCTTACCCTTGTCCCTTGGGACCTCCTCACTGGGCCCAGACCTACCTGGAGACAGGGTGAGGCACGGCCCCGCTGCTGGTGTCTATAGAGCGTGTCTAGAAGCCACTTGAGGTGGGCCGTGCTGCTGGGGTTCTGGCTTGAGAGTATCCCAATCACAAGAACCTGGTTGGGGTCTCGGGGCAGAGACAGGAATCGCTCCAGCTCCAAGTCAGACACCAGGGGCACCTTGGCTATGCACCTGCAGCCAGCTCGGGCATCTTCTTTGCACATGAGCTTCCGCAGCACCAGTGGGCAGTCTGACGGCGAGGCCACCCACCTGGTGGAGCTGCGTACCTCCTTGGTCTTCCCTCTGTAAGCAAGAGCATACTGGCCAGGGGGCTCTCATTGGACAGGGCACAGGGCACTGCCCTCAGAATACCAGAGGAGTGAAGGACCCACTGCAGAGGCTGGGTTGCAGGCAGAGGTTAGTCTAGTCTCCACTCCCAACATGCAGCTCCTCCTTCAATGGACCTCTAACCCCTCTGGGCTGCATTTCTTCAGGTGCAAAACAGGAATGACAAGTCACTTCCTCATCCATCCATACAGTCAAGAGATGCTTTGGAGGCCTCCTTCACTGCTTTTGGCCACACCCATGTCCCACACCATCTATTACAAGTCTCTCCTGGATACATTCAAGGCAGAGCTAGGATCTAACCACTTCTGTCTTCCACTCCAAAGGTTGTGGTCCCAGCCTCCCTCATTTCTGACAGGTTCTGGTGGGTCTTGCGCTTTCTTCCCTGCCCTCTCTTCAGTTTGTTCTGCGCAGAGTTGACCCCAGGATCCATTACAACCCAGCGACATCACATCACTCCTATCCTGGAAACTCCTGGGTGTCTTCCATCTCCCACAGCGCTCTCCCAGGCTGGATGGGATCTGGTTCCCTGTCCTCAGCCCCCTCGTGTTCTCCTTCTCCAGCAATCTCAACTGTTCTCCCCATGCTCCAGCTACAGGGCTGTCTGAGCATGTGCCTGCCTCAGGGCCTCCAGGCTGGCTGTTCTTTGTGGCTAGTTTGTTGAAGGACTGCCCTCTGCCCCCCCCCCCCGCAAGCAGACCATCAAATGTTCTAGGACCCTGAATCTCAAACATTTTTGGCATACATAATTTTGCAGAAGGCAGATTTTCTGCTGAGATAGCAGGCCACTTGGTTGGCCTGGAGAGCCATGCCTGGAGAAAGCATGCCTGGAGAGGTGTGAGGCATCTGTCATCTTCTGCTTCCTTTAGTGGTTGTGGTCCGAACCTAGCTGAGTACACTGTTCTGTTAGATTCCTTTTTCTAGTTAGATCTGCTTATTTACTGGTATTGGTTCCTGTAACTCATATTTACTTATCCTGTTGCCTGAGACCTGGCTGGTGATTGTTCTCTAAATTCCTTGTGATCTATTATTAGAGTAGCATTTATGTTATTATTTAGTTACCAATAACCTTTATCTGCCTCCTTGCCCTGTAAGAATTATAGAATAAGTTGCCCAGTAAAATTCAGTAAAGTGTGTATTGGTTCATCTTGTCTTTGCATCCCCTGTGTCCCAAATTCTTCTTGGTGCAGATAACACACCTCGAGTCCCCGTCCCCAGTAGAATGACCTCTGAGACTGGTTGAGCCACATCACTGACCTTTCCACTTTTTCCAAATGTCTTTTCAAATATCAGTGTCCTGGTGAGACTTTGTGACCACTCTACGGTGATCCTCCATTCCAACACTCTTTCCCCTCCATTACGTCTTTTCCCTGGAAGTATTGCTTGCTATCTGTGGTAATATATTTGTGTTATCTATTGTTATTACTGTACTTTGTCCCACTGGATCTTGTGGAGTGTTTGGCTCAGTGGAATCTAATATCAGCACTTGACAATGAGTAAACATTCAATATTGAATGCCTATTAAATCAGCCTAGCTTGTTTGAAAGGTTGAGAGGTTATAGTTAGAAATAAGCACTATATAAAGTGTTGCTATATGATTTGCTTTCTCATTATTACCACCTTACATCATGTGTGCCAAATTATAGCATCTACGGCCCTTGGAATAGACATTGTTTCATTTGACTTTATAGTTCCCTAACGAACAGGCAGGGTATAAGCTATTACTGATATTCACAGAGCAGAGAGCAGAAAGCACAAAGCTACTTTCAAAGGAGTGAGCAGCCTATATTCATCGAAACTAAGTGGCAAGGCCCATGTTTGAAAATCCAGATAAGAGCAAGACAAGTAGATTACAACTCAGAATATTTCAGAGGCTGCTTAGCACTAGTGAATACTTGCTGAACTGACTTAAGTATTATTATCTCTTGCCCATGAACCTGAACTTTTGGCGAGAGTTAAAAATTGCTGTTAATCCCAATGTATATCAGAAACCTAGCATAAAAAATATTGGAAGTGTCTACAACTTTACAGATAATAAAGAGAGTTCTTGGAATTTCAGGAAGACAGGTAAAAATAAATACAGATTATAAAAACTGGAAAAAATTTATAATCTTCCAATGTGCCAACAATGTCTCAGACAGCAAGGGAGTCAAAATTTCAACAAACAAAGTAAGGTGCCAGAAACTGGCCAGGTAGCAACTGCAATATGTAAATTCTCAGATGCAGAATTTAACATAGTTGTTTAGGGCCCGGCACAATGGCATAGTGATTAAAGTTCTTGCCTTGCATGGCTGGGATCCCATATGGTTGCCGGTTCTAATCCTGGTGGCCCTGCTTCCCATCCAGCTCCTTGCTTGGGGCCTGGGAAAGCAGTTGAGGATGGCCCAAAGCCTTGGGACCCTCCACCCTTGTGGGAGATTCGGAGGAGCTCCTGGCTTCAGATTGGCTCAGCTCAGGCCGTTGTGGTCACTTGGGTGGGGGGTGAACCATCAGACGGAGGGTCTTCCTCTCTGTCTCTCCTCCTCTCTGTATATTCGCCTTTCAATAGAAATAAATGAATCTTTTAAAAAAATAAATGAAATAGTTGTTTAAGGAAACTCAGTGAGTTTCAGGAAAATACAGAAAAGTTATCTAATCCTCCAACAGAGAACCTTAATCCACACAGAAGTAATTTAAAAAAAAAAAAAGAATAAATAAAACTCTTTGAGCTGAGAAGTAAACTATGTGAAATTAAAAATATAACAGAGGACATGAAGAGAAGAATGAATCAATTTTTTTAAATTGGAAGGCAGATCAGGTTTATGGCGAAAAGGAGATACTAGGAGAAAGATATTTCATCTGCTGGTTCACTCTCCAAATGGCCGCAGTGGCTGATGCTAAGCCAATCCAAAGCCAGGAGCTTTAAGGCTTTTGTACCACACTCTACTGTTTTCCCAGGCCACAAGCAGGGAACTGGATGGGAGATGGAGCAGCTGGGATCCAGGCACTTGGAAAGTGAAGATTTAGCCACTGAGCCATCATGGCAGGCTCAAGAATGGATCAAATACAATAATTAGTAGCTCAGGACTGATGCAGTGGTATAATACATTAATCCTCTGCCTACAGCACTGGCATTCCATGTGGGCACCAGTTTATGTACTGGCTGCTCCACTTTTGATCCAGTTACCTGTTTATGGCCTGAGAAAGAAGAGGATGGTTCAAGTCCTGGGCCTCTGCACCCACATGGGAAACCTGGAAGAAGCTCCTGGTTTCCTGGCTTTGCACTGGCCCAACTCCAGCCCTTGCCACCATTTGGGGAGTGAACCAGTGGGAAGAAGATCCATGTCTCTTCTCTCCCTGTATATCTGCCTTTAAGAAATCTTTTAAAACAGTAGTAATAATCAGTAATGCCTATGACATGTTGTAGTGCAGTGGGATAATACACCACCTATAATACTAGCATCCCATATGAGTGCTGGTGTGAGCGCTGGATTCCCCCTATCTGATCCAGCTTCCTGCAGATACACCACTGCAGCTATCTGGGCAGTGGAGCAGTGAATGGAAGCTCTCTTTTTCTCTCCCATCCCTGTAACCTTGCCTTTCAAATATATTAACCTTAAAAACCAAAGAAGGAATGCTGGTTACAGTCACGAGTAAACCGCCAAAGGACTCCTCTTCCAAACAGACCGCCTCACCCCACTTCCTGGCACTTCTCTATCCCAAGGGTAGCCCAGCTTTCTCTATAGAGGGCCGCATGGGAAATATTCTAGAGCTTGCTGGCCAGAAGACCCCCGTCCCCACTGGCTAACACTTGTACTAAAGCAGGGAAGCAGGCACAGATGCTATGTAAATGATGTGTTCCAATAGCCTCTTATTTATAGGCATTGACATTTAAAGTATCATGAAATATTTTCTATTGGTTTCCTCTCAAAGTACCCAAAACTATAAAATCCACTTTTAGTTTTTCCATTAAAAAACAGAACAAATAGGCAATTGGGCCAGATCTGACCCACAGCAAATCCTGCTCAAACACGATACTCAGATTTACTTTCTTTCAAGCTGTGTTAGATCACGATCTAAAATGATCCCACTCATTCGTGTCTTTATTGCCTCTCCCCTCACCCTTAGAAAGTAGGCTTCTACAGGGAGGACCCTTGCCTAGCTTGTATGTCCAGGGCCCATTTTCAGTTCCTGGCACCTCAGGAAGAAAAGAGGGATTATGCTGACCTGTCTGTGACAGTGGCTTTGGACTGTGTCTTGATGATTTTCTTCTTAACGGAGCTGACAGGAGCAGGCTCGGATTCTTCCTTCAAAGGCTCGTCCAGGGAGGATCCTCGATGGGAGTGAGGTGGTGAAACATGTCTTCCTCCAAAAAAACTGAGCTTGGGACCCCACTCAGAGAGAGAACCGGACTTCAGCCTGAATCGAGTGAACTCTACCTCTCTCATTACGGTGGGAATTTCTATGCTGAGCAAATCTGTGAACAGAAGGCACTGTGGTCACTTTCAACACTGGCTGAACATGAGAACACATGGGCCTCGGTCTCCAAAGCACAGCTTCAATCTCACTTCGCCCAGGCAGCATGTGTTTCATTCCGTTTTGTGTCCTTCATAGAACCCACCACAGAGGCCAAGTGTGTGAAACACTCCTGGCCTGTGCCCTTCCTCTCTGCAAGAACGCTGCTCCCTATCTCTAGGGTTACATCAATTCTGACCACTTACTTTGTGGTACTGTGTTTATTTATCTGTTTTCTTGCTTTTCCTAATAGACCAGAAAACTTCTGAAGCTATGGACAGCTCATTCCTTCATTCCCTTACCAGACATTCCTAGAATACAGACTGTGGGCATACAGAGATAACATAAGACAAGGTTCCCTCTCTCTGGGAACTTATAGGAGGGAGGCAGAGTGAGATGCAAATAAAGAAGTATTTGTCATGCTAGGTTGTAAGATTGATAACTAGAGCACAAGTGAAGTGAAGGTCAAGGGAGGCTTCCTGGAGGAGGGCAGCAATTGAATTAAATCTCTAGGAATAAGGAGATTCTCCATAGAGAGGCCATGGGGGAAGTATAGCCCCTCTCTGCCCAGCCAGGGGTGACAGAGTAGGAATCAATGTCCCCACGTGCCTATGCCTGTCAGTGAGGGAGGAGAGTCCAGGTAACAGGATTCTGAGACTACAGGGCCTGGGGAAGCCTTGGGAGCCCAACAGAGATAGTGGGGTGAAGGCCCTGCATTTTTGCATTCAGTCAATACCTTTCACACAGATAAAGAACAGGGCTTACAAATGGATGACAGATATGGGAGATGGAGGTGACAGGTGAGGTGGGTATGAAGGTGGGAACCATGAGGTATACAAGAAGACAATGAGACATGCAGGAGAACAAATACCCATGCTGAGACATTAAGGACACATGGGGAGAGGGGAGGGTACTGGTGTTGGAGTGCAGTGGTTTATGCCATGGCTTGACACCAGCATGCTAAAAGAGGACCAGTATGAGACTCAGATGCGCCACTTCTGATCCAACTCTGCCTGCATGGGAGATCTGGAGTTCCTGGCTCCTTGGTGAACCAGTGGATGGAAGACATCTTTCTAACTACCTTTTAAAATAAACAAATAAACAATGCCACACAGGGAAAGAGTTCAGAAATCTGTTGCCAAACCACCATTTTTAGCCGAGTGGTCACAGAGCCCGTCTTTGGCAAGCTGAGCCCAATGTTCCCACCTAAAGGGAGGACACATCTCTGCCAGGCCTATCACTTTTCGAGGCTCAGGATGCAATAGGTGGTAAAGAGCTGTCCCTTAAGAGAGATGACCCAGGAGTTGAGAAGCTGCTGTCGCCCTTACCTGCTGCCAGCAAGATGGAATTCATGAAGAGAGTCAACGTCTTCTGAAACCACCTTTTGAGCTCGACCAGGACTCGGCTCATCTTAGACGTCCTTTCCTCTACAACGCTGATCCTGCGGGATGGCTGGAGAGAGGCAGTGGGGTGGGAGATCGTTACCAGTCCTTCAAAGTGCCATCCAGCTAACCCAGTGACAGCCAGGACTTGCTCTGGTTTGAGGGATGTGCTGCTCACTCAGAGCACACATTCCTCTCCCTCAGCCCAGTGAGTTGAGTCCAGCAAGACTCCTCTGACGGCCTCAGCCATCAGCAATTGCTCTCTCTCCTCAACTTCCATGTCTATCCAACTCGTGCTTGTCTGCCCTGGATTCTGGTCATTGTTTACTTCAAAAACAAACGTCCTTAACTCAGTCAGCACTCAAGGCCAGGGTGCAAGCTTTCTATGTCTCCCATTTAACATAAAAATGTATGGGGGAAAAAAAAGATTCTGTGGCATTTCAGCCTCTGGAGAGCAGAGTGGAGTGGGCTGTGGACAGATCTTCTGAATAGATTTCCTGAAGAACACCAGTATCTGCCCATGTATGCACTTTCGCCTGCAGGCAGGAACTTGAAGAACGGCCCAGGCAATGACAAAGGCTCCCTCACCTTTCCGTTGTCTGGCCCTGAAACTACTTCTGGGCTAATTTTATTCATCTACTTGTTTACTTACTTAAAATTTACAGTTTGCTTTTGCAGAGGATTTGAAGCACCACTCTGGGAATCTAAAGCTTTGCCCCTCGGCATTCCTTCACCTCCTAACCACTGCCTTCTTGGGATTGGTGAGCAAGGAGTGAGGCCTCAGGGTGGTAGCTGCCACGAGTCTGTCTCTGATGAGTGGATCCTTCCAGGGTTCGGTGGTCAGGGAAATACTGCCCAGGCTTCCCAGGGCCAGAGATCTTGAGGGAAGAGGCCAACCATTCTGATTCCCATGTTGCTGATGAGTGACCACTAGTCCCCCAAAAAATACCACGGGGTGGACTTCAACAGGTCATTAAAGTCCTGGGGTGGGAGCCTATGAAGTTGGATACCACTTTACAAATGATGACACAGGTAGGGAAACTGAGGCCAAGGTAGGGAGAGGTCTGATCGGAGATTCTGCTGCCTCTTCCCTGCCGAGGCTCTGTGCCAGCTCCAACGTGCAGTAGATCTCCTTGAATGTTCCTTGCAGCTCTCAAGGCCTGAGTCTCTAAGACGAGCCAGTGGTGATGCCTCAGGAGTTCATGTAGCAGCATTCTGGGACACTGAGCCAGTCAACTAAGGTCAACATTTGGAAAAATTGTTACCTGCAAAAAGTGTGATGTTTACTGATGTTTTTTCCTATCTAGTTAGAATTTGTCATACACAGGACACATCCCAGCAGTCTCCTCCAGAAGAGGTTAAGCTGGAATGCCTGCTGGCATGTCTCCTTGGTCAGCATCAGCTCCTGTCATCTGTAATGAAGCACTGTGTTCAGCAGCTATTTTAATGCATGGGGAGGGAAGTTCAGCTTATGTTGAACAGCTACAAGACAGTGATACTCTGTGAGCTATTATGTCGTTTTCAATAACATTTCACCCTTCTACTGCACTGTCAAGCTGTGTCTTTTTTTTTTTTCCTTATTGGAAAGGCAGATATACAGAGAGAGGAGGAGATACAGAGAGAAAGATCTTCTGTCTGCTGGTTCACTCTTCAAGTGGCTTCAATAGTCAGAGCTGAACAGAGCCGAAACCAGGAGCCAGGAGCCAGGAGCCAGGATTCCTCCAGGTCTCTCACATGGGTGTAGGGTCCCAAGGCTTTGGGCCATCCTCTACTGCTTTCCCAGGCCACAAGCAGGGAGCTGGATGGGAGATGGAGCAGCTGGTACACAAACCAGCACCCATATGGGATCCCGGTGAATGCATGGTGAGGATTTAATCACTAGGCTACAGCACCAGGTCCCAAACTGTACCTTTTTAAGTTTCCCCCTTCCAACTGATACATGGGAAATGTTAAAGTTCTAGGAGCCACATTCAAAATGTGTTTTAAGGGACTGGTGTTGTAGTGCAACTGAGATGTCAACGAGTGGGGCTGGTGCTGATCAGTGTTGCCTTACCCGTTTACTATGCAACATCTTGTGCGGACAGTTCTTGGCTGATACAGTGATCATGACTGTTTCATTCATGCAGGTGAAGGTGACTGTGATGTACTCCTTCCCCAGGATTGTTAGTTTCATTTGCTCATTCACCTGCAGAGGAAGAAATCAGTTCTCACAAGGGACAAGTTCTCTCTTGTCCCTCTCATCCCTTCCAGACCCTTCCCAAAAGCACAAAACATCTCTTGACTTAAGATTTCTATGCTCTTTCTAGTTCTTACATTGGAATAATTCTCTGGAAGAGATAGCAGAGTTCCATTCTCTCTTTGGGGATTAACTGAAAAAGGAACTGATGCTTCCATGCTCCTGTTCCTTTCCTCTCCAACCCAAGCTTGGGACCAGCTGGGAAAGAGACCTAACAGGTGTTAGCAATGGGAATCAGCTTCAGCTCTGGTAAAGCTGGATTACAGATGCATCTTGATCAGAAGCTAGCCTTTGTCCCTGAATCAGCTAGTGAACAGACTTAGGCAGCAGACTATGAGTGTAGTCCAGTAGGTGGGGAGGTGGCCACGTGGTGGGCATCACCAGGGAGCATCTCCCTTGCAGACAGAACCCAGAAGGGGCTGAGCCACACATGCTCAGCCCGTTTCCTTGAAGTCACTAAACACGCCAGTAATCCTCATGAGGAGGAGCCAAAGCAGATGTAAAATGGGCAGAAGCTACTTTTTCATCACTTGGGACTTCATTTTTAGAAGTCCCAAATATGCACCTAAAGAGAATGAATTGCTTACAGGACAACTCCTCGCTGAAAACTCTGTGATCTAGGGGGTGAGTCTGTCTTTTGCCTCTTGTTAACAAGTCATTTAGCTTTTCTGAATCTCAAATGCTTCAATGGCAAGTAAAGGATTATTATCAGGGTCAAATAAGATAAAAGTGATGGAAGCATGCCCATGCCCACCACAGATGAGCAGATGTTGTCAGGATGCAGAAAAGCAGGTCAAGATTTGCATGCAGAGCATTATTTATCCACAGGGGTCCTACTTATACACACTGGCCCTACTGGTGTGCAGTCCCCACTGCTGTGCTTCTCCTAGTCTTTGGTGTCCCTGACCTACAATATCCCCTTGCCTGCACACGCCTCAGCACTCCTCTGAACCAGGACAAACATTTACCTCTTTCCTTCCTACATTTCAAGTCATGGGTCCAGAGACCTACACTCAATCTCCTCTGTAATTGAGTCTCCACCTCGTACTCTGCACCCTAGATGCTGGTCTCTTCTAGAACCTTGAAAGCACTAAGCCATGATTTGCTAAAACTTCTGATATCTTCAGACCTGCTGCTCACTCTCATGTAAGAGAAATCCTATCCTCTCCTGTCTTCCTTCTAGAGAGATGTAAGTAGATTCAGGGTTCTATAGAGCTGCAGATACATAGCTTAACAGGTTAAAAATTTCAGTTTTAGGGCTTGTCAGTTGGACAGTTGTAGAGAAACTGGTTAGTATTTCTGAGCCCTGGGACAATCAAAAATAACTATATTTTAAGGCAGTGAGCAGGTTTCTTGGGATACAATATGTGTGTGGTTCAACATGATACAGATGTTACTGACCAGCCCTGCTCCCTGGCTAGTTCATTTTCGTCTTCCCCAATGTCTCAAATACTGGTCCTCTACTAATTCAGCCATGGCCTGTCTTCTTGAGAATTCGTTATCCAGCCCCTCATATCTTGCCCATCCTCCCCAACTTCTCATCTTAGAATAGGATTAATGTCAAAACAGTCCAAAACAACATGCCATCAAGCCAAATCAACATACATAAAAAGATGTCATCTCTGCTCTTCTCAGAAAGTTCTTTGTTTCTACCCAGACACATGATCCATCACAAAACCATACAAAATTTTCACCTCCCCCATCTATCTCACCGAATTCTTTCATTAAAATGGCTTTGTAAAGATATTGCCACCATTAAAAATTATTCATTTTTATTTATGGGAAGAGCAGAGCAACAGAAACAAAGAAAGATCTTCCATCTGCCGTCACTTCCTAAATGCTTGTAGCAGCTAGGACTGGGTCAAGCCAAAGCAGGCGCTTTGGACCCAGTAATTGAGCTATCATTTGCTGTCTCTCAGGCACACTAGCAGAGAGCTGAATCAGAAGCAGAGGCATAAGTACTGGCTGCTCTACTTCCTGCCCAGCTCCCTGATGGTGCATCTGGAAAAGCAGCAGAAGATGGACCAAGTGCTTGGGAAACATGGATGGAGTTCTGCGCTCTTGGCTTCAGCCCTGCCCAACCTCAGTAGTTTCAGTCATTAGGGAAGTGAACCAGTGGATGCAAGATCTCTCTCTCTCTCTCTGCATCACTCTGCCTGGCAGAGAAAAAATAATAAATCTTGGAAAAAATTAACGCAGAATTCCATATCTAACAGCAAGACAGTCTCTGGTAAACAGATTCATCACATAAAGAAAAACAGGATTTTTTAAATTTCTGCCTTTCATGAAATGCCAAAGAAAGGTTCAGGCTGAAGTACACCCAGGGTTGCTGTCTGCTGGCCGCTTTGCCTTCCAGATATTTTGATTTCAGAGATAGGAGAGTTATAAAAATAAGAACTAGATTTATGGCTTTTATTTTTACTATCTATAGACATTAAAAAATAGACTATTAACCATGATAACTATTACTTCATAAAATAAAGACTTGTAACAAGAAAAATTAGCATAATAAGAGATATTGCCAATAAGATTCAGTATAGTAGCTAACAGTTGTTATAAACAGACAAAAAAATCACTTCTGCTAATTCTGAACTACCTACCACCCACAGACCTAGGAACAAGAAGAATCAAACTACATAAAATTTGAAGCTCCTTCAGGGTGGAGTCCTTTCTGACAGGTAGAATCTTGGGTTCTTAGCCCTGGGCAGCTGATGGAAGGCTGTCCAAGCTGTCTCTGGGACTGGAATGTGTACTCCCACCCCTCCTGTGCTAACCACACCTACCTTGTACTGCAGGGAGAGCAAAGTCTCCGTCTTGGAGGACCAGCTCCACTTATGGACTATGTAGCCTTTGTGGTCAGTGGTGGTTCCACCCTCTTCATCCAAGACCAAGATATACGGACAGCTAGGAGAGACACAGGAATTAGTAGCTGCCACCAGACTCGAGAAAGAAGCCCTTATCAGTAGAGGTGGACAGGTGGACACGACTGAGATATGGCCCCAGGAGGGGTCCATGCCGGTGGCCTTACTTTCCTGACAAATAGGTCTGTAGTCCTTTAACACCTATTGACTCTACCACAGGAGTTCACTAGGAAGGTGATGGAGGCTCAGAAAAAACAAGAGTGCTAGAGGAGGAGTAGGACTTTAGGAGTTGTCCTTTTAATTGGCTGTGACATGGATCCAGCAAGGAGGGTCCAGATTTCAAATTACTGATGTGCACACAGGCCACTTCAGCTTTGCTTCATTGCATTTCTAGACATCTGGCTTTCTCCATAACCAGGGACTACTAAGTACCACTTCATTTTGCACCACAGAGAAAATTGCATGGGGTCAGGGATTCTCCAACATACTTACCGGGTCTTTACGTTGTAGTGAACGTAACCCTGGCTATCTGCAATGAACAGGGCCAGGAGGGAATGAGGTAGGTCATTGTAGAGGTAGGTGATGGTTCGCTCTCTGCAGCATGTGGGGATCTGACATGCGGCAATGTTTCCAGAAGGGTAACTGGTAGAAATGGTTAAGTAGAATTTCCCAGGTTTGGCTCTCCTATGCCTCATGGAAGCACATCTACAAGTCACTGTGTTAGCTTTTAGTGCAGCATTCTCCATCCTGAAAGACCCTCCCTGCACATGCATACTAACAAATGATTATGGAACCCAAATGTATTGTGGATCTTTTCCTGTGTCCTTTTTCTTTTCATCACAAACAAAGCTTTCTCCTTGGTGGCTTTATCTCCACCTTACGGATTAGTAATTTCCCTGGGTGTGATAGATTTCCTGGGACATGGAACTTTCAGTGCTAAAATAAGAAAAATCCCAGGGAAATCAGGACAAGTCAGTAATGCAGTGATGAAGAATCCAGAGTGCTCAGACTGACCTGCCTCGTGTCACACCACAAGGAGGAGGCAGGACACAAACTCTGAGGCTCATGACATGTTTTTTTAAGAGGCAGAGAGAAAGAGAGCATGTAGAGTGAGAGGGAGAAATACAAACTGGGGCTCAGCTGATCATCAAAGCAGGAGATAGGAGAACAATCCAGGTCTCCCATGTGAGTTTCAGAACTACAGTTACGTAAGCCACCACCACTACCACAGGATCTGCAAGCTGAAGTCAATGGCTGGAGGCAGGAATCACATCTAGGGACTGCAGTGGTGGCCAAGGGTCTTTTAAAAATTTATGTTTAGTGGAATGGCAGATTTACGGAGGGAAGGAGAGATGGAGAAAGTTCTTCCACCCATTGGTTCACTCCCCAAATGGCTGCAATGGCCACAGCTGATTCGATTCAAAGCCAGGAGCTTCATCTGGGTCTCCCATGTGGGTACAGGGTTTCAAAGACCTGAGTCATTGTCCTCTGCTTTTCTGAGGCCACAGGCAGGGAGCTGGATGGGAAGTGAAGCAGCTGGACAAGAACTAGTGCCCATATGAGATGCCAGCACTTGCAGGCATACAGCCTGTGTAGCCACTGATTAATAATGGTCTAAGTTCTTGAGTTCCTGACACCCATTTGGGAGACCAGCATGGCATTCCTGCATCCTGGATTTAGCCTGGTCTAGTGCACTGTTGTAGGATTTGGAGGAGAGAAACAGTGGACTGAAAGCTCTCCCTCTCTCTGTTTGGGTATCAAAGATGGAGGCGGCAGTGCTGTGGCACAGCAAGTTAGGTTGCTGCCTGAGACAGCCATCCCAAGTTGGACTCCAGGACTGCTACTGCCATCCTGGGAGGCAGTGGGTGACAGCTCAAGTGCTTGGGCCCCACCTGTCAAGCAGGTGAACGCAGTGCCACTGCTCTTTCTAGCAGCAAAAAGAATCAAGTGAACATTAAAAAAATAATTTGTTTTCCCCCAGGATGTCTACATGCAGAATGTATTTAAGTTTTCTTTAAAATAACTCGGAAATATCGTATAGCTTGCAGCATTTCAGCATGCATGTCTTGCATCTCCTGGGTTATTTTATTTGTTTTGATGCTATCTAAATGACATCATTTACTTTTGTTTGTTGCATTGTTTGAAAGACTTAAAGTGTAAATAGAATATAGAATCAATTCAAGCTCATAAAAAATCTCTCATTTAAACAAATGAAAAACCTGACTCTAAAATACAGAGGTAGTTGCAAAAGGCTCCAAATAATTTATATTTCTAGAAAATTACCATCAAGATAATAAAGTGGAGGGGCTCACATATCTTGAGTTCCAAATTTAACACAAAGCTACAGTGATGATAATAAAAAAAAATGAGGTGGTACTGACTAAAGGATGCACATATATGTCCACAGAATACACTAGAAATGAAAAAAATAAAAATATGCATACACATACATAGTGGATGGATTTCAGATGAGGGTACACTGACCATTAGATAGGGGAAGGAATTTAAGTAATTGTGCTAGACTATTTGAATATCTATGGGCAAAGGCCTGAAATAGGACCTTACCTAATATTCCATATCATAATTAACTCAAAATGCATTCAAGACCTAAAACAAGAGCCAAAACAAGAAAATTCTTAAAACATACAGCTGAGTCACCATGACTTTAAATTTTGCAGTACTTTTTTAGATACAAAAACAAAAGTTAGAGCAATCAGAAAAAAAAAAATCAGACTTCAGGTCCCACACTGAAGCCTAGTGGCTAAATCCTCAACTTGGAACCAATGGAACCCCATATGGATGCTGGTTTATGTCCCAGCTGCTCCACTTCCCAGCTTGTGGCATGGGAAGGCAGTTGAGGATGGCCCAAAGCCTTGGGATCCTGTACTCATGTGGAGAATTGGAAGAAGCTCCTGGCTGTAGCTTGACTCAGCTCTGGCCATTGTGACTACTTGGAAAATGAACCAGTAGATGGAAGATCTTTCTCTCCTCCATACAAATCTGACTTTCCACTAAGATAAATAAATTAAAACAAATTTTTTTAAAAAGCAGATGATCAAAACTAAAAAAAAAAAAAAAAACTTGTTAACACCTGGAGTCCCATCACCAGGGCTCTTAAGGAGTGAAAAGGCTCAAGGAAATACCTCGGATGTCCTAAGTCCAAGAATCTGGGGTTGGGGGGCAGAATGCGGGCATCCACACAAAAGGATACTACACGAAGGAGGAGCCGTCGTAGAAGGTGTAATGCAACTTAACGGGTTTCTTGGGCACCTTCTGCTTTTGGAGATGGCGTCTGCCGTGAGTATGCTGGGTGGCAGACTGAGGAGAAGCAGGACTGGAGGTGTGAGCACCTGAGGTATGGGGGTGACTAGAACTCGGCACCTGAGAGTCCATCTTGGAGTTGGACACTGGGGATGTCTTTGTCCCATAGTTGCGGACAGTCATCGGATAGGAGATGTCCTTCCCTTTCCAGGCGGCTCGCTCAGCTTCTCTGAAGAGATCAGTGTGTCTGTCACCACGAGGCTGCACTCTCCAGACAGTCCCATCCCACTCCCTGCCTGCTCCCTACAGTACCAGTCTTAACCCATCCTCCCTCACCCTGATATGTAGCACTTTAGGCGAGCACTAGGACTGTCCTGGGACCCTCCAAGACCAGCACTTACCTAACTGCTCTCCTGACTCTGACTCTGGTGGTAAGGACCAAGAGGTGGGACTGTGTGCAGAAAGGGTCTGGGGCAGCTGACACTTTGCTCAGCTCCTAATCCTCAATTCAGGGCAAGAGAGCCTTCGTTGAGAAGGTCACATTCAGGAGGCAGCTGGGCGGCTCTACATGAAATATGCTCTGGCCCAGTGACCTCCTCCCCTGGCAGACACACCTGCCTTATCTGACTGAGATGCTACATGGGAATAGATTCTTAAATCCTTTAGGGTCTGTGTTCTTATGCTGATAATGTGCTAGGCCTCGTGGGACCAACACCATCAATACCATTAACTACCCTTGTCTGTTTTCCGGGGAGAGGGAGCAAGGAGAGGTTCCTCTTTTCCTTTGTAGTAAAGAACCTGACAAACGATGTTAAGAAATTTAATGTCATGACCCAAAGGCCGCAAATGGTAAGGAGCCACAGGGAGGACATCACTGGGAGGCGGCACAGGGTGCAGGTGAAGGCCCTTTGTTTGAGGCCCGGGGAGCTGAGGGAACCCGGGCAACTCCTCATCCATCTGGGCTGCCTCTGTTTGTCTTCCCGCTGTGGTGGCAGTAAGATCACATAGAAAGGATGGTCAGGGTGGAAGGACCAGAACATGCATCCACTCCTGGGATGCCACTCCTGAGGCTACCATGGGCAGTAGCAGGCAGCTGCTGGCCCCTGTAGGATTCACACACTTCCCAACTACCCCTTTGGGGCTCTCAGCTGAGTGTGGGGTTGAGAAGCCCTGCCCCCTGTCAACCAAAACTCCACTGCTACGGCTTACATATGGCAACATAACTCCTGCAGTTTCTCCCTGGCCTCAGGACAAGGATCTCTGAAGTCCACACTGTCAGGAGATGCCACGGATCCTTGATGGAACAATGTGAAGATGTCTTTCACAGATCTGGACTTGCCTGCAGCTAGAGATGAAGAGGTCAGAGAGGAGCTGTAGAAGGTGGGATCCCAGGATGTTGTGATCACTTGGTCACAGGGGCCAGCGATATTCCAAGGAGAGCATCCCTGAACATCAGAGCCACATGGCAGAGGGGAGGGCACTCGGGATCCACAGGGACAGCAGTCAGGGGCTGGTCACCCACAGAACAGACATCAACTGCGAGCCCACTGTCTAGGGCATGTGAGACCAGTTAGTACAGAGGAGTGACATGGCCAGGAAGCAAAAAGAACAAATAACCATCACAACCAGCTGAGTGGTGGCCAGATAGGGGCACATTGTGACCCCACACCACACCACCCCCTTTTACCAGGAAGGAGAGTGAGACCACAGGAAGGCGTGTCACCAGGCCAGCCAGGGCAGGGGCGGGAAGCATCCACACTTCTCAACCTCCAGCATCTTACCTGCAGCATCTGTGGGAAGCAACGGGACAGTCTGAGTGCTGCCCTCCCCCGCCCCCCTGCACCTCAGCCAGTGCCACTCTCCCCTCCTCCTCTGACCTCCCTCCCACCCTGTCCTCACAGCCCACCAGGAGGGCTCTCCACAGCTCTGGCTCCTCTGCCCCTCCCGAAGCTCCTGGCTGCACACTTCCTGTTCTGCTGCTAGATCCCATCTGCCTCCATCTGCTCCATGTGCCCTCCTCTGCATGTGTCTTTCTTGGTCACTAGGAGTGCATTCCCCTGCCCTCACACCCCAGCCCAAATAAGGACACAGCTAGAGTCTGTTCCTTGGGGGATCCAAATCCCTCTGTTCACAATCAAGGTGCCCCACCTCCTGCAGTGGAACTAGACAGCATGTCCCTGAGTAGCCTGGGTGGGCTTGGGACCCACTAGTGGAGGGAGGAGGAGGACAGCATGGAGGGAGGTGCCAGGGAGGGGAAGTGCATTTCAGTGACTGGGGGGCATGGGCACATGGAAATGATGAGACCATGTGGTGGTGGGGCTCCAGGGCTTCTCTCCAGGGAGACAATCTGGCTCAGTCTCTGCTGGGTCTCCAGCCAGGGCAGCTACGACCCTTCAATACCAGAAGACTCACTCTCCTCAACCCCAGAACCCACAGCCACTGCACAACAACCTTCCAGCCTTCTAGCCCACCCTCCTGTCCTCCTAAACGAGGGCCATGAGATCTTACTGGAAACTATGTTCACCTATTTTCTTCTTTGTACTCTTTCCGGTTGAGAGGGAAAAGCTCAGACAGGCTGTGGAAGGCTGGTAAGTCAGCTGGTAGGGAGAGTTCACTCCTATGGTAGAGAAGTTCCTGGGGGACTCTGCAGAGCAAAACAACAGTGATGCTGCTCTTCATGTTTCAATTATAACTTTGAATTATTTTTATTTATTTAATTAAATTAGCTAATTTTATTTATTTAAAAATTATTTTTAAAAATT
Organism: Ochotona curzoniae; assembly: GCF_017591425.1. NCBI lineage: Eukaryota > Metazoa > Chordata > Mammalia > Lagomorpha > Ochotonidae > Ochotona > Ochotona curzoniae. The sequence continues at coordinate 6,812,479 of NW_024466607.1, forward strand.
ATATGGAAGGCAGAGTCACACACACACACACACACACACACACACACACACACACACACAGGAGAGGTCTTCCACCTGTTGGTTCATTTCCTAGTTGGCTGCAATGGCCAGGGCTCGGTTAGTCCAAAGCCAGCAACTTGGAATGCCATCTGGTTCTTCCTTGTGGGTGGCAGCAACCCATGTAAGTGGTGGTTCTTCTGCTCTTGTGCCACATGTATTAGCAGGTCTCTGGACCTTAAGCAGGAAAGTCAGAACTCCTGCGTTTGTGCTCCAGTATCAGACAAGAGTAATACGGGCAGTGGCTTAATTTACAACTCCACAAGTTTGGCCCCATCATTTTAATTTTTTTGCAGCTAAAAATGTAACACTAACTTATTTTTAAGCTGTATGATGGGCCAGATATTCTAAATGTCCTATTTTCTTTAAAGGTTTAATTATTGAGAGGCAGAACTATAGAAAGGAGGAGGAAGAATAGGGGAAAGAGAGAGAGATGTGATGATTCACTCCCCAGATGAGCACAAAAGCCTGGAGTTAGGCAGGGTGAAGGCAGAAGCCAAGAGCTATATCTGGGCCTCCCACAGGAGTGCAGGAACCCTGTGGCTTTCCCAGGCTAGCAGCAGAAAACCAGATCAGAAGTTGAGCAGCCACTATTCGAACTAGCAAACATTGGAATGCCATCACAGGTGGCAGCTTAATGCCATATGCCATAATACCTGTCTTTAAATGTTTTATTTTGCATTAATTTTTTAAATTTAAACAATTAAAAAATTTTTAAATTTATTTGCAGGGCAGAATTACAGAGAGAGAGAAAGATAGATACACAGAGAGATCCCTCCTCTTCCTGGTTTAATCCTCAAATGGTCCCAATGGCCAAGGTTGTAAATGCCCTATTTTGAAAAAAACAAATTGATTCAAGGTGGAAAGAGTTGCCTCAAGACCCAGACAGAGGATCAGAGAAATTAATAAAAAGTGTATGATTCCCTTCTATAGTGTCCCCTTCCTTTCCGTTTCTCAAGAGGGAAGTGACATCAGAGCAGGAAAGAAAGGTGACAGGAGTCTAAGGAGAAATGCTGATGTAAGTCTTGTTCTAGGTTGAGAATAAACTTTGGGTCAGCAGGAGGGAGGTGAGGGCCGCTTGTGGAGAATTATTAGATTATGGGACCACTTAATAAATACAAATGTGGGGGCCAGAGTTGTGGCTCAGCAAGCCAGGCTGCCATCCAGGATAAGGGCATCGCATACTGAGGAACAGTCTGAGTTGTACATGCTCTGTTTCTGATCCAGTTGCCTGCAAATGCACCTGGGAAAGCAATGGAAAATGTTTCAAGAGCTTTGGCCCCTGCCATCCATGGGGAGACCCCGATGCAGTTCGAGGCTCCTGGCTTCAGCCTGACCAAGTTCCAGGTGCTGTGGATTTGTCGATACTGACATGTGTACTTTAGCACTTTCACTGCTCATTATGTCCTGCTGTTTAAACAGACCATAATTATTTAGATTAATTAATTAATTTAGATCGCTTCTAAATTTTTGTCATTACAAACAACACTTCTAGCACACACGTGTGACAGTCCCTTCGGTGTGTGACATTATAGCTAACCAACACAGGCCATGACCAGGTGAGTACAAGCACTGAAGTAAACACCAAGGGATCTTTGTAACAATCTGGCTTTGTTGTATGTTTGTCATATATTTATAAATGGGTTGGTCCAGGGGCCAGTGCTGTGGCACAGTAGTAGGGAAGGCCTCCACTTGCAGCATCAGCATCTCCTATGGTTTCCAGTTCAAGTCTCAGCTCCTCTGCTTCTGATCCAGCTCCCTACTGATGCACCTGGGAGAGCAGTGGAAGAGGGCCCAAATTCTTGGGTTCCTGGGTAAACGTTGGAGACCCAGAGAAAGCTCCTGACTCCTGGTTTTAGACTAGCCTAGCTCCAGCCATTGTGGCTACTTGGGGAATGAACAAGGAAATGGAGGATGTCTTTGTAACTGCTTTTCAAATAAAAATAAATAAAATTTTAAAGGGAGGGATTAATCCATAACAGATTGGATTTTTTGGTAAAGATTTATTAATTTTTTATTGGAAAGTCAGATATACAGAGAGGAGAGACAGAGAGGAAGATATTCTGTCCACTGATTCACTCTCCAAGTAGCCACAAAGGCTGGAGCTGAGCCAATCTGAAGCCAGGAGCCAAGAGCTTCTTCCAGGTCTCCCAAGTGGGTACAGGATCCCAAAACTTTGGGCCGTCCTCAACTGCTTTCCTAGGCCACAGGCAGAGAGCTGGATGGGAAGCGGGGCTGCCAGGACACGAACCAGAACCCATATGGGATCCCTGCACATTCAAGGTGAGGACTTTAGCCACTAGGCTACTATGCTGGGTTCAAATTTTTTAAATTGGTCCTTCACTACAAAAAGATTGAGAAGCACAGCTTTAGGGAATGTTCTAGGAGAGATGCTGGATTGTAAGATATAAACATTTCCCAGCACACAGATACCCCGTGTCCTGTTCTCCACAGGAATTGTATTAATCTATCTACTTTCCTCTAACTTTTGGGAATCCCTATTATTCCATATCCACCTCAACCCATTAAAAGGTTCATCTTTCAGATTGAGAGCTTTATCCTTCTATGCCCTCGCCGTTGGTACTGTTTGTATTTTTCACCTAGGAGCTGAAGCTTGGGTACCCACCTTTGCCCATCTGTCCCTTGCTGAAGCCGCTTTTCCTAACCATGCCTAGCATGTAGCTGAAGGCCATCTCCTTGGCGTTGAGATGCAGCAGCTGACTGGCTTCCACGAAGCGCCTGGGGATGTCCAGAGGGTTGGCACCAACTAAAGGAATGGTAAAAGGCAAAATGTTTTCTCCCAACACAAGACTGATTCTCTCACAAAACAAGCTCTGTGAACTGTCCAGGAAATAAGGGAGAAAATCTAATCCTGGCGTAAGCAATTGTGAGGGCTCCTAACGAAAGGGTCTCAAGCATCAAGATGCAACAGGAGGCACTCCGCTCCCTGTTCCCTTGAATGTCTCTCTCCCTGTGAGCAGGCTAGGGGCTGAGGCTTCTGATCCCAGCCTCAGTACTGGGTGATGCCCTCACTCAGGAGGCAGCCTGGTTTTCCTAATTTCCTCTGGTTCTAGCTGAGCTGGTCTACCTGTCAGTTAACATCCAGATTCTCCAATGTCACTTATCAATCCCCTCAGGGGGACTATCTCTCTCCATCTGCGCATGATAACCAGAGGCCACCTTAGAACACCGCCGACCTCACACAACTCCCACTGCTCACCTTCCAGTCAGGATTTGGAATGGAAGGAAAACTGGAGGAACACAGGGACAGCAGGATGATGCTCTGAAATGCTTGGGAGCAGTACTGTTTCATATTTTGGATTTTAGAATATTTGCGTACTTAAAATGAGATGTCTGGGAATGGAATACAAGTCTAAACATGAAGTTCATTTACATTTCATATACATGTTCTGCACATATCCACATATCCTGAAGATAATTTCAAACCATATTTTTAGGGTGCCTGTGTTTTGGACTCATACAAAGTCAAAGATGGAATTTTCCTCTTGGGGCATCATGCTGATACTCAGACAGCTTTGGATGTAAGAGCGTTTTCAATTTTATATAAAGGATCCTCAAGATGCACCCATTTGTGGAGGTACAGCAGACACACTAACACGCACAGCTGTGCCAGGAGTCTGGGGAGGCCAGCCTTACCACATGCAGACTCTTCCATGACCTTCATTTTCAGGGTGAGCAGCTCAGTCAGCACACGAATGGACTGCTGCTGAAACTTGTCCAGAGTTTCCTGGATGGTGGGCCTCAGAGGCACAGGGCTAGGAGAAGAGATGGAGTGCTTGGCGGCCCCGATGACCGCTGGCAGGATTGGCGGCAGTGCTCGTTGGGGTGGGGGTGGAGGTGGGGGTGGCTTCTTCCGAGTGGTGACTGACACAGAGATTGGTTCCACATGCACCATAGTGGGAGCGCCTAGGCTGACTTCCAGGCCCAGAATGTTGGATGGGGCAGGCACTGTGGGGTCTGTGATGAGTTCCTCCCAAGTGAATTCAAAAATGTTTCTGATGCCCTTCGGTACAGCAATTCCCTCTTTCCTGCAACGTACAAGGAGTTTGGATACCTGGGCCAGCAGCTTGGGGGCCATGGCGGCATACTGCAGGTACAGTTCTCGGTTACTCTTGAAATCGCTCATGGTGCCCAAGCACCAACACTGCTAGGTGATACTGGCTGTCTCACAGAACAGAAACTTCAGGTATGGAGAGTCAGAGTGCTCTGACAGACAGGTGGCAGTGAGCCAAAGTTCTTACTTATGGAGAAGCCATGGAGACGGGCTGGAACATACTGGAATGGCCCTCACAGGTCATTTAGTCAGCGGTTCCTATACACAGAGGCAAGGCAACAATTGATCACTACCTGTGGGAGGACAAAATCATGCTCCCCCTCCCTTATCTTCCCAGAGACACTGCCAGGGAGAACTCATTAGTGAGTCACTTTGGAAAGGGCAAAGGAGGGAGAAGGAGGTTCCATAAGAGCTGTAGGGAGAATTATACAAACTGAGTACCTAAGGTCGGACCTCGGAGGGGCTGGGGGAATGGAAGGGCTGGGAAAGGAGAAAGGTAGTCAGACATCTGAGGGAAGAAGGTCTGTTCCTAATCTATTAAGGAAAATCTGCAGAATCAGGGGTTTCCTTGGCTCTCTCTCTGGAGACCAGCCCTTGGCTGTAATGCCAGGATGCGCATGGAATGCTCTAATGACAGATAGGAATGAATGGGGAGAACACATTTTCATAATTCAAACACCATTATAATCTACCTTACTGCATACAATCAAAGACATCACTGATTGACGGATGTGCCATTTTACAAGAAAGAAAACAGCTAAAACCCAGACAATGCTTACTCTTTTCCTTCCCAAATCTCATCCTCTGGAGCCAACTTGAGTTTGCCATTGCAAGACAAGTGCCTGGGGCACACCTGTGTTCAGAACCTGCTGCCTGGCCATGTGTCCTGGCACCACCCTGCAGTGAGCAAGCCTTTGTTGTTTTGCTAATGAGGAAGCCTGGTTCTTGGTCTGGAGTCACTTGTCTGCAGACTCCCGACACAGAGGCTTCTCCAAGCACCATAGTTCTCCATGTCCTTCATGGTCTCTGTCCACCTGACAGTAAGACCTCTAAGAGAGTGGAGATAGGGGTCAGGACATTGTTTGGCCTGGCAGTTAAGATGCTGGTTAAGGGACCTGCATCCCAATAACTGAGTATCTGGGTTCGGCGGCTGGCTCTACCTCTTTATGCCAGCTTCTTGCTAATGCGCATTCTTGCAGGCAGTGATAACTCAAGTGATTAGGTCCCTGCCACTCCCACTTGAGACCTGGATTGATTTCTTGGCTCTTTGCTTTGGCTTCCCATCCTGGCCACTGTGGGTATCTGGGGAATGCAAAAGCTGATGGGAACTCTACCACTGCCTCTTAAATGAACGAGTAAAATCAGCTCTTCAAGCAACAAGAATCCCAAAAAGCTAGCCTTTCAACATCCTCCTTCTTTGCACAGGAAATGATGTCCTACATCTGTTTGTTGTCCTCCCGTCTTCAGCTTGGCAGACTCAGAAAAAAACAGATGGTTTTGGAGTTGACAAGTTCAGAGAACAAAAAAACCACTTAGAATTTTGGTCATCTGGGCAACAAGCCAGAGGAATCTGACCTTGAACAATTATGCAGGGCAGATTTTTTTTTTTTCCCAAGCAGGACTCAAATGAAGGGAAGACAACAACCAATACATTCCTAGAAATGTTAACTGATTTGGAAGTATCTCCCCAAACATCACTGCCATGAGTCCCTTTTTATTGGGTTTCTTTGGAAGATATGCCTTATAAATAGATAAAAATTGATTTTAAAAGGTTTTATTGAAATATAATTAGCCTACCATACTATTAATGCTATAAAATGTACAATGGTTTACAGTATAGTTGAGTAACTTCTACTCCTGATCGCAGGCTATTTCCATCACCCTAAGCGGTGGGAGAGCTAACACAGACTGATCCCTTTTCTCTGCAAGCCCAGGCCATCGTCAACCCAGTTTCTGTCTTCATGGATTTGCCTGCTCTGCACATTGCCTACATGTGAAGTCACACAGTATTAGGCTTTTTGTGACTGGCTGTTTTCCATGGTATAATGCTTAAGAGATTTATCCATCTTCCAGTCCTCAATTTTCTTTTACAGCAGAATAATATCCCATTATATACGGATATGCCATACCTTGTTAATACAAGTTGTTGGACATTTAGATTTTGGGTTTTTTTTTTTTTTGATACTGTGCATAATGCTGCTATGGCCATGCTTGCATAAGATTTGGGTGAATGTAAACTTTCACACTCTCGGGTAGAAATGTTGGGACACACGTGGTCCCTCTGAGCTTAAACTTTTGGGGAATTTTCAGACTGTTTTCTGAAGTGTGTGCACCATTTTCCAGTTTATTACATACAAGTAATGTTATGGGAACTCCTTGTCAACTCTGCTTTTGATTCCAGTGTTACCCTGGTGCTGGTGAAGTGATACCTAACTGTAGTTTTGACCAGCACTTCTCTAATGACTAAGCACATTGGATATCTTTTCATGTGCTTACTGGTCATTTTATATCTTCTCTGGAGAAATGTGTATTCAGATCTAAATGCCATCTTTAAAGAAAAGCCTTTTTTTTTTTTTCACTAAACGCAGAAATAGCTTAGGCTTTGGGTCGCCTCCCTGGAAAGAACACTTCTACTTTGGCCACTGCTCTTGTCATGCGTGTCTGGAATGGATGAGATGGCTGTATTTCCAACAATCATTTTGAGCCATGAAACCTCCTTGAAGAGGGCAGCTGTGAAGTAAACATGGCTACACAGTTAAGACGACTACATCCCATAAAGGGGGATGGGAAGCAGGGTGGCTGGGACATGAACCAGCACCCATATGGGATGCCAACCTGTGCTAGGTGATTAGCCACTAGGCTATTGTACTGGGCCCTTCAGACTTCTTTTTTAAAGATTTTTTTTTTCTGAAAGGTAAAGTTAGAGAGTGAGGGAAGAGGAGAGGAGAATAGAGGAGAGGAGGAGGAAAGAAGAGGAGAGAAGGAGAAGAAAAGAGGGATGGAGGAAGAGAGAGATCTTTTTTCTGCTGGTTCACTCCCCAAATGGTTGCAATGGCCAGGGCTGGGCTGAGTCAGAAACCTCATGCAGGCCTCCCGCATGGGTGCAAGAACTGAAGTGCTTGGGCCATCTTTCACTGCTTTCCCAGGTACATTATCAGGGAGCTAGATTAGAAGTGGAGCAGCCAAGACTCAAATGAGATAAACATCCATGTCACATGCCTCAATGCGCTATGCCACACTGCTGGCTTCTCAGATCACTTCAGACATAGAAGTCCTGCACTGGAAGGAGGGTTCATAATTGTGTTCAAAAGAACCCTGGAATAGGTGTCTGGCATAGCAGTTAAGCCACTCTTTATTATACCCTCATCCCGTGATGGAGTGGCAGGGTTCATATCCCAGCTCCATATCCAGTTCTAGCCTCTTGCTATGTGCACTCTGGGCAGTGGCAGCTGATAGCCCAGTACTAAGGTCTTTGTGACTAACGTGGGAGCCTTGGACTGAATTCCTGTCTCGGAGCTTTGGTCTGGCCCAGGCTTGGCTATTGTGGACATCTGGGGAGTGAACCAACAGTTGGAAGCTCTTTTTCTGTTTCTGACTTTCAGGTCAATAAATTAAAAACACATTTTTAAATGCAGTTATAAAAACAATTCTGAAGCACCACAGTCTTATGTGAAGAGGTGCTGTTGGGCAAAGAGAGTAGTTTGTTCAAGTTAATATAAATTTTAACTCAGGAGAAGCTTAATTCCTACAATGACCATTAAGAAATAGAGTATGGTGCAGCCTACCTCAGAGAAGTGCTTAAAACCAGCCCAAATTACCATCAACATAGACACTTTCAGAGTTGGGGAGAAAATGGGAGAAAAACATACTGGAGAAAGAAGCTGCTTAATCTGAACGTTGGCAAAGGGGTCAAACATCTGCCTACTCCTAACACTGAACAAGCACATTTACCAGGTGGTTACCTCAAAAGCAGTCTGAGGGCCCAGCATGATGGTTCAGTGGTTAAAGCCTTGCCTTGCATACACCAGGATCCCATACGGGTGCTGGTTCGATCCCAGCCTCTCCACTTCCCATCCAGCTCCCTGCTTGTAGCCTGGGAAAGCAGTAGAGCATGGTCCAAGGCCTTGGGACCCTGCACCCTCATGGGAGACTAGAAGAGGCTCTTGGTTTCAGATCAGCTCAGCTCTGGCTATTGTGGCTACTTGGGGAGTGAACCAGCATATGGAAGATCTTTCTGTTTCTCTTCTCTGTAAATATGCCTTTCCCATAAAAATAAAATAGATCTTTAAAAAAAGAAAGCAGCCTGAGATTATTAAGATAAATACCACAGTAGAACATTAATCCTAGACCAGGGTAATAAGTTTTCACTAAAACACTAAACTTTATGTGAAATTTTGATTTTCTAATTGTCTTAGACAATGATACGAATTCCAATGCCACGCAACCTACACCTGCAAGATACATCAACAAGTAGCTTACAGGTTCAGATGGTTTGAACCAAGGAACGATCATCTTCTCTCACTTAAGAACAGTTGGTCAACAAATTCTTTTTGATTAACACCATTCACCTTGGTTACGTGGGTTTTCATGAACTGCTTGATGTATAACCGACTTCACTTGACTGGCTTCAAAGGAAATCACACACAATGACTTAGCTACCAGATGTTGCATTAATTGTAAAGACAAGCACCTTCCTGTGTTCTAATTCCAAATTCTATTGCCTCATCTGTAGATCACCAGACAACTGAGCACTGCACAGCTGCTTTCAGAGGAAATAAATTATTCCACAAGCCCCGGGCAAATGTACAAGTAAAACACAGTAGGGTTCTCAAGGATGTGCAATTGAATGTACTCCTGTGGGAATTCCGCAAGCAAACTCAATGATTTACTGAGTCAATTCAAATGGGTATTATCAAAACATGCAAGGGCCTAGAGGAGAGCTTACAATGAAAATAAATAATTCAAAGCAATTTCTTCTAAAACATTCCCTTAGCTCCATAAAGCGTGGTCAGGTTTTCCACAAGGAATTTTTCTTCATTATTTGTTCCCAAGTTTATCATAGCTGTAGAATTTCTTGACAGTTTAAGGTACACCTGGGAAGAATTTCTTGGTCAACCCTTTAGTGCCATTGGGAAGATTATATGCAGCAGGGCCACAAGGAAAGTAAGGACATCTCCCGGTGCTGTGCTGTCCAGAAGCACAGCACCACAGACATGCGCCGCTGAGGTCAGCATGACAAAAGAAATGAAATCTCAATTTCATTCACTGAAATTCAAAAGTGGATATATAATTGAGTTATTAGAAAACATAAATATGTTTATGTTTGGAACAAAGTGGATAGAAATCTACTTTTTCAACAGTTTCATGTATCTGAGTACAGACCAAGTATTCCCCATGAAAAGCGATCATCCACACTGAGGCCATACGTGGATACGCAGTAAATTTTGAAGAATCAGTATGAGAAAGCAATGGAAAATATCCATTCATAATTTCTGTACAATGATTACACATTCAAGTTATTTTCGATATAGTACCTTAAATAAAACATATTCTAAAGTTAATTTTGCTTTTTAAATATAGTTCTTAGAGGACTGAAAAATGAAATGTCTATCTTAAATTTCTTGTGGACCACACAATTTGGAGTCTGGATCTAAAGCTGACGAAGTCTATTGCTGTCTGCTGGACACATTGGTATAGGCACGTGAGGACAGGAAAAGCTTGGTGATGATCAGTTGATTTTTTGTTTGTTTTAAAATGTCTTTATTTTCATCGGAAAGGCAGCTACGCAGAGAGAAAGATCTTCTGTCCGCTGGCTCACTCTCCAAGTGGCCCCAACAGCTGGAGCTAAGCTAAGCCCATCTGAAGCCAAGAGCTTCTTCTGGGTCTCCCACGCAGGTGCAGGGTCTCAAGGCTTTAGGCCATGCTCTAATGCCTTCCAAGGCCACAAGCAGGGAGCTGGATGGGAAGAGGAACAGCTGGGACTATGCCTACATGGGATCTTGCTGCATGCAAGGCGAAGATTTAGCCACTAGGCTATTGTGCCAGGCCCCATGATGATGAGTTATGCAGTAAATCCTTGTCTAAAAGCATTAAATTCCACAAAACCCTGAACTCCATTTATACTGTGAAGAAGACACTAGAAATAGATTTACAGTCTTTATAACCATAGAGAAAAATGTGCCTTTAGGAGTTGAATCCATTGTGACCAAGCGTTGAGGTACATGACTGCTTCACTGCTCACCCCAGGAGCTCTGGCAGCAAGTCACCTGCTGTGCTCTCTAGGGTCACCACTGGCTTCATATTCACGGGCTCTTGCCCATGCGTGGCTAGTCTGCCCTTTCCTTTTCTACTCCACAATCTGCTTCTCAAATCCTTCTGTCCTACCAGACAAATCTTTCCCCAATCCTTTCCCCACCTTCCTTCTTCGCTTTCCCCTTTCTAGTATTTCTCATAATTTTATCATGTACATTCTACTTTTTCCCTTTAGGTATTTCAGGTTTTCTTTTTGTTTCTTACACCTCTGTCACCGTTTGTTGTTGGTTTGAAGCTAACATTTAGCCCTAGATCCATTTCATCTTGATACTTACACATGATATGAGGTCAAACTTCAAGCACATTCTTTCCCATGCTTGTTCCTGAACTGATTGTTGAAAAGACTGTTGCTTTTTGGATGCTTTTGGTACCGCTGCCAAAAATGAACTTACCATAGATGGGTTTATTTCTGGACCCTTGACTGTATTCCATTGATGTATGCACCTATTTCCAAGCCAGACTACCTTCCTGGATTGCTGTAGCTTTGTGTTTTGAAACCATGAAATCTGAGTCTTCATTTTTGTATTTTTCAAGATTTTTGTAGTTTTCCAGGTTCTTTGTATTTCCACATAAACTTTCAGAATATATTGTAAATTTCTGCCAAAAAAAAAAAAAGCGGGTGGGGGGGGGCGGGGGACACAGCTGGGTTAGATACCGTTAATGTGTTTTATAGGACATGCATTTGCTGATTAGGTTGACAGAATAACTGCCCATAGGAGAGGCATTTTTTTCCTTTCTGTGTTTATTGGAGGTAAGTTTGTAACAATCCATGAGTTTTCCTAAGATTATTTGTTACCAGGGAAACAATATCAAGACCAAGGGTATATGAAAAATAGTGACTCTAGAGGTTAAATAGGTTCCTGATGCCACATGACTCTCCAGTGTGCCATCTGGAATGATAATGGGGGCACTCATATTCACATGGCTATGTGTGGGGATAGCACCAATGCCTTTACAGAGTCCCACAGGAGGGCAGACGCCTCTGCCACTCCTCTCCTTTCCACTTGTTCACTTTAAAAACTTGTGTTAGCAGGTGCTCACTTGGCACAATGGCCTACAGGCTGGCCAGATGATAGGGTGGTTCCTAGTAAGAGTGCTGTCCTTCTTGAGTCCTGCACATCCGCCTCTTCCTACTAAGAACTCTGTTCTAGTACACACAGTTCCAAGGCTGATCCTCCCTGATTTAGAGGGCTTAAAGTAAAGCTGACGTGGAGGATGGACAAGCTTGATAGCTCCCATGGTTAGGTAAGGAGCATCAGTCTTTGAGTCAAGCCTGGTAGTCTTGAATGCGACCCAGTCAATCAGCACATATTCACTGCATGCCCACTGTACATGGCAGCATGAACAATAGGATGGTAAGGCAATAAAAGTGAGTGAATATCTGCATTTTCTACTTTCTGGATTAGTGCTTCTCCTTGGTGTTCCTTATTCTTTCAAATATGATTGATATTCCATCCATGGCAGGGTCCTCCTGGACAGTAAATCACTGGGCTTCCCAGCCAGTGTACCCTCGTTTGGTATTGATGGACAGGCAGAAGCCCCTTTGAGACTTAAGAAACCCGCATGGCAGTATTTGTAACAAGAATGGGAAGGAATCCTAAACTACATCATGGGGGCTGATTACAAGATAAATTACAAGCTCCTCAATGTCAAATTTTACAGAGTGGATAATTTTCACATGTCCATTAGAATATATATGATACAGCTCAATTAGAAGGAAAGAAATAGCTGGTGGCCAAAGAGTTCCCAGGGGACCATTCGTGTGTGTGTGTGTGTGTGTCTGATGATAAGCCCAACCTCAAGTATGTGCCCTTTGGGGGAAGGACAAAGGCATAACTTGGTCCCTGCAGGCATCTCTTCTTTAGGAAAGGAAGGTGCCATCACCAGGGCAAACCAAGCCCTGTACTGCAGTGCCTGGCTTTGAATCCCAGGTCTGCTCTTGATTCCAGCTTTCTGCTATTGCAGATCTTGGGAGACAATAGTGATATCTGAGTGGTTCCACATGAGAAATCTAGCCTGAGTCCTCGTTCCTAGGTTTGGCCTGGACCAGCCCAGACACTGTAGGCATTTGAGGAGTGAGCCAGTGAACACGAACTGTGTCTATTTCTCTGTCTCTCAAATAACATCAGCAAGAAGCAAATAGTGGTTGCTAAGAAATGGCCTTACAAAGCTGCAAAACCACACGAGAGCATCCTGCATTTAAAATTCTCTCCCAAGTGCTTCTTGCAGAACAATGTGAAAGTCCATGGCCTTTCTATAATCACACATAGCTAGTGTGCAGATGTGGAGAACAATCAAATTCAAAACTGCCAAAATGTCAAAGGGCCCCTGGGACTCACTCCACTTGGACAAAAGACACCCTGTGCAGGTACCTGGCTCTGGAAAGATGTCCCACCGCAGAGCTTGCCTCCCTCTGCTTTCCTGCATTGGCTCTCCCACACTGAGACATTCCTTCTCCTGGACAATGATTTCTTTGCTCCTCGGGGCAGCATGGTGCAGTCAGTACAGCTCCTAGTTCAGGGACCAGTACCATCTCCATCTATTTTACCTGCAAATAAGACATCATTATAATAAAGTTTAAGCTATTTTTAAGTTAAAAAATTATTCCGTTTTTGAAAGGCAGATAAAGAGGGAGAGACAGAAAGGTTTTCCACTCCTGGGTCACTTCCCTAACAGCTGCAATGGCTGACGTGAGGCCAGACCATCCAGGAGCTAGGAACTCCACCCAGGTCTCCCATATGAGTTGGTAGGGGCCCAGGGACTCAAGACATTGTCTAATGCTTTCCAAGACACACTAACAGAGAGCTAGGTCAAAAGTGGTGGCCTAGCAGCTAAAATCTTCACCTTGCACGCATCAGGATCCCGTATGGGGTCTGGTTCTAATCCCAGCAGCCCTGCTTTCCATCCAGCTCCCTGCTTGTGGTCTGGGAAAGCAGTAGAGGGTGGCTGAAAGCCTTGGGACTCTGCACCCATGTGGGAGACCTGGAAGAGGCTCCGGGCTCCTGACTTCAGATTGGCACAGCTTGGCCATTGCAGACACTCGAGGAGTGAGTGAATCAATGAACAGAAGATCTTCCTCTCTGTCTCTCTTCCTCTCTGTATATCTGGCTTTCCCATAAAAATATAAAATAAATCTTTTTCAAAAAGTGGAACAGTCAGGTCTCAAACCAGTACTTGAATAGAGTGCCAATGTTGCAAACAAAAGTTTAATTCACTGTGCCACAACTGACCCCGAAGGCTATTTTTTAAAGCCTATCCTAAACATAAAATTAGTAATACTTATGAAGAGCTAACCATGTCTCAGTCAGTGGGTTATTTAAGTGGTTTGTGTACAATACTTCATTTAAATCTTGTAAAACTCTACAATTTAGCATTCCAATTTAATCTACATTTTACACATGAGGAAATGAAAATCAGAAATGTTACCACACAGAAACTATTAAGACTGAGCATGCCTTAAAGGTATACTGCTTACATACAGAAAAGAAAATGCTGATCTTTTTTGTATTTTTAAAAGATTTTTATTTATTTTTATTGGAAAGTCAGATATACAGAGAGGAGGAGAGGCACAGAAAAAGATCTTCCGTCCACTGATTCACTTCTCAAGTGGCCACAACGGCCAGAAATGAGCTGATCTGAAGCTAGGAGCCAGGAGCCAGGAGCTTGTTCTAGGTCTCCCACCAGGGTGCAGGGTCCCAAGGCTTTGAGCCATCCTTGACAGCTTTCCCAGGCTACAAGCAGGGAGCTGGATGGGAAGTGGGGCTGCAAGGATTAGCATCGGTGTACATATGGGATTCCTGAGCGCAGAACACTCCACATACTGGGCAGCTTTCAGATCACGGACCAGCTTTTCAGCAGTCACTGGAGTGATGGGCTTCTGTTTGGTCTTGGCAAGTTTCTCAATAGGAGAGGGGTCACTTTAGGCATCAGTTTGTGTCCCGACAAGCCAAGGAGTCTCAAATGAGGATAGAGAAACCACTGAAAAACAGACTAAAAATGCATCTGTTTGTGGATAACTCAGTGGCCATAATCCATCATAAACCTCTTGTCCTGCAGTATGAAAAAGTCCAGGAGTGTGAGGCTCTTCACCAATCATAACTGTGACTGCACAGCTGTCAGAAATAGTCGGTGTGTTCAGATGGGAATGTGTTGTGTAGGAAATCAGGAGATGTGTTTTACCAACAGCACCATTGCCCACAACAACGTGCTTAATTGTCTACACTGCTGAAATAGATTTATATCCACTTTCAATATCTCAAATTTGATGTTGACCTTGGCTTCTCCACGGGGGCATACAAACTTATTTCTGACATTTATACCAAAGACTAAGTTGCTAGCCTTATCACTGGTTATTATGTCAGCCTAATAAGGCAAAGCTATAGTAACCGTAACCATAGTATACTCCTGGCTCAAGACAAGGCATATAAAAGTGACACAGAGTTGAGAGTCCAGAAATAAGCCCATACATTTGTGGTCAGTTGATTTTTCACAGTGGCACCATGAATACCCAAGAGAGAAAAACACAGTCTCCAACAAATGGTTCAGAGAAAGCCATACAAAACAACACACTTAGATTTTGACCACATACCATATACAAAGCCATTTCAAAGTGGATCAAATGTAAATGTAAGAGCTAAGATTGCAAAGCCATTGGAAATAGCTTGTATGCCAAGTGGGGGCAGGGAAGACAGACAAGAAGAAAATCAACTATTTAAAGGAAAAAAATAGAATCGCCAAAAATGCTAAAAATATAAGTGAAAAAGAAAGAAAATATTAAAAAAAAATAGGGCCCGGTGTGGTGGCGCAGTGGTTAAAGGTCCTCGCCTTGCACACCTGGGATCCCATATGGGCGCCGATTCTAATCCCGGCGGCCCCACTTCCCTTCCAGCTCCCTGCCTGTGGCCTGGGAAAGCAGTCGAGGACGGCCCAAAGCTTTGGGACCCTGCACCCGCGTGGGAGACCCAGAAGAGGCTCCTGGCTTCGGATCGGCATAGCATCGGCCGTTGCGCTCACCTGAGGAGTGAATCACCGGATGGAAGATCTTCCTCTCTGTCTCTCCTCTCTGTATATCCGCCTTTCCAATAAAAAAAAATAAAAATAAATCTTAAAAAAAAAAAGGAATAGAACAATGAGATAAACAAGATGGAGAAATGGAGAGGATGTATTTGCCTGGTAGCACAAAAGGAGGGCTTGAGAAGCAGCTTGTAGACTTAACAGGAGAAGAGAAAGGAACCAGAGCCATGGACGCGGGGGCCAGTGGCCATGCAAGAGTCCAAAGTACAAGACTGCTCCCCAGAGCTCCTCAGGTACACGGTAAAGAGCTCATGCACATCAGCACCTGGACACGAGGGACTCTGAGTCATATCTTTCTGGGATTATAAAGACTGTGTGAACCTATTTCTGATGCCCACTTCACAGCATCAATTGAACTCAGGGTTTTGTAAACCCAGTTATATCTCATTCTGTCTTCATCACCAAGCCTTGTCTCCTTGGCCTGTTTTGACTCAGTGTGTCCAGCAGATGGCGATAGACTTTGAAGATTTCAGATCCAGGCTCTAAGAAATTTAAGTCACAAGTTGTTTATCCAATTTCCTAGCAAGTATATCTTTTAAAAGTAAAATTAATTTAAAAATAGGAGCATATTTTATCACATTTGTACACTAAAATATTTCAATAGGCAGAAATAATGAATCAAATTTTCAGTTTCTTTTTCATACTAAGTCTTCAAATTCCACTTAGGGTCTATCTGTATTTGAATGTTAACTTCATGAGGAGTACTTGATCTGCACATGGACGACATAAAACAGTTGAAAAAGGTAGATTTTTACCCAAGATGCTCCAAACGTATTTAAATATGATATGTAAAGATGCTTTCTAGCAACTGAATGGAGCATGCAGTTTTTGTTTTATTTTTTAAAGATTTTTTTTTAATTTCAAAGTCAGATATATAGAGAGAGGAGAGGCACACAGGAATATCTTATGTTCATTGATTCATTCCCCAAGTGGCTGCAACAGCCAGAGCTGAGCTGATCTGAAGCCAGGAGCCAGGAGCCAGGAGCTTCTTACGGGTCTCCCACGTGGGTGCAGGATCCCAAGGCTTTGGGCTGTCCTCAACTGCTTTCCCAGGCCAGAAACAGGGAGCTGGATGGAAAGTGAGGCTGCTGGGATTAGAACTGGTGCCCATATGGGATCCTGGCACATTTAAGGCGAGGACTTAAGCCGCTAGGCTACTGTGCCGGGCCTGAGTATGCAGTTTCAAACTTAAATGAATCAGATGAAGGTTTTAGCTTCTAAGGTGGCACCAGCATGTGGTGCTGCAGTGCTGGGAAGCAGAGCACACAGTTCACTTGCCTTGTGGTCCCACGGACAGAAATGCCTTCGAACAATTTGCCTTGACACACACGCTTTCCCTGCAATCTAGCCTTCTTGAGACAGGTGTTTCAACACAGTGCATCTGAATTGGCTCAGTAAGTAGGTTTGTTTGTGAAACTTCACAGAAACAGATTCAAGTCCATGTTTATCAGATTATTCCTGTGCTTAGCTATACATCTGCCCAGGACTTGTAGGACCACTCATTCCCTCTGAAAGTGGCTGTTAGTACACAAATGATTTTCTGTTGTCTGGTGATCTATGTATGAAACAGTAGAATTTCAAGTTTGAACAGAAAAGGCTACTGGTCTTTTATAAAGTTAAGATATCTAGTAGCCAGGCCATGTATGTGTCATTTCCTTTAAATCCAATGGTTGAGGGAAGCTGGTTCAGGAAAGCTTACATAACCCAGGTGAATGATGGTAACTGAGAATCATCTGTTCACTTAGTGTACTCAAGTTAGAGGAGATGTCCTCCCCAGGAGGACGGCCAGGTCGTCTCATCTGAACTTGTGCCTTGCAGGTGTAAGCTGTGGATGTGTGCCTTCTTGTTCTCTGCGTGGTGATGGAACTACTGTTATTGTCTAGGACAGTTAGAAAATCAAAATGTTCAAGAGAAGCTTAGTGTTTTAGTGAAAACTTACCACCCTGGCCTAGGACTGACGTTATGCTGTATAACATAAGCTCATAAGCTATGTTAACCCTAACCCTAATCCTTCTGTAACCCTGAGCTCATAAGCTCAGTGTGCTTTTGTATGTTGCCAACTGAATCTGTTAGGAGTAGGGAGAAGTGTGGCCATTGCCTACCTTCAGTTTAGGCATCTTCTTTCTCCAGTATGTTTCTTTCATGTTCTCCCCACCTCTGGAAGTTCTTGTGTTGGTGGTAACTCAGCCTGCTTTTTAGCATTTCCTCTAAGATGCGACACCTTCTCTTCTATTCGGTCATTTAGCTGAACTAAGCTTCCCTGACCTTGAACCTTCCCCATGCCTGGTCCCTCACTTCCCTCTGTACTTACACAATCAAATTTATTCATGGTTATTCAGCATTGTTTTTGCAGGAGAGAAAACACAAGGGTGGGCCCCTGATCATCTTCTTTCCAAAGTCATCATCTTGCTTTTCAAGAGAAAAAGCTTTCTATCTGATGTGTGCATAAGTGTTTGGGGAACGTCCGATCAGTGTGTATACATTTATTGATTTATAGTTCTTTTCACTAAACCTTTCCAGAATTGGCCTGCTCAGCTATTTTTGGTTACTGCCTAAGAGTTCAATAGGGTAGCTTACATGATTGTCAAAACACTTCCTCCACTGCTGCTGGTCCGCATTATGTCTCTGTTAGGAATAATGTGACCGTAAGTATCTCAGAGCATTGATCTTTACTTGAATGTTCATCTTTTTGAATCTGTGCTCTCAGGCAGCCTTTCCAGGAGCTAGGTGATCGGGGCAAAGTGATGGTCCTCTGGATGAATCTGGATGGGTCCTGTCATCCCACTGACCTGAGCAAACCTCCTTGGGGAAAGAGTCATGTGAACTCCAGGGCAGCAGTCTGCAGCCCTGCCTGGATTTGGAGCTAAGTTCCATACTCTGTGTGTTGGCCCCGCCTCTAATTACTCCAGGGGCCACATCTCTGAATCTGTTTATTTTTTTCTCTTCTGTGAGAATTTTAAGCAACTAACCAGATTCTGTTCACATCCTGGACAATCCACAGGAAAGCATCTATGAGCCTCCCAGTCCCAACAGCATGGATTTCGAGTACCCTGCCACCTGTCCTAGCTTTGAGCTGAGTTTGAGTTTCTTTGCAGCAGTCATGTGTTACATGGCAACTTTTACCCAAAGTGTTTCTGATGAAAACCAGAGAGAGCTGGAAACCAGAGAACATAACAAATTACAGGACTATTATACAATTGAATGGGTATTTGTCTTATAACATTAGCATTTTTCCTTAAACAAGTATTTATTTAATTGATAAGAGAAGCAGAAATTGAGAAACTTTTCATCTACTGCTTCAATAACCAAATGCTGGGCTTGATTGAGGCCAGAGCTGGGAGCCAGGGACTCAATCCAGGTCTCCAAAAGCATACTTGGGACCCAAATACGTGCATCAGCAATGGTGTCTCGGGGAGTCTACACAGGCAAGAAACTGACCAGGATCTGGGATGGAATCCAGGCACTCTAACGTGGGATACACCCATCTTCACCACTAAACACTTGAACTCCCCAATTTCCTCATTTAATTTTCTCAGGTATGGAGCTGCAAGAAGCACACTAATTGTGTATAATACAACACCCAATGCCACTTGAAGGCCAGGCCCCAACCCTCCTCCAGGCTCAGAGAACAAAGCAGATCCCTGAGACCTCACTCAGCTCCGGAGCTGGTGGCTCAAAGCTGATGGTCACAACAGCCATCCTGTCAGGTGCAGCAGGGATCCAGGACAAGATGGCACATGATGCCGCATCTACCGAAGGGCACAGACATTGGTCCTGCCCAGAGGCCACAGGGGTCTGTCTTCCAAGTACCATGGAAGGTCCTGGGTGGCCTTGGACACTTCATTCTCTGGCCGTCCTCCTCATTTCTTCCTCCTTCTCTCTCTTCCTCCTCACTCTCCTCCTTTTCCCTGTCTTTTCTCTCTCTTCCTCACACTGTCTCCATCTCTGTCTCCTCTCCCATCTCTTCAGCTTCTCTCTTTGTTCTCCCTCATCCCTCTGTTCCCGCTCACCCTCTTTGCCACTTGGACAGGAATTCTGAGCCCTTCCCCATCCACCAAATGGACAGAGGGAACCGTGTATCCCATTGAGGTTCCCCCAGAGTCACATGTCACTGATCTTGGCCCTGTGGTGCAGGAGGTTTGTTTTCTGCACTGTTCATAGGGGAAGCTCTGGTTTGGGAAACCAAGGGTTTAGTCTGGCAGAAGCTGTTGGGGCCAACAGCTCTGTAGGAGCCAGACTAAGTTAGGCCTGTTCCAGGCAACCCACAGCCTCACCCAGACACTGGAGGCAGCTTGCTGGTTTATTACACTGAGAATCGAGGCTTAAGGGGGAGGACTGGACACTGAGGAGCCAGGAATTGGCTAGGTGTGGGGAAGGGCATTGGTGGTCACCAGCATTGGCATCATTTCTTGCAGGCCTGTTTCTTTCACGTCTTACTTCTTACTGCCCCTTCTGAGTTTGCTGATAGGACGTAACGCCATATCAAGCTGTTTCATCCTAAATAGCAAAAAAACAAAAAGCATGTATTATAGAGTGAGTCAGAAGAGCTGGTCTCCTTAACAGAGCCTGGAGGTCTGGCCAGGCCTGGGCACAACTGGCCATGGCCCTCTCTTTTATACCTGTGATGCTGCCTGATTGTTCCTCAAACTCGGGGCCCAACAGCACCTTTGCCCTTTCTACAGCCTCGTGTTTGACTTTCCTATGTTCCAGAGAAATGTGCTCCCATGCCAACCACCAAGCTAGTGGATTTTTGACAAGGTCAGCATAATTCTTGTCTAGAGAGACATCAAGAAAATCTGTACTTTTTTTAGGTAGGTGAGTATGGCTGTGGGATTTGCTACAAAGTCAAGTAAAAGGCTGTGCTTTTGACCAATCACTCCCTAGACCACTCAGGGACCACAGGAGGCAACCTAGATGCCAAGCTGGACACTGTGTCTATAAAATCAGCCAAATGTCATACAGTGGCACGTGTCTGGGGAAGTGACCAGCTCAAGGCCACACAGACCTGCGGTGACCTTTGTGACCTGTGGCAGTGCCAGTGGTCCTGCTGTAAGCCATGATCACTCTACCCATCCCAGGTCAATGGTAACTTACTTCTTGGCCACTTCAGCAGCAGATTCCTTCTCTACCTCCTCCTCTCCTGTGACCAATGAGGAGAAGCTTCCTTCAAAATCATCCGACAAGGCTCTCCTAGTTGATCCAGAACTCTCCAGGCTCAGGATAGTGGTTGATGAACTGCAGGGGAGACATGGGCGAGGGCACTTTTCAGCAGTGGCAGAGTCAGAGGGACCTTCAGTGTACCACCTGGTCAAGAGCCAAGGGCAAGGGCATGGCTGCTCCTCCTCCTGAGGAGAGATAGGGAAGGGAGACTCTAACCTCCCTGGGACCCACGGGAGGTCAGCTTCCCTGGCTTCTCTCCAAGGAATGATTAGTCCTCACTCCTGTGCAAGCCGTACCTATATAACTGGCAGGTGGAAATGCCTGAGATGGGGTGTGAGGGCTGGGTAGATTGAGCAAAGGAAGAACAAGAGACCAGGGAGTTACATCACGCTGCATAGAGGTGTGTGCTGCATGGAGCCCTCAAAGTCCTATGGTAATGTTGTCACTCCCAGGACACCAAAATGGCACCTGGTTTCAACAGTCATTAGAGATGAAATTTGTGAAGATGAGGTCATATTGGAGTGGGCTGGCCCTCAATTCAATCTCATTAGTGTGATATTGCTAGAAAAAAGTGGATAGACAGATAGACACTTGGGGAGATATTACGGGAAGACGGGAGTTGAGCTGCCACATGCCAAGGAGCTACTGTAAGCTGAGAGAGGCTGGGACTCACACTGTCACAGGCAGCATGACCCTGTCTCCAACTTCCTCTCAGGTTCCCAGCCTCAGAGCTGTGAGACAGTAAGGGTCTGTGTCTGAATCACACTCTGCTAGCAGCAGCTTTTGTCTCAACTGTTTGGGCTGCCACAACAAATACCCCAGGCTGGGTGGCTAATGCAGCCCACACTCTCACAGGGCTGGAGGGTTGGAGTCAGCATGAGGAGGCTGGCCCACTGGATATTGGTGAGGGCTCGCTTCAGGTTCTTGGGCAGAGTCTTGCTCTCTCTGGGGCCTCTTTCACCAGGGCATTAATCTCATTCAGGACAGCTCCACCCTCATGACCTAACCACTCCCAAAGGTCACGTCTCCTCATATTACTACCTGGGGAGTCAGAAAGTCAGCTCATCCATGGTGAGGGGACATTCAGAACACAGTGCTCACAGCTGCAGATGAAGCTGGACTCCCAAAGAGGGAGAGGTGCCAGTGCAGGGAGCTCAAGAGGGCTCTCGGGCAGAGGACCCGATGTGGCATTGCAGTGATCCAGCTGGGCTGGGCTAGGCTGGATGTGAGCAGACCGCCCATGACAAACCCTCTCCTGCCAAGGTTTACAGCAAGGCACAGTGTGGTGGGGGCCCAGTGTATCTAAAGAGCCAGTAAGGAGACAGCAAGACAAGAAAAACAAGAACCTTCTTTCATCATTTCAAGGACTCTGCAGAAAAAACAAATAAATAAAATTAAAAATGCAGAATACCACGACAGGATTCCTGAGTGTGGCACTATTCACAATGTCCACAGTTGGCAAGCTAACACCTCTTTCTCCTTTCCTCCTTGTATCCATTTCCTGCCCTAGCCCCACAGGGGAGTGCAGAAAATCAAGGTGACCATTTTAAATATGTCACTGCAGAGCAGGGCAAGGACCCCCAGAGTTCTTGTTCCAGTTAAAGGGAGAGGGGGGACGTCTGGAATCAGAAATGCTGTCAGTCAGTCCCTGCTGTTTTCAGAGGTCATGGCAGAGGGGGAATCAGAGAAGGAAGAGCAGGGGGCAGGCTAGCTGTTTTATCTAGAGAATCCCTCCCCACCCCCACCGCCACCCCAATTCATCCTTCTCCAATGCACAACCTCCATGGTCCTTATAGGAGTGAATTTCCCCCAAACCTCATCAGCATTGTGTCCTGGCACGGCATAAACCAAGTACCTTGGGGTGAGATTGGAATCAAGATTCCTTGAAAACTAAGGCAGCCATGTGAGATGCACTGCTTGGCTTTGAGCCTGGGGGACAGTCACAGGCAACACCAACTATATATGCTTGGTTGATTTAAACTTGAAAAAGCTCCTTAACAAACACACAGCAGCCCTGCAAGCTGGGCACTGTCCTGCACCTGGGGACTCCTGACTGGGTAAGTGTCTCACTGCACTGCACTGTGTGGCCTTTAGAAGCTGCTCACCTTCTGCATCACACACAGCAGCATGTCCTGAAGGCCAGGCCGTGACTGAGCCCAGATGTGTGTCAGACCTACATATGATCTCCTCACCAGGGCTGGGCTCAAAAAGTTCTTAATAAGATGGCCTTATCTAGTTTAAAAGAAAAAAAAAGCCTGAACTCAGAAGTCTGGAAGAAGACTTAAGCTAGCCTTTCCTCTCCCAGGGGCCTGAGCTTACATCATACATGACCCATGACCATGTGGTCCAAATGGCATACCCAACACAAGCAGGCATGGAAGTACACACAGGGAGGGACAGGGATGCAGCTGGGGCCTCTGCCCATCCATCCCTGTCCCTACTTGACTGCCCATCAGACACTGGCACTGCGACATGGTGCCCATGTCCCTTCCTCAAAAACATTGTTTATCCAAACTTGTGTCCCAAAGAAATCTGCAAGTGGCCTCATGTGTTCCTCACTATTGCCTTATCTCTCTCTGCTTTGCCCTCTGTCACATTCTCTTGCTGCAGTCTCTCCAACATGTGTTGCAAGCTGAGGTTTGCTTCCTCAGCTCTGCTCAATGCCCATCTCACCACTTTCACCACCTGCTCCCCAACAGAGCCCATCTCACAGCCCCAGGCTGTTCTCGTCCCAACCCTTCCCTCTCTGGGCCTCTCCTGTCTTACTTGAACTTGTAGTTGTCTGGGAGGAAGTAGCCCATCTTGCAGTCCTGCTGTGTGCGGGAGATCTGTTTGAGCAGATTCTGCTTGTTCAGGCCATATCCATTGAACACGCGGCCCCCGAAGAGGAGTTTCCCCTCAGAAAACATCTGTGTGCAGACAAGGAACACATTCGTATTGCAGCAAGGACTATAGAATGGGGAGTTCTGTGGCTTGGAGGACAATGCCAGTGCCCCCTCAGAACCTGTGTGAGAACGTTGGCCTTTGGTAGCTTGGGAACGGGCCTGGTCTCCCTAAGCTGTCCAGAGAGCTGTGCCTGTCCTGGCCCCTGGCCTAGGTCCACAGAAGAGACCTACTTGTTCCTGTTGGGTGAACATGCTCCAATGTCATCTCACACATAAACGCTTCCAGACTACTGGAGCCAGAGGGTATCTTCACCACTAGAGAGCTCCTAGTCACCAGCCTACAGCCATCTCACTGCCGTGTCCCTACCCACTTGGGGGGGTGCAATGTTCAACTTGTCCCATGGTACAGGGCCCTTTGTACCTCCATCATCTGCACATTGTTTTCCATAACACCTGTCCAAATAGTTCTGTGCAACGATATCCATCACAATATGTTCATGCACGATCAGCCCATCTAGTCCCTCCCCCAAGTAGACCTAACCTTGATGTTTAAGATAAAAGCAATGAGAAAAGAAAGAGGAAATGGTAAACTCTTAGCAGTTATGTGGCTATGGGGAAATGCTTATGGGATTTGGATTTACAAAGCAGGACCCTAAGTAAGTATCCATATAGAAAAAGACCACAGAGGCCAGACACTGATACATGGGGTAGGTGTGGACCAGTGGGTGCCCAGGGCATTTATGCATCACTATCAGATTAATACATGAGTTGAGAAATAGGAAATGTAATTATTTTTCTACATCCTATTTTCTAAGTTTTCTGTAATAAACAAGCATAACTTTTCCAATATATTCTTCTGAATACAAGGTCAACTACAAACTAACAGATGGTGAGAATCTGACTCTATGGGTTTGCCATCAGTCATCCCAGTGTCCTGAGATGGGGATGTGTGGGCTCCAGCTGGATTAGGAGCTGGGTGGCTCTGTCTTTGTGCTCTCTGAGCCTCAGCCTGGGTGGAGAAAGGATCCTATAAGGCCCCTGCCTCCCCTTCCTTCCACATCCATGGTTCTGCAAGGGCAGGCCACGGGCCAGGATGTTCCCACAGGTCTCCAACTCACCAAGACCATGCCCTGCACCACAGCATGCTTCTTCACCAACAGGGGAGGGGTCTTCTGCAGGGGGCTGTCCAGGTCATACTGCAGTAGGCGGTAGGGGTCATGCCAGCACTGCCAACACAGGAGTGTGGGGTCAAGAGCAAGCACTTGGATGACCATGTTCTTGGTTGTACTATGTTCATGGCTAGGCTATGTTCCTCCCAGTCCCAGATTGCTGTAATTCTTTCCACCCCACACCTGCTTAAGGACTTTCTTGCTAGGGGACCCCAGAGGATGTGCCCTGGCTCAGTTTAGCACTATCTCTGGAGAAAGGCTTTGTAGAGATAACAGCCCCTCACCCCATCCTTCCCCACACCACATGACATCCAC
This sequence comes from Ochotona curzoniae, assembly GCF_017591425.1. Classification (NCBI taxonomy): domain Eukaryota; kingdom Metazoa; phylum Chordata; class Mammalia; order Lagomorpha; family Ochotonidae; genus Ochotona; species Ochotona curzoniae. The sequence goes on from NW_024466607.1 coordinate 6,837,525, forward strand.
TGTCCTGGTTCTCTGTATCCACAGAAAGTGATAGTTCTTGTTCTTGCCCTGGTAGGAGCCCTGCAAAGGTCTGAAGATGCAAAGCAATCCGCTTAAAGGATTCCTCTGCTGGCTACCCTTTGGACCTTCCCTGTCACTAAACCTAGTGTGACCACCTTAACAGGGCCCACTCCTCATGGTAAGGGGTGCTGGTTCAGATCAAAGCTGGCCTCCTTCCTCTCCCTTCTCTGGATGTTATGGATCCACTAATGCTGCAAACTCACTGGCTTTAGCTGCCTTTTGTTTCCAGGTGTCTCCAGGTGACCTCCTATCCCCGTAAGCAGTAATACCCATAGCTCATCATGCTCTTGTTACCAGAAAATAGCTTGCTTTACCCAATGATATTCTAAAGTGGGACCCAGGCCCTTGTGAAATCTGGAACTCCATCCCTGTACTCACTTCCTAGTGCCCTTCCTTCAGGAGTTCAACCACCTTGGGTCAGGCCTTGTCTTCAGGCTGCACTGAACTGGACTATGACTGCTCAGGGACAACTGGACTGAAGAAATAGTCCCTAGGCTAACTAAAGTCACCTGCTAGCTCCCACCAGGGAGAGGCTATTTGTGTCCTTTCACAGATGGGCACAGGGCGGATACTCAATGAACATCTGCTGAATTGGAGTCAGTGGGAACTGACTCCAGAAAACAACTGCATGTTTGATGTATAGGCCAGGGCTGACTTTGTACCATCTTGGAATGAGACAGGACAAGAAATGATTAAAACACTGAACTCCTGGCAATGGCCAGAGTATGGGTCCAAGGGTGAGCAAGTGATGGTCAACAAAGGGCCACTCCTGGGAGGAGGAGATGGAGAGGGTATCTATGCAAATCCACTCCCAGGGCATCCCTAAAAACTCAGGAAGCTATAATGGGGCCCAGGCAGACAATGGATTACAGAATAAAGGGGGATAAAAGGCCTGAAAGAAGTTACTATATAGACACTCAACTCACTTGGCATCCAATGTTGCACTGTGCCTGGAGTTAAGACTGGCCCTTATTTGTGCTATGACTGCCAGGAATTACTGCAAACTTAGAGGATGATGAACGCTGTGACAGAGAGCCAAGGCCAGCACATAGAAGGAGTTTCTTGGACCCCGAGTCCCCCATGGGACTTCACTATCAGTAGCCTGCTTCCCTTGTCTCTCTTCACAAAGACCACTGCCTCTTCCAGGGACACTCACCACCTGCCTGAACCCCAAACATCCAGGAATGCCCTATCTGAGCTCCAGGAAACAGCAGGCACCAGTTTCTGGGCTCCTATATTCTCACAGTAGCCCAGCCACAGGGCTCTGGAGCCTGTCATAGCTGCAGCCAAGCTGGAGCTCCTCCAAGACCTTGCTGGTATCTGAGTGAAAGGCAGGTGACAATGTCAGCAAGTGTCTAACCAATTATGAATACCCAGGACAGTGGTAACCAATGTATCTTCTCTAGATACACAAACTTATAAATAAACATCAGTGGATTAAGTATCCCAGAAATAAAGGACAGTGTCTGGCTTTGTCTCAAAGCTCATCAGAAGTGTCTGCACTGATGTTCTGACATTTATCCTGGGATAAGAGGATGGGAAAACAGAAGAGGTAAGAAAGATCACATACTCTGTGTGTGTGTGTGTGTGTGTGTGTGTGTGTGTGTGTTTGGGGGAAGTATATGCAAAGTTCCCAGCACAAAAATAAACTAAGTTTCTCAGTGAATTCTAACACCAGGATAAAAGGTAGGTGGAGAAGGGGGGAGGGGACACAGTTCCAAAGGCACCTTCCTACCCTTGTCCCTTGGGATCTCCTCACTGGGCCCAGACCTACCTGGAGACAGGGTGAGCCACGGCCCCGCTGCTGGTGTCTATAGAGCGTGTCCAGAAGCCACTTGAGCTGGGCTGTGCTGCTGGGGTTCTGGCTTGAGAGTATCCCAATCACAAGAACCTGGTTGGGGTCTCGGGGCAGAGACAGGAATCGCTCCAGCTCCAAGTCAGACACCAGGGGCACCTTGGCTATGCACCTGCAGCCGGCTCGGGCATCTTCTTTGCGCATGAGCTTCCGCAGCATCAGTGGGCAGTCTGAGGGCGAGGCCACCCACCTGGTGGAGCTGCGTACCTCCTTGGTCTTCCCTCTGCAAGCAAGAGCATACTGGCCAGGGGGCTCTCATTGGACAGGGCACAGGGCACTGCCCTCAGAATACCAGAGGAGTGAAGGACCCACTGCAGAGGCTGGGTTGCAGGCAGAGGTTAGTCTAGTCTCCACTCCCAACATGCAGCTCCTCCTTCAATGGACCTCTAACCCCTCTGGGCTGCATTTCTTCAGGTGCAAAACAGGAATGACAAGTCACTTCCTCACCCATCCATACAGTCAAGAGATGCTTTGGAGGCCTCCTTCACTGCTTTTGGCCACACCCATGTCCCACACCATCTATTACAAGTCTCTCCTGGATACATTCAAGGCAGAGCTAGGATCTAACCACTTCTGTCTTCCACTCCAAAGGTTGTGGTCCCAGCCTCCCTCATTTCTGATCAGCCTCTGGTGGGTCTTGCGCTTTCTTCCCTGCCCTCTCTTTAGTTTGTTCTGCACAGAATTGACCCCATGTTATTGAAGGTTACACACACACAGACACACACACAGAAGCAAGATACCAAAGATGCACCAAATAGATCATTTAAATAAAGTTGTAAAATAACAATAAGAAAAAGTAATCACTGTGTTGGAAATCTTCCATCACGGGAGGGAAAAGGGGTTGGTGACTGCAAGAGGACATGAGGCTTCAAGGGAGCTAGTAAATTTTGATTTCTTGGGCCTAGGGCCTAGGGCAATGGCTCAACTCCTTACACACTCTGGGATCCCACATGGGTGGTTGGTTCATGTCCCAGCTGCTCCACTTCCCATCCAGCTCCCTGCCTGTGATCTGTGAAGGCAGTGGGAGATAGCCCGAGATCCTGAGATCCTGCACCCACGTGAGAAGGCTAAAAGAGGCTCCTCCTGACTCCTAGCTTTGTATAAGTTCAGTTCTGGCCATTTCAGCCTCTTGGGGAGTGAACTGGTAGTTGCAAGATCCTTCCATCCCCTCTCCTTTCTGTAATTTGATCTGCCTTTTCAATAAAAATAAATAAATCTTAAAAAAAAAAAGAAAGTTTGATTTCTTGGTGGTCATAGGTGAAAATCACAGCACTGTCCTCTGAAGAGTCACCAAATTTTCTTGAAATATTTTTAAAAGAGTTAAAAACATAGTTTATGTTATGCTAAAAAAAAAAGTAAGGTAAATCAGTTTATAATACATTCCTCCTTAAATTAAGGAAGTTAACATTAATAAGGCTGCTTGAGCAAATCCCTGCCAACCAATAGCCAGATCTCAATTCACACCACTGTCCCCTTCTTCCCAATGCTCCAGTCTCACTGGTCACCTTCCTGTCACACACTCAACCTGCTTTTGCTTAGGGTTTTGGCACTTGCTATATCCTTTTCCCTAAGTTCCCTTCCCATATCCCATTCTCATCCTTCAGAGCTCTGTTTAAATATCATCCCCAGTTGCCTTTATTGATTTCTCTTCCAAAATGGAAAACAGTCTGCCCTACTTCCTACCACCTAATCAATCCCAGGGGTCATCCAGCATTTTCTATTCAGAGTCAGGTAGATCTTTCCAGCCTGATGATCATTTGTCAAAATCAGTCCACATTTCAACTGTGGTCAGAACGTAGTTACAGAAGATATGTAAATGTGTGGATACATGCTCCAATAATACTTTTGTATTCAGTGACATTTGCATATCAGATTATTTCAAATGTCATGAAATACTCATTTGATCTTTTTCCATTCAAGTACTTTAAAACGTAAAAAGCATTCATAGTTTGCCCAGAAAAAAACAACTTGGCCAGATCTGACAGACAGCAAATACCTTCTCTAACATGTTACCCATTATTTTTCTTCCAAGCCTGGATCACTACCTAACATTATTTTAATAATTTATCTGTTCATTTCTTATCTTGCTCTATCTGTATAAGGTACGCTCCAAGAGGTAGGGCCTTCAGCTGTTTGCTTAGCTATTGAATATTGCTGCACATCACAGCCCTCGGGGCTCACGGAACAGATGGGGATTAAGCTAACCTGGCTGTGCCCACGGCTTTGGTTGCAATTTTGATGGTTTTCTTTCTAGCAGAGCTCACAGGAACATGCTCAGGCTTCTCCTTTGAAGGTTCTTCCAGTGAATATTCCTGCTGAGCTGACTGAGGTGGTGAAACAGGTTTTTCTATGAAAAAAGCTAGTTTGGTATCCTGCTTGAGAAAAGATCCAGATTTCAACCCAAATTGATCAAATTCTGCCTCTTTTTTTATGAGGGGATAGTCTATGGTGAGCAGACCTGTTAACAAAAGACACCACTGTTACTTTCCCTTCATGGCTGGCCCTTCTCTGCCCTTCTTCCCAAGCCCTAAATAGCACAGCCCACGTCATCCCATCCCCATTTCCCTTCTTCCCTTCTTGATTCCTCGACCCGGATTGCCTGAGTCTAGCCCAGTGCCCTGACCTTAGTATAGCTGGAGATAACACCAACTGAATGTAAGAACATATAAATATTACATCTATTTATTCTTGGAAATCCCAGCTTCAACCTTACTTTGCCCAAGTGGCTCAGGTTCATTCAGTTCTGTGTCCTTCGTCCAACCCAGGGAAGGCACAGGAAGCACTCCTGGTCTGCGTCCCTCCCCTCCATGAGAATGCTGTTTCCTGGCTTTAGGGTTACACCAATCTCATCTGCTTTCTTTGTAGTACTGTGTATATTTATATGCTTGTTTTTCTTTTTCTTCCAAACTAGAAAATTTCTGGGTATAAATATCTATCATTTCTTTACTTATAAAAACATTTGTTACATTTGTTGAATACAGGTGCTGCGCATATAGAGGTAAACCAAGGAAAGGATGCTGGTTTCTGAAAAATACCAGTAAGAGTATAATGTAGGAGACAAACAAGAAATAATTGTCATACTAAATAGTATGATTTATAACTACAACAGGTATGAAGTAGTGTGAGAATTAAGATACAGAACAGTCTCGAGGAGTACAGAGAATCCCCAAGAAGGCCTGTATGCAGGAAGCACAGCCTCTTGGTGCTCAGTCAGGGTGTTTCACAGAGCAAGGTCAATGTCTTCTGGCTTCCATGTCTGTCAGCAGTTAGGAGAAATGAGATGTCACCGGGTGCCAGCATCACGCTCACTGGGCCTGGGTGAGATCTGGGGTTTAACAGGACAGGCAAGGGAGGTCACTGCTTTTCTCTCTACCAAGTGACACCTTTCATAGAAGCCAAGAAAATGGGGGCCAGAAATGGATTATGTTTGAGAGGGAGAGGGAGGTGAAAAATGATGAAGGTGAAAGGTACCAAGTAGTAAGACAATGGAAGGTGCCGGAAAACAAGACAATCACAGGGACGCATCAAAACACATGAAGTAAGGGTTCAAAGTCAAAGCTGGCTAAGTTCACCATTCTTGGCTGGGTGGTCTCAGGCCAAGTCTTCGAGTAACCTGAGCCCAATGTTCCTATTTAAAATTAGGAAACACCCGTGCCAGGACTATATGTTTCATATTCATCACATAACAATGGTAAAGATTGAGAAGCCATTGAATAGGCCTTCCCCACTTTCTGCTCCCTTACCTGCTGCCATCAAGATAGAATTCGTAAACAAACTCATGGTCTTCTGAAAACGCTTCCTGAGCTCATTCAAGGCTCGGCTCATCATAGATAGCTTGTCATCCATCACATTGATTCTGTGTGTTAGCTTGACAGAAGCAAAGAGAAAGAGTGCTTGCCACTGCCCTTAAAGAGCCATTTGTGAAGCCCAGTGACAATCACATGTTCTAATTTAGGTGTTCCACCTGGAAGCCACCTTTCTCCTTCGAGCCCAATGAATTCCTGCACAACAGCCCAGATGAAGCTGCCAAAAAACTATCCATGGCCAAACTTACAGAAATTGACTAGGACATAACAGACCCAGGCCTCTTGTTTCAATTCAGGATTGATATAAAAGGTTATCCCTGTTTCTAAGGGATCCAGAATCCTTTGCTATGTCTGCCCTGGAGTTCAACCTCTATTGAACCCAAACCCTCACCTCAATGAGGCTATTGCCACAGACTCCTGTGCATTTACCTCAACATCCAAGACTGTTTTCCAGGAAATTTGACACAAGATCTGCTCTGGACACCAGCAGTATTTCATTGGTAAGGTAAACCCAGACTCTGACTCCAGAGTGAATTGTAACCGGGTCAGACTTTTTCTCCAGAAAGTCTCTCCCTGATCTCCTCAGCCATCAGTGATTGTGCTCTCTAAACTTCCACATCTGTTCATTCCTATCCTGTCTGCCCTGAATCTGTGCAAGGGAGGCTCCTGGAGGATATGTACAAAGGCCCTGGGATGTGAAGGGCAACTCATGTGGAGATGCCATGGGGTTGGGTTGCCTTACCCGTTTATTGTGCAATGTCTTGTGGGGACATTTTTTGGCTGATACACTCAGTGTTACTGTCTCATTCTGAGAGGTGAAGGTGACTGTGATACATTCCTTTCCCAGGATTGTTAGCTTCATTTGCTTATTCACCTGCAGATGAGGAAATCAGTTCTTATTAAGATTCCTATTTCCCTTGTCCCTCCCTACCCCTTCTGGACCCAGTCTGAAACACAAAACACCTCTTGGCTTGTAGAAGAACAGGACATGGTTTCACAAGCACAGTGTTACTTCCACACAGTGTCCCTACCCAAGAGCCTTCATGTGCAGTCAGCTGGACTGTGCTTCTCTTGGTCTTTGCTCTCCCTGACCTACAATACCCTCTTGCCTACACACACTTCAGCATGTCCCTGAACCAGGGCAAATACATGCCCATTTTCTTTCTGCATTTTCTCCTGTTATTCCAGTTTTTGGCCCAAAGATCAATATCCTCTACAATGAGTACCTTCCTTACACTCTGTAATCTAGATGCTAGTCCCTCACAGCACCCTGAAAGCACAAGACTTGCACATTTTTTTTACATATTCAGACCTGTTGTTCACTCTCACTTAAGAGAGATAATATTCTGTCCTGTCCTACTTCTAGAAAGATGCACAAATTCAGGGTTTTAGAGAGTCGAGGTTCTGCAGTCAGACAAATTAAATATCAATGTAGGGATTGTCAATTGAGCTATTTTATGGAAATTAGCTCTCTGAGCCTAAGGATAATAACAAAATCTTAAAGAAAAAAAAAACTTTTAAAGATGCTCTACTTACTTGAGAGTTACACATAGGGGGCAATAGAAGAGAGAATAAGGAATGGCCACATGGCCAGGACTGAGCAAGGCTCAAGACAGGAGCTTCATCTGAATCTCCCATGTGAGTGACGGGGCCATTCAGGCCATCTTCTGCTGTTTCCCCAGGCCATCAACAGGGAGCTGGATCAGAAGCAGAGCTACTTGGCTGTGAACCAGTGTGCACATGGTCTGCTTGTATTATAGATGATGGCATTACTCTGTCTGCCACAATGCCAGCTCATAAACTCTCTTACAACAATGTGCAGATTTTTTTTTAATTTTATTTTTAATACTGTTTATATTGCTGAGAGGGATGCATACCCATATCGGCTGTTAGGGTGGACAGGGTCAGATTAGAAGGTGGGTGGGGCACATGTTTCAGTCTTTTTTGTTTGTTTGTTTTTCTCCTCTGTCTGCAAGGAAGGAAGGGAAGAGGGCTACTCTTTTCTGTCAAATTATATGAGTACTCAGGAATGAGGGATGATGCTTCGATGATGCCCCAGAGAACTCAACATTGGGAAGAGCATTCTGGGGGTGTTATGTGAGTAATTTTGATAGCCCTAAGACATTGTCAATTTCATTGTTTCAGGGTTGAAAAATCTTTCCAGGGTCTACTGGCTGACAAAGCCCATCTTAGTGCATACACAGACACATGAACGTGCTGCAAAGCTTGGCCAGGCAAGTGTTCCAACCTGTTCTGCTTTCCATCCTCTAACAAGGCAGCTGATATCCTTTGTTGGCCTGAATGAGCTGACCTTCATGCCCTCATGTGCATCTGGACATAATGTCCACTGTACAGGCATCAGCAACTGATGAGACCCAGTCCTGATATATGCACTCCAAAAATACCTAAGAGCGTCAGAGTGCTATTCATGAAAAATACTCTGAATGAAAATTATAAGCACATAACCTTATGAATTAATTACATTTTAATGCTTTTATATCATTTAGTACATATTGATGAATAACAAATGAATGAAAAAAGTTTAAATCTACAATCCAAACTAACTCTTAGGTATTTCAATTTCATAGACAGTAAATTTATAAAAATAATTTGGAGATCAATATAAAATTGATTTTATTTCTACTACCTATAGGGAATGAAAGTAAATCTATCAATCATGACCACTGTTATTTCATAACATAAGGGACTTTTTAACTAGGGAGCAGGCATTCAGCCTAGCAGTTAGGACACCAGCATTTCACACTGGAGTTCTTGGGTGTGGTGCTGGGCTCTGCCTCCTGACTCCAGCTTCTTGCTACCGTAGACCCCAGAAGGGAGCCATGATGGCTCAGTAGGGTTCCTGCCACCAACATAGGAGATCAGATTGAGTGCCTAGGTTCCTGGCTTCAGTCAGACCCAGTTGTGATTGGTGAGTATATCTAGGGACTTAATTAAGGGATAGGAGTTTTCTCTGTCATAACAATTTAAGAACCTCAGAATGAGATTAAAAGCTCCTTGAGGTGAAAGACTCTTGTCTTACAGGTACACTTTGTCTCTTGATGCTGGGCAGCCCATAGAAGGTTTTTAAGGCCATAGCTGGGCAATGGTGTTCATCACCACCCCTCCTGTGCTACCCCACCTACCATATATTCCAGTGAGAGTAAAGTCTCCGTTTCAGAAGTCCAACTCCACTTATGAACTAGGTAGCCTTTGTGGTCAGTGGTGCTCCCACCGTTCTCATCCAAAACCAAGATATATGGGCAGCTAGAAGAGACACAGAAATACGAGGCTACTACCAGGCCTCAGAAGGATGCCCTCCATCAGTACAAGCTGTAAGTGGGGACAGCAAGCAGTCTCACCTGCCCTGCCAAATATGGTCCACAGCCCCTCAACACATGGTATGATAATACCATTGGAGTCTAGTAAAGCTGACGGAGGCTTAAACCAAAACAAAAGAGATACAACAGGACTTGGGGAGTTGCTCTTCAAACTGACTATGACATGGCCCCTGCAAGGAAAGGTCAAGCCTCACCATCCCCATGCTTTTGCAGACACTGCATCAGCCCTGCTTCATTGCATTACTGACATTTGGACTTTGCCTGGCCCCTCTTATAATCAGGGATTGCTAGATACCACTTCAGTCCCAGAGAGATAATTTTACGGGGAAGGGAATTCCCCCAAACGCACTTACCAGGTCTTTACGTTGTAGTGAACGTAACCCTGGCTATCTGCAATGAACAGGGCCAGGAGGGAACGAGGTAGGTCATTGTAGAGGTAGGTGATGGTTCGCTCTCTGCAGCATGTGGGGATCTGACATGCGGCAATGTTTCCAGAAGGGTAACTGGTAGAAATGGTTAAGTAGAACTTAACTTCCCAGGTTTGGCTCTCCTATGCCTCATGGAAACACATCTACAAATCATTGTGTTAACTTTCTTAAAAAAAAAAAAAAGATTTATTTATTTTTATTGCAAGGTCAGATATATAGAGAGAGGAGGAGAGACAGAGAGGAAGGTCTTCCATCTGATAATTCACTACCCAAGTGACCACAATGGCTGGAGCTGCACCAATCCAAAGCCAGGAGCCAGGAACCTCTTCCAGGTCTCCCACATGGGTGCAGGGTCCCAAGGCTTTGGGCTGTCCTCGACTGCTTTCCCAGGCCACAAGCAGGGAGCTGGATGGGAAAGTGGGGCTACCAGGATTATATAGAATCGGTGCCCATGTGGGATCCCGGTGCATTCAAGGCAAGGACTTTAGCCACTAGGCCACCGCGCTGGACCCACTGTGTTAGCTTTTAGGTGCAGCATTCTGCATCCTGAAAGACCCGCCCTGCACATGCATAGTAACAATTGATTATGGAACCCAACTGCATCATGGGTGCCTTCCTTCCTGTACCATTTTCATATTTCTAACACCTTGTTTGTTTTTTTTTTCTCTGCTTCATAGATGAGTAGATGAGTGATTTACCTAGGTCTAACAGTTTTCCTGGGACATAAGATTTTCAGTGCAAAACTCAGGAAAAGTCCTAAGAAAACCAGGATGATCTGCCCTATCACACACCACAGGAAACTTAGAGTCAAGATTCATTCTCCAAGAACCAGAATATTTCTTGTCCTCCTGCTTTTCTTAATTTGAAACAGAAAGGAAAGGGAATGCTCCCATCCAATTGCTTATATGGAGTTGTAATGGACCACAAATAATCAGGATTATCTCAAAAAAATCCTCTAAATGAGTAGAAGGACTCATTTCCTGATTTCAAAAGTAACTCACAAGCTACAATTAAAAAAAAAAAAAGTGAGGTACTGATAGGAGTATGGAGAGACCAATGGACTAGAATTTAAAGACCAAAAATGAAACACATGCATCTGCAGTGAGCTGACTTGGACCAGGATGCCAAGATCTTCAATGGAGGAAACAATGTCATGTTTAACAGTGGTGCTGGGGCAACAGGATATCTACACTCACAGATGGAAACGGGAACGGTATCACATACCATACGCCCCCAAACACAAATACCTAAATGTAAGAGTTGTAACTACAAAACTCTTTGTAAAAAATACAGGCAAGTCTTCGTGACCTTGGATTCAGTAATGCTTTGATATGAAACCAAAAGGCAAAATCAATAAAATATTTTTAAAAATGGGAAACAACTTCACCAAAACAAAAACTTCTGTTTTCATCAATGGATACTGCAAAGAGAGTGAGAAGATACGTTATAGTATGAAGAAACATTCACAAATCATATCCCTGCTAAGGGTATAGTATCCATAATGCATAATAAACCTTTATAACTCATTTTTTAAAAACATAGATTGAAACATGAGCAAAGGACATGAATACACATTTCTCCATGGAAGATCTACCAGAAAAGTCACATAAAAACATTCTCCACATCACAAAACATTAAATACACGTCAAAACCACAATGAGATACAACTATAGCAGCATGAGTAAATAAGTACAATTGATACTGGATGGTTCTGGGGCTGAAATTACTAGTATACGCCAACTGTGGCTTGGGGATTTTAGATATACCAAAGACACACGAACATGAAGACAGATTTATTTTTATGTAAGAGCTTAGCAAAACAGCCTCTAGGAAAACAGGATCTAATAATGAGTCCTCAGTAGGTAAGTGTATATTTCTGAGAAAAAGGTCTATAGCTTTCATGAGATCTCAGAGAAAATGTGGCCTTTCCTGCCACTCTACATGTTAATGCTGGAATATAGCTAGAGCTATGTCCGTAAACCCACACAAAATTGAACAGCAAAAGGCTTATTCTCGGACTATGTGGACGCTCAGGATGAAAAGACAAGGACGAGAGGCTTCCCAGTTCAGCAGAGGGAAATATGAAGATTCCCCTATATAACCAGGATATCGTGCAAGCATCACCTGGGGCCAGAGATACATTTTTCATAGCTTTCACTTCAAGGACACTGACTACGGATGTATTTCCTGCCTTGCACAGGAAGCCAGGGTGGGGTATACCCATTTTGGTCTCAATGGAACAAAAGGGTTTAAACTTGGGCACTCCAACTTTGATCCTCCTGAGTTGAACCTGGACAAACTCATAACATCTGGAAGCCCCATTGGCAGGCTTCTCAAGGAATGAAAAATCCTAAGAAAATCGCCATACTGTTTGAAGCCCTAGAATATTATGGGATGGAACAGCAGGCATGCACACAAAAGAACTTTAGCCACTAGGCCACCGTGCCGGGCCCAAGTATCCACACAAAAGGATACTACACGAAGGAGGAGCCGTCGAAGAAGGTGTAATGCAACTTAACGGGTTTCTTGGGCACCTTCTGCTTTTGAGGATGTTTGCAGTGAGAATGTTGTGTTGAAGAATGACGAAGACCAGGATTGGAGTTGTGAGCACTCGTTGTGCGAGAGGGATAGGAAGTTAGGGTCTGCAGCTCCATTTTGTGGGTTGATGCAGACTCAAGGTGCGCCTTTGTCCCATAGTTGCGGACAATCATCGGATAGGAGATGTCCTTCCCTTTCCAGGCGGCTCGCTCAGCTTCTCTGAAGAGATCAGTGTGTCTGTCACCACGAGGCTGCACTCTCCAGACAGTCCCATCCCACTCCCTGCCTGCTCCCTTCAGTACCAGTCTTAACCCATCCTCCCTCACCCTGATATGTAGCACTTTAGGGGAGCACTAGGACTGTTCTGGGACCCTCCAAGACCAGCACTTACCTAACTGCTCTCCTGACTCTGGTGGTAAGGACCAAGAGGTGGGACTGTGTGCAGAAAGGGTCTGGGGCAGCTGACACTTTGCTCAGCTCCTAATCCTCAATTCCAGGGCAAGAGAGCCTTCTTTGAGGAGGTCACAGTCAGGAGGCAGCTGGGCGGCTCTACATGAAATACGCTCTGGCCCAGTGACCTCCTCCCCTGGCAGACACACCTGCCTTATCTGACTGAGATACTACATGGGAATAGGTTCTTAAATCCTTTAGGGTCTGTGTTCTTATGCTGATAATGTGCTAGGCCTCGTGGGACCAACACCATCAATACCATTAACTACCCTTGTCTGTTTTCCGGGGAGAGGGAGCAAGGAGAGGTTCCTCTTTTCCTTTGTAGTAGAGAACCTGACAAACGATGTTAAGAAATTTAATGTCATGACCCAAAAGCCGCAAATGGTAAGGAGCCACAGGGAGGGCATCACTGGGAGGTGGCACAGGGTGCAGGTGAAGGCCCTTTGCTTGAGGCCCGGGGAGCTGAGGGAACCCGGGCAACTCCTCATCCATCTGGGCTGCCTCTGTTTCCTCATCTGCAAAGTGGGCATTGGCCTTGTCTTCCCGCTGTGGCTGCAGCAAGATCACATAGAAAGGATGGTCAGGGTGGAAGGACCAGAACATGCATCCACTCCTGGGATGCCACTCCTGAGGCTACCATGGGCAGTAGCAGGCAGCTGCTGGCCCCTGTAGGATTCACACACTTCCCAACTACCCCTTTGGTGCCCTCAGCCAGAAGTGATTTCCTCTATTTCAACTGCTGTGTCTATTTCATGATTTCCTCTATTTCAACTGCTGTGTCTGCTCACATGTGGCAACACAACTTCTTCAGCTTCTCCCAGGCCTCAGGGCACGGATCCCTGAACTCGATGTTATCAGGAGACACTAGTACTACTTGAGGAAGTGGTGAGAAGACATCTTGTATAGCTTTGGATTTGCCTGTAGCTGAAGAAGCAAAGCGGGCAGGGGGGAAAGGAGGGTCAGAGAGGAGCTGTAGAAGGTGGGATCCCAGGATGTTGTGATCACTTGGTCACAGGGGCCAGCGATATTCCAAGGAGAGCATCCCTGAACATCAGAGCCACATGGCAGAGGGGAGGGCACTCGGGATCCACAGGGACAGCAGTCAGGGGCTGGTCACCCACAGAACAGACATCAACTGCGAGCCCACTGTCTAGGGCATGTGAGACCAGTTAGTACAGAGGAGTGACATGGCCAGGAAGCAAAAAGAACAAATAACCATCACAACCAGCTGAGTGGTGGCCAGATAGGGGCACATTGTGACCCCACACCACACCACCCCCTTTTACCAGGAAGGAGAGTGAGACCACAGGAAGGCGTGTCACCAGGCCAGCCAGGGCAGGGGCGGGAAGCATCCACACTTCTCAACCTCCAGCATCTTACCTGCAGCATCTGTGGGAAGCAACGGGACAGTCTGAGTGCTGCCCTCCCGCCCCCCTGCACCTCAGCCAGTGCCACTCTCCCCTCCTCCTCTGACCTCCCTCCCACCCTGTCCTCACAGCCCACCAGGAGGGCTCTCCACAGCCCTGGCTCCTCTGCCCCTCCCGAAGCTGCTGGTTGCACACTTCCTGTTCTGCTGCTAGATCCCATCTGCCTCCATCTGCTCCATGTGCCCTCCTCTGCATATGTCTTCCTTGGTCACTAGGAGTGCATTCCCCTGCCCTCACACCCCAGCCCAAATAAGGACACAGCTAGAGTCTGTTCCTTGGGGGATCCAAATCCCTCTGTTCACAATCAAAGTGCCCCACCTCCTGCAGTGGAACTAGACAGCATGTCCCTGAGTAGCCTGGGTGGGCTTGGGACCCACTAGTGGAGGGAGGAGGAGGACAGCGTGGAGGGAGGTGCCAGGGAGGGGAAGTGCATTTCAGTGACTGGGGGGCATGGGCACATGGAAATGATGAGACCATGTGGTGGTGGGGCTCCAGGGCTTCTCTCCAGGGAGACAATCTGGCTCAGTCTCTGCTGGGTCTCCAGCCAGGGCAGCTACGACCCTTCAATACCAGAAGACTCACTCTCCTCAACCCCAGAACCCACAGCCACTGCACAACAACCTTCCAAGCTTCTAGCCCACCCTCCTGTCCTCCTAAACGAGGGCCATGAGATCTTACTGGAAACCATGTTCACCTATTTTCTTCTTGATATCCCTCCCAGTTGAGAGGGAAAAGCTCAGACAGGCTGTGGAAGGCTGGTAAGTCAGCTGGTAGGGCGAGTTCACACCCAAGGCAGAGTAATTCACAGGGGACTCTGCAGAAGAAGAAAGAATAATTTTTCATTTTCTTCAATAAATTTTAAGTTTCTAAGTCAGAAATGTAACTTTTCTGGCCATATAATGGACAAGATATTCTAAATATCCTATTGTTAAAAAACCGCCGGATCCAGGAAGAAAGGAATTTCTCAATACACAGCAAGGAATCATGTAAATTAAAGGAAATCTTTAAGAGTCCCTTGTACAGTGCTTCCAGCTCCATTTATTTCTCAAGAAGAAAGTGAGGGCAAAGCAGGGTCAAAAGGTGACATAATAAAAATGGGAAATGCTGATGTTATTGCTGACCAGCTTGAGAGAACAAACCTTGGGAGGGGAAGTAAAGGTTGTTCCTTTCCCTTTTATCAATATACTGGTCTGTTGCAGAATGACACCACCTTTAGAGACACATGTGATATGGGGCTATTTACAAATTACAACCTAGCACTCTCATTACTAGTCAAAAATCTTCATTATTTCTACATAAATCTTACCTTGGTGTTTGCTTCTTCTCACCGTCACAGGTAAATAGTTCATTCATTAGATATAAATCTGATACAAGCAAAGGGGTAGCCAGCAAGGAGGAGTTGCGCTTGTAATCCCTGCAGCCCCACAGCTTTGCTCAAACTTCCCACTCTAGTTTTCCATACTGCAGAAAAGCAGTTTCTATCAAACTCCCACTCAGATGGAGTGCTGGCCAAACGGAACTAATATTCTTGCTGACTGTGTCCCCAAGATGATCTGTGGCTGATTAATATCATCATAATAAAACTACCTTGCCTGACATTCCTACTCCAGTCGTACGTCTGACATCATGACACTATGGAAACCTCCAAAACAGGGTAAAAGTTGTCCCTTATAAATATTCAATTAAGCCCTACCTCAGGCATCACACACACAGAGGGATGGCCTCAAACCTTACTGGGGTAAGGAGTTCATATTCAGTGTGCCAGCATTCCTTCTTGAGGTATACTTTTGCTTTGCATTAAATAATTTTACTCTTCTGTTAATTTCTTAACATTTTTTTAAAAGATTTATTTATTCATTTGAAGGGCAGAGTTATAAAGTTATAAAAGTTTCTTCAAACTCATTGAAATTAAAATAACACGTTTGGTATGGGAAGGGTGGGGGGAATCCCCAGCGCCTATAAAACTGTACCACATAATACAATGTAAACAACAATAAAAAAAAAAACACGTTTGGGGGAAAAAAGCAATGCAATGTATACATCAGTACTGAAAACTGTATAACATCATACAAAAAGGATTTTATTTTGGGAAAATGACCTCTAATTTATGGCAAGTTTTACTTTCAGAAATAAAATCACAGAACAACACAATCTAACTCAATCTCAAAGGCTGGCATGCTGAGCGAGGAATGTTTTTATTCTCTGTAGGAGCTTTATAGTCAGGCACCAGGGCTCTGCCTTTTGGAGTAGTTTCAGCCACCAAGAGTTATAAAAGCTATTAAGATTGAGGGAAGGACAGGGAGAAGATACCTTCCTTTAACCGATTTACTAACCAGACGGCAGCAGCAGCCAGGTCTTATCCTATTCATAGGCATAGTAACAAGGAGATGGATCAGAAGTGGAACAAGCTGGGACTCAAACTGGCACTTGTATGGGATGCAGGCATCACAGGAGGTGATATAATCCACTGTGCCACAATGCCAGTCCCTTTACTTACTGACCAGCTGTCCCATGACATTTTAACCCCAAATAAGTTACAAAACCATTGCCAGAAAATGTCATTCAATCCACTTTACATCAATAATTCAAATTCAGTGAAAAATGGCAAATTTGATTTCATGAATAAAATATATCAGCACTCTACACTGGATGATAAAACATTTAAAAAAATAATATTTGCTAAGGACCCAAATGTTGAAACTAGATTATTTTCCATACTCCTAACATAGGAGATATGAGAACTAACAAGTGTCAATGCTAATAGAAACGGAATAAAATCCATTAACATGTCAGGAAAACACAAATCAAGCTACAGCGAGACATCAGCTCACATCCAAATGGTAGTATCACCTCATGTTAGAATGGCTGTTATTAAAAATGAAGTGATGGTGAGCATGTGAAGAAAACAGAACATTAGTACACTGTTGGTGGAAGTGCAGACTGGTACAGCCACGTGGGAAAACAAAACAAATTAAAAACTGAACAACCACACATTCCAACAACCATTCTTCTGGGTAAATATCCAAAGAAATGAAACGAGTCTGTTCAAGACAGAGTTGCTACACTATGCTCATTACAGCCTTATTCACAGCAGTCAAAATGCAGAAAACACGCATCAGCATGTGTGAATTCAGAATGTTTTTTGCATATACAGCAAATACTATTCAGCCTCAAACAAGAAGGAAACCTCATCTCTAACAATAAGGAGGACATGACGGTCCAGGTACAGGCTGAAAGGTACTACACGACCTCATTTATGTATGAGATCTAAAAAGGATGAACTTATGGAGAGTAGAACTGTGCTTGTCAGGTGTTGGGAGACAGGGAAATAGAGAAAATGGGTCAGAGGGCATGGACTACCAATTATAAAATGACAAAATTCTGGAAAAATGTAACAGCATGGTGACTAATACTACAGCATACACAGCTGAAATGTGCTGCAGGGTAGAGTTTAGTGTCCCCACCCCACATCAATACATACACCCACTAAGTTAACCATAAGAACCTAAGAAATAAAATATTACAGATCTAACTGACCTGAGTTCTCCCACATCCCACCACGCATTCCACTTCTCCAGAGACCACTCCCTTCAATTGTCCCTTGAATGTTTTTATGCTTGAACTTTGTATAAAATGTATTTATAATACATTATTATCTGCACTTTTAAACTTTCATAACTTTGGTTTTTTCCTTTGATCAACTCTACTTTTCCAGATGTGTCTGTACTAAAATGTGTGCTTCGATGGTTCATTCATCTTCGCTGCTCACTATGTTTTGCTGTATAAATTGATAATAATTATTTTTCTCCCATTGATGGACACTTAGATTGTTTCCATTGTATTTTTTGCCATTCTGAACAATTTCACAGAGAATTTACTGCACATATGTGTAACAATCTCTGGCAGGGCGACTCTTACCTTAGCCTGTGCACACACAGGCCATGACCAAGTGAGTACAAACACCAAGGTAGGCATGAGAGACCTCTGCAACAATCTGACTGCAGCATTTTATAAAAGGACTGGTCCAAACAGACTGTGTACTATAAAATCAGTCCTTCACCGCAGATAGTTTGAGAAGCACAACTCCAGTGAGTGATCTAGAAGTGCTGGACTCTAAGGCACAGACACTTCCCAGCACAGAGATACCCCGTCCTGCTCGCCACAGGAATTGGCCTAATCTATCTAATTGTGCTAATTACCTGTAGCATTTGAGAAGCCTGTTACTCCACATCTACTCTGACTCATAGAAAGGTCCAACTTTCCAACTGGGAATTCTATGTTTCCATGGTATTGCTGTCAATATTATTCAACTTTTCACCCAACAGCAGGAGCTTGAGTACCTACCTTTCCCTGTCTGTCCTTCATTGTAGCCACTTCTTCCGACTGTGCCAATCAGGAAGTTAAAGGCCATCTCCTTGGCATTGAGATGCAGCAGCTGACTGGCTTCCACAAAGCGCCTGGAGATATCCTGGGGGTTGGCACCAACTAGAAAAATGACTGAGGGTTAAATAATTTCTTTCCAACGCAGGGCAGATGCATCTAGAAAAGAATCTCTGTAAACTCCCCAGGAGATAAGAGAGAAAAATCTAATCCTGGAGTAAGCAATTGTGAGGGCTCCTAATGAAAGGGTCTCAAGCATCAAGATGCAAACAGGAGGCACTCTGCTCCCTGTTCCCTTGAATGTCTCTCTCCCTGTGAGCAGGCTAGGGACTAAGGCTCCTGCTTTTGGAAGCGATGAAGTGTTGGAAAGGCTCAACTAGGGATGCTGTTCAAGGTCCCAGCCTTGGTACTGGGTGATGCCCTCACTCGGGAGGCAGCCTGGTTCTCCTAAATTCCCCCAGTTCTGGCTGCACTGGTTTATCTGGCCACGTATCAATGGAACGTCCAGATTTGCAAACTTCACAGATCACCCTCTCCTCAGAGCTTTCTACTTGTGAAAAACCACAAACTACTTTCCAACATGTCTGACCTCACACTTCTGTGCTAACCTTCTACTCTAGGCCTAGAATGGGAGGAAAACAGGAGAGTGCTTGGCAGTGATAGAGGGAAGATTGATCCTTGAGCAGACCTGAGGATGTCATACATAGTACATCTCTGGGATACAGCAATTGAACATCCTCTATCTGAAATGCTTGCATCTGGCCATGTTTCTGATGGGTGGCATTTTTGGATTCCAGCATGTCTGAAGTATCTTGGGGAAAGAACTCAAGACTAAACAGAAAATACAGCCATGTTTTATATACATCTGGTACCCACAGCCTGATGTATTACTTAGTAACCTTTCTAGTGTGCCTGTGTTTTGACTATGGCTCCTCACATGAAGTCATATTAGAACTTTCCATTGGTGGCATCACCTCAGTGATCAAGATTTTACATTCAGGTAGATCTTAAACTTTGGATTAAGGATGCTCAACCTGTACCTGTATACGGGATGGCTCTCTCTCTCTCTCTCTCTCTCTCTCTCTCTCACACACACACACACACACACACACACACGTACCAGAAAGGAGAAGAGCCTGGGGCCTTACCAGATGCAGACTCCACCATAACCTTCATCTTCAGAGTGAGGAGCTCTGTTAGTAAGTGGATGGACTGTCGCTGAAACTTGTCCAGAGTCTCCTGGATGGAGGACATGGGACAGGGTGGCCCAGGGGAGAGGGAGGGTTTGGTTGTCCTGGTAACCACTGGTAGTATCAGTGGCAGTGCTTGCATTGGCAGCTTCTTCTGTGTGGGAACCTGCAAAGAGACTGGTTCTGTCAGTGTCACAGTGGGGGATCCAAAGCTGATTTCCAGGCCTGGGATTTTTGATGGTGTAGGTACTTCAAGGGTGCTGATGAGCTCATCCCAAGTGATCTGAAAAAAGTTTCTGATGCCCTTCGGTACAGCAATTCCTTTCTTCCTGAAGTATGTGAAAAGTTTGGAGATGTGGGCCAGCAGCTTGGGGGCCATGGCGGCATACTGCAGGTACAGTTCTCGGTTACTCTTGAAATCGCTCATGGTGCCCAAGCACCAACACTGCTAGGTGATACTGGCTGTCTCACAGAACAGAAATTTCAGGTATGGAGAGTCAGAGTGCTCTGACAGACAGGTGGCAGTGAGCCAAAGTTCTTACTTATGGAGAAGCCATGGAGACAGGCTGGAACGTACTGGAATGGCCCTCACAGGTCATTTAGTCAGCGGTTCCTATACACAGAGGCAAGGCAACAATTGATCACTACCTGTGGGAGGACAAAAATCATGCTCCCCCTCCCTTATCTTCCCAGAGACACTGCCAGGGAGAACTCATTAGTGAGTCACTTTGGAAAGGGCAAAGGAGGGAGGAGGTTTCATAAGAGCTGTAGCGAGAGTCATACAAACTGAGTACCTAAGGTCGGACCTCGGAGGGGCTGGGGGAATGGAAGGGCTGGGAAAGGAGAAAGGTAGTCAGACATCTGAAGGAGGAAGGTCTGCACCTGAGATATGGAGGAAATCAATAATAAACATTTTCGCATTTTGCAAAATTACTTCAGGCTCCTCAGCTGGGCATTTGTGGTAACAGGCACATTCAACAGATGAGCATGTTCTTGTCTGGGTTGGATGAGTAGCAGTACATATAGTGATTTTAAACATAATGGACATCCAAAATATGGTTTATTTTTAGGCCACTGCTTGAAAAAAAGTAGCTTAAGGAACAATGGAATGAGCACAAAAACAACTAGGAAAATCTGCAAATATTCTCAAGTTTTGAAACTGGATCTCAAAGTTTCATTCATCTACTCCAAATGAACATGATAGTAACATTTTCCATGAACACGTCCACCTCACATACATTTATACAACTGAAAAATCACTTCTTCATCTCACACCTTACAAAACGGATAAAGACTAAAAGAGAATCAGAAACCCAGGCCCAGAGGAATGGTTGGCTTGAGAGAAGCTCAGAGCAGAGGACTTCCTCAGTTCGAGGCAGCTGGGATGAACTGTCCCTGTTATTTGACCCACCTGTTGGCCCAAACTGGCACTCTTGCCTTACTGCTACCTACTAAAAGCAGGCGGCTTCTTGCCAGCTCCTTCTAACCATTTCTGTAAGAGACGCAGACATGTCAACAACCTTCCTTCCTGGTTGCACATCCATGACCCTCCTCTACACCGACAATCCTCATCTTTTTCTTTAGCAAAAGATACGCTCTGAAACAAACTTGGGTTGGCCATTACAGGACACATCATCTATTCCTGGAGCAGGAGCGCAGTCTGCGTCACATGCCCACCCTGTGGTCAGAGATCATCATCTCTGTCCTTCTGCTGATGAGGAAGCATGCTCTTGGTGTGCAGTCACTTGTCTGTAGACTGCAGGCATATAACCTTTTTTTCAAGTCTTTGTCCATGACCTTCTGACTGACTTTATGCACCAAGACTCCATAAGACTCCTTCACAGTTCGCTCAGAGCCAATCCTTCCAACACTCCGCTGCTCTGAATAAAGTGATCCCTACATCTGTTTAATGACCCCTATCATCTCTCTTCCTCTTCTTTGCAGGCTCAAAAAATAACTGATTTCTGGAAATCGTGAATCTACAGTACAAAATAAGCACTCACAATCTTGGCCATCTGGGCAACTACACCTCACCATGCAGGCCAGATTTATTTCTAAGTCAGGACTCAAATGAAGTAGAGACAATGGCTAACATATTCCTTAGATGTTAATTCATCTGGGAACTTCCTCCATTTTTCTGAGGCTAATTTTGAAGATATATCTTACACATAAAAGACATACTTATCTATGCAATTCAGATTTTACTGTTTTTTAATATATTCAAATTGTACAACCTAAAGCACCATTTAGTTTTAGAATATTTCCATCATCCCCACGGGAAAACCATTACCGTTTCCAATCACTGACCGTTACTCTGGTCAACTTCTATCTCTATAGATTTGCCTCCTTGGACATCCCATATATGTGGACTTATACATCATATGGCTCTGTGACTGGCTCTTTTCATGTTGTATAACGTTCATAAGATTCATACCTGTTGCAGAATGCACTGATGCTTTCTTCCATTTTATGACAGAATACTATTCTAACGTATGTGTATGTCACAACCTGTTAGTGACATTTTCTGGATCTTTGAGATGTTTCTACTTTGGGGTGATAATGCGTTGCGCTCCTCTGAACATTTAACAATATTTGCGTAGATGTCCATTTTCATTCTCTCGTGTATATACTTAGTAGGACTGCTGGGACAAATGGTCCTTCCATGTGTAACTGTTTGGGGAACTTCCAGACCGTTTTCTCAAGTGTCTGTATCACTTTCCAGGTCATTACACACCAGCAATGTCACGGGAGCTCTTTGGCAATACTGTTGCTGATTCCAGTGTCATCCTGGTGTTGGTGAAGCAATAACTCACCATGGCTTTGACTTGCACTTCCCTCATGACTAAGGCTGCTGTGCATCTTTCCATGCACTTACTGCTTATTACACATCTTCTTAGGAGAAATGTGTATTCAGACCAAGAGGTCATTTTTAAAAAAAAAATTCTCTTTTTTGTTAAATGTATAGATAACCTATGTTACATAGGTTGAAGATGACTGTATAGATAAAGATGACTATATAACTAAAATGAAATAAAGATGGAAGTTTCTGGGTAGAGGACCCTCAGAAATCTTCTAAAAGGAGGCTGCATTCCTGGGAAAAGTGCTTTTGATTTTTTTTGTGTGTGATTATTTTTATTGGAAAGGCAGATGTACAGATAGGAGGGAGAGAGAGAAAGATCTTCCATCCAATGAATCACTCCCTAAGTAGCCACAACGGCCAGAGCTGAGCTAATCTGAAGCCAGGAGCCAGGCACTTCTTCTGGGTCTCCCATGTCGGTGCATGATCCCAAGGCTTTGGGCCGTCCTTGACTGCTTTCCCAGGCCACAAGCAGGGAGCTGGATGGGAAGCAGGGCTGTTGGGAACCAGCACCCATGTGGGGTCCTCGTGCATACAAGGTGAGGACTTTCGCCAGTAGGCTACTGTACTGGACCCCACTTTTGCTGTTCACGTTTGGAATGAATTTGATAGCTATGGCTTAAAGTCATTTTAAGCCTTGAGGTTTCCTTGAAGAGGGAAGCATGCAATAAATGTGGCCACACATGGGACAAGCTTCAGCTTAGTGGGTAAGATGCTGTATCCTATAACACAGTACCTGGGTTTCACACCCAAGTCCAGCTTCTGAACTCACTTTCCTGCTGATGTGGACCTTGAGACATAACAAGTGATGTTTCAAGTAGTTGTGTCCCTAACTTTCATGTGATAGAATGGAACAGAGTTCCCAACCTCAGGCTTCAGGCTAGTCCAGTCAGAGTCCCTGCAGGCACTTGGGGAGTGAATCAGCAAAAAACAGCCCATGTTAAAAAAAAAAAAAAAGTAACCACACAGATCTGTAGAGTTAGCGTTTCAGATAACATTGTGGCATCCTCACTTACTTAACCAAACATCTTTACACTTCTTTCACTCTGGAGAATGAACTCCTAGTATCTGTAAGCCACTTTATTGATTTCTTTTCCTACCATCAAACATTATTTATAACTGACTGCAAGCCAGATTAAATCATCACTTCCCACTTTCTTACATTCCACCTATTATTGTCATCCATTACTTCATCTCTCCAACTTCTCTCTTGCCTTGAATAGCTCATAAGAGAAAGAACAGAGTTATAGAACTGACTCATTATATTTAAGTGTCACATTAAAAAAAAAATGTAAAGGCCACTGAAACACTGATACCCAAAGAAAGAAGTTATAAGGAAGTAGCACTGGCTCATGAAACAAACTTTGAGGGTGACCCAAAAGATAAGAAAGAAGTTCCTTGGCAGACAGGATTAGTCTCCTAAGGCAAAGGAAGCGCATGTACAGTTAACGGACATGTGTGATGCATGGAGCTTCAGGACTGCAAACACCTCAGGAAGGTGTGGTCCAGAGGGTCTGGGGCAGAAGAGTAGGTGAAGCTGGGAAAGTGGCCTCAAAATATTGTTAAGAGTTGGTGATATAGTGTAGCACCAGCATCCTATATGGGCACCGGTTCACATTCTGACTGCTCCACTTCCAGACCATAAAAGTCCAACTGACCCAAGGAAAGGACAGGTGATGCAGGTGCTCAGCACACCTTCATACACAGGCCCAGGGCATCCTTCAGCCTAGCCTGTGGTGTAGGAAGTGACTAGATGCAGCCCCAGGTTAGAGACTTGGGGGAGGGAAGGGACCAGGCAGGGTTTCAAGCATGGATTTGACCTTGCAGGTGATGTGTAAACACTGAAGATTGCAAGACACAGCAATATACATCAAATTAGGACAGAGTAACTGGTTTTCACCAGAACACTAAATACCTCATTTGAACATTTTGATTCTCCAGTTCTCAAAATAAAAGCAATCCCATTAACAGAAAGATCTATTTTTAGCAGGAATGTTCACGTCCATACCTATGCCATCAAAAAGCAAGCAAAAGAGGACTCTGGGCTATGAAGTGGCCTGTGGCAGTGGCACAGAATGGAAGGAATCACGGAGGGAAAGAGTGTGCAGATGTTCAGGGTTCTCAGGGTGTGCCAGCAAGGGGAGCAGCTCCCACTTACCCTGATTTCTGCCCATAGTCAAAAAAGAAATTTCCACTCCCATGTGCACCTACAAGGGTAATTAGAAGGCACAGATAAAGAAAACTGCTGGTCATCTAAGTGAGATGCAAGCAGAACATGGAGGAAAAGGAGGAAAGTCCTCAAAGGGCCTTGGGAAAACCAAGGGTACCTGTAAGAAAGCAAGTTAAGGGGGCCAGCGTGATGACTTAGTAAGCTAATCCTCTGCCTGCAAGTACCAGCATCCCATATGGGCTCTGGCTCATGTCCCAGCTGCTCCACTTTCTATCCAATTCCCTGCTTATGGCCTGGAAAGGTTGCAGAGAATGATCCAAATCCTTGGGATCCTGCATCCACATGGGAGACCCGGAAAAAACTCCTGGCTCCAGCTTCATATCAACCCAGTTCTGGCCATTGTGGCTATTTGGGGAGTGAACCAGAAGATGGAAGATCTTCTCTATGTGACTTTCAAATATAAATAAATAAATATTACATTTTTTAAAAAGGAAGCTAAGGGAAAATTTGGGGTACAGATTGTTAGAAGAGTGTTGCTTTCTTCCCTCTCCTAAGCCTGATCTACAAACATGTTACAATGAAATGTACACAACTACACACCTGAAGTAAAACCATGCTTCTTTAGATTGCCTGGTCTTGCCTTTCTTTGCTACGCTACTGTCCGTTTCTCATTCTCCCTGCTTCTCAGTCACAATCATTTTTCAGGGCAGTGAGTCCCAACACAAACATCCAAGTGCTAACTATGAGCAAGTTCAAGACTAGATAGGACACTGAATGAAAGTCATGAGGATAGGATTGGGAAGATTCATAAATACTGACTTTTTTTTTTTTTTAAACTGGAAAGCCCTGATGGGATGCAGCTCCCACCAGTGAGCTTGAGGGTTACTAAGGGTTGCTCTGACTGGGCTGCAGTTCCAACTAGTGTATAGGAGGGCTGAGAGTGTGGTAGACAGGGTTGAGCTGGGCCACAGCATCCACTGGCTTGAAAGAGAATGGGGCTGGAGACAGAAAAATCCAGCAACAGCAAACACCAGTGTGTGTGCGTGTGTGTAGGCTGATCTGGGTGATGGAGTGAGCCAGATGTTATACTAGCTGGCTCGCTCAACAATCAGGCCTGGAGTCACCTCAGACAAGGTTTCTCTGGGGAACTCTGAAACTGAACTACTGGACTCAAAATTCCAACCACAGGGAAAATCGCAGGACCTGTGGTCTGCCTGTAGAGTGCATGCGTAAGAATTGGGCCTCCTCAGCTGCTGAAGATGGTGCAGTGGACGGCATGTCCACATGCACGTGGGGGATATGGCAGTCCATTGGGGCTTGCAAAGGACATCTAGCACCATAGCTTCCCTGGTGGAAAGAGTTTGGACAACTACCCCAGCTAAGTATTGACAGCAAATATCTGGGCGAATGGAGACTCTAAGGTGGACTATGCCAGCCAACGGACCTTGGAAAGATTTCCTCATCTTTGCAGCAATGAAATCAACAGTATTTCAGAACTCTCACAACCACCTGAGGAGTACTCTCGAGTACGCTCCACACTGGGACCCTGGGATGACATCGGGTGGCCAACTCCCAACCCTGGGTACTGATGCAGTTGGGATGCTGAGTGCGGCTTCTCCCCTACTTTTCCCTCTCCCCCCAGATACAGGATGAAGAAAAAGAAAATTGGAAACAACAATCTCATCAACTTTTCCGTATTCCTTGACCCTTCCCATCCTAATCAAGGGTCCATATGGGCATGCATCCTTCTTAACTATGTAATCATCAAAAATAATTTTTTAAAAATGTGTAATATTTAATGAAATAAATAAAGATGTAAACTTTCATAACATGTCAGATTTCCAGGCCACTTCGTTTTCTGACCTATGATAAAAGTGTAATTATATTTCTATCTGTAAACGCAGATTTACAGAGAGAGAGAGACAGAGGGAACGATCCACTGGTTCTCTCCCCAAATGGTTGCAATGACCAGAGCAGAGCCTATCCAAAGCTCAGAAGCCATGAGCTGCTACTGAGTCTCCCAAGTTGGTGCAGGGTCTCAAGGCTTTGAGCCAGTCTGCTCCTTCCCCAGGCCACAACCAGGGTGCTGGATGGGAAACAGAGCATCCAGGACATGAATTGGTGTCCATATGGCACTAAGGAGCTTGCAAGGGGAGGATCAGCCAACTGAGCCACTGCACCAGGTCCAGTGCTGTCCTCTTGATCATATAGTATCTAAGTGTCTGGACTGGCTCTTGAATTGTCAAAGCAGAGAGAAAAATAAAAGGGCTGATTTTTAAGGAACAGATGTTGATCTCGGAGTAAGGAGAAGCAGGGGCAGTACAGAGGATTGAACTGAACTTCAGGCCATGTATATGTGTAACACAGGTCGGAAACATGCTGATCATCTGTCCCTGAGAAATCACTTGGATCCTCCACCAGGGAGATTCACTTGTAGTATCAACTGGTCCCAGTGACGTGACAAAATCCATCACGAACTATCAAAAGGAACACCTCACTGATACAGTGATCCCACTTCTGGAAAGGCTATCCAAGACAAAGAACAGACTTTGTGGAGCATTCCATATAGCAGCACTAACCAGACTCCCTGCTTCTCGCTTTTGATCCAGCTGGCTAGCAATGCATCCCAGGAGGCAGCTGAGGACAGACAGCTCATGCGCCTGGCCTCCTGCCACCCACATGAAAGACCCAAATGAAGCTCTAGACTCCTGCAGGTAACCTAGCCCAGCTCTGTTGCTGGCAGCTGGGAAGTGAACACTGGATGGAAAAACCTCTCTGTTTCTCTACATTTTCCAGAAGAAAATAAGTAACAAACATTTAAAAACGAGAGGGAAGGTACTTGAGTCAAGATATATTTGTTAAGACAAACTCCCTGATGTCTATGATTATTCCATTGCCAGTAGGTAAATTGTGCAGAAGTCAAGGAAATGTGCCCCTCTGATCAACTATGAGGCAATAATCAAACTGAGCAGCTGTTTTAGAAAGGCTGCAAGCTTGACAATCTCATATGGGTGCCAGTTGGCGTCCCAACTGCTCCACTTGCCATCTAGCTCCCTACTTACAGCCTAGGAAAGCAGCAGAGACAGCCCAAATCCTTGCGTCCCTGTTCCTACCTGGGAAACGGAAGAAGCTCCTGGCACCCAGCTTCAAATCAGCTCAGCTCTGGCAACTGCAGCCATTTGGGGAGTGAGCCAGCGATGGAAGACCTTTTCCTTGTATCTCTCCTTATCTATATATAAAATTTGCCTTTCTGATAAAAATAAACCTTAAAAAAAAAAAGTCTGATGAAGAGGAAAAAAACAAGGAATAAAGTGGAGAATAATAGTAAGAACCTATATATACTGCAAACTGAAAGAGCCACAATTTTGAAAACAAAGTCTGTTTTCAGACAGAAGACAGAAAAACACGTGTTCCACAGAGAGCAGCACGAGTTTTACAACACTTGAGGCCCAGGCTTAGCAGGGCTTACTACTGCTTTTAAAAAAAGGGCCCTGAATAACTATGATCTTGCATGTGAAGGTGGGGCAAATGAAAAGCAGACAATCCAATGGGAAACTTAATTCCTATAAGAACCACTGAAGGACAAAAAAAGATACAATATACCCCAGGGAAAACGCTTAAATTAGGCCAAAATGCCACTAACCGTGTATGTTCTCAGAGCTGGGGAGATAATGACAGTTAGAAATACACTGGATAAAGCAGCTGTTGAGTATAAGGAAGAAATCAATTATCTGGTAACTTCTATACCTTTAAAAACACATTTCCTATCTACAAACACCTACAAATATACTCTGGGATATATTAACATATACTCATTAATCCTAGGCTTTGGTAACACATTTCAATAAAAATGTTAAGTAATTCAACTGAACATTTTGATTGGTCGTTTTTCCTAGACACTAACACCAATCCATCAGCACACACAGCAGGCACGAAGGCTACATGTCCACAACTTATACCAGCCAAACCTATCAGCCACTGGCGGGCAGACGAGGTAGATGACCAAGGGGCCTTTCATCTGCCCTCACTCAAGCACAAGTGAGTCAACAAATTCTTTCCAATTACCATCACTTACTTCAGTCAGGTAGTTTTTCATGAACTGCTTGAAATACAACCAATGTTGCTCAACTGACTGGCTTCAAAGGAAACATACACATGGCCTGGCTATTAGATGTTGTGTAACTGTAAAGACCAGTAGCCTTCCCTGCTCAAATTCTAAATTCTATTGCCTCATCTTACAGGTCATCAGACAGCTAAACAGCATTTGTGCAATGAAAGCTGGTTTTCAGAGGGAAGAAACGATCCTAGACAACTGTAACAAATATATAACTAAACACAATAGCAATCTCCTGGGTAACAGATTTGAATGTGTTCCTTTGGGATTTTGACAAGTAAACACAGTGATTTACTGAGTCAATCCAAATGGAGTATATCAAAACACACAAAAGTCTAAAGGAGAGGTTATCATGAAGATAAAACTTCACTCTAAAACATTTCTTAGTGCTACAATATTATGAATAAATAGCCATGTTCTCCTCAGAGATATCTGGCACTGTTTGCTCCCAAGTCTATCATTGGCAGAGAATCTCCCAAAGGCTAATGCACACCTGTGAACAATGTATGGCCAATCCTCTAGCGTCTAGTTGGGAGACCGTGTGAAGTAGGGTCACCAAGAGCTATGCTACTTCCCAGCCTGCAGCACTAAATGTGCATACCCCTAAGCACCTGAACCAAGTTTAGTGTGACTAAAGAACTAAACCTAATCTCATTCATCTAGATTTAAAATAGGATACTCTCATGAGTTGTTTGTTTATATTTAAGTATGTTTGGAGCAGTTTGGGTAGGAATCTACTTTTCCAAGTGTTTTATGCTACCTAGGTACAAAGCAGGTATTCCTGACGAAAAGTTACTATCCAAACAGAAAGATACCTATTCCAAACACAGAAAGATCTATTCATAATTTCTGCGTTCTGATTGTCTGCTGAAATACTTTGAATCTCCTAGACTGAAGAAAATATATTCCTAAAGTTAATTTCACCTTCTTTCTAAAGATTAATTTTTATTAGAAAGGCAGATTTTTGAGAAGAAACAAAGATCTTCTGTCTGATGGTTCACTCCCCAAATGGCTACAACAGCTGGAGCTGAGCTAATCTGAAGCTGGGAGCCAGGAGCTTTCTCTGGGTCTCCCTCGCAGGTACAGGATCCCAAGGCCTTGAGCCATCATCCTCTACTGCTTTCCCAGGCCGCAGGCAGGAAGCTATATGGTTAGTGGAGCAGTTGGAATATGAACTGGTGCCCATATGGGATCCTAGATCTTGCGAGGTAAAGATGAGCCACGGCACCAGACCCTTAACTTCACTTTTTAAACATAGTTGCTAAGAGCCATCTGCTGGACACACTGGCACAAAGCAGGTCTGTTAGAAAAGACAGTGATGTTGAACAATACTGTAAGTCTGAGTCTGGAACAGAGAGGATATAACAGAACTCAAAACACTGAAAACAGGGCTGATGTTGTAGAACTACAGGTTAAGCCTGCGATGCTAGGAGCCAATATGGGTGCTGGTTTATGCCCCAACTGCTCCACTTCCAATCCAGCTCATGACCAATGACCTGGTCATTGCAAAATATGGCCCATGTGTTTTGGGTCCCTACCAATCAGGTGGAAAACCTGGATGAAGCTCCTGGCTTTGGACTGGCCCAGCCCTAGTCATTTGTAGCCACCTTGGAATTAAACTAGTGTGGGTGGAAGATTCTCTCTCCCTCTCTGTAACTCTTCTGAATAAATAAATATTAAAATAACAACAACAAAAACCACTAAACTCAATTTATGGTATGATGTGGGAATCAGAAAAACATTTATAGCCTATAGCTCCACAGAGAATGACTTACAGCTCAGTCAACAGTGACCAGGAGCCCACGTACAATTGTTTCACAACCCACCCAGAAAGCTCTGCACTGGTTCTTCGACCACTGACCTCCACATTCATGAGCTGTTCGTCCTGCCTTGCTGTCTTCCAAGTCTGTTCCTTGCTACTCCATCATCTTATCCACAATCTGTCCTCCTGTTTTACCAGACAAAATTTTTACTCATTCTCTTCCTTCTTCCCATTTTTTCTTACATTATTTTCTTCTTTTTAATATGCCAGATTTCACTTTTTATCTCTGTGTCTTTGTCATACAAGTTATTCAATTGACTTTGCAGTCTTGGCTCTCACATTTAGGGCTCTGATCCATTTTAAACTGAATTGTATATGCCATGCTGTCAAACTCCAGATACATTCTTTGGCATGGCTGTCCCTGAGCCATTTGTTGGAGACTAATTTTTTTTTCCTACTGGATATTCTTGGTACCACTGTTAAAAATCAGCTCATCAGAGATGTACAGGTTTAATTTTAGACTCTCAACTATATTCCACTTATAAATTTGTTTGTAGGCCAATACTACAATTAGGAATACTTCTGTGTTAAGTCTTGAAAGCAGGAAGTTGAGTCTTGTAACTCGGTTCTTCAATACTGTTTGGCTATTTGGGCCCTTACATTTCCACGTGAATTATTGGATCACCTTGGCACTTTCTGCAAAAGAGAAAGAGCTGGTTAGTTGGTTTTAATGTGTTTATTACAACAGGTAGCTATCTGATTATGCTGATAAAACAAATTAAAGAACTGGAAACTTTGCCTTCACTTGACACTTCAGAGCTAAGTGTTTAAAAATTCAGGATTTCTGTCAAAGGTTGCTCAGGATTTCTGTCAAAGGTTGCTTGATTTTTAGGCAAAAATATGACAAAGGTTTTAGGAAAAAGCATGAATGTGGAGGTTAAATATAAATCATGACTGGGCCTGGTGCAATGACTCAGTAGCTAAATTGTCACCTTGTGTGCACCAGGATCCCACATGGGTGCTGGTTCATGTCCCGGAGGCTCCATTTCCCATGCAAATTGACTGGGAAAGCAGTCGAGGATAGCCCAAAGCCTTGGGACCCTGCACCCATGTGGGGGAAGACCTGAAAGAAGCTCTTGGCTCCTGGTTTCAGACTGGCTCACCTCCAGCCACTGTGGCTACTTGGAGAGTGAACCAGCAATGGAACATCTTTCTGTTCTTTTCTCCATAAATCTGATCTGCCTTTCCAATCAAAATAAATCTTAAAGAAAAAAGAAAACATAATTAAGTCCCACACCTGCCACTTCAATTCAATGAACTTTGATCTACTCCAAGCTTGTGTGTTATCTGGAATGAGACAGGATGCACTAATACTGACAGAACAGTGTAGTGGGAATGGAGACAGTATCGCCATAGATTCAATGTCAGCTTCTTCCCTCACTCCTTTCCATTCATGACAGCACTGCAAGGACATGTACAACCATCTGCCCACATGACTCGCCAGCCCGGGAGCTGGACGAGCACCTAGCAAGCAGCTCCCTTCTATTCATCTACAGATGTAATGGGGAGACTCTGAAGTGCAGTCACAGAGGACAGGGTGGTACTCTCGCACACTGCCATCCTTCTCGAGCCCTCAGCACCCACTTCCTTGGATTCAGGATGCAAAGCCACTTTGCCCTGCTCTGCATAGTCCCAAGTCTAAACCAAATCAGATTACATGTCAGGCTCATAAAAATACAAGTCCCAAGCACAGCTGATGGGGGAAGGAGGCAGGTAAAGCTCAAAAGCTTTAACAGTCGCAACTAAAGAGAATCAGTCCTGACCAAGCTGTGTATGGGCGTGTAGACAACAGCATGGTGTCACAATAAAAGTAAGTACATACCTGCAATTTCTACCTTTCTGGATTACAAAGTATTCCTCTCTGGTTTTCATTATCCTTTCAAACATGACTGCTCTTCTACCTGAACCAGCACCTCTTGGACACTAGGTCACTGTGCCTCCCAGCCAGGGGACCATCATTTGCCACCATATTAGAGGCAACAATTCCTCCTGAGCTTTGTTCCTTTGGTTGACCTAGAAGCTGAATTCTTGGAATAAAGAAACCTGCATGTCAACATTTGTAACAGGAATGTGAAGGAATCCTAAAATTCATATCATAGGAGTTGCATGAAACTGACAGGATTATAAACTCCATGTCAAACTTTAGAGAATATTACTACACTGTACCATGTGAACCTCAAGATGAGTGTGGCCCAACTCCAATTAGAAGGAAAGAAACAGCTAGTGGCCAAAGAATTCCCACAGCATCATCATTGCCCTCCTTGCTGATTAGCCCAACCTCAAGTCTATGCCTTCCACGAGAAGCACAAAAGGACAAAGGCCCCGTTCCATCCCTAGAAGTATGTCTTTCCCCTTTGGGAGATGCAGGCACCATCACCAGTACAAACCAAGTCACAAGCCTCTATAAGCTCATGTCACTTGTTTATAATATGATATCATATCATCCAGAGTCTGGAATGTAACTGGGGAGGTTTGTTGTGGGCCTGTGGGGGCAGGAGTGGAGGACGCCTGTGAAGAGCTAGGTTCCTCGCTCTGGCCAGAGTGCTGCCAAGTGTCATTCGGTGCTGCTCCAGGTCTGTTCCATGTCTGGCTGCCCAGAGCACCAGTTCTCTTCTGACCCACAAAGTAATCTGAAGGTGGAGCAAACTCAGGATCTCTTTCAGCCCGGAGCTCCGACTGCTTCTTGGTCCAATATCCAAAGGAAAAGTCTAGTGAAAACAAGAAAGACTGCTATCAGAACCAATGAATAAATCAACTGAGTTACTGTTACTATTTTTCAGTTGCTGCACATTTTTCTTAAAGCCACTCCACGGAGTCAGCATTGTGGCATAGCAGGTAGTCACTACCTCCAGAGCCAGTGTTGTCCATTAGCGACAGTGTTACATCCTGGCTGCTCCACTTCCAACTCAGCTCCCTGCTAAGAGCCTGGGAAAAGTGCAGAAGATGGCCCAAATGTTTGGGACCCTGTCACCCACATGGGAAAGTGAAGGCAGAAGCTCAGCCTAGAATTCCATGTGTTTCCAAGAGGATGTCGGTGGACTAGGCATTTAAGCTGTCCTGTGATACTCCTTGAATGCATTAACAGGAACCAGGATGGGAAGCAGTGGTAAGAATCAACTACAATAAGCAATGTAGACATTTCAAGTGGCAGTTTAACATGCTGTGCTATAACACCTGTCCCTGTTAACGTTAAAACTTTTAAAGTGGGTTCCTGAAAAGCAGCATTCCAAAGCTTTAAAATCACATGAGGGCAGAAGGATACCAAAACTACACCAGGTGCTTCTAAAAAACCCAAGACACTGGTCTTTCATTAACACAAACAACTGGTGTGGATATGGAGGCGCAAGTTCAAGAATCTAGTGTGTTGTTTCAGCATCTAATCACCCACTGAAAATCACAGTTGGAAAAAGGACACCCTTTGCAGTGCCTTTTTACCGGAAGGGCATCAGGCCTCCGAGGCCACCCCACTCACCTTTGCCGCGGTCCCACTCCCGCACATGCGGCACCCCAGGCTTGGTGTCCTTCCTCTCCTGGACAATGACTTCTACTTTGCTGCTTTGGGCAACAGGATGTGGAGTCGGCTCTGGTTCCAGGGCCAAAGGCTCAGCAGCATCTCCATCTATTTATTGTATGGAAACAATACAGCATTTTAATAAAGCTTAAGATTATTAAAGAAAAAAAAGCCAATCCTAAAAGGAAGATAGTAATAAATACTTATTGAACAACTATCTATCATGTCCCAGGCAGAGATTATGTACTACTAAATTTACATTATTATTTTGTCAGCAGTACCACGTAATTCTTGTGAAAATCTTACACAATGATACAAACTGATAACAGCCAGGATTCAAACTCAAGGTTGGATGAATTTCACATCTCTGTTCTCCCCAAATGAATAATCTAAAGATCAGAAACCCGAAGTTCACTAAAGTAACAATCACAAAGGACAAAGCAAGAGTTGAAGTGACAAAGAGCTGCATCTCTTCAATTCTGGTTATACTTCAAAAGTTTAAAGGAAAATAAGCTTTTAATAAACACAGTGGTATCACTTTCTTCTGGAAATATCAGATGTTTAGGAGATAATACATACAGCTTTTACATGTCATAGGCACAAAATTTATATAAAACAAAACTATTTTCAAATGTCCAAATGTTCCTGGTTTCTTTACAAAGCTGAACAAGTTTTGTTCAGAGATTAGACATGGTCCCTGACTTAGTGACAGGCAGAGAGCCTCCTACATGTCCCTTACTCTCTACAATCCTTTTCCCTCTGGTAAATTCACATCCCCAAGTTTAAATCAGTTTCACAGCCACCTTGCTGGAAGTCACCAGCTTCCCCAGCAAGTATGGGTGGGCTGAGGACACGGAGCTCTCCATGTGTCTGGTAAAGGAAGCTAAATGTCGCCCCCTCTTCCCCCAAGCTAGAACATTAACAGAGGCTGGGAAGCAAGCACTGACCAAAAATGATAGCAACACTCTAGAGAGACAGAAATAGCAATACTGAACTGGATGGCCACAGAGGACAGAGTGAGATCTGTCTTAACACCCACACACTGGCTTTTGAAGTATTAGACATAGCTTCTCAGCAGGTTAACCATTCTATGTAGATATCTATCTGTTACATAGTTTAGCCTCTATTCCTGTTAAAAGCAACTGCTACCAAAGCATTTACAATCACAAATTGCCAACTTCTGCAACACAATTTCTTGGTAAGGTCTGGTGTGCTATCATCTATAGTCAGAGATCTAAGTTTGTTTATTTGTTTTTTAAACTTTAATTTCTGATACTGTGAATATTTTAAGAGAAAATGAATATATAATAACCAATTAAAAACTACAGCTCTTAGAGCCAGCACAGTGTTGTAGCCTACTAATTCCCGATCTGTAACTCTGGCATTCTGTAAGGGCTCCAGTTCAAGTTCTCAGCTGCTCCACTTTCGATTCCTCTTCCTGCTAAAGGCCTGGGAAAGTGATGGAGGATGGCTCCAGGCCTTGGGCTCCTGTGCCCATGTTGGAGACAGAGAAGAAAGCTCCTGGCTCCGAGCTTCAGATCAGCCCAATTCTGGCTATTGCAATCATCTGGGGAGTGATTCAACAGATGGAAGATCTTTCTCTACTCTCCCTGCTTCTCTCTCTAAACTTTTTCAAGGAAAATAAATCTTAAAAACAAATAAACAAACAAAAAAAACCAGAAAACTATATAGCCCTAGCAAAATAAGACTAACACATGTAAGCTTAAAACAACTTATCTCTAAGTTATGAAACTTGGATCTGAGGAGCAATCCAAGACTGTTAACATCCTGACTTATGCCCCAAAATACTGAACTATGAAACTGAATCATTTTAGTAACACAATTTACACCTAGCAGTACCTTAACTGTCAACCACTTACTCAAAAGGCAAAAATGAAGGGTTAATTCCTCTATTACCATCTCCATTGAGTGAAATATCTACAGTTTTCCCTTTTGAAGTTTTGAAAATTCAAGCCAGAATATACCTCTACTTTCTTCTTCTCCATCTTCTTTGGATTTTTTCATCTTTTTCTGTCGAAGTTTGGCGAGTCTTGCTTCTAACATAGCCTTTCGTTTTTCCTTTATGTTTTCTCGTTTGGTTCTCTGATCAGTTGTCTGAAAGAAACAGGAAATTACGAAACTATTAACTTAAACAAAAAGCCATAATATCTGGTACACACATGAAACAATTTTCTTTTAAAAACAAACTAATTAGGCCAGCACTGTGGCCTGGGAAAACAGAGAGGATGGCTCAGGTCCTTGGGCTCCTGTGCCCACTTCAGAGACCCAGAGAGCTCCTGGCTTTAGATTACCTCAGCATCAGCTCAACTCTGGCCACTGTGGCCATTATGGGAGTAAATCTCTGCCTCTCCTTCTCTCTGTAATCCTGCCTTTCAAATAAAAATAAAATTCAAAACAAATAAAAAATAAAAACACTAATTTTTATGCTACTTCTAAGAAACTATCTTGAGGATCCAGAAAAATTAAGATCTATGAAGTTCTCTCACATTAGCCCAAATGAAGGCTTATGAATTTAAGAATGAATTTACAAAGCATCTTAGAAGCCCCAACCTTCAGGAAAACCATCCAATTCTGCTCCATTTCTTAATTGCTTTCTATTTTCTTAGACCTTCCCAAAAGTTCCACATTTGAAATACCAAAGTCACACAGGGTATTTCAAGCAGTTCCAATGCTAAAGTTTAAAACACCAAAATGTTATAGCGATTGCAATCTACAATGCATTTTGACCAATTTTCATTTCTAACTCTAATCAATATGGCTGTATGTGCCAACAACCAAACTGTCAAAACCCTTCTGAGCATCAGCTCTGAGCACCATCCATACCTGCTCACGCAGCATCTCCAACGTCTTCATTTGCTTGTTTCTCAACTCTTGGTCTCGCGCAAAGGCAAAATAGCCAACACCAAGTTGCCGGGCCTCTGTAATAATTCAACAACATCCAGAAGGTTAGATTACCCTGATCAGGAAACTATACTCAAACCAAATTTTCTATCAAAGCAAAAAGAAATATAACACTATTTGACAGGAGACAAAAAACAAACAAAAGCAAAACAAGCAAACAAACAAAAAAAACCCTGAAATCAGCTTTCACTTTTTTTGGCAAGTAATACAATGAAATTCACTAATTTTTAAGACACAGATTATCTCTACTTTTGGATAGAAATTTTAAGGATAAAAAGTGTGGAACTTCTCCTTTTTTTTCTACCCTTACACCGGATACAGAAAAAAATAATAATATAATGTGGAAAGAATGGTCTTACCCACTTTCCTGTAGCCCTTGACCCTTTGTACCCTAATCAACTATGTAAAGACAATCAAAATAAAAGAATTAAGAAAAAGTAAAGGAGCTATTTTAACTTTCTGAACCAGAAGAGTCTATGTTAGAGCTTTTGCTTAATGATTACTCCTCTTTGTGCTTGTCATTCGTTCAATAAATTTATATAAAAAGACGTAAAAAGCCCAAGAAAATAACAGTACCATTTTCCCGGATGTCTTCATAATGAACGGGCCCCATAGGTCTTCTCAGAGCCTCCCGTTCTTCTTCTTCCCATTGCTGGCGCTGAAGTTCTTTTCTCATATCTTCAGATAATAAGGTTTTTTCATTAGCAGGACTGATGAAACTACAAGGAAAACATTCAGGTAAGGACTGTGAATTGTCAGTGATTAATTTCATTTGCTTCATCATGGAAAAGAAACTTAAGAACACTATTTAATAAAGAAGATGGTTCAGACCTAACATATCAGCCATTTTAATCGTTACTTGAGCAGATGGAATCTTGCCTTGTTTCTCTAGACAAAGAATTTTCCTTCCCACATCCAGCTCGAGGGCTCGATGGGGGTTAGCTCAAGCAGGGCCTTCTTCAGCCTCTCATCCAGGGCATGAAGCGCCTAACGCTATGGCCCAAGCAGGGCCTTCTGTCCTTGCACGTGGCCAAGGTTCCTGCTCTCTTTTCTTTGCACCCAACTCAGGCCTGTCTGTAACACTCGGACACAGAGCACTCTCCAAAAACATTCACACAGAAGTTTCCCATCTCAAGAGTAATTTCATTCCTTGGGATGTTCTGGCAATGTATTTTTTCAGCTTGTTTTAGGACCCAGAGAAAAATGGAATTCTAAAGCTCTTACTTTAAAAATGTAAGGACTGTGAATATCAATGCTTCATTTCATTGTGAGATGATGAAAAATACATGAGAATACACTCTAACAACATGGCTCTAACCTGCCTCCCTATCCCTAATCTGCCTGTGGGATGACGAAGCGCATGTTTCTCAAAGCCCTTTCTCCGTAAAGGCTGGCTTGTGCCAGGCTCACTGTACAGTTGTGATTATGGGAAAACACCCCTCCACCTGAACAGTGCTTCGCCCATGCCCCTCAGCAGGTGCTTAGTGTGGATGCACTTGGGTTTTCCTTGTATCATCTGCACCTGCACGTGTACATGTGCTAACTACTAAAAACTGCTTTGATAAACATTCTTCTAAATTAAAAGTAGAGCAACAGAGATCAGTCAGTATAACACAGTATCTCCCAGATGACAATCCATGTGGCTACATACGAGGCTGGGCACAGCCCTCCCATCCCATACTTACAGTCTCCCTTGCAGATTTTTATCCATCTCCAGCAGATCTGGTAAATCCTTTCTCATACAGCGCCGGGATCGACCCAGTGAGTCCACGTAATCCACCCTGAAATAAACATAAGAGGTGAAGAAGACCTTGATTATAACAAATGGGTCCCTGAGCTCAGACCTCAGTGCACAGTGAAGAATCAATACAATCCTCACTACCAGACACCCCTCAACCTGGGAGACCACCACCGCTGGCAAGAAAACGGGCTCTGTCAAAGAAAACCTGATGCACAATAAGCTCACTGTGCCTTTCCTTAGATCTTAATTTTAGAAACCCTAGAAAGTAACTGATCACTTATGCTTCCGAGTTCAAAGACAAGTCATCCTTATAGAGCTTCACTGCAATCTGAGGACTGCTTTAATCTAGCCGAGACAATCCCACACACTTTGTCAGCAACCTAACTGTCTGGTTCTCAGATTCTCATCTTACTCAGTTCCTCAGAACCTTCTCAATTCTCGCTATTTATCCCTTCCTTCTTTCTTCTAATTCTTCCCAATGAATGAAAAAATCCTTAATGGAAGTTACGCTATTTTTTTGGACTCTCTTCAGTTAGGAGGAACCTAAATACCACACCACACACCATGCCTGCCTCCCCCTTCCTTCCTCTCTAAAAGATTTTATTTATGTGGAAGGCAGCATTACACAGAGATCAAAAACCCTTTGGTTCACCCCAAATGGCTGCAGCAACTGCGATTGGAGCCAAAGCCTAGAGCTTCGTCCACGCTGCCCACGTGAGGCCCAATTATTTGGGCATCTTCTGCAGCTTCCCCAGCTATGTCCGCAGGGAGCTGGATCAGAAACAGAGCACACAGGACTTAATCTGATGCTCACATGGGATGCTGGCATTACTCAGACAGGCTTAATCTACTGTTCCAGAAACCTGGCTGCGCCACATCTTTTTCTTGCACTTGTCCAAATGATTCAGCAGGTGGATACACAGAAGACAGACACACACAAAAATAATTCCAACTTTCCACAGGAGGAAACATGGACATATTTTTGTGAAAACTACCTTATTTTATATGGTGATACAACAGGTGTTTGCTTTTTTAAAATTAATGGCTGGGAATTTCATACAACCTTTGTTATCATATATGTACCATTACTTTTGTTAGTAATTTCCTTCCTCAATAGTAAAGCTGATTTTAATTCTTCCTATAGTCTAAATGCTGATTATCACAAGAAATAAAACCTCCAACTATAGAAAGGAATTTCTTTCTTCTCATTTTCATAGCTTTCCCCCCAAAAAATGAGTAAGGAAAGAAAACTGGCCAGATGGCCTGTGTAATTGTTTACAGTATTTCTAAGGAGAAATTTTCCACCACCTGGGATTTGAGCACGGACATGCTTTTACAAGCAGTTACAATTCTGAATCTTAACTTAGAAACAAAAAATAAAGCCAGAACTCCCTCTGGTTCCTTTTTCATCATAGGGTATCACGTGACAACTTCAACTGCACTCCAAACTGTTCAAACAGCAAATTATTTTTTAATGACAGACATATCAATAAGCAAAAAAAAGTTTTTAAAAAAACATTAAAACTTCAAAGAGATTTTCTAACACAATCATTGACAAGAGTGTGATGGCAGCTGCTGCACCCAGTGGTGATGCCTTACTGCGCAGTGCAACGACAAGGGCTGACTCTTATGAGGCTAATGCCAGGAGGGTTAGAGCCATGCCGTAGTCAAAGGGCGCTGGGAGAATTTGCATGCTTGGGAAACGCATACTAACTTTAAGCAGGATAGAGGACTACCAAAAGTTGGCCTCAACGATTTATGTTTCAGGTAATGAGGCCTGACATGTGTCACTAACAAATCAACGCTAAGACTCAGAGAACAGGAAGGGCATTACATAATATCAGGATTCAACCAAGCTCTCATTTAGTAAGAAATGATGAACGCAGACACTAAACAAAAGATGGTGGATGTTCTTTTCTTTTGGTTCTTTTAGCGTGGAGCCACATAGCTACCCTGAACGGAATCAACCGGAAGAAGACATTTGTTTTATCCCAAGTGTCTCCTGAACCAATGGGGACGCTCAGGAGGACAACGATCTGGGGGTCTCACCCATCACGGCAGTTGGCCTGCTCTCTGTAGCTGATGAACCACAGCCTCACAGGCCAAGAGCTGCCAACAGTAGTGAGGAGCTCAGAACAGCTATCTCTCACAAACAGCAGGTCTGGGCATGAAGGGGGATGGGTGGGCTCCCACAGGCAGAGGGAAGTGTCAGGACACTGGTCCATCTCAGTAACTTCAGCACTGCCCAAGGCCCAATTTTCTAAATAACATGTTGCAGGTAAAGAAAATCTAAATGCTCCAAAATTGCATCTTTTGAACACCGACATGATGTCACATCTAACCTCATGCATAATATGTCAGTCAAAAACACGCTGTAATGAAAACATTGCATAAAATCCCTTTCAGGTTCTATGTATGTCAATGACACACACATGAATCTCCTATTTACAACTGGGTTCCATCTCCATAATCTCATTATATATATGCAAATATGACAAAATCTGAAACCCAAAATAATTCTGGTCCCAGTATTTGTCAAAAGGGACACTACATCTGTAAGAATATCTTTATTCTGGACTCTATGCTTATTGATATATTGTTATCTTTTAATCCCTATCACTTACCTACACAACAGTAAAATTCAAAAAATTTCAGTAATGAGCCTTTTAATTAAAGACACTACCAGAAGAAAACTGACCCTGCCAGAGACCCCTGGCTCGAAATGAGATGACATATCCTAGATGACAGATCTCTATGATAACAAGGACATGTCCAAGGCAGCAGTACAGCTAACACAGGATCATGGCCTGTTTACACAGCCAGGCTTACCAGTCACCAGTGCAGATCTCCCAGGGTCTGTCCCAGAAGTAGGCACACAGTAAGAGCTTAGCCCTTATTTATAAACATTGTCATGATTTCTGCACTGGACCCACTGTTTTTATATAGGTAACGATTTAATCTAACCTAATCCAAAGAAGCACCTCAAAAGAAAAAAAAAAAACCCACAACAGCATAGGAATTCAAATATCACTTGAGATGCCTGCATGCTGTCAGAATGCCTGGGTTCAAGTTCTTGCTCTTTGTCCAAAATCACCTTCTACTAATTCACATTTTAGGAAGCATCAAGTGATGTTCCTAGAAGCTGTGTCTCTGTCACGTACACAGGAGACCTAGACTGACTCCCCAGCCTCTGGCATAAGCCTGGCCCATCAGAGGCTGCTGCAGGCATAGGGAGTGAATGACCAGAAAGTACACTTCTGTCTGGTACTCTGCCTTCAAATACATCAAAATGAAAAGTAAAATAAAATATTTAAAAAGAAAGCCCAGGAAAAATAAGGAAAAGTGGTCAGAGACCACACAGAGGCACTGGCACATCCTCAGTGCTGTCAGAGGACTGCTCTTTCTGCAATATCACCAACCATTCTTCACTGGGATCCTGGGGAGGAGGCAGATCTTTTTCAGAAAGAATATCTTCATCATCGTCCTTTTCTCCTGTATTTTGAGACTCTTTTTTGGCACCCAAGGCTTCCATTTCTCTTCGTTTGTCTATGATCTTCTGTGTGAAATCCACAAGGTACAAATCTTCCACTTCCTCATCTAGTACACAAAAATCATTTTCAAACATCAAGGAGTGATACTACATAAGACTGGTAAGAAGCAGCGTCATTCATCGTGTAGTGCCTCCCCAGCCACTGACAGTTCATGAATTCACACCTCTATTTGTGAAACACGGCAACACCGTGGCACCTACAGAGGGTCTGTAAACAGACCACCACACACATGCTCCACCCACAGCCTTTCATTTTTTAAAGACAGCCTTAGTTGCACACCACTGGCTTACTCAGACCTGTTTTAATACCTCTACCTTTTCATCTGTCCTTTTCCAGCACCTGACTGGCACACACCATAAGAGAAAAGGCAAAGAATTTGGCTGCCACTCTACTCTCTATCCCCTCTCAGCATTAACCACTCACTGCCCAGCAACAGGCATGGGCAGCTGGCAAATGCTGCTTTTTTCTGTGCAGCAGTGGAAAGTAAAATTATAATCTGATTTTGACTAGCATTCCTTATTACTACAGTTACATCAGCAAATAACACAATAACTAAAAGGCTGGATCAATTACAAAAATAAAGTACAACTCATTATACTTACCTATAAAGTCTCCTTTAGTCATTTTTTCATATAATTTAGCTTTTTCTTCCAATTTTTCCCTGAGGGAAAAGAAAAGTATTAGAAATGATCCTGCAACCGTCTTTCCTGAGGATACTGCCCCACCCTCAGCCTCACAGCTGCTACGTGCACACATGATCAAAACTGACCTCTTGGCTTCAACAGCCATTGGTCCCACCTATCCCAAGGGACATACCCACTGTCCACTCTACAAAACAAAAAAAAAGTTCCATGACAGCATGGCCCATGTTATCTTTCCCATGAATGTGTCCGATGCTAAAGTGATACCCAACACACAGTAGGCACAATCAGTATGGGAAGAACGAATGAACAAACTGAGGTCAGACTCCAACAACTGTAAGTTACATAACAAATGCAACTTAATCTACATGCAAAAAAAGAGGTAGTCATGAACAAAAACATTTTCATGTTGCAATCAAATTCAAGTCAAAGCATTCTGCATGATTGTCTTTAGACCCTGCTCATTCACAGGGACAGATACAGTTTATTAGGCTTTTCCTAGGAACCTAAAAATCAACTTCTTGTAACTCTACTAACGCCATAATGGCTGTTTCATACACAG
The DNA here is from genome assembly GCF_017591425.1 of Ochotona curzoniae. Taxonomy (NCBI): domain Eukaryota; kingdom Metazoa; phylum Chordata; class Mammalia; order Lagomorpha; family Ochotonidae; genus Ochotona; species Ochotona curzoniae. The sequence goes on from NW_024466607.1 coordinate 6,880,888, forward strand.
TAAGAATAGTACATTCATACATACAATTAATAAAACACAAATAGCATCTCTGGCATTTCAACAAAGAAGTTTCTTTGTACACATTCATTCTGACAAGATTGAATTTTTCAGTAGGCTGAGCTCAAACACGACAACAGCAATTCTTTATTCTACAAAGACTTAATGATGGTAAAGAGAAGCCTCAAAGAGCTCATCCAGGTTGGTGTTTTTAATTCCCTATTTAACCTACAATGACAATCCACTCAGGGATCTTACATCTTGCAGGTTCTCCTTTCTTCCTTCCCATATATGGAAAAGGAAAAAATTTTTTCAAGATCTATTTTATTCTTACTTGAAAGACAGTTTTAGAGAGAAGAGACAGATCTTCCATCTGTTGGTTCATGGGCAAAGTGACTGCAGAGGAGAGCGGTGCAAATAAAGAGACAGCCAAGAGCAAAGAGCAGGCAGGAAAGGACGAGGCATTTCACGGGTGTCATAGCAGATCTCAGGGGCCAGACCAGCACAGTGACTCATTAAGAGCAAGGAAGAGCTAGAACACAAAGGCTGGATTTAATACAAAGGATGAGAGTAGTGACTCAACAACAGCTCCTTTAGTAAAACACATGAAACCCAGGGTAAGTCCGGGCACAATTTCAGTCAAACCTCTAGGCGCCTGGCACCCTTGTTATCCCTGTTAACAACCACAAGGACTTCACAAAAATGTCAGAGGTGTGGAAGACTAGAAAAAGTTGAGGAAGTTGTTTTAAATTAAATGTAGGTCAGAGAGATTTGTAATCTGAATCCTGGTTTAAACTTTTAAAACATTAGTTGGGACAACTGATAAACCTGAATAAGGGTACATTTCGAGGCTATGATGGCAGTGCTATGGCTGGGAAGGGAATGCCCACGCTAGCATTCATGCTGAAACGTTTCATGGTTAAGCATCATTATGCTTCAGACTCCCTACATATGTGACAGGCAGAAAGCGGGAAATGGAGAAAGAAGTGGAGAAGGAAGTAGCCAAGGAGAGAAAGCAAAGGAGGCGAGATGTTAATCTGGGAATTTACGTGAAGAATATTAAATTTTCACTGTACCCTTCTCTCAATTTTTGTTTTGAAACTTGTCCAAATCTAAAAGTTGGGTAAAACATTTAGTTTCTTAATAATGGTGTCACCATCATCTAGCTCAGAACCATACCACACACACTGTAAAAACTTTTGCTCACAACCTTAGTGTCTAACAAAGGCTCATAGAGGGGATTCTTTGTATTTTTCACCTTAGATTACATTCTGTCTTTTCGTAAGACCACAGATGTATCTGCACATTGTATTATTTTTGGAGTACTTATACTAATAGTTACTAACAGAATGCCAAAAATGAGGCCTGCATAGTGGCTCAACAACTAATCCTCTATATGTAAGCACCAGCATCGCATACGGGCGTGAGTTTGTGTCCTGGCTGCTCCACTTCCCATCCAGCTCCCTCCTTGTGGCCTGGGAAAGCAGTAGTAGAGGACAGTCCAAAGCCTTGGACCCTGCACCCACATGGAGGACCCAGAAGCAGCTCCTGGCTTTGAAGCAGCTCAGTTCTGGCCACTGTGGCCATTTGGAGATTGAACCAGAGAATGGAAAACCTTTCATTCTTTCTCATCATCTCTCTGTAAATCTGCCTTTCCAATAAAAATAAATAAATCTAAAAACCCCAAACCAATCCTCCCCTCCAACGCAGATGCTAAAAATCACATCTGTAGGGGCTGGTACTGTGGTGTAGCAGATAAAGCCAGCAAAGCTATTGCCTACGGCACTGGCATCCCATATGCATGCCAGTTCAAATTCTGGCTGCTCCACTTCTGGTCCAGCTCTGTTTGTGGCCTGGGAAAGCAGTGGAAGATGGCCAAAGCCTTCGGACCCTGAACCCACATGGGAGACCCAGAAGAAGCTCCTGGCTCCTGGCTTTGGAGCGGCCAAACTTTAGCCATTATGGCTAAAGTTCCCATTCAGGGAGTGAATCAGCAGATGGAAGATCCTTCTTTCTCTCCCTCTTCCTTTGTAACTCCTTCAAACAAAATAAGCAAACCTTTTTTTTTAATAAAGCAAAGTCTGCAAATTAAGAATTAAAATTTGAACCTTCAATCCATGGCTTAGGCCCCCAAAGTCCCCACGTTTACCATGTCTCCTCTCACCTTGCTCTGTCCAAAGTCTTCTGCTCCTCAGCCTTCTGCTCCGCATCCTTCTCAGCTCGACCGGAAACCCCTGCATTCTGTTTGCTCCAGACACTTGGTTTCTGCAGAAAAAAATTAAACAATACAGGTCCACCACATGATTACAACAAAAATTGCTGAATCCATAGGGAAAAAAAAAAAAGGGAGAGATCACCACATAAATCAAAGGAGACGAATGGATCTTCTGACAGCTGACCTACATCTGGCAACACAGAGTGACTCTGTATGGCAAACCTGAGCTAACAAACAGCCCTACATTTTATAAAGAATTTCCTTATACAAAGGCATAAAGTTTCTTCTGTATTATCTTTGATTGCAGAATGAATACAAATTAAAGGGTTCTAATGAAAATAGATACCACAAAGAACTGGTAAAATCAGAGTTTATACCACTAAGAAAAGTATTCACATCTCAAAGATCCTGATATTTTCTGCTATACTTCTATCTTAACTATGTCTATTTGAAAATAGAACACTATAGGGCCCGGCGCGGCAGCTTAGCTTGCATGTTGCAAGTCCTCACCTTGCATGTGCCGGGAACCTAAATGGAAACCAGTTCTAATCCCGGTGGTCCCACTTTCTATCCAGCTCCCTGCTTGTGGCCTAGGAAAGCAGTCAAGAATGATCCACATGGGAGACCTGAAAGAAGCTCCCGGCTCCTGGCTTCAGATCAGCTCAGCTCCGGCCACTGTTGCCGCTTGGGGAGTGAATCAACAGACGGAAGACTATCTTCCCTGTCTCTCCTCCTTTCTGTATATCTAACTTTCCAATAAAAATAAATATATCTTAAATATATATATATATAAAACACTATAAAACCAGATACTTTCCCGTAAGAATGTAAATTTTAGTACTTAATAAGAAATGCTAAGGAATTAGAGTATTACCCTCTACCTTTATATAATTCTTAATATATAATTCTTAATAATTCTTATATAATTCTTATAATTCTTATATAATTCTTAATAATTCTTTATATAATTCTGTAATACTTTAAAGTTTTAATGTGGATGTTGACACAAAATAGAGATTTTCCTTCATATTTGTATGTGCTAGTACCACTGACACTTTCAAAAAGCAAGCATGGTATTAATTCTCCCATGTACAGAATCAATGGAGACAATCAGAATTTATTTGTACCTTATTAGTGGTTTTTGGTTTTCCCAAAATTCCAGAATCTTTTAGAAGTTTCTCCTGTTTGAATTCCTCTTGTTTGCGGAAAAGTTCAGCCTTAAGATCGACTAACTAGAATAAAACCAAGAAGGAAACAAAAACATTTTATTCAATTTTTGCAGGTAATCAGATAATTAAATTACTGTCATTCTAAACACAGGATGCCAAAGTCTTCTAAACAGATAAGACTATAAAATTAAATGCTTAAATATAGAATGTAGTACAAAATTAAATGACATCACAAGACCCACTTCAAACACATTTTTGCTCTTCTTTTTAACACTCTAGGCTTTGCCTGGGCAAGGGGAGAACAAAAAAGCAAAATGAACAAAAGAAATGCAAATCTTTTAGATGGAGATTCAACCAAAGCTAGTGGGCACCTTTGCCCTGACTGGCACTCTGCCCGGCTCCTTCATGTGGTCATCTCATTGCCTCATCGTGATAAATTCATCATCTCTGCAGAAGAATATTTTTATTCAGAAATTATTTGATCATCCAGTTTGTGCCAGGCAGGACACCACAAACATGATTTATACCTTTCTGCCTACCACCTAATAAGAAGGGTGCTTTGTAATACCAACACAAAGTAATCAAGGACTTTAAAGTGCAGCAAAACGGCACAGATGCTCAGCCAAGGGGTTCCTCTTGGCCCAGGGACCACAGATGGCTGAGCTGAACCTTACCAGACAGGCATGATCTCAACAGATAAAGCAGACCCAGTGTTGAGAACAGCTCCAGACCGACTCACAATGGCTCAGCTCACAACTTCTCAATGTTCCCATGCTACACTCACTAGGAAGAGTACTGCGAACTGTGGTGTGTGGCTTGGTCCTGCCTCACACGCTGGCCATGCAGGGACCACAGCTCCCCAGTCAGCGCTGCGACAATGAGGGGACAGTGCCCTGGGCAGCCAAGCTAGGTTAGGGGCATGCCGTGCTCTTCCCACGCACACCATTTTCAACTTAGGATGTGCTTGTTGGTGCTTGACCCCAGTGTCAGGTGGGGAGCATCGGCGGCTGTAACTGAACTACAGTTACAAAAGGGTTCAAGAGGGTCAGGCACACAGGGTGACTGGGCGAGGATCGGCGCCTGTCACCTTCATCAGCCAACACTTCCAGCTCCCAGCAGCCTCGATCCACCCAGCTAGGGGCGAATACAAAGAAAACACGGAAACTAGCCAGCCGTAAGAACGGACGCGATCCTGTAGTTCACAACCACGCAGGATAAGCCTGAGGTCATTACAAATAAAAGCAGTCAGGCGCTGGTCTCATTCTTCATGAGTGACCACCAGGCGATGGGAGGAAGCAGGTGGGGATAAGTTCTCATTAAGGGTAAGAAGCTATGGCCAATCACAGCAGACTGCTTATTTTCCTAATTAAAGGGTTCTGAACGCTTCCACCGTGCAGAATGCTAACTGCTGGAAGAGACACATCTTTGAACACCGACCTAACAGGTCGCCACGGACACTTGCGTGGAAACTTTATACAGAGCATCCCACAAAAACGGACGTCACGAATGTCTCCATTCAAGAAGCAGAAAATAGTTCGACGGAAACGAAGCCACACCCAGCGGTGGACGCCGTCAGACCCCCCCTGACTCCGGACGGGGGACCCAGGGCAGCAAACCTCGCGAGGGACCCGGACCCGCGGGGACTCCTCCCGCTCGCGGCGCGCCGGGGCTGCCGAGCCCCCCGACCCGCGGGAAGGGCCTCCTCGCCGAGGGGGACGGTGTCCAGCGCGGGGCTACGCGAGGACCAGCCGGTCCGGGGCCTGCAGGGCGACAGAGGCCGGGTCCGCGTTCCTGTGAGGGGAGAGGCCAGGGCTGGAGAGTCCGGGGCCGCAGCATCACCGAGCCGCACCTACCGAAGACGCTGCCACGTCCAGGGGCTTCTTCCTCCGGTCCATGGTGGCGTCAGAGCGCGCGGACCTAAGCTGGCCGGCCCTTCCAGAATCCCCTCGGCCCTGACAGACCGACTTCCGGCGCGACCGAAGGAACTTTCCCAGTGACTCTAAACTTCCGGTTTGGCGCCATCTTGTGAAGGTCTTCATGCGGTGCGTTCGAAAACCACCGCCATTTTGGGAAGGTAAGAGGGTTCCGGATAAAAAGATGAACTAGTGTTAGCGCCATCTTGAGCGAGCGAGGTTTTTCTGGCAATGGACCCTATCTTGAATGGGGGAGGAATGACTGAGAGATGAGGATGGTTCCATCTTGAGGAGGGCGTCGTGAACGCAAGATATTCATAGTGCAAACGAGGATAGTTTAGGAGTTCTGCAAGATGCTAAACTGTTGGAAAACTTGCTCTGTGTCAGATCCTGTCTGGAGCTTTTTACATGTTAATTAGTGAGCTCAAGAGAGTCACATTGGAATAGAGCCAAACTGCATTACTGTCTTAGCCTTTGAAGTAGCAAGCTGACCTGAGTATGAGCGTACTGGTTAGTGCTGTTCAGTTTGCTCTTAAGAACATGAACTCTAGTGGTGGGCACTGTGATGTAGCGGGTTAAGCCATTGCTTGAGTCAAGGGATCTGGGTTCCAAGCCCCTGCGGTGGCACTTCCAACCCAGCTCTGTGCTAAGACACTCAGGAAGGCAGTAGAGAATGGCTCAAGTATTTGAACCCCTTCACCATGTGGGAAAACTGCATGGAGTTCATGATCTTGGCTCAAACATTGCACCTATCTGGGAAGTGAAGCGCAGGATACATCTCTGTCTTTCCCTCTGTGTAGCTCTGTTAAAAGAATATGAGCTATAGAGCCTGTTGTGGTAGCCTGGCAGCTGGAATCCTCGCCATGCACTCACCAGGATCCCATATGGGCACTGGTTCTAGTCCCAGCAGCTTCCCACCCAGTTCTCCACCTGTGGCCTAGGAAAGCAGTTGAGATTGGACCAAAGCTTTGGGACCCTGCACCCATGTGGGAGACCCAGAGGAACTCCTGGCTCCTGGCTTCGGATCAGTGCAGCTCTGGCAGTTGCAGTTGCTTGGGGAGTGAATTAGCAGAAGGAGAATCTTTCTGTCTCCCCTCCTCTCTGTAAATCTAACTTTCCAATAAAAATAAAATGAATCCTAAAAAAATAATAATAAAAGAATGTCAAAATTTAGTGGTCTGTAGTCTTTTAGTTTACTGGGCTATGTGTTTTTTTGATACATTGCATTTTTTTCCTGCCTCAGTTTCCAAAGGGGGATAAAAGTGTGCCTTCCTCCCTGCCGTTATGAAAAGTAAATACTAAGTGAGTTGGTCTTCATAAAAATGTTTGTGCCAGACTTATGACCCCTCTCCCACCCATACACACACATTGAGATGTCTTCTTTCCAGCTGCCGCCCTCTCCTAGCCCCCACCAGTCTGGGACTTCTCCAGTTAGAGGGGGTTTGCAAATAGCAGTCAGTTGAAGCTGTTGAAATTGGACAACTGTCCAACTGGACCCAAAAGGTCATAGTCAATGACAGAAATGCAAGATTGGGGCCACTGCTGAGGGGGAAAACAAACACAAAGAAAAGTCTCCTTCTCTAGAGTCTTCTGCAGCAGTGCGCCATTGCTGATACTGTCATCCTAGCCTTGTGGGGCTCAGGTTAGAGTCGGGACTTCTAGAACTGTCCCAGAATACATAAATATGTCATGTCTGAAACCACTCAGAGGATGGAATTGGTTACAGTGGCAGGAGAACAAGGGCTCCAGTGCTAATGATTGCAGCAGCTGCACAGACTGTGTGCCTGGCAGGTGTGTACCTGTTGCCATGGAATAGTAATCCTTGTAGAATCTCAGCAGCACAGCTGGTACCCTCTTTGTGACCAAGGAGAAAAAGAGGCTTCAGATGTTCAATACCCCACGGCCTGGCATCATCTAACTAACTCCAGCTATGAATGCATTCACAGCCTAAGAATGATCTTAGCATGAGGTCTACATGCATGTCAGGGCCATTTTCCGACTGGCATGTGACAGAGGCTGGAGTCAGTCACTCAAAGGCCATGGGACAAACTACTTGTACAATATTTTCTGATAGAGGTTAACTGGCATTAGCTTCCAAATATGGAAAGAAGACTTTTCTAGAAGAGAGAGGTATTAAGAAACCAGGACTTTAGTTTGCTTGCCCCTGGCCCTGAGGCCAACCGAATGGTGGTCCTGGGCCCCTAGGCAAGACAGACACAAAGCAGTGAATGCATCCTAGGAAGAGCATCTGACTTTCTCTGTAGGATGCCAGTGGGGCCTTGGCCATCACCTCCTTCCCTGCAGGTTTGCACCACTTCCCTTGTTGGTGGCTCCCATTAAAGGAGCATCTCTCTGCTTATAATCACTGCCAGGAGGCTTCAAGGCCTAGAATCAAGCTCTTTCCCCCTGGGGTCTGGAGAAGGAGGGCCAGCTTGGCCCTGAATACACAGGAATGTGCTCCATGCACATGGTTCTGGAATGTTCTTCCTGAGACTGCATGCTTTTCTGAAGATTTTTGTCTTTAATCCCAAGACCACTGTGAACCACATGGGGACCTAGGTACTGGAAGAAAGTTGAGCACCGGGATACCCTAATCTGGTGAAAATGAACCCTGGAGGCACCAGGAGTCAGTTCCAGCTCACCTCCTTGGCTAAAGGAATACATCACACCACCCCTATGAACTTCCATTCTTTTTCCCAGCTGGGCACACAGGATGTGGCTGACAGAGCGAAAATGATTTGCAAGCAGAAAATGCTGCGTGGGCATCACCTGCAGGATGCACAAGTTGTGCTCGGCACCAGGTTTCTCACAGCGGAAGGCACATGCATTGTGGCAGACTGCGTTCTAACGCTGCATGTTTCTGGCACCCGGTGAGTTCGCACCCTCCTGGACCCCCAGGGGAGGGGTTCTGGGAGGGAGAGCAATGATCTTTCGTGTCTGTTAACCACCTGGCCAGACTGCTCCATGCTTCCATGGGGGAGAAGGAAATGTTCCAATAAAGCAGCTGTGCTTTCTCTCTTTGAGCCAGGCCACCAATGCCGGTTCTGGTTTTACTGCCCCTTCAGTCATCTGCCAGCACGTAGGTGCCTAAACTGGCCTTGGCCAGGAATCCTGTGCTGCTGGGGAAATGTTTTCATCGGTGCTCATGCCCAGAGCTTCTGTTTATTTCTGGGCCCCTCTCGGCCTGTGAAGATGATCTTGCTACCTGTCATGACTCTGCAAACTCAAAGTGTGTCTTAACAAAGATTTCATCTCCAGCAGCCCCGCTGGCTCTGGTAATAAGTTCCTGAGCAGTGGATAAACTCCCTGAGTCCAAAGGGAGGAAAAAGCAGGTGGGATCTGAGGAAGTCAGGTTCTAAGCCAGGGCACAGGCTGAGGCATAAAGATAAGGACAGTTGTACCAGGATGACAAGAAAACGAACTTTCCTGAGTATCCTTGCTCAATAAATCCCCACAACAATACAGAGAAGGGAAATAATGTGTCCAGAGATCTCCCAACACTGCTTGGGCTCCAGATCTACACTAAGGCAGCCTAGCTCACAGACCCCTTGCTGTCCTCCCTCAATGCATCTGGGACTACGTGAGCCTAAGACACTGAAACCCCTTGATCTGCTGTGAATTTTCAGGGAGTGCCCTCCCTTACACCCCAGGGGCTGTACTAAGCACTTGACTTTTTTTCTTTTGTTTTCATAAACTTAAACCTTTTTAAAACACTTTTGTAAAAAGTTGTAGAGGTGACAGAGTGCTCCTGTACCTGCGGTTTTGCTCTGGCGGTCTCCTTTCCTTGGACACAATCCTGGGCCAAAAGGCCTGCTTTCTCTCGTTGCTACACATGGCTCCCAGGCCCACACTCCGGACCAGGAGCCCTCCAGGACATGCCACATGTCACTGTCACAGCTCCTGGGTTCCTTTCTGGTTCCTGAGAGCTCCTTGGACTCTTTCGGTCTCGGATGCTCTTGACAGTTTTAAGTCATATCAGCCAGGTGTCTTGTGGAAAGTGCCCCTGCTAGGATCTGTCTGGTTCTTTCCAAGAGTTCCCATGGGAAGGAAGGAAACCCTAGAGGGCAAGTGGCTGAATCAGCACCTACTATTGACCTACTATTGACATGAGCTGTGGCTGACAGCAAGCTTCACCACCTGCCTGACAAAGGCTTCTCCAGGGGATGCCCATCTAAAAGTCACCTTCTCCTGCTTGCCACACCTGTCCTTGGAGGTGCATTAGCTACATCAGCAGATGCCAAGTGGCGCTTGCGTGTATGCAAATGATTTCAGTAATAATTAGGTACACGTATAGGGTACAACATGATGTGCTGACGTATGTTTGCAGCGGGGAGTGATCCTATCAGGCAGGTAACATCATGTGTTCACTGTTATTCTGCTCTTTGAGGATTTAAGAATCTTTGGAAAAATGTTGAAATGTGCAATGTATTGTTACTAAGGAAATTCACCACACTCAGTAGGTCAGGAATGCTTCCATCCTCTGGCTGCCTGATTGAAACATGTGGCCAACCCTTAGACCAGCACCTCTCCCTTCCCCGTCCCAGTCTCTGGTAACCATCATCCCAGTCTTCTTCACCCAGGATATGAAAGCACCATAAGACTACAGGGAACAAGAGGGAAAGTTAGGCCAACAAAATGAGTATCAAAGAACAAGAAAGATCTCAAATAAGCAAGTTAATAATATACCTCAAGTAATTACAAAAAAGGACTAAGTAAGCCCCAAGTCAGTGGACAAAAGGAAACAGTAACGGTCAGAGGGCTAATCTGTATTTCAATTCAATGCATCTTGGCAGCAAGCTCACCTGGCAGCATTGCTGCCAACCCCATTTACAGAGGAAAGGACTGAGGCTGCCCTCCACGGCCTCTCCCAGGTTCAGCCCCCAGCAGTTTGACAGGAGCCAACTTGAAGAAGCAAAGAGGCTGCTGGAACACAGCCTTGTTTGCAGAGGCCCTGGGCTGCAGGGCTTGGGAACAGAGCCGCCTCCTTCAAATGTCCTGCTGCTCACTTTAATTTCCTGCCTGGACCAGTGGGACACAGATGGGGACAGAGATCTAAGAGGTGCCCGCCGCTGGGGAGGGGCTGTGTGCTTCTGCCTGGATCCTGGGAGGGGAGGTGGCCTGATGGGGGTCATGATCTTAAAGGAAGGACAAGTGGGTGTGGAGGTGTAGTCCCTGGTATTGTGGGGGAAGAAAAGCTTCCAGCGAGAGAGAAGCAGGAGGTGGGACCAGGCTCCATTTCGGCACACGTGCCCACTCCATCCTGCAGCCCAGAGCCTTTCTCTGGGCCTCCCGCATCCTTAAACAGCGACCTGCCTTACAGACAGAGCTCCTCACATTCTCATTCACAGTTATGACTTTATCTACTCTGTTGCACACTTGCAAGCACCTGTTTCATGCTGGGACTCGAGCCAGGTGCTCTGCACATACCACTGCATCCTCAGAACCACCTGTGAGCCCATTTTACAGTCCAGGAGATGAAGGAGGGGACAGGGAAGGAGTTCCATGATGAGGAAGGAACCAGGATTCAGGTCCCAGGGGACATCAGATACAAAGCTCCCCTACCTGCCCCCTCGGCTCCTGTATTCCTTCACTCCACACATATTTCTGCTCTATAGCTCTCTGCCCCACTGGTGGCCACTTTAATAACGGGGTGTTGGAGAGGGGGAAGCACCCATGGCTGATGAGGAGTTCCTGTCCTTCAGATTCCCTTCGGTTGGGGCGGAGGTTAGGGCAGGATGCACCCTCCATGGCAGGGCAGTGTTCTCCTGCCTCCAAGGCAGATGTAAGAGGAACAAGCACGTGTGTGAGCAGGGACGGCCTCTCGGAAGAGGTGACCTTCACGCCCACTGCGGCTGAACTCCTGGCAGCGCAGGGAGGAAGGGACCGAAGGCTGAAGCAGCAAGTGCCCAGCCGTTGGGCAGAACAGAGGGTCAGGGGGGAGCTGGGAGAGCGGGAGGTATGTGATGGGTGGGGCCAGTCAAGGTAAGGAGTCTGGTCAAGGTAAGGAGTCTGACGTGTCCCTCAGGCAGCAAGAATGCTTGGAGTGTCTTGAATATGAAGATACCATCATCTGTCCATCAGAGCAGGGGCTCATATTCTCAGTCCGAATGTTGGTATTTTGGACTAAATGATTGTGGGGAAGCTAGCAGTAGGTCTCTCCCACTCTACCTTCTGGGGGCTTATCTCACACCCAACCCTGGCAGGGGCTGACAGCTAATATGTACTGAATGCCTTCCCCCTTTGGAAAGCCATGAACCAACTAACAAAGTATCTATGTGGCCTTCCTCCACATAGCCACCCACCCGAGGGCTGGGGATTTATTCCATCTGCTATTCTACCACCTGGTAGCTCCACTGCACAGAGCCAGGAGAGGGCAAGGGACATTTTAGGATCAGGCTGGGCATAATGTTCATGCCATTCCCTACAGAGGAGGAGGGTGAAGGGACTCCCAGCAGCAGAGGAACCAGAATCCAAGTCCACCTTCCACTGGCCAGGGCCTAGGGCATGGCCCAGCCTGCCTAAGAGAGTAGCTGGGGGATGTGTTGTCCCATTGACAGGTGGCAAACTGCAGTGCTTCCACATAGTCTCCGAAACCATTACAGTTGGCCTGGAATACCCAGGCCACATGGGCAGGAAGTAGGAATTCTGTTCTGCTGAGAGTCCCCTGTAAAATGGGCCAGTGGTCAGAGCAGGAATGCTAGGCCTGGAATGACAATTCCCAGAACTGATGCGTGTGACACAGCCAGCATCCCAGCCTCCTCCTGCTGGCAGGACCCTAGCTTAGAGCAGAGGCTTGGAGCTGGCTTTCTCTGACTCCACAGCCCACGTTTTGTGTTCGCTTGGCTTCTAAACAATTTCTGACATCTTCCGAGCCCATTCTAAAGAAAAAGCCTTTAGTTTTCATCCAAGGCTGGGGCTTATCAGACTAGGCATCAGATCACCCCAAGATATCCTGGTGGAAGCCAGATCTTGGCCCCTTTCCTGCCTCCTCCTCTTCCCTGAAAGCCATTGTTGAGCAAAACACCGCCTTCTGCAGACAACACACAGTTCCGCTTTCCCAGGACCCACAGCATCTGCTGCTTTGCCACTCACAGGTACATGACTGGGTGTGGGCGAGATGGGGTACGGTGGAGGCACGCTGTCACCGTGGGTGTCGTGTTCACACCTTGCTTTCTAAGAATTCACAGGCCCAGCAGAATGGCTGCCGTCAGCACAGCACGGTGGCACATCTTCACAGGCACGGTCGTCGGGTGGAGGCCTGGCTACGTGCAGGCTTGCATTTGGAATGTGTGTGTGTGGTGGCTGTGAGTATATGGTCGTCCACACTCCCCCATTCAGGAGGAGGAAAGGGGGGCTAGGGGTGTGTCAGTCCACCATGTGTTGCCACTTAAAAGTGCAGCGACCTTCCTGGCCTCAGCTGGGGGCAGTGGAGATGAGATAAGCTAACCCTTTCACAAGGTTCCTTCTGTAAGCCAGCTGAGCCTGGTGCTAAAGGTGCTGTGTGTGGTGAGAGCAGAGCCATGGCAGATGAGGCTTCCTTGCCCTTTCTCCATGGAGACAGGATAGGATAGGGACTCCCATGCAGCTCTGAAAGGATGTCCGGGTGTCTAGACCACGGCAGAGAGACAACCTCAACCATGACCTTGAAGGGAAAAACACTAACTACATCTCCCCATTTCATAGATGAACAAACTGAGGTTCAAAGAGGTGAGCGTGAGGCCCACAGCGTGGCAAGTGGGCCTGACAGCGGGGCTTCTGCCTCCACACCCCATGCTCTCCAGAGCGTCAGCTGAGAGCACCTCGGCTCACAGGCCTCCTCGTGGGTCCCCAGTGTGCCCTGCATAGCAGTGTCTCCCACGTGTGTCTGATTCCATTGTCGCGATTTTTTTTTTTTTTTAGAGTGATGGAAGCTAACGTACTTACTGGTTCCTGAGCCACAGATGCTGCTTTTGGAGCCCCCGGGATGCTTTTTATGAGCTTCTTATGCGACACTCACCAACACAGACAAAATAGCAGGAAGGGACTGAGCAAACCAGAGAAGCAGCAGTCCCAGCTGGTCACAGCCACCATGGGTTTCTTCAGACTCTAGGCAAAGACCACAGAAAGGCCGGGAGGGCCAGGAGTGGCTCCAACAGGAAGGGGCTGGGCACTCTGATTTAAGTGACCTGTCTTTCTAGCAAGAGAGGAAAAGGCTTCAGGGGTCAGTCTCTGCCCATGCCCCAGGGGAGGCCCCGCACCCTCTGCTGGCCACACTTGACCTGCCCACCTGGCATTGCCCATGACTTGCTGCTGGACTTGCTCATGGATTGCTGCCCTGGGAACAGCTGGGGCATAAACCCTGCCAGCCGTGCTCTGTGGGGCACATGTCTGCCTCATCCCCTCTGGGCTCTGCAAGTCCCTAGTTGACCACAGCATTGTCCATGCCCCAAGTGCTCTTCATGGGCCGCCCCCTGCCCACCTTGCTCCAGCCCCTCTTTGCCAAGCCCCCTGGTTCCCCTCCCAGGGGAACCTGCCGCACATCTGCCGCCCTTCCCCCTGTCTCAGAGTCATCCCTGGAAGAAACCCAAAGGTGATTTTGAGGTCTTCTGTCTGCACCCCCAACAGAGACCTCCCCTTTCAGGCCACAGAAGAGGCAGCCAGCCTGGGGCTGCCCCAGGTCTCTGGGCCTTTGGCCTCCCAAATACAGAGAAGGCAGCTTCCTTGCTCCAGTGTGGTTGGTGGTTGAGGACCCAGTGACTCACCCTATGCAGTCAGGGCACTGAGCAAAACCTCTATTTGCAATTTTCAAAATGTCAGGGAGCAGTTCCTTAGTGTGTATGGCACAAAACCCTTGGTCAGACTGTTCGATTGACTTGCTGGTAGTTCATACCAGCAGGCAAATGCTCCAAAAACACAATTTCATGATCATTTATTAACCCCTTCTTGCCCTGGGCTGGCCCCATGATCTGGAATGATCAATTACCAGGACCAATCACCATAGTGCATTAGGTCAGGTGACTTGGGCTAGGCCAATCAGAGGTGTAGCTCTCCAAGGCACAGCTATTTGTTCAAAGATGAGGACATGACCCAACCTGGGCCAATCAGATGCAATTCTAGGACTCCTTGGGGGTACATTGGAGGGTACAAGTTGGAGAGTGGAACAAGGGGCTTTCAGGAGAAGCACTCACAGATAAGTCCCAATCAAGGCCAGAGGCAGTCCCAGCTGCACAGTTGAGCTGTAGACTCAGCTATGTCTGAAGCGAGCTCTGCCATCTGCACTTTTTCCTCTTACTTGAGCTCCTGAATCCTCCTTTCTAACTCTTTTTCTAAGCTGTTTGCTACCCAGAATTCATGCTTTGTGTATGGTGTGTACAGCATCCAGAGAAGGTGTGGACAGAGAGTAGCCACAACCTGACAGGTATAAGACTAAGTCACAGATCCATGGGCACCAGGCTGTGAGACTGGACTTTGCTGTTTCAGGCAGCAGGGAAAACAAAGGGGAAACAGACTGCCCCTACCTGACGTTTCCCTAGGACGCCACAGAGAGAAACACTTCTCTGTGTGTGTAACTAAACGAACCAGCGGATGACCAGAACCCTCATGTCCTCAAGCCCTGAATGGCTAAGGATTTCAGCTCAGATCACCCGTCAAGAGGAGCTGTCAGGGGACCTGAGTAAGCTACTCACCGGCCCATTTTGGGAGCCTAATTCAGTTCACTGTCTGCTCTGCAGCCCCCAGAGGAGGGACAGAGGGATGGATGGCAGTGTCGGCCTCAGCTCCTGAAGACACCTGAGCAGGGTCCTCCCCTTACCTTGGTGGCTCTTCGGTGTTGTCCTTTCAAATCCCCAGGGTTCTTCCAATAATAATGACGTTTAGCAGCGCTTTAGACCGTGGAACCTAAGACAAGAGCCTAACTCCCTGGTTCTTGACTCCAGTTTGGAGATCACAGGCAGATCCCTAAGAACCAGGAACTGGGGGGCAAGAACACGGAGCAGATTGCCTGAAGCTGCCAGGAGTTGGCCTCAGCTGCCTGGACTCAAGGTGTGGGCTGGGACCAGCAGCAGCCTCACCTGGAAGCTCCTGGAGATGCAAAGCAGCCCCTCTTCCACTACCTCCATCAGAATCCTAGGTGCCACACGTGCCCATTCTCACTGGGAAGCAGTGCTGGTGCAGGCATTGCATGGAGCCAGCCCAACAGAGAGGGAAGAGTCCCAAAAAGCCACTGTGTGGGGTTTGCAATGAGGGCATTTTCCAGAGCTGTTGCTGCCCTCTGCATAATTCCAAAATGTCTTGTCACCTTCATCATGAAAAAACCTGCTTGAAATTTAAGAAAATCTGAAATACAGAATTACATGATGTTATAAAGCCCCATCTGCTGTCTTACTTTTTGTTTTGATCCATCTTTCCTTCCTTGCTTGCTTCTTTCCCTCCCCAGCCTGCTCTTCTCTCTCTTTCCTTTGTGAGCTCCACCTGTCTCCAAAGCCAGAAGCCGACATGCTTTTGCAGGCGGGGCTCCAGCCTGGCCGCCTCGCTGGTGCACAGGGAGCTCATTCTAGCATGAGGCTTATCGAAAGCCAACAGAAAGGAGCCTTGCCGTGTGCACTGGAGTGAAACGCGGTGAATGATTGGTGTGACTGAGCGGTGCCTCTTCCCCAGATGTCTCCCTTTGCTAATCCTCTTCCTGCCTCTGCAGGGAGAAGGGCCCCTCCCCTGTCTTGGATTTCTCAGGGTCTTCAAGCCCCAAACCTTCTGACTTCAGACTTGGCCTCTTTGCTTGGTTCACACATGTGTGTCCTTCAGTGCTTGGTGTGTACACTGTGTCCCAGGAACGCCTCCCGAGACTGGGACTGTTGGTTGTGCAGCAGGCTGAGCTCACACCTGCCAGCAGAGGGAAAATAAATGAAAAGAGTCTTCAGCCAGAAAGGATGACTGTTGGTCCAAAAAAGAGAAAAATCTAGAGGTCACATCACTGCAGGAATAGCTGGATCTAACATCTCAAATGATATGGCCAGGAAACTGCCAGAAACTTCCCTTATTGAGCTTCAGATTAGTTGAGCTCTCCAATATAGCCTCTATGGCAGCTCCTGATGCTCAGCCTTCCAACCCACAAACTCCATATAGGGCGGGAACTGTCCTTTAAAAAGTCCCAGAGTCAAATCTCATTGGCCAGATTGACATCCATCACACGCCTCTGACCCATCACTGAAGTGGCCAGGGAGTGGAATGTTTTGATTGGCCAGGGTCATAGACTTGCCTGATACTGCTCTCTATTGGAATGGTCTGGACTCATGGAAGGGGGAAAGTGGGTCCCCCAAGTCAGCTGTGATGGTTTGAGACTAAGCAGACCTCAGCGGCAAGTTCACAAGGGTCTCCTGTTACAGTGTACATAACACTCAGCATTTGCTGGCTGGTAAAACCTACACATTTTTTTGCATGACTACTACCTTCATGGCCAACTGGATGAAGCCCGAGGGGGGAGGGCTTGTGTGCGCTTGCAGAGAAAGCTGGCGCATAGTAGGCCTCTATCCAGTATTTCCTGAATGAGTGGACTTCCTCCAGTGGCTTTCACAAGAGCTGCACCCGCTCACGTTAACCGCAGGCGATTCTGGAATGCAGGCAGCCCGCCTCCCTGCTTTGAGTCTGATTTGCCTATTGACCCAGCCAGAAATTCTGTCCCAGCTGTGCCTGGGACAGTCTGTGCCAGGAAAATATTGTTCTGCATGCTGGGGACATCGACCCGCCACATGGCTGATGGCAACTGGAAACTGTTGTGAGTGCGGCCCCTGGGGTGGGTGGCAGCAGGCTGGATAGGGGGTAGGAGGCGTGAACATCACACTCAGTGGCTAAAAGGGGCCATTTGCAGCCTTGCAGCCTGCATTTGTGTGTTTCAGAGGTGTTCTGAGGTCTGAGGCCATGCACAGAGCATCCGGCTCACACAGCCATCAGAGCCAGAACTTGACCCAGGGCTCTGGGAGTGACTTTCAGCCCTTCTCTTTGTCTCTGGGGGACCTTAGTCTCCTCATCTGGGAAAGGGGCCTGCTTTTCCAATCTTGAGGGTAGTGCTGTGAGCTTATGGCCCTCCTTTCAGATGTTGCACCCTTTGGGTGCTGCCCTAGGGTAACTGACACAGAAAAGTGAGGGGAAAGGTTCAACAAGAGGATGAGATCCACGCCTGGACTGGAAGACTCACTTGCTGCTGAGGACACAATTCCAGAGGCAGCTCGCCTGAGGGCAGTGCTGGACCCCTCCCGTCCACAGGAGTCCCTGCAACAGTTGGTCCTCTGCTGACAGCTCAGGTCCCCTGGTGCACCTTTCTCTTGGGTGGCCCTCAGCTGCCAATGTCCAGGAGGGACTTTGCAGAGCTACAGTCTTTCAGGCTCATCTTGGGATATTTCCTGTTGTCATGGCAGAATGCCTGAGGCCAGGTCACTGACATAGCAAAGAGTTGGTTAATTTGGTTTAGGGTTCTTGAGACTGTGCCAGAGACTGTGGTGTGGCCCTGGGACCCCCGAGGAATTGGTGCAACCTCTCTTGTATTGCTGTTGTCCCAGGCTCCTCAGAGGCTCTGGCTGAGGCTGGACTTCCCTGGAAACCACACCTTACTTGGCTTCTTCCGCTGCCCAATCCCGTGTCCCTCTCCCTTCCTTGTTCCTCCTGTGAGTCCTCCCTCAAAGCACACTTGCAAAGGAGTCCCTCTCTATCTCGGGCTTTGCCTCCAGCATACCTGATCCAAAACAAGCCACCGTTTAGTGGATGTCTTTTAGGGGATGTGAGGCCTGCACTGTAAAACTCTTCCACATACCTCCTGCCTCCTGTTTCCCTTCCCTTGACATCCATGAATGTGCAATACTGTGGGCCACGCCATGCAGCAAGCTGTCACTGCACACAGGAGGTCATGGGGAAGTTGATGTGACTGAGAAACAGTTGCCCTATTTGAGCACTAGTTTATACATGAGAGATATGCTGGAAGCAGCAGGCAGTGTTCATAAAATCAGCGTGTTTGAGGCTGAGTCATTTGTTGACACTCCCGCTCCAGACCATGACTGGCAATATAGAAAGGGTGTGAGCTCTGGAGCTGGACAAAATTTCTGCACACCATAACTTCATGAAAGTTATTCTACCTCTACGAGGCTCCATCTTTCCCCCCTAAAGGAAAAAGCACAATCCTTTTTCCTGGGGGTTGTCATGAGCATTATTTTAGCTCATGCTTGGCCAGGCAGCTGAGCCTCACCAGGGCACAGGCTTGATGCGTGCAAAATTTACAACCGTGAGCTTTGGAGCACGTACCTTCTCATCGGTGGTTTAGGCCCAGGCCTCAGCACCTGCTGACCACATTGGGTGGACGGCTCTACAGCCAGCTTCCATTCCTAGCAGGATCACATCGCACTGTGGCAGGCATGGGCCTCCTGTTCTCCAGCGGTGTCCTTGGTCACTGTCCCAGGGCACTTGAGTCATCTTCATCATCACTTGGACAGTCCACAAGTGGTTTCCATGCCTCTAACTTCGCTCCCTCCAATTCATCTTTCTCAAAGTTGCTGCATAAGGTTTCTATAGAAAAGGTCAGTTGATGTTATGTTACATTAATGTTTTTACTTTTGCTACAAGTCTGTTTGCTGCTCCGTACCATGGGGAGGTTGGCTGAATAAATATGATGGCTCCTGCTAGATACTGGGCAATTTATAAATGTAATTCCTACTTCTTAGGTTGGCATTGCAGGTAAGTTCCTTCTTGGCCTAGTTATTGTTCTTTCCCATCTTTCTGTCTTTCTCCTATGATTTGCTCAGGCAAATATTCTGCTCCATCAAATTGTCCCCCACCCCTGGTATGTCAGAGCTTCTTACAACCACCATTGGCTCATGTTTCCCATAACCTGCTCTACTGCCTGTGAAATGCTTTATCTACTGCTAAGCTGCTTAGGGGAAGGGACTTGCCCTAATCTCCAGGCATCTTGTACTAGACACTGCATGCTGTAAGTACTTAAAATGTTTATTAAATTCTTAATTCATAGTTATAATCTCACTTCTATTATTATTATTACTACTACTATTTTTGGTTTGTCTGACCTACTTTAAGTTTTGCTAACTCTCCCTCCTTTCTTTCCTAATAATGGGCTAATCGCGAGGCCTTCCTCTACCCCTAGTTCATTACGTATGCATTCTTTATTTAGTGATTGCCCTTACAATGAAATATGCATCTTTGACTCAATTAGTATTTTTATCACCTCATGGACGATGCTGGGTTCTTAGACTACCTAACTTTACCTGCACTTCTATTGTGATTTATTTTAATTCCCCATGTATTTTAAAACCTAGAAGACATTATTATAACTTTTTTACAGTCAAGTTTCATTTCTACTTAACCCAAATTTATTCTTCATTCCTTTCTGCATATGCATATTTGCGCCTGGGATTCTTTACTTTCCACTTAGAGAACTCCCTATGGTATTTCTTTCACTGTGGGTCCATTGGTATTAATTATCTCCATTGTTTGTATCTCTAATTACCTCTCATTTTCAAGGGGTATTTTCCTTGTGGCTGGCAACACAACATAACAAGTTAAGCCTCCACCTGTGGCACTGGCATCCCATAGGGGCATTGGCTCGTGTCCCTGCTCACTTCCGATCCAGCTCCCTGCTAATGAACTTGGGAAAGTAGTGGAAGATGACCTAGGCCCGTTGGGATCCTACACCCGAGTTTCCTACTCCCAGGAGTTCCCCATAGACTTCTCAAGTCCTGCAGAACAGATGTCAGCTCTGAGCCTAGTCTCAGCTAACCATGGATGGACAATCATGGGGTCTCCATAACTGATATGGCTCAATCTAACTTGATCCCTAGAGAGTGGACAAGTTACCTGTTTCTGTGCCACTTGGTTGTGGAATAAGTCCTGGAATAAGCCAGATTCTCCAAATAAGGAAGAATGAAGGCAGCTTGACTAACATGTGAAACAATGTGCTAAAACAAACACACTTAGGGAATTACAAATTTAAGCTGTAGTGAGATAATACTACACACCTACAGCTTTAAAACAGAAAGAGAACAATCCTAAAAATACTGAGTAGTGGTGAGGATCTGAGACAACTGGAACTCTGACACATTGCTGCTGGGAACGAGAAGTGGCACAGCCACTTGGTGAGATAATCTGGCAGTTTTTTATAAAGCTAGCTTCCACTTATTATATGACCCAGCAACCCCACTCTGAGCTACCCACACAAAAGGAATAAAATCCATAGCCACATAGAAAACTGTACATGAATATTTATCACAGCTCTATTCTTGATCATGAAACACTGGAAACAACCCAAATTGCTTTTCAGTGCTGAATAGATAAGCTGTGGTACCTACATACAATGGAATATTATTCCACAATGAGAAGTAAGATGTGACCTTCCCATGCATCAACACCGATGAGTCACAAATGTGCTTTGCTAAGCAGCAGACTTAAGACACTCCACATTATTGTGATCAGACAGCATTGTACATTTTTGCATGTCATTTCCCTTAGAAAAAAAGCTCCAAACTATTTCCAACTGTATAATGAGTTCCACTTATATGCCATTCTGGGAAAGATATAACTATAAGGCCAGCAAATAAATCAATGCTTGCCAGAGGCTGGTGGTGAGAGAAAAGCTTGACTATAGAGGGGCATGGGGGAGTTTGGGGAATATTTTCAAGTTATATGATGTGGCTGTGACACAAGCCTTTGTAAAAATTCAGACCAACAGCAGGTTAAGCTTTCACCTGGATGCTGGTTCAAGTCTCTGATGCTCCACATCTGATCCAGCTCCCCGCTACTAGCCTGGAAAAGCAGAGGAGACAATAGAGGCAAAATGAAGGAACAGACCAAGCGAGCTTGGCTGCAGGACAGAAGTGATAGTAACAGGAATACGAAGAGCAGACGGTCATGTGCTCACTGTGTGTGGAGCCCTGTGCCAAGCATTCCTCCCACATGAGCTCATTCTGTTTCACCAGCATCTCCAGACGGAGGGAGGTAGGCTCCCGTTTTACACACGACAGCGCTGAGGCACAAGCAAACTGAGTGGCAGGCAGCTCAAAAGTGGCCGAGTCTAGCCCGGCAGCCATTCTCAGACTCAAGTTGGCCTCGTGGAGACACCAAACTTCCTACCTAAAGATGCAGCTTCCAACAAGTTGCTGTCCCTACTGTTGGCCTCAGTTTTACCAGTTGTGAAATGGGCCTAATAATTGCCTTCCTTCTCCAGTTTTTGTTGTTATTTGTTTGTTTTTAAAAACGCACCTTATTTATTTGAAAGGCAGAATGACAAAGAGGGGGAGAACAGACAGAATTTTCCATCACTCTGCAATAGCCTCAGCACGCAGGACTGGGTCAAGCCGACATCAGGAGCCTGGAGCTCCATCTGGGTCTCCCACTGGGTGGCAGGGCCCAAGGACTTAGGCTATCTTGTGCTACTTTCCCAGGCACCTTAGCAAGAGGCTGGATGGGAATCAGGACTCCATGACATGTTGACTCAAACCTGCCATGCTGCAACCCAAGCCCCCTCCCATTTGTTTATAAAGACCATAAGTAGTTCTTAAAACAAAACAAAACATACACACAAAAATAAACAAATCCTGTAAATGATGAAGAGACACAGTTTTAGGCATTTCTGGCCAAATCTCAAGTACAGAAGGTGCTTATGTAAAGACATGGCAATGGTTAACCTAACCCCATGGACAATGAGCCGGGTCAAAGCTACATAAGTAAGGCCATTTTCTTGTGCCCTCACCTCCAGGAGCAGAAACTAATCTCTCAAATGTGGCCAGATGGAGGCAATGAAATGTTCCATGACTCCTCAGGGCAGAGTTTCCTGGGGGTTAAGAGGAGCGACTCCCTGGATGGAGGAAGTGGGGAACCCAGAAGTGTGTCCACCACGGGTTTTCCTGAAGGAAGAAAGGGGCAGTGTCCCCTTGGAGGCAAGATCCAGCTTTGACCTTGCTGAAGAAGAGGTGTGGGTCTGCAGCCACTGCTCACTGAGGCCCCGGCACCCTCCTCTGCACCTTCCCCCACTCTACGCTGGGCCTTTTCCCCAAATAACTATGGCTGTGTTGGTGTTCAGAGAATGGTTAGAGCATTCAGCTTGGCTGGCTGGCCTGGGGGTGAGGATCTGGGACTCCCAGCACTTCCTTTTCACCCCAGAATTATGGGATGGGTAGAAAGAGGAGCAGGGGAGGGCACCTAGACTAGACCCCTGGTCCTATTCTGCCCTTGCCCCACTGAGCGGCTTCTGACAGTTGCCGCCCCTCCCTCCTCTGCACTCATCAACTGCTACAGAATCAGGGAACTGGGCTGAAGTTTCTCCCACTCTATGCATCTGGGGTGATTCTGTCTCCCAATGTCCCAGGCCCCTGCCCTGTTTCTATCACAGCCATGCCGCAAGGATGGGGGGTTTATGTATCCACTTCAAAGATGGATAAACTGAGGCTTGAAGAAGAGCAGGGACTTGTCTGAGGTCAGGCAGCAGTCTCCTTTAGGGGATGAGCTTTGTGAAAGTAGCAATCTGTCCACGTTACTGGCCCGCTCCAGTACAAGCTACAGTGGCTTGCACATAGTAGATGCTCCACAGATATCTCCTGAGGTGATGAAGGACACAGCACAGCTGGGCTGTGAGCCTGGGGGGGCTCTGCAGGCCTTTGCTCCTTCCAGGGAGCCATACTGTCTCCAGGTAGACCTGCTGGAAATCTTTGGAATTGTGGTTTTTCAGAAAAACAGAAAATATAAATTTTCCAATCACCATGGTAGGGGATGAGGCGCCAGTCCCAGCTACAGGGCCTGGAAAGGGAAGGGAGGTGGGAAGCCTTTTGGAGTTGCTGAAGTCAGAATGGTTTTGGGGCCTTGCTGGGTGCTGTGGTGAGTGCCCAGAGACTGTGACTGCATAATTGTGGGCAAAGCTCCCCTGGGGATGGCCATGCCTGTGTGATGACCTCGCTCAGGGCTCGCTGGACTTCACTGCTCTCTCGTCTTTATTGGCAAAACTATATAAGTATACATCCCCCGTACTTATAAATGGAATGCGTGCCTCACTGTCGATCCAGATATTAAGTATCAGTAATGACTTTTTTAGATTGTTAGCACAGCTTCCTCCCTACACCCCAGTGCTTCAGCTCAGCCGCTGCTCTTCTACCTCACAAGACCTGACTGTGCTCCCCCCCGAATCACAATACCAGGTCCCCAGAAAGTGCAGTAGAGCCCCCAGGTCCACAGTATCAAGCCCTAATCTCCCCAGGCAGCCCTAGCCAGGGACCCAGAGGCCTGGCTTGGGGACTCGGGCCTGCCCTCTTGTGGTCAGCAACTTGAGCCAAGGAGTGTGCACAAAGGTGTGTGGTTTGGGGGGGGAGGGGGAGGAGGCACCCTGAACCAACTGTGCCCTATCTCAAGAAGGGAAGTCTTGGGTACCTCCCAAGGCAGCACAGCCAAGGAAGGCCTTGGCATCTGGACCTCACCCTGTGGCCACCATTCCTCCAGGTGTCTCTTTCATTGCCCATTGCTCACCTGCTGTTGAGTCGGGTGCCACATGTTTTACATGGACCAACTCTTCAATGTGTACAACAACCTTATTCAAAAGGTAGCTTGGTATTACCATCCCCATTTTACAGATAAGAAGACTGAAGCACAACTAAAAGCTAGCCAGAGGCCAGGACTTGAGAGCAGGCACCTGCTGGTTTCCCTCTAGTGAGTTCTTCTGAACCAAATGCACCTTGCCATTCTTTCCACCCCCTATTCCATGGCGCCACTCTATTCTCATGACACCAGGAGATTAAAAAAAAAATCTTTGAAAAAAAAATAAAGCACCAGAATTAAAAGATGGAAATCTGAGCAGAGTATTTTCTGTGATACACATTCTCCATGAATTTTCTGAAGACCCCTGACTTGGTTTCCCTGGAAGTTTCTCTGTAACTTGTGCTTCACTCCCCCTGTTCTCCGCTTTCATTCCTGTTCCCACTCCATACCTCCTACTCCTGCTCCTTTGATTTTCTTACTATTCTTTCTAGGGCACCTTCTCCGGCTCCACATTCTTCCCATTACTGCAGCTTTCTTTCATTGCTCCTGCCCCCTCCTCAGCCCCGTTCCCCTTCCTTTGTCTGATTTCTCTCCCCCTTCTGTGGATTCCTAAAATCGTTGCCAACTAACTATTTTGATGCTTCTTGCAGGAAGGGCTGAGCCTGCATTCTTTCCTCCCTGCTTACAGGGAGTCTGGGTGGCTGGGGCTGTCCCTGCTGGCACACAGAGTGGCTGGTAGAGGTGTCGGGATGCCCCAGGCAAGGTCGGACCAGAGCGTTCCAGTGTGTTGCTAGGACACTTGCTCTCAGAACAGCTGGGAACCCTGTGGAAGGAACTTCACTGCGCTGAGGCCACTGTACTGTGAGGAAGCATGGGCCATGCCAGGCCACTGTGGGCAGGCACTCTGGGGTGACAGCACCAGCTAAGCCTAGCCTCTGAATCACTGGAGCTCAGGCACCAGACTCCAGGCCCAGCAAGTCAAGAAGTCTGCACAGGACCACAGCCTCCAACTGGGAAGTCCCACCCCTGCTCATCCCCACTCCTAGGCCAGCATAGGCCAGCATCCGAGCCTGCCTGGCTGAGGTCTCTAGCACTGTGCAGTGCAGACAGCCCTCTGTGCCCACAGGCTTTACACCTGCGCTCAGGTGCTCTCAAGCAAGGTAAGTTCAGGTTGGCTAGTTACACAGCCAGAGGGAACCAAACACCTGAGTTTCCTATCCCGCCACTGGAGGGCTCTTTGGCCCAACCTGCTCTCTGCCCTGGCCTCCTCCTCCCAATCTCTGGTGCTCAGCCTCTCCGGTCAGCAGTTGCAGCCCCATCATCCTCAGCACAGGGCCCTCCTGGCGGCGGCGCAGCCCTCAGCGTGAGCGCAGTGAGCGCAGGCTGAGGAGTGATTCACCACGAGGCTGCCAGCTGGGGGAGGTGCAGGTCTCCAGCAGGAGTTCACAGCTCTGAAATCAGT
This sequence comes from Ochotona curzoniae, assembly GCF_017591425.1. Lineage (NCBI taxonomy): Eukaryota > Metazoa > Chordata > Mammalia > Lagomorpha > Ochotonidae > Ochotona > Ochotona curzoniae. The sequence continues at coordinate 6,906,136 of NW_024466607.1, forward strand.
GCTCTGCAGACTCACCCTGTTTGCTGAGCCATCCCCCTCCTCTCCCTTCAATCCCCTGGGCCTGTGCTCTGCTTGCAAGGGTGATTAATAATTCAGGATGCATCCAAAGCAAGGATGTGAACCATCGAGGAGTCTGAGGAAGGAACGGAAGTGACCAGGGCATCCCCCAGCCTCAGTGGGCAGCGCTGTCTGGGGGTACTTCAGCTGCACAGAGCTGGGTTCAGATGCCAGCAGTTCGGACCTTAGGGTGGCAGGGTGGGGTGGGGTGGGGGGAACCTCAGCTCGGAACTCCTGTCCAAGCCTGTAGCATTTTTGGGGATCCCAGATCCCAACTTCCTTACAGAACCCTGAAGACCAGGCTTCAGGTAGCTTCCTTGAGCGGATCAGGGTGCCTGGGGGCTCCATACAGGAACACAATGCTTTTTTTCCCATATAATTGGTAAACAATTCTTTGCTATTTTTAAAAAGATTTGTTTTTATTTGCATTGGAATGGCAGATATACACAGACAGAAGGAGAGACAAAGATCTTCCATCCGCTGGTTCAGTCCCCAAGTAGCCCCAAGGACTGGAATTGAGCTGATCTGAAGCCAGGAGCCAGGAGCTTCCTCCAGGTCTCCCATGTGGATGCAGGGTCCCAAGGCTTTGGGCTGTCCTTGACTGCTTTCCCAGGCCACAAGCAGGGAGCTGGATGGGAAGTGGGGCCGCCAGGATTAGAACCGGTGCCCATATAGGATCCCAGCAGATGCAAGATGAGGATTTAGCCACTAGGCTATCACACTGGGCCCAACAATAATTTATTTAAACATATAAACTTTTGGGACTGTGCCGTGGCATAGTAGGTTAATCCTCTGCCTGTGATGATAGCATTGTATCTGGGCACTCCTTTGAGTTCCAGATATTCTACTTCCAATCCAGCTCCCTGCTAATGTGCCAGGGAAAGCATCAGATAATGGCCCAAATGATGGCCCCCTGTACCTATGTGGGAAACCTGGAAAATGCTCCTGGTTTCAGATCATCTCAGCTCCAACCTGTTGCAGCCATTTGGGGAGTGAGCCAGAAGATAGAAGACTTTTTCTGGGTAACTGTTTTTCCAATGAAAATCGATACATTTTCAAAAAATCAACTTTTTGTGGGGAGGGGGTAATAGATACCACATTTCTAAATTTCTAAATTTCAGAGTTACAAAAGGGGACTCAATGAAAATAAATGCACCTGTGGCACCTGCCCCTCCCCCTGCCCAGGGGTGGGGCAGGATGCCCCTGCTGGAGGGGAACAGTAGAGGGCAGAGGGGCAGCGTTCCATGCGGCAAGTCAATCATGGGGATGTGCCCTCTCCTCCTTTGTCTTCCCCTGACTTAACCATATAACCTAGAAACGGCTTCTGGTGGGGATGCAAGGACTCTGTTCGTGGCAGTGACATGCCCTGCTGTGGGTGCTGTGGGCGCGCACACACACACACACACACACACACACACACACACACACACACACACACACACACACTTTCTCTTCTCATCCCAGGCAGCAAGCAGAGCTGGCTCCCTGTCCCTCCCTGCCCTGGATTGTTCCTCCTTACAGCCTCTGGGCTGCACAGTGGCCAACCCTGAGAAAGGTGACCCGCATCAGGTGTAGTTGGCAAAGCCTGCAGGTGGACCAACCAGTACTAACCCGGCCTGCATGCCCTGCCCTCTATGACCCTTCTCCACGGATGCATCACGAAGCTGCCCCCAGCCAACGCTAGCACCCCTGGCTCCTGTGGTCAGGCCTGCATTCCTTCTGCCTTTTACAGGCCTGAGGCCCGGGGCATTCCTCCGCTCACTCATTCATTCCCTTATTCACATGTTCCTTCATCAGGTTATTGCTCATTCATTTATTCACTGCTCAATCCACCAACACGTTCCTCCATGCCTTTATCCACTCAGTCCTTTATTTACTCATTGACTCATTTATTCAGTCAGCCGTTTATTCATCCATCCATTCATTCACTAATTCACTTCAGTCACTTGGTTGTGGGCTGGAGACGGGTGTGAGGGGCCCATCGGATGTCAGCGGCAGGTGCGGCGGGCCTGGGTTCCTTGCGCTTCCCTGGCAGCCCGGCTCCCAGCGCGCCCGCCCCCGCCCGCCGCCCCGCCTCCCATGCCCGGGAAAGCGCGCGCGCTCGGGGATCCGCGCTGCTCAACCGCGGCTCGGAAGCCGGAGCGGAACGCCTGGCGGCCGCCCATGCCCGCGACGCGCTGGGCCCGCGGCCCTCCCCAGCGCTGCGCTGCGCCGCCCGGCCCGGCGGAGGCGGGGCCGGGGCCGGGCTGGCGAGGCCGGGCCGGGCCGCAGGGCGGCCGCGGGGATGCGGGGCTGGCGGAGGAACCTCGCGCTCTGCCTGCAGCGGCTGCCGGACGAAGGTAGGACGCGGCGGCTGGCGGGCCGGGGAACCCTCAGCGCGGCGCGGGGCGTGGAGGGCGGACTTGGTGCTGAACCGGCGGGGGGCGCCGGCTCTGGAGGCGCAGGCGGGCGGCTGTGCCCGAGGCACGGCAGGGCGAGCGCGCGCTGAGGGGGAGCTGGAGGGTCAGCGCAGGACGCTGGGCGCCGAGCGGAGCCTGGTTCCGCGAAGCCTACAGGGGACCCCACAGGGCGCGCGGAGCTGGACCCGGGCAGGGCCGCCTCCAGGGGCTGCAACGACGGGGTCCGGAGCCCCGAGGTCGCATTCCTGGGCTGGCCCGGCGAGTCTGGGAGCCAGCACCCCGCCGGTGCCGCGGCCACGTGCCTCCTCCCTGCCTGCCAGCTGGCTGGCGGCTGACTGTGCGGGCGCTCGCCGTGGGGGTCCTGCGCTGCGGTCCCTCGCACCCAACTTTGCCGCGCACGCCCGGTGGCACCCCCAGGCGAACACTAGAGTCCACAGTTCCTCAAAGTTGCTGAGAGAGCCGAGTGTGCGCGGGGGTGGGGGCGATTCGGCCGCACTGTCCCCCTGCTCCGGCCTGCCCCTGCCGCAGCGCTGCGGCGCAGCCCCCTCGGCCCCGCAGCCTCTGGGGCTATTACAGGCCTGTACCTGTAGTCGCAGCCACTTGCAGGGCGAGCAGGAGGAGGAAGGAGGACCCGCGCCTAAGCAAAGTTCAGATTTGGTGCTAATTAGGAATTGCCAGAGCAGCGAGCTGGGGGCGGGGTGAGACGGGAATGGCCGCAACCCACCGTTTGCTCACCTTGTGGGGCCTTTCTCTCCTGCTTCTGCGTTAACCTGCGCAGCCTCTCCTGGAGAGACGCTATGGCTCTTTGCACTTTACAGGTTCGGGACACTGAGTCCATAGAGCGGAAGCCCCTTTCCCAAGGTCACAGCCTGCGGGTGGTAGGGATGGCCGTGAATTGGAATCTACCTCACCTGGAGTGCTTTGGGGGGCATTTCTAGCCTCTCCTCACTGCTCGTTTCCAGGTGTGGCCCACTCCGTGACGAGGAAAAGCTCCAAGCTCCTATGTGGGAGTGTGGTGGGATGGGCAGACTGGCCCCATCCCTCCAGTCCTCTCTGTCGGGGCTGTGTAGCTTGTGGGTCCTGTACAGGGCGTGTGGAAGATGCTGCCTAGACTCACCCAGACTTAGCTTGTGCCCCAGACCCTGCCAGGCCTCAAGCTGTGCCTAATGCAGGGGTACATCTTCCCACCTCCTCTGACCTGATTGATGGGGCATATCGAGGGCACACAGGGTGCCCAGGCTGTACCCTGACAAGGAGGGAAGAGGCAGGTGGATAAATTTGCCCCCCATCCCCATCACCTTCATAGTGCTCCCCGGGGAGCAGAGCAAGTTGAGAGGGGGCTCACCATTGACCTTTCCTTGCTGAGGCTCCCTTACTGCCTCCCAGCACCTGTCCGCAGGTCCTGGGGCAAATGAGGTATTAGCCCTGGCTTAGCATACAGCCCAGAGTGTGGGCTTGCTCCGTGTGTGTAGGGCATGTGGGTGGCATGTGTGGTGTGTGTGAGGTATATGGTAGTGTGTGAATTTTGTGAGGAGGCCTGTTTGAGATGCAGGGTACCTGTGTCTCATGCTTGGAGCTTGAGAATCTTGTGATGTGTAGGACTGGCCATATCTTCTGGGTGGGGCGGGAGTGGCGAGGAGGGAATTCTGTGCCCTTCCTCAGTGCCAGGAGGTACCCAGCACTTGAATTTTCCTTGGAAAATCTTGGCTATGATCAGTCCTTCGGTTCAGCACTAAATCAGAGTGGCGGTGCATCCGCCTGCACTGGCAGGAAATTACTACTTTTAGAAGAAAAAATCTCCGGTTTTTTTCCAGGCCACAAGGAAATTGGTTCTTGTGGGCCGGGTCTCAAATGAGAGGCTCTGTTATGTGAGTCCAGCTGGACAAAATGCTTGTGATGGAAGGTCAGCCACACTGAGTGTGAGGAAGATGGGGATCATCAACCTGATGCCTCTTGGAGAAGCATTACAGCCGGGGGTGGGGGAGCTTTGAATCTGAACAGCTGTTGTGTTAGCTGTGCCGTGCAACTTTAGGCCATGGAGAAGAGACCTGACCGAGGTCCGAAGCCCCGCTGAGGGTCCCTGCCAACTGTCTGATCTTGGGCATGTTTCTTAAAATGCCCGAGGGTTTTTTTTTAAATCAGCGATGTGAGAAGGGCAACCTTACAGGATGGACATTGCAGACATGTCCTAGCGCAGAGCAGGTGTTTAACAAGTATGAATTCTAGACTTCTTTCCTGGTTGTGTTCAGCTGTGGATTTGGGGAAACGAGCCTGCGTGTTAATCAGTGGAGCACTCTGGGTGCAGGGTGGGTTTCTGGTTTCTGAGTGGCCTGGCATGAGCTTATCAGCCTCTAGGGTTTGGGGTAACTCAGTGGGGCTGTGCCTGCCATGTGACTGCCTGGTGAAGCTGGCTGAGAGCTGGTAGGCTCAGTGCAGACTGCCACAGCACATGTATCAATGTCATTCTTGTTTTTAGAACTTCAAATGTCTTGCAAAGAGAGACAGTCTCTGGGTTTGGGAACTCTGTGATTTGGTGTTTCATGAGGCTTTAGAGTTGAGAGAAAAGATTTTTCTCCAGTGAACTTCACCCTGCTGGTGTGGGCCTGTCGACAGTGACACATTTGCTTTCCTTCATTGCTGCAGATGCTTCCAGAAGCTCCCCTGTCTCCACCCAGGCTCTGGCTGATTTCTGTGCAGAATCAGAAGAATAAAAAGCCAGTCCTTAGCCTCAGGTTGTCCTCAGCCCTGCAGACAACCAACATTTAAGGTTTGCAATGGTTGGGAAAGGTGGAGTTGAGGGCAATAGTAGATTCTTGCCAGGGAGGCTGCTCGGATGAGGAGGGTTCAGAAGTCCATTTCCACTGGCAGATTCTTCCCATGGCATGGCCTGATTAGTGTTCCTCCTGATGCTGGTCCGCTCTGCTCTCTAATAGACACTCGAATGTTAGCCAGAAGGGTTAATAGAAGTCATCGCATCCAATTCTCTTAATAGAGATGTTTGGGAAACAGAGCAGAGAGGAGGAGGCAGTTTTTCATCCTCTCCACGAATATTTACTGGACCCTCTTATAGGTGCTGAAAATTTGTGAACAAAACAAGGACCCTGCTAAAAATGAGTGCACCTTGTTGAGGGGGATGCAAAGAGCAACAACGAAGCAAGACTGGGGTAGTTCCAGAGCTGTCACTGATAGGAAGACCACATAGGAGATCGGGGGTAGGAGGAGTGGGAAGTCTCAGGCAAGGAGATTTCTTAGAGTAGTCAGGGAGGGTCGGGGGGCGGGCCTCTTGGAGGGCTGGAGAATGGGAGGACCCAGTCACGACAACAGCAGAAGGAAGCAAAGCACCGGGCAGGTATGAAGGAAAGCTCTGATCTGCAGGGCACCGTGTGGGGAGAACAGTTTGACCTATTGGGGGAAAAGGAAGAAGGCATGAGGGAGAGACTGTGATGAGCGCTGCGGTTGGGGGAGGCAAATCATGAAAGAACAGTCACAGTAGGATCCCTGACTGCTGGAGGAAGGACTGTGGATTTTATTCTGTGATGGGGCCTTGACCAGGGGCTTCAGATGGCTCCAGAGATGAGCAGGGTTTTGAGTGATGTGGACGGCAGTAGGGAGAGGTATGGGAGGTGGAGGAATAACAGGAGTAAAGTGTGGAGGTGGGAAAACTGGCAGATGTGGTTACTGGAGGAGGTAGGTAAGAACCCAAAGCATTGGATGGCGCTTGTGGGCGCTGTCCAGAGTGCTGATATATGCCATTCCCTGTGAACCATTGAGAGAGAGAGAGAGTGTGTGTGTGTGTGTGTGTGTGTGTGTGTGTGTGTGTGAGTGTGTGTGTGTGTGTGAGTGTATGTGTGTATGTCTGTATGTCTGTCTCTGTGGTACCCCACTAGCTAATGTGTCCCTGTGCTGGTTACCTAGGAAACAACAGGAAGACGATAGAGTGGGATTTGATTGGTTACTTAGTCCTGCTGCTCATCTCTCTGTCAGAACCACAGGCAGAGGTTACAAATGGCCCATGCAAGGCATGCCAGATGCTGGAGACACGAATGTTGGCTGCACTGGGTCGTGTGTGTGTGTGTGTGTGTGTGGTTGCCACTGAGAGCATGAACACATCTTGAACAAAGCAGCATCTGGTACTAATGTGTTTCCTGCTGTGTAACATCTGCTCATTGACTTAAATCAGGTAGTGGGGGCCTGGATAAATTTAAGGAGAATTAGCCAGACTGGGGCAGGGATCTTTTGTTTGGTTTTCGTAACGGCCCTGTCAACACCCAAGCTGATTTTAAATGTCTCCGTATGCCTCCAAAAATGCAAATAAAGCTTTGGATGGCGGAAGTTACTTCCCATGACGCAGAGCATGATGTCAGTGTACAGAATCACCTCCCACCCCCAGCCCAGCTGGGAAGGGTGGAGTGAGATTGTAGAGCTGCTGTTTCCTTCCCTTCTCCTTCTTTAGAATAATAGTATCTCTTCGCCTTCTGCTTTGAGGATAAAAGGACAAGGAATCTATACTCTAATTTTCCTAGAAAAGTGATAAGGAAGCACACAGCCTATTTAAGTGATCCCTTGCAGTTGACTTTCTAAGCAAACATTCCTCAGCCAAAAAGTAAAATCTGGCTTCGAGACTATAGATGTTTAGCAGTTGTGGTCTGTCTTCCCCTGCTTCCGCCTCCCACTTGGCAGGGATTGGCAGATGCCACTGTTGATGAGGAAGGAAAGCCACTCTTGGTTTTTCTGCCCTGGGCTCTAGCTTTAATGAGCCATGGATGAGGCTGCTCTGCCTCTCCCTGTCATCCCAATGAGGACCGCCCACCCCTCTCCTCTTGGAAAAATCCAGCTCCCCTCTTTCCATGTCTTCCTCCCTACTGGCCAGAGATGTTTTGTTTGAAACACACATCACTGGGTGGTCTTCCCTAGCTTACACATGGTCTATCATTACTTTCACTAGTGCCATCAATCACGCTGAGACCCTAAAGATGAGTGAAGGGTCCTGGGGCCTTTCTACTCGCTGTCTGTCTACAGGGTTGGTGTGACACCTGCTTGTTCACTCGCTTCCTGTAACTCCATGCAGCAGTTTCCTCCTCAGAGAGACATTCCCTGGCCGTCTCATCTGAGATAACAGTTCTTTAGCCTCACAGCTCTCCTTTTGCCTCCAACCCTTTACATTGGCCATGTTACCTGCTTTCTTCCTGTGTGTGAGTACAGTGACGGCTGTAGTTGTGTCTCTGTTATTCCCCACTGTATCCTAGTAACGAACATAATGCTTGGTCTGCAGCAGTTGCTCAGTAAATATTTAGGGACTGAGTGAGTATGGTGAGCTCGCAGATAAGGTTGGACCAGAGTATGTAGGCCTTGTATAAGTTCTGGCTTAGCCTACAAGGTTTTCTGATTTTTTAGAGAAATTATCAACCCAGAGTTTATCATATTGTCACCCAACTATGTTAACCACCTCTTCAAACAAAGAATACTGAGGTCAAACGTCATGGCTTAGGAGCTACATTCAGCCCCGGGCATCCAGTTTGTGTCCTCTGGTATTTAGATCCCCACCTCCACCCCTCCCAGTTGCAGAAACTTTTTGCTTAGAGGGCTTTCTTGGTTTCATTTGTTTTAGCACAACATTGTGGTTTTGTGTTCTCATTCTGGAAAGAGTGTGCTATAGTGAGATGGCAGCAGCATTGTGGATCCATGACCTCAGTCCAGGAGGAGGACGCTGGACAGATGGTGGCAGCACTGCAGCTCCTTGACTTCAGTCTAGCAGGATTCTCCTTCTGGAGCCAGGACCACTGGAGTGGGTCAAGGTGGCACCCAGACCACAGATGGGACCTTGAAAGTGGCAGATCCCACCAAGAGCTGGGAAGAATACTACCTAATTGCTAGAGCTTCAGGTCTAGCAGTATCCCTGCTAGTGGAAAGAGCCCAGCCTGTGAGTCAGGATGTCTCTGGATTTACACCTGACACAGTGACCTGGGCTAGACCCATCCTCACTGGGTTCATTTCTGCAGTGGGCTGAGGGAATGTGGACAGTCTCCTGGGGCCCTCTTCACTGCCTGTGGCACTGGCCTCAGAGCTCTTCTGATGGCTAAGGAGCCTCCCTGCATTGGACACTGTGAATCCCCTGAGTTCCAGATGGCCTTCTGGATTGTTGGCCTCTAAGGGCCCTTCCTCCATGTAGTCCTCCACGTATGCATTTTCTGAAAGTTCCAGGTCCCAGCCTGGGAGCCTCCAGGATAGGTCTAAGTGTGCAGGTGCTGAGACACCGCTCTGGACCAGGAGCTGCTGAGCATGGGTAGTCCACACTGCACCAAGCATCCTAAGTCGTGTTAGTTGTATTATCCATCTAATCAACAGATCTTTGCTTGGACACCTGTTAGGGGCCAGACCTGAGGATGGACACAGCGGGGAGGTAGATAAATGAAGTCCCTGAGGTGTGGACACTGAGGCCCGATGGACCTTTCTTTTTGTTCTGCCTCCTGGACTGCAGGCACCTGAATCTCTGGCATCCTCAGACGTCTTGTCTCCCTCAGCTTACTTCCTTGTGAGGTCAGTAACCTTAAATGGCTCCAGCTCTCCAGCCTTGTCAGGCCATGTGGCACTGGGAGGTGGAGGCTAAAAGCAGGGGAGCCGAGGGGGAAGGGCCATCCATCCTCCAGGCTTGTTTCTATCCATACACCAAACCCAAAGCACTCTCAGGAAATGCTTATTCTCCATCGTGTTGGTTCTTCCACTCCACGAACCATTAGGAAGCCCCTAGTGTGTGCCAGGCTCTTCTCTTACACCATTTCATTTATCTTACCAGAAACCTCACCACGTACAGATCTCATTATCTCCGTATCACCATTGGCAACTTGAGCCATGGAGAGGTGATGTCACTTGCAGTGCTGGGAAGTGGCGGCGCCACAGCTGGTTCTGTGACTGTGGGTGGCTTCTTTGAGAAGGTGTGGGGGTGGGAGTGCAGTCACCTCTGATGGGGTGCTGGAGGAAGGAACAGGGAAGCTGTCTGAGGCTGGAGAATTGGGGTTGACCTCTGATTTGGGCTTTCGAGAATGAGAGCTTGGGGTCAGCATGGTGGCTCAATTCGCTAATCCTCCTACTGTAAGTACTGGCATCCCATATGGGTGCCAGTTCGTGTCCTGGCTACTCTACTTCCCATCTACCTCTCTGCCTGTGACCTGGGAAAGCAGCAGAGGGCAGCCCTAGTCCTTGGGGCCCTGCACCCACATGGGAGACTATGACAAGGCTTCTAGCTCCTGGCTTTGGATTGATTCAGCTCTGGCCATTGTGGTCATTTGGGGAGTGAACCAGTGGATAAAAGATCTCTCTTCTTCTCTCTTTAAATTTGCCTTTCTAATAATATTAAAGAAAGAGTGAGAGCTGGCCAGAAAGCAAGGAGCTGGGGCAGTTGGTGTGTGCAGAGGTGCCGAGGATGACTGTGAGTGGGGGGTGGCTGGGGCCTGTGAGATGCAGCGATGTGCAGGTGGCTGTGTGAGTCTGCCGAACTGAGGGACAGCAGGACAGCCGAGGCAGAGACGGCTTCATAGGTCTGGTTTGACCTTTCTAGTGACTGAAGCTTCATAAGCATCATAGGTTTGTGTATTTCTTTAGGAGATAACACAGCTCTGGGCTTGTACTGGTACTGTCCCTGGTGGACCACACATTGCCACACTCCCCACCCAGCCCTTTCAGGTGCTTCCTTACCTGCTCAGTTCTTAGAGGCATTTGTGTTTGAGAACTTGAACTCACCCACTTAAGGAATTTGAACTTCATCTTCTGAAAGGATTTCAAGCAAGAGAGTACCATCTGTAGAAAGCTCCTGCTGACTACAAAAGGCATGGGAGGCCAGTTGAGGCCAACAGACTCCTAAGGCGACCACTCTAACTGGGCTGGGAGTGTCTGTTTAGCCCATCCCAGTGCCACCTTCAGACATTGTCTATTATTCCCTGTCACAGCCCTGGGAACCTGGGAAATCAGCTGTGTGAGATGAAGATGCATAAGGCCTAAGTGCAGACGCCATGAGCAAGACTGGAAAACTGGAGCTTACGAAGTTGAAAGTTTTGCATGAGCAAGGTGATGGGCTGACTATGCTCAGAGACAAGCCACTGACAGGAGGAACCGTGTGACCACCTGCTTTATCGATAAAGAATGCAACTCTCCTGCAGATCAGTAGGAAAGACGAAGGTAGGGAGGAAGGGGCAGATCTGGCAGGATGTTCTTAGGAGAGACACAACAGTGACAGCGGATGGAAGCCGCCAGCCTTCTCCTGTGCTGCCAGCCTCCTCCTCTCAGAGGAAAATACTCACAGCACTGTCGAGATCGGAAGGGGGCCTGAGGGTGGGGAGGAGCTGAGGCTGAGGTTGACGCAGGCAGGAAGTGGGCTGAGGGGATTTGACGGTTCATCTGCCCAGCATCCTCTGACCAGGGCACCCCTTTCCTGAGCCATTTCTAGCACAGGTGCATAAAGCTACATGGACAAAGGCACACAGTGCTATTAATGAAAATGTGGGCAAAAATAAATAAATAAATAAACTGATGGTTCCTCCACAGGGCACTGGCATGAGAGCACAGGGTCACCTGGGTCAGATGAAAACAACCACAAAATGCATCTGTGGAGAGTCTTTCTCCAGCCGCTACCTCCCACCTCCCAGGCCCAGGCTCTTCCACAGTCAGTAACTGGTGTTATCCTTCTGAAAATGTCTGTGCTTCTGTCAGTTTCCATAAATCTTTCTCATTTCTGCATATATGGTGGTGGCATATTACTTGCAGCATGCACTTCTATAGTTTGCTCATTTTTTTTTTTGTGGATTATATTGCCTAAAAGAAGAGTAACTGAAAGATTTGTACTTTTCCAAGAGAAAGAGACCATCAATACATCAATACATCTGTCCCCTGATAAGCAATAGAATGTGCTCAATGCCATGTGACTTTCCAAAATAGCTGTTTTGATTTATGCGCCCTCTCTTTCTTGTGTAAGATTTATTTATATTGGAAAGTCAGATTTACAGAGACAAGGAGATACAGAGAGAAAGATCTTCCATCTGTTGGTTCACTCCTCAGATGATCACAACACCTGGAACTGAGTCGATGCGAAGTCGGGAACCAGGAGCTTCTTCCAGGTCTCCCATATGGATACAGGATCCCAAGGCTTTGGGTCATCCTCAACTGCTTTCCCAGGCCACAAGCAGGGAGCTAGAAGGGAAATGGAGTAGAATGGACACAAATCATGGATCCCAGCACTTGCAAGGCATGGCTTTAGCCACTGAGCAATTAATTGTATCACCCTCCCCTCACTTAAATAATTACTCATTTAAATGAAGAGTTACAGAGAACAAGAGAGACATCTTCCATCCTCTGATTCATTTCTCATGTGGCTGCAATAGTCAGGCCTGGGCCAAGTGAAACCAGCAGTCTGAAACTCCATCCAGGTCCTCCATGCAGTTGGGTCCATCCTGTGCTTTTCAAGGCACATTAGCAGGGTGCTAGCTTGGAAGTAGAGTACCCAAGACTTGAACTAGTGCACATATAAGATACCAGCATCTTAGGCAATGGCTTAATCTACTGTACCACAGCCCCAGCTTCTTTACTTTTGCTAAAAAAGATAAAGATGTGAGATGGTTTTATCTAGGGTCCCCAGCCAGCATTTGGCTTTGGTTCATCATTGGGTTGGCATGCACGGAAGTGTGAAGACCACAGGCCTAGAGGCAAGGGGTGTAGGTAGCAGAGTAGGCTGTTATGAGAGTGATGGATATGAGAGCCAAGATTGTGGCCTGGGATGACATCTGGGGTTTCCTGTGTGGGATTTCTCATGGCCCTGGGAGCTGGGATCCAGCTGAGTTGGCAGCCCAGCCAAGGAATCCCATGGCAGGGAGGCCCCAGGAAATTTATTCTAGGGTAAAAAGATGAATTCTCCCAGGAAGCCTTCTTGCCAAAGACCTGGAGCCTCCAATTTGCTCCTTGTCCTCTGTGTGGATGCGTTTATATTGAGGGCTTGTGGCAGCTGGTGCTGTGATAGTGGTGATCCTAGGGGAGCAGGTGGAGAGGAGCCTGCTGTGTTGCAGTGATGCTGGGCTCAGGAATGGGCTCCCAGGCAAGACCTCCTCTCCCAGCAGGTGGGAAAGGACTTGGGGGTTGATGCCTGAGGACAGTGAGGAAGACCCTTCCTCACAGACCCCAAGGTCTGGAACTTTTGGAGACTAAGTCGGGAGACAGTGACCAGCTGCATTGACATGGAGTCTTCAGAGCCCAGAAGTCACCACACTCCCCCACCCCCTGGCTTAGTGATTTACTGTGGCTTTGTTTCTTCCAAGTATAAGCCAACCTGAATCTGAGACCTCCTTTAAACAGCTCTTGACCTAGTGTCCAAGTTGCTGGGGCTGTAGCAGTTTCAAAGACCTCATGGGGTCTCCATCCACCAGGATTCCAAGGGCTCCCCAAGTGATCTTCACAGGGGTGTGGATGACACACTTAGGTCTCTCCAAGATTTGTTTCTTTTTATTTGAAAGCAGAGTTAGACACACACAAACACACACAGATTGTTCATGTGCTGGTTCACTACCCTAATGGCCACAATAGCCAGAGCTGGGCCAGTCCAAATCCAGGAGCATCTTTTAGCTCTCCCGTGTGGATATAGGGACCCAAGTACTTGGACTATTCTCCACTGCTTTCCCAGGCTATTAGTAGGGAGCTGAATTGATGGAGGTGGAGTAGCTATGACATGAACTGGTGCCCATCTGGGATGCTGGCACTGCAGACAGAGGTTTAATATGCTGAGCCTTGGTGCTGGCCTGACGAAGTTTCTTGGGGAGCAAAATAGAAAGCGATGAGAGCTACTGTTGGCATTTCTTGTTTGTGTCGTATGGATACAGTAATAAACAGATAATTCATAGGTAATATATCTGTTCCTGCAGAGGAATGGATGCATTGTTTTACAGCTGGGAGAGGGGACTCAAGAGCAAAAATCTGGGGTGCACTCTCTGCCTGCGTGCTGGGAGGGTGGCAGTTAAACACCCTTGGGCTGGGATCTTGGAAAACAGGGAGTGGCCTGGATTTACTGGACACCCACTGGGTGCTAGATGCAGGCGCACACTTTTTTTATGGAAGTCCAAATCCTGTGAAGCAATAGGAGGCAGTGGTACTTAAGCCCAATTTTCCGGTGAGGAGACTCGGCCCAGAAAATGGAGGGGTCTGCCCAGCGTGGTGCCTGAGTGGAGCCTGGGGGGCAGTTTTCTGCTTCTTCCATTTCCTATGTTTCTGGTTTACAAGCAGCTGTGCAGACACACATGGTGTTTGTTGTGCATTGGAACTATTTTCAGTAGCAAAGTGCAGGTGCATTGGCAAGGAAAGCCAAGGGGTGCTCAAAGCCACACCCCCACCTCCGACTGGTGGCCCTGGCTTCTGGTTATCTATAGAGAACGCAGAGCAACCTCTCTAATTCAGCACACGATTGTTTTTCAACATAAATGCTTTGCAATTAAGACAAAGACCAAGAAGAAAATTGAAATCGTGCTTCACCAAGCCCCACCCCCAGCTGCCCCTGCGTGCTTCCCTGTCTTTCTACCTCCCTGCCACGCATGCCCTGTTGGCTCGCCAGGGTCAGCCTTTTCCCCGGGGTTAATGCTTCTTGTTGTAGAGCATCCCGCTGAGTGGCTGCACTCGACATGGTTTACCTGCCTGCTCCCTCCTGGTTGGACATCAAGGTTGTTTGCTACCTTTTGCTTGTATGAACAAGGCTGCTCAGGCTTTGGCTCTCCCGCAGCTGTCATCAGCTCCATATATGGCTCCTTGTAGGCCTTTCGCCCCACAGATGGTGTTTCATGAGCTTGTTCTTAAGGGCCACAGAATCCTCTGGCGCCTTGTGGCTCCCCTGTCCTAGGCTGCTGCTCTTCTTCATGCTCCCTTTGCCCTTTCCAACCCTAGGACTTTTCATTTAGAGTGCTGACCTGGAAGGGAGGAGGTGGGCTGTGATTAGGTCATCCTCTGTGCTGCCTCTTGGGTTTGGTGCTCAAAACCACAAGAGGGTTGTTTCCTTACTTTAACAAAGTCTACACTTGTATGTGTCAGTTACCGAACAAGGGTCTTTGCCCTGTGCGGCGCGGAGATGGGCCTTCAAAAGAAGGACAAAGGAAAAGTGATGCTGGCCAGTGGGGGCTGGGGAGAGGAGGATTAGGGGAAGGTAGAAGATCAAGCGTAATGGGGGGGGCCTTCAGGAGAGGGTAATATTTGTGGTGTGAACAGCCAAGTGAGAGCCTGGCAGAGTCCTATCCCAGGTGGAGGCAACAGCAGGTGCAGAGACCCTGGGGCTTGGAGGAATGGAGACCAGTGCCTCTGGGGAGCAGGAAAGAAATGGGGCGAGGAAGGGAAGGAGTTTGGATTTTTTTTTTTCTGAGAATCGTAGCAAGTGTTTGTGGAGCTTGAAGCAGGAACCGGCATGCAACCTGATTTCTCACTCTTGTGATGTTGCACCTGCTGCTGGCTCTGACCCTGTCATCCTTCCTGCTGAGTGGCCCGTCCGCTTCTTTTCTATAAAAGGGGAACAGTTATGGCAGTCGGCTAACCTCATGGAGATGGAGTGGCTGAGATGGGCCAGGGTGATGAGGATACACAGTGGGTGCTGGCTGAGCTGCTTGCTTTTAGTGTCACAGCTGTTGACGGAGGAAGCCAGGAGGGGGGATTTACTTGATGCACAAAGCCTTGATAAAGGCTGCCCTCTGGCCTTTTTCAAGTCTAACTGGTGTCCTTAAAAAAAAAAATCTGTTTATTTCTTTGAAAGTCAGTGACAGAGAGAGTCAGGGAAAGATCTTCCATTCCTTGGTTCATACCCAAATGTCTGCAAAAGTCAGGACTGGACCAGGATGGAACTCAAAACTCCACCCAAGTCTCCCACATGATTGGCCAGAGCCCAAGGACTTGGGCTGTGCCCTGCTGCTCTCCCAGCTGGTTTGGAAGCATGGAAGCTATCAGACCATGAACCGGGCACCCTGGTGGGGTGACTGTCCAAAGCAGGGGTCACCCGCAGGCCCTGACCTGTGTCCTTGTTGTCACACCACACACCAGTCCCCTGACAGGTGTCCTGGGATAGCTGGCTCTGCACAGTGCAGTTCCCCTCTCCCCTCCTTCCTCACATGGGGGGCCGCTGGGCCTGTGATGTCCGTGAGCTGTCCCTGTGTATGAAGTGAGCTGTCTGGGCAGCGGGTATTAGCTCCAAAGATGTGAAAACAGATACCTTCAGAAAGTCGTGTTTTATCTTGACATCTCTGTCCTGTTGTTGGGTGTGTGTCCTGCCTCTGTCTGGGCCCCCTAGGCACCAATGAGGGAGGTGGTAGGTGGTCCTAAGGGGAAAACCAAAAGCACCTGCTTTGGATTAATGGTAAGGCTCTGGAGGGCAGGAGAGGCAGCAAGGTGGGGCCTGTGGGCTGTGGGTACGAGGGATTCCTGGGAGACTGATGGCTCGTCATCCAAGATGCAGGCCCTTCTGGGCACTATGAAGCTGTGTTGCATACCCTGTGTTCCTGGCTGTAGTCTTGGAGGTGGGTGGCCTGGTACTTCTAGCAGCTGGAAGTACTGTGTGACCCTGGGCAAGTCGTGGCCCTTCTCTGGCCCTGCAGTAGCAGTGGGCCTCAGGTGTCTTGGTCCCCCCCTCCTTGTCCCCCTGAGTTGTGTATTTAATAGGCATTTCTGCAGCTCCAGGTGTCTCTCTCTGGCAGCCTGCATCTCTTTCCAAATTGATTTCCCATCTTAAAGACAAGGAAACTGAGGCTCTGAGAAGTCCATTGATGTGTCCCGGGCCAGAAATAAGCGGCCAACGATAGGCACTGTGTGACCTCTGCAGAGTGGCACTGGGGTGGCTTCAGGGTGTCAGGAGACCCCAAGGCGGCTTGAAGGACACTTGGAGTTTGAATAGGGGCACATGGGTTCTCTGCACAGCCTCTGTCTCTGTTTTGTTTTCCCTTCTAACGGACAAGAGCCAGGCAAGCTGAGGATGAGTGCCTAAGCCAGGAATGCAGTCAAGTTCCTGATGCCACTTTTGGCCTTGGCACACCACAGAAACCTCTGGGCCTCCAGTGGCTTGAGCTCAGCTGTCTCACTCACTGTGTGATGCTGGGTAAAGGACCCCACCTGTCTGCCTCAGGGGCTTTCACTGGGAAGACAGAGGTGCCCACTTCAGGGTGGCCAGGAGGATCAGGTATCTGCCAGAGGCCTCGGTACCCTACCTCTCTCTGAAACATTCTAATTCTAGGTAAGGCTTGAACTGTGGTGTGAATTCCACTGGGAAGGGTCTCCTCCTGAGGTAGGGGAGAGGGTGGGAGTTTGGCAGAGGCTGGCGCTTGCAGACAGCAGGCAGCTAATTTATTTACTGCTTCCTAATAAATATGCACGACACATAAATAAAACATCTCACTTGTGAGATGCACGTGGCTCCAGGCAGACCATGGCGGTCGGCAGCACGGCTCAGAAGTGGGCCTGTGTGTGTGCCGTGGGGGCTGGCAAGGCGGCTAATGAGCTGATTTAACCTCATTTCTCCCGTGTATCCTGCTGCACTCTGAATTCCCACTTAGCAAGCACTGGACTGCCCCTCCCTGCCTTCTGGCCCCTTTTGCTCCTCTTGGAGCTGGGCAAGACAGAACCAGGTGAGAGTTGTACTAGATGATTCTGGGGAATATCTGGGGTGGACTGAGGTTTGCATGTGGTCTGCTTCTGGTAAATTCTGTGGCCATGACTGCAGCATCTGTATAGTCCTCTGCAGCCTCCTCATCCTAGAGCCAGGAAATCCATGTGTGGGGTAATGTGGCATGGAACTGCCACCCCAAGAACTGAAGGAAATCTGGAGAGGGGCTGGGGAGCAAGGGCAGCCTCCTGCCAAGCCTTGTGTGCGTTTCTTGTCTTCTGAGTCTCAGTGTTTCCATCTGTGGAGTGGGTGTGGGATCTACAACAAGGCTGTTAGAAGACTCGTTCATTCATGTACTTAGCAGCTGCTCAGTGCTAGCACTGTGTGTGACCCTGTGCAGGCAGCATAGAGTAAGGGTGAACGGGGTTTTGCCTTATTGGATCTTTAATCCGAGTTGACCTTCTCATCCAGCACCATGTCAGCAAATCGATGTGTACTTTATTGACGGGGTGGGGGGCACAGAGAGGTGGGGGAGGCTACCTCTCAGCCAGCTGTGTGTGCATCCTGCCCGTGGTCTGGGAGCTAGGGTCAGAGGTTCCAGTGTCCTGCCAATAGGCTGTCTGGGAAGCACCAGCTGACGGCTCAGGAACTTAGATCCCTTCCACCCACATGGGAGACATGGCTTTAAGTCAGTCCAGTCGGGCTATTTTGGGTATCTGGGGGAGTGAATGAGCAGATGGAGGATCTCTCTCTCTGTCTCTCTCTAATGAAGTGAAAATAAACAAACTT
The DNA here is from genome assembly GCF_017591425.1 of Ochotona curzoniae. Classification (NCBI taxonomy): domain Eukaryota; kingdom Metazoa; phylum Chordata; class Mammalia; order Lagomorpha; family Ochotonidae; genus Ochotona; species Ochotona curzoniae. The sequence goes on from NW_024466607.1 coordinate 6,923,977, forward strand.
ATAAAGAAAAGCCTAATCGTGTAGGACATGCCACATAGGTTGAAGTGGGATTTCTATTTTGCAGTTGTGGTGGCAGTCCGTTCTTCTCTGGGGGCCTCAGTCTACCCTTCAGTGATTGGATGAGGGCCCCTCATGTGATGAAGGGCACTCTGCTTTCTGTCAAGTTCACTGCTGAAACTGCAGCCCAGCTACAAGCCCCTCATGGCTGCATCCACGCTTACATTTGAGCAAACAGTGGGGGCATGGCAGCCTGGCCGTACTGCTACCTCAAAAGGGGCTGTCATGGAGAGGCAAAAATGCTTGACCAGCACTGCTGGGCCACATAAGGCTGGAGGAGACCGAATGGGGAAAGTAGGGTTGGAGAGACCACAGGAAGACAGCTTTCTGGGACTTGTTGACTCCATGTCTGCTCTGGGCATTAAGGTGCAGAAGTGGCCAGACATGGACCCCCTGCATCCAGCTCAGAGCCAGAAACTCTGCAAATGCTTAGCGTGTGATGGTTTAGTCATCAACGGTGTGTGTGGTTTAGCATAAAATGAGATGGTGCTGTGGCATGGACATGGGAGAAGCACAGTAATGAGCAACAGGGTGACAGACAGGCCACCCATACTGGTACTAGGGACCTGCATGGGTAGAAGGGTCCATGACTCCGATAGATTCTGCCACCATGAGCCTGGGGAGGGTTGAGGGGAGCCCTTTTCTTCTCCCATTCCTTGTTTGGTAGGGTCCTGGAGAAATGGACACTGACCGAGAGCCAATTGTATGCCCAGTGTTCAGGTCATAGCAGAGCTGTGCAGGATATTCTGGAACCTGAAGTTCAGGGAGGAGGCCAGTTTTCCTCGGGGACAGAGCAGGTTGGTGAGACAGGAGGCTTCGGATCTGCCTGGCCCCACAGGGAGGGTTAGAGAGAACCTGGACCTTGGGCTGTGACAGCTGTGGTAATTTCCAGTGCCAGCTCTAGATCTGATGCCAGCCCCTCCTATCTTACAACACTTTCCTGCTTACCAGAGCTCCTGTACATCCCTCAATCCACCTGGACAGATGACAGCAGGTGGATTGGAAGGATTAGCCCCTCCCCCTGCTGAAGTTGGCAGGGCTATGTCTCAGGAACACGCTGCCAAGTGTTCATTCAAAGCAGAATTAAAAGAGTTTTTATTTTGTCTCAAAACATTTTGAGTGAGGGGGTCTTCAAAAAGTTCACAAGTATGTGTATTGTGCATGGATCTCAAAATTTTTTTTTGTAGCACCAAAATAAATTTAAAGATCAGTTAACTTGTGCATCTATTAGTTCACTTATCAAGAAGCTACAACAGCCAGGGCTGGGCAGGAACTCAGTCCAGATCTCCCACATAGGTGACAGGGGCCCAACTACTTAACCCTTTACTTGGTGCCTCTCACAGTGTGTTTTAGCTTGGGGCAAATCTGAAACTCAAGCTCAGGCACTCTGCCGTGGGATGCAGGGATCCCAAGTGGTGGACCCAGCACCTGCCCCAAACTTCTATTTCCATTGTCACGCACTCTTTGAAGCACTGTAATATAGCAAAATACATTCACTCTCATTGTATGGTTTGGCAAAGATATACACCTGTTTAAATATCAACTCAAAGTATAATCAGAACAGTCTCAGGCTCCAACAGTGTTTTGGTGACCTTCCCACCAGACACAGTCATGACAATGTTCATTATTCTGTCTCTAGCTTTTTCTTTTGTTGATCCATCCCTGCTGTTGTGTGTCTCAGAACTTTGTTTTTCTGGAGAGAGAGTGTACCTGTGTGTGATCCATGCACCTGTCGATGGATGTGTGAAACAGTTGTAGTTGGGGCTGCCCTGAACGCTGAGATACAAACACATTTCCATTTTGCTGGGCTTACTGCCTAGGAGTGGGGTTGCAGGGTTGTGTGTGAAGAACATGTCTAACTTTTTATGGGAACCTGTTGGGTTTATTTGGTGGAGAGGAGCTTGAAAATCAAGAATGAGAAAGCAACTGGCCTGAGTCATCACGGGAGAAACCGTCTAGCCTAGAGCTCCTCTACCTTGCCCTTGACAAATTGGAGCCCCCTTTGGCTCACAGATCCTTATTTTAGCAGCTGCGTTTGTGCTGCTTTGCTTAAGCTTGACAGCTCTCCCAGGAAACAGTCCCTAATCTCATCCCCGTTTCCCAGTTGAAGAACCCAAGCTCTGAGAGATCACGTGACAGCTCACAGCCACCAGGCAAGACTCAGGCCCAGGCGTCTGTGCCCTCAGGCTGTGTGCTGCAACAGCAGTCACAGAGAATCTGGGAGGAGTGCCTTGGCTCCCTTGGGGTCAGCTCCTCAGTCAGCCACTGCCACACTCTTCCCCACGCCTCAGCCTCAAGACTGATTAATGCGGAGTGCCACACAGTAGCTCGCAGTGCATTAGAGGCAGTGGACAAGAGGAGAGCAACCTAGTCCGGCCCCTGTCTGATCTCAGACTCCAGGTCTGCCCTGTAGAAGGTGGCTGAGCCAGGAGGGACCCCAAGTTCAGAATCTCTGTCCCACTCCACCCTGCCCCAGTTGAGGGGACACGGCTGCTGTGTTGTGAGTGAATCCAGGGTTTGAGCCATCCTCAGCCAGCACCAGGCAGAGGGGTCCCACGTATCCCCTCACTTATTGTGAGTCATTTGTTTCTGGTGCCTGCAGAGCTGGCTTGGGCCAAGGGCTCAGGTTGCCCTTGATGGTGTTAGCTGGGCATGGTCCTCCTAATGGGTACATCTGCTGGGGTGCAAGTCCTCATAGCTTATACTGATAGAGCTGTCTGGAACAGTTGGACAGCTTGCTGTCAAGACCTGAGGGACCTTCTAGGCTGGGCCAGTAGCCTGGGCAATGGCCTGAGGTGGGAGTGTCCAGATTTCTCCTGGAGAGAGCAAGCCCTGGGCCGGCTCATGCGATGCTTCCTCCTGGCTTGGCTCTGTGAATGGCAGCTCTTTTTGCCACCTGTCTTCCCAACTCCTCTGCCCGTGTCCCTTTGTCTAGCCCTCTCAGGATCTCTGTCTTCTTTGTCTTCCTCTGACTCATGAGCGTCTTCCTGTGTCTAATGAATTTTCTTCAAAAGAAACCTGGACCATCGGTCTCTCCTTCCATCCGTCCCGAGTGTTACTCATGGAAAGAACATAAATAATAACTGACATTGGCCAAACCTGTGCCCAGCAGACATTGCTGCTGATGCGATTACTGAAAGACAGGGTCTCCATGAAATCAGCTTTAGAGAAGCAGAAAAGAACGTGGGAATGTTTGAAAATGGCTGCATTGCCTTCCTGAACGATTGCATTTGTGGTTCATGTGGCCCTGGTGGGGCTTGTGCTGGGAAAGGCTGCCCGTGCCATTGGTGTCCACACAGTTGTATTTGGGACAGCCTCACTGCCTACCTAGGGGGTGGGGCCTTGCCAGGGGTAGAGAACATCTTGGGGCCTGAGAGATGCTCATTTGCTAACAATTTCCTATTGCTTGAGGCTGGACTTCCCCTGGGCCAGAGCACCTTTCCATGTGGACCTGATGGATCTGATACCATCTGTTTCAGGTCTGATACTAATCCCTTCCTATTCATTCTCAGTGGCTCCCTGTTGCTCTCAGAACCAAAGTCTCTAAGGGCACTGTGAACCCCCAATCCATCTGCACCCTCCGCCTTCCTAGCACTCCTCTCACTTGCATGTCGGTCTTTCCATCCTAGGGGAGCAAGGCCATGCATGCCTTGTTACTCTAGCTGTGGCGCCCCGTTCCCCAAGGCGATTCTCTGCACCTGGGGTTGCCTGACTGCTCCATCTTCACCAGCCTCCAGGCACTGCCCGAGCCTCCTAGAGCTGCTCTCTGGCATACCTCTTATAACACCCTTCATTCCCCCTAACTCCCCAGGGACAGGTCTCTACAGATGGACTGCTGGCATGGAGCTGCTGCCTCAGGTGGTGTAGGTGGGGTGGCTGAGCAGGGAATGCGGGTCCTGCTGGCATCTCACCCAGAGAAGTGTCTGCCGTCCTCCACCCCTGAGCTCTGGGGAGATACAACAAGCCTTGGCAGATGCCTGAGCAGATGCCAGCCGATGCCAGCTGTCTCCCTGCTGACAGCCCCTTAATTGCTTCCTCCCAGCCTCTAGTTGCCCTCGGAGGACTGTCAGGGCCCAGCTTCCAGGGTGGGCTCTGCAGACCACTGACCCAAACCTGAGATCTCAGTGATGGTTAGACTTCCCCCTTCCGTGTGCCCAGCATCCAGAAGACGCTGGTAGAAATGCCCCAGGCTGCACCTTTTAAAGAAAGCAACCCTTGGAGCTATGTCTACGGAGTGCCTTGGACTGAGGACCTACTGTGTGCTGGTAGCCATGCCTGGGTCCTGCTGAGCTCTCACTTAGGCTGTTGCTCCATCCCCCAGCCCCCACTCTAAACCAGTAGTGGACAGGCAGGACCTGCCATTTGGGGGCTGGGTTTGTAGGCTCCTCACCCCAACATAGGCTCAGCATATGGCTTTGCTGGTGGTGAGAAGGAAAGCTGTTTTTTTTGCTTGTTTGTTTGCTTGCTTGCTTGTGTAGCCTTCTCTATTATTGGAAATTATAAACTGAAGTGGCCTCTGCACACCATAAGTGCCTGGGTTTGAGTCCTGTCTGCACTTTTTCTAGCTTTAGCTAATGCATGCCCTGGGAGGTCAGTCTCACACTTGAGGCCTGGATTGAGTTCCTGGATCTTGGTGTTGGTTCTGACTATTGCCAGCATTTGGGAAGTGAGCCAGAGAATGGAAGTTATCCTTCTCTCTGCCTCTGGAGTGAAAAAAAAAAGTGCAAAATAGTGACCTACACAAGTAGGTGTAAAGTGGGAAGAGCTACAGTGTAACCACAGTGAGGAGCAGCTGCCTTGTTAAGAAGCAGCCACCCTGGCCAAAATCAGTCTCCCCAAGTCCTGGAAAAGACCCCTGTGGGAGCCTCCCAGATTCTGAGCCCCACATTGTTCCATAGAGTGTTGCCCACCCTCCTGAACTTTTGGATACTTCTGCTCTTGGTTTTCTTTCTTTCTTTTTTAAAGATTTATTCATTTTTATTGGAAAATCAGATATATATAGAGAGGAGGAGAGACAGAGAGGAAGATCTTCTGTCCAATGATTCACTCCCCAAGTGACCACAACGGATGGAGCTGTACCTATCCGAAGCCAGGAGCCTGGAGCTCCTCTGGGTCTCCCACAGGTACATGGTTCCAAGGCCTTGGGATGTCCTCAACTGCTTTCCCAGGTCACAAGCAGGGAGCTGGATGGGAAGCAGGGTGGCCAGGACTAGAACTGGTGCCCATATGGGATCCCAGTGCGTTTGAGGTGAGGACTTTAGCTGCTAGGCCACCATGCTGGGTCCTCTTGGTTTTCTTTATGGTGTAACCATTTCTGTGCATCACTGCACAGGACAGTTTGCTTCTACATTTTTTTAAAAAGGATTAATTGATTGATTGATTTGAAAGGTATAGTTACAGAGAGAGGGGAAGGGACGGAGAGCTCTTCTATCCACTGGCTCACTCCTCAAATGGTGGCAACCATTTGATTGAATTCGGTTGGGCTTGATTTGATTAGCCCAGGCCAAAGCCAGGAGCTGGGAGCCTTCATTCTGGTCTCCCTGTGGGTGCAGGAGCCCAAGGGCTTAGGCAGCTTTCTGCTGCTTTCCCAGGTTCATCAGCATGGAGCTGGAGTGGAAGCGGAGCAGCCAGGACTCAAATCTCTGCCCATATGGGATGCTGGTCTGGAGACGGCAGCATAGTGCTGTTCCCTCCATCTGTTCTGGGGCGGCTCAGGTATGCTCCTCTGTGACCTCGCCTTCTACTCAGCGTTGTATGTGGATGTTGGTCTGGCTTGCTGTGTGCAGCAATGGTCTCTTCCTTTCCCTAGCTGCGTGGTGTTCTGTGTGACTGTGTCACGCTTTAGTGGACTTCTGCTCCTAGTCTTTGGCTCATAGATAAGGTGACTAGCCTTCAGTACATTTCCGGGCCCCCAAGGAATCCGTTGCTGTCACGTCCGTGCCTTCAGGTGAGCTCAGCAGGGCACCCAGGAGTGCATACTTAGCAGCTTTATTGAGAAACATTTTAGGAGATGCATATTTAAACTGCCAAATGCTTTTGCCGAGGAGTTGTGTGCCATCTGACATCACCACCATCAGCGAATGAGAGCACCAAGGCTCCGTGTCCTCAGAGCATCCTCGAGTGATTTCATTATTTTGTGACTTGGCACAATTTAGGGGTGGGGGCTGGGGAGTCTAGGTCTGTCCCTCACAGGGGTGGGAGGTGGGGCATGTAGATCTGTCCCTCGTCATAGCCTCCTGGTAGCCCCAGGAGATGCAGCGAGCAGGAGCTGCACAAAGGAGGCTGCCTCTGTCATTCCACCATGTGATTTCCTGGTCTGTTTGTCACTGGTGGAAGGTGTTTTTCATCGGTGGAAGGTTGTGTTGGAAAGGATGGAGAGTGCCGCGTGGTACGTGCGCCCACGCTGCCGACGTCACTTGGAATCCCTCCTCATCACGTGATGGCTCCTGCCACATTTCACACAGCTAATAGCGCTGGCCCTGTCAGAAGCAGCATGGCTTCACACTCAGAGATAATGCACGTGTGACAGTATGGTGTAGCTGCCACGTCACAGGTGGTGGGAGCGTCATCTCTGTACCATCTTAAAGGACCCCTGTTGTATGTGGTCGCCGGGCCCATGTGGTGGTGCCGCTCTGCTGTGCCAGGTGGATAAGAGAATGGCCAGACTTTTAAATTTTCTTTCCTTTTTTTTTTAATTGCTGTGAGTTTATGTTTTCAACCAGCCTTCCGGGAATTCTGACACACTCAGAGCGTGGCCTCCACTCACTGTGCTTCATAGTCACCTGGTGCACTTTAAAAATACTGGCCCAGGGGCCCAGGCTGTGGCACAGGTCGGTAAGCCTCCACCTGCAGCATTGGCACCCCTTATGGGCGTCAGTTGGTGTCCTGGCTGCTGCCCTTCGTGTCCAGCTTCCTGCTAATGCCCCTGGGAAAGTCGCACCCACATGACAAACCAAGGTGAAGGTGAAGCTCTGGCCCGATCTGGTCAGTAATGGTGGTTGCCGTTGTTTGGGAAGTGAACTAATGGCTGAAAGATCTCTGTGTGACTCTTCCTCTCTGTAATTCTGCCTTCCAAATGAATGTCTAAAGATGTGTAGACCCTGCAGTGGGCATTTGGCCTCACAGTTGAGGTACCTACATCCCACTTGGCCATGCACAGCCCTGCACCCAAGCCTCTGCATGGCCTACCTGCAGGGTGGCCTCGGTCTGTGTCTCCCCACAGCCACCCTGGCCTGTCTGGTCTCCCTTGGTGTCCACCGAGATCCTGTTGAGACACAGATGTCCTCTGGACTCCCTGCACCCTTAGAGAAAATGCCAGAGTCTTCCCGCTGGGTGTTCTGCCATCACCCCCTGCCGTTGTCTCTTGCTGTACCCTTGCTCGGCTCAGCCACAACCACTCTGCCTCCTCATTGGTCTTCAGACCTTTCAGGCATGGTGCTGCCTCGGGGCCTTTGCACGGGATGCATTCTCCACCAGGCTCCCACCTCGTTCTCTGTTTACACCAAGTCCCGATCCTAGAAACCTCCTCCTGTCATGTAACATCCCTCCTGTGCTGTGTATCTCTTCAGAGCTCTGACTTCAGCCCACACGCCACACATCTGCTCCTGTTCTGTCTCCCCTGATAGAATGGGGGCGTGGCAGGTAGCAGTTGCTGCTGGAGGCTGGCGGCTGCTTGGATGTGTGAGTGCCTGGTGAATACATGGGGCCTACACTGACTGTGGCTGGATTATCACTTTTCTCCAGGAAACCCTGGTAGGAGGACAAGAAGAATGTCACCCACCCTAAGCCTTTGCAGCAGGGTCTGGAGGGACAGCCTCAGCCTGGACCCCCATTTGTCTCTCCCAGCTCCCGGAAGATGCGGCGCTGCAGTCCACAGGCAGGCAGGTCCCCAGGGAAGGCCCTGACATTCATGGCCTCATTAAGTCCTGCTTGATGAATGGTGGCCTCGCTGAGCTGGAACCTGTGCTATGGCGGCAGGGGACTTGAGGATGACTTATGGCACAGGTCCTCGTGAGGGCCTGCCTCTTCCTCCTTTTAGGTGCTTCCTTTAGCACTCAGAAATGGACCAAAAGGTGCTTGGAACCAAGGTCCTGGGAATGAGTCCCTGTCCCTACTCCCCTCTCCCTGAGTGACACTGCACATGTGCCTGCCTCGAACTCAGGTATAGATTGACAGGGGCAAACTGTATTTGCAGTCCCTGGTCCCCAGCTGACCTGGGGGGAGGACTGAGTGTGAAGAGAAAGACCATGTTTCAGCTAGGCCTTTCTCATTCATTCATTCATTCATTCATTCAAGTGAAGTCCTTTGGGAGCCCATGGGGGTTGTAGGAAGGAAGGAAGAGAGTGTTGTGATTGTTGCTCAGGTTGTTGGAGGTGCAGTCAATCTTCCAGAGATCAGAAAGGGCCCAGAACAGACAAGGACTCACCCCAGGTCACATAGCAGCCTGGTCACTCCTGGGTGAGAAACACCAGTGGCTCACACAGTCCCCATGGACGTCTAAGGTCCAACACTGCCGATCCCTTGTCTGACCCCACCAGACCCGATGGCCTGTGGACTGGCTGTAGTGATGGCTTGCGGCTGGTCCAGTGCGGGTGAGTCTGCCATCTGAGGTTCCACAAGACTGACGTACTGGAGCCGCGGGATGCCTTGTAAACCCCAATGTCTGGACCCTTAGTCCAGACTGCCAACCCTGCTGACCTGCAGGAAGTCAGAGAGAGGGACCTGCCACCTGTCCTGGCTTGTTCGAGGGAACCTTTGGAGCAGTTATCTCCCTTTCTTGGTCTGAGGTCGTGGGCAGGGCACCTCTGGGTGCTGCGGTACGTGGGGCTGCTGCCTGGAGGTCACAGCCCTGCCACTAAGCAGCTGTGTGGTTGCTCACACATGGCCTTTTCCTGCCCCTGTGTAAGGACCTGAGGAGCACTGCCATATGCCAGCACACCTGCTCTGTGAGAACAGCGACCTGGCTGCAAGGCCAGCATCATGGGGCTGATGCTGCTTTCTGTTAGTGCCGTGATATAGAGCTTGTCGCTTCCCTTTCTTGGACCCAAGTGACCTCAGCTGTTGCGGGGGCGGGACAAGAGCCCCTCCTGGGATGCTGCATTTCCCAGAGCATGGATCCAACCTTTGTCCTTTGCCTGGTTTCCAGATCATTTCAGGAGAGGGGGTGGCATGATACTGGGTCCCACGACAGACCCCAAGGAACCCTCTCCTGCCCCTGCAACACCAAGTGGATTTCCCCTCAGGGTGGGCTAGGGGCTGGAACCCAGGTTCATGCAGTCGCTCAGACCCACCAAGAAGGCTCACCACCTCCCCAAGTCCACGTGTAAGGCACGGGAGCTGTGCAATCTGCAGAAGGCCAAGGACAAAGTACAGAGGCCGGGGCTGTGGCAGCTCATGGGGCCTGTGTATGTCCCATGGTGCTCTGCATGCCCGGCAGTCTGCTGCCTACATGCTCACCCTGGCACCCATGACACAGATAGCTGAGTGGGGGCCAATGTGGGCTCCAAGTAGGCTGCACGTTCACACTCCAAAACTTTCAGAGCCACCTGATGCAAACCCTCTGCCTGGCTCCTTATACCTTGTTCTCCCTGTTCAGACCCAGGGATAACCACAGCACCTCATGAGAATGTCCATGGGCATAAAGGGGGTTAACAGTATTTGCGTTAGGGTGACGATGAATAACCTGTCCTCTTGTTGACCCCCCATTTGTTTTTAGTTTATTTTTTTGAAAGTCAGAGTTACAGACAAAGGGAGAGACAGAGAGGGGGAGAGAGAGAGAGATCTTCATCTGTTGGTTTACTCCCTAAATGGCTGGTGGTCAGGACTGGGAAGCTGAATCCAGGAGCCAGGAGCTTCTTCTGGGTCTCCCATGTAGGTGGCAGGGACCCAGGTACTTGCCATCTTCTTCTGCTTTGCCAGGTGCATTAGCAGGGAGCTGGATTGAAAGTGGAGCAGCTGGGACATGAACCAGATGGGACATGATTCCAGCATTGCAGGTGGAGGCTTTACCTGCCATAGCACTGGCTCCTGGTCCCCATTTCTCTCAGTGGGCATGACGGAAGCTCTGGAAGTAGAATGGCCGACACATATTCCAAGACTGGCACTATCTGTGGAGCAGTTACAGGACCCAAACCTGAATCACTTTGTGAAGCTGGCATAGCCGTCAGGTGCCAGGACAGTATTGTATTCTTCTTACGGATGGCTGAGCAGCGTGGAATCTGAATTGTGTGAACCTCGATGATGGGGCATCCCCTCCCTGGGACTCAGCAGGTGTGGGGAGGAAGCCCTGGGGCTCAGGATTGGTGGAAGGGGCAGTGATTGGTGTCACAGTCTGGCACACAGAGGAGCCTGGGCTGAGCTGCTGTCATGTGGCACAAGGGAATGTAACTGTAGCCTTTCTGTTGCCATCCCTTAAGCGCCCCATGGTCTAATCTGTATCCCTGTTAATGGTGCCTGCCCAGGCATTTGCTCCTAATTATTGTGTTGTACAGGCAGTGCCAGGAATATTAACAGGCTGCCACCTGTCTCCTGGCAGGTGGCCCTGGGGGTGCACCTGTCAGCCAGCAGCCCTGGCCCATGTTGAGAATGCTGGCCAGCATTTCTTCCTTGACTCACAGCATCTTGGGACCACCTGATGAGCTTCTATTGGCTTGGTCATACCTCTCCTGGGGCTGCTTTCTGGCACTTGGCCCAGAAGGGACAGAGTAACAGTGTTTGCCTAAGAATGGGTAGATGGAGGGCTGCGTTGTTTTGCATGTCCCCCCTCCTGTGGCCTGGATGCTGTGTGCTGCTGGAGCAGCCACTTTCCCTCTCTGAATGTCACGAGGACTCTATCTCCAAGTCCTGCAGAATCCCTGGGTGGGGCTTTAGTGTCTACCAGAGCCCTAGTCCCACCCCTGCAGTCCTGAGTCAGTGCCCAGCTGTTCTGCTCCTTGTTGTGAGGTCACCTGAGGAGTAGATGTCACTGTGCTGAGGTGAGCCTCACTGTCCAGGGTGTCCTGAGGATCATGTCCCATGCACAGGAGGCATCGGATGGAAGCCATTTGCCTCTTGCTGCTGTATGCCCAGCTTCTTCCAGTTGAGGGACAGTCTCGCACCTTAGTCCACACAGAACCTCCCAATTCCTCTCCATGTTCTTCATCATCTTCCTCTGCGTCCCTTAAGGACACTGAAGCCCAGCCTGTCTGACTACAGGGTGCATCCTTGGGACCCTGATAGTGGCTGGACCCTTGCGACAAAGCAGCTTCCATTCCCCAGTCAGCTCCCCTGTCCTCCCACACGCCATGGTCCTATCTTCCCCAGCAGCAAGGAGTCACAGTGAGACCCAGCCCTCCTCCAAACCCTGCGGTAACTACCCTCTTCCCCAGGGAAGCCAATGTCCCTGGCTGGCCCTGTCTAACTCAGGTCTCTGCAGGTTACTGGCCTTCTCTGTACCCCTCTCTTCTCTGTGAACCCTTTAATGACCTCCCTGCTCTGGTTTGTATTTTATGTAAGAATTATGTTTTTAATTTTCATTTCCTTGTGAATAGTACCTGGGACACAGGCACACCCCCAGGGCACTTTAAAGGCAGTTCTCTGACCTCGCCATTTTCCCACACAGGATCACAATACAGCAGCTATCCAACAGTGTCTTAATACCTCATTCCCTGGCTCTGGCATTGCCTCCTCCCAAACATCATCTATCTGCCCTTGGCTTTTATTTTTCTAGGTGAGTGTTGAAAATCAGGCTTGGTCCATCTGTCTGCTGAGATAGTTCCTTTCAGTCTGCTGGAGCTCTGCTGCCTCCTCCAAAAGCCGAGGGGTTTGATAGCCCTCTGGCCTGTCCCCTCTGCTGGTGTTCTGGTCTGAAGCTGGACTCGCTCCAGCTCTGGTGTGTGTCCGAGGTGTTGGGGAATGTCACAGGTGGTGCTCAGGCTGCGTTCCCCACCCTCAAGCAGTGCCGATACGGCCAGGTCCAGGGATTGAGTGCCATCCCTGTGCCATGCGGGTGATGATGGCCGCTGTCTCATCAGGACTGCCCTGGGATCCCTTTCCAGTTCTCCCGGGTCTGTAGCCCTGTGGATGAGGATGAGTGCACGTGGTTCATCATCCCCACTTCCCCCTTCGCCTGCCTTTGAAAATGAGAATCTTTCCTCAGGGACGCTGGCGGGTCTTGGAGCACGTGGGAGCTCATGGTTTCTCAGCCCCTTTTCTCTTTGATGCTCAGGTTGACCCAGATCAGGCACTGGGAGCCCAGCCTCTCCTGACATTCTGGGACTATGAGGGAGGCGCGCCTGTGGTACTTACAGCTCCTCCCATCCCATCCCTCCAGCCCCCTGCTGTGGAACAGCTATGTCTCCCCCACACCCACACACACACCAGAAGCCCTGGATCAAAGTATTTAGAGTCCTCTGTCTGGGTCAGGGAGGCTGCCCCCTTCCAGATCGGCAAAATCAGTCTGTTATCCTCCTGATTTCTCACCTTCTAAGATGCTGCATCATTTACTATTCTTTTTAAAGACTTTATTTTTTATTTATTTGAAAGGCAGAGTAAAAGAGAAAGGTCTTTCAGCCATTCACTCTTCAAATGGCTGCAACATCTGGGGCTGGACCAGGTTGAAGCCCGGGGCAGAAAAGACCATCTTGGCTCCCATGTGGCTGGCAGTGGCCCAAGTCCTTGACCCTGCAGCCGTTCAGGGTGTGCACTGGCAGGGAGCTGGGCCACAGAGTGGGGACTTGAACTCAGGCACTCCCATGTGAGATGCCAGTGTCCTAAGTAGTTTCTTAGCTGCTACACCAAATACCCCCTGGATTAATTTACTTGTTACATCTGTCATTCATTCTCATTCATTCCAGCTAGGAAATTGGCACTAAGAAGCCCTGACTTTGCTTGTGGCTGCTGACTTGGAGGGCTGCTGCTCCAAGTCTGGCACAGGGAGGGGCCAGCAACTCCTTGTTGAAGCAGTGGATGAGTAACCCGCCATCCCCTCACCCTCATCCACAGAAGCTGCCTTGGAGGCCTCTGGCTCCATTTTTCTGGCTGCAGAAAAATGTCAAGCTAGACCCTAGGGGGAAGAGAACGCTAAAGATGAAAGGCATCTCTGATGAGATGCAAATTTGTGTCAGGGAGCAGGTGGGGGTGGCAGCAACCCAAGGCCCCTGGGGCTTTGTGAGGCTGAGGCTAGGATGGAAATGGTAGCACCTGGGGGTTGGGTGGGCAGGTGGAGGCTGGCCTGGCTCCCTGGAGATCTTCTCCCAACCATCTTGGGCTGTGTGCCTTTGTGAGGGAAGCCAGACAGTCCCGTGCTTGAAATCTGGCTGACTTGTCCTCTTGACTATGTAACCGGGGCCAGCAGGGGGACTCTCTGGGCCTTGAGACAGTGAGGCTGGCTGAGACCCAAACCCAGACAGAGCGCCACAGCTGTCTGCTTCAGGGCTCAACCTGGAGCATTCCTCAGTCACTTCTCTTTCTCAGGGGCCCTGTTCTGTCCCATCCTCTCTGCGGCTGCCTTGGAAAAGTCTTAACTGCATTGTAGCATCTGACAGGGCAGGTGCAACCCTGCCTGGGTAGTATCCAGAACCCTGAGCCCTGGGGAGGGCTGGCTCAGCTGTGTGTGCTCACAAGGGGTTCCTGACCCAGCAGTGGCTTCCTGCGCAAAGTCTGGGAACCATAATTTTCTGTTTCTCATCTACACTGCCTTGGGCTGAGCCCCTGCCATTGACTAGAATTTGGGACTTTGAACTGAGCAAGACACTGGATTAGTCAGACTCTTGGGGTCCAAGTGTCCAAAAGCTCAGCTCAAACTGGCCTGAGGAAGGTAGGGAACTTACTGGCGTATGATACAGAAAAGGGGGCACACAGCTTCAGACAGGTAGGTTCAAAGTGTTGACGTGACATCATCATCAGACTTGTACCCTTACTCATACAGTGGCCATCCATCCGTAACCCCCTCTACCTGCCAGCAGAGCCTCCCTTTCCCAGTAGTTCCACCCACAGTCTCGTTGGGCTAACAGGAGCCACGTGGCCATCCCTGAACCAATCAGCACAGCAGGGGTTGGAATATGTGACTTGGTTGCCCTGGGTCTAGGGCTTCTTCCTGAAATTTGGGGACACATCTACACCCAAACAGCCACCCCTCCCTGTGAAGGAAATGGAGGGGGTGCAGCTGGAAGAAGAGGGGTCAGAGCTCCTCCCTCTGGGGAGTGGAGGCATGTTTTGCACCCCTGTGTGTACAGGTGCTTGGCTGTGTGGAGTGGTGCCCTGTTTCCTTCTTGCAGCTTTGTCAGATACAATCTTGTCTCCGGTGTGCAGGTAGGAATACGGAGACTCAGGGACGAGCAACCTCTTTCTGGGCTGAACATCCTTGGAGGGCAAGAACCATGTCTTCCTCAGCTGTGTGCCAGGCACCAGGGAAGACCTGAATCTTCTGGGATCCATGGGGCCACCTCCCAACTGGGCTGGAGATTCCCCTGTAAGGGCAGCCGCTGATGCACTGGGCTTGGGAAGAGACCTGGAATCATCCCTCCGTGGTCTAGACCCCAGCCCTGGGGATTCCTGGCTCACTCTCCTGCCTCCGACATCGTTCCCCTTGAGGATGCATTCTCTCCTAGGAGACTCCTGCGTGACACTGGAAAGACTGGGAGATCCCTGGGAAGGGAATCCCTTTCCTACCATGTAACTCACGTGTACCAATCATTGTTTCTCCAAATTTCACCCCTGGCTCTCACCATGGAGAGAATCCTGCACTTTTAGGGGATGCTGGCCAAGGCCCGGGTCAGGACTGCTACAGACTGATGGGGATGGATGAGAGGATGGCAGAAACCCAAGACTTTGTTTAAAAAGATTTATTTTATTATGTATTATATTATTATATTTTTTATATATGACAAGCTAGGAGTTTACAGAGATTGGGGACGAGGCTTACACACGCACACATGCACGCACACACACGTCTTCCATTCATGGTTCATTCCCCAATTGGTTACATGCCTGGGTTATTCCAAGCTGAAACCAGGAGTCCTGCTTTTCCTCCTGCCATTTCCCATGTGGGTGGTGGGGGCTCAAACACTTACTCCATCTTCTGCTGCTTTCCCAGGCACATTAGCAGGGAGCTGAATTGGAAGCAGAGCATCTGGGACATGAACCTGTGCCCAAAAGGGATGCCAGCTTTCCCTGCTGGACCATCATACTGGCCCCCACAGAGAGGTGCACACTGCTGGCTCTCATCCAAAGCCCGATTTCTGGGGCAGGGAGACACTTCTCCAGGGAATGTCTCACTCTCCTGTGAGCTGACTGGTGGATCCGTTGCTACATAGGCCTTGGGGACTTGGCAGATGGAAGGAAGCCCAGGTCCTGCTCCCTCTCTGTGACCCCGGGCATGTTCCTGGCCTGCCGCTAGGCCTGGTGATTTCAAGGAGTCACACTGGGGGATCAGAAAGGAGGTGAACTGGGTGTGTGTTGGATGTGAAGGCGTGCTGGCATATTTGCTGAACTCACTCTCACCAGCTCTTCCTGGAGAGTCCCATGAATTCTACCCAGCTGGCCACTGTGGGTAGAGTCTCTTCCCTGTGTTAAAGATGTGGATGGCTGTAGGGGAAGAACCAAGGTCTCATTCTTCTACACTAATGGCCCTGTCAGATACCCAGCTGTGCTGCCCACTGAGGGACACGGGACAGACAGACATTGTCTCAGGATATCCCTGGCACAGGTGCAGGAAGACCATCTCAAGCTGGCAGAGAATGTATTGTTTGCTATCATGTATCAATGGTTTTCCTTTCCACAGTCTGAGGTGCCTGTGGTCTCTTCTAAAAAACATGAAGTAGAAAAGTTCAAGAGCAGGACAGCGCATAAGCTCTGCATAACATCATGGGCTCTCGCACTGCCCTGCTCCATCCTGCCTGGAATGTGAGAGATCCCAATGTCCAGGTGATCCACAAGGCCTGTGCTACCCCCACCCACCGGCCATCACTTGGCAGCTGTGGAAGTGCTTGGATGGGCTGGCCGAGTATCTCAGTGCTGGCACTCATAGAAGTCTAATTAACGCCTTTACATAGCACTTGGGCTGGTCGCTGTCTCTTCCTCAAGCAGTGTGTCATCTCCCGTCATCACAAGAACACACAGTAAGATATTTTGAGCGGGGGCCCACACTCACGCAGCTCGTAGTGTAGTGTCATCATGGTTTTACGTTATTGTTTGTTGTTATTGCCCTCTGCCTAATCTATGCAGTAAACCTTGCCACAGGTGGGTACATAGAGGGGAAAAAGTCAGGGACAGATGCCCATGGCTTCAGGCATTCGGGGCGGGGGGGTGGGGTCTTGCTCTGTATCCCCACAGAGAAGGGGGGCTGCTGTATTGAGACCCTGTAGACAGGCAAGGGTGTTGGATGGCTGAGCAGGTGCATTCTGGGCTGGGGACAAGGCAGGTGGATGGGCTGAATACACACTTTGGCAGAAAAGGACTTGGGGGGACAGGGTGCAGTGGAGGGAGGGCCAAGCTGGCTCAGGCTCCCAGCTCCGGGGAGGATTATCTATTTTAGCAACTCTGGGAGGGAGGGAGGGAGAAAAAGAGGGAGGGAAGAGGCTGGGAAGAGGCAGGGAGCGCCCATCCTTGCCAGTTAGCGCGGGCAGCTGCTAGTGCAGCTCAAGGACTAAGAGGAGCACTCTGCAACCAGGGTTGTGCCACCCCACCCGGCAGGACCAGGACTGTACGATGCTGGCCGTGTCGCTCAAGTGGCGGCTGGGCGTGGTGCGGCGGCGGCCCAAAGGTACCACGGGGGATGGGCAGGTAGCCCAGAGCTGGTGGCTGGACCTGGCACTGGCCGCTGTGGGTGTGGGGAGCGATCTGGGTGGGAGGGGGAGGCAGAGGAGCTTCTGAGAATCCAGTTGGGTCCCCTTCCTGCCCTCAGCTGCCCAGTGCCCCTCCCTGCCTGGCCTCTCTCAGGATGGGGTCGGGTTTCTGCAGCCAGGGAGCCCTGGTGGTGGAGGAGATCTCTGTATCCTGCCTGGAGTCTGTGTGGCAGGGGGCTCAGCCACAGCTGTCCAGCGGCTCTTGCTCTGTCTGGTTCCCATCTTCCTGGCTCCCTCTGGGTCTTTGTCTGCTTGAGTCTCTCTGACTCTCATGTCCCTCCCCACTGCCTCCCTCCCGCCCCCTCCCTTCTGGTCTCTTTCTCCTAGACCCCATGTCTCCCATGCCTCTTTCTTCCCTGGCCTCTGCCACAGCTCTGCTTTTCTCTGGGTCTCTCCTGCATGCTCTCTCACTCCTGTCTGGCCCTGACCCTGGGTTTCTCTTGTCTCTCTCCCTCTCTGCTTCCCCCACGTGTCCCCTAAATCATTGCCACCTCTCATGGAGCCCCCACTCAGGCTGTAGGGCTGTGGGGTGTGTGGGGGCTGCATGTGTGCAGGGCCACGGCTGTGTCCGGAATGTTGGGTAGGGGAGCTGTGCTCAAAGCCAGAACTTGGCTTGAGGCTGGACTCAGCAAATGCTGAGCACTGGACCATCCCACAACAGTGGGGGTGAGGAGGGCTGGGGAAGCTGTGTGACCCCAGGTGTCATCTGGCTTCCCCAGGCTGCCACGGGGGTCAGGTTTGTTTCTCCTTCTCCTCTGCCGCGTGGGAGAGGCGAGAGGTGGTGGAGTCACCGTCTCTTAAGCTCCAGGCGGAACCTCGGAATAATCCCGCCTTTTACAAGAACGCTGGTGACAGACACTGATGCAGTGCCGCTGCCTACTCTGCAAAAAGCATGTCCAACCAACTTCACTCATTTTGGCCTCCCACAGCCCTGCCCCCTCGTCCTGGTGGTGCAGAGCCAGAGAATAAGCCTAGAGAGGTTAAGCCACTTGCTGGGGCAACGCAGCCCTGGGGGTGGGGACCGCTTCAGTTAGCTCTCCTAACTGCTGGGAGGGGTGGGAGCCGCCCCGGGGTAGCAGGGTGGTAGGGCACAGAGGAAAGTGGGATATGCATCTGATGCCCTTGAGCACCTTGCTTAGGGTCTCTTGGGTGTGTCCAGGGGCTCCCCTCCCATACACACTGGGAAAAGTCTTCCACCATCCTTTGCTCAGCTCCACAGGCTGCGAGACTGTACAGGGCCACAGTGGAGGAGGGGCGGCTGTGGAACTCGGACCCTGTCCTATAGGCAGTGGGAGCCATGGAACGTTCTAGAGCAGCAGATCATGTGGGGCAGTGCCAAGTACCAGCACAGTGGCTGGTCGTGGCTTACAGACCACAGACAGGGCTGCAGGGAGGGCGTAGTTGGGGTTCTCAGGTAAGGGATGAGGAGCTGGGCTACAGGGTGGGTATTGAAGCAAGGGACAGACATGTGCATCTCACTCTCATATAACTAGGCTCCTGTCATGCATTGGTACCGTTCTAGGCCCTGGGGGCACCGTTGGCACCACTGCCCTTGCCCTCTTAGCCCCATCTCCCCAAGCCCCTCAGCAGTGTACATGCTGGAGAATTATTCACTCCCTACTCTGTCTGGCTCACGTGGGGGTGCCCGTGTCCATCTCGGAGTCCTGGCTCTGACACACAGCTGCATCCAGCATTCCACTTCTGTGGTACCCCCATCATGCCTCGGGCACCAGAACTACAGATCCACGTGGGCATCTTGGAGACCTGGGAGTCGGGGTGGGAAAGCTTTTCAGAGGACCAGAGAGGAGCTCTAATCCTTAATTGTCCAGACAATTGCGGAGGCTTCGGACCCTGGGTCGCTGCTGCCTGGGAGTTGTCTGCTGGAGCCAAAAGCCCATTCATCACTCAGGAGACTCAGGCCGGCTGACTTTGTTCATCACCAGCAGGTCCCTGCTCTTCCTGACCTCAACTCCCATTCTGTGCCCCCAGCCTTGCTCTCCTTGGAGCCCTGGAAGCTTCCTCGCCACCTTCCTCCATCTACCCAGTGACTGCCCTTGGGCCAACCTTGTCTCCAGCCCCCGCATCTCACTGTCTTGGCCGAGGTGACGGTGACTCAGAGGCAGATGTGGCGGGCAGGTGGGCGGGCGAGATGGGGTACAGAGCTGGCAGCTTGCAGCAGAGCCAGCAGCTTGGCAGCTGGGGTCCTGTGGGACAAGCTGGGCTAACATCCCTCTTCCCTCCTCTTTGCCCACTCACAGTGCCCTGCATGCAGAATTGATTTGTCAAGGAAGACTTGGAGACAGGGTCACTGGAGTGAAGACGAGAGGTGCAGGGGAAAGGGACTCAGCCTGGCTGAAAACAGAGCAGAACCAGCTGGGAGAACACAGGTCCTGCCCCATCCCTGTGTGTGCACCCCATTCTGCACATGGTGAGGTTGAGAACTGTTCTACCACCGGGTCTCCCAAGTGGGTGCAGGGATCCAAGCTCTTGGACCATTTTCCACCGTTTTCCCAGATGCATCAGCAGGGAACTGGATCAGAAGCAAGGCAACCTGTACTAGAACCAGCATTCCAGGGTGGGATGCTGGCGTGGCATGCACTGGCTTAGCCTGTATGGGTTGGGCTGCGAGTGTACTCACGAGGTCCCAGCTGTTCTGCTCGTTTGCTCAGATGTCAGATGATCAGAGAGGCTCCCTGCACCTTGCTGCTCCCGTGTCCAGAGGGAAACTGCTGCAGGACTCAGGGCCTAGAGCCTGGCAGGGGATCTCCAGACACCCCAAGAGCAGCAGCTGGGGGCAGGGCCCAAGTCTCCCAGCTGGTAGGTAACTGTGCCCCGGCCTTGGCCTGGTAGGTGTGTTCATCTGTGAGTTGTTGAGAGCAGTGTCCGTGAGCATGCTCCCCAGGTGGTTGGGGGTGTGTTAGTGATGGTGTGTGTGTGTGTGTGTGTGTGTGTGTGTGTGTGTGTGTGTGTGTGTGTGTGTGTGTGTGTGTGTGTGTGTGTGTGTAGAGGCGAGCATAAGTATCCTCAGGTGGGCCTGGGTTCAAACTGTGGCCCACACTTCACTTGTGTGATCAATAGAGACGGTATCTCGCATCTGGTCCCTTATCTCTGAGATGGGCATGTTGTGGAGATAAAATAAGACAATATGTATAAAATGTATAGAACCCTGGTGCAGGGTTTCCAAGACACCTGTATCAGCTATGGGTCTTCTAAATATTCTAGAAACTTCTCTTCTCTTGGTCTATCCATTCGGCCTGTTGTGGTTCTGCCTTGGATGTCCCTCTGCTCCAGGCTGGCACTGGCAAGGCTTGCGGGTCTGGGAAAGAGTGTACCCCCAACCCCCACCCTGGACCACAGGGGACAGAATGGGGACAAAGCCAAGCAGCAGGCCAGAGGACATCCTCTTGTGGCCCATGGGATGGCAGGCTGGGCCTCAGTGTCCTTCTGTGTGGGGACAGCAACACCCACCTCGTGGAGTGGCTTAACAAGAGCAGGGCCTGAGGAGGGTGCTTGTCCTGGGCTGGCCCTGGGAGAGGGGGTGGGGAACAAGGAAGGAAGGCGAAGGATGCCAGATAGCGCCAGCAATAAAGGGTTTATCTCTCTGGTCTCTGCCTGCCTCCCACCCAGACTTCATTTCCTGCTGTCGCTCAGGGTCCTTGGCAGGCTGGGCTGGAGTGCAGCTCCTTGTCTGACGATGGGCTCAGCCTGGAATCAGAGAAGACGGCCCCTCCTCCAGGCCCCCTTTGGCTCTCAAGTTTCCCAGTGGCCACCAGGGAGGAGGCTGCCCCTGCTGCAGTGCCCAGGGAACCCTGTGAAGGGACACAGAGGCCTGTGCCAGGCTGAGCATGTACTGGACCTGGAAGTCTCCATTTGCAAAGTCCTTCCTGGGAGTCGTCACAGGAGGGAAGCAGGCTGGGATGGCAGCCTGGGTGCCCCTGGCCCTTGCTGAGCCCACTTGAATTCTGCTTCCTGTCCATAGCACGGCCTCAGGCTGAGGCTCTTAGGTGGATGGATGCTTTCTGATCCCTTAATGCGTGGTCTTCCCAAGCCTCGGGGACTTGGAGCTTTACATGTCCCCATTCTACAGCTGAGGAAGGTTCTATCTGGAGGAGTTTGTACGCATGCCTCAAGTCACATAACAAGTGCCACAAAACCCTGGGGGGACCCAGAGACATCAGGGCCCCTGCTGACCAGCTCCCACAGGCTGCCCAGTCCTCTCACGTGCCTGCAGCTGAGCTCAGAACGTAGAGCCATCAGATGTTATGTCTGGGAGCTTCTGGCAGGCCTGGCTTCCAGCCACCTCGCTCAGCCAGCAATCTGTCCCCCTTTACCCCCACTGCCCTGGGGGTGGCTGGCTGGGCCAGAGGGTTCCTCTTAGAGAAAGACTGCAGCTGCTGTGCCTGTTCTCTGCTCCCAGAAGGGACATTGGCTGCTCTCTGCCTGCCTGGCCACTTACCCCGGCACAACTCCCTCCTTGCAGCAGTGTGCTAGTTTGTCAGTGGTCCTTGCAAGGCCTACCTGCCCCCTTGCCCTACAGCCGTCCTTGACTCCCGTTGCCTGTCGGATGGATGGAAGCCAAACTCCTTAATTCGGCGCTTCTCAAACTTGACATACATCACCTGGGGACTCTGGTCCTGTAGGTGTGGGCGGGGCCTGGGAGATAGCACGTGCAGCAGGCTCCTAGAATACCATTGCTAGCTTTGGTGATGTCTTCCTTATCTCTCTCTTGAATATGTTATTTATTTGAAAGGAAGAGAAAGAGAGAGAGATCTTTCATTTGCTTGTTCATCCCCAAATGGTTGTCTTAGCCAGGGCTGGGCTAGGCTGAAGCCAGGAGCTTCTTTGAGGTCTCCCACGTAGGTGCTGGGGGCGCAACTTGGGCCATCCTCTGCTGCTTTTCCTGACTGTTAGTAGGAGCTGGATTGGAAGTGGAGCAGCCGAGTCTCAAACCAGGGGACATAAGAGATGCCAGTGCCGTAGGTGGAAGCTTAGCCTGTTAAGCCATGGTGTCTCCGCTCGTTACTCCTTCTCAGGTGGGTGTTCCTCCTGGGCCTGCACACCTGTGGTGGCTTTTCCCTTTGATTCATTCCTTCCCCTGTGTGGAAGTCGGGCTTAGAAGCCCTTCCCAGATGGAGTCAGGTGTTCATCACCTGTGCTCCCATGCACCTTTGCGAGAGGTCTGAGGCTGGTCCTAGAACAGCGAGGCTGGCTCCTGCCTCCGCCCTCGCCCCCTGGGATCCTGGCCCCATTCTTGCTGGTTGGTGACCTTGAACAAGGTAACCTCTGCATGCTTGCTTATTGAACTGTACTTTTCTCTGCCGTGGAAAGAGAGTGGCTTTTCAGCGTATTTGTACCCTTGGAAAATGTGTGGGGACAGAGCCAGGGAGGGGGTAGGGGCGGCAGAGAAGACAGTAGGGGGAGAATGGTGTACCCTTCCCAGTGCATGGAACTGGATGGGGAGAGGAGAGGAGGAAGGGCAGAGCGACCTTTTCAGGGGCTGCTCCCCCACCAAAGTAAATTCCAAGGCAGGGTTGGGGAGCGCAAAAGACAGGACTGAGGAAGCTGAGTTTCCAGAATTAATCGCTCATTGAAATGCAGCTGGATGGAGAGCAAATGTTTTCTTAAGCCAAGAGGTAGATAACTCCAGAGCTCCAGAGGCCCGGGTCCTACATGCACTTCCCCTTAAGGGCTACAGCTGGGGAGGAGGAGGCGGGGCGCCAGCCCCTGAGGTGTGGGTGAGGGTGAGACCGTGCCAGGGTAGCCCTCTATGCCCTGGGGGATTCCTGACAGGGCCCCTTCTGACCATCGCCAGGGCACACGGAGGGTCTCCTAGCCCAGTGCCCACTGGATGCACGTCCTCCCTCTCCCACACCCTCCTATGGCTGGGATCTGGGCATTGACCTTTGCCTGCTCCTCCAGGGACCTTTGCCTGGTACCAGGCACCCAGCCCCTGGGACATATCTGAGGTCACCCAGAGAGGAAGGCCGATTGGGAAAGGGCCACAGAGCAGGGACTTGGGCCTGTGCTTGGCGGGCAGGGGGAGGTTTAGAGCCTAGGTTGTCCTAGGCTAGCACTGGGCTGGTTTGAGCCAATGTGGGAAGGCCTGGGAACTGTGAGATAAAACCCTGGGTGGTGGCTATGGGGGCGCCTGGAGAAACCCCTGGGATTTCTCCCTCTGCGCTCCCTCTGGTGGTGGGTCATGAAACAAGACTTCACAGTGCTTGGTCCAGGGCCACGAACTCCAGGGCTGGCGCCTCATTTGTTGGTGCCTCTGCTTCCCCCTGCTGGAACCCTGTGTGTGTGTGCAGGTCGTTGGACCCTCTGTCCAGGATTGGGGGCTGTCACTGTCACCACACTCCAGGGGTGCTGATGGAGAGGGCAAGATCAGCAAGTGCTGATGGGGAAGTGGAGGAGGGGCCTGGTGGTCCTCAGGATGGGCCTGTTAGCACTGTGCTGGTGGGCCACAGTCCTCAGGGTACAGGACTGATAAACAGCTGGGGCGAGCAGGGGGCAGCCGCCCTCTGCGGTCTGAGCCTAGGATCAGCTGTGTCTGCCCATCAAACCCAGAGGTGGGCGGAACCTCTACCCTATTTGCTTGCCTTTCACAGAAAGCTTTGTGGACACTGCGTGCATCTAGTTGCTCTGTTTCTCCCGGAGGGGAGCATGAGGCTTGGGGGTAGGGTAGGGTCTTTCCCCAGCACCCCTGCAGCCAAGGGTGGTGCCTTATGTGGAGCACCCTAGGTTTTTCTGAGCAGGTTCTATGGGAATCTGCTACGTGCCAAGTTTGGAAAGTGCCATTCCCCTTTTCCAGATGGAAGCACCGAGGCTGAGGAAAGGCCTGGGCTTCCAGTGTCATCCTCAAAGATGCCCTGGCCACACTCAACCTGCTGGAGTTGGGGGAGTGGTGGACCCCGTCCTGGAGCCAACCCTGGTGACAGCCATGTCTCCTTTAAGCAGAGCCGCCTGCTGCGGTGGGTGGACTCCGTGCCCAGCCAGTGGTAGCAGCGAGCTCCCCTCCTTCAGCCCCTCCCTGGGGAGGGGAGGGAGAGAAGAAGGGAGGGCTGAGCTCCTCGGGGCTCCCGGAGGAGTTGGCGCGCAGCAGGGGAGACAATAGCGGACATGCTGTGTGGGCTCAGCCACGAGACCCTGGTAGAGGCTGGTACGTAGTGGGCAGGGTGAGGGTGCCCAACTCTGGTGCCTCGGGTGCTGCTGCCCAGGGAGAGAGGACTGGGAGACAGAGACCCAGAGCAGGGAGGGGCACAGGACACCTGCTGGGTGGCTAGCACCTTTTGGCTCCTGCTGTTCCCCAGGGCTGCCCCTGGCCATGTGGAGCAGGGGCAGGTGGGTCTGGGGCTCCCATGGGGACTCTGAGCTGACTGTGCCTCAACCGGAGCCAGGGACTTGCTTGGCCAGCTGCAGGTGGCAGTGAGCTCCCGTCCAGAGGTGTGGCAAGGAGGGAGCTCCCAGGGGTGGAGAGTGGACTGGGGATGGGGGGAGGAGGTGTGTGTGTGTGGGATGGGGAGACAGCTTCCATGCTCCTGGACAGCCTGGACTGGGCCCCAGGGAGGAGTCTGGGACAAACAGATGGGCTGCTCTGGTCATCTGTCATCTGTCCCTCGGCTGGCTTGTTCCCTTCCTTCTACCAGGAGCTTGTTAGGAGCCAGGCCCAGGCTCAGAGCAAGTGCACTCATGCCCTAGGTCACCCCCACCGCCTCACACACTCTGCACATGTCTCTGCAGCAGCGCCAAGGGCAGTGGCTGGGGACAGAGAAGGAGACTGAGGCACAGGGAGGACAGTGGCTGAGCCGGGACTGAAACCCAGAGAGCAATAGTGCTCCCACGCTGATTCGGAGGCGCCAGAGGCTAGCCACATTCACAATGGTAGAGTGGGGGGTTCGGCACCCCCGGCACCCCACACTAGGCTGCATCCTGACCTCCCTGTCTGGATTTTCATTTCCTGCACGTCACAGGGGCGTAGAGTGGACACTGTTGTCCCCAGCTTGCCAAGGCCCAGGCACATGAGGTCACTTCATACAGGGGGCAGAGGGACAGTGAGTCCTGTGGACCTCACCTGGGGTGCTGCCGGAAAGTGCCCTCCACTCCCTGCTGGGCCCCTGACTGCTTCCTGGTCCCAGGGCTGCAGTGGTGCAGAGCTTGCTGGATGGTGGCCTGACAGCCTGCCATTCAGCAAGCATTTGCTCTCTCTGATGGATGCCTCGATCCCACTCACCACGGACTTCCCTTTCACGGGTCTCCCAGCTTCACATCACCTCTGCCTCCATGAGCCTCAGCACAGAGACTGCTTGCTAAAGTGCAGACACGGAGCTGCAGGTGTGGCTCGGCACAAGGGCATAGGGACCAGTATTAGGACTCTTCCTCTTCTCCTTGAGTGGAGGCAAGTGGAGTGGGGCTGGCTTTCTGGCGGACTTTCTGCTCTCTGTGTGCCTGGAAAGCCCCTGGCACCCTCGGGTTTGAGACCGTAAGACCGATGTGTTCGGTCATCGCCAGGGAAGGAGAGCCTGTTTGTAAGCTTCCTGGAGCTGGTGCTCATTGGCCCCTGGTTCGGGCAGATCCCGGGGCCTCTGCATAGGGGCAGCCTCAGGCCCTGTGTCTCCCAGGGAGAGCTGCAGCTCAGGCTGGAATTTGGGACCAGCTGCCAGGTCTGGGCTCCCACCTGGCATTAGGCAATGCCCTGGGAGGAAGGGATGGGAAGCAGCCCGTTATGGCCTGGGTGCAGACCTTGGAGAAAGTCCCTTGCTGGGTCCACTCTCCTGCCTCCCTACATGGAGTCGGGGAGAGGACTCCGATGCCCCACCATAACATGGCTTCGTTCCCAGGGCCTGCAGCAAGGCATGTGTGTGCTGGTGTGAGGGGAGGCGGGGTGGTCTGTGCTCTCTCCAGAGCCGCTACCAGGTTCTGTGAGTGCCTCGGGCAGGTGCCACCTCCTGTGCTGAGGGAAACCCGGATGGAGCACTTAGCAGCCAGTTGCCTGGAGCCAAGACTCTTGAGTATACATCCTGACCCTGGATCTTTTTCAGCCGTGACCTTGAATAACTTCCCACTGCTTATGTAGGTCCACATTCTCCTAGCCTGGGCTGGCTGTGGCATGCAGGAGAGGTATGCTGGGTGTTTGATTAGTACTGGGTGGGGGGTGGGGAGGGTGGAATAGATTGATAGAAGCGTGGCACCCTGGTGGGCAGGGGATGATTGGCAGCTGGCCCTTTGGGTGTGAGGGCTGTGTGATGGTGTTGATCACCGTCAGTAAGTATAAAATGAAGGGAATGAAGGCCTGTACGTGTATGTTTGGACTGGCTGCTGGGGGAGGCCACCCAGACATAGCGACATTCTGGAACCCTTCAGGAGGGAGGGAGGGAAGTTGTGGATGTCTGGGGGGAGTGTTCCAGGAGAGGGAACAGCCAGTGCAAGGGCCCTGGGGTTTGCAGGGCTGGATCCGGGGAAGAGAAGAACTTTATGGGGGAGGCTGGACTGTGAATGATGGCAGGAATGTTTGTTTTTATTCTCCACTCCATGGGCACAGTCTCTCACGGGCGCAGGCAGCTAGCCGCTGTCAGAAATTGAGCTGGTCTGCTGGTAACTCAGTTTTGAGGGCTCCTTCCTCAATGCTGCCAGTCTCACAGTGAAGATGGCGAGAGAGCCCGGGTCCTGCATGTGGAAGGCCCAAACTGAACCAGGTCCTCCACCCCATGTCGGAGGAGGACAAGGGTGCTGGCAGCCTCCTCGGGAGATGCCCCCAGCTCCTGGTGTGCTTAGGCCTGTGGGCGCCAGAACCATCACTCAGGACTGTGCAGCTGCCCTCTTAGCACCCTAACACTCCACATGTGGGGTTCCTTGTCTCCTGTCCAGAGGCAGAGAGCAGAGCTGAGAGTTAAGGATGCAATGTGCTGGGGGGTTCAGAGATTCCTGGGTTTGCCCTTGCTCTGCAGCTCACCAGGGCCGTTTCTTGGGGCTTCAGTCTGCCTGTGTGTGGGATGGGGACAGTCATTGAGGTGCTGTCCTGTGGATTTCACTGCATTCCCGCACGTCAAGGCTCAGAGCCCGCCTGGCTCTTTTTCTGATCCTCAGCACTTGCAGTTGGGTTGTTCGTGCTATGAACTGTTCATTCCTTACTGTTCATGGCTTTCAAAACAAGCAGGTGCTGAGCCGGCCCTCTCCATACTTCTCTATCATAGGAGGCTGGTGGGGGCTGGGCCTGGCATTCTGAATTCTTGGTCAGCTATATCTCTGCGACAAACACAACCATACCTGGTGGGCAGCCCAGGACTGCAGGGTCAGCCCTGAGTGCCGGTCTGCCCCAGGATGGGTCACGGAGAGCAAAAGTCCTCTCTGGGAACCAAGGGGACCTGGGCTTGGGTCTGGGTGCCCCTGGAGGGTTCCCTTAGCTTGCATGTGCCCCACTTGCCTCATCTATAGAGCAGAGGTAACGGTATCCCCTCCCGTGTGGCAAGGCTGCAGTAAGTTCATGCTTCTAAAGCACATGGCCTAGAACCCTGTACCACATCACAGGTTCTCACAGGGTGAGTGACAGCTAGGAAGAGAGCTGTCTGCCAGCTTGGGAGCTGGGTCCCTGCCCCCACATGCAGACAAGGTGAGGGGACTCTGACCCCATAGCCAAGAGACAGCTGGCTGGAACCAGAACCCAGAGTTGGCCTACCCAAGTTTACCCTCCCTTTTCAAGGGGCTGGACACCAGGGCAGGGTGGTGCCTGGGGCTCGAGCGTCACTTGGTGGTTGCATTGTGGCTCTGAGAATCATCCGCCCTGCCCTTTCCAGTCCCATGCACTGTTGTGAATGCTGCAGTGAGAGTGTGTGGGAACCCCAGTCCAGGCCCCCTTCTGCCGAACACACAGTGGTCCCAGCGACAGCTCCTGTCTGTGCCCAGATGTGGGTGTATGCTTTCCTCCTGTTCCCTTCTCTAAGGTCGTGGAGACCCCACCTGGCCCCCCGGCCTCTTGCCTGCTGCCCAGCTGAGGCGGGCCCTGGCCAAAGCAGCCTGGCAGGAGCCAACTTCCTTTGCCCTTTGTCACAGCTCTGCAGCTCCCTGGGGCTCCAAGAGGGGGAGATCAGGAAGGCAAATGAATGATTTCCACAGAAGTGAAGAAAAAAAGACAAGGCCGCTTCCCCCAGCAAGGGAACCCACCACCAGGCTGCAGGTGTGCAGATCTGCACCCCTTCCCAGCCCTCAACCCTCCTTCCCCCGGGTGCCCCATCTGTATTTGGTGGCCCCGGAAACAAATTTCCCTCTGAAGCGAGTTCTTACAGGACTGACTGACTGAAGGCAAAAGCTCATAATTGCCCATTGCTGGAAGGAGGAGACAGGAAAAAAAAACACACGGCTAAAAATATCTCTGGTTTTTATGCATGTTTCCAGCTGGAAATTGGTGGGAAAGATGTTTTTGAAAAGCCTTCATCTCTAAGCGTGTAATTACTGGGTCCCAGAACAAAAGCAAGAGCGGGGGAGAGTACAAGCGTGTTCTCCGAAGGAGGAGGCCGGGGTCTGAACCCCATGAGGCTTTCCATAAATAAAGTGACCCCTCAGCTCCCCCAGCCCTGGGCCAGCAGGAGTTGCCAGTGAGAGGAACACTCCCATTTCACAGATGGGGAAGTGGAGCAAATCACGGGGCAGATTGAGACTTGGGGGTCCCTCCTCAATAGCTGGTGTGTGTTGGTTTCTCCCACAACGACATGGGGTGCCATGTCCTCTCTGAAAAGGCACCAGCTCTGGTGGATGCCTTTCGGGATGGGGCAGGAGTCATCTCTAATATGCCTATGCCTTCCTTGGAGAGATCATTCACATGTCCAGTTAGTGCCCACTACCTCTGCTTGCCCCTATAGCTCCGGAGCCCAAAGCCAGCAGGATGGTGTGAAAGGGACGGAGTCGGGGGATCCCGCTCCGCCGTCCAAGAGTGTCACTGTAGCCAGTCAGGCACTGTGCGGTTCATGCAGCACCTTATGAATACTGAGCGGCGGATGGACTGGCAAGTGGCAGCATTGACCCCAAGGACAGACACCACAGCCACCTGGGAACAGGTGCCCGCCCGCAGCAGCCACTTTCAGTGTCTGGGGTTATGCAGCCTCTTGGACTGGGGCTCTGGCTGCTTTAACATCCAGCTCAACTCCTGCTGCTGCCCTTGGCCCTGGCCAGGGTTCACTGCTCTGAGTTGGCACCTGGGGCTCGCTTCCATGGCTCTTCCTCCCCCTTCGCTCTCCCTAGGGGTGCACAGGTGACAGGAGGCGAGGAGAGGGATACACTGGTATCCAGAGTTTGGGGAGGGCGGGAATAGGCTTTCATTCAGAGCTGCCTGGTGACCTCCCAGCTGTTTGCTGCTGCCGAGTGCGTGGCACCTGATCTTGCACATTTTATTAACCCAGAAAGTCTTGTTGGATCCAGATGAAGTGTGTCTGAGGGAACTGTAATGGGAGGCATTAGACTTAATGGGGCGTTGTCGGAACTGGAGGCGGCCGATGAAAATGGGGGCCTGAGGGAGGGGGTTGAACAGAGCTGCTGGGGCTTGACCCTGGCGGCTGTAGAAATGAGTCTGGCTGAAGTGTTTTGTGATTTTTGTGATTTATTGTTTGCCAACCTTGGCCAGCTAGGGAGCCCGGCCCTGGTTTGGCAGAGCGGGGAACTGGGGAGCTGGGAGGGGTGATTAGGGCTGCAGGGTGATGAAGGCTGAGGTGGAGCTCCCCCCAATCCAGGCTGAGCCCCGCCCACCCCACCTGGTTGACCCCCACCCCTGACTTCAGCCTCATTCTCACTAGCAGTGATGGTTGCCTCCTAGGGCACAGTGGGCAGTCTGGAGTGGTCTGAATTGCCACAGATGCTGTTGGCATCTGATGGTTAGCAGGTAGGGAAGCTGCTAAACTCCTTGGCTTGTGTCCCCTTCCACCTAAGGAATCACCAACTCCCAGGGGGCCCCTGTGCCAGGGGAGGAAGGCACTGTAGACGGAATCTCTGGCCTGCTGGTGAGGGAAACCATCACTCCTGAAGAAGGCTGGCCTTATGCCCACTGCTCTATTATACCTGCCAGCTGCAGATAATTAGAAAGTGAGGTCTGAGAACCATCTGGTCTGTGCTACCATTGGCACCTGAACTCTCCAGGTACCTGCTGAGTGTCACATGCAATCCAAGCTGATGCTGGAAGGTGCTGCCCGGTGTGCAGAGCAACTGGAACCCTTTAGCCTGGTTGGTGGGGGGTGGAGCCTCAGAGGCATCTTCCCAAGCAATGGAGAGAGGATTCCGTTTATGTCCGTATAAGGTTTAACCCTGGAGCAGCAAGAGTCATGTATACATACAGGTGCTGGGCCCCTCCCCACAGCACTGTGGGACTGTGGTCTGGCCTTGTTGAACCCTCCTCCAGCAGCCCAAAGGGTGTCTGAGCCAAGATCTCCCACCCACCATTGTCACTGGAGTCCCAGGCATGAGATGGGATGCAGAACTTATACACATCAACACCCCCCTTTCCCCACCGCTGTGTGTAGCCAGCCCTCTGAGCCATAGGCTCGGCTTGTGGGATTCAGCCATCTGCAGGTGGAAAACACTCCAGGGGAAAACGTGCCTGTACTGGTTACCCACAGACGCCGCCCAGTCGTCATTCCCCAGATGATGCAGTGGAAGGGTGTGAGCCTCCCAGAGGCGATTTAAGATGCTGGGAGGACGCCAGAGGGTTCTGTGGGGCTGGTGCTGCAGCAGGGGTTCCTGGAGCCAGTTTTCCGAGGATGCCTCCGTTCATCTCCAGATGGCCTGGAATCCCTCAGCCAGCACAAGAGCCCTGGGAGGTCGCCGTCCTCTGCTATGCAGGGAATGAGGACAAGGAAAGCGTGTCTGTGTGCTCAGCACTGATGTATTTCTCTCTAGTGTTTTCAAAAAGCTGAGTCCGCATGCTGCTTGGAGAACGACTTCCTAATTTCCCAACAACGGGCAACCTAGAAGACAGACTTTGTTACAGATTAGCCACATCCAGGGAGATGGTAACAGAGAGCACAAGGGGGAAGTCCGAGTGAAGTGCTGAAGTTTACCTGTTAAGCACTCAGTGCTCAGAGGTGGGGGGATTCACGTGGATGGAATCATGGGAAAGCATTTTTTTGCAGTAAGGCTAAGGGTGCTGACTCACTTCTCAGGGAAGGATGAGACTGGGAAGTGGCATCCCCAGGAGGGAGCCTTGAGCAGGTCCGCTCAGTTTGGAGTTTGCCCACGGGCAGCCCTGTGACACCTGTGCTCGGGAGTGCTCTCGGTCTCAGCAGGTGTGCAGGCACAGCCCTGGGCGGTAAGGCCAACAGACTTGGGTTTTGTGATTGAGTGCACAAGTCTCAGCTTACCCGTTTGTACGGTGGAGTGAGAGCACTCCCAGTGTCAAGATGACCCTCTGCGTGCTGTCGGGATGTTCAGGTGCTGAGCGGCCGTGACACTCCATGCCAGGCACTCAGCATACCAGGAGCCAGGTACTGAGTCTTCCTTGGTGGAAGCTGGGACAGTAGCCCAGCTGGGAGTGGGGCGTTACTGGCAGCTAGAGGGACCTGCTTAGCACCTGGGTGCAGGCAGGAGGTGCAGGCAGGTCTTCTTTCTCTTGCTGCAGATGACGGGCCCTACTGCAAAGGAGCCAAGGATGCCAGTGGGGCGGACATGGCCCTGGCATGCCGCCGACAGAGTGTGCCGGGTAAGGGCTGCTTCTCCGTGCTCCGCTCCTTGCCCTGGAGCTAGAGAACTCTGCGTGGCCTTCAGGCTTGAGCTCACAGCTATCAGCGCCCTGCCCTGTGACCTCACCCCATTTCCTCCACCTCTGGGTCCCATTGTCAGCCTCCCTAGCTCACCCTCCCATCTTTTGGCAGAGGAGTTCCGGGGTGTTACCGTGGTGGAGCTGCTCAAGAAGGAAGGCAGCACCCTGGGCCTCACCATCTCCGGTGGCACTGACAAGGATGGGAAGCCCAGGGTCTCCAACCTGAGGCCTGGGGGGCTCGCTGCCAGGTGAGAAGTGGGCTTGCAGGGTCATCATGGGTCATGGGCAAAGCATCCAGAGGCAGTGGCTTCCAGGAGCACCCAGCAGCTTGGTGTCTGTGACAGAGGAGGTCTCCTGTGGGGAACCATGGTTCCTGGCCCCGTGTCTCCCTTTGCATCTACATGCGGCCTGTTGGCTGGAAGTCACACTGCTTCTGGAAGGCCCTCCCTGGTCTGACCCCAGACCTAGACAGCCATGGGTACACATCCACATGTTTCCTGTGTTCTTCCCTCTGTGAACCCCTTTGGCCTCGGGCACTGGGGATCTGCCCCTCTGTCACTGCCTCCACTGGCCACTCACAGTGCGGGCACGCTGGTTCCGGGAGAGTCTCAGTGGAAAGCAGCAAGAGCGCTGGGGGCTGGCAAGGGACAGAT
The DNA here is from genome assembly GCF_017591425.1 of Ochotona curzoniae. Lineage (NCBI taxonomy): Eukaryota > Metazoa > Chordata > Mammalia > Lagomorpha > Ochotonidae > Ochotona > Ochotona curzoniae. The sequence goes on from NW_024466607.1 coordinate 6,956,244, forward strand.
GATCTGGCCCCGTGGGCTGGTCCCATGGGCTGGTACGGGGCCTGGCCATCAGACAGATTACGATTGTCACTGACCCTGAGCTGGCATCTGGCTCCACTGAGCCTCAGCTTGCCCAGCTGTGAAGTGGGCTCCATGCTGGGGGTGCATGGCTCCACTGCTGAGCTCCACCGCCCGGTCACAGGAGCGACTTGCTGAATGTGGGTGACTACATCCGGTCGGTGAACGGGATCCGCCTGGCCAGGCTGCGCCATGACGAGATCATCACCTTGCTCAGGAACGTGGGCGAGCGCGTGGTGCTGGAGGTGGAGTATGAGCTGCCCCCGCCTGGTGGGTGCCCCTGGACGGGGAACTTTCTCGGCTGCCTTGGTTATGGGTGGTCACAGCTGCTTCCCCACACCAGGGCCTGGGTGGTGGGGGCCTGTGCCGGATGAGGTGGGTGGCACTTGAAGACCAGCCTGGGCTGGTACTGGTGGGACTCTGGATCTTTTGCAACTCTGCACATGCAGTTGCTGTTTGTTTTTCCTGGGAGTTGGGGAGGGTTGGCTGAGTGCCTCGCCCCCTGAGCCCTGCTCCCCCATTCCCCCCAGCACGGTATACCTAAGAACAGTAGCCTGGAGCTTTTGCCTAGCTCTCAAGTTTGAACCATTGCCAAAAGTCTTGACACCCCAGTAACTCTGTGATTTGGCCTAAGGCTACAGTGAGGCCAAGGCCTCCACAGCACAGGCAGCCCCTTCTCTGGAAGGAGCGGTGAGATGGGTGGGGCTTGCCCTCCCTACAGGTTCTGCGACCTGTTGGTCATCCAGCTCTCCTGGAACAAGCTCTGGGGAGGTCTCCCAGCTTGGAGATGTGACTGAAAGACTCAAGGGAGTTCTCCCCTTCTCCCCAGCCCCCGAGAACAACCCAAGGATCATTTCCAAGACCGTGGACATCTCCCTCTACAAGGAAGGCAGCAGCTTTGGTTTCGTTCTCAGAGGTCAGTGTGCGTGGCCCTGGGAGCGAGGGAAGGGGCAGACAGGGAGCCAGTGCTACTGTCTGTTCTTTTTCTGCCTTAATGAATGTGATTGATCGAGTCTGATCGTAAACAATGACCGTTCCACCAAGTGCTAAATGGGAAATTTTGCCAAGTAACCAAGTGTGCGTGAAGAAAATTGTGCTAGAAAATGATGGGGAAATGATGGCTGCTCCTGGGATTTTGAGCTGTCTAGCAGTCTGGTCCAAAGGGAAGTGTGCTGAGGTCACAGGAAATGGTCAAGATGTTTACTAACAGAGAGAGGTCTTTGGTCATGTTTCCTCCGGGAGGGGGCTGTGGATGGCAAACAAGACTGTCCTGGAGGAGCCTACCCAGGGGCTGGGTCAGGGATGGGGTGGGATGACCCGTCTGTGGCTCGATTCTGTGCAGGTGGCGCCCATGAGGATGCGCACAAGTCCCGCCCACTGGTCCTCACGTATGTGCGGCCCGGCGGCCCTGCTGACAGGTGAGTGTGGGTTCTTGCCAGGCCCCTCCAGGAAGAAGGCAGAGTGGGGCACTTGGGTCTCTTCCCTAGATGAGCAGACAGAGGCCACAGAGTCAGGGAGTCATGGGTGGAGCTGGCATATAACTCCAGGTGGGAGAGACCCAAGCTTGCTCTTTCCCTGGCTCCTGCCATCTGGCATGCCTAAGCTGGGCAGCTGTGGGGTAGCTCTCCAGGGCTTGGGCATCAACCATGGCTGTGGCTCTCTGAGAACTCAGTCTCATGAGTGCTGGTGATGCTGCCCAGCCCCCAGTGACCTGGGACTGGCGGAAAGTTGGGAGAATGTGGCCCTGGCTCCTGACCCAGCTGGCGGGCAACTCCTGGCTATTTGAAGCAAAACATGGACAAGCCTTGTTCAGATATCTAAATCCATCTGGGGACAGGCCTGTGACAAGCTATTCATGGAACTCCCAGAATAGTTCGGGCCACCTGTCGAGGCAGCATGCAGGGTGCGGGTTTGACCCAAACCGAGGTGAACCCTGGGAACGCCCTCCCCCCAGGGCCCTGCTGAGTTCTTTCCCAGGCCCTTCTGTCACTGGGCCAGAGTCACCGCTGGGAAACTGGGGTGGAGCAGCAGGAAGCCTGCCCCTTACCACACCCCATCCCACCCCACCCCACCCCACCCCAAGTGTGGCTGGCATCCTCTCTGAGCATTGGTACTCTCAGACCTGGCCCTAGGGCCACATGGAGGCTGAGACCAAGGCCACCTGATGCCTGCTGCCATGTGCTTTCCTGGCAACCCCCCTAGCTGGGCCGGCCTGGCTGATGGGGGCCTTTCTCCTTAGGGAGGGCTCCTTGAAGGTGGGCGACAGGCTGCTCAGTGTTGATGGGATCCCGCTGCATGGGGCCAGCCATGCCACAGCCTTGGCCATGCTGCGACAGTGCAGCCATGAGGCGCTCTTCCAGGTGGAGTACGACGTGGCCACTCCAGGTCAGCAGGGAACCTGTGGTTGGGAATTGAGTCGGGGAGGCGGTGGCCCACTTCACAGGCTGTGTGAGCTTGGGCCAGTCCCTTAGCCTCTCTGGGCAATAAGTACCCTGGGCAATGGCCCAAGCATAGTGGAAGCCCTGGGGGTGCAGCTGGCAGACAAGGTTAGCAAGCACAGCAGTTGAATGGCTGTGTGAGCAAGAGCCTTAAGCTCTCCATACCTCAGTTTCCATGGTTGGACAGTGGGTGTAGCAGCTTGCTAAGGCAGGAACAGTCAGATGGAGAGCTCCAGCAGCCATGGCTCAGGATTGTTTGCTGTCCCACCTGCAGACACTGTGGCCAATGGGACAGGGCCCCTGGTAGTGGAAATAGCCAAGACGCCAGGCTCTGCCCTGGGGATCTCACTCACCACAGGCTCCCACCGGAACAAGCCAGTCATCACGATTGATCGCATCAAGCCTGCCAGCGTGGTGGATAGGTGAGGCACACAGTGGGTGTGGGACCAGCAAGGGAGTAGGGGCCCAGGGCTCTGTCTGGTCCAGCCAGCCCACCCATCTTGCTACCTTGCTCTGAACAGGAGTGGGGCCCTGCATGCTGGAGACCACATCCTGTCCATCGACGGCACCAGCACTGAGCACTGCTCCCTGCTTGAGGCCACCAAGCTCCTGGCCAACGTGGCCGAGAAAGTACGCCTGGAGATCTTGCCTGTGCCACATAGCCAGCGCCCCCCGAACCCCTCTGAGGCAGGTGGGTCCCCTCCGCTGATGCCAAGGCCTGCAGGGCGCCCTGGGTGGGCTGGCAGGAAGTGTGACACTTTGCATAAAAGGGGTTCCCATCTGGAAGTCCAGGGCAGTTGCTGGGGGTGGGAGATGGGACAGAGAATCTATGGGGTCAGGGGTGGGGCTCAGTGACAACCTGCTGTCCCACAGCTGTTCCCACAGCTGGCTGCCCCTCTGGCTGTGTGAATAGAAGTGTAAAACCTGGGGTGAGTGGTGGGGGAGCAGTTACTGGGGTCTGCACTTGAGTTGTCAGCTCCCGGCAGGCACAAAGGGCCTGGGGCAACCCCTATGGGTGGGGGTTGGCTCCCAGCTAGAAGCAGGGAGCCAGGGATCTGGGCAAGGGACTTTGGCTTCTGATTCTAAGCAGGTGCCTCTGCTTCCGCAAACGGGGGTGAGTACCCTGGATGGGTACATGGGCATGGGCATGGGAAGGGGTAGTGCTCAACCCAGGGCTGAGGTCAGGTTGGTCAGGCTGTGGATGGAGGGGGTAGGTTCTGGCCTCTACTCTCACATCAGATAAGGGGTGTAGGCCTGTGGGGAGGTCAGGTAAAGGGCCTACAGAGAGGCCATCTTGGCTGTGTCCAGAGGGGGGCCTTGCTGAGCCCCAGGCCTGGGCTGTGTGGCCTCTGGGCCAGAAGCAGCCTTGCCCTGTTTGCTGGGCACCTGCTGAATGCCAGGCTTGGTGTCCTGACCCTCCTGTGAGGGCTGGCTCAGGATGCTAGTTCCCACCCCCGACCCTGTGTCACAGAGGCACCTCATTCTTGCTCTCTCTGGACCCCAGGAAGGGCCTGTCTCTTGGTACCATTTTACAGTTGTTGATAGGGAGTCATGGAAAAGCTGACCAGTGCCCAGGCTGGGGTTTGTCCCAGGCAGCTGGCTCCAGAGCTGGCTGAGCCCCTGGTGGGAGTGAGGACGCTGCCTGAGCGACAGACACTGGGCTAAGACAGAGTGTTTGCCTGACCTTCCAGGGCTTGGTCAGCGCAGGCAAAGCCTGGCAGCAGGAGTGGGAGCCAGGACAGGGCGATGCTGGTAGCCTGGGAGGAGGCATCCTGTGGTGACAAGTTTGGAGCAGACAGGAATTCACAGAGGACCCAGGAATGCTAGGGGAGAAATGGGAACAGCCACAAGGGTGATGGACATGGGTTTTGGCCAATCACAAGAACCCAAGGCTACCCGGGGCAGGAAGAAGCGGCCCTGGGGCCCCAGATGCAAGGGTGCAGCCCTGAGGGATCCCGGAGGTACCCCCGTAGCCACCCCCTTCCTTAGCCTTCCTTGGGATGCCTGGGGGCTGTGCTCCCAGCTGCAAACCTCTTGGGCCCCAGAGCGGCTCTCAAGTTCACCCCTGCCCCACCGCTTGCCAGCTGAGAGCTGAGCAGCTCATCTCCTTGCTCCTTCCCTGCAGCAGGTGTCTTGGGCACAGTACCCAGGAAGGTCTTCTGCTCCTTCATACCCAGAGGCAGCCAAACAGGGGACCCTGGGGACCTCTGCCAGACGGGCTGCATCTGCCTCTCTTCTTTCTCCCCTCCCCTCACTGGCTGCAGTGAAAGTGCAGAGGAGCGAGCAGCCTCACCGCTGGGACCCCTGTGTGCCCTCCTGCCACAGCCCCCGGCCCGGTCGCTGCAGGACACCCCCCTGGGCCGCCTCAGCTGGCCAGGACCAGAGCCGATGTAAGGTGCCCACGCGGTAGCTCTGCGTGTCCCTCCTGTCCTTTCCTGGGGAGGGGCTTGTGCCTATGGAGTGGGTGGACATCAAGACTTAAGGAAACCAGGGGTCCCTGCCTGTCACCCAGTGTGTCAGTGATGCTGTGGGTCCCTAGCCCCAGCAATTGGGCTCCTCCACCCCTGTGGAAGCTCCAGTGTCTCAAAGGCTTGCCTGAGGTCACAGTGCCTGGCAGGTGGAGTGGGAGGCAGGGGTTAGAGGGGAGTCTGGCCTTGCGGCATGGAACAAGCACCCTGCCAGGGCTCACGGGTCTCTGCTCTCATCTCCCTAGCCTTGTCCTCCTCTCCCTTCTCCTCACCAACCATGAACCACGCCTTTTCCTGCGCCAACCCCAGCACTCTCCCCCGCGGATCCCAGCCCATGAGCCCCAGGACGACAATGGGCCGGAGGAGACAGCGAAGACGCGAACACAAGAGCTCACGTAAGCCTGGCTGTCTTCCCTCTGCAGGAGTTGCTGGCGTGCCTACGGGGACTGCAGAGGGTACCTGGGCCAGGGCTCCTGCTGCATGTGTGTTGGGGAGGGGAGGAGAATTTTACTGACAGGAGCTGTTGTTCATCCGGCTGCTAGGGATGGTCCGGCAGGTTTTGTGCTGCCCAAGGGCACAGCTGAGGGGTGCCAATTACTGTGTGTTCTTTTAGTCTTAGGTATGATTTTTATTTGAGGGACACAGAGATGAAAAGATGAAGACAGAGTGCTGTGCTGGTTTACTCCCCAGATGTTTGCAGTGGCCAGGGCTAGGCCAGGTCAAAGCTGGACGCTCAATTCAGGATCCAAGTTGCTGGAGCTCTCGCGGCTGCCTCCCGGGGTGTGCATCAGCAGGGAGCTGGAGCCAGGACTTGGACCCGGACAGTCCGACGGGGTGGTGGGCCTCGCTAGGCTGAGCACGCTTGCTCTGGTGATCACATAGCCTTTAGACGTCTAGCTCCTGTTCTTGTGATATTCTACCCAGCCGGCCCAGCAGGCCCAGTGCCTGGGGGACAGATCTGCAGGACCCCAGATACTGGCTGCTGGATCCAGGCCCCCTCTTGCCAAGGCGGAGGTCCAGGGCAGTGTGAGTGTGACTTCTCACATCTCTGCCATCTGGGAACACCCCTGCAAGAGGCACACACAGGCCTGAGCCTGTCATCCCCGACAGTCCTCTCTGTTTTCACTACAGACATGCGTGCATGCAGAGTCACGCATTGCTTGGCAACAGGAATGTGCTCTGGGGAATGTGTTTTTAGGAATTTGTGCAGATGTCACACGGTGCACCTGCCCAAACTGAGATGGCATGCTGTCAGTGTGTGACATGGTCTCAGAGAAGGACTCTCATGTCCATGTGACTCTGTGCGTGTGCACACGCGTGCACGCACACACATTTCTGGCTACTGTTGCTCAGAGCTGTTTCTGTTTGTGATCACTACCTGTGTGGTAAAGTGCACAGTGCGGGAGGCGAGGTGGGAAAGCAGAAGCTATGTGAGGGCCTGGGGGTTTGAAATCTTTCCCTCGAAGAGCCAGTCCTCTGGTGGCTGAGAAGGGTCCTGTGGGACTTGCAGGGCCCCCAGGAATGGTGGGAGGTGAACTGGGCCATTGTGGTTGACCCAGGTGAAGGAAGAGAGGAGTAAAAATCACTCGTTATGGCTGAGATCCCCAGCAGCCAAAGGGGAAAGAGAAACATTTCAGACTCAGGTGTGAGCTGCAGCAGACCTGGGACAGTCACTCAGCTGGAGATGTTAGGTAAAAAGCAGGAAAGGCCATTCCTGGGTGGGGGCCATGGAGGTTAGCGACTCCTGGGACCCCCTTCCGAGCCCCCTTTCCAGGTTAAAAGTATTGGAATTATTGGCAATAATGAAGTCATTAAATAGGAGGGCCAGCCACCATTTTTGTCATTGTGATAGTGAGAAACATAATGCAGATAAACGTAATAGCATATCTAATACCATATGGCATGAAATATGTCATTTTAACTATTTCATAATAAAGTAATATAGAAAGAGAACTAGTAACAGAAAGAAATAAACTCGTTGCGTAAATAGCAAAAGTATTTAATGTTGGTATCAAGAAGACAGTGTGTTTTATGCGGGCTATGAAATAACATCTAGTAGGCAACACCATGATTCACATCGTCCAGCATGGAGTTAGCCTTGTAGCCAAGCGGTTCCACTCTAGAGCAGTGAAGGCAGCTGGACCGGAGGTCTGCAGCCGGATGAGGGAATAGGCCCAGTGTGCATGCACAGCGGGGTGTGTGCAGTGGTACAAGTTTACTCAGCTGTGGTGAGCGGTGGACTGGCTCCCTACCCCTGCCACGACACTGGCAGACCTGGGAAACCCAGCCAGGTGTGAGGGACCCCAGAAGGCCACGTGCTGTGTGGCTATGTTTGCACAAGATGCCAGGAGCAGGCAAGTCCGTACAGACGGATTGAGGTCGGTGCTGGCTTGGGGCTGCCGGAGTTGGGGTGAGGTGGGTAACAGTCCTAGGGAAAGGTTTCTCTGTGAAGAGGTAAAGCCATGCTGATGCTGACTGCAGTGCTGGCTACGAGCCCCTGGGATTAAAAGCCATGGTGTGGCACGCTATAAGCGGGCATTGCCGTGGCCCTTGAATTACGTCTCTGCAGTCGGATGACACCAACCCCCAGCACCTCTGTGTTACAAAGTGTGCCTCCCTTGCCATGGCCCTAGCAGGTGGTGTGGGACGCTTGGGGCTGTGCAGAGGCCATCCTAGGTGGAGTCACAGCCACCCTCACCTGCCTCTTGGCCAGGAAGCCCACCATGTGCTGTGTTCCCTGTCCCACAGTGTCCTTGGCCTCCAGTACGGTGGGGCCCGGTGGGCAGATTGTGCACACGGAGACCACGGAGGTGGTGCTCTGCGGGGATCCGCTCAGCGGCTTCGGCCTTCAGCTGCAGGGTGGTGTCTTTGCCACTGAGACCCTGTCGTCCCCTCCCCTGGTACGCTTCATCGAGCCCGACAGCCCAGCTGAGAGGTGAGCATGCCGCAGCATCCCGCCTGGTCCTGTTGAGAGGGCTCAAGGAAAGGCAGGGAAATGGGGTCCCAGTCCCAAGCCCTGACTTCACGAGTGTATCCATTGAAGCATCACCCCGCCCCAGTGCCAGCCTCATTGCACAGCCAAACTGAGGTCCAGCCAGGTGGAACCCTTAGCCAGAGTCATGTGACCACTTGCTGGCTTGGGGCAGGGCTGAGAGTCACACCCCATTGGGGTCGTTCTGAAGCCTCTTCCTTCTGGGATGCAGGTGTGGGCTGCTGCAGGTCGGGGACCGTGTGCTGTCCATCAATGGCATTGCCACGGAGGATGGGACGATGGAGGAAGCCAACCAGCTCTTGCGGGATGCAGCACTGGCCCACAAGGTCGTGCTGGAGATCGAGTTTGATGTGGCAGGTGAGTGTGGGCACTGGAATGCTGCCCTGTCTAGTGTCCTCTCCCAGGGCTGCCATGGAGGGAAGGCTGCCATGTGCTGGTGAGGGCTTGAGATGGGTCTGTGATGTGTGACAGATGGAACTCAGAGGAGGGGAACCACAGAACTGCGGCACTGGCCATATTCCCTGTTCCTTCCCCATGTGGTTCAAGCCCAGAACTGCAGGCCAGTGCCTGGGTTAGGGTCCAGGCCATGTGGCTTTGCACAGGACGCTGCTCCTGTCATTAGCCTGAGTGGTGGGTGGGTCCGTTGAGATCAGTGAGGTGGAGGTGCCCAGCCCAGGCTGGCTCATGACCACTGCCTGGGAACCTGCGCTGGATGCAGAAGGGCTGGGCTTTGCCTCAGGGATCCTCCCTGGCTGTAGTTGGGACTCCTCGGGGATTCCGGTCTCATCTGCTCTGCCAACAGCTGGTTGCTTGTCTCTGGCCAGTCTTGGTGTGCATCAGTTGGAATTGTGGCTTTGAGGGGCTCCCGTAGCAGATCCAAATGCACAGTAGATGGGGGCCTCCGGAGACTCCCCGCTTGTGTCTCATCTGGTCCCTGTCTATTTGTACCCAGAGTCCGTCATCCCAAGCAGCGGCACCTTCCACGTGAAGCTGCCCAAGAGGCGAGGCGTGGAGCTAGGCATCACCATCAGCTGTGAGTCCTTTCTCTGCACACTGCTTAGCCTGGAGCAGCGCTTGTCCATGGTGGCTGGCATGGAGGGCTCAGGGAGGATTGCCAGCTGACATCCCTCCCTTCCACTCTGCCAGACCCGGCTGCATGTCCATGGGCAGGACCTGGGTTCTAGGAGCCTTGGTTTCCCGTTCTGCACAGCGGACACCATCTGGCCCTATGGGTCTCTCCTAGTGGGACTTTACGGTGTCCTTGGAGGTGTGCTACCTACCTAGGCATCCTCAGAGGCCAGATGAGGCCTGGCACACAGACAGGGCTTGAATGTGTGTTTGTCTTAGGAGTGAAAGTGAGGATTGTAGAACCTAAAGAGAACCAGAGAATTTGTGACCCTTGGCATGAGGAGCGCTTTGTCCTGCTCCTGGCTGCCCAGAGTGGAGCCGAAACCCTCCCAGGGCTAGGAAGGCTGTGTGACGGTCCCTGGGACCGAGACGGGTCCCACTCTGGCCCGGTTGCAATGTCCCGTCTGTCCCTTCCTGCCTTAGGGGCTTTGCATGAGAGATTAAATTTGTCCACATCCCATACATTTTTTCCAACCCCACTAGCCTGGCAGCTCCCCGTGATGGGCACCTGACGTTGAACCAGGTGATGTGAGTGGAGGTACCCACAAGCCGGCCCCTCAGGGATGGGGGCAGGAAGAAACGGAACTGACGTTGGTTGAGCACCTGCCGTGTGCCAGGAGCCATACTAAGTTTTGTGCCTGCATTATCTATCTTTGGTTATTCATGTTTAGTTATTCATGAGGCAGAAGGAAGGAAGGAGACAGGGAGAGATCCCATCATCTCTCTGTAGTGGCCAGGCTGGACCTAGCTGAAGGTGGGAGCAGGGCATCCACTCCAGGTTGGAGCCCAGTTACCCAAGTCTTCCTTGCTGCTACCTGGCATCTGCATTGGTGGGAAGTTAGGTCAGGAGCCAGAGCTGGGGGCTTGAACCCAGGCTCCATTTGATATGAAACTCCTAATCAGTTAACTATTGAACTCAGCTCAGGCCCCCATGATCTGGTTGAAGGTTACCACGTGTCCTTGAGGGCTGGGGCATCACCATTCTGGTACTGAGGGGAAACCAAGGCACAGGAAGGTGAGCTGATTTGCCCACTGCCAGGATGCAGTGAGACCAGGATGTGAACAGTGTGTGGGCCTCCAGCCCATACCCGGTCCTGCCCAGGCCTTGGTCCACCCCCTGTGGCCATCTGGGGTCATAGTCTCTGCTTCCTCTCCCCCAGCAGCCAGCAGGAGGCGCGGGGAGCCCCTGATCATCTCTGACATCAAGAAAGGCAGCGTGGCACACAGGTAGGGTGTCTGGGCACCAATGGGGCATGGGGCTGATAGGTGTGGGCGTGCCGCCTGCATGCGTCAGGCTCCTTCCCGTCCCCCACCCGGCTCATGCAGGACTGGCACCCTTGAGCCAGGCGACAAGCTGCTGGCCATCGACAACGTGCGCCTAGACAACTGCCCCATGGAGGATGCCGTGCAGATCCTGCGGCAGTGCGAGGACCTGGTGAAACTCAAGATCCGCAAAGACGAAGACAACTCAGGTAGGCACCTCCTGCTCCACTCCGCGTCCCGCCAGGCCACTCCTGGGGCTGCAAGTGCAGGGGTGGGGCAGCCCCATGGCCCAGTTGCCTTCCTCAGCCATCCTGAGACCCCCAGGAGTTTGCCCAGCTCAAACTCTGGTGCAGTAGACCCCGGAGGGGCCGTGGGCAACAGTTGAGGGGACAGACACTGGGGACTGCATGTCTGGGCAGGCACCGTGTGGGGACACAGCCGCTGCAGTGTGAATGCCTGATGTAGGGAAGAGTTGCCCACACTTCCCTGGGGAGAGAGGTTTATTCTGAGCAGATGTCTTTCTTTTTTTAAGAAATGTTGGAAATTGGGTTTCTTTTCTGAAAATTGATTTATTTGAAAGGTAGAGAGAGATTTCTCATTGGTGGTTCATTCCCCGAATGTTGGCAACAGTTAGTGGCTGGACCAGGGCCAAGCCAGGAGCCAGGAATCATTCCAGGTCCCCAGTAGGACCCAGCTATTGGAGGGCGCCACCCCTTGCTGCCTGCTAGGGTGTGCAGGAGCAGGAAGCTGGAATGGGGTGTGGAGCCAGGACTCAAACCCACAGACTCTAGTGTGGGATGCTGAGTGTCCCAAGAGCGTTCCTGCCTCCTCTCCCGCTGTTACCAGTGTCAGTGTTGTCGCTCTTTGGGTGGTGGGCAGAATCTTTCTGCTTCTTTTTATTTCAATAGCGTTTGGCAGAAAAAGCTGTTGTGGAGGCCGGAGATGGCCTGGGGGTCCTGTGTGAGTGTGTGACATCTGTCCGTTGTGGTGTTTGTGAATGGAGAGGTAAGGGTGAGTGATGATGCCAAGGCCATGGGGCTGGAGCCACTCAGTGCCTGGCCCTGCTGCCCAGCCTTGCCCTGTCCCTCACGAGTGTCCCCTGCTGTGCAGATGAGCAGGAGACCACAGGCGCAGTGAGCTACACCGTGGAGTTAAAACGCTACGGGGGCCCCCTGGGCATTACCATCTCGGGCACCGAGGAGCCTTTCGACCCCATCGTCATCTCGGGCCTCACTAAGCGAGGTCTGGCTGAGAGGTGAGGGACTCTGGGTGTTGGGGTAGGCCCAGGATGGAGGCTCCCCAGGGAGCAGGAGCTGGGCTGGGTTGGGGGTGTACAGCCAGATTGGATGCTAACTTCTCCCAGCATCACCACTCAGTCTGATCCTAGCATCCTCCAATGGCCATTGCTGTCTCTGAGAGGGCAGCCCTGACCTGTCCCGTGGGAGAATGGTCCTGACTGGGTCATCTTGCAGGTTAAGTAAGCACTGTGGGGATGGTGGGGACAGCGCCCAGTCCCAGCACAGCCGAGCAGCTCCTGCAGCTGCCTCTCCCTGGGGAAGTGTCCCCCAGACTGACAGATGGGGAGCAGTGAGAGGTGGGGTGTCCCAGCTCTGTCCAAGCTGTGCGAGTTCTGGGTGTGGATTGAGCCCCAAGGCACTGTCGTCTGCTGGCCACAAGAGGATAGGACGGGTCCCTGGACGGTGTGGGCCAGGGAGGGCAAGGGGCTGGCCCTGGGCGGGCTGGGACAATTCTGGAGACAGAGCCTCCTACAGAATGTCTCCGCTCCTGGGGCGCCCCCTGCTGCCTGCCTTGAAGACTGCAGCAGCTGGTGAGGGACCGGATGGTTTCCTGAACCTGAGCTGGCCAGTGGAGATAGAATCCAAGCCTCTACCACCTCCTCCCACACCCACCTCAGGGTGCCTCAGCAGCTGCCTGTGTCCCACCTGGTGTGCCCCTTCTCTGTACTCCCCCCGCTCCCACCAAGGCAGGGCTTAATGGATCAGGTCTGGGGTCCAGTCACTGTTTTGCCAAGTCCCACAGGCAGACTCTAACGGATATCTAGGCAGAATTGGCTGACCTTGCCAGTGCTTTCCTCTGGCCCGCTGAGCCTTGGTGTCCTCCAGGTGGGCAAACAGCCCGGGACAGAGGGAAGGGGCCGTAGGCTTTCACTGGAGGGAAGTATGGCTCCACCATACCCATTTATCCTCAATTAGACTTGATAATAAAATATCATTGCCCCCATTTTACAGACGAAGGGACTCAGGCTCAGGGAAGTGAAGAAGTTGGCCCAAAGTCACTGGGTTATGCTAACATGCACCTGGGGGCTGTTCTGGGCCCTGGAAGGGACTGTCCATCCCCCACCCCCAACCCCTGGACAAGGGCCTGCGTGTCTTACTCCCAGCACTGCCCCATGTCCATACCCCAGGACTGGTGCCATCCATGTGGGGGACCGTATCCTGGCCATCAACAACGTTAGCCTGAAGGGCCGGCCACTGAGCGAGGCCATCCACCTCCTGCAGATGGCCGGCGAGATCGTCACGCTGAAAATCAAGAAGCAGCTGGACCGTGAGCCTCACACCGCATCCTCGGGGCTGGCCATCCCGTCGGGGGTGGGAGGCACCCAGTGTCACCTCGCTGGTGTGTGACCGAGCCTGGGTGGGAGTGCTGTTCTTCATACCCCCTTTTAAGCACCCTCGTGTGCTCTGTGTGGCCCCAATTCACACATTAGTCCCATGAATATGTCTGTGGCCAGGTACACCTTTGAGGGTCTTTTGTCCAATCTAGGCCCCCTGAGCCTTAGTAGTCCCATCTATGAAGTGGGTTTGCTTCTGATGGTGCCACCTCCTATGTGTCAGCAGGCAGCTCAGTGCCTAGGAACTCTTAGCCTGCACTGAGGTATGGAAACTGGGCATCTGTATTCCAGGGCTGGAGGTGATGCCCCGCTTTCTCCTTCCAGGTCCCCTTGTACCCCGCAAATCGGGCAGCCTCAGCGAGGCCAGTGATGTGGACGAGGACCCTCCTGAGGCTCTCAAAGGCGTGCTGGCAGCCCCCTTCTCACCTGCTGTGCCCAGTGTGGACAGTGCTGTGGAATCGTGGGACAGCTCGGCCACGGAGGGAGGCTTTGGGGGCCCAGGTGACAGCCCAGGGACCTTGGATGGCAGTGTGCTCCCCCCATGCTGCCCGGCTAGCAGAGACTCCTTGCTCCTCCTGCCTGCCCTTTTCCATCTTGGGGACAGTGCCTGACAGAAAGCCTGGCATGCCCGCTGCGCCACTCCCAGGGCCCGTTGCTCTTCTCAGCACACACTGCAGCCCCATCTTCTGACGTGAAGTCCAGCCTTATGCTGGCCTTGCTTCTGCCTCCCTCTCTGGCACATGGAGCTGCTCTGCTGAAGACAGGGGGTTAGAGAGCCCCTTCTCACCCCGTCCCTCCCCTGCAGCTGAAGTTCGGGGTTCTCTGCCCTGTATATGCACATCAAGACCCCCAGGTGGCCTCCAGGGACCCTCAGTCAACAAGCCTGGTTCAGGGAACCAGTGGGGTGCAGCCTGTGGGGCTTTGGGTGACTCCTACCCTGTCCTGCATCAGTGGACACGTGCTGGCTTTGGGCCTTACGCCCCTGGTCAGTGTGTCTGCTTGCTATGGTGGGATCCACGGAACTGTCAAAGGTGGTGTGTTGGGGGTCGTGGAATCCTGACCTCCCTGCTCCACAGTCCCAGGCTAAAGGCATTGCTGTGTAAGCGTGAGTTCCTGGAGACTCCAAGAGGCGCAGACACCTGTCCGGGTGGACTGGGGCAGGGATGGTGGGGGGAGACAGAGGGATGCAGACATCCCCTCTCTGCCTGCCAGGTTCCTATACCCCAAAGGCTGTGGCCCGGGGCCTGAACCCCCAAGAGTGGAGGTCCCCTGGCCGGCTAAAAAGCAGCCCCCCGCCCACCGAGGCCCGGAGGAGCAGCTACACCCTGGGCCCTGCTGAAGAGAGCTTCCAGGAGGAGGAGGAGGAGGACTGGGAGGTGCCGACAAGGTTTGTGGTGGGAGTGATGTGCTGGAGGAAGCATGCGGGGGCCAAAGTGGGACAACGGGCATGGAAGGGTCATGGCTGGCCCCTGTGCAGGGGGTACCCGTGGGAGGGAGGGGAGATGTTGAGGGGACAGGCTGAGAGTGTGTCGGAGAGGCTGTTCCTGTTCTCAGGGACCCCCACACACCACCGAGTGGCCTGTCCTTCTCCATTCACCTGTCTGTCAGAATGGCTCAAGCCCCCAGCCTGCTGGAAACTTCTTTCCTGCGTAGAAGGAATCCCTGCCTTCTCCTCTTCCTGGTGCCCCTGGCTGGCTACCTATGTCTGATTGCCTGGTGGTTGTCGCTTCTATGGGTGGGCACCCATAGTTAGATGCCTAGTGTCTGTAGTCAGCTATTCTTGTGTTCTGAACAAATTACCAGCTGCTTAAGAACAGGGACCCCATCCTTACTCGTCTGGGTCTAGAGTTGACTGGAATGAGGCCTTCAGCCTCAGTGTACCGCCTGTGTAATGGGAAGGGAAGGAGACTGCTTGACCTTCAGAGGGTAAAAGACAACATGTTTTACAAGCCATAGCGTGCCTTGTAGCTACCCCTTGTCTGGGGACGCAAGTCACTGCTTCCTGGGCAGACGTGCGTAAATCCCCTGCAAACCCAGGCAGCTTTCCCCGGCACACATGTCCCACCCTCTCCATCTGTCTGTGTCCGTGCTGGCTTCGGCTCTATCCCTGTCCTGTGGTGCCATGTCTGGGTGGGGCCAGGGGTAGTCCTCTGGGGGCTGCACCATGGATCTCCTGTCTGTGCGTCTGTCTCTCTTCCCAGGCCTCCTGTGTCACCGCTGTCCACCCCGTCTCATCCGTCCCTGTTCTAACTGGCCGCCGACAGTCCTGGGTGCCCTAAACTGCGTCTTTTTCCCATTCTGTGTCACCAACCACTACCCCTGGGGCCCCAGCACTGCCACCGAGGACGCCCGCCCATCTGCCTGCCTGCCTGCCTGCTCACTGTCTGTCCACCCCAGAGTCCCTCAAGCCCAATGTGGGGCTTCGAAGACTCCTCAGGCCCCAGTCCACCTCCCCACCCACCCGCTGGCCAGAAGTTGACGCTGTGGTTCCTACGTTACAGCCCAGCCCCCGGCCCTGCCCGCGAGGAGGGCTTCTGGCGCGTGTTCGGGGAAGCCCTCGAGGACCTGGAGTCGTGTGGCCAGTCCGAGTTGCTGAGGGAGCTGGAGGTTGGTCCCCCCAAGCCTGGGCACATGTGAGGCTGTGCTGAGCATGCTGGGTGTGTGCTGATCGAGAGGATGGCACATCAAGGGTGTGTGTGTCTTGTGGGCACACGGGGCTTGTGTCTGCAGACGTGTGCGTCTTCATGCATGTGTCTGCCTGGAGCCCTTTGGGGCAGTATGTTTGCGTGGTATGTGGCTGTGGGTGTGCCCTGTGGAAGCGTGCGGGTGCTGATGGCATGGCAGAGAGGAGATGGCAGTTATGA
The DNA here is from genome assembly GCF_017591425.1 of Ochotona curzoniae. Taxonomy (NCBI): domain Eukaryota; kingdom Metazoa; phylum Chordata; class Mammalia; order Lagomorpha; family Ochotonidae; genus Ochotona; species Ochotona curzoniae. The sequence goes on from NW_024466607.1 coordinate 6,972,086, forward strand.
ACGGCCAGAGGGCAGCTGGGCTCTGGTGGGCTCAGCTCTGTCTGGGATGCCACGGGCTGCTCAAAGAGATGCAGCCGAGCCACTTCTGAAGCTGTTCCCATCCCAGCAGCGATTTGGTCTCCTTTAAAGCTTTGCTCTTTTGTGCTTTTGTCTCCCTTTTTCTTCCTAACATGTTTGATTCTTCTGATGTGGCTCGGTGTGAGTTTTATTTGTCTTACTAGAGACTTAGTCTGTGTTTTCAGTCTTCCCTTACCTGGCTTTCCATCGCACTCATTCTTTGGCTGCATTTCTTCTAATGTTTGCCCCATTCCTTAGATTCTGCGTTTCAATTTCTACATCTTTGTATCTATGGCTTCTCTTTCATCAACTATGTCTGCTCTCCCCTGCGATGCCATTGGCTTTGTTACTTTTCAGTGCATCTTAGAGTTGTTGCTTGTGATTTATTTCTAGCTCCCTGTGTGGGAATTTGCCCTCCTGCTCTGTCTGTGTCCAGGATGGGCTGTCTGATTTTGTCACTGCGCTTGCGGGCAGCTATGGTTACTTCCAAAGCAGCGCCCCTATGCTCTGTGCTGTTGAAACCCCTATGCGTTGCCTCCTCAGCGGTCCTTGCTGGGGCCTTTGAGCTTGCAGTTCCAGGTCAGTCTGACAGGAAGTTCTCAGCTCGGTGATTCTGCGTGATTGCAGAAGGTCACACTCGTGCCCGCACGCTATGCTGAGGTCATCACCAGTGCTTGACTCCGCTTCCTCCTGGGTGTCCTGCAGCTGGGCAGGTGTTTTCTGAGATGGCACGCCTCACTTCCTGCCTTGAGCCAGAGTTCTCTCTTCCCTGGGCTGCCTGTAGGCTAGCAGCCCCTTGGAGCAAGGGTTGCATTCCTGCCATTCCTGCTCATCCAACTTTTTCTTGCTTTGAGATTGTAATTTTTTTAAAGCTGTCATTCACCATCCATGTGTTTGGGAGGGAGCTTCTTGGACCAACCCGGTCTGCATCATAACTGAAGTCCCAACGCTGTGCAGTCCTAGAGGCCAGGGCTCTAATGTACCTGGCCTCCCTGCTTCTAATCGTAAGAGACCCTGTGACTGCATGATCCCGAGTCTCTGGTCTTTCCTCTGGCTCTCCAGGCAGGACAGGGCTAGTTACAAAGGCTCAACGCTTGCCTCCTTCCTGGTTCCCATCTTCCTCTCTTCTCCAACCTGGTGGTTCATTTGTAGGAGTTGTTGCCCCAGTCTTGGGGACAGTAGGATCACAGTAGGATCTCCTAGCCCAAAGTCAGATAAAACTGTGCCCATAGAGCATGCGCTTGGACATCATGGAGGGAGGAGAGACTTTGCTGGGCTGGAGTGGGTGCCCGTGACACTGGGGAGCTGGGTAATATGTGTGAGAAGCCCATCTTTCCACCCAGTGAGCCTGGCAGCCTCACCCCATTTCGGGTCACAGACTCCCTGTCTGGCTAGTACCAGGCCTGACTCAACCTACCCATCTCCAAGGATGCCAAGCCATTGACCTTGGACCTGTCATCATCCTGCTCCCCCTCCCTCTCACTGTCACCACTCTCGTCCCGACCATGGCTGTCTTTGACTTGGACAACCCCCTACTCCCTGTGGCGCTTCCCTCGCAGCCTGCATACCTGGTTCTGCAGCCCCCAGTCTGGAAGAACCTTCTAGAGCTATTCCTCTGTGTCTGTCCCTTTCCCTCCATGCATGGTCCCATGAGGTTTCCCTGTTGTTCTGGGATAATGTTCTTATCTCTGTATGCAGAGCCATGTAGGCCAGGCCCTTGCCCTCCCAGCCTCGTGCTACAGCCTGTGCCACCTGCAGGACCTTCATCCTAATCCTTCCCTCCACCGCGGCAGCCTGCTCCCAGCCTCCTCTTCCTCATCTCTCAGGTCTTGTCTGAGCTGTCATGCCGAGGTGGAGTGTCGGCACCTCCTGGGTGTCATGCCTGCCTTGGGCTCTTGTGTGTCTTCTGTGCCGTTCACCGTGATGTCTGATTTCACCTTGTGCGTGCTTGCAGCTGGCGACACAGCACTGTGCTGGGAGCTCCGACTCTGGAGCCAGCCTCTGTTTACTCAGATTGTGCCTGAGTTGTGATAACAAAATGACATCTTGGTGCGGAGTGCTGGGAGCGCAGAGTGGAAGCCAGCAAATCGTTACCCTTGTCCTTCTCCATCACTCTGACCTTGAAGGCTGCCACAGGAGGGTGTGGATGGTACGAGCAGCCAGGCATCTGAGAAAGGGCCGTCCGTGTCCCCGTAGGCCTCCATCATGACGGGTGCTGTGCAGAGTGTGGCTCTGGAGGGCAGGCCTGGCTGCCGGGCCCGGCCAAGGGGCCACGAGGTACATGCTTCCCCCCAGGAGGTGCAGGCGCTGCTGCCGCCAACACCTTTGGAGATGCACAAGGTAGGTGCTGTGGCAGCGGGTGCAGGAGGCCTGGGCCTGTGTCCTGGTGCTGCGAGGACCCACCAGGGCCTCCAGATTGGCCCCAGATCCCCGCTCCTCACGTGTTGTCCTCTCCCAACAGACTATTTGGGAATCTGGTCATCAGTTGTTTTTCAAAACTGTCCATGTTTAGATGATACACACACCTACTTGCAATGCATCATGGGCTATTATTTTTAAGTAGACTTATTTTCTCCACTGAAACGTGTGTGTATAGATGTGTACTTATGGTCATTTTTGCACAAGCAGGTACAAAGCTCATGTGTGTCAAGACATCTGAGTATCTGCATGGAAAGGTTTATGTGTGTGTATAAGGATTGTTCTAAAAGCTCATGGACAATGAAGTTGGAGAGGTTGGAAATCTGTGTGTGCCTATTTCTCTCAGCCTTCTCCTCCTTCACATGTCCTGTGGCCAAGAAGCCCGCCTGGCCTGTGTATAACCTAGACCCTGTGCAGCACATGACCTGGGAGTCAGCACTGCACTGTGCAGGAACCAGAGTGGCATCTGGCATCTGACGCCCTCCCCGCCCCGATGTCTCCTTGATGAAGGGGCTCCCTTGAGAGGGAGATGGAGCAGCGTGGAGCATAGGCTCACAGCTGGGAGTGGGCTGGCAGGTGGAGGCTAGACGTAGGGGTCCGGGCTGCAGTGGGAGGAGCCAGGGACAGAGGCCAGCACTCTTGGGACATCTTCCTCCTGCCCCAGGTGACCCTGCACAAGGACCCCGTGCGGGATGACTTTGGCTTCAGCGTGTCTGATGGCCTCCTGGAGAAGGGTGTCTACGTCCACACCGTGCGCCCCGATGGTCCTGCCCACCGTGGAGGCCTCCGGCCCTTCGACAGGATCCTCCAGGTACTGTGCTGGAGAGAGTGGGGGGCACTGCCGAGGGTGTGGCCTTGTTTTCCCTGAATGGGCTGGGAAAACAGCCCCACTTCTACCCATGGGAAGGGCAGGAGTTGAGTTAGGGCAGGCTGACTTATGTTGTGTCACTGGTTTCAGAAAGAACTTAGCACCTGTATGGCCTGTCCCTTGGGGGCTGGCGTGGGGCCCTTCCATCATGGTAGAGGACCTGCCCACCACAGAATTGCCCCTGCCACACACATCTGTCACAGTCCTTCATAGCCTGTTGGGCCAAAGTTGATCCTGTGATCTGCTTAGCTTGGCTGCAAGGGAGGCTGGGAAATGTCAGATCTCCCTGGCTTGGCCTCTGGTTATCAGTGACTTAGCTGTTTTTGCTCCCTCTATAGTCTGGGCCATGTTTAGGACAAATTTACTTCATTGTCTTTGGCTTAAAGGCTTTTTTTCAGCTTTATTTGGAAAGAAAATGTGCAACGTAGCAACGTGCATCCCACACCCCTCACTAGAGATGCCTTACATTGGATGTTACAGGGTACAGCCCTGCTGTCTGGGCAGGGTCTGTTACGGGAGACGGGTGTCCCAGGGACATGCTGTGTTCAACCTCGGGTGGAGATTACTCAGGAACAAGGCTGTGCTGAACACGTATACACCTTGCTCTGTATCAGTGTGGTGGAGCAGCAGTCAGTTTGTAACTGAACCTTGGAAGGTTCTGGTATCTTGGAAGGTGGGTAAGAGAGGACTTGGATAGGGGTGACCATACAGACACAGGACTTTGTCTTTATGACAGTAACACAAGAAGTGGGAGTTCAGCAAGGTGCAGATTGGTGTGTGTGTGTGTATGCACACACGTGTGCTTTGGTCTAGCCAACGGAGCTTGGCTCTAACTCCTCTGCTGTGCCCCGTGCAGGTCAACCACGTGCGCACGCGGGACTTCGACTGCTGCCTGGCGGTGCCACTGCTGGCGCAGGCAGGCCAAGTCCTGGAGCTGGTCATCAGCCGGAACCCAGTAGGGCGGGGCAGCCGGGCCTCGCGGGCACCAGGCCCCAGCAGCCCCCGGATGCTGTGAATAGCCCTGAGGGGCTGCTGGAGAGACTGTGGGCCAGAGAAGAGGCTACCCTTCTTCCATCTGAGGATCTGGCAGACTTGGAGTGGGCCTGGGCACTGTGGCCTGGCTCTGTGGTGTCTGGGTCTTCCCCAGGCTGAGGCTCCTGATGTCTGTGCCCAGGAACTGCTTGCCAGGATCTGGAGGAAACTTCCAGAGGCGTGTCCCTCTCCCTCGGCCCCCAAGGCTGGGAGCAGCTTCTCCCTGGGCTCCAGCGTTCTGGTGTTGGGGGCCTTTTGGAGTCCCCATGCTCCAGGGCCTGAGCCAAGGCACTTGGGACTGCAGGACAGGCCAGGTCCTTGATTCTCCAAAGTTGGAGAATCATGGCTTCAGCAGCTGTGCTGGAAGCTTCTGTGACTGCAGCTGCTGGACTGGGGTCTGTAGGGCAGGCTCAGGGTGGGGTGTGGAGTCTGCTCCTGGTGTAGGGGGTGGAGCCCTCTGAGAGGGGAGCAGGGGCAGGCAAAAGACCCGGGATGCTCCTCTCCCACAACCTGCCAAGGAGAGCTGGAAGACACGGGGATGGGGTAGCAGGTGGGCAGCTCTGGCTGCACCCATGTTCGTTTATGGAGGAAGAGATGCCAAGAGGAGAGCCAGAGCAGAAGCCAAGTGAAGGCAGGCACTGGGACTCTGTCATGCTGGTGGAGACAGCATTCACGTGTCCCTCATGGGAGCAGTGGGTCTGGCCGCACCAGTGTGTCCCTTCAGCTCATCTGCTTTGCTCCATAAACTCAAGGTTTTGGTGTGGGGAAGGCAGAGCCCTACTTTGTAGTCTGGGGTATAGTCCCCAGCCCAGATGTAGAAAGGGTCTCAGGAAAATATGGGGTGCCTCCTCCATCCTTTTTCCACCCCAATCCCTGCTCCTTCAACCTCTGGTCAGAGTCTGCGCAGAGCCAGGCTTCCCCGAGTCCCCTCTGGGTCCCCTATCACCCCCTACCACTCCCCACTGAACCCCGAGCCCTCCTGAAGATTTTGCTCAGCCATGGGTAGGATGCCCAGTGTCTCAACTGACTCGTGTCCTTGGGCAAATGCCCACCTCACGAGGAGGGGTCACCACCTGCCTGTCAGAGGGGCAGCCAGCAGAATCAAGAGCTCTGGATCTCAGGGGCTGGAGCAGCCACACGTGGCACGTTGGACAGGTGGCTCAGCCTCTCGGGGCCTCTGGTGTGACAGGGCTGGACTGGGCGTACTCTCAGGGCCTCTTGGCCTAGGACAGCTGTGTCGGACTCCAGGTGGGGAGGCAATCCAGGCTGGACCCCCAACCCCCTCCAGAGGCTTCTGCTGCCCCCTGACTCAGGCCTCTGGGGGAGCTGCCGGAATTCTCATATGCAATAGTTCTCCTGACTTCTCCCGGGGATGCTCCTCCCAACTCCCACATTCCCCCCCCCTCCCTGCTGAGTGTCCTGCCTGCCTATGCATTTCTGGTGCAGCCCCTGTGCCACCCCTGCACCCCCTCCCAAAGTGGTATTTTTCTCTGGCTGCGATTAGAGAACATCCTTGTAAAGTATTTTTCTACATGGGATTTTCTTAGGACTCCCAGCAAGCACAAGGTACCCAGGGGCTGCATGGCAGGGGCTGGCTATGGTCTGTCCATCTTTTTCCCAACATGGGGTGCGGTGACTTGGGGGTGCTATTGAGATTTTTTAAAAATAAAATCACGTAAATGCACTCGCAGTAGGCTGTTTACTTTGAGATGACAAAGGAGGTAGCTCACATGTGGAGTTGGTAGCATCTGACCTGCTATTAACTCACATGGGTATTTGGAGTCCTTCCTCCATTGGACACAGCCCAATGAATAAGAAAGTCCCAAGGCTGGAGCTGCGGGCCCATGAGGGCATGGACTGGGGCAGGGCCCCCATCCTGTATGCCGGGGAAGCCACAGAGGCAGAAGGGAGTCCTTCTAGCTACTATTGCTGGTGGGTGCCCATGGCAAGGGGAGCCAGGTATCCTGGGGCCCAGAGCCCTGTGTGGGTGGAGGAAGAGTTGCCCCTGGCTGTGCAGCCCAGGAGTGAACATCCTGTCTCAGGAGGGCTGGGAGGGGGAGGCGGGGAGGCAGCCGCACTGCTACGGCATGGCTGCTCGGGGTGTGAATTGGCCGAGTCCAGCCTTCAGGGTGGGCTCCAGTGCCTCCTAAGGTAGACGGGTCACACAGATAGTGGGGATGGGTTTTATCCTAGCAGTGTACACAGGAAGAACAATTTCACCTGAAAAGACTTCCGGCTGTGGAGCTGGTTGGTGGAAAGGCCATCCACAGACCCTGAGCTGCCCGTGGTCCTGAGATCCCTAAGAGGACGCAGAGCCAACTGCACCTGCTGGGGTTGGGAGGTGGAGGAGAAAGGCCGGCAGGTTAGTACTCCCTCCATCTTGCCCTGCCAGCCTCCCACGCCTCCAGCCGGATGACTCTGGGCTGGAAATGGGATAAGGAGGCACAGTGGGTGAGTGCCTGCGACTCACCTTTAGTCTTGTGGGCCAACAGCTCGGTCCAGGTGGCGGATCTCTGGGTTGCAGAATCAGAACGACCAGCCCAAGCAGACCCAGGAGCCCTGGGTGTGAATCCTGACTTCGCCAGCACTTCTGGAATACCCCTAAGCCCAGGACCCAAGATGCTCTGAAACCCAAAACCGCCTGGATACTGGCATGAACCATAAGTGGGACAGATCACACTGAAGGCAGTTACACAGACCCCTCGGGCCACGGACGCACATGAACTTGGTGTCTTGGTTCAGGTCCCATCCCCAAGATACATCACGATGTGTATGCACACATTCCAAACTCCGTCACCAATCCGGAACCTACTTCCGGTCAGGGCTGCCTGGCCTGCCAGCCCCACCTCCAAGGGACATCGACTCCCTCGCCCAAACAAAACACACACGTTGGACTTTAAAAAGGAAATGTTTATTTTCATGTTACAAGGTGATTACAAACTCCTCTAAAAAAAAAGCAAAGATGAATTTAAAATATCAATATATAGATTTATCTAAAAAGCAAGAGGGAAAACCACCCCTGTGAAACACAGGATTCCGTGTCATGAAACATGGCTATGTCAGAGCTCGGGACGCCAAGACTGGCTCGCCCACCCCCCCGGGTCTTGTTCGCACACATGTACTCCTCCCCCCAAGAGTCCATAGTGAGTTGGTTTGTATTTCTTTACAAAAGTTTAAAATCTCTTAAAAATACTCTGAAGCTTAAAAAAATGTCCTGATGAACCAGACATATTTCCGGAAGGAGGCAAGACCCACGTTCTCAGCTTTCTCTTGTGCTAAATATAGAGTCACAGTCGTTAGGGACTAGGGGACAAATTAAGGGAAAAGCAAAGAAATGGAGTTCAAGTGAAGTCAAATCTATCACCAGGCGGGCCTCCCTCAGGGACAGTGTCGGAACACCCACAGAGAACAATGGGGACCACTTCCTATTGACACAGGTATTTCTGAGAGTCACACATTGGGCGGGGGCGGGAGGCTGTCCCTTGACCTGGGGTTGCCCACTGCTCTTGGAGCTGGGAGCCCTGGGTTTTGTTAGGTTTGTACGCAAGAGGCGTTTGCACACAGTGGCATCCATGGCAGCCCGGCGGCCACCTGGCCCTGGGTCTGAGGATGGATGGGACCTTGGCGGAGAGGGGAGCGGTCCCTTCCTAGCTGTGTCTGAGCCTGGCTGCGCACAGCATTCCCCTTCAGGAGGGGGCAGTGCTGGCAGGGCCACTGGCCGTTATACAGTGGCACGTGGCTGGCACAGTGCCCTAGTCAGGCTGAGGGTATACTCTGCTACATCTCAGGTTCAGGGGGTGCTGAGGATACAGGGAAGGAGAGCAGAGGAGAGGAGAGGCTGTGAAAAATCACCCAAAGCTACTTCCTGGGGCCTGGTCATTTCCCAGGTAGCCTTGAGCTGCATTTGGAGCAGGCCTCAGGCACCTCTTGGGTGGACAGGGCTCTCATTTCCTAGCCTACCAAGGCTGTGGGGAAAGAGAGGGGCCCTTGGTGGGACCCTGGCGAGCAAGTGCTCCAGCCGCCTACCTGCAGCCCGAAGCACCCTTTTCGCTTGTGGGGTTGGCCCAGAGCGTTAGGGCACCACAGTTCCTTGATGACCAAGGCTGTTGATTGTCAGGGGGGATCAGACCAAGATCTCCTGGGTGGTCGCACCTGTAACTCACTGCTCACCCTTGGGAGAACCTGCAGAACAAGTCCTGGTCCAAACTTGATTCACGGAGCCAGAGGCCCCGCTCTGCTCTGGGACTTGGCTACCCCAAGCGACAAGGAGCCTGTTGGGTTGGGGCACCCCCACTACAGAGGGGACCCGACTTGGGGAAGCAGTAGCAGCCCCTAGGCCCTCAATCCTGCCTTTTCACCTTAAAAGTAACCACTTCGCTAGCCTCCTTTATCCAGATCTGGCTCACCAGGCTATGTGTGGGCATCTAAATTTCACACCCCTCCCAAGTACAGGGCAGGCAGGGTCTTGCCCATTCTCAGGGCATGGGGACCAGAGTCAGAGCTCAAATGCAAAGTTCCATTTAAAAGGAGACACACACAAGTCATCACACATCAGGCTCACAGAGCCACGCTCTGCACACACACGGGAGCCAAGACAGGTGCTTGGGGCTTGGGAAGACGGAGCTTGGGCCAGCAGTTGACCCCTTCACCTTGCGGGGTCTGGGGACTTGGTCTGTGTGTCTTTGGTCTAGGATTTGGTCTGGGAAATCTTAAAAGAGACCTTTCTCAGGCCACTCCCAGAAAATTGAGGTCTGCCTTGCTAACCCGGATACCCCGCAGCTTTTATTGCAGGTGTGAGGCTTCCCCGCAGAGAGGGGACCTGAGGACCAAAATGACCACAAATGCCCTGGTAGCCTCTGCTTGCCCAGCCTCCTGCCCATGCAGCACCTGTCTTTCTCCACCAGGACTGGTTAGTTTACTAAAGTTCCCTAAGACATACAGGTCACGTCGCTACACGGTACAAAGAACCAAGAGATAGTCAGGCAGACATAGAGGCACCCACAAGTACCAGGGGGACAGGAGAGCAGTGCAGCTGCCCAGGCTCGAGGACAGGACTGGCGCTCTGGCCGAGAGGGGCCGGCTTTGGCAGTGGAGCATGTACATTGGCCAGAGATGGGGGAGGTTGGGATTGCCCCATGGAAGGGCCCCCCACCCAAGGCTCCTCCCTGCCCCCAACACTGGGGAGGGGGCTTCCACAGGCCCTGCTCTGCATGTGTTAAGTCAAAACTCCCTGGTCCCCGTCCTCACAGTGGTCCCTGCTTTGCAAGGAAAGATGGTTTCCTTTTGCTCCCACTCTGAACTCTTCACGGCTGTTCAAATGGCACAGTTTAGGTCCAACACACTGGTGGTCTGCGAGTGGGATCTTAAAGGCGTAGGACCCCTCAGTCCTGGTTCTAACAGGGACCCGGTTCTGGTGACCAGCTTGGGGTGTCAGCCCCTACCCTGGGTTTTCCCAGCCATGTAGTCTCAGTCTCCAGGCAGTAAACTGTCTGACCTCAGCTACTACAGGGAACAGAAACAAGGGCCTTTCTTAGGGCCCAAGTCACTGTTGCAAGCTGCCCTTGGGCCTGAACTTGGAGGGGCCTGGGGACTGCTAAGTCCACAAGCCAGCTTTGAGCCCCGAAGCTGCTCTTGGCGCTGGGACAGCCTTGGGCTCTGTCTGGCTTCACCCTGTCCTGCATCAGCCTGCTGAGGCACCCGGGCCACATCCTTTGATCCCTTCGCCTCCACCTCGCCCTTGGCCCCCAACAAACTCATCATGCACGGGGGAACAATCACAGCTGTGACAACCCCGTTCTGACACCATGACATGTGGGGTACTGATCCCCGAGGCTGCCTGCAGCATCCCAGGAAGGATCCTGGCCTCGTCCACCTCTCCTGAGGGTGAGCACCAAGTCTTGGGATGGACCCCAAGCCTGGACCCCTAGGACTGCTCGCTGGGCTCCCCAGGAACTGCAGTGTGGGTGGTCCTGCTGAGGAGTCAGCCACAGGGGCTCAGGATGACAGCTCTCTCTGCCCCACACCCTCAGCGGAGCCTGGTCCCCAGCTCCCCGGCCTGTCCATGAGAGGAGATGAGCCTTCGGCTTCTCTGCTCAGCTACAACAAGTGCAGGAGTGAGGCTGCCCATGGCCCTGCTCTCCGGTGCCCCAGCTGGCAGGGCCCTATCCCCTGCAGCGGGCTTCCCAGGAACCAGGCTTTGGGAGGTGCTACGCCTTTAAGGTGGGTTTGCCGTCCCAGCAAGAGGCAGCCCTGTGGTCCGGCAGAGCCTTCAGCCAGCGCCAGGAGCACCGTAGAAAGGATTGCTTTTGGGAACAAGATCTATTGCTGGCAAGATCAAGCCGAGTGGTCAGAGTACAACAATTCCTAAGCTGATACAGTCACGTGTTAAAAAACAATACAAAGAAGAATTGACCGAGTTCCCAGAAAATACATCTAATTCAGTATGAAAGCTCTGGCCTGGCCCCAGACGGCTGCCCATGGGGTTTCTTTTTGTATAAAGTATCCCCAAATAATCACCACACGCAACATGCACACACACACGCATACACACAGAACATACACACAGAGTAACATTTTCCTGTGACAATTAAAAAAAAAAAATCCTAGTGCAAATATAGAGCTCTGTAAACCTGGTCCTAGGAGAATCTAATGTTAGTAAACAGCAGGGAAGCGGCCGCGCCCGAGGAAGGCTCACATCATGGTCTCCACAACGATGTGGGTGGGCTTCATGAGCGCACCGTTGAGAGACAGGCGGGACCTGTAGGGCTGGGCCCCCTCCGTCTCCACTGCCCAGCGGTTGGGTTCCCTCGGGGTCAGCAGGTACTTGATTCTCTGCAGAAGGAAGGTAGGGAGGGGTCGTCAGGCAGGTGTTTGCTCCTGGTGCCTCCCCCTCCCCCGCACCCTTGTGCCGCTGGGTCCTCTGCAGATGCCTGGCATCATTGGAACTCCTATCCCGTGCTTTCTGGAAATAAGAAGTCACCCCTCTCACCCCTGCCCCCAGTTCTGACTCAGGGCACAGGTCTGTTGACCAAGCCCTGATGACACAGCCCCAGGAAGCGGATCCAGAACCTCCATCCACACAGTTCTTTCTCCCTTAGAATCTGTGCTTGACTTCCCTGACTTCATAACAGTTGAGTTTCTGCAGCTGGTATGCGGGCCAGAGGATGGCAGGGCTACCCTAAGCCTTCTGTGGCTCCTGCCTTCTCACAGCATGGCCTGTGGGCTCAGGTGTGGGCTGCACCTGCCTCCCCATCCCTCCTCGAGAGAGCTGTGGGGACTGTAGGTCTGGCCGGGGCTGCTCACCTGGGCAGCCACTTCTGTCCCCCAAGCTGCTTCCTGCTCAGTCAGTCAGTCTAGGGGTCCTCCCCAGGGACACCAGGCAAAGTCCATGGCAGCACTCAGGCCTCCTGCCCACCCTGCCCAGCCCTGCTTCTGCCAAGTGCCCAGAGATGTCAATAGGACACAGGTGCTAAGCCCAAGAGCTGCTTCCCCGAGCAGCTGCGCCCAACTTAGGGGTGCAGGGTACAGGTGCTGCTTAGGGAGAGCCACCGTGCCCCATCTACATGCCCAGATGGCCACCTTCCCTCAGAAGATCTGGCCATCCCTGGCCCCACCCTGCTGGTCACTGGCACCACTTCTCAGGCCAGGGCTGTAATGTGGACTCGGTTGCCTTGTTGGGGTGCTCCCAGCCCCAGTGGAGTGGCTCCGCTTTCCTGAGTCACCTCCTGCTCCCCCATCATCAGGTGGCCAAGAGGCAGTGCTATGAGGCTCGGGCTATGTGGGAGGCTCAGCCCGGGCTGGGGGTGCAGTGGGGTGCAGAGCAGGGTTTGCCAGAGCTTGGACTGGGAGGCCACTTCGGCAACATGAGGAACATGTGGGGACAGAGAGAGAAGATGCTGAGCCACCTTCGGAGGAGTGTGTAAGCGGGGGGAGGGGATGTCCATGCCCGCCCATGTCCCCTCCTCTCTCATGCCAACCCTGCTCAGAAACTGAACAATTACTCTAAAATGAGGCTTTGAAGGGAGACTAAGTTAGCGACCCCCTCGCCAGCACAGCATTGCTAAGGGCACTGGCCAAGCAAAACAGGCCTCCGGAGACCCACCCCCTGCCGCTGTGCTCAGTGAACATGGTGGCCGTGCAGGGCTGGGTGGGCATGGGGTCCTAGGGGCCTTGGCTGTGGCTGTAGCCCATGTGTCTATCCATCCAGTGCTTTAGTATGTGGAGGAGCTATGGCGCCACTCAGCGCCCTGGCGGGACACGGGTCTTGCCCGGACGTGGCCCTCCCCATGCACACAGGGGCTCCGTGGCCCTGCCTCTTCCTCTATCCCCTCTCCCCTGCCAAGGACACCTCCAAGCAGAGGAAACAGACCCAGCCCAGGGGGGAGCTAGCGCTCCAGGACATCCTGGCTCCAGCGGTTTTAAAAAGCGAACAACAATGAAGATGACCTAGAACAAAGCAACACAGCCCTGGAACCAGCCCAAGCCCGCAGGGTCAGGGAGATTCTGAGAAAATTGTTTCTTGGAAAGCGTTCCCTTCCACCAGTGCCTGCCTAGCTGGTGGGAGGTGAGGTGAGGCTGGGGGAGGCATTTCTGAGGGTCCCAGTCCAGAAAGAGTCTGGCCTTAGCTGACCTCTGGCTGTGGGCCTCTGGATGCGGGCCTCTGGATGCAGTCCAGGCCTCCTTCCCAGCACACACAGAAGACCCCTTGCTGCTAAGCGAAGCCCCCAGCTCAGCCTCAGTGTGTGGAAGGCCACACAGCACCAGCTTCCCCCACCTGGGCCCCCTGCTCACCACAAGGAAGGGTCCCTCCGTCTGGCAGAGGCGGATGACAATGACCAGGGGGATGCACACCATTGAGGACAGGGCCAGGCACCAGCCCAGCCCGATGGCCCAGTCCGGGTACACGTAGACTTTGTTGTAGGTCAGGGGCACGTACTTGACGAGCGAGAAGACAAAACATCCCTGTGGGGAGAAGGTGGTGCTCAGAGGGCTCGGGTCCCACCCAGCAGGAGGACCCCTCCAGCCCCACGGCTCGAGACTGCAGGACACGGGCCGAGCCCCCACCCCCACCCTGAAACCCTGCGGGCTCTTCAGCCACTCGTTCCAGGGCCTCAGCACCGGCTGCTCTCTGGCGGAGTCCTCTCCCCCTCTGCTCCCTCCTACATCAGCTCCCTACTTCAGAAACCCACCCGCACAAACCTCTTCCTGCACGGTTGTAGATGTGCACCCCCCCAACACCCTCTGAATCTCTGGCACCCCCATTTCTGCGACAGCAGGTATAGCTCCAGGAACAATAAATGCAGGTGGCCACCAAGGCATCCCCAGCTGCGGGCAGCAGAGTGGGTGTCAGGCTCAGTCCAGGACAGGGAGAGGACTCAGCCTTGCGGCTCAGAGGGTCGCCTGGCGCTGTCTTCCTCTGAGCAGAGTGCCAAGGGGCTCTGCCACTCGGGCTGGATCGACAATAGGAGTTGTGTGGCAGCAAAGCTGTTTAGAAAGTCATGTTGCTGAGGGGAGGGAGGGGCCTTCTCCTGGGCAGCTCCGCAGGCCTGGCCCTGCCGGGGAGGTCGGGATAGATGGCTCCCTTAGAAGCCGGTCTGGGCTCAGCCCAGCACAAGGCAGCTGCACCCCTCCCCTGCCCCGGGGACCCGACCTGCCCACGTCACACTCCTCTTCCACGAGGGGGATTCGTCCCTGCACTCGGACGCAGCCTCTCTCTGATCCACCCAACTCCTCGGGGAGGCAGAGAAGGAGACGCAGGGTCACAGTGCTGAGAGGAGGAGCTGCCCAGGAACAAACAGCAAGTGAGAGCCAGAACCTGAGCTGTAGCCCCACCAAGAGCCACTGCGCTGGGGAGGGTGCTGGCTGCCGCGGTCCCCTGGCAGGGGAGGCCCCCACCCGGACACACGGCAGTGCTTGTCTAGCATCTCCTGAGGCCCAGGGAGGGGAGGGACTTGCTGCAGGTGCAGGCAGAGTTAGTGGCAGTGTGGACTCATCCAGTCTGGAGTAGAAACCACTAGGTCAGCCTCACCAAGCACCTGCTCCCAAACCCAAGGAGGCTTCTGCTACATGTGCTGCCTGTGGCCTGAACTGGCCAGCGCAGGCCAGATGCTGAGGGCCCCCCCAACGGAGCTCACATAGGCTTTATGCCCCCAAGGCTCAGCAGCTGCAGCTGCCAAGGCCAACTTGGTGCTGGTGGGCAAAGGAGCCTTGGTGGGACGGGCATGGTGGCCCCGGGCCCTGCCCTACCTTTCCTGCCCCTGGGAAAGCCAAGAGTATCATGGCGGGCGTCCCCTCTAAGCCACTCTCCCACTCTCCATGGTTTCAACCTGCTCTCAACTCAGCAGTTCCCCAACCAAGCTCCTTGACTTAACCAGGGATGCCCAGGAGTTCTGGGAGGGGCTGGGAGCAGGGTGAGCTGGGGAGCTGTGCTTCCCCAGTACGGCTTCCCTGACTCCTCATCCACTCGGGCCCTGCCGCCTCTGGCAGAAGGCCTTGGCCATGCCCGGGCTGGTTCCTCCACCAGGAACACCTGCCCACCTCGACTCTGGGTGGCCCTGGAACAGCCTGCCCCGCCTCTCCTGGGCGGGCAGCACTGAGCTGCCTCACAGGTGCTCGGGCAGGTGGACGTGTCAGGCCCCTGAGAACTCACAACGCAGAGGACGGGGGTGATCACAGCCCAGCTGTACTTCATCCAGGGCCCGGGCCGATAGCCGATCATGTCCTCTATACCGTCATAAAAGTCATCACCGCCTGTGGGGACAGAGGGGCACCGTGGTGACACAGCAGCTGAGAGCAGTAGTGGCCCCGGGGAACGGCTGGGCACCCACTTGGGGTTTGAGCCACCAGATCCTGTAGACCAAGTGTGGCACATGTTTGAAGTTTTCTGAAGTCAAATGCAACTGGACATCTCATGCTTGTTTGGCAACCTTAAGTAGACTCTGAATCCTAGCATGGTCAAGCCGAGGCCTCAAGGAAGTGCAAACAGACTTTTTCTGAACCCTGGAGTGGGCACAGACAGACCCCCGGGCGTGACTGGGTTCTGTGCTTGTCAAACACATGGGCACAGTGGGAGGACCCGTAGTGTGACTGTGGTGACATGGCTTGTGTGGATGCCAGGCCTGGAGAGAAGCAGCCAGGAGGGCCTTTGCTTTGGAATGATTCCCACGAGCACCGCCTGCTCCGGAAGCCCCAAGGAGAATGTGAGAAATATACAGCGATCTATACTCACCATAGATCCAGGCAATTACAAAACATTCAAAGAATGCAACCCACAGAAGGCATACACCACTAGCTGCATAGTAGTCAAAGAGTTGAAACACATACATGCCACCCTGCGGGGGGAGAGAACAAGAGAAGGCCTATTGGTGCCTTGGTCTGCAATTCCCTTCCCATGCAAAGAGCTCCGGTACATCAACAAGACGAGCAAAATGGGCAGAGGTTCTGATGAGATACAGATGAATGCATTTTTCAAGAGGCTCTACCTTGGCTTTGACGACAGGTCAGACACAAACACGGAAAACCAAGAGCAAACACATCTTGGCAACATCAAGTTGGCCCGTAAAGGCGGTGCTTGGAGCCAAGTGTGGCCCACACAGAAGTTTCGGGGATGTCAGCTGCTTGGGGCGTGGGCTGCTTTTCTAACGACACCTCCCTGGTAGAAGGGGTAAGCCAGGGGCAGTGCTGAACCTGACCGCTTGCTCAAGAACATGGGTAGCAGGCGAGGTTGTGTGCAGGGCAGGGCTTAGGCTGCCTTGCACAGGCCCCTCTGCATGCTCTGGCTGGCCACCTGTGAGCTGCACCCACTGCTGCGCCCTTCTGTTCTTGGCAATTGGAAGCAACCCTCCTCGCGCCTCCCTGCCCACCCTCTGAATAGTATGTGCCACCTGCACATGACCTGGGAAGGGCTTTGGCACACAGCTACAAGCAGACAGGGCTGAAGGTTCCCCCCCCTTCCCCTTCTGCAGGCCCCTGGGGAACAGCAGGCAATCATGGCCAGCATATTGCCATGGCAACTGGTAGGAAGAGCAGGGCAGTTTGGAGGGGGAATGGAGCCAGACCCACGTCAACAGCAGGTGCCAGGCCTTTGCTGTGCTGTCGCCGCTATGGGCCCCAATGGCCTGCTCAGAACAGAACTCTAACATGGGTGGGACTGGGGCACGAGCACATCCTGGCCCTCTCAGCCAGCTGCTGCCCCTAAGCAGGGCCCTTGGGACCCTGATCGTGTGGGGGCGGGGGGCGGAAGGCAAGGCAGCCACCTACCTCCGTCACCATCGTCAGCCCCAGCAGGTAGCTGATGCTACACACGATGGCGATGAAGATTTCCCGACGATAACCCTTCCTTAGGAAGGATGGGTAAAGATCAACCAAGGATGTGATCTGTCCTTCGACTTCAACAAACTGCAGAGGGGAAGAGGACAAGGTCAGGCTGGACAGCAGAGGACCACACTCACACGCCAGGAACGCATCGGTCGTAAGGAGCAAGGAGCAGCAAGCCGGGCTCAGGGCTGGCCTCACCCCTGACCCTGCCAAGCCAGTCCCTATGCTATGCAGTGCCCCTGCAGCCCGCCAAGAATGCCACTCCTGCAGCTGTGTGCAGGCTATCCCTGTTGCTGGAAAGCCATTCTCTCAGCACCAAGACTTAAAGCTCAGGCTGACCCACTGCCCTGGTTTGCTAGGTGTCGTCATGACACCTCCCTCCCCCTTCTTTGGTCTTGTCCTCTCTGAGGCCTGGGGGCAGCAGAGCCCAGGCAGACTTGGCTGCTACTTGATTGTGCCCAGTGAGTGGACCTCAGCCGCCCCTGCTGCCCGTAGGCCCGAGTTCAGGTGTGGCTCACAGCGCAGTGTGTAACCCCCAGGGCATCTTGGGCTCCTGAGAGTGTGAGCCACAAGCTGCTTGCCACTCCAGGGCCCAGCCCTGTCCCCTGGAGGGTGATCCGGGAAGGACCCCCAAGATCCCCAGCCTTCCTCTGTGCTAGAGTGGATCTGAGACTGCTCACATCACAACCTCAAGACAGCCTCCTTTTCAAAACCATGGCCTAGGGACTGTGTGCTGGTCCAGTGGGTTAAGCCTGCTGTGATGCTGGTTCAAGTCCTGGCTGCTCCATTTCCAATCCAGCTCCCTGCCCATATGCCTGGCCAAGCAGAAGAGGATGGCCCCTGCCATGCACATGGGATGGAGCTCCAGGCTCCTAGCTTTGGCCTGGTCCAGCCAGCTCCTGGCTGCTGCAGCCATCCGGGGGACAGGCTGGGTGTGGAAGATTCCTGGCCTTCTCTGTTGCTTTGCTTTTCAAAGTAAAAACATCTTTTCGAAACAACTAACAATGGCTTAAAACACCACCCTATGGACAGAGTTCATGGTGGCCCCAGCAACACCCCAGCAAGGTTTCTGGGCTGCTGCTGCCTCCCAGGCCTTCAGGAGCACGTACGTGTGGATGGGCCGCCACGGCAGGCATGGCTTCAAAGTGAAAGACTGGGATGGACGTGCAGCCGAGCAGCCCACACACCCCCATCAGCACGCTTGAGTTTTGGCCCCAGCTTCCTGCTGGCGCAGCCCCGCAAGGGAGCAGCCATGGCTCAGGCAATCGTGATCCTGAGTACCCGGCTGCTGGCTTGAGCCTAGTGGGCCCAGTAGGGCCCAGTGCAGGATTTGGAAAAGAGAGCCAGGAAGCAGGGACTTCCTCTCTTTCTCTTTCCCTCTGATTCCCAAATAAACAGATTGAAAACCCATTCTGGGAGTGCTGCACCCCAACAGTCCTGCCAGCAGCGCAGTGTCTGAGGCCCACGCAGCTGCTGCCGACAGTGGAGCAGCTCAACACACACCGTCCACAGGGCCATGTCAGAGGGGCACTGGGGAGCGAGTGCCCACGAGGCTGGAGGGGGGCCCCAGGGGCAGGGGTGGACTTGTTGGGCACTCCCCACAAGCTGAAGCGGTTTTGCATCTGAACTTTGAGTGCCAGAGCCAAGCCATGACCCAGCGCCAAGATTCAAGTGTAAAGAAACACACACAGTGCTTTCCTTTTCCAGATGGGGGAGTTATAGCAAGACAACTCCACGTTGCTGGGAAGCCCACAAATCCTGTCTTGCCCAAGCTTCCTGCACTTCTGGGGGATAACCAGTGCCCCAACTCGCAAAGTTCTCCAGACTTCGCTGGTTTCACAACCCCTGAGGGCTGACACCTCAATTTGAGCCTCAATTTGCCAGGCAGGGTCATGGAGAAAGATGGAACATTATTTGGGCTCATGGCAGCTGGGCCACTCTTGGCACCAGAATCCGGACTTGACTGGGATGGGTAGGGAGTCTGCCACTCCTCCCTGTGCTGTCTGCTCATAGACCGTGTCCCCTGGGGATGGTCCCAGAGTAACAGGTGCCTGCCTCCACCTCGGTTCCAGGGTTCCTCACCCTGGCTCACCTAACCCTGTGCAATGGGGTGACAGCTCCTAAGCCAAGAGCGAGGTCACAGAGGACGTGGCTCTGAGTCCAAAGGGATGGCTCTGGGGGACAGGCAGACCAAGCATGGCCTCGCTAAGCCGTCACAAGGGTCATAGCCATTGCCAGGTATTGTGACACAGAAGGTGGCTAAGCTCAAAGAGCTGTGTGCCAGGCAGGGCAGGGGGGCGGAAGACTCACGGACAAGGGGCACAGTGTCTGGGTGTGGGAACACAGGAAGGTTCTGGGGGCACAGGTTGGCAATGGTGGCATGGGAATGGCTTTCTCCTGTGAGCATGGTCCCTGAGCAAGGCAAAATGGCAGCTCTGAGGCTCGGTGCCTTCATCAGCCTAGCATGAGAGCTGGCGGTGCCCTAGCAGGTGCTACTTGCCACCATCCGCGTGACCTCCATGCCCTCTCTGTTTCCCCGAGTTCACCCAGCAAACACAGGCTGGATTGTACAGCAGACTCCTGTCGCCCGTGAGTCCAAGGATTCAGGTTTCATGCCTGCTTCCGGCTTGATTTTCAATAGGCAGGCTCACTTAGCCACTGTATGTGGAGTCCTGGCCCCAGAGCAATGCTGCAAGCGTGCTGGTCGCTCAGCCCAGCGAGCGTGTGTCCCCCGAGGAGTGGCCTCCTCGGCTTGTGCAGGAAGTGCTTCCTGAAGCCCACCGAGATGTCAGCCACCTCAGCTCTTAACCTCTGCTTTTCGTGTTTTGCTTTGTTTTGTTTTGTTTTTCTTTCACTTAAGACTCTGGAAGAAGGAACAAAAGCCTTTTGCTTGGGGCCTCCGGAGGCCAAACTCATTAGCTCTGGATGATTAAGGAGTCCTCTTGCTTGTTTACACAGCTCAAGCCCATCAGCAACCACACAAGTATTTTGTTTTCCCTCTCCCAAATGTTATCAGTCTTCTCGGCTAATCCTGGCCCCCCTCCTGCCAAGTCCTCCGCTCTGATCTTGCCCTTGCTAGCCAACCTCCTTCTCCTCTCTCTGCGCCCTCTCTCCTTCCAAGACCTCCCTCCTGCTCACTCCCGAGTCCCAGGGGAACTGCCCTGGACAATAGCTTTGGAAGCAGCAGCCCTTGTGGAGGGCGGCCCAGCTGAGCGATGGACTCCTGGTGGGAGAGGCAGCCTCCCCTCCCCCTGACCCAGATGGCACAATGACTGGCTGGACACATGCCCCCTACACTTGTGCACTCACAGCCCCCTTCTTGAGCCCTGCCAGAGCACCCGCTGTCACCCCAACAGGGTCAGGACAGGTATGAGTACACCTGTCCTCCAGAGGAGGAAGCCGGGACTCCCCGCAAGGATGCTTGAACACAGAAGCTGTGGGCATGAGGGGTTGAACCCCCTAAACTTAGCGAAGGGGCAGGCTCTCCCCTGTCATCTCGCTCGCACTTACCTGGCTATCCAGTCCAAGCAAGAGAAGCATAATAAAAAAGAGAATGGACCAAAAGGTGGGCAGAGGCATCATGGTCACGGCTTTTGGGTAGGCGATGAAGGCCAGGCCAGGACCTAGATGGGAGAGAAAATGGGAGGGGCACAAGGGAAGGGAGGCTCATCAGTGACGCAACCCAGGTAGGTAGCAGGGCACCTGCAGACGCTGGCGCCCGGCACGGCCCCCCAAACCCCAGTGCAGGGAGGAGCTAACCCTGAACCCCAGCCTGGGGGACGAAACCAGGGCCAGGCCTGGCTTGCTGCCCCATCGGTCAAGCTGGGGCTCAGGTGGGGTTCTGCTTTGGCATGTTTCTTTCACAGCATGAGCTGCTGCCCAGACCATGAGGGAGGAAGGATGGCAGAGTGCCGGGACAGGACACAGGGCTGGGGTGCCAGGAGGGAGCCCGGGGCAGGCTTGGCTATGGGGATCACTGGGTCTGAGTGTGTCTGCCAGCAGTACCGGGGCTCCCATGGGGAGGCGGGTGTGGGGAGGGGACCTGCCAGGGAGGCCTGCAGCATGCATACCATGCTGTCATTCCTCATCCTCAGTCCCTGCCCTGAGAAATAAGGGCCAGGTGGTGGCTGACCCCCAAGGAGCCCCTACGTGTACACTCCCCAAGCTGGGGGTACCTAAGGTGGGGGAAGCACAACAGAACACTCCAGAGACATGTCTTGCCTCCCACTGGCCTGAAAGCAGATGGCT
Organism: Ochotona curzoniae; assembly: GCF_017591425.1. Lineage (NCBI taxonomy): Eukaryota > Metazoa > Chordata > Mammalia > Lagomorpha > Ochotonidae > Ochotona > Ochotona curzoniae. The sequence continues at coordinate 6,993,024 of NW_024466607.1, forward strand.
GGGGCCGAGACCTGTGGGTTCAGCCCTGGGGTTGGGAAGAGTGCCAGGGGACAACCCTGGGCTGAAAAAAACAATCAAGAACTTAAAAACCACACAGAAGAACCAGACGCGACCTGGAGCTGGAACACTTGGGTGGGGAAGCTGAGATGGGGCAGGCTCTGAACAGCAAACATTACGACCAAACCACTGATTTCAGAGTGAAGGAAAACCCACAAAGACCCAGCAAGCCAACTCCACGAGAACTTGGAACCTGAAACTGCATTTTGGCGGCATTAACACCCAAAACGCGGCAGGGATAAGCAAGTCTCTTCGCAGCAGAAAGTCACTGGGTGAGGGATGGGGGCTGGGTTCACAAAAACACACCCCCAGAACCCAGAACCCCAAAACCTCAGGACCAAAGATGGAGCTGGAACCCACTTTCCACCAGGCAGGGGTCCTGCTCTTCCCCAGGAGCGAGACACCCAGGCCGGCTGAGAGCAGATGTTAAGATGGGGGGGCCCCAGCCCAGTGCACCCCAGTGCTCATTCCTATACCCTCACAGCTGAGATTTTTTCTGCAAGTGCCCAGTGGGTGAATCTGGGAGCAGGAGCCCAGGCCCAGCAGGGAACTCCTGGGGACCCTGCGTCCCTCCCCAACCCCTCCAACATCTGTCCTCCAGCTGGGTAACTACCTGCCCAAGGCACTTGGTCATGGTGAAGAGCTTATGAGGGAGGGCCAGCTGTTAGGGCAGCACCACGGGGAGTGACGAGGTGTTTCTAACGGACAGCAAGGGCTTCGGCCAGTGGCACAGACAGATGTGGGAGCTTCCAGCTGTCCCCAGGAGGAGGTTGCCTCTCTCACCACCTGGCCACCCCGTGCCCCCGCCCCCCCACCCCGGTGATCCCATAGGAACAACCTCACACACCATTGTGCAAAGTCGATATTGGATGGAGTACGATACTCCCACCACCCTTACTCCAAGCTCTCAAGCGGTGGTGGTGGTGGTGGGTGGGAGGGACATCTGGAAGGACTGCCCACTTCCCCGACAGCCTGCAGGCATTTTCGGAGTAGGTCGTGGGTATCCCAGGAGAGGCACGGGTCCTGAGCCCAGAGGGTCCAGGGAGAGGTCACAGGTGTCCAGCAGAAGACTGCCTCAAGCCTGCCTGTGACAGTGGCCAGGCTTGTGGCAGTCCCTGCGCTGACCCATACCAGCCTCGGGCCTTTACTCTCCTCCTCTGAGAAGTAGATGCCCAGATGAACCAGGCCTGCAGCCACTGACCCTCCAAGGCTGGGCTCAAGGGTGCGGGCCTGGGGCGTGGTTCTGACCCTGGTCAATGCCCGCAGCCCTGGAAGGAGCCTCACCCCCAGGGCCTTTGCCTGCCTCCGGAGGTCCTGGTTCTCTGTCCCACCATCCATGCTACTGCTGTTCTCCAGCTGCAGGCCAGGGCTTCCCGGAAGCCTGGCCCAGAGAGACAGGGGGATCCCAGCATTCTCAGTGTGCTGACTCCCAGGCCCCAGGGCAGTGGGTGCCAGAGAACCTGGGAGCCCAGAGGGCTAGACTCTGAGCACCTGTGCCCCTGGGGCTGACTTCCCAGGGGGCGGTCCTTAAAGCTTAACCCCTCCCCAGAGGATCACACCCACCATCCTCACTGATGGGTGAGCCCGCAGAGGTGCCTGACATGGAGGAGACAGCACCCTGTGGGGCACACGTGCAAAACACCGAAACAAGGCCCAGGGACTGGAGCCTGTGCTTGCTGGTAGGCAGGGAGAGGAAGATCATGAGGTAATGAAACAGTCCCCAGCCTAACCACCCCTAGGACCACGTTGCAAGAAAATGTTCGAAATGCAGCTTTGGCTCTCTGTGACACATGGGGCCATCTTGGGGTGGGGGGGTCCATTTTAGAAACCAGGCTCATTTCCCCCCAAAACCCCCTGGGGTCTGGCTTCATGCCTGCAATACTCATCTTACACACTAGGTGGCAGTGCCCACCACCACTGCCACCGATACCACCGTACCTGACTCAGCCACATCAGCAATGTCCACCCCTTGCTCTTGTGCCATGAAGCCCAGGATGGAAAAAATTGCGAAGCCAGACACAAAACTGGTACCACTGTTCAGGCATCCCAGCAGCATACAGTCCCTAAGTTACACATATGTCAGGGAGCAAGTTAATTCACAACACAAGGAAGCCACGCTCCCTACTTCTTCTCTTTTCATCATTTCTAGGGTGCACCGGGCCCGCCGGCGCGACACTTGCCTGTATGAGTTGTACTTGTACTTGTTGTAACTCCCCAGCGAGGTCATGGCCCCCAGACAGATGGCATAGGAGAAGAAGATCTGGGTCCCGGCGTCAATCCACACCTGCGAGGGCCAGGGAGGTGGCGAGAAGAGAGAAGGCAGAGATCAGAGCCGGCTTGGCAGAGGCCACCCTGCCCAAGGATGGGACCTTGCAGAGTCCAGATTCACCGGCCGAGCCTGCCCTTATTCCTGACATCAGGGTTAAGAGGTTGGGTTGCCCTCGAGTCAGCGCTAGCGTGGGCCTGGACAAGTAGGGTTCCATCACTGGGGCAACTTTCCAAGTGCAGACAGATGTCACCATAAGCTGGGCACACAGCAAGGCCCAAGGTCAAGGCTGTCATGACTGTGTCGGGAAGAATGGCTGTGGCTCCTGTAAAGCGGCTCCCCTGACTCTTCTGGGACCTTCTCCTGGCAGCCCTGAGGCTACCTGCATAGCTGAACCCACCCTGGGTGGCCCACAGCCTGCTCTCCTCTGGAGGGAGGGGCAGGAAGAGGACTGGAGCAGCCTGTATCCCTGGGAATCCCCAAGACAAGAGACACTCTTCCCTCCAACCCTGTGGGCTGGTGGTTCCTAGGGCCCGACCTCACCAAGAGAGCTGGCAGCTGCACCAGCCCAGCCTCTCCCACGCCCGGGACATGGGGCTCCCACGCACACACTCGCTGAGGCCACAGCCTGGAGGGACGGGAACCCCATTCATAGCAGATTCCTCCCTTACCTGGCGCTGTGCCCAGGGCAAACTCTACCTGGCAGCCTCAGGAGTTCTTAGCACCAACGACACACACAGCTGAAAAGCTTGTGAGTGGTGCCACAGGCCCCGGGGGTGATGCCCGGCCACACCTGTACTACCTGCTGCTGTGCACCCTGCCCTGTCCTGTGCCAGCTGGACCCTGGGGGGACAGGGAAGAAGGGGGGTGTACCCTGCCCTGGCATACCTGTGGGTCCGCAAGGCGTGTGATGTTAGGGTACAGGTAAAACTTGATGCCCTCGCCTGCGCCGGGCAGCGTCAGCCCCCGCACCAGCAGTACCAGGAGCATGGCGAACGGGAACGTGGCTGTGAAGTAGACGACCTGTGAGGGCAAGAGGACTCGGGTGGACCCGTGGCCGCCGCGTGCCACTGTGGATGCAGAGAGGGAGGGAGGGAGGAAGGGAGGCAAGTGCAGGTGAGACCTGACCTCTCTGGGCCCGTATCCTGGCACTCTGTGAGCTCCAACCCCGTGGACTCTGAGATTTAAATAAAAGTATGTGTACCAACACAGTGGTGGATGACACAGAAAGACAATCCCTGCTGTTGGGGCACCATGGCACAGCAGAGCCGGGCACTGGGGTGCCTGTGTGGCCTTGGCCAGGGGCGGCAGCCATAAATCCTGTGCTGAAGGACTGATGGCTGTGTCTGTGCCTTTCATGTGTGACCTTGGGCCCGGGGCTGACCCTCTCGGGACTTGGGCTTCCTGTGTGGAGTGGGCACAGAGCAACAGGACCCATCAAGGGGGTGGGGTGGTGACCCCAGGGGCTGATGCACCTGATACCCAGCAGGCTCCAAACCTCGGGCCAAGGGAAACCGGCAAGTGACAGTGACAGATGAGGACAGAGCCCCGGGCCTCAGCTGGTTGGCAGAGCAGTCCCCAACAGAACGTAAAGCTCTGCTGGTCACAGGCCCCCTGAGAAGGACACCGGCCAGGGGCTCTGGGAGTGGGGCAAAGGGCAGGCTCGCAGGTCCTCAGCCCAGCCACCCACCCAGCACTTACTGGGCACCCACCATGTGCCCGGGTGCTCCTCCCAGTGCTGGGAGCCACTGACTTACTCATCCTGCCCTTCCATTCGAGGGAAGCCGAGGCCAGGACAGAGTCCGCTATCCTGCCCAGAGTCACATGGCACTTGGGGGGCACGGTGAGGGGCCACCCAAGACTGCATAGCGCACAGTGGTCAATAGCTGTCCCTGGCAGGTGGCTCAGGACTTCCCCCCAAAGACCAGTGGGAGACTGCTGCCCCCAGGGCTGGAGGCAGAGATCCTGAGACTCCAAATCCTACACAGCCACCAACTGGCTTGAGGTCTAGGGCAAGGCCTGCCCCTCTCAGATGCCCTGCCTCACCTGGACTTGAGAGGCTGGAAAGCCAGAGGCCACCAGGGTCAGCCAGCCTGGGTGGTTGGCTGCTGAGGGCTCAGCACCTTGGCCCGTGTGGCTGGGAGGCTACCAGAGCCGACCCGGGTCTCACACTGCTGCCAGGTCATCCTGCCCACTCCCGCCCGTCACATCCACCAACACTCCTCCCGGGACCTCAGTTTCCCCAGCCACTCTCAGACCCCGGAGGCTCATCATTTCCTGAAAACCAGACAGTGGATAAGGAGGGTAGGGGGTGTCAGCAAGCCATGGAAGGGGTGAAAGAGGCGGAAAAAGCAAACCGGGCTGCCCCGGCAGCAGTTCCTCCCTTCCTGCAGCTGGACCAGGCCAGCTTCCACCTCTGGGGCTACACCTGGAGCAGGTGAACACCAGCCACAGACAGCAGCCCCCAGAGACTCCTGTGGGCAGCCACTTCACAGGGGGTTAGGCCCTGGCTGGGCCAAGGTCAAGCAGCCAGACAGCTAAGGCTGCAGGGACACCTGTGACAGGCACTGTGGGGGCACTGGGACCACTGCGCTCACTGCTTCGCTTGGCCCAGGCGTCATCTGCAAGAGCAGGCTGCAGCTCGCGGAGGTGGCAACGCACGAGCATGGCGAAGGCTAGCAGTGGGGCCTGCTGGAGGCTGCTGGGTCTCCGGGATCCTCCCAGCGCGTGTGGCTCCCTAAGTTGGAGTCTTGACGAACACCCTCCTACCCCGCCCGTCCCGCCTCCTCTTTGTTTTGCGGCGCCTGTCATTGCTCTGAGGACCAGCTGCTCGGCCTCTAGGGAGAGGCTGGTGCCAGCCGCCCCGCGGGCCCCTGGCGGAGGCCCAGCTTGCCGTGGGACGTGGTATTTTTCCGCTCCTGCTGGCGAACCTCCGTGGCTCCTCTGAGCCCTCTCCACCTGGCCACCCTGGAAACGCATGAAGATGCTCCCCACTCCTTGGGGACACTGGGGCTGCCACACGTGCAGGGTCCCCAGGACCGCGACATGCGTGGGGCCAGCAGAGAAAGGGCTCCCACACAGCTCCTGGCAGCCACACTGAGGTCCTTACCAGGCTGGCTCGGACTCGGGACCCATGGGTTTCTGAACAAAACGAGCCACCCTGGACAGCAGGAGTGGCCACAGCATGGGTCTGCACTCACTCTCCAGCCCTGCCCCGTCCCTTCATGACTGTGAGGACACCCCTGCCTGATGTCCTACTTGCACACAGGGGAGGTGAGGAAGTGGGAAAGCCAAAGACACCAAACACTGGGAAGAGGGAGGCCTGGGTTCCTATCCCAGCTTGGCCGTTGACAAGCTGTGTGGCTCCGAGAAAGTTAACTGCCCTCTCTGGACCTGCTTTCCCTGCTGTAAAGTAACTGCTTCCAGTAGCAAAGCCTGCAATTCCTGAGCCGAGACAGCATGGAGCAGCACACCCGGCCCTGGGGTCGGCTGCTGGTGTCACCACTGACTGAATGAGACAAGCCATGGTGGCTTCCTCGAGGCCGGCTTCCGACCCCGGAGCCGAGCATGGCAGGGTGAGGCAGGCAGGCAGCATGGCTCAGCCCCACGTCCCTGGCAGCAGGGCCTGGGCCGGCTGTGAGCCTGCTCTGTGGCTGGGGCTGAAGGCCACGGTGGCGAGGTGGCCGGGCAGAAAGGCAGCTCCCAGCCACAGCACTCGAGGAAGTCCACGGGTCGCCCATGTTTGTCTTGGCTCCTCTGGGCCGGCCTGGGCTCTGCCATTGTTCTGAGAACCACGCCTGCCCATGCAGGAGGCTGTGGCTAAGGGTGAGGTGGGAAGACCACTGGCAAGTCATGCCAGCCCCAGCCCCAGGCGCAGTGGGCGCTCTGCCATGTGGCTTCGGCCCTCCCCGTGGGGCGTCCCCAGGGCTGCTGACTGCTGCTGGTGGACACGAGTCTCCTGCAGCTCTCATCTTGCCTGGCATGTCTTCAGTTGGTCCTGGACCATCTGAGCGACATCTGTCCTGCTGATCGCTACAGATCTCCATTCCTGCCACAGTACCTGACATGCAGGAGAGGGGCCCATGGCGCGAAGCATCAACGACTCAGCCCCTGGCACTGAAGCCCATAGAGTCCTGACAGCTTTGCTTCTGGGTAGGGGCAACTGATTCTCCATGGTGTGCCAACCACGATGCCAGGTGCTTGCCTCACCTTCCCCTTTCCTACCACCCATTTCTCAGATGTGGAAACTGAGACTTGGAGGTAAGGGAGTGACCTCGGCTTCTGCCCTGTTTGCAAACAGGCAGAGCAAAGGGGTAATCAGGGGGTGTTGAGTTCCCAGCTCCCGGCGCACATCCCTGCCCTGGGAGGCAGTGATGGGGGGCTCCATCAGCCAGACTGAGTCAGGGCAAAGGGAGCTCTCCCTCTCTGCCTCTCAGATCATTTTTTCAAAACACAGAAGGCTGCCATCTGACAGGATTAGGACACGGAGAGGCAGAGAACACACATGCTCTTGGAGGAAGGTGCCCGTGCCCGCTGGCAGCAGGACCTGCGCTGGGCATGGGAGCAGCCCTGACTGTGCTTCCAGAGCACAGAGAGGATTCCGCAGGCCTGTGGTGGGGGATCCACAGAACCACGCCATCAGCCTCCCGCAAGCCTGTGGCTGGAGGGCTGGCTCTGTCTGCCCACCGCACCCTGCCTGCCACCACGCAGCCCCTACTTATCTCTGCAGTTCAAGAGATCCTTCCTCACACACACACCAACAGAGACTCTGTCCCCCCTCCCATATCAAGGTGGGACTCTGAGGCAGGATGACGTGTCCACAAGCCTCTGTGTGCCCAGCACTGTGGCTATGACCACTGCGGACCCCCACACTGGTGGCATAAGGTCCCCACGCTGCCTAGGAACAGGTGACACTGCAATTATCACCCAGGTACACAGGCACGCTCTCTACAAGGTAGCATTCCTATCAGCGGCTCTGGGCACTAAGCTGGGCATCAGAGTCACCCGCTGTGCCTGGTTGTCAGCAGCAGGACGCTGGGATACAGCCACCGGCCCAGCTACGAGCACAAGACGTCACCGTCAGCTAACGTTTTTGCGAGCCGCCTGCGTGGTCGTGTGTTAGTTATAACTCATTTGCTCTGACTTAGCAGCCAAACTCCATGCCAGAGCAGCTCAAACTGTGAAGAGCCGAGCACTGGCTGGGGACCGTGCACGAGGCACCGTCGGCCTCCCACCTGCCCACCCGCCCGCTCCTCTGGGTGCCGTGCAGTCCTACCTAGGCTGGCTCCACCAAGCCAGGCCCCCCGACTGCAGTGACATGGCATCCCTCCTCATCTGCCAACATCAGCAGTTCCTGCTGGGATCCTGAGGTGGCAAAGCAGCAGCAGCAGCCCTGTGCACTGGTCTTCAGGACCAGGATGACTTGAATGTGGGCATGGAGGGAGTGCGGGCAGATGCACTGGGCTTTGCTTTGGGACGTGGGACTGGTCAGTGTTCACACTACCCCTGGCTGCCTGGGAGGCAGAGCGAGAGTTGGCCTCACCTTCCCCGTGGACCTGACTCCCTTCCAAATGCAGAAGAAGCAGATCAGCCAGACGAGGAGAAGGCAGAGCGCGAGGTCCCATTTCAGAGTGCCCGGGTGGTCGATCCCAGGGGACAGGCTTAGCACGTTGCGCCTGCAAGCAAACACAGAGGGGAGTGGTCGGGGGCCATGAGGCTGGGCTAGGCTGTGTCTACCCGACTCACCTTGCTCCCTTCCTGGGCCTGGCAACTCCCATTTGCACAGGTGTAAGGGTTCTGGGAAGGCAAGCAGGGGACGCATTTGGACCCCTAAAGCAGGCAGCTGGGGGCTTTAGACACAGCCTAGCTTCAGGCAGGTTAACTCCCAGCCTATTTCCCTGTTGTAAAATGAGTAACAATTCCCCATGGACGCTTAACCCAACCAAGAACCAAACCACAGATCCTCAGCTCGGCTCAGCTGTTCACTCCCTGGCTTTGGGCTGCTTGTCTAACCTCAGTCTGCTCATCTATGAAATGGGTAACTAACCTCCCTACTGCTCCCACACCTGCCCCCAGCAAAGGTCCTCTCTCCATCCCCCTGTAGGCTGGATCACTCCCTAAGATGGAAGCATCCAGATGGCAGAACATTCTGTCTGCAGGTCTGGACAGGTTCGTTTTAGGGAGAGAAGGCACACAGAGTCCCAAGCAGAATCAGGACTGTCACTGGCGAAAGGACGCAACACCTGGAGCATGTGGCAGTGCCATCCCCTGCCCCGCTGCTGGAGTCAGAGACCTCAGGAGAAGGCAGGGTTGAGGCTCACCAGGAGACCCTGCTGAGGGCCAGGGGCAGAACCAAGTCTCCTGCCATCAGGGCAGACACGGATACAGCTGCTCACAGACTGTCCCCCAGGAGGTTGGACGAAGGCAGAGCAGGTGCAGGGAGACCCAGGGCCTGGACATGGTACCCAGGCCTGGAGCCAACCCTGTAGCTGGGACACCAAAGGTGGCCATGCCAGCCTGATCCTGCCCATGCGTCCCCTCTGGTGGCTGAGCACAGGAGCCAATTCCCTAAGGAACCAGTCCCCGATGAAAGGGACAAGCTGAGTGGCCCCCGGGGCCTCAGTCTCTTCTTCTGTCCAGTGGAAGTAATAGACCCCTTTCAAGTTCACATTTGCTGCCTGGCTTGGAAAACACCTAATGCACTCACACAGGAAGGAACTTGAGGGGTGGAGGGGTGGAAATAAGCCACAGACTGCTCCCTGGACACACTCATCCTTTCCCTTGTGGGTCACAGTGACAGCCCCACCAATGGCCTACGTGTGGAGCTCTTTTCAGTTTTCTCATCCAAGGAGTCCAACTGCTCCATTTTATAGATGGGGAAGACTGAGGCTTGGAGGATCCACTGGCCCCGGGCCTCAAAGTCAGCAGGCTTCTTAGCCCAGGCCCGCCCGACTCTACCACCCTGCTGTGCTAATGTTTAAAGAATACAGAGCCGTTGTGTTCTTAAAGGACCGCTCCTGTCAGGGTGACGTCTCAGGATCCCCTGGTGCCTCAGGGTAGGGGTTATGCCCATGAGGCTGTGGCCCCAGCCAGTATTCTTGTGGCAACAGCATCCTCCTGCCCCTCCCTGGGTTGGTGGCCTGGGGCATGTGGCAGTGCTGGAGGATGGGCAGTGCTGGAGGATGGCAGTGCCAGGAAGTGAGGAAGAGTTCCCTCCCCGCTCATCTGGGCTACGGCACCCACGAGCCAGCATCCTCAGCTGCCCTCTCAAACTTATCAGTATCTCCCCAACCTGTCTCCAAGCACTCCAACTTGGTGGTCAGGTGCAGGCCAGGGGCTTGGCCAATATCTGGCTCAGGGTGGCCCTCTGTCCCTTCCTTCAGCACAAGCCTGCCAACAGCCTCCAAACCCATGACCCCAGCTAGCCTGTCAGACCCCTGCTCTGCCCCGGGGCCCCAGCCAAGCCCTGATGGAGACCACAACAAAGACACGGAGCCAGGGGCCTCTGCTGAGGGTGTCGGGCAGTGAGTGACACTCTGAGGTCCACTCCGCCTCACCTGGCACATTCGTTTCCAATGCAGGGCCAGCAGGAGGGTTCAGAGACTGAGACTGGCTGGGACCCAGCTGTCCGTCCTGCTGGCTTCAGGGAGCCACAGGGCAGGAAGGTGACAAGGCAGCACACAGTCCAGGAAGGGACAGGAACCTTCACCATGTGCTCAGGAGAGGCCGGAGAGCAGGCAGGGTGAGGACTCACGTGGAGGGTGCCCAGCAGTGTACCCGTGTCCTGAGCAGCACTGCACCCAGCATGAGCCCCTGAGCATCCTTAGCATGCTGGTCACCTGCACAGCACACTGTTGGGATGGTTTACCTGGGCGGCACACATGCCCCAGTCCCACCCGCCACAGTGCAGCTGCCTCCTTGGAGCCTGACATGGTCTCCAGGACCCCATGGGCTAGCTATGAGTTAGAATCCTAGGGTGTCCTCACTGCCAGAGCCTGCCGAGTCACCGGCTGGACCTGCTCTGGGAGCAGCAGAAGCACTGCCCCTTAGGGCCACCTGGTTGCTTGATGTCTTTCCACCACGCTGCGTCCCATAACTCGGCCGGCAGCCCCGTCCCTGCCTTGTTGTCATCAGAGCGAATCTAAGCCAGGCACTTCCCTCCCGTGCCTCTACCTCCCCCACCAGCCAGGCCCCACCTGCCTGTCCCACTGCTACATCCACATCAAGGGGTGAGGGGCTGCACTGCCCTGGGTCAGCCCACTGCAGGGCCGACCCCACTCCACTCCCTCATCCGTCAGCTGCACGGCCTGCCTCTGGGCCAGCTCTGAACAGAGCCTCGCTGAGCAGTGCCTGGCATGCAGCAGGAGCCTGGCTGACATCAGCTGGGCAAACTCATCACACCCATTTGGCTGAGAGGGAAGCTGAGGCTCCGACTGGACCAGGAAGTCACCCAAAGTCATCCCGACAGAAACCAGACCTGGGTCTGCTTTCTTTTTTTCTGCCACCCACCCCCTCCGAATTCCAGAGATCGGCCACCCTAAATACCAAGTCCGCCGCTGCCCTTGGCCAGGGTCGCTAAGCATCACAGGCCTCCCTGACTCCTCTCCAGAGGTGAGCCACATTCCCGTCCCAGAATAGTCATGATTCATTCCAGGGTGGGATCCAAGAAAGAACAGCCTGGCCGCCTGCGCCGAGCCGCCCGCCCCGCTGCCGTCCCGCAGGCACTTGGCGATGTAAATACGTCCTCCGAGTGGGCCAAATCGTTTCCTCTTGACTGCGGGCCAGCTGTGTATTGGCCACGGCACCCCCCTAGAGGCCGGTGCAGACAACAATTAGCAAAGTGCCGTCCGCGCCGGGCACGGGGCCGCACCAGCCGCACCCCTCCACCTCCTCCTTCTGACAGCTGCAGGGGGAGATTGGCAAGGGGGGCTTGTTTGCAAACATGACTCACGTCTTTGAGTCTAACAAAGTCTAACGCTACGTGCCGGGCTCCCGGGAGGACCTGGCTGACTGAGGGCACGCGGCCAGGGCCGGTCCCTCCAGCCAGGGCAGAGGTGACCTCGCAGAGCCAGGGCCAGCAGAAGGGGCAGCAGCTTTGTTTACCAGGCCGGGGGAGAAGGCGGGCCCCCTGGGCCCAGCACCTTAGGGCATCATGCCAGCTTTTGCTAAGCATGGCAATCCAGTGGCTGGCCAGTATGTGTGCGGGGACCATGTGGGTAATCTGAGGAGTGGACACGCACACACACATACTCAGGGTGTGGTCCTGGTCTAATGGCTGCTGGGGACCCACACCCCACCTTGAGGCTAGGACCCCTGCTACTTTGTCCCCATCCTAAGCTATCCCAGGTCTTAGCTCTGGAACACACAGCCCAGGCTAGGAAGGAGAGCGTGTCAGGACCCAGCTAGCAGAAGGGCCTGGATGAGGACACCCCAAGGTCACCCGGCTGGGATGACCTCCGGAGGTGGGAACCTCCAGAAGCACAGGTAGGGACAACCAACAGGCTGGGTCCCTGCCCCACCAGCCCGCCCCCCCCCCCAACACTTGCCTCCTCTTTTATAACTCTGACACTCAAGGCCTCAAGCCCTGGCCCTGCCCCACCTGCCCTTCTTCAGGGCCACCCCCTCTTATTTGCCATTCCTCAGCTCAGGGTTGGGGGGGACACTCTGCCTCTGGGTGCCACTCCTGCCCAGGACATTTTAGGAGACGTGGTAAGCTGCTACATTCCCCTCTGCACCCCTTCCTCAGGTCTCTGCACTGGCAGGCGGGCAGGTAAAACCAGAGATGGGCTGGCAGAGGTGGTGATGGTGCCTGGGCAAGGTTGGATCCTGGGTTATCTTTTGAAGCGAGACTGGAGTTCTGTCTTCAGTCCGGCCAAAGCCCTGGCCATCACAGCCATTTGGGACATTAAAGTGGATGAAAGAGCTCTCCCTCCCTCTCCTCTCTCGGTAGTTCCGCCTTTCAAACAAGTCAGTGACAATGTTTAAAAGCCTCTGCTGCAGACTGTTAACTCGGTGCTGACACAGCACCCCTGGGTCTCAGCTTGCCCCATTCATTCCCTTCCCACTCTGCCATGTCATGGCCAGGACCAGGGAAGGCAGGAGGCTAGGGCTCCTCCCTCAGGGGCAGCTCAGAGATGGCACAGTTCCCACATCCCGTTCCAGAGCCCCCCGCACCCTGTGCTTACATGGGAGGCAGGCCTGGGCTCTGGCCTCAGCTGCTTTCCCGGCTCCTGCTCCATGGAGCTCCAGCTCCTCCAGGGATCCATAAAAGGGTCAGGAATCTCATGCCTGGAGTATCATGAGACTCTACGGAAAACCTGGACCAGTGTGGCCATTGGTAGGGAGGGGCCGGCGCCCAACACAGGCAAGCCTACCCTACCAGAAACTGTTTCAAATAAATACAGTTGTGCAGTGTCTTCTGGGCTGGAACAGGTAGCCGGGGTGTGGTGGTGGTGCAGAATAGAGGTTCTGAAAGGTAGGGGTCCTAGGATCCCCCCAGAGGATGTTGCTGGACGAACAGGCCAGCAGGCAGGTGTGGACCAAGGCGAGGAAGCCCTCATGTGGGTCTGGAAGCCTTCCCTCTAGTACCCCTGATGACAGGCGACAGATAACCATAGTGACAGCCCCTTTCCCAGAGAGGGCATCTTCAGCCCTTGGGGGCTGCTCCTTCTAGAATGCCCAAACTCCCCAAGGCAGCTCTGGCAACTGGAAGGACCTTGCACGATGTTGTTGACTGCTACATGCCAACCCTGTCATCAGGGCCAGCCAGGAAGCACTTCCTCTCTTAGGGTCACCCCACAGCCGACAGGGGCAGTGCTGCCAGCATCTTGGATGCAAGTGAGGGCACCACAGCCAGAGATGGGAACACAGCTGCCTAAGCTAGCAGTGGGACAGAGAGGGGGCAAACCCAAGTAGGCTGGGCCAGGCCAGACCAGGCCCAGCCAAAGCAATGGGGGCTGGCACACGCCCCCACAGCCTGGCAAGGGGCCAGTGGCTTGGGTGGGGTAGTCCTGGTCATCGGCTGTGTGCCAAGAACAGCACAGAAAGGCCAGGGCTGTGGCCTTGGGCCCTGATCAAGGCAGAAGAATGAAGTGCTAACATTTCTTTGTCTGCAAACCCGGGGCGGGGACCAGGGCAGAGGAGCACACTTTTAACGCCCTCTTTGTTTCCAAGTGGAAAACAGTTGCCCACCAGGATTCCCGAGGCCCAGCCCTGCCCAGGAGCACACCCAGTGGTGACTCAGACCATGCCCGTGCCCGGGAGGCTTCACAAAACCCAGAGTGGGCGGCTGGGCCTTCCTGCCTAGGACACACTAGCCCTGGCCACCCCCTACCCCTTCTCCACCTGCCCCAAGACACCCCTGCAAACAGCAAAGCCACACACCCAGGAAGCCATCAAGAAGGACAGGGACCCCTATCCCTCCGGGCTCCCTACTCCACCCCGGGCCTCAACTGGCCTCTTCCCAGGGCCGAGCACTGTGCCTGAGCGTGCAGCCTCTGCCAGCACTGGTTGACACACTCTTATTTTCTGAGCTCAACACTGCTGAAGCTAACCCAGATGCCTTCTCACTGCCTGCTTGCCTTTTCCTAGCCACTTCAGCCTCACACATTTTCCTCCATGCGGCAACAGAGAACATACTTCTTCTGGAATACATTCAGAGACAGACATGGCTTTCAGGTAATTGAGGACCTGCACCTGCCTTTGGGAGACAAGCCTTATGGGGAGGGAGGGACTCAGACCTCTTCCCTTGCCCAGGACTGAGTTGCTTAAGACTCAGCAGCCAGTAACTGGCCAGCCTGGGATTTGATCCCAGGCCTTGTCTAGACCAAACTTTCAATGCACACCCTGCAGAACCCCTTGCACAGATAGCAACCCCTTGTTCCCAGGGAGGAGATGAACTGTGCCCCCCACCCCCAAGCCTGAGACCAGCCTTACTCCCAGAATTCGGTGACAGGGGAGGTGAAGTTGGTGGTGCTGATGGTGAGCCACACACTCCTGTTCTTGCGCAAGGTGTCTTCCATGCACTGCGGCGTGTTCCAGCTGTGGTTGCAATGTGCCCAGGGAAGATCCGACTGGAAGGACTGGAATAGGTAGTAGGTGGCCCAGGCCAGGATGACAATGTAGTACACGTTCAGGAGGGATACAATCACGATGGAGGCATAGCCGATGCCTGCGGGCGGGAAGCAGGTGGGCAACAGGTGAGCCAGGGCCACTCTGTCCAACCCCTCCCCTGTAGGCCACGCTGTCCCTAAACCAGGAGCCACAAGGGACCTGGGACCTGACCAGCAAGTTGCTGTGGTATGAAGTGATGACCACACGGATGCACAGGTGGAGAGATGGGAGGGTGTGATGGGCAGAATGCCACATGCTTCGCAGAGCGAATGGGTGAACAGGTAGATGAAGGCCAAATACGTCATAGCTATTCAACCAGCTGGGAGATGGAAGGATGGTGGCTGATGAGAAGTTAGGGCAGAGGAATGAATGAGTGAATGGAAGATGAATGGACAGGCTTGTAGTAATTGAATGGTTTAATGGAAGAAATACTTAATGGGTGGATGACTAAACCGACCAACACATATTCCCATCTTTGCCAATTAAATCATAACAGTGATGGGCTTATGTGCACAGGACTGCAAAGCTATTATTATGGCAGTACTTGCTGCAAGTCCAGGACATTTTTTATGTGGTTGTGTCTGTCTTCATGGCAACCCTATGCAGAAAGCGGATTGTTTCTCTTATAGGTGAGGACTTTGAGGTGCACAGGGATGTTCCAGAAGTTGGAATATGAGGAAGAGGTAGGACTTGAGACCAGACACAGAGCCTCCTGAAGCCAAGTGTCTGCCCACTACACGCTGCTAGACTCCTACTAGCATACCCTTCCTGCCACCTGGACAGGTGGGCACAGCAGGACCTGGGGCCATCACTGTGTGCCAGGTGCCTGCCATCTACCTCCTTTCTCAACTGCACAGCGGTGGCAGTGTCACACCTTTGCTGTCTGAGCTGCAACCCTGAGTCAGACAGAGCTAAGTGACATGGGCGAGGAAGCAATGCACCTGCAAACGGCAGGTGCTCACTAGCTGGGCGGTGGTGCTGCACCCCAGGCCCTTGGCAAGCCTTGACTCCTACTCACCAGAGAACAAGGGGCAGATC
The DNA here is from genome assembly GCF_017591425.1 of Ochotona curzoniae. Taxonomy (NCBI): domain Eukaryota; kingdom Metazoa; phylum Chordata; class Mammalia; order Lagomorpha; family Ochotonidae; genus Ochotona; species Ochotona curzoniae. Next base: position 7,008,496 of record NW_024466607.1, read on the forward strand.
TTTTCCCAGCAGGTGATGCCCCCTTCAGAGGTGTACTGGCCTATGATGATCTCCAGGAAGAACACAGGCAGGCCACCCCCAAACAGAAAGATGAAGTATGGTATGAGGAATGCACCTGCAAAGAGAGAAGACGGGGCAAGGGTCAGGCTGGGCCCAGCACTGAGGCCAGAGTCGAAGGTTTACGCTCCCAAGAGCTCCCATCTGAGGGACTCGGGGAGAACAGGTGAAGGCTGTGGAGTTGAAGGCTTTGGGGGAATAAGGGCTGTGAGGGACCAAGTCCATTGTAGGAGGAGGACATGGGGTTGAGGCCATGGGGGAGGAAGGCTGTAGTGGAAGAAGGGTATGGTGGAGCAAGGCTGTTGGGAACGAGGCCCATGGGACCTCTACCAAGTACTCCAAACCTCGAGGCTTTGGCGTCGCAGGGGCCACCATCAGCCTTCTCCTCATCCGCCTCTCTCTATGCAGGGCTGCGGCCCCAAGACCCATCTCAGCCACCACCACCTTCACATCCTTGCCTGCTGAGGCCAGGTAGACAGAGGAAGGTGCAGGAGGTGGCCTCTCCAGCTGGGCCGTGCGAGCCAGGGGAGGATGGAGGGGCCAGGCCTCGGGCGGAGGCCTCCTGCCCAGCACCTGCAAGCAGCTTTGGCCCATCCATACCCCCTATGACTGCAGGCAATGGGGTCAAGGGTTCGTGCTTCATTTTGGGGAGCATCTAGCACACTCATCTGAGTCCCAAAGGAACCCAAATCCCACGGAAAGCAAAGAACCCCCCGCTGTGTTTCTAAGGTCGGGGGTGGGGTGGGGGTGGAGACGGGGTGCAGCCTCACCTCCGCCATTTTTGTAGCAGAGGTACGGAAACCGCCAGACATTGCCCAAGCCCACGAAGCCGCCAGCCACTGACAGCACGAAGTCGAGCTTGCTGGACCACTTCTCCCTCTGTGGGGGCTTGCCCTCAGCCTCATCCTCAGGCCGCGTGCCTGGGCTCTTCCCAGGTGACGGCTTCAGGATGTCCTTGTGGAAGTCTTTCAGACACTGCAGCTTCTCCTTGTTGGCCATCTCCTCGCTCTCTGCAGGGGACAGAAGAGTACATACAGAGCAATGAGGGCCAACCACGGAGTCAGCAACACAGCCCTGCCCTTGGCACCCAGGAGCCGGCTGCTGCCACATGCCTGGACCCGTGCAGGAGCCTCGCAGTCCCTTGCCTACCCCATCATCCGGTACCTTCTAGGATGCCAGGGATCCCAAAATTCAGACTGGGGGACGCTGTACACTGGCAGGGCCCACAACCGACAGCTTCAGCTCCCCGGGCACCTCAAAGGTTTCACCTGTGTCATCCCACAAAACCCCAACACACCCCAGGCAGTGCTAGGAACCCTCCCCAGGACAGACCTGCCTGCACATTCTAGAAATTACAAGCCGACTTTCTGATGTTGGATTGGTATAAGACACGGAGCCCAGTGTGGCGAGTGCTGTGTGGCTGCTCCCAGGAGGGACCTGCGGAGCACGGGGAGGGATGCTTGGCTGGAATAGGCCCAGGACTGGGCAGTGGGCTGCAGCCCACGACAGAGAACGCATGTTGGAAGCTCTGTTTGCCATCTATTAACCAGTCACATGTCGCAGCAGGAAAAGTAAGGCTTTGTGCTACGAGGATTAGGCTTGAGTCCCAGTAATCTCCTTTCCCGCCCCTCCCCGGCCATTCTCCGGCAACTGCGGCTCTAGGTCCCCTCACCCTCTGGCTCTCTGTGGGGTTCAGCCAGCAGGAGCTGCACAAGCAAGTGGAATGAAAACACACACACACACACACACACACACACTCCGTCCCTTTCAGGCCACTCCTGCTGAGACCTCACTCTCCTTGAGGCTTGCTGCCAGCCACAGAGCAGCCTTCTGCTTTGTTTGTTTTTCAAATATTTATTTTCTTATTTGTTTTGGAAGACAGAGTCACACAGACAGGGTTGAACAGGGAACTGCTGTTTGCCAGTTCACCCTCCAGAAAGCTGAACTGGCCAACGCTGGGCCAGGCCCAAGCCAGGAACTCCCTTCAGGTCTTCCCGGGAGAAGTAAGAGCCCAAGGCCTCGAGCCACTCTTGGCTGCTTTTCCAGACCATTATCAGGGAGTGGGTTCAGAAGTGGCGCCCACAGGACACTGCAGGTGGCAACTGGACCCACTACACCAGGTGCCAGCCCCTTCTTTCTGCACTTCCCGGGGTGGTTTCAAGTGTGCTGTCTTCTCGTCATGGCTACATGAGCAGGAGATGGACCGCACTTGCTGACGAAGAACAGACAAGGATGGCCAAGAACAACCCGTGTCCCAGCCAGTAAGAAACAGGAGACATTAGACAACCGTGACTCCAGATGTGGTCCCCTGCCCTCAGTGTTCACTCCTGACATGACACAGCCGCACCACAGGTGAGCCCACTGGGCCCTCTTAGGCACCCACCTGCAGGATAAAAGGGGCAGATGGCATGATGGCTGACTCACAGCCAAACGCCGAAGTTTCCAACCATCTAAGTGGGTGGCCATCACCACACAGAAGTCGTAGTTGCCTCGTGCTCCTGGAAAGCTGCGAGCTTGGGCCACACAGAGTTCACATTCCTCACGGCTACCCCGTCACAGCAGGTGCAGCCTACCCTGAACACAGCCTGGCCAGCTCACAGGCAGCACCTATGCACCAGCCTCGGGGCAGGGGGGCAGCCCAGCCTGTCTCCTCCAGGGCTCACCACTATCTAGGGCACCTGGCCCCCTGACTGGCCCCCTTGCTTCCCGGCTCTATCCTCCATCAGAAGATGGACTCCCAACCTGCCTTGTTCACACAGTGCCCCCTGCCTCGGCCTGAACAAGTGTGCTGCTAGGAAGGTAGTTCCCTGCGTGGCACCTGCCATCCATTCGTACACCTCTGAGTCAGTTGCTGGCAAGCCGTGCAGCCTTGAGATTGCAGGCGAGTAAAGAGTGGGCTGCCAGAGAGCCGTGCCACTCTAAGGGGCAGAGGCACAAAGGCACGGCAAAACCCCTGCCCTCGGGATCCTCCCTCCACCCGGCATGGGGTGGGGGACCCCGATTGTTTCACTATCTGGCAGCCAGCAGACCTAGCGAGGCTTCCTGCAGCCCCCGGAGTCCTTCCTCTGTCTGGAGGAGCATCCGCATGGCCTTTCTCTGGCCGCTCCCTCGAGGCCCTGTGCAGGACCCGGCGGGCCTGTGGCTACTGTAAAAATAGCCCCAGCGGCCAGCATTGTTCCAGCCTGTGCTCGCTTGCTCTTGCTCGCACGCCCCCGATGGTTATCTGGACAGCCCATTGTGGACCGCCAGGGTGGGCGCATAATTGGAGGATGTGGGGCTCAGCTCCCCCCTGGAGAAGGTCTCAGGGAGGGAAGCCAGAGAGGCAGGGGCCGCCCTCCTGGATACTCCCCAGACAGGACCAGGGGACTGAAAGGCCAGGCAGGCCCTCGGACAGAAGGTGGGAGGGGGCGTGCTTCAGCCTCTGCTGGCTCTCAACGCCAGGGCACCATTGGCACCAGGGCACCACTGGCCGTGGCTGGAATGGACCCTGCCAGGATCAGGAACCTCCTCCCCTGTGGCTGTCCAGAGCCCTAGCTCTGCACTCTGGGCCCCCAGACCCACTTGCTACTTTAGCACTGAGAACCTGCTAAAACACAGGGATTGGCGGGGGTGCTTCAGGAGACTCCTTAAGACCTCCTCTTCCCTAGGCTCTGGTTTCCTCCAAATCAAGGTTTCTTGCTCCTTGTACACCTGAGATCCATCAACCCCACTGCTGGCCAGGATGTTGGGAGCCTAGAGGGGGGCAGAGCAGGGGCTGCCACATGCCTGATGTTGGGGAGAGGGGCACAGATCTCAGTCAGTGCCCTGGAGCATCTGGCTGGGCTCCTCCAGCCCCCTCAGGTCCCTCTCCCCACTCTCCTGTGGGCAGCGAGCCTAGGCCCATGCGCACTGGTAGAACATGTAGCCCACTGCCCAGCTTCAGCCCCTGCCACAGAGCTGCCTCACCCCACGGCCGCCAGCGGCCTTGCCCAGGTCTCTGACCGCCCACGTGTGCTTGGGGAGGTGCAGATGCGGACTCCCTAGCCCCATCCTGGGGACTCGTCCCACAGCCCCCGGGGCTGCCTGGCCGTAAGCAGCTGGCCTCTGCGAGGGCTCGGCCCATCCCAGTGGTTCTGCTTCTGCTCTCCACCACACTGCGTGTTTCTGGCAGCCACCCCCGGCTCACCATCACCATGGTGACCATGTTCTCACCCAGGCACGTGCAGCAGCTTCCTCCGCCTACCTCTGATCTTGTACCAATGCAGGGCTGAAGCAACTCACACAACAGAGACAGCTGGCCAATGCCCCAGCCCGTCCGTCCTCACCGGCTCAGCCTGGACTGCAGAGGACACTGACCGCACAGGCTGTCCTCAGTCCTCCTTGCTGCATGGTATTCTGGCCTCAGCTACCAGAGCTCACAGTTCCCCCAGTGGCTGCCTCAGGGCTTAGCTAGCAGCCGGCAACTACAGGAATCTCAGAGTATGAGGTCTCACCCAGAGGCTGGGTGACCTCAGCTAGTTACTCAACCTCTCTGTCAGTGTCCTCATTTGTAAACTTGGGGTGATTGTGTTAACTTCCCCGGGGGTGTCATGAGCATTACCCAAGTGGGGAGGGGCATGAACAGTGCAAGGCCCATGGCAAGTCCATCTGAGTGGCAGGTGCTTCCATTACAACTGCTGTGACCAGGCGCACCCTGGGCCTTGGGATACACAAGGCTTTTCTCTCGTTCAGGTCAAAACCAGCAATACTGACCCCACAACGGTCAATAGTAACAGCAACTGTGACAATGTGTCCTGTCCCTTGGCTGGTTTCCTCCAAATCAAGGTTTCTTGCTCCTTGTACACCTGAGATCCGTCAACCCCACTGCTGTCCCTCTGCTGGCCTGGCCTGACCTCAGCCACCCCATCTCCACAGACCCAGGGTCAGGCCCGTAACCCCTGCTGCAGGCCAGCCCTCGTGCGGAGCCTGCTCAGGCTTGAGGCCGCTGTATCAGCAGGCTCACGGCAGTCGCTGCATCAGCAGGCTCGCAGCAGCCACTGCCCTGGGATGAGCGCTGTTGTCCTTGGCAGGGGCCCAGAGCTGCTCTGTAGCAGCGGAGACATGCAACCCTCTTTCTAGGAGCTCCCTCTTCAGTTCTCACAGCTCTGAGTGACCAGAACAGCCCTTGACAGTCAGACAAGCTTCCTGTCCAGCCCCGCTGCAAACCCTCTTGGTCTCTGCTCTGCTGGTGGCAGCCAGTCACAGCTGTGACTGAGTCTGGCTTGTAACGCAGCCACATTCAAACCCGTGTCAGCCTCATCAAGATCTGTAAGACAGCCCGTTATCCCCTTTCGGTGTACCTACCCCCAGCCCTGGCAGTTCTCACTTGGCCGAGCTGAGTGCAAACCCAGCTTCCTTGTCTCTGCTCAGGCGCTCTTGCGCTGGAAGAGATGCTCAGCTCTGGCAGGGCAGGAGAGCTGAGGCTGAGCCAGGACAGTGAGGCAGCACACAGGGAGCAAGGAGACTGGGGGCAGGAGACTGGGGCAGAACCTCTGCCCTGGCTCTCCCAACGCCAAGGTACATGGGAGGACTCCACACTGCTGAGCCCACGGGCATGGACTATGGCACCTAGCAGCTCATTCCCATGCCATGGGGAGCCCAGACCTTTGGTTCCTTTTCCTGGAAAAATCGGCTGGAAGTTTGGGAACTTTCTGTACCTGTTTGCACACCCCAACCCTGCAGCACAGCATCTCCTCTGCTAGATGAGCAGTGTTTGCACTTCTTCCAGGAGACTACAGCACCCAAGATCCTCCTGGCCCTGACCCGGCTGCTAAGGAGTTCCTGCCACCTTGGGCAAGACTGCAGGTCCGGCCTGTGCAATAGCCTAGTAGTTATCCTCGCTTTGCATGCACCAGGATCCCATACGGGTGCTGGTTTGTATCCCACTGGCTCCAGTTCCCTGCTTGTGGCCAGGAAAAGCAGTAGAGGATGGCCCAAAGTCTTGGGACCCTGCACCCACGTGGGAGACCCGGAAGAAGCTCCAGGCTCCTGGTTTTGGATTGGTTCAGCTCCGGCTGTTGCAGCCACTTGGGGAGTGAGCCAGTGGGCAGAAGATCTTTCTCTGTCTCCCCTCTCTGATGGAGGCCAGGATGAGGCTGCGTGATCTGGAGCATGTCATGATGCATGAGCCTCAGCTTCCTTACCAAGAACAACAAGTAACAGCTGCCCACAGGGATGTAACGGGATGAGGCACATGCAGTGCCCAGTACAAGGCCAGGCACGGGCCAAGCAAGTGATAAGCTTCAGTTATGGCTGAAGACCACCACCCAGCACACCGCGGTTTTATTCTACTGGGTGTCAGGTACCACACCTGTAAGCTTAGAGAAAGGAACCAGGGAGGCGAGCATTTGATGTTCAGGTGCTGACCGGAAGCTGCGGCAGCTGAAATGTGGATCAGACATCTGGATATGAGAGGCGGATGCTGCACAGGGCAGCTTAACCCACTGCACCACAGACCCACCCAACCGATGCTCTGTTTGCAAACTCATAAAAAGAGAAAAAAAAGTGGGGAAGGCCAAAACAGAGTGGTGAGATGGAAGAGGTATGGGTCCAAAGATACAGAATTTCAGCTACACATGAGGGAAAGTGCAAGTGACGCACAGCCACGTGACAGTGGGCAAGCATGGATTTCAAGTGTCCTCATGCCAGCCCGTGTGACCTTACACTCACACACTTCTGTGAGGTAATGCACAAGTTAATGAACTGGATTTGGGCACTCTCCGATGCTTGAAATATCCTGTCCTACACCACCAACAGGCGCAACTTTTGTCAACTCAAAACTAAAAGCAAAAGGAACAGCAGTGCATTCATTGAGCGCCGACTCTATGCACATTTCTTTGGCACCGTGTTGAGCTTCAGCTCCGGGGCCACCTGAGCCACGAGGAGGGACTCCAAAGTCCAAGCGCGTGCCACCGCAGCCGTCACGGGTCACCAGCTGCAGCTCCCACAAGCAACGGGCTCCGGCGATCTTCAGCAGCAGCTGCAGGCCACTGAGTGGACGCATGGCACATGGCAATCGCAAACTGGGACATGGCTCAGGGCCTGGGGGAGCAGGCGGCATCGGGGACACCAAAGGAAAGCACAGACCCACCAGGACAGACAGCCTGCCACTGGCTAGCGGGGCAGCTATGTGACGCCATCACACCCCCTTGGGGCACACCTGTTTTGGAACAGAAGTCAAAGGAAGACTCTTTTTCTCTCCCAAGAAGCCAATCCTGGGGTTAAGCCCAACTCAAGCCTTCACGCTCCACCACCCCAGCGCGCAATGAACCAAGAACAGGCAGAGCTGCTGGCAGCGAGGCCACAGGGCAGAGTGGGGACTGCAGCAAAGGGCAGCTCCCACATGGGAGCCCGCATGTTCCAGGATCTGAACTCAGCCGCTGGCCAGAGTCCTCTGTGGGTCAGGAGGTGCTGACCAGGCAGCCCAGGGCCCTGAGGGCTGGAGCTGGTGAGGTCATCCAGGAAGCCCCACGGGGCTGAGCCGGGAACCAGCTGAAACAATGATCGGCCATCTCCTGTCTTAGTGAAAGTGAGTTCAGTCTGGGAGACTGGCTGGGACCTCCCTGGGGATGGGGCCTGTGGCAACCCAGGGTTGACTGCTACGGAGGTGTGCTCCATCTCTGGCCCCACTAGTAACCCTCACCCTAAGTGCCACCTAGGTGAGCTTCCTGGCACCTCCTCTAGCTTTTGCTCAGTCCTCACCCTGCAGCAGCTCTGGCTTCATGAGAACCCCACCTTTCCCACCCTGGGGCCACTGAGGCCCAGAACAGGGGATGGCCTAGGGCCAGATCTGCAGCTTGGACGGGGGCAGGGAGGGGGCCTGACATCATCAGCCTGTTTTCACAGGCAAGGGTGAACAGACTGGACTTGGGGACACTGCCAGGATGCAGGTGGGGACATGGAGCAGGTGCAGCCTGCAGCCATCGTCCCCATGCAGAAACTTAAGAAGTCTGCTCCCACCTGTCCCAGCACTTGCTGCTTGCAAATGGCAGAACATGACCCAAAGCCCCGAGAACCCGGTTCAGGCACAGAGAAGAAAGTGAGGCAGAGAGGCAGGCAGAACTGGGCCGGGGACAGAGGCGCTAGGATTCACAGTAGCCCGGAGAGGCAGGATCTCAGGCCAGCCACAGAGCCAGGCTAAGGCAGTGACTGGCGCATAGCCCGGTCTGGGTGTAGCTCTAATGATGCTGGGTGCCCTGGACGAAGTGACTCCCCTTAGCCCCTCAGAGGTCCCTGGCAACGCTGAGCCAGGATACCTTTGGCAAGCCCTCAAGTTAACGTTTGCCAAGAGCCTGCCCTGCTATGTGCCAGAGACAGAGTTGATACTCCTGAAGTGGAGAGCGGTATCAAAGATTGGCAGAAGACAACAGATGTAACTAGCAGGGGATCAGATGCCCACCTCATGGTAGATGCCCAGGAGAACCCACATGGGCACACCCTGCAATGAGCCCAGCCAGGCACCAACCCACTCACTCAGTACAGAGCTGAGGCTGCTGCCCAAGGTGATTCGCAATCAAACGGCTAGCCCTAGAGCCCTTGACCTCACACACCGGAGTGGGGTGTGTAGGAGCCTCTAGGATCTGGGAGAGCAGCACTGCCAAGAGGCCACACGGGACACAGGGAGCCTTGTAGGGGCCCCTCCCCCAGCACCAGGGAGCGGCCACCGTCTTCCTCAGGTGCTGGGTGCCTGGGCAGGGGCGGGAGCTGCCTTTCTATGTAAAAGGGACCACCGACCACAGTGGCTATAGCCAGCCCTTTGGCTGAGCAGTGTCCTAAGCCCTGCCCTCCTGAAGCCATGCTTTGAAAAGAACAGGGGGCACTTCCTCTGGCCCTGGGCAGTGCTCCCTTGGGGTGGGGAGAGGGGATGGCTGGTCTGCAGCAACAGTACCATCTCTCATCGGACCCCCACTGACTGCCCACCTTCTATACACCAGGTCCAGAGTCTATGCGCCCCACCCCCACCCCGCGAGAGACACAGATGGCCTTCCTCTCCTCGGGGACCCATGGTCCAGAACCAGGAAGAGATGGCTGGCTTTGCAGAAGTAAAGCAGAAACGGTCCAACAGGTTCAGAGGAGTTCACAGGCACCACTGAGGGGCGGTGGCAGGACGCCCCCCCAGCCCAGCTGAGCCGGACCTGACACCTGTCTACAAGAAGCTCAGTCTCAAGGATTATCTCCCCAGCACACTCCAAACGGCTCCACAGGCCAGCGTCTGGTGCAAACAGACTGCTTGGGACACAGGCGTCTCATGTCACTGCCACGTCCCACGCCCAGACTCTGCTTCCTGTTTGTATGCACCCTGACGGGCAGCAGACAACAGCTCAAGCACTTGGGTCCCTGGCACCCATGAGAGAGGTCAGGGGTGAATTCTGGGCTCTGGCTTCTACCTGGCCAGGTACTTGGGGAGTGAACCAGCAAACGACAGATCTTTCTCCTCTCCTCTCACTGATGGGGAGAGGCACCATGCCACCTCCACGGCCGGACACAGGTCTCAGAGCGGGCACACCCGTGGATTCTGCACACATGGGGATCCTGGGAGTCCTGGCTCCCAACCTGTAGGTCACTTGTCTTCGCTGGACACTGCTGGTGCTCTTAGCACTGAGCTTTCGGAGGCTTGCTTTCCTGCTGTGCTGTGGGCGATCAGCCGCTTGGTCGCTAGGCTATGGGGTGCAGGATGGAAGGGGAGGATTGTGGGGACAGTGGTGACTTCCTCTCCCTCCCCCTCTGCCTGGGCCTGGGTGAGTCAGCAGCAACAGGCCAGGCCCTGACTCACCCCATCACCCTCCCGGCAACCCCCTTCTAGTCTACGCCGGAAATGGGGGTGGAGCAGGTTCAACCGAGATCCCCAGGGAGGCACTGCCAGGCCCAGAATTACTTTGGAGACCCACAAAAAAAGGCACCCCCCAAAAGCTTTGGTGGCTATTTCCTCAAACTTCCCCTTCTGAGCTGTAAGAAGGCTAAAGTGCTGAGCAAAGCCAACAGGTGGGGGCCCCTCTGCGTGCTGTAGAACTGGAATGAGATGGATTCCTGGGCGACAAAACTGGCCCAACACCCATTCCATCACCAGGGCTGGGCAGTAAGTCCCGGCTCCATGAAAACCAACCAAGGCATGGCTTTGAGCGCCATGGTCACTCCTACCCATCAGCCTCAGTGTTGCCATCTGTCCAATGGGCGCAAGGCTCCATCCACAGTGGGAGGCACTGCCTGCTCGCAGATGTTGGTCAACAGCTGTGGCCCCAACACTTTCCTCATTCAGTCGGGCTTCTCCACGCTCCCCCTGCCTTACGCCAACTCAGAAACAGAGGGGGACCACGGCACAGCCTGGGACGTAGCAGGTCAGGCACAGGCGCCCCCCCAGGGGTTTGTGCTATAGACCCTTAAGCCTGGGTTCAGGCTACCTCTGCCCAGGATCCCCCCAGCTACACTCTGCTCACATTTTTTCCTTTCTCAAGCCATCATCCTGCAGCCTGGTGCTGGTGTTGGCTGCTACCCGACACAAGGCCCAGCACCATCACTGCTTGCCAACAAGGAAGACACGTTCAGGGCTCCCAGGGACTTAAAGCGTAGGGACCAACAGCCTCTACACTGTGGATTCCTGTGAGCTCCTCACCTCTGGGAGAGTGAATAAGCAGAGAGCAGACACCACTAGTATGGAGAGGGTTGCACCAGGACATGCTGGCCCGGGATGGTTGACCTGAGACTCTGTAAAGCAGTGCCTCACTCCTGGGGACCACACGCCATGTCTTTAGAAAGGCAACTTCCACTAATCATTTCCTGAGCAACTTCCAAAGTGACCTTGCTGTCTTTCCTGGGCTCCCCTAAATCCTTGCCAAGCACAGCCGCCACACGGTCAGTCCTGGTACATCCATGCACAAGCCCACTTTAGAGATGAGAAAACTGAGGTCCCGGCCCAGATCAGTGGTGAGACTCAGGTGCAGACTCCAGCCTCTTTAGGTCCAGATGAGGAGGTCGGGGACAGGGAGGTTCCCGACCGCCCCAGCCCGCAGGACTCCAGCGGGCACCAGACAGAAGTGAAAGCTCCGGTTTCAAACCTGGGTAGACGGGGCTCATATTTAACTCTGTCAGGTTGGCAGGTGGTGGCGTGGTGGTGGCGGCAGCTTCCAGCACTAAAGATGGTGTTTACCAGCAGCTACTGCTCGGCTGCAAGAAAAATTCAGTGTTATGATCTGCTCCAGGCTGGTGCTGGTGCCGGCCACCTGCACACACAGACCACCCATGGGCTCTGCTGCCCTTGCTCCTTCGCGCAGCTCTGCCAAGGCCTCCAGGGATGCCCGTTCAGGCACTGGGGACCCATGCTGCCTTCTCACACCTGCCACTCACACCCAGAGCACCACTCGGCACCCCAACTCCCTGCCTCGTGGAGTCCTTGAGGGAGGGCTACCGTGGTTCACAGCTGCCTGGAGGAGTCTTGGTGGTCCTCCATCGGAATCTGAGGCTGCCACATTTCCAGTCTCCACCTCCCACCCCATGTCTCGGGGTTGCCTGCTGGGTTCTAGCACAAAACCACACACTCCAGGGCAAGGTCTAAAGCTTGGCTTCTTCCCTAGCCATGAAACTGTCCCCTGCTGACCCCCAAAGACTCATTAGAGGCTTGTTGCAGGGTACCCCAGAGCCTCATCTGGGCCCCACCTCCCTATGTCTGAAGTGAGGACTCCTGAGTCCACCCAGCTCCATGGCTTTCAAATGCACCCCAAAAAGGCTTTGGAGATGGGTGAGATAACAAAGAGAGGGGCTGGTAAACTGGGGTACCACTGGTCAAGGGTGGAACAAATGACCAATGGAAGAGGTCATGATGGCTGACAATGCACGTGGGTATGCCCCCGAGTCACCTCGGCAAGCTCTCCCCAACCTGGGGAGCCAGTGGCTAACCCAATAGCCACCTGCCTCACAGAGGGGGCTGAAGGTCACCCATTCTCTGCTGCCCAGAGGACTGGGCCTTCTGGGCCCCCCATGTGCAAATAAACAAATGGAGGTTCAGAGCGGAGACATGACGGAGTCCAAGGTCACCAGGTGTGCAAGTGGCAGAGTTTGGGTTTCCTCCTAGAACCAGGTGTGCAAGTGCCAGAGCTAGGTTTTAGACCCAGGCTGAGGCCTATACACCCTAGCTGGCTTGCCAAAGCCATGCAGAGTTTGAGAAATCCTGAGAAGGGTCAGTAGTTCACATGGCTAGAAGCAGAGTGGGGTCTGATCCTGGGGCGGGGCGACAGACCAAGGAAGCCTGTACTTGGCCCTGCCTGCACCCAGGGCAAGGGGCAGAATTCAGCCAGCCTTGTTCTCTAAGGACAGGAATGAGCTCCCAGGCACATGTGTGGACCCTGGGGCAGAGGAGTCAATTGCTCCATGCAGTGCTGACAGGGGCAGGGCTGCCCCAGCTCCCTGCACCAGACTGAGAGCAGGAAGCCTGCAGGAGGCCTGGCGACTACGACTTGACCAAGGCATGGCCTATCCTCTCTGGGCTGATGGGGAGACCCCGACAGCCAGCAGGTGCAGTGTCCTAGCTGTCCCTCTGCACACATGGACACACACAGCCCTCTCCTCCCCTCTTCTCTCAGCCACCCACCCCAAGTACATCTCTAAGTATTGCAATTTGCCCCAACACAGTGTGGGGACACAACTGTCCCGGCTCACACAGTTGCTGACTGAGCTCCACATACAGGCTGTTCAGAACAGTACTTGGCACGCAGTGGGGTGTGGGCAAGTTCAACCATCAAGGCGGTGACTAAACTGACCCATGTTTACCCTGACACCAAGGTCTGCTCACAGTAGCTCCCGGGTACCACACTGGCTCACAGACTCAAGCCCAGGGCTCCAGTGAAAGTCACCTAGTTCTGACATTTGGGCCACTATAACAGCCCTATCTCCTATTGGCTGTGTCTCGCGGGGGGGTGGGGGGGTGGGGGAGTGGAGACTTGCCTGTTCTTCTGTATTGGGTGTGGCTGGGAGACCCAACACAGGTTTAGCTAAAGGTCTCTGGGCACCTGTGCCCCCTCACACACACTTTGGCACTAAATGACAGCTCCATCGAGGCACTTGGTGGCTGCCTGGCACTTGCATCCATGTGAGTTTGGCTTGCGTGCAGCTCGGGAGCCAGGGTGAGCTCACAGGGCATAGGGTGCCCACTGCGGCTGATGCACACGGACCTCCCATTACAGGGCCAGGTGCACATGATGGGTGTATGCCTGACACACACATCTGTGCATGCTGTCACCCATCCTCAGGCAGCTGCTGGCTCCCTCCCAAGTTCGCATGTGGAATCTGGAATAGTTCACGAAATTCAACACCTTCAAGGGTCCAACGTCCCCATTTTACAGGTGAGTAAACTGAGCCCCGGCCTCCCACCCCAGACATAGGGTTATGACAGCCTAGTCCAGAGCCTCAGTCTTTGATAATGTCCCAGCCTCCGTGCAGGAACTCCTGAAGGCAGCCTAAGCCCTTATTTGTGGGAGCTCTTTCCAAAGGACACAGAGCCCCAGACCCCAAGGATCTAGCCTGCAACCTACCTTGGGTCAGCTCAGGGGCTGAGAGGCACCATCAGGCAAGGCCTTGAGTGAAGTAGGTGGGAAGACAGAGGCTCCCATCGCGGGTCTGGGGCAGGAGCGTGGGGCAAGCAGCACTCAGCAAAGTGAGCCATGCCCACCCACAGCTGGAGCCTGCAGGAAGCCCCACCCACGCAGGCCCCAGCCCTAGGAAGCGACCAGGGTGCCCCACCCCCCAGGATGGTGTCCCACACCTGCCCACTGCAGGCCGACTCCCCTGGTCCTGGTTTCCCAGGGAACCGCAGCTGCTGGTTACCTCACAGGGTATGAGTCACAGAAGGGAGCCAGGGTGGTTCCGGGAAGGGACAGAGGCCCTGGAGCAGACAGGGACACAGGGGAAAACCAAGCGTGATGTGCCCACACGAGAGGTACAGAGGGTTGGAAGCGGCCCATGGGAGGGCGGAAGACGACAGAACCCTGACGATGAGGTCACAATGGTCTTCCAGCCGGCAGCTGGGACACCCGGAAGCTGCGTTTTTCAGAAAGAGGTAGCCCCATCACAGCTACCACCTCCACCCATCACCCTGAGCTTTCAAAGTTGCTGCGTTTTTTTACAAAAACTCTAGCGTTGTATTTGAAAGGTGGTATAGCAGAGATATAGAAATATAGATGTACTGGAGGAGGCTAGGGAGAATCATTCACCTGCTGGTTCACACCCCACAACAGCCCAGTCTGAGCCAGGCTGAAGCCCGGAACCAGGAACTCCACCTGGGGCTCCCCTGTGGGTGGCAAGGAGCCACGTGCTCAAGTCACCAGGCTGCTGCTTCCCAGGGTGCATTAGCAGAAGCTGGATAGAAGCAGAGTGCAGGGGACTTGAACTGGTGCTCCCAAAAGGGATGCAGGCATCTCAAGCAGCACCTCAACTCACTGGACCGCCAAGCTGGCATATCCTGCCAGCGGCTCCCAAGCCCCGGAGTCACACCCTGCTCTTCCCCATCCTTTTCTGGGAAGCCTTTTTTGACCAGCCCCTACCCTTGGCCCCCTGACCTCCTCAGAGGTCACAGGTCCCTGACTGCTCTAGAGCAGGAGCTGGCCCGGGACCTGGGCAGGGATGAGGAGGGTCCTGTTTATTGCCATAGCAACTGCTAGCTGTCCTCATCGCAGCTATCCTTCCATCACTGAACTGGCAGCCTCAGTGGGCACCCGAGTCTTGGTTGTGCTGGACCCTTGCTGAGTGTCCAGCAAGTCATTCTTCAAAGACTCAGTAAGGATCAGAACCCAGGTCTGAGCTGGCCTGGAGCCAGGCTCACACAAGCCCTGGCCACAGCTGCGGCCAATGGCCAGCACGGCTCCAAAACGCTCTGAGAGAAAATCCCTGCTTAGTTACACTCAACTTATTGCCAGTCGAGCAGTGCCACCATGGCTAGAAAATGCTGACCCCCAGGTAAGGACTGAAATTGCTTTTTTTGAAGGGCAGGGCTAGAGAGAAAGAGACACAGACTGAGCGAGCGAGCTTCCATTTTGCTGGTTCACTCCCCCACATGGCCTCATTGGCTGCAGTTGGGCAGAGTCCAAGCAAGGAACTTCATCTGGCTCTCCAACAGGAGTGCTGGGCCCAGGCACTTGGGTCATCCTATCTTCCCAGGCTCATGAGCAGAGAGCTGGATTGGAAGTGGAGCAGGGACTGAAACCGTTGCCCACAGGGGATACCGGTACTTGTGGGTACAAGTTAACTAGTTCTGCCACAATGCCAGCCCCCATTTACCCTGAGCCTGGCTAGAGCAACTAATCTGCCAGCATCTGAGCAGTAGACGCATTATCACAAATGAATCAGAGGAAGGAACAAACCGGCAGTTGTCTCCCAGCCTGTACCTTGTGTCTTTTTTAAACCGTCACTTAAAATTATTTATTCAAAAGGAAAAGTGATGGAAAGGCAGAGAGATCTTCCATCCACTAGTTCATCGTCCACCCTCCCCCCGCCAAAAGGCCTGTGACAGCTAGGGCTGGGCCAGGAAAAGCCAGGAGCCTGAATTCCAGCCAAGTCTCCCATACAGGTGGCAGCGATGTTGTGCCTGGGCTGTCTTCCACGGTGTGTTGGCAGGGAGCTGGATGGGAAGCAGAGCAGCCAGGACTGGAACAGGTGCTCCTGAGCGCCCTGCTTTGGGAAATGCAATGGCATTCCCCTCCTCCCTGGTCCCCTTACCTCACCCATCCCCTACTCTGTGACCCTCCTGTAGAGTGTCTGACCCCTTGCTGCCAGCTTTAGTTGGCTGGTCCACCCTGGGGACAGCCCTGAAGGATTTAAAGACTCCTTCTCCTCCTTGGGTGAAGGCACCCTGAGATTTTAAGCACGGATATGGATCTGCCAGTGCTCAGATCCCGCTACGGCTGCTGGCCTCTGGCTCCTCAGCAGGCACGGCTACAGCTGCTGGCCTCTGGCTCCTCAGCAGGCACCTGTTCAAGAGGCTCTGTTCCACCTTTGCCCCTGCTGTGTCACCTGGAAGATTTTCTGCAGAACCTAATGCCACCTCCTGCCAGCTGCCAGCGTGACCTCAGGAAGGTGAGGCTCCCTGGAGGCCCTCAGTTGCATCATCTGTGAAATGGGCCATCTTGAATGTCACAGGGAAGGTATCAGGAAGTATCTGGGTACACAATGGGCTTCACTCTGGGGAGAAACAGAATACCCTGGCCCTCACCCTCAATTGCCCTCTGTTCCAGGCTTGTTTAACGAGCGCGCGCGCGCACACACACACACACACACACACACACACACACACACACACACACACACATGGGTTGCAGGCCTGGCCATCTCCTCCCAAGGCACTTCATGGGCTCCCAATACCAAATAGGTTGGCAAACAGGTTGGCAAGCACCTTAGAGCAGACTCCTCCTGGGCCTTAGATCTCCCCCTCCTCCACTGCCGTCTATATGTTTCCTGTGCACCAGTTCCCATCACAACAACCACCCAGCGTCCCTACCTTTCAGGGGCCCCCAGTCATCACAAAAGGACTTCCAGCTCTGTAGCGGGCTCCCCAGGGATGCTTCAGAGCATGCCCTGGCTGGTCATAAGTCCGTGGGTTAGGTGCCCACACTCCCTTTTGGAGCACCTGGGTTCCACAGCCCTCTGCTAACACAGACCTGCAGCGGGTCGGGGGGGAGAGCCGCATGATGGTCCAAGTGCTGGGGTGCCTGCCACCGGCATGAGAGACCTGGCTGGAGCTGCTGACTCCTGGCTCACCCCCATTCAGCTCCAGCTATCTCTGGCAGTCAGAGAGTGAACCAGCAGGTGGACTCTTCCTGTGTTACTCTGCAGCACCCCCTCCCCTGTCCCTACAGATTCACAGAACCCACCCCTGGGTGAAGCAACCCAGGTCCCCTGGCCAGCCCCTCTCCCCTCTGCAGGGTCCAGAACCAGGCCCCAGCCCAGCCACGCCCCCAAGGGCTCCCTCCAGGCTTTCCTTTATGGTCAGGCCTTTCCCCCTGGGCTGTTTCTTTACTAGGGACGCCCTCAACTGACCTCCGAGTGGCTTTGGAGCCTTCCGTGCCCAGTTCACCCTCCAAGATCTGATGGCCTGATTTACACTCTCCCCGGGCCAGCCGGGCCCCCTAGCTCTGAGGACCAGTCCACAACCATTTGTGACTGGATGATTAGACTTTCAATTCTCAGTTTAAAGACGCTTTGAAATTTCCCCCAAACTTCCCCTGACATCAAACACACCTGCCCAGGCCTTCCTCTGGCCCAGCATGGCTGGAAGGGGTTCAGGAAAACATCGAAAACATGCAGGACTAGAATGGCCAATAGGGGACCAAAGATTTCTACCCCGGCCTGGGGGAGGCGACAGGGCCTGCTCCCAGGAACCCCCTGCAGGCTCAGCCCTGGAAGGCCCTGCAGGCCTCAGCCGGCCTCAGGAGAGGGTGCTTGGGGTGAGGAGTAAGCCACTTGGTTTTGGGATTAAGTCAACCTTATGAGCACTATTATGACTACTGCTACTACATGCAAGTGTTGACACCAAGCCTTATCAGAACCCCAAACTGCCATCTCCAACATATGCCAGCTAAGCAGTGGCCATCACAGTCCCTGTCTTCCAGATGAGACCCCTAACGCATGAGCAGGAAGCAGCAGCGAGGACCAAGGAGCAGGGCCTGAGGTCTCCAGATGCCGTGTGACCCTCTATGAGCCTTGGGGACATCATGAGGAGCAATGAAGGGCAGGTGGAGGTCACGGTTGCAACCTGCCTCCCTCCACCCTTCTGGGGTCCTCGTCCCTCTCACGGCCACCCAAGCGTCTATTAGGTCACTTATGTCCCTCCTCTCCCCATCCAGCCTTGTGCCCCATCCCACCTGTACCACCCAGCAATGCCCTGGGTACACAGTGGCTGCTCGGGGTGAGTATTGTGGTCCAGGTGGTTAAGCCACTAATGACAGCACCCACACCCCATATCACAGCATGGCTGGGATCCTGGCTGCTCTAACTCCCATCCAGCTCCCTGCTAATGTGCCTGGGAGGGCAGCAGAAGATGGCCCAGTGCTTGGGCCCCTGTACCCACATGGCAGAGATTCTGGGACCCAGCCTCAACTATCTTCCAACAGTCAGGCAGTAAACCACTGGTGGACAATCTCGCTATCATCAGCCTTTCAAATAAATACATAAAAACAAAAGCAAACGCTTGTTTCTTCTAAAATGTGTCTCTCTGTGTGTGTATATATACACACTCAACATTCACTGAATGAATGGATGCTGCATAAACAGCTCAATTCACTAGGCAGCAGTGGGAGAACAGGGCAGGGTGATAAGCCTCAGGGCTTCGCCTCCCCAGCCTCGCTGCACCTGCAGACAGACTGGGGCAGGTCCATGGGGGTCAGCCCCTGCTGCCTGGATACTGAAGCAGAGTCTGTGGGCAGGGCTGGATGCAGGTGGAGGGACAGGGACCAGACCTCACACGCAGTGCTCTCTCCCTAAATGATGCTCAGAGGTGAGCATGTCACATTCGGCAACTATCACACAGTCCACACTTACCCGAAAAGTGACTTCTGGTGTACCTGGCTGACTGCACAAGTGCCCTGTGGTTCTCCAGCCCAGCTTACAAAGCTGAGCACAATCATATACTCTGCATCCACAGGCCAACTCCCTCCCTCCTGCCCATCCAGGGGAAGCCTCCTGCCAACTGGCAGCACACACCTGTGAATGACCTCTGGGCTCCCACATTCACAGGGATCCATGGCTAAGGATGCCATGTGAATGACACATGTGCTGTATCCTATCCTGCTTCCTAGGCAGACACAGCTAATGGATCACAGCTTCATGCCCAGCACTAACTCACTCATCAGAATCTGGGTGTTCTGGGCCTCCGGGAACTTAACAATCAACATTAGCCTGTAGGGACCTGCGCTGTGGCACAGTAAGCTAAGCTATTGCCTGCAATACCAGCATCTCATACAGGCTTCAATTTGAGACCTGGCCACTCCACTTCTGGTCCAACCCCTGCTAATGCTCCTGGGAAAGCAGTAGAGGGTGGACCAAATGGGATCCTGCACCCATGTGTGGGAGACCTGGATGCAGCTCATGGTGCATGACTCTGGCCATTGCAACCATTTGGGGAGTGAACCAGTAGATGGAAGATTCTCTCTCCCCCTGTATCTCCCTCTCTAACTCTGCCTTTCAAAAAAAATTTTTTTAATGTAGTCTGTTACAGATTTACTGAATTTTGAGTTCTGCCTATGGTTGCTATGGTAGGGCCAGAACACATGGCGTCACTGGTCTTGTATGGCCAGATGTCCCCTACCCAACCCTACAATATTGTCGAGGAACTAAAGATGGAAAAACACCAGTGCTAGCTGTATACCCAGACTCCTGAGACAGAGGAGCCTGCGGCTGCCGCGAGAGCCCTGAATGTGGGAACGGCCAGCTCTGCATGGCTGAGCAGCCACTGCATGCCCCTCGCAGTGCCAAAAGCAAGAACATCGGTAACTGCCCATCCCTGATCCTCGCCAACACAGAAGCCATGGTCCACATCACGCCCTTTTTGACACAGGTCCCCAGGGCCCAGAGAGCTCTTGTCCAGCATCACACAGCAAGGAGAGATGGATGGCATTCACACACAGCTCATCAAACCCCGAGTCACAGTCCTGCAGAACCACACAGTACACCTCTTTCCAGAGCGTGCATCTATTTTCACCCTGGGTCTGGCCAGTATTCGCGGCGACTTGCAGTGCCCTTGCTTTTCCTGGTCCATGCTGGCAGACTGGGGGTATCTCTCCTCCCACCTGTTCACTGTGGCCCCAAGGGCAGGGGCTCCCCAAGGAACCCCATTCCCTCTCAATATCAGAGGTCAGCCAATTCAGGGCAGCCTTCAGGGCCCTAGACTTGGAAACAAGTGCTGGGTGTCCCAGAGGTGCGCGCCCCTAGCTGGCTCAAGTGTCCAGACAAGGTACCAAGATGCCCTCTCAAAGCCAGCCTCGGCACTCAGCCCGGGCAGGGCAGGAAGTGTTGGGGGCCGGCAGCCCAGCCCCATGAGTACACAGACACGCACCTTGCATGTTGTGTGCTTTGCAATGAAGGAGATAGTCTGTGTGCAGCCAATCTCCCATTGCTGGGGAATGAATGACCCAAGCCGGCCCCTACACAGGAGGAGGCCTGCCCACCCACAGTCTGTGCCAGCAAAGCATCTCACAGGCACAAGGCTATAGCTATGCCCTTGGTTGCCTCCTCAAGACACCAGACCTTCCCAAGGGCTCTCTAACAGCTCCATGGCCACTGCGGGGCAAAGTGGCAATGGGCAGGGCTTTGTCCTCTCCTCAGCGTCTGCCCACTTTCCCACTGTACCTGCTGCCTGGCCAGCCAGGAAGTTGACCTCCACGTTCCCAACAGCCCCTCCTCCCGCAGCATTCACAATGTGGCAGGAGCCTTCTGTCCGGCAGGGATCTCCCCTCTCCCTGGAACCACCCAGAGCACCCAGGAGGGAGACCTGGTTTTTAAACAGGGTTCTACCAGCCAAGGGAGGTGTGAGGGGGCGCAGCTTTGGGGATCCCACCAGGGAGGATGAAACGCTGTCTACATGAGGTGCTAGGCAGCTGCGATCATAGAGCAATGACGTCACTCCCACCAGGTCCCAGCTACCTATGCAAGCCTCCTCGGAGCTCTCACCATCCCATTTTATAGGTAGGAAAGCTAAGGCTCAACAAGACCCAAGGAATGTCCTCAAGGGCCACACAACAGCACGGGCTGGAACTGCCTGATTCGCCGGCTCCTCCGAGTCCCAGCCTTAAGCCCTTGGAGCTGTTCTTTGACTGACACTGGGAAGAAAAGTCCATATACTGCAGCCATCCCCTTTTTCACACGGAAGCTGCAGGTCAGAGGCCCCAAGTCAGTGCCCAGCAAGGAGGGCCCCACAGCGGGCAGTGCTGACAGCATCTGCCCTCTCCACACCACATTGCCAGAAGAAGCCAAGAGGCTGCCTGGAGGAGGCATCAGACAGGGCCCCTCAGCCTCCACTGCCTTTCCTGTCAGTGAGCGACAAGCAAGGACAGAGCCACAGACCTCAGCCCAAGGGACAGT
This sequence comes from Ochotona curzoniae, assembly GCF_017591425.1. NCBI lineage: Eukaryota > Metazoa > Chordata > Mammalia > Lagomorpha > Ochotonidae > Ochotona > Ochotona curzoniae. The sequence continues at coordinate 7,029,625 of NW_024466607.1, forward strand.
GACTGCCTCCCCTCTGTCCGTGTGGCCCCTTGCACAGCACACAACACACTCTGGTGCCACAGCTCCCCAGCTGCTCCTGGCTACTCATTAACCAGCAGGCGGGGCTGAGGAAGGGAGAGTAGGGGCTGGCTTTGACCCTGCTCCCAGCCCGGGAGCTGTGGACACTAGGGCCAGGCCACCTGGGTTGAAATCCTTCCTAGCAAGACAACCTCAGGAACAGCTGGTTCCCACGGGCCTCAGTTTCCCCATCTGAACAACAATCCCTTGGTGACTGTAGCAGCAGCACCGGTATCCATCCATAAACGACTCAGCAGCAGTTGGTCCTGTCTCCACCCGTCTCAATCAGGCTGTCGAGGGGCAGCTGAACAGGTGCGTTAACCCCCATCCCGCCCTGTGGAGTCCTGTGGATGGCTGGTTGGTGACGCTCATGCCGGGAGCCTAGGAGGGACGGCAAGGACCGTGAACATGCCACGCAGCCTGTGGGCTCCCTCCACGCCCCACTCTGCACTGTACGGAGGGGAATCCCACTGGGCCTGCTGGGATATCACCACGAGAACACACCTCTTCGAGGTCAGGCTGCCTGTGACACAGCGCAAGGCCAGGCCGCACACTAGCTCTCTGCCTCACCTCCCAAGTGCCCCAGGGGCACACTGAGGCAAGGGCACTGAACCCTCCTTCCCCCGCCTTAGAGATCCCTACACTTCAGGAAGCCGGGGTTGGCAGATTCCAGAGCAAGTCACAAGCCAGCCGAGCAGCAGGCTGAGCCTGAGGCTGTGTGGTTCCAGGCTTGGGGCTGCACAAGTCTCCAGGGTTCATCCTACTGTGAGCTGTGGGGTGCATCTCTCACTGAACGCCCCAGTGAACACCTGAGAGGGACTTCAAGAATGAGATGCCCATTAAACCCACTTCAGAACCCCCTTGTGAGCCTCAACGGAAAAAGCCAAAAAAGGCTTTGATGCAAGCGGGCGGTGGCAATGAGCGCAGTGTCACTAGGGGCTGAGCTTAGATGGCAGGACTGTGTCAGTGAGCAGGCAGGGAGGAGATTCGGTTAAGCAAGGGCCTTCCCCTTGGAAGGATGGGGTGAAAGGGGCCGTGCCTGCTGTTTACTCCCCGTGATTCAGCAGCTCCAGAATATTCCGGTGACTTTTTACAGAACACACAGAGAGGATGCAGCAACCAGGGGAGACACACAGGGTATTGGCTGAACCGGTCCTGTGTTACCCAGAGCAAGAGCTTAGCAGGTTCCAGGGCTCCTGGCACATCCCCCCTCTGCAGGATGGCCACACGTACCCCTCCCAGGTGTCTGTCCCCCAGTCTTCTCCAGCAACTCTGGCAAGCCTCCAGCCCCAGGCTGGGACTCCAAAACAATGCTCACCCCTCCTCCCTGTCACACACAGGGCCCAGGCAGATCCAGGTGGTCAAACCCAGCCAGAGAACCCGAGGCCATCTGGGCAGAGGGGCCCAGCCCACTTACATTTCAGAAGCTGCTCAGAAGGGGCTGCAGTTTTGGCTCTTCACCTGTGGTGAGGACAGAGGAGAGGCGTGGTCAGGGCCCACGTGCACAGAGTTCTGACCAAGTCCAGGAGAGGAGAGTCAGACCATCCACCCCCCCAACACACACACATTCTTTCTCTTTCCCTCTCCACAGGAGTCGGGGTGTCACCCTGCTCCCCTGGGGAAGGCTGCCTTCTGCTAGCTACTCATGGGTAGTTGGGCATCCCCAGCCCAGGCTGGGCCGCCCACCAGCTCCTCAGGAGCAGATGCGGTCAGTGGCACTCGGAGCCTCCAACGCTTCTCCATTTTGCAGGGCTTGGGGGCGGGGCAGACTTTGTCTCTGAAGCACCTGCCTGGGGCTAGGGCAGAGGCCTTGGCCTCCCAGGCCACCCACCAGTGGAGCTTGGCTCTGGACTGGGAAGGCTCCCCCAGTTCCCAGGACAGAAAAATGCAGACAGCCAAAAGAAACCGGTCCCTTACCTAAGGGAGACCCCTGTTTGAACGAACACTGAATCTGGATTAGCAGAGGCGGGCAGGGGTGAGGAGGAAGGGCATTCGAAGCCTCCGGGACTTCCTCATCTCTCTGTCTGGCCCTCCCAACAGTCGCATCCCCAGACGCTCACAAGGCCTGGTAGCTGCCAGCAAATTAGCTGACCTCTTGGTTACGTGACGGGCCCCACCGGCTCCTGGGCCTGAGGGGTAGCAAGGACTCACAGCTCGGCGGCATCTTTGTGTCCCAGGTCCTGTACCCGGCACAGAAAGCCCAGCCTGAACAAGACCAGGGTGGTCTCCGCTTTCCCTGCGCATCCCCGCCTGGCCGCACCCCGCCCGCACCACGTCACTTCCTGGGCGGAGCCTCAGTTCTGGGAAGGCCGGTGTGGGTCCTGCAAGGGGCCATGTGGACCCCGCTCTCTGGAACACCACGGGAAGAATAATGTTTAGCTCACGGAAGAGAGGAAGCCAGCTCTGTAGGCTCAGACGGACACTCCACCTCTGGGGTTCCAGCCTGCTGGCACCAAGCCAATTCTGGGACCAGCCTAAACCTACTCCCCTGGAAGCCAGCGCACACCTGTTCTCAATCCAAGGGGTGTGGGTGCTGCCAGGTGGGTGTGCGAGCCAGGTCTAGTCAATTAGAGAGAGCTGCCATGATTGGGCTCAAGGACAGGCACCTGTCAGTGCCCAGGTACTTAGAACAATTGCCAGATATGGCTCAAAGTGCTGGGGAAAGACAGGCCCTTTCCAGGTTGGGGTGGCTAGCTAGGGAGAGAGCGGACACCCAGAGCAGCTGGGGCACCCTAAAGAGAATGGAGCAGGTATCAGGAGACAGGACCCCAGAAACACCACAAATCAGGCTTCATGCTGTCCCTCAGCACCTGGGCCTACCACACGCTGAAGGGATTCCGTAAACGTCGTGACTCCTCGGACTCCTCTTAGCCCAACAATCCGGCCCCCAGCACTGCCTCAAGAGCTCCGTGGGCTCTGCTCATCCCTTACCTTCCCCTACTCAGCCCAGCGGAGGCGGGGCAAGCACATGACAGACAGCTGAGGCCCCGCCCACAGTCATCCAGTTCCGTGGCAGAGGCTCAGTCTGACCCCGCCCCAGCCCAGACCCCCAGCCCCAGCCGCAGGGATGTTGTCAGAATTAAGCGCCTAGAGGGCCTCCTACTAATGGCCCGTAGGGATCTAAGTGGGCCTGAGATCCTGCATTCTGGTAAGTTCCCTGGTCCTTTCTGCTGGTCCAGGGATCCCATTCCCAGAGCACAAACTCTGCACCTGCACTATTCACCCAGTGGCTGAGGACCGGGGTGCTGGAGAAGCAGGCCCCCAATTTTTAAAAAATGCTCATGTGGTTGTCAGGATGAGTGGGCCAGGTCCCAGGTGAGGCCATTACCCAGGAAAAGAGCAGAGGCGGCTGTGAGAGTCCATGCTGCCTTCTCGGGTTCCAGCAGGCCGCCAGAAGCCCAGGGATTCCCCTACCCATCCCCCCATCTGTCGAGCAGTCAGCAAGGCCAGTGCCAAGTCCTGCTGCAGGCCGAATCCCAGCACACACCAGGGCAGCCGTGCACGCTCGCGGGGAGCAGGGCCTGGCTCGCTGGGCTCGTCCTGATTCACATTGCTCTTGGCTGGCCCCGACGAGCCTCCTGTGGTTTCTGGACGGCAGACATGGTCGGTAAGCCTTAAGAGGCTTTCCCGCTGCAGTCCCCTCCAAGGTGGCACTGGCCCAGAGGCCCAGCTGGCCCAGCTCCCAGCCCCGAGACCTTGGACCAGTTACCTGCTCTGGTGACCTCGGGTTTTCATAGGCAAAATGGGAAGAATAATGTCTCAGGGTGGGGGGGGGGGGCACAAGCCAGGGAATGATGTTTCTGGAACACAGGGCCGGGCAAGGCACGGGCACCTGGGGTTCCCAGGAGGGTTTGTTTTGGAGCGGGAATGGTGAATCCCCATGCTCACTTTTCCTCACATGATTTCCATGAGCCTTCTGGCAGCCCTCCAGTGTTTCCTTTTCAAAACCTGCATGGATATCAGCTTCCCTTTCAGTTCCGGGGGTTTCATGAAGTTTCTGAACCACCCTTATCTCAGGTGTCCCAGAGCTGTTATCTTCTTTATCTCTTCTACTCCCTCAGTCCAGACCCGTCCCCCCCACACCTGCTGCTTAGCCAGGGGTCTTTAGCCCCCAAATGGGAGCTACAAGATTCCATCACCAAGAAGCACTCAGAAAGCTCATGGAAAATGTGTGCTGTGGGAACCTTCTGTATGGGTTTCAAGCCCCTTGCACCGAAGGAAACTTCCAATTCCACTCTTCTTTTTAAAAGATTTATTTATTTATTTGAAAGGCAGAGTGTAGAGACAGAGATCTTCCATCCTCTGGTTCACTCCCCCAGGAGCTGGAGCGCCATCCAGGTCTCCCACATGGGTGCAGGGGCTTAGACACTTGGGCCATCCTCTGCTGCCTTCCCAGGTACACTGGCAGGGAGCTGGATTGGAAATGGAGTAGCCAGGACTTGAACTGGCACTCTGATATAGCATGCTGGTGTATACCAGCCCCAATTCTATGTTTCCACAACCTTTTGGAAGCCCCGTCATATCTGATGTTGTTTGTGATGACATCACTATGAGACAGCCCAAGGATGTGATGCAAGGATGTGATGTGATGTTAGCTGCTTCTGCTTCTGCTCAGGCCCTGGCCAGGGGCGACCAGGGGCACAGGTGGGTGGGTCCTGCCTCCCCACTGCTGAAGGCTTGGTCTCAGTCAAGGCAATTGCAGACAGGGGCTTCTGGCTGCTACAGTGCCTGTCTGAGGAAGGCTGGGTCTCAGGAGCCAGGCAGCACAGCCTCTTCCTGGCATGTGCATGAGGAGGTGTGGGGTGCTGTGGGGAGGTTACAGCCCTAACTAGTGCAGAGGCCATGAGGCTCCCACGGGGAGCCATGGACGCACCTGATGGAGACCTGAGTCTCACCTCTAAGGAGTGGCAACCCTTGTCGCCATGCTGTCTGAGTCAGCGCTGGCCAGCTAACGGGACCAGGAGCTCTCACTCCTGATCAGAATCAACCTGTCAAATGCTGCCAGGGCTAGGCCAGAGCTGGGAAAGTGGCCAGGGGTGCTTGAGGACTCTGGAGAGCAGGAAGGGACACGGCCCCTCCGCTTTTCCCACGGAGCCCAGGTAAAGCTGTGGCCAAGTGCCCACCAACAGCAACTGGCTGGGATTCATGACACACAGCCAGGGCTGCTGGGAGACCCCCTAGGCCTGGAACAAGAAGGCTGGATGGAGAAGAACTGATCGGAGAAGGACAGCAGAACGCAAGTCCTTTTGCAGGATGCGGCTGCTGCTTTTCTCTCTCTCGTTTTAAGGTCATCTCTGATCTTTATCCCACCAATGGTGGAGGGGACAGCGTCACTGCAGCTCTGCCCCAGGCGCCTCTAAACCCAGGTCCCAAACTGAGACACCTCCTTGCATAGTGGGGACTAGAACTTCCTGAAATTCCAACAGGAGGCTTCACCCTCACCTCAGACAGTACCCCACGTGGGACCCTGCACCCCTACACCATGGAGAAGGGTTTTCTGCTCTGTTCTTCAGCAGGTAACTTCCCAGGCATGCGAAGCCCCCAGGGTCACCCTTCCCAGGTTGGGGAAACAAGGACCGCCAGGTCACAGAGAAAGCCGAAGCCAAGGCATGCAGGTCATGGTGCTGCACCAGCTGGGCCCTCACTCGGACCAGGGCCTCTGTTTCCACTTGCGGCTGCCACCAGACAGCTCCATGGGAGCATGATCGGGTCTGTTTTGTTTGCCAGCCAGTCCCCAGGGCCTGTGACATACAGGCTACTGCTGGGCAGATGAAGGAAGCAAAGTGATGGGCAGACGGATGGTTGGTGATGAGTGGTTGGGTGGATGGGTGGGTATGAGTAGGTGAACAGGCAGGTGGATGTCATTTCCAAACAGGGACTCACTCAGATGTCCCAGCTGTGTTCCCATCTCTGCAGGGAAAGCAGACGTTTCTGATGGGTTTGCTCAGCACCCCTAGGAAAGGGGGCCATTGCCCTGCGTCCTAGTGTGTCCACCCCTCCCCGAATGTCATCCCAGCCAGGATGTCACACGAGATCACCAATGTCTGGACGAGAGCCTGAGTAAAGGCCACAGGAGCCCAGGGCCAGGCAGCCTTAAGCCCCTTTTGCACCTGTGTGACATTTTTGAAGGCTTGCTAGGTGCCAGGCACCACTCAGGAAGTGCCTCGTGGCTCAGGGTACATCCCACTGCCACGTGCAGGGAGGGATAAGGACCAACGCAAGCAAGGGCCTCACGGACAGAACAGCGCAGGCAGGACCCAAAGAGCTGATGCCAGGCCCCAGAGAAGGGACCAGCCACGCCACTGGGAAATGGAGAATCTTCTGCAGGTGAGAGGGAGACTGGCTGTGGGCCTGACCAGCAGGGCTGGGCAAAGAGTTTGAACTTGATCTTAAGGAGCACTTGGGGGACTTGTGAACCAGACAGCGGCACATGGGAGCTGGCCCTGGAGGCAGCCCCACTGCCCAGGACTCCAGTGGCTTCTGTTTGTGGTGGGGACAGCGGGCACCACCTCATGCCAGCAGGAAGGCCCCAAAGCCACACGCTGAGCCACCCTCCGCAGGTGCCTCATGGTGGCAGGGGAGCAGCAGCGTCCTCATGGCCTCCCCTCCCATGCCCTTTGTCCCCTGGGCTGGAGGCCTCTGTTCACTGAACCTACCACGCTCCTCCACCCCCACCCCAGCAGCCCTGGGCTGAGGACTTCCCACTGGAAAGGAGACAATGGAATGGGGGGGGGGGAGGAACAGAGAGGGAAAGGGGCAGTGATTCAGCTCTGTATGGAATGCGAGGAAAAGCTGCGCAGAGGAGTCTCAGGCCAGCCAGCAGCGGGAGGGACCCTGGACACATGCAGATCTAGGCTCCACGTGGGCTCAGTAAGGGCTGGGTGGGCCCCAGGGTGAGAACAGTTGAAGAAGGCCACCCTCCTTTTTCCTGGTCCAGGTCTGCTGAGATGCCTACCTGAGGATGGGAACAGTCCCTTGCCAGACCCACCCCTCATGCCATGACCTCAATCCCCCAGCCTGATCCAGGGTGCTCCTTGCACAGAAGAGCTGTACAGAACTACTCCCCTCCCCCCACCCCCGTGAGGGTACAGCCCTCCTGACACCTTTCTCATCTGGAAATACTGAGCAGGCTGGGCCTGCTTCTATGGGTGCCTGCAGGGCAAGTTCAAAGCCACAGGATGGGTATGTCATCCTGGAGGTCCCAGGAGCAGGATAACCCCTTTTTGTTTTAACATGGAAAGGGTCCACAATGGCCTGTGGTTATCTAGACCCAAGCAAACAGAATGGAGAAGAGTGTGATGTCACTTCGCCATGGCTGGCTTGCTGAACAGATCCTACATAAACCCTGAATCACAGAGAAGAAAACTGATCCACAAAGCAACAAAGAGGAGTTTGTGTCTGTATCGTCCCCCAAGAGATGCAGCAAAAGCTGCACACAAAGGGAGATGCACAGCTTTCAGGCCTTTGTCATTTCAGAAAGAAAGCAAGATGACAGACAGATGTCCATCCTCTTGCTGGCTAGAGACTGTGCCTGCCTTGAACGGGGTGAAATGGTCCGTTTTCAGTGGGTTGCTTTTTACAGCGTGAGGTGTCTCATGGCTGTGATTCAATGTGTTAACAAGTTAGTGTCTATCTACCTTGTGACACCTCCTGGAGGCAGCTCCAGCTCTCCAGAAACGAAGACACAGTCCACAGAAGAGTTGCCCACATTCGCCCAAGTTTTATCCAGAATAGCCCACATTGGAAGTCACCAAGACACCCACCAGTGGGTAACAGCCAAGCAAAGAGGGGTCCAGCAGCCCTAAGGTTCATGGGGGATCTAAATCGTGATGGCCCCTAACAGCCCAAGCCCTCTAACCGCTGTCTTCCCTACACGCCCGCCTGTGACAAAGTCTAATTTCTAAGTTAGGACAGTAAGAGATTAACAGCAATAGCTAATAGAAAGGCAACAATATACTGTCATAAAGTTATCTACGACTTACGAGGCGCACATTTCTGGAATTTTCCATGTTGCTCTATCAGGTTGTAGGTTGGCCACAGGTAAGTGAAACTGCAGAAAAGCAAAACTGAGGGCAAGCAGAGGCAGCTGCGTGCCCACACAGTGGAAATGCCACTCAGCAAGAAGGGGATTCACCGTGGGTGGGCACACTCGGGGACATCAGGCAGAGAAACGTCAGATTCCATGCCAAAATAGTCGCTGCACAGCCCACTGAAGGAAGTGGCTCCAAATCAGCAAGCAGCTTGTTTTGGGTGCCAGGGATGCAAGACAAGTTTCCAGGGTGCTAGAAGCAGTTGATTATCAACCTGGGCTACTAGAAGCATAGATGTTATGCTTTTGATTTTAAAATATTTCGGGAAAATAATCATGAGAGAACTTTTTAAAAAGGCAGATTCCGAGGCCACCCCACCTGGGACTTCTGAATGGGCCTGGCCTTGGGATCTGGATTTTTTTTTTTTTAAGGAAGGAAAAAGAAAAACTAGAAAAAGGATTCCAAGTGATTGTGTAGCTTGGCTGCAGGCTGGGCAGCCACCGCCTCACGCCCTAGGGGTTTGCCTGCTGGCTTTCACAAGATAGGCTTGCTTGGCCAAGTCCCTTGCTCTGCCACCCCCAACCCCCTAGTTCCCACCCCTGGCATCCACCTCCACTCCAGGTGAGGAGGGAATACCCCACAACCACGTCCACAGCTCACCCTGAAGACGCTCGGGTGCATGCTCCGGGGAGGTCAACACCAGAGAATTAATGGCCTGTGCACCTGCCAGGCAGCGCGCCCAGGTCTTCACCCCAGGTGTACTGAAAGGGCTTGGGGCAACATTCACTGGCACAGAAAATGCTCCTGCTCTGCCCAACAGCACCTGAGCCACGGCTGGCTCCTGAACCACCCTGGATCTTGACTTGCCATCGGGGGTCCCCCGGGCTGCATATTAGCCTGGCTTCTCCCCCTCTGGCCTCAAACACAGCTGGTCCTACTTCTATCATTGCTGCTTAACTTCTTCAGCATTCAAGGCCACCAATCTGGCTCCTGTCCTCTTGCCAGCTGAGGACTCAGGGACCCTGCTTTATGTCTTAGTGCTCTAGAGCAGCTGTACCTCCTGCTTGGCATGTCAACTCCTAGGAGAGACCATGCCTCCAGCACGTCCTGGCAGAGGCCAAAGTGCCTCTGCCACACTCCACCTGTGGATGGGCAAGGGACAGTCTGCACCTCATTCCACAGATAAGGAAATTGAGGCCCCTGGAAAGATTGCCTGCAGGGGCTAGAGCAGGCCTGGGGCTTCAGCACCCTGCAGATAGCCATGGTCCCAGAGCCAGCAGCTCCCCAGGAGTCAACATTCTACCTCAAGTCCAGTGCCTGCCCATCACCGGGCCTAGCCAAGCACATGGACACATTTAGAATGAGCTGGCACCCTCACTTGAAGGCCTCTTGGGCATGCCACCCATTCACACACACCTTGGCTGAGGCAAGTGGACAGCCTTAAATTAGGAAGACACTGGCCCCTCAAATGTGACTGGTGTCCAGCACTTGTTGAATGATGGGGGGGGGGGGCGGGCAGCCTGCACCTGCCAAGGTGGCTCCATTCCACCCCCTCCCCAGCTCCCTCTGGCTGCGGCCAAGCTGAATGGCAGGCAACCCTCCTCATGCGCTTCTAAAGCTCCTCAAGATCCCTAGGGATGCGGCCACTGACTCGCAGGTGTGTCGCCACTCGGGACCTTTGGAAAAGACATCCAGAGAAGCACCGAGTGACAGATCACTCTGCTACCTGCTGCAGGAGGGGCTCCAGGGAAGGAAGACACAGGACAGAGCCATGGTGCTAACGGCTCCAGCCCAGAGGATGGGAGCACCACCCCCCTGACTTTCCCTGGGTCCCGGCTTCCCAGGAAGTCAGCATCCAGAGCGCGCCATGGGGAGTCCTTTGGAAACACAATGGAGTCTCGGTGCAGTCAAGGCCAAGGCTCCCATGCAGCCCGTGTTTTGCCCATCTATAAAATGGGCACCACCCAGCAAGAGCTCCAGACGGGGATCTAATCCCCTCTGGGATGGGGTGAGAGGGTCTGGTGGCGACTGTAACTCCGGGCAGGCCAAGGGGGCACTGGGAAGGACGAGGACTTCAGAATGTGCCTACCACAGACAATGGCGACCTAGGAACTCATGACCCCTCTAATCTGGTGCCCTGTGGCGGGGCCGGCTTTACAGCTTACCACAAGCTTATTCAGACTCATCCCCTCAAGGACGCCAGCACTGGCATTCTCGTTGCTGGGACAGCCGAGCCCAGTTGCAAAGACACCAAGAGAATTGCCCAAGGTCACCTGTTCCTGAAGACAGGTTACAGCACTCCCAGGACCTGGTTACTGCCTCGGATCCCTGGCTTACTCACTCAACTGGCAGACTCCCCCCCCTGCCCATTTCACAGATGAGGAAACTGAGCCTAAAGAAAAAAGTTTGCCCAAGGTCAGCCAGGCGCTGAGCCAGACCCATGACCTCCAGCAGGTTTGCTGGTCCGACCCTGCCGTGGGGTCTCAGCCCACTTGGGCAGGGGCCCTGGCAGTGCCCCCACACCATCCTGATGAGATCTCTTCCCTCGCCCCGCCCCCACCTGTTCGAGCCCACCCCACACTCCCAGGACAACTCCCTGGTCTAGAGGCAGGCATGCGGTTGCTAAGCACTCACCCGCTCTCCCTCGTAAAAATAAACTCCCTCTGCCTGGGAGGCTCTGGGTGAGATCCCCTCCCTTCCAGCCAGCAAAAAATTAAAACGAAATTGTACAAAAGATCTCCTCGAGACATCTACTGGAACGTTGGCTGTGGCCAAGGCAGCCGATTTCTTCAGTCCAGGAGAACCACGCAGCCCTGACCCGCAGCCCCCAAAACCCTCCTGTTGGGGCATCTGGTCGGGCCGTGAGCAGATCTACTTTCCCTGGCAGGCTGGGGGGCTCAGGCTGTCTCTCCAGCCTGTGAAGCTGGTCCTGGGAGAGACCGGGACCTGGCAGAAGCTGGGCAGGGACCAAAATAGCCAGAGCAGGGGCGCTGCCCGGCACACACCTCCCTCCTAGCCTGCACCCACGGAAGACAGCTCACAGGTGCCTTCCAGTCCATTGAGGCAAAGCCTGGACTGCCGATGGTCCAGTTCTCCCTACACAGCTGGGAGGGGAGTGGCCCAAAAGAGGAACCCAAAGGGCGAAGTGGGGTGGATGTGTCCTGCTGGCCCTACCCGCGGCCCCTGGCTGTCCCTCTGCACCTCGAGCTCCTTGCTCAGATTGGCCGGACAACGGGCACTGCCTCCTGCACGCTTCACACACGGGCAACCTGCAGCCACCCTGTCATCTTCCCTAGGCAGTATCTGCCCTGGAAAGCCAGGCTCTGGGCCATTCAGCCCTTTAGGCACCAAGGACGCCCCCAGCCACCCAGGGACAATCGGAGGCACCAAAATACCCTCAACCAGAGCCTTGAAGACAGAGGGACGCACACGTGCGCACTGCCTCTTGCCCGGAGGAGGTGCTCACACAGGCGCACGGCAGGGACGCGGTGCCGCGGCCACACTCAACTGTCTCAGGCGCACACACACAGAGCCCCGCACCCAGAACACACTGAGGCACACATGAACACGCTGTTGGGGGCATCAGAGGCAGCCGCCCGCGCGTACATACATAGACATGTGCAGGGATCCGGCGGGCACGCGCACAGACACATACATCACACACACACCTGCAGCCTGCACCCGCAGCGACCGCCCTCTCCTAGGGAAACAATAACGGCCCCACCGGCGCACTGGGCGGGCGACCTCTGTTCCTCCCTCGGGGCGAGAGGGGCGCAGGCACCGAGGGCGCTAGGCGGAGAAGGGACCGAGTCCCGCTGGGATGTGGGAGGCGGCTGGAGCGCGGGGCTGGGCAGCAGGCTGCAGGCGGCGGGCAGCTCCGGCTCCGCGCGCCCGGCTCCCCGTCGCTCCGGTACCTGGGCTCGCCGCGGCGCTGCGCTCGGCTGCGCTCGGTTCCACCGACAGGGAACTGCCCGCCGCCTCGATCTCCGACCCTCGGGGTCTGCGCTCCGCACTCGCTGTCTGCGCGGCGCGGCCTCTGGGCTCGCGATCCTCAGGGCTCGGCGCTGGCGGTGGAGAGCGGCTGCAGCCAGGGACAGGGGCTCGGCGCTGGCGGCGGCGCGGAGGAAGCGGTAATTTATAAGCGGCTTCTTCCTGACCTCGCGTGTCTGTTGTCTGAACAGGCAGCTCTCAGCATCACCCATCCTGCTGGGTGGAAAAATACCAGCTCGGCCGGGCCAGGGGCGGGGCAGGGGCGGGGCCTGGGTACCCAGCCCCGCCCACGCGCGGGACACACACACACACACGCACACGCACACACACACACACAGAGGCAGGCGCACGCGCGCACACAAAATGCACGCACGCGCGTGCGGGTTCGGACACACAAAGAACCGGGCTCGCCTCGCTGAGGGCGCGCGCACACACACCCTGCAGTGGGGCGGGGAGTGCTGCATCCCAGGGCTGGTGCCAAGTAGTACAGCCCCTGTGTGCAGAGGAAGCACCAGAGAGACCCTGGACCAAACTGGTCCCCGCTCTGGTCACACACCCATCCACCTGACTCAGGGGATGAGGCCTGGGGCTGCTGAAGCAGCGAGGTGGGATGATCCTACAGGTTCTCCCAGCCTTCCCGTGCTTGTAGGGAAAAACTGGGCAGGGTCACTGAGCTCTGCCTAGCTGGAGGAGGCCCTGAGGCCCCAGCATCCTGGCTGTGTGACTTTGAGCACTTCACAGATGCTCTGCATGCCTTGGTTTCCCCAACTGTAAAATGGAAACAGCCATAGTCAAGCCAATCTCCACTGGCTTCTCCGAGGAGCCAAGGTTAACTTAACAGTGCAAGGAGCTGGGAACAGCACCCGGCACCCAGCACCTGGGAGGTGCCAAGCGAGTGTCAGCGTGGGTGACTATTTATAAGCGGGGCTGGGGTGTGCGCCATTATTCTTGCCCTTATTTGAATGCACGGCTCCTTGGAGACCGTTTTCCACACCAGCGTCCTGGCTGAGCAGCCAGGGAAGTGCTGTGTGACCTCCAGCGAGATCTCTCCCCATCACAGCTCCTCACAGCTCCCAGCTGTGTGCCCCCTGACACCACTCTGCACCTGTATGGCTGTGTGAACAGCACAAGAACCCTTCCACCTCCTAACTAGAGAAAAAAGAAACAAGGTGGACAACCACACCTGGTCCAGCCTGGCTCCCCTGCCAGCTGTGGCTCCCTTCCCCCAGGCAGTACAGAGGAGCCCAGGGGTGCCACATCCCTCATGTCTTCCTTTGAGGGCCCTGCTACTCGGCTCCAGCCTGGCCCTCCAGCTAGCTCTGTCTCCCCACCCTCCTGGCACAGGGCCACCCGCCCATGCCTTCCCCAGCCCTCTCTACTGGCTGCAGCGCCCTTCCCTCCAGGGAGAGACCAGTAGTGCCTCTCCAACGCTGCAGTGTCCTGGATGACATTCAGTTCTGGGTACACCTTTGTAACAGGGTAACTGTACCCATTGTATGGGTGACAACACTGAAGCCGGAGAAAAGAAACAATGTCATGTCCAGGTCCCTCTGCTTCTCCTAGCGTGAATGAGGTTCCTCTCTGAACTGCAGGGGCAAGAACTCTGACTCCTGTCACTGCCCGCAGCGCCGGCAGGGGAGGCCAGAGAAGGCCCCAGAGCACAGCATTATAGGCTGAACCAAAGCGAGGCTTGGGGCCTGGTGCTTTTGCCCCCATCAAGACTGTGGGTCTAACACGGACCTAGCACACAGCTGACACTCAACAAATGCTTGCTGCTTTCATGGTATGCCCTGGGCAGCTTAGTGCATTTAAGGAAGTTAACCCCTTCCTTCCTCCCGGAAGTCCTACCAGGTCAGCACTGATGTCCCAGCACTGCAGAGAAGGGAAGAAACTTGCTCACCCAGAGTCACCCAGCTGGGGCTGAGCGTAAGCATCTGGCTCCAGGGATGACAGTGAGATATGAGTGGCTGCCAGATCAAAAGCCTAATCCCAGGAGAGCAGGGGCAGCTGGCAGGAGGGAGCAGAGGAAGAGCCAGGAGGAGGGTTGGCAAGAGGTGGGGCCGGGACAGGATGGCCAGGCAGGAGGCGGGGCTCGCCCCATGCACAGGGTGAGGCCAGAGGCTCCCAGCTGCAGATCTTAGGTCTGCTGCTTCCAGGCTGTGTGACTTGGGCTTGCACGCCCGCTCACTGGACTTCAGTGTCTGTCCCCCCCCCAACCTCCCCGCCACACACCTGTTACCTGGGATAGCAGCTTTGCCCCGTCAGGCCAGTGTGAGAAGTCAAAGTTTTTAAATGGAGGGTCCCTGCACTGCAGTCAGCTCAGGGTTGCTTCTTTGGCCTCCACTTGGCTTCGAAATGTTTAACACAGGTTGCCATGAATAACAATACAGGGGATTTCACAATGTGAAAGTCTGTAGGCTTGAGGTGGGCGTGGTGCTGATTGCTATGCTTCTGAGCTGGCTTCCTGCTAAGACGTCCTGGCAGGCGGCAGGTGGTGTCTCAGCACCTGTCCCAGCTACCCATTTAGGAAGTGTAGACCATTCTGGGTTCCTGCCTTCAGCCTGGCCAGTTCTGGCTGTTGCAGGCATTTGAGATGTGAATTCCCAGATAAAAAATTTCTTCTCTGACTTTCAAGTGGATGAAAAGGAATAACCACTATTTTAAAAATCTGAATTTGAGCCCGAAGCGATGGGTCAGTGGCTAAATCCTCACCTTGCAAGCGCCGGGATCTCGTGTTCATGTCCTGGCTGCTCCACTTCCCATCCAGCTCCCTCTGGACCCAAAGCCCTGGGACCCTGCCCCTGCATGGGCTCCTGGCTCCTGATCAGCTCAGCTCTGACTATTGTGACCATTTGGGAAGTGAACCAGCAGATGGAAGAGCATTCTCTCTATCCTTCTCTCCACAAATATGATCTGATCAAAAGAAAATAAGAAATAAGAAAATCTCTTTAAGGAAAAAAATCTTAATTAGTGGTTTCGCTTGAAAATTGCCCAAAACTGAACTACTTTGGTCCCATACCTACCTGTGCAATGGTTGGGAGCTGGGGGAATATCACTGTTTCCCACATGGCCAGTTGGGTCCTGACTGCCACACGCTGATCCCTGCAGGGGCCTGGGTTTGAGATGCATGCTGTATTTGTGCCCTGGCCAGGGCAAGAGAGCTGGAAGCTGCAGAAAGACTAAGTACCCACAGTGGCGAATGCATTGGCACCGAGCAGGGACATCCAGGAAAACTGGGCAGAGGTTTCCCTCGGAAGCCAAGTGCTAGGCTGAAATTCCACTGGGACTAAGTGCCCATTTCCAGAATGAAAATGGACAGCGGGCAGAGCTCCTGGGAAGTGCCCACGAGGTGCTGGCGAGGTCCCAGGACTCAGGCCGCAGCCATTCAATGGCTTTTTCCAACAGCTCTGCATAGAAAAACAAGAGCTATGCATGCCCCAGTCGGAGTGCTGGGTTCAATACTTGGCTCCAGCTCCTGACTCCAGCTTTGTGCTGATGCACACCCTGCGAGGCAGCAGGTGATGGTTCAAGTACTAGGGGCTCTGCCACTTGTATGGGAGGCCTGGAACAGGCTCCTGGCTCCTGGCTTCAGCCTGGCTTAGTCTCAGCTACTGGGGGCATTTGGAGAAGGACCCAGCAGATGGGAGCTCTCTCTCTCTTTTAAGATTTATTTATCTTTATTGAAAGGTCAGATACACAGAGAGGAGGAGAGACAGAGAGGAAGAATTTCTGTCCTATGATTCACTCCCCAAGTGATCACAACAGCTGGTGCTGAGCCGATCTGAAGCCAGGAGCCAGGAGCCAGGAGCTTCTTCTGGGTCTCCCTCACGGGTGCAAGGTCCTAAGGCCTTGGGCCATCCTTGACTGCTTTCCCAGGCCACATGCAGGGAGCTGGATGGAAAGTGGGGCCGCTGGGATTAGAACCAGCCCCATATGGGATCCCGGCGCGTGCAAGGCGAGGACTTTAGCCACTAGGCTATTGCTCCGGGCCCAGCTCTCTGTGTCTTCTTCTCTGCAGCTCCAAAAGAGAAAAATGGATGCACCAAGGTTCCGAGAAAATCATTCATTTCTTGCCAGGAAAGATCTGGTGTAGGCCTATGGGAGGTGCAGCCCACACTGGGGAACCTGGCTGGCTTGGCAATGGCTGGCTCTCGGTAGTTACCCACTTTACAAGGTTGGAGCTGTGTGACCAGCCTTGTGGAACCCTCAGGACATTACTCCCAAGAGCAGCCCTGAGGAGACAACCGCAGGGGCTACCAGGTGGCCCTCTCCCCATGCTGGCCACTGTCTCTTGTACTGGTCGTCACACACACCACAGAGCCTTCCGGCATCTGCTGCCTGCTTGCAGTTCCCGCCTGCCTTTCCCAGGCTGTGTGTCCCAGAGTGAACAATGTGACTTGGACATGCCTTAGTATCCTATGGCAAAGCCAGACTAATCAGAGCCTGCCTGCCTGTGATGGTCAGGAGGAACAAGCCTAGTGCCTGGCACAAAAGCCTATGGTGGCCAGCTGGGACACCTGCCGAGTCTCCCTACTCTGTGTGCCCCAGGGCCTCCACCAGAGCTACTGCCTCCTGCTGCTGTTCCATAGCCCGAGTCTCGCTCGGAGCCCCAGCAGCACCCAGCCTGGAGCCTGGGGCGCAAAGAACCTTGGGAAATGCTCGCTGGGTGTGGCCTGTGGGCAGCAAGTCCTCACTTCCTCCTTCCTCCGGGGCAGGAGAGGTCGAACAGCCCCAGAGCCGGGCAGAGGGGGCCGTGTCAGTGCCAGGGGACAGACTGGAGGGGGTGGGAGACGGGGATGCAGGGACGCCTTCCTTCACTCACTGATGCTGCGACAGTCGCTCTCAGCCCTACACCACGCAGGACCAGGCTGCCCTGGACTTCCTTCTAGGTGACCGCAAGGGACTCCTCCCGAGGCTTCCTCTCCCTCCCTGCCACTTCTCCCCTGCCCTCCTCCTGCCACCCTGCCCCCACCGAGTCTATCTCAGGAGGCAGGTGGGATCCTGGACTGCGCAAGCTACTTTGGCAGTTTCTGACAAGGCTGCACGCTTCCCATAGAGCTTTGAGCCTGCAACTCCACACCCAGGTACGCCCACCCAAAGCTGACACAGAGTACAAATGGCTGCACTGGTCAGAACAGCCGGAACAGGAAGCAGGAGAGGAGAGCAGAAGGCAGGGCCCACTCGGACGCCGCCCCACACTGGGTGTGAGCCCCAGCATGGGCCTCCACATCGGGCAGCCTCGGTGAGGGCACCAGGGACAGGGTTGACCAGAAAACCCCTGGAACCCTCTGTAATGTGGATCACTTCTAACTGAGACTCAGCAGGGGCAAATGCTGGCCTGCTCCAGCCTGGAGCTGAGTCTAGGCAGCCTGGTCCTCACCCCAGTGCCGGGCTGTGGCAGCCAGCCAAGCTCCCTCGTAGTCTGGCACCTGCAAAGGCTACACTGGTGCCTGGGTCAGGGTGGGAGTCTAACATGCAGTATCGATGTTGTAGCCTGGGTTTCCCACCACTGCCTGTCCCTCCCCCACCTCCCCTTCCACTACTTGCAAATCCACTGCGGTCACTTGGGGAGGAGACCTGGCTATAGGACTTCAGCCCCATCTGTGAGAGTTTCCTGTCATTCCCATCTCCCTGGGCCAGCAGGTGGGGGCGGGGAGCAGGATCCCAGTCCTGAGTAGATCCTTGGGGTCTCTGCCTCAGTTTTCCCATGTGTGGCATGAGAAGGCAGTCAAGGAGGGAGGCCCAGCCCTGCCCTCCTCCAGCTGGAAGGAGATCCTCCTCCTGTCAGCAGATCCAGGGTGGGGCTCGAGACCTTGGATTGCAGGGCCAAGGCGCAGTGGGGAGTTGGTTGGGGGTCGTGTTGCTGGACCATACTGAGAGTTATTTAGTGCAGAAAAGAGGGCACTTGGGAGCAGTGCGAAGCCCCCAGTCTACCCAAACCTTTGCAGGGATCTTCCGGTGGGGCCCATCAGTGTGAGAAGTGGCTAGGATCCAAGAACTGTGGCCCCTTGGGGTCACCCAGGAAGCTCAGGACACCTAAAACTGGGTTTGCCTCTAGATATTTCAATGTCACAGGGCATTAGAGGCTGGCCTGGGTCCTGGCCCTCCTGGCTGCTGCGCCCCGAGCAGCGTGGAGTGGCCCAGGCGTTCGCAGACAGAGCTCAGTCTGCTGCATTCTTGCTTGGGCCTCTCCGTGGCTGCCTTCTTATATTTGGCTATTTCCCTCCCTACACGCCCCCAAACACAACAATTCAAAATATTCACTGCTCCCAGACAATAAACAAAGCTGGGGAGGCAGGCAGCTAGCTCCCTGACTGTTTTGTTCCCACTTATGGCCTGATCCAAGACTGGCCTGATTGGGCCCTCGGGCCTGGTCATCAGAGCCAAGGCAGGGTGGGCCCAGCTGGCCCCAGCCTCAGCTCCACTCCTGGAGTCCCAGGGGAGCCAGGCAACCCCCGCCGCCTGCCAATGCTGGCTACCCAGGGAGTCAGAGGCCGAGAGGGTGTGTGCCACCACAGAGCAGTACTGCCAGGGCCCTCTCACCTGTGCTTTGTGGCCCTGGAGGGCGATCCCAGGCAGGTCCTGGGAGAGGAGACAAGCAAGGCCCTCACTGCCCAGTGGCACAGAGGGTAGAGGTGGTTTTGCCACACGGGTGCTTGACCCCAGCCTCTAGGGGCGCTCCCAGCCCTGGTACTTGGAGGCCTCTCACCACGTTTAAGTTTGCACTTGAGTATTTAAATATCTGGGCCCATCTATTCTTCACTAAACAAATGGAACATCCTCTGTAGGTCAGTGGTCGGTGGACAAGAAATGGAGGACAATACCAGGCAACCTGACACCAACAGCATGTGCCCATCTCAGAATCAAGCTCCTGTGCCAGTCACGAGAAGTCAGCCTGTTCTCCCACGCTGGCAAGCGAGTTTTCACTGTGAGCTAGGGACCAAGTTCACACTCAAAGTTCCCAGACTTTCTGGAGCCCTAGACCCTACAAACCCTCACGCAACCTCCCATCCACTGCCAGGCGAGGGGCACAGAGCAGGGGACCCACCCATCTTGGCTGCATGATGGGGGCTGGTTGAGTTGCTGCAAAGGATTCCAGCTCCCTACATCAGAGGGCCTGAGTGGAGTCTTCACTCCTCCACTTCTGATCCAGCTCCCTGCTCCCATGTGTCCCAGGAGGCAGCAGCTGCTTGGGTCTCTCCCAGCCACCTGGGAGACCCAGATGGAGTTCCTGGCTTCTGGTTTCAGAGTGGCCCAGCGCAGCTATCCCATGTATTCGGGAGGGAGACAGCAGAGGGAGCGATCGCTCTCTCCGCTCTACCTTTCAAATAAATACAGTAAGAATAAATATGTATTTTTTATAAAGAGAACAGCCCTCATGCCACCGCTCAGCTGGCTGGAACTGCCATGCATGGTGGCCTGCAGGCACAGCCTTGTTCCTCAGCCTGCTGGGTCTCCTCCTCCTCCTATGTCCATGTGCACGACCACGGCCACCACATCTGGGGCTCCTGGGTGGGACTGAGGAGGCTCCCGCAGGGGGTTTCCTGGAAAGTGCAGAGGCCTGGCCGGTGATGCTGTGTGGCAGTGGGCAAACCCCTGGGTCTGTCTGGGCCTGTCTGGGCCTCCAGTGTAAAGGGACAGTGGGAGAGTGGGCTGCTGCTGCTGCCCACACCCTGGAATCATCACGGAAGGGGGACTCTTCTGGGAAGAATGGAGTTGTTCTGTCCCCATTCTCCCTTCAGGGCTTGGGTCAGCACCTCTTTTTGCAATGCCCATCTCCTTGGTGACAGAGGCGTCCCCAGGCTAGAGCCCCAAGCACAGCAGTCCAGGGCCGTGTCTTGTCATCAGTAGCGGTTGTGCTGTGAGGCACCTCATCTTGGCGGAAAGGCAGTGGCCTCACTCTAGTGAAGTGTGTGAAGGCTGTCTGAGAGTGAGTGTGTTCCCAGGGGAGAGATGACATGAGTGACGGTGCAGGAGATGGGTCAGAGCTGCTTCTGGAAGTCCTGAGCCAGGAGGTGACCTCTGCTGGGCTCTGCTCGAGTGCCTCCTGGCCTCCTGCTCGGGTCTTGTGGCTTCTTCAGTCCTGGGACCCCCGCCCAGTCTTGTCACTGTCGCCATGCCTGGCCTTCTCCCTGCGTCTCTGCCGTCACAGGGTGCCCCCTGCAGTGCAGTCTCTGGGTCCTTATACCAGTTGAATTGGTGTCGTCATGGCCTCTTCTCTTTAAGAACATCTTTAGTGAATTTATTATTAGAAAGGTGGAAGACAGGCAGAGACCACCCATCTGTTGCTTCACTTGCAATAGTGAGGGCCCAGACGGGGGAGGCTGGGAGCTGGGAATTCAACCAAGGTCTCCCTTGGGGTGTCTGAGTGCTGCTCCAGCTCCCAGGGCTGCGTGAACAGGAGCAGAGCAGGACTTGACCCCAGCACCCCGATGCGCAGTGGTGTGGGGTTCACAGGCCACCGGTGCATCTTCTCTGCTGAAGCCCCATGTCTTGTGCTGTTTCCTTCCCATTTTATCTAATTGTAGTCCCTCAAACACCTGTCTAGCTGAGGCGGGGCCAGACTGAAGCCAGAAGCAGGAGTGCCAGCCAGCTCTCCTGTGTGGGTGGCAAGGCCCCGGGCGCCTGGGCCCGCACCTGCCATCTCTCCCGGCACATTAGCAGGGAGCTGTGTTGGAAGCAGAACAGCCAGCAATGGAACAGGGCACTCTCATGTGGGTGTCTAGCAGTGCCATAACACCCATCTCTACAAAATGGTTTTGAAAAAAAAGAAAAAAAAAACAAAACCCTAATTTAGCGACACACCTGACACCCTGTGGGGCCATCTGGAAACCTTATGTAGTGCCTGTGCTGGGAACTGTCTGGAGAAACATCATCTTCATGGTGACAAGGGCTCTTCTGGGTCATTTGTGTGGTCCAAAGGCTATGCGTGTGGTCTTTCTAGTCCCCAGATATGACTGGAGCTAGGGTAGTAAGCTTGAGGCTGTGGATGGTGGAAGCTTCTAGACCATGTCCCAGGAGCAAGCGGCAGACAAGTGCTTTGCGAGCTGCCTTCTCCCATCATCGCCATGTTACAGATGAGGGGCCGGCAGCCCCAAGGGAGAGGCAGCTGGCCCAACCTCTGCCCTGCAGGCTCAGGAGTCCTCTGTTCCCCAGCTTTGGCCCTTAAGATGCAACTTCAGGGTTCCTGTGGCCTGCGAGGTAGACCCTGTGACTGTGGGTCAGACCAGCTAAACTGCAGCCAAGAGGCCGTCTCCCTCAGAGGCTGCACTTGGCAAGGTGCCTGGCAGCCTGGCCATCCGTCAAGCCTGAGGGACAGATTTAGTGCCCTTAATCCCCCTCTTCAGTCAGGTCTCTGCTTGTCACCAGCCTGCCGGGACCCCTGGGAGATCTGTCTGTGCGGGCCCAGGGGTCAGAGCCTGGCATTCGCCAAGGAGCCAAGAGAAGGTGCCTGGCTCCCAGTGTGGCCAGAGCACTGAGCTGTGAGTCCCCCAGCTGCTCACTCCTGCTGGGGGATCCCCGGTTGGGGGAAGTGGAAGGAAGGTTGGCAGAGGCCACCTGCAGCATAAATATGGTGTGGTCCTTCTGGAACTTGTGCTAAAATCAGACTGCCACTGGGGCACCACTGGGAGGTCGCTGAGCTGGCTAACACCTCCCAGCCCATCCCTCCCTGTTTGGGTGAGAAGTAAATTAGATCACACATGGGACCATGTCTGCACCTGGGCGGTGGTCAGAGGTGGAAGGGCAGCAGAAGGTGGGACTCTGCTTGGGGGCCTGCATCCCGTGTTGGGGGCCTGAGGCCAAGTGCAGGCCTTGCTCTGACTCCAGCTTCCAAGGAAGCCTGGGAGAGGGTAGGGACGGATCCAGGGCGAGGGTTCCTGACACCCACATGGGAAACCCTGATTGAGTTTCCAGCTTCGGGCGTTAACTTGGCTCAGCCCCAGCCATTGCGGGCTTTGACCCAAGGGACAGGAGCGCTTTCTGCTCCCGCCCCCGTCTACTTTTCCAATAAACACAGAAAGAAATGTGAGGTATAAGAACCACCCCTCACGTGCTGATGTTTTACTTACCAGGGCCATATTCTCCCTTCTTCCTCAGCTGGGGCTCGTGTTGGGCAGGGGGGGGGGTGGGCTTAGATATCTCTCAGGAGAGGAGCTGGGACCTCAGGAAGTCCTGAGAACCCCCCAAAAGTGTGTGGGTGACAGAGAAGGGGACCCTGGAAGGAGCTGGAGAGGAGGAGTGGTGGGAGCAGAAGCCGGTGAGAGGTGTGGGGTGAGGGAGGAACAAGCTCGGGGGCCAGAGGAAGTGGATCCTAGGGAACAGCTGAGGGACCTGTTGGGGCGTCCACCTGCACACCCCCGTGAGGAACCTGCAGACAGTACCCCGTGCCCATCCGCACCTGACCTGGGGCCGGAGGTGCACAGGGAGGCAGCCCATCTCTTGGGCAAGTGTGCCCCTCACCTGGAAGCAGGAGATGGAGACACAGACATGAGCTGTGACAGCCCTGTCACATCGGGGTCACAGAGACCAGCCCGGCCTACCATAGTGCGACCGTGGGATGCAGGAGAGGGCTGTCCTGGGTGGGCACCTTGCCTGTTTTTAGGAAAACACCTACCTGGGCCGGTGGTGCCTGGTTTATTTATAGAAGCAAAAGGGAAAGGGGAGCGGTGTGTGTGTGAGGCGGGTGGAGGGGACCAGCTTAGGTCTTTGTCCCCAGGGCATTCACTGGACCTCCACGAGGGCCAATCAGGCTGTCACCCCACTTTGCCTACAGGGTGTCAGAGCAGACTGTGCTTGGGTGACAGGGCTCCAAGCAGGCAGGCGAGGGGTGCTGCTCATCCAGGTAGGAAGTGACTGGGGTTGAGTACACAGCCTGGTCATGGCTACCCTGCCAGGGGCCCTGTCTTTTCTTGCCTCTTCCTGTTCCTCCCTGACCAGCTAAACTCCCTCCCCAGCCAGCCCCTAGCACCCTAAGGGACTCCCTGCTGAATGGTGACCATGGAATCCTCACGAGTGTCCCTCTCCTGCCTAGGACCCTCGTGGCTTCCTGCTGGCTCTGTGTGACCAGCTGCTCCATTCAGGCCCAAGCTCCTGCCCCACAGCTCCAGGTGAGGCCTGCCTGGGGGAGGCTGCCATTCCCTAAAGCCAGGTCAGCACCCCCTGCTGGGTCCTGAATTGAGGTGGGTATTCCTAGCCCCTGAACCCAGGGGCTCCCAGCTCTGAGTGGCTAGCATGTCCTAGTGCCCCCCTGCTGAGTTCTGCTAGATACAGCGGCTGTTGCGCCCACTATGGTGACTCAGAGCCCACTGGGCAGCATTCAAAGTGGAGCCCCCACTGACCACGGCCTCCTCAGGTCCCAGGAGAATGGCTCGGGGTCTCTTTCCAAGGACGTCTTCCTTGACACCCCAACTGTGCTTCCTGCTTTCGGGGGGTCGCGTTGGGGCTGGCAGGCAGGAAGCAGGGGTGGGGGAGATGGATGCCCGTTTCCATAGCTGCCCACCTGAAGAAGTGGGGTCTGGAAGGTGAGGCAGAGGCGGGGGTGGGCCCTGATGGGTAGAAGGTAAGGAGGGGTCAGGTGAGGCCACAGCTGGTGCTGAGAGCCCTTGAGTGGGATGAGCCTGACTTGGGGACTCAATGAAGCCTGGGTTTGGGGCATCCCATTGCTGCTGGTACAAAGGCTTCAATTTTGGGCCACTCTGAAAGGGATCGTGTTGAAGGTCCCAGCCCTGGCCCTGCTTCTTCCCCGTTGGCTGGCCCCAGACTGAGCCCTTCAGGGTTCAGTGCACCAGGGCTGGGGAGTCCGTTTGATCCTGTGGCTCCTAAGCCTGAGCTATGGAAGACTTCCGTCCTCAAGGAGGCTCAACCTTGGACCATTACAGATAGTCTATTTTGTTTACTTGAGAGAATGAGATTAATGCTCCATCTACTGGTACGTTTCTCCAAAGTCTCCAAGAGTTGGTCTGCACCTCCCAGAGGGTGACAGGGACCCGGCTGCTCAAGCCATCACCACTGCCTCTCAGGGTGGGAACTAGCAGGGAGCTGAGATCAGAAGTGGAGCCAGGAATTAGCCCCAGGCACCGTGACATGGTCATGGAAGCCAGGTGGCACACCAAGCACCTCCTTAAACGAATCCATCCTTCCATGAACCCCTGTACTTCCTGGCAGGCGACAGCACATGGGCAGACTTGAGACTGGCAGCCAACAGCAGTGGAAACTAAATCTCAGCATGGGGCCTTTAGGCTGCAGCCCCCTAAGACCCTGTCCAGGAAAAGATGGTCAGAGCCCACCAGTGTCCCTGCACTCTACCACACACACCACCAGCCCATCATCTCCTGCTCTGTACCTACCCCCCAGGCCCTTGCTGAGCTCCACCCACACCCCCAGCTGCCCGGGACCTGTGCCAGGGTCAGCAGCATAGCTTTCCCAGGGCTCCTGCCATGGTGCTTCCTCCCTATTTCCCCAAACCCAGGCCTCACTGAGTCACTGTTGGGCCACGGGGTGTGGTGTGAAAATGTCCTCCAGGCCATGACCACCTGGGCTGTCCCAGGCCTGCTTGGTGAGGTGGCTTCAGAGCCAGGACACTGCCTGCTGGACCCAGGGCCTACCCCTCAAGGGGCCTCTTCAGGCGCTGCTCTCGGGGTTGGATGCTTAGCCTCCTGTCAGTGGCTTCCTGGAGAACTGTGGGAAGTGCAGCCTTGTGAACCCAGGATGCTGCAGCCCTGGAGAGCAGGGCTCACCTCAGAGACAGGCTCTGCCGACCACTGTCCCAGGGAAACTGAGACTGGGAGAGAGCGAGGGCTTGTCCAAGGCCACATGCAGTGGGACAGGAGGGAGGGGGAAGAGGGACCTCAAGGGTGTTGACTCTGCCTCAGCCTGCTCCCCCCCCATTTCTCCACCCCCAGGGCTGCTCAGGGGCTCCCCCTCCCCTCCAGCCCCAGGGCCTCCCCTGAAGATCCCTTCTCCAGGCCCTACTTACCCTGTGGGAACATCATGTGGTGACATCATGTGGTGACACCACTCAGTGACACAGCCTCCCCAGATTCCTGCAGGAGGCACAGCCTCTGCCTTTCTTCTGAGAGATGGGATCACGGACAAGCCCAGGCGGGAGGTGGCAGTGCTGGCAGCCAGCATCTATCAGAGGAAAGCCATGAAGTTTTGCTAGAGATCAAAGTGGAGGCGCAGTAAGGTAGGCTGAGTGACAGAGAGGCCACGCTCCCGGCTTTTATTGTAGTGTGTGGCTCTGCTGTTCACTCAGTGACTTGTTAGAGCTGCTTTCGTCCGGGCTCGGGTGTCTGGAATCTTAGCCAGGCCGCATCTGCAGGGGACAGGTGCCTGGCCGGCCTGTGTTCCTGATGGGGACCCTCGGTGTGCGACTGGGACTGGTGCAGTCTGGGGCAGTTGTACAGTGGGGTAGGTTCTCCCTGGGCCACTGGAGCCAGGCCTGTTCCCTCACACTTGGGTGCTCAGAACCCAGGTATCTGTGGGCAGAGCAGCCCTCACCCTGGTCTGGGAGTACAAGGAGTTCCATTTCACTTCTCCACTGGCTGGAGACCCCAGCCCAAAGCTTCAGAGCCATGTAGGGAAGCCAGGGTGAGCATGTGGGTCAGGCTCGGCGCTCAAGGCCAACCGTGTGACTGCTTAGTGGGGCCCGTGAGTGGCACGGGAGGGATTTTCTGGGATTTCTGTGGAACCCAGTGTCTCCTGGCCTGACCTCACTTCACAGCGCAGTGGCTGAGGCCCAGCCTTATGGCAAGCCCCCAGGAGCCACCAGTCTGGGGCCTGGAGCCATCGCATGGGTACTGACCGTGGTTGCTGTGACCATAGTGGCTGCAGGAGTGCCCTGAAGCTGAGGCCCTGTGGGTCTCATGGCATTCATTGCCAGGGGTGGCTTCCCACTTCACAGATGGGGAAATTGAGGCTGGGTGAGGTTAAGTCAGCCGCTGCCCAATATTGCTTGCAGCTGCTGCTGCTCTTCTGTCCCAGGCAAGTCTCACTTGCAGTCATTGTTTGTGTAGGTGGTAGGGTGCATGAGGACCACTTGTGCCTGGTCATGTCATGAGGGCCACAGGTGCCTGGCCACATCGGGTCTGGCAAAGTCATAGCTGGGAGAAGTTGGCTTCTACGCACCTGAGCGTCCTGGATGTGGCGGTTCTTGCTCAGGCAGCTGTTTGATCCTTCCACTCCAGCAGTGTGGGTGGCCCCACACACTGCATGTGGGAGAAGGACCATGGGGAGTGCCTCCCTGCCCCCGGGCCGAGCCCAGGTCCATCCGAGCCTCTGCGGGCACCTCCAACCCACCCCTCAACACTGCTGTGAAGGCCCCCTGGAAGGACTTGGTTCTTCGCTCTGTAGGTTCCTCCCACTGGCTCAGGAAGTCCCATGTTGCTTCCCATATCTCAGATGGGAAAACTGAGACCCAAAGAGGTTAATCAGTGGGCTCCTGGGGAGTAGAAAAACAACAGTCATGTTAGTCTCCGTGTCCCTTTCTATTAAATGATGTGACCACACTGGGGAGGAGACCACCCAACTAGACAAGCCAGGGCCATCTCCAGCCTCCCGGACAGGCCAGGACTCATTCAGGAAGGTCCAAGATCAGAAAATGCCTCCAGCCTAACCCATCCCCTGCCTCTCTTTCCCCGGGGTGATTTGGAGGTGTAGTGCCCAGATCCTGCCATGAGCCCTGGGCCTGCATTCATACACCTTGGGCCCTGGGTGATACATGGAGGGTCCCTAGCCAGGCTGTGAGCCTCAGGTTCTGTGTCTGGTTTGGAGGGCGGTCATGGCTGTGCCTGCCCACAGGGTAGGACAAGAAGCAATTGAGATGTAGTGACCCCCGAGTGTGTCCATTTATCATTCATCCATCCAAGTGGATGTGGAGTACAGGGGTCCTATGGGGACTGCCAGCCAGGGGCCAGAATGAGGCCAAGGACACGGGCACCAGCTGGGGGCAGACGGGAGCCTGCACAGAGGGGGTGCCGGCTGTGTGGGCCTAGGCCTCTGCCTCCTCTGTACCCCTCTCTCCATTCCTTTGGGATGGGCTTGGCCAGGTGCCCAGAACCTGACCTGCTTTCACTACGGACGCTGTGTCTGCCCTCCTGGATCTGGGACAAGCGCAGCCTGAGCCCCCTGCTCCACTACAACCCTAGGTGAGAGGACCCTGCAAAGCCACCTGCCAGTGTCCCAGAGCCAGCCCGTAGCTGCTAGCTGCTGGCCCTGTCCACATGCCGGGCACACCCTGTGTATTGGCTGGGGACCGGTTCAGGGATCAGCTGATGTCCTGGACATGCACATCTAGTCCTGGCTGGGAGGACCCCCGTCACCACCCCACCCCACCCTACCTCCCTGCTGTCTCCAGCACTTCCCCCTCCCTCTGCTCCCTCTGCAGAGGCAGCTGCTCCTCTCAGATTCCACTGCCCGCCCACCCGCCCTCCCCAAGGCCGGCCCACCCTCCCGAGACCATCAGCCTCTGGCGCCTGGCACAGGCCACCGCCCATCCTGCCAGGGTGGCTGCTGCCAGGGGAGCCTGCCCACCCTCACGTCGCCCAAGCCCCAGGCACTGGCTGGACGCACACCCAGCTCAGCAAGAAGAGCCAGCTCAGGTCAGCCCGGGGAATGGCTCTGGCTCCAGCCCCCCGAAGTCCTGACCCAGGAACATCCCTGCTGCCGTGGTTTCTCAGAAAGACCCCTCAGAGAGGAGATGCAGGCAGCGCTGAGGCCCCACCTAGAGGGAAGGACTCCGCCTGTCACAGGCAGGCTGTGTGACCCAGCTGGTCACTCTCCCTGTCCCTGTCCCAGGTCAGAAAACAGGACAGGGTGGGAACACAGCCCAGAACAGTGCTCAGGGGTTCACGGGCCACATGCCAGGGCCAACAGTGACCAGCAAGGGAAGGAGGCCAGGCCAGAGACTGTGTGTGGGGGGGGGGGGGGGGGGGGCAGGGGAGGGTTGGAAAAGGCTTGGGAAAGCTGAGTGGCAAAGGCTGGGAGCCAGAGCATGGCAGGGCAGTGGGTGAGGGAGATGGAGAGGGGTCAGGGGACCTCCTGGTTGGGCATGAGGAGCCCAGAACCATCCTTGAAGGAGCGATGCTGTTGCTGAGCCTGGGTGCCTGCAGAGAAGTTGGGTTTAGGGGCATGGAATGGGCCCCATGAGAGAATGACCATGCCCAGGATACAGCAATGATGAGTTCTACCAACCGGTGGCCCTCAGTGCCAGCAGGCAGGCCACTGCCAGTCAGGAGCCCCCCTTTCCTCCCTGCTCTCCAATGTCACATGTCAACAGGTGCCCCAATTTCCCGGATTCACATCACACCACAGCTGCAAGGGAGTTTGTGGTGAAATAGTCTTCCTCATGGGAAAACTGAGTTATAGAGGAGTGGGGACTTGTTCACCCAGGGGAGTTGGGGTGAGGGTTGGGACCTCCCAGGTGAGGCTGTTAGCAAGGCCTAAGGAGGGGATGATGTCTTCGGTTCTTGGACAGTCAGCTTTGTGGTTCCAGCTTCACGGCAGGCTGGAGGCTCTGCCCCCTTGTCATTTGTTGGGAAGGATAAGTAA
The DNA here is from genome assembly GCF_017591425.1 of Ochotona curzoniae. Lineage (NCBI taxonomy): Eukaryota > Metazoa > Chordata > Mammalia > Lagomorpha > Ochotonidae > Ochotona > Ochotona curzoniae. The sequence continues at coordinate 7,058,250 of NW_024466607.1, forward strand.
CAGCCACAGTGGCAGGAGATATGCAGACATGTTGTCCTGACCCTGCCCGTCCCTGAGCACCTGCCGAGCACCTGCTGACTTCTTTCCTATTCTCCCATACACTGCCATGCTGTGTGCCCAGTTGGAAGGGCTGTTGGTCAGCCAGAGGTGAGGAACAGCTCATGGGCAGGTGTATGTAGCCGGTTCTGTGCTGATCCTTGTTGCCTTGCGGAAGGAGATTGGGAAATCCCAAACTGAGGGTCTGATGGCAGCCCTCAACAGCTCGTGGGGTCCTGATAACAAAGGCAGATGGAGATACTGGAGCACATGTGTGGCATTTCCCTCCTGGGTCCCAATATGCCCCAGGATGTCTTCCATGCCAAGCAGAGTTCGAGGTCTTTGGCAATGCATGCCCTCCTTCCAGCCTTGGGTGTAGCTGCCAGGTCTGGGAGCTAGACCGGTGTAGGGTGAGGGGCTCCAGACCCCAGGGGCCCTGAGCCCAGCCCCACTGCTTGTTAAACTGTGTGGTTAGAGTTTTTTCTCTTTCTTTCGTTTGACTGTTTATTTGAAGGCAGAGTGACAGAGAGAGAGAGAGAGAGATCTTCCATCTGCTGACTCGATCCCCAATGACTGAGACAGACAGGTTTCCCTGGTGGCTGGGGATAGTGGCTTGAGCCCTTGAGCCATCTTTTGCTGCTTCCCAGACATATAAGCAGGGAACTGGGTTGGGAGCAGAGCTGCAGGGACTCAAGATTTGGGGGGACTTAAGTGGCAGCTTAACCTGTTGCTTCATAGTGCCCACCTCGATAGGCACCTCGTGCCCTCGCTTGCCTGCTGAGTGGTCCCAGCCAGGCCTTGGGGGCTCACCTGGTCGGGAGCCCTCAGTGGAAAAGGTGGTCTTGAAAGTGCTTGCACAGATGTTTCTGTGTTGGATGTCCGGATGTGTCTGGGTGGCAGAGAGTCAGCAGAATGGAATTCTTCCACCTCAGAGGGGAGAACAGAGGTCGACAGGAAGTGCTGCAGATCGGGGGCGGTAGGGTCCTGTCATCCTCCCAACAGTCACCCTTAGGGACAACAACTTAAGAAGCCCTGGCCTGTCAGGTCCTCTTCCCTGCCCACAGTGCCCTTTGGGCTGGGGGAGAGGGCAGTGTCAGCCATGAACCCTGGACTGTTGTCTGAGATCCACCTGAGCTGTCAGAATTCTGGAAATGTTCCCTGAGCCCCCGCTGTGTGTGACTGGCCAGGGTTGTTCAGCTGTGTCCTGGCTGTGTGGGCTTGGACCAGGGGCTGGCCCTCTCTGGGCTCACCTTCCTCACCCACAATGGATCTGCTTGGAGCTCGCATTACTTGGTGGTTCAAAGTTCTTGGGATCGGTGTAAATCCTGGCTTAGAATAAGACCGAGTATTCAGCAGGTGTTGCTGCAGAGTTGGCCTGGGGGTTCAGCCAGAAAGCAGGAGCCACGTGTGGAGGGGGGCAGCTTTGGGCAGGCCACCAGTGAGGGGAGCAAGGACAGCAGCTGGGAGAGGCTGCTGGAGCTTGGAGAGTGGAGGAGCTGGGCAGCAGTTGTGCTCTGGCCACCGCGGGGAGCAGTGAGTGGGGCTGCAGGAGGCCAGGGGTGGGGCGGGAGACAGGAGGTGACTCTGCCAAGGTGACTGTGTTAGGGATGAGGCGAACGTTTCCCACACACATGAAGATCAAGCCTGCTGCCAGAGGCTGCCCTACACAAGCAGGTTCTGGTGTAGAGGGGTACAGCAGGGGACAGAGCTGTGGGCACCTGGTGCATGGTACACCAGCTCACCACAAGATCTCCCTGAGCAACGGACAGCTGCTGCTCCCATTTGCAGATGCAGAGACTGAGGCCCGGCAGGGTGAGGAGCCCTCCCAAGGCCTCAAGGTGGGTACCCCAGCTCTGAATGACTGCTGCCCATCTCCTTCGCCCCCACCTGCCAGGAAAAGGCCCTTGGTATCCACACAGGAGAGAGTGAGTTGGCAGCAAAGACAGGGAAAGGTGATTGAGTGAGGGACCCAGCTGAGAAAGAGATTGAGAGGTGGGAGGAGCAGGGAGGAGCTGGGTGGATGCCAGGTGCAGGTGTGGGTCTGTGGGACAAGCTGAGCATGGCTGCAGCAAGCAGGACCAATGCTGGTTACCTACCTGTCTGCTTACCCGGCTGGAGCTGGAGAGGAGGGCAATGTCACCTGGGCTGTCAAGGAGCCAGCAGGTAGCTGCAGGTCTCCCGGGCCAGGGAGGGACCAGGGCTGGGTGGGCAAGTCACCCCAGTGCCCCCAGGGCCCCTTCTGAAATAGACTGCTTTGTGTCTTGGGGCTACCCCTGTAATGTTCAGGTGGGGAGACTGAGGCAAGGAGGGGGCAGAGGGATCTGAACCTTGACCTGAACCACCTCATCCCAGGGCCTCAGGGTCCTGGTATTGGCTCCTCTGCCACCTGCAGCTACTACTCAGGCCAGCATATTGCAAAGGGCAAGAAAGGGCTGATCCATGTGCAAGTGCTGCACAGACCCAGCCTGGCTCCAGCCCCTTCTCGGGGTCTGGCTGCTTGGGAGACTTCAGAGGCAGCCAGCGAGTGGCAGGGTCAGTGACACCTGGGCCCTCGTCCACATGGTCATTTGCAGAGGGGAGGGCTATTCTCAGGCAGTCTGTCTCTGGGGGCTGTGCCAGGCTCTGCACTGGTCACCTTGCTAATCCTCACTGCAGTGTTGAGTCCCCAGCGAGCAGGTGACAAAACAGAGGTTCAGAATTCCTGCCTCTGTGGTGGGCACTTCAGGACCTGTCCATTCTGCCAGCACTTGCCAAGGGGATGCTCCCTCCATAGGCTGGGCCTGGATGCCTGGAACAAGGCTGGCTGGTACCAGGAAGCCTGTGAGGCTGGGTGGAGTGTGGGATACACAGCCACTCCAGCACAGGTGCACACACCTGTCCCTTGCTGCCTGGGCCTGCCTGAGGGGCAGCAGCCGTCGGTCACTCTTGACAAATGAGTATAGAGAGGCACGTGGGGATGGCGGTGGAGGGAGAGTAGGGATTCAGACCAGTCCTTGTGACTCCAGACTGATTGTCCTTTTTCCTGTCCCTCCCGTTCCGGGATCTGGATCCCCTTCTTCCAAAGGGGGATCCCTGGCTTCTCTTGGCTCGTTCATTCATTCATTGCACTCATCCATTCTCCCATGCAGGACTCCCAGGGCTTTCTGCAGGCAGGGCTGTTCATAAGATGTCAGGGACCTCTGCTCAGTGCTTCCCACTAACTGCCAAGACTCAGCAGGGGACCTGGTCCCCGTCCTGTTCTTGCCACCTAAGAGGCCCAGCAGGGAAGTGGCAGAGAGGGTCTGGGCTTAGCCTGGCCAGCTTGGCCTCCTGAGTCAGAGTTGGGGCACCACCAGGCCTATTGACCTCTACCTCCCTTGCATCTGCTGCGGGAGCGAGGTCAGTGCTAGGCCTGCCTCCCAGGGATCCGTGTTGGCCTCGTCCTCATGCTCTTTGTACCCTCCTGTACCCTCTCCTGAGATACTCTTGGCCCGGAACACCTGGGTGTATCGGAGCAGGCGAGAGGCTGGCAGGGCCTTGGCCTGGCCGGGCCTCCCCTCCCACCACCCTGTCCTGTGATGCAGGGTTGGCAGCAGGGGTGCTGGCCTCCTGGTTGTTCTGCCCACACCTGTCTCTCCCAGCCGGATGGAATGTGGGAGGCGCAGGTGTGGTGGTGAGCAGGGTGTTCCCTGCGGGAAGCCAGTGACCCCTCGGGCCTCTCGGAGCCTCCATCTACCCCTCTGTGAGATGGCAATGCAGAGCCCCCATTCTGGTGGACCGACCCCCTTGCAGGCCTGCGTACGAAAGCTTGATGTCCAGTCTGGGTTGAGAAGGGTTCTGAGGATCACCAGAGGAGGTCTCCGTGTGGGAAGTGGGTTGTGCACCTGGGGGCAGGTATTTGCTGTTCTCTTTCTCCTACTACTTGGGGTGGAGGCTGAGGTCCTCTCCTGAACCACAGGGCCTGCGCCACCTGTCCTCCCACCCGCTCCAGGCTTCACCCTTCCCCGCCCCCCTGCTCCCTGTACACCTTGCTGCCATACCAGCCACCTGGCTGCGTCTCCCAAGTGAAGGACCTTGCACGTTGGCCTGCCCCCACCCCGATGTTTGCAGGACGCTCCCCTCCAGCTTTGGGCTTTGTTCCAATGCCTCCCTATCAGAGCAGGACTTCATGCGGCCACTGCACCCCCTCCACTGCACCCCCTCAACAAGCTCCTGGTTCATGTCTTCTTTTGAGTTTCAGTTCTCTCCACTTCTGCACGTACTAGGCATTGTTACCTTAAAAACTATTTGTTTACTCATTTATTTGAGAGAGAGATGGAGAAGGAAAAAGAGAGAGACAAAGAGAGATTTTCTCTCTGTTGGTTCACAAGAGCCAGGCCTGGGTCAAGCTGGAGCCAGGATCTGTGTGGGTCTCCCACATGGATGGCAGAGGGTGAGGACTTGGGCCACTCTGCCCTATTACCCCTCCCCGGAGACCCCAGGGAGCCCCTTCCCTGCAGCTAAGCTTCTGTACCCGTCCGACCCTCCTGGCATAGAGGATGCTGTCCAGGGCAGGGGTGGCATCTGGAGCGTGCATCTTTGTGTCCATGGCACTGCATGGCGCCACCAGGTCAACAACGAGCACTGCACAGAAGGGAAGCCAAGGGCTCCCAACCTCAGGCCAAACCCCTTCCTGCCTCTACCTGGGAGGGGCATACTCTGTAGCCAGCCGTGCAGGACACGGGCTGAGACTATTGCACCGTTATCTCATCTTCATGGCCTGTTGATGAACATGGGGCAGGTGCCTACTTAAAGGTGAGTAAACTGAGGCCCAGAGAAGTTAGGGAGCCAGCCTGAGGCGGCTCAGCAAGGGCAGAGCTGGGGTTCAAATTCAGTGTCTTTTGGAGGGTTTGGGGGCTGGAAGATGGGGTTGTTGAAGATGGCTCATGGGGAGACCAGAAGGCACAGGCCTGGCTCCCATCTACACAAGCTGACTCCTCAGGCTCCAGGCTGAAGCCGCCATCCCACTGCCCACACAGGAAGGCACCTGGGCAAGCTCTGGCCATGGTGGGGCCCTGGGAGGAGGCCAGGGCCAGGCTGAGAGGCGAAGCATGGCTGAGGCTGCAGCTCCAGGCCGTGGGAGTTCCTTGGAGGAAATCTGACCAAGGTGCCCTGTTTGCTGGCTGACAGTAGGTCTGGAGCTGTCCAGGGACGTGGGTGATTAACTTGGCCCTGGGGGCTGTGGGAGATTTCCTCCCCAGCCTTGAGGGGTCTCTGTGCCTTGGCTAAAGGAGAAGAGGGTGATGTAGGCGAGGCTGTGTTAGAGCCCACATGTTAGAGGCTGAGCCCACGAGGCCCCAAGGCAGTCCCAGCTAGGGAGTCCTGGCATGGAGCGCCATCCAGGGATTAACCGGCTCTGTCCACTCCAGCCGAGGCACATCTCCCCCCTGGGCTGGCCCTGCCTGAGACTACTCTCCAGGAGTACTCCTGGGGCACAGCACGGTGCAAGTGGCTTAACTGAGCTCCTGCTGATTGCAGTGTGGGGCCGGCTTGAAGAGCCCATGGCATCGGCATCAGACTCAGCCAGCTTTGGGTCGCGCATCTGCCTCTGTGCTGTGTGACCCGGCCTCAGGCTGCCACTCCTTCACCTGGGAGATGTGGTCTCCCCTTCCAGGACTGCTGGGGAGAAGCCAGGTTCTTGCAGTTTAGGAAAACTCCCCCAAGGACCATGCCAGAGGTGACCTCAGCCCACAGAGCAGTCTGGAAGGACACACAGGTGCAGCGTGCAGGGCCGTGGTGCATTAAGCCAGGTCTGTGAGCATCTGCGTGGGGCTCATACATTGAGAGCTTGGTCGGGACAGCAAAACAGGGCTGCTCCGTTAGGAGGAGGACATTGAGGGTAGGAGGAATGAGGGGTGACCCATGAGACACACACCTTGAGTCGGGTGCTTGGAGTACACCTCATGTGGCCAGCATGCGTCTGCCACTGACATTTTATTCCAGGTGCTCAGAATCACCCTAGTGGACCAGCACCGTTGTTTTCCATTTCACAGATGGACAAACCAAAGCACAGCATAGCCAAGTGACTTGTCTGCACCCACATAGCCACTGAGTGGCAGAGGCAAGCTCTGAGTCCAGGCCAGTGGCCTTCCGGCCAGGGTTCCCCATGCTGTGTGTCTGACCAAGCCAGTCCCAAGGGCACACCCTCAGAGCAGGAACCGCAGCAGCCTGCAGCTGGGGGGAGGTGCTTCCAGGTGGGCACTGGGGGTGTACGGGGCTTACCAGGAAGAGTGCAAGGGCAGAGATGATGGTAGACATGGTCACAGCTGCAGGCAAGTGTGTGCTTCAGTGGGGGGCATCAACCATCTGGTGTCACCATGACGGTGACACGTGTGGCTGGGCAGCGTGAGGCCTGGCTCGTAGGGGGAGCTGTCTAGGCAGCCAGGTGAATCACTGGGACCTGGACCAGCACTGGGGCTGCAGAGGGAGGAGTGGGCTTAGGGGAAGCTGACCTCCAACCTCCCTGGCTGAGTCCTGTCCAAGGGCAGTGGGTGGTGGAACTTCCTTGGGGCCAGGGGAAGGGCAGGGCCATGTGGCTCGCCCTGCTCACAAGCGGCCCAAGTGGCTGACTTGGCCACGGTGGACCCAGAGCAGTTATGACCCCCCCTCGGCCCAGTGGGCTAGACACAGTTCCTGTTGTGTCGTCAGGGACCCTGGTGTTCATGTGTGCCTGGCCTGGGCCTGTTGGGACTGGTCAGCCTGGGCCATCCTCTCTGTGGCCCTCTTGGGACAGCCCTCTCTCAACTCTCCCTCCCCCTCTGCCCTCTGCTCTCCACTGCCTCAGGCTAAGACCCAGCTCTTCTGTCCTGTCATCTTACCTTTGGGCTGCAGCCTGCACTGTTCCCCTGCCTGGCATGCTTGTCCCCCCCCCCCCGCCCCATCCCCCGCTGTCAGGAGCTGCCTGCAGAGCCCAGGCTGAGTTCTGAGGGCTGAGCTCCACGGGTAGGGGGTGGAGGAGTCTGCGGTAGGGGAGCCTGGGCTGTGGCCAACCCCTCTGCCACAGTGTTCTCATCCAAGCTGGCAGCCAGACCCCAGGGCCTCAGGGGGCGGGCACCCGGCCACCAGGAGGAGGCGAGGGGACCAGGCAGGCCCCACAGGGCTATCTCCTGAGCTGCCAGGGCTCTGGAATGCACAGCCCTGTCCCATTCTAACTGCAGTCAGAGAAGAATCCTGATGGAAACAAACTCGCCTCGGATGGTGGATGGCATCCAGGACCCCAGACCCTAACAAGGGCCCACCTGCGAGCTGCCCAGTACTCACACCCTCTCTATATGCCACTGTGTCTGCTGCCTCCTATTGTGGACGTGGGGCGGGGGAAGCAAGGGATAGGTGGGGAGAGGCCCTGCACATATAATGACATGACCAACATGTTCTGCTGGGGTCTGTTCCAGGCCCCTGGACATGTTGATTCCCTCTAGGCAGCCCCTCGCATCTTCCTGCCACTTAGTTGGACGCCACTCTTGGTGGTGGAGATGGGGCATGGGTGCTGGGAATGGCTTTTCCTGGGAGACATGAGCAAGCTCAGAATTCAGGTCTGGTTGGGGATCCAGCCAAAGACAGCTTCCCTGGCCTCCCTGGCTGTCCCAGTGCTCACAGCTCCTGGCACTACTGCCCAGTGGGCGGGCTGTCCTCCCCCAGCTTCCCTAGAATACCCCCACCTCTGTCTGTCTCCAGACCCTCGTGAAAGCCTGCTGCCCTTTTCATGGAGTTGCCGGTGGTTTCCCACGCGGGCCAGGACCTCCTTCACACCTTGGCTGAGCAGGAGAGACGCATGCTTGTGAGAACACATTCAAGCTCACCCACGTGAGCCCTCAGCCCGGCCTACCACTCCAGGCTGGGCTGATTCCAATCCCTGAGCCTTAACTGACTCATCCGTCAGATGGGGACAAGGAAGGGACCCACACGGGGGTGGGGAGACATGGGGAGGATTACACCAGACACTAACGTTGGGCGGGGGTGGGGAGAGACCTTCCGGAAGCTCCCCTGCACTCAGGAGCCTCAGTCCCTGCCTCCGCCCCCGCCCGTCTCTCCATGCCTTGCGTGACGGAGGAGCGCCCAATGCACCCTCTTTCTGGTCTTGGTGTTGCTGCCTCTTGCTTCCCACTCCTTGGTCTGGCAGACCCCTCCTGTTATTGTAGGGTTTGAGAAAGGATACTTGGGATTTGGGGCTTGCCTCTCGTCCCAGGTCGCAGTCACGTGAACCCCCAAACAGGCTGCTTTTGCTCCCCCGTGTCAGCTTGCCTCTACTGAGAAGCAGAAATGAGAAGCTGTCTTCTCCCCGTGCTCCTGGCTGCAGTGGAGAGGGGGGCGACATGCGCATTTCCTGGGGAACAAAAGAAGTTTGGGCCTCACCCTGGGTGAGTTACATAAGTTCCGAAACTTATTTTCCGCTGTAATTACAAGCTACTCAGGAGCCCTGGTGAACGGGCCCGGCTGCGGCCCTCGCCTCTCGCTTGTCAGGACACACACAGCAGAATTAATTTAATCATTGTCTCGGGCCCGCGGCCAGGGGCCTGCCAGGCGCCTCCCTCTGGAACTCCTTAAGTCTCCTGTCAACAGCGTCCGCCCAGCACGTCGGTTTCCCTCCAGTGAGCCGTGCAGCCTCAGAGGGGCCGGCGCCTGCCCGAGCCCCACGTGGGGATCCTGTTTACCCTCCTCTGCCCGCAGATTCCTCCTTTAGTGACCCTGGAGCCAGCAGGCTCCCTGACAGGCGTGGGAGGCAGGGGTCTGGGTGGAGGCTGGCGTGAGCATAGGATGGGGCTGGCGGACGGGGTGCAGAGAGAAGTCCCCTTGGCTCTGGGCTCCAAGTGTGGGGAGGTGGCTGAGGGCTCCCGGAGGTGGTGTTCGCCCTTCTGTGTTGGCAGGAGTTATAAATTCAGATGCATGCTGGGCGCTGGTCATGGTCCCAGATGGGTCCTCTTGCGACCTGGGGGGATAAACACAGTCTGGACCCAATGTGGGTCTGGCCCTCACCACCCAGCCCTGGCCCAGTCATGGCCCAGACTCATCCCTGAACTGAGCTGTGCTCTGTTGGTAGGCTAGCCCTGACCCTGGCACCCACTGAGCCACGACTGGCCTGCTCCTAGGTCCTGGACACAGAGGGAGGTGCCTCAGGCTGAGTCCACAGCCTGGGTGCAGACTGCTTCCAGCCATGCACTTGGCCTTGGTCCGGCTCTCCCGAGGGGTTCTACCCACAGTCCCTCACTGACAGCCCCGTTGCTGGAGCTGCAGAACCCCATGGCGAGTTCTCCAACTCTATGTCCCAAGGCAGCCTCTTCCACAGGGTCACCTGATACCCGGCAAAACAAACCTAGCCACCTGTAAGGGTGCTAATGGGCCCAGCTCTGAGGCAGGAATTGGAGCGAAGCAGAGATGGCCGGCCCCATGGTGGCATGGTCGAGGGAGCCATTGTTTGGAACGCATGCAGCCTGCTTAGCGGAGTGCCTGGAATTGAGTTGCGCCTCCACTTCGGATCCAGCCTCATGCTGCTGCACACCCTGGGAAGCAGCATGTAGGGTCTCAAGTGTTTGGGCCCCTGCCACGCACGCAGGAGACCTGGATGGAGCTCCTGGCCCCTGGTCTCAGCCTGGTCCAGCCCCAATCATTGTGGCGTCTTCGGGGAACGAACTAACGGATGGAAGCTCTGTCATGCTAGCTTGCTCTGCCCGTGTGCCTCTCAAATACATAACAACAAATGCTTCAGTGCAGGGTGCTGGATTTCATGGGGTGATGTCTGGGGATGGGACTAGGCAGAGGGGACCCCCAGGGGCTGCTGTGCTAGGCCAGGTCTGAGCCGCCAGCGACAGGAGCTGTGGGTGCTGGAGCCTGTGGCTCAGAGCAGGCTGGTTAGGGGTCTGTGTAGGCTGCAGAGGCGCCATGGGGACCTTTACGATGCTAGCTTGGCTTGGAGCCCTATGGGTGTTCAGGTGCCCCATGGAGGGAGGCTCCTTCCAGACCATGGCAAAGGCTATTTGGTGGGCAACCAAGAGACTGACCACACAGATGGGCACTGCTTGTGCTAATCCCCTGGAGAGGCAGAGCGACTTTCCTAGGGCCCAGGGAGTGAAAGTTGGAGTCCCGATTGCCCCCAGCCTGCTCTTCCATGGCCACTTGGAGTAACAATGCACTGCAGCTGTCTGCGCACAAGCCCTGTGTCTGCAGAAGGACCCAACCCTTGGCACATAGGCCCACCTCTGAACATGGGCCCCCCCACTCCGCACATGGACCCCTACCCTCTGCACATGGACCCCTACTCCGCACATGGACCCACCTCTGCACATGGGTCTTCTGCTTGTGCATAGCTTCTCCAGCTCTTTCTATGTGTCTTCAGGCACTGCTCTGGCATAGACCCTTCCAGAAGGGCCTGCTCCAGGTCCACATGTCAAAATAGACACACAACCTTCCCTCATCAGGAACCCCTGCAGGTGGCACAGGAGCGAGACCCTCCTGTACCACAGCAGCTGTGGCTCTCGGGAGCTCTGGGGCTGCAATCAAATAGCTCAGTGATGCCCTTTATGATGTGGAGTGAACACTCCATCCAGTGCCAGGCCATTGAGGAGGGCAGCTAACCTGCTGTTTCCGGAGTGGGTCAAAGAACATGGTATGGGGACAGGGATTCCTTATCATTCCATGGCTGCTTACAAAGCACCTCCTCTGTGCCTGGCCTCAGGCCGCCAGCCGCCAGCCGCCGGCCACTGAGACTAACCGGGGATTTGGGAAACAGGCAGCTGGGTGAGTGGGGTGCTAGGCTCCTTTAGAGGGCACAGGCCCACAGACATCCTCACATCTTCAGCACTGGGACCCCTTGGAAGTCTGATCTTCCTCCCATACACACTGCCTGGGGCAGGACCCTGGCCACATCTGTAACACCTTGCTTACCACTTTCTCTTTGGACAGCAGACACTGGAGAGCATCATTGAACCTTGGTAATATCACAGTTCCTGCAGGCCTGTGAGGAAATACAGCCAAAGCGAGTCATACAGCCAAACCCGGGGCCACTGCAGGAGGCAGTGGCAAAGAGCACACTGTGGGCGGAGTGACTAGCCCAGGCCGCATTCTGCTCTGTGCCCCTTCCCAGTCCTTGGCTTGCTGGGCCCTGCGTGGTGGCCTCTAAGGTGGCCAGTTCTGTGGTTTCCCCATCCCGGGTTCTACCTGAGCGCAGAAGGATCACAAGCGTTACCACACTGAAGGGCTATTCTGAGGATGGTTAAACCCCAGTTACCAGAAGCTATTGTTTTGGACTGCCCTGCTGCAGTGGGTCCCAACAGAACAGGCTAAAAATAAAAATGGAGTCACTTGTGCTAACATTCCAAGTCACTGAGGCAAAACCAAGCTGGTGACCTGAGCTTCTGGGGAAATCAAAATCGGGAACGAACAGCTGGATTTGCCCAACAGACCACTTTCCCTCGGCATGATTGAACCCTGACACAAAAGACCTGATGCTAGGTCTTTGTCCTGCGACCCTGGCCCTGCCCCACAGAGAACGTGACTTTGAAGTGACCATGGTGTTGTCTCTTGTCTGGATTCTCCAAGTGCGTCCCTAGGTGGAAACATGTCCCCCTCTGCTTATCTGGCTTTCTGGCAAGAAATGTACCCTGATTCTGCAATGTCCCCTCTCTTCTGGAGTTAAGTGAGATAGCGCTTAGCGCTCCACTGGACAGAGAGGGAGATAGCGGCGCCAGGAGAGGTGGTGTCTTGAGCCCGCAGCTGGGAGGTGGGTGAGCTGGGAGCTGAAGACACATGGACTGGTGTTTGGGACTCAGAGGGGAAGCAAGCACAGGCTCAAGGTCGTGCGCTCACAGCTGGGTGACGGACAGAGCACGGTGCAAACACAGCTGAGGTGAGGGTAGGGAGAACAGGCAGTGGGAGCCACTGGTGTGGTTGCTGGCTGTCCAGGAGATGTGATCCTGGGTTACATGCTCAGGGTCACAGACAAGCCCGCCTAGACCAAGTCACCATAACCTTGTCCTTCAGGGTCACAGCCCTGGGACAGGCCCCCACTGGGCAGGCTTTGCCTCTGGTAGAGGGGCCTGCCGCAGCCAGCCAGGCACCAGGTCTGGTGGGGTGAGCTGACGTAGACCTCCGTCAGGGCTCTGGCAGCCCAGCAGGTGCTTGTCCTGGGCACTGCCAGATTGCTGGCTTCCATGGGCTCCGTGAATGTCTCTAGCCTCCAGGGACTCGGCCCTGAAAGACGACACCTGCCTCGAGCCTCTCCCCGCTGGACCAAGGTCAGCTGTCCGGAACTGATGTCCCCAGGGAGGCCTGGGCGCACACACCATGGAAATTTGACTGTGCTCCCATGTGAAGGCAGCCTGTCGTCGGGACAATGAGGAGGCCACCAGCTCCAGGAGCGGCTTCGGATGGGCCACGTGCCCAGGCTGAACCTTGGCAAGCACATGTGTAAAATGCAGATGCAAATAGCCGTCCCAAGGGGTTTGGAAGCCCCTGTCCCCTGCCTGACTTTCCATTCTTGCACAACAAGTTTGGCACATAGCAAGTGCACGGGGTGCAGCAACGGGACTACCAGCATGCATTGCTCTGAACTGGAGAGATTCTAGAACATTCAGGATCCCCAGGAGAAAGGGTACACCTTCATTATTAGCCAACATAAGGGCACTACAAAACAAGTACAGAGAGGAATTAACGGATAAGTTTATCTGGGTGTGGTGGACAAGTTGTCACTTGTGTTGCCCACCTCTCCTCTGTGGCAGAGTGCCTGCACACGAGCCCCAGCTGTGCTCCTGAAGCCAGCTTCCTGCAAACGTGGGCCCAGGGGGCGGCAGCGGCTGAGACGTGGAGATGCGTGGCACAGCTTCAGTTCCTGGCTTGGACCTGGCTCAGCCCCAGCTACTGAGCGTTGGAGATCCCTGTCTCTTTGCCTTTCAAATCAATAAAAACAGTGGGAAAATTTTTTAAGGCAAATGTAAGCTTATTGTGGTTCATAACACTTTTGAAATAGGATATGCATAATTTTTTCAGTCTTCATAGGCTTTTGGAAGATCCCTTGGATGATGGATTTCAAGCATCTTTCTTCCCTGAAATAAACGCGTCTTAAAAAAAAAAAAAATGTGTGTTTCACTGGAGAGAGAGCCTGATAGACAGCTACCAGCTCATCCCCCACACCTCCCCAGTGGCTGGCGCTGGGCCAAGCCAGAGCCTGTCCCTGGCCACTCGGCACAGCTCTCCCTGGGAGAGAGAGGGCTGGGGTTCGGCCCTTGAGCCATCACCCACTGTTTCCCAATTAGGAGCACCAGCCCAGGAGGGGGTTTGGCCTGCTGCACCACGGTGTCAACCCGTTTGTCTACCGATTGTCAAATCAAGCACCATTGCTTTTAGATCATAGTAGGCATCACAGCTCCTCAACCACACCACATTAGGGACCTTGACCACACCCTGCTTCTGGGCTGAACTTCTGGGCTCCCCCTCTCGCCCAGCCTAGCTTCCATCTCTGTGGCTGTGACTGCCGAGCTGGGCCAACGCGTCAGCAGCATCCTCCTGTGACTGCTGGGCGTCTCCCAGCCTGCGTGTGGTGTCCCGCTGCCTCAGTGTTCCCTCCTGTGGAGTGCTGGGTGATGTTCCACTGGACGGGCGCTCGGGCTGCTGTGACAAGGTCTGCAAGTTCTGTCCCAGCTGCTGCCTCTGGGAACTAGGAGGTTGCTTTGTCGGGGGACTTCTAAATCAGAGCATGCCTGCCACTGCTCAGGGTTCCAGCGGCACCATTTTCCCCTTCACTCCCCGAGCAGGCAGATGTGCTTGGCGCTTGGTGGTCAGGCCCCTTCTTGCCCTTCCAGCTGCTTTAATGAGCAACAACTGTGTCTGTGCTTTCAGCTAGATGCTTGGGGACCAGTGGATGCTTTAAGACACCAGGGCCCTCGCTGGTAGATGGCATTCTAGCTGGGTAAGACTCCGCTTAGTGGGGAGAGCAGCAGGGGCTCCTGACAAGGACGGTGAAGACCCTGAAGGTGGACCCAGTTCTCCTTAGCGGTCCTCTGAAGGGGCTTTTCTCCTCCCTGGAACACAAATTGTCCCCCCTGGACACCACCAGTAGGCATTGCCACCTCAGAAGAAGTGCCCAGCCCTGTACCCAGCACATGTTCCTGATCTGAGTGTGGGGTTGGTCCCAGCCCCAAGACTTTTCCTGGCTCCCCAAGCACCACATGGTGCTTCCACATCTCCTTTCAGCAAATGGTTAGGCCCAGGCTGAGCTTGGGCAAGGCTACGTCCCATGGTAGGCTGAGCCTCCACTTCCCAGGTGAGGAGAGAAGCTGGCTTCTGCCCTGTGAGCACCCAGCACCAAGCGGGCTGGAGCCTGGACCTCGTGGGGAGGAAGCGGTCCCAGGACCACTGTCTACACTTCAGTCAGGTCATGGAGGGGAAGCAGCAAGGGATGGCACCAATTGCTTGGGTCCTGGAGCCTGCCAAGGCCCTAGGCTGCTGGCCTCACCCACCGGCACCCTGGGTCCAACACCCAAGCAGCTGATCTGAGTGTGCCCATCAGATACCAGGAGCTCTTACATCATGTCTCTCCTGGCCCCTGGCACTGGCATGACCAGCTCTCCCCAAGCCAACTGCAGGGGCAAGTTTCAAAACAACAGGAACAGAAGCGGGGGATGCTGGAGGGTAAAATGAGCTTAATCCTGTACTTTCTGGAATCTGCCGCAAAATCCCTGGCTCCCCCAGACTCTGTCATTCTGAGAAGCCAGGGACCAGTATCCTGCAGACAGATACCCTTGGGGGCTGTCCAACCCACTCAGAATTTCAACTGAACAGATACAAACATTTTCAGGTGGAAATCCCAAATACAGCACGGGGCACACTTAACAAGGACTCGTTGCTTCTCCGACCTCCCAGTTGTACTTGACGTTCTGATTTCTGTTCCCTGAACTGGCGACCCTGCTCTCTCCCCAGCCTGTGTGCTTCCTCTCCGGGCACCCTGAACCTGGCATCAGACACCCCTGAAGTTCTAACCCAGG
This sequence comes from Ochotona curzoniae, assembly GCF_017591425.1. Lineage (NCBI taxonomy): Eukaryota > Metazoa > Chordata > Mammalia > Lagomorpha > Ochotonidae > Ochotona > Ochotona curzoniae. The sequence goes on from NW_024466607.1 coordinate 7,073,276, forward strand.
TGTACCTGTTCAAGTTGAGAGGGAGTTAGAGACCACATCTCGCCATCTGTGACCCCAGGTCCAGAGAGCAACAGACTATGCCTGAGGCCACACTGCCAGTGGGCATCCAGCCTGGGCGCTCCTTGGCAGAACTGCTGTGCCCATTTCACAGTGAAGGAAAGTGGGGCCCAGGAGCGGAGTGGTTTGGAGCTCTGTGTCTCCACTCTCCAGGATGCCCGGGACCACAGGCTCCCGTCCCCGAGCTGCAGCTTTCTCTGCTGGGCCTGCCCATCAGCTGTGTCCACGTCCCAGTGGTAGCCCTGGAGGATTGGGGCTGGTTCTCTTGCCCCCAACCCCTTGGTTCCAGCCTAGCCACTCTGCTACCTCACTGGTTCCTGCCCTCTGTGTGGACTTCCTGGTGTGAGGGCTTTGAGAGGTTTGAGGCCCAGTCCCCAAGCCTCAAAAGGCCAATGCCAGTTCTTGCACTCCTCAAAACAGACTCGAGGTGGGGGGGGGGCTGGCATCTCTCATCCTCCCCCTCCCTGCCTGGTCTGTGTTCTCCAGCACCAGCCCGTCTCCCTCTGCCTGCTGCTGCCTATCCTGCCCATCACCCAGGCGCAGCTTCCTCTTCCAGAGGGAAGCCTCTGGCCTGGCCTCAGCCATACACTCCCTGCCTCCATGACTGGTCCAGGAATGGGCACGTGGGCCCTGCACACCCATCCCCACCACAGACACAGCCGGGTGTGTATACACAGGTTCCACCTTCATTTCCCTCAGAGGGAGGTGGCTGTCTCAGACTCCAGGGCTGGAGCTCTGCAGGGACTCCAGCCCCTCAGCACAGACCCCACATGCAGCACTCCAAGGGTAGCTACTGGGTGGGTGATGGCGTGGGTCCCATCACACAGTCTTCAGCCAGGCTGGTACACAGTGGGTGCTCAATTAAGTGCTTGATAAAGAACCAAAATAATGAATCAACCAGAAGAGATGGGCTTGGGGCCCTCGAAACATCAGGGAAGGCAGCTAAGAATGTCCACAGATGAGGCTGCAACAAGTCAGGCCTGCATGTCATGTCCATTCTGGTGACCTTTGTGGAACGAGAGCTCACTGCCGTGAGCTTGAGGACGTTGACGGGAAACTACCAACTTGGTCATTTCAGGTGGATAGCAGTTTTGATTGACAGCTACTATCATGGGAATAGAACCCGAGTTGCCCTGGGGGAGAGGAACAGAACCAGGAGCCTACTGGATAGGCTGCCCTCTGCAAGCTCAGCCCTGCTCTCGTGTGCCTTCTGCTGCCCCCTCAGCTGGACACTGTGCCCCTCCTTGCGCCTCTTCTCTGCCCCGCCCTGCCCCCATGTGCCCCCAAGCTCCCCTGTCCCACAGACAGGCCTGTTCGGGCCGTGCCCTGTATGTTCTGCTGTGCAAGGTGCAGGGTCTGATCGCTTCTCGGCCTTTTGGCTAAGATCAAGTGCAAGGTGTGGTCTGTGCATTTGGCTTCTTGTGCCTGATGTAACCTGTACTGTTCCCTGTGGGAGCTGCGGAAAGCACCCCTGGTCCTTTCTCACGAGTAATGCTCCACTGTGCGGGCTGCCCACACTTGGCTTGCCCATGCAACAGCTTATGCACGTGTGTTGGTCAACAGCTCCCCGCCCGCCCCACCCCTGCTTCTTACTGGGCAGCCGCTGGGGACGTTGGTGTCTGAGGTTTTGCACGGATCTGTGCTTTCCTTTCTCTGGAGTGTTTTCCTAGAAGTGGAACTGCCAAGTCCTAGGGTCCATCTGTAGTTAATATTTTGTTCCCGTTTAGTGAGGGTGAAGAGAAACTGCTCAACAACAATCAAATACCTTGTAATATTCATACATTCTGGCAGCTGCTGCAAAGCTGGGGCTGAGCCCCAGGCGGGGAGGGTCCTCGGAGGACCCTGAGGCTCAGGTGGGCCTCAGCGAGTTTGCAACAAGCTTTGTCATTCTATGAGTGACCTTGCCCAGGCACCTCCAACTCTCAGGACCTCCTCATCCACAGCAGGACCCTATGTAAAGACTGCCTGGTACACAGCAGGGAGATGACAGGTGGCAGTGACAGGTGGCACATGTGTGTTTGTGCCCTGTGCTGGGTGCTCATCCCTGGGAAAGACGGATGGGAAAGAATCCAGGAGGTGGGTTCAGGCATGAGGGCCCTCCTGTTGTCTCAGACACTTTTGAAGTCAAGGAAGGGTTGGGTCAGAGCACCCCAAAATCTTGTCCCTATTTCTTTCTGCCAGCTGAGGTGACGGCTGTGCCCAGGGGGAGTCTCCCGCTTGCCTGTCCCCCCATGCCTTGACTTCCTCCTCTGGAAATGCACATGACTCACCAGGTGCTATGGGGATTACATGTGCAAAATCAAGTCTGGGGGTTGGCCTTCCGGTGCAGCCGTTGTTGGCGACACCAGTGTTCCTTGGGTCCTACTGCTTTACTTCCAGTCCAGCTCCCTGCTAACGGGTGTGGGAATGCAGCAGAGGACGGGACAAGGGCTTGGGCCCTTGCTACCCATGTGGGAGACCTGGGCAGAGTTTCTGGCTCAACCTTGACTGTTGTGGTCATTGTGGGGAGTGAGTCCATGGATTCTCTTTGCCTGCCACTCTGCCCTTCCAACAAGCACACAGAAGGAAAACTCAACATCTCTCTGGCCTCTGATGTGAATGAGAAGTTTGACCCCAGAGAGCTGTGGGTTGCAGCTGCTGGATGGGGTGTGGGCCATGCGGAGGAGAGAGAATCAAGCACAACTTAGCAGTGGGCACGGAGACTGGGAAGCCGCGTGCCCCTTGTCAGGACGGGGTGAGAAAGAATGCAGAGCACAGCTCGAGACAGAAGGTGTGCCTAAGCATGCAAACACAGGCCAGAGTGCGAGGGACTCATGCCCTGAGTCTAGTAACGCCACCTGGCTGTGCTCAACTGAAATGTATTCAGGATCTCCAAAGCCTTTCTTAATTAAGAGTGTGCAGTATGTGGTCCCACTTGCCCTACAGTGGGAGAGTGGGCAGACAACTATGATGGCTCCCACTGGTAATAGCAGGTGCATAAGGTAGTTATACCCAGGCCGCCTTACACGAAGCAGGCCCGTGAGCAAGAGGAGGCAGAATGAGAGGGGGCCCAGCTGGGTCCAATCCCCTGGGTGGCAAGTCTCAGACGGGCCTCCTGGCAGGAGAGGTTGAGCACGGAGGTTTCAAGGCTGATCAAGTTCTGTGTCTGACATGGGTGACACGGGTGAGCTGGGTGACCTTGGTGACCAGGGTGGCATGGATGTTCCCAGGCAGTGAAAGGGCAGGATATTTCTCCATGACACTGTGTCTGTAGCACTCTGAAAAGGCTCCCTGTCAGCAGAAGCACGGGTCCCAGGCAAGGACATGGCCAGGGAGCAGGCTGGGCCTGAGGAGGAAGGGCTGAGTCTGAGAAAGCTGGCTGAGTACAGGAACAGGCATGGGAGCTGCAGCCCTCCTAGCCCAGTGCCCACCCGGCTGCACCTGCTCCATGGCTGTGCCAGGGAGGACATGGTACTACTCAGCATTGCCCTTGGCTCTCATGGCATCTCTCTGTGAACTGAGCCTAAGCGGTGGCGGGTGCTGGTCCTCAGTCCCAGCAGTGCCAACTATGTCCTAAGAGTCTCTGCTGAGGTTTACTGTGGAACTCCACCTGCAGCGGGAGCCCAAGCTGGCCCAGCTGGCTGTTGGAGGAGGGGCTGCGGGGCCTAGCTTTGGAAGACAGCCAGCTCCTACAGGAAGCACTCACTGGGGACCCCTGGCAGGCAGGGGTCTGCATATGGCCACCCAGCCAGCCAGATGGGTCCCTGAGTGCCCAGCACTGCATGTGGCTGGCATGTTTGTCCCCTAGGTCTCAGTGAACAGGGCCCATGATGGGGGACCTGACATTGTGGGGGAGGGGCTGCCACACTGGAGAGTCAGGCCTCAGAGGAGGTGGCCAAAAGGACATTAGTGGGGTGACTTTAGTTTTTGCTAGTTTGCCAGCAGGCATGAGCGGTTAGCATTTCTCACATGCTGGTAGCTTCCTTCACTGTAGCTCTCACAGGTCTGAAGCAGCACAGTCCCTGGCCCAGTGCACAGGCCACAGGGCACGTGCAAGGCTGTGTGTCCTGGGTCACCTCCTGGCCAGCTGTGTCCTCTTCTGGCAGCTTCCTTGGGACCGTAGCGACACGGTGTTCCACAGGTGCCTGGCTCCTGAGGATGCACTAAACGTGTGTGACTGGGATTCTTGTTCCAGACCTCACAGTCTCCACCCTTGAATGAGGGTGTGTACTTGTTTTGGGAGCGCGAACAGAGCTGCCTTCTTACTACAGAGCTCGCACTTGGAATGCAAACCTGCAAGGACCACGAGCAACATGACCCTGCTGCCCTCTGCCCTCCCAGAGAGTCTGGCTCCTTCCCCGGGCCCTCTGGGAGAAGGAACGGGTTTGACCACCCTTCACATCCTATGCAGACATGCAGGCAGCCACTGGGGTTCCTACTGCAATCTGCAGGCCAGCTTGGGATCCGAATCTATCACCATATCGACTCGTTTCCTCCTTAACCAGAGTGCTTCTGCGTTTCCTTGAATTAGCAAACACAGAACCCTGACCAAAGGGTGAAGTCACCAGCTCAAGGTCATGGAGATGGGAGGGCTCAAGGCTGGGTTTTGAAGCAGGCCCCGTGGTATTCCGAGCCCCTTTTACTGCTCTTGGTCGTCCTACAGCAGGCAGGGCCCCTGGCGGGATGCTGGGGGCAGGAGAGCTTGCTCTGGCCTCCCTGTGTGTGTGGCTGTGTGAGCATGCCTGGCTCAGTCTGTCTGCGCCCTGGCTCCTTCATGCTGTGGTTGCAGCTGGTGCCCCCACAGAGCCTGGGTGGGCCTTTTCCAGGTTCCTGGAAAGGGCAGGAACCTTCCTGTCCAGGCGCAGCCTGCCCCAAGATCCACCAGAATTCCCAGGGCTCCCACACCCTGGTCGTCTCCCCTCCTCCCTCCGCCATGGCCTAGGAGAGCCCATGGGGACATGGCAGTAACTCAAGTTCAATGTAGGAGCCCTCCTTGGTACCTGGGCCAGAGTGGGGAGTGTGGTATGGGGGGCCTTGCTCCTTCACCCCATCTTCCTGCTCCTGACTCTACCTTTACAACCTCCATGTGGCTTCCTGATGTCACTGTGCATGCATGTGTATGCACCTCTGTGTGTGCAAGTGTCTGGGTGCACGGGCAGTGTTTGCATTTGCTTACTCCACATGGAGATTTCTCAAGGCTACGTGGGCTACAGACAGAGGTGGGATTCTGTCCCTGGGGTCACTGGCCCGAGCCTATGGGGCTTAGCCCACAGATGTACATGATCCATCCAAAATCACATTTCTTATCAAAATACAAATTTCTGGCTTCTCCGAATGCGACGGATGGGCTCGGCCGGGAGCAATCAGTCCGACGGGAACAGGACCCCGGGAACGGTGGGCAAGGATTCGGCGAGTGACAAACAGACACGACAACTCAAGGAAGTTGTATCTGAGTGCCTTTTGCAAAAGCAAGGCATCAGTTTATATACAATAGATTATTGCAAAAGAACATTTTTCTTTGTTTATACATGTGGTTACATTTCTAGGGAGGTAAACAGGTGTGTTGAGCAAAGATTGTTCTCTAATAGTCTGGTGACAGTCTGTAGTTGCTATTTCTTGTGGACGCAGTTTGGCACCAGTTGCAGTTTTAATCATTAAGTAGTTAGCCCTCATTGTGTTTTGTGTCTTATACTGGTTTTAATATTAATTTGTCTATATTTCTTGTTTTTCTTCTTGTATGGCTTCTTAAGCTATAGCTTTCTACTATAATCTTTTTTCTAGAAATTCTCAAAATTAATCCTAAATAGATTCGCTAAAACTAATAACTTAATAGTTTTTATTTCAGACTGTTTGCTATTCTTATCTAATCTCTTGTCAGAAGGCTTCATAGATTTATAAAGAAACATCGAGTCTTTGTCGCACATAAATAGTATTATTCTAGTCATAAAGATAAGAGCAAAGAGAGTACAGTTAGGAACGCCAAGACCACTAGAGATGCAGCCGATTCCGGGAGGCATCCTTCCTTGAAGCTTACGTCTCGGTTCGGCGATTTCTCAAACTGGCTTCTATCGGAGGTGGCGTGACATCCGAACAATTGTTAAACACTGGCAGCTTGGGGCCTGCGTTCCTGGCTGACCACAGTCAGGGGGCAGGGCCAAGGTCATGTCTTCTTCCCCTGCTTTCTCAGGGCAAGCATGTGCCCAACCCCCACTGCTGCTAACCCTCCCCGCAGTCCTGTGCCTGGTGACTTTAATTACCTAGGGGGTATTTGAGCTTCCGATCGCTATCTTTGTTTTCAGAGTCTGATAATTCCAAGGCTCCTAGACCCCGGTGACCATGCGGGGCCAGGAGAATTTCTGTGCTAGCGCTAGGAATCAGGGTGATCCCTTTGGGAACTATTTAGTGATTCCTAATAAATCTAGAATTATGGAGAAAATTGAGGACATGTGTTCACCATGACCTGGCAAACTATGTCCTGGGCTTTCTGTCCAGAGCAAGTCACCCATGCCAAGGGACACTGAGCACAAACCCTGGCAGCTGGAACAGGGAGGGCACTGATAGAGCCATGATAAACCATGGTAGCCAGCTCTGTGCCAGTGCACTCGACTGGCGCAGGCCGAATGGGGTTTTTCCAAAGATATATTTAAATGGAGAGGGAAAAACAGAGATCTTTCATCTGTTGGTTCACTCTTCAAATGGCTGCAATAGCCAATACTAGGCCAGGCAGAAGCCAGACCTGCAGCTGGGTCTCCCACAGGGATGGCAGGGACCTGAGTCGTCAGGCCATCTCATGCTGCCCTCCTGGATCAGGAATGATGCGATGGGTTCTCAACCTGCTTCCCAGGCGGTAGCTTACCCATCTGTGACACATTGCTGACCTTAAAATTTTGCATATATATAAAAAGTACGTATACTGAAGGTGCACATTTTCCTTGTCACTCACTGCCTGAACAATGTGACATAACAATTCTTTTTAATATTCTATTTTTAAAAGATTTTTTAAAATTTTTTCTTGGAGAAGCAGATTTACAGAAAGAAGAAGAGATAGAAAGATCTCCCGTCTGCTGATTCACTCCCCAAGTGGCCACAGTGGCTGGAACTGAGCCGATCTGAAGCCAGGAGCCAGGAGCTTCCTTTGGGTCTCCCACACAGATGCAGGGTCCCAAGGCTTTGGGCCGTCCTCGACTGCTTTTCCAAGCCACAAGCAGGGAACTGGATGGGAAGTGGAGCAGCCGGGACACAAACCTGTGCCCAAATGGGATCCTGGTAGATACAAGTCAAGGATTTAGCTGCTAGGCTATTGCGCCTAGCATAATGACTTTTTACATAGTAGTAGATGTAGCCATTGTGTATTAGGGTACAGAAGGGGCCAGATCTGGCTAGGGTTAAGATACCTGGTAAGACCCGGGGGTCTTACAGGAGAGCACTTGGGCTCAGCTGTCAGCTGTGGCTTCCTCCCAGTGGTGATGGCTCAAGTCGTGACCCATGCGGGAGACTCAGCCTAACTGAAGCCTTGCGGGCCTTTGGGGAGTGGGACAGGGACAGAGTGCTGTCTGTCGGTCTCTGCCTTTAAAGGAATCACACACACACACACACACACACACACACACACACACACACACACTCACACATGCAGAGGATGTGCACAGGTCCCCTGCAGGTTCTGCAATGTTTTTCTGGAAAGGCCTTGAGCATCTGAGGCCAATCCTCATGGAGACTGAAGAGTGACAGACCAGCTCCATGTCAGAAGACCACGCAGCAATGCACAGGAGCGAGGGGCAGCTGGGACCGAGAGGAGTGGCCCCGGCGGAAAGCAGCAAGTGCTGAGAGGCAAACACACAGAATACCAAGTGCCCCGCATGCCCACCAAGGACCAGGCACAGAGGGAGTCAGGCAGGTGCAAGTCAGCAAGGTGTCTTGCTGCCCCAGCGTGAGGGAAGCAGCTGCTCCTGGCAGCGGGAGGGCAGAGGCAATGCCGTATTCCCCGTCAGTGGGGAAAACGCACAGCTAGCAATTCTTACTGTAAGTGACTTTTGATCGCACTAACCATTTTAGATATGTGATTCTATATATTTATTTATTTATTTATTTATTTATTTTAATGCTCTGAGGCCCATCCCTGAAGCTCAGCTGCACCTGTGCGGCCACTCACATTAACACAGGGGTAGCTGTGCTCCCAGGGTCTGTCTTGCCATCCCCCCTTCCCACAACTTGACCCCCAGGGAAATTGGCCCATGAGCTGGGGCAGCAGTTCATCTGTCTAACTGAGTGGCATCCCACTGTGTGAGGAGGCAACACTTTACTGGTCTACCTCTGCAGGGAAGGACCAGTTGGAGGTTTCAGTCTGGGGAATGGGTATGCCAGATTTTGAAAGGTAGAGTTACAAACGCAGACACCTGTTTTTGCCTCTCTGGGGTGAGCAAGCAGGGGTGGGTGGCTGCATCACTGAGTCAACGTGCGTTGCACTGAAGGTCAGGGTTGCCTGATATACAAGGGAAGTTCTCCATGCATTTGCCATAGCCTCTGGCTGACAACTAGTGTCCTCTTAGCTCTTAGGGCGTGAGCTTGAGCCGCCCTGGTTGGGGTCAAAGGCATGCGACTTCCGCTGTCACATCTGGGGCTGCCTTAATGCTGATGGGTCACAGCGCCTGTGTGCGTTCATGCTCCTTTCGGGTCTGCTCAAGCCTTGTCTTACGGTCTGATTGTTGATCTTGTCATTATTGATTTGTAGCTATTTTTACAGAAGTGCTTCAGATAGTTTATGGAAATGAACTTAAAACACAGGTGAGGTGTATTTGGGGGTTGGTGCCAGGGCATAGTGGGGTAATCCTTTGCCTGCAATGTTGGTATCCCATATGGGCACTGGTTCAAGTCCTGGTTGATCCAGCTTTCTGCTTGTGACCTGGGAACGCAGCAGAGGACGGTACAAGTCCTTGGGACCCTGCTCCCACGTGGGAGACTTGGAAAAAGCTCCTGGCTCTTGGCTTTGGATCAGCTCAGCTCTGGCTATTGAGGTCACCTGGGTGGTGAACCAGCAGATAAAGACCTATTTGTTTTGTTTGTTTTGTTTTTGTTTCTCTCTCTCTGTAACTCTACCTTTCAAATAAAAATAAATCCAAGGGTATTTTGGTGCAAAAATATTGAAAATCAGGCACAGTATGCTTCATCCTTTGTGAGTTCCATGTTTGTAAGTCTTTGCCTCACATGTGCACAGCAAACGTTATCTCCTGGTCTGTGGCTTGCCTGATGGCGTTGTTAGTGGTGTCACCTAACAAGCAGAAAACTTGACCTTGAATGAGGTCCGATCTGTCCTGCAGCCTTCATGCCAGCAAGCTCGCTTGCCACCCATCTCCCCTGTGCCCACCAGGACCTGGGCTCTGCTTTTCCCAGTTCTATGTCTGGGTAGACAGCAGGTGAGGGGCATTGTCATCTCCCTGCCCCAGGGCCAGTACCCTCTTCTTCCCTCTGAACTGCCTGGCTTTATTGTTCTAGAATGATCAGTGCTCAAGCTATCTTCTGTTAACACCCTGAGTCTGCAGTTGGCATTTATGAAAGGGCCACAGTCCCCACAGAGCCAACTCACAGGATGAGGTTGATGGGGGGAGAAACTGAGGGGAATCAGTTGCCAGGGGCTGGATGCAGGAGGGCCCAGAGAGGGACTTCCTGGAACCTGCAGGACCTTGAACCCACAGGCTGAGCCCCAGGCTATGGCTGAAGGTCCCTGAGATCCCCAGCTGGCTGAGCAGCTCATGCTGTGGTTGGAGTCACAGAAGAGGCCCTTCTTTGGTACGTCTCAGGCTCTGGCACTCGTCCCTCCTGCTATGGGTCTCAGGGCCACCTGTGGGAACAGGACAGAGGAGATGGAAAGGCAGCAGGGAGCTGGCAATGACCAAGTCCAGAGGGGTGCAGGCACACAGCCTCACCTTTGAGCATCCTGCATGTAGATGGAGGGTGCCTGGGGATGGCGGAGCTCGACCTGACAGTGACCCTTGGAGGTCGTGCCCCCAGCTTCTCTGCCAGTGTAGGAGCCCTGGTCCCTGAGGCCTGCTGACCCGGAGCCCTGCTGCCCTCACCTGCCAGGGCCAGGGCCAGGACTCAGGGAGCTCTGAGGAGCAGCTGCCAGCCCCCGGCTTGCTCAGGAATCTCACAGGGACACTTGCAGTCACTATACTTAGCACTGGGCCTATGGCCTCCCTGGGCAGCCTGGGGGTGCCAGGGACTGAGGGTGAATCATGGGCTGAGTGGATGGAAAAGAATGCTGTGGGCAGGGCTCTGGGCCAGGTCCTGCGAGCGCTCCCTGGCACCTCTGCTCTGTCCCCTGGGTCTGCAGATACAGCTCCTGCCTCAGAAAAAGGGCTTGTGCTCAGGGAGGGAGCATGTGGTCAGTCGTCATCTTCACACATGTTTACTACATGTTTATAACATGTCTGTTATTCTCTGAAGATATTGGCGGGGCAGAGGACGGAGATAGAATGAGTCTTGTCCTCTAGAGGTTTAGGGTCTTCCAATGGAGATAGCAGGGTTCAGATGGGGAACTGTGGGAGCTTGGAAAAGAAACCCCCCACCCCACATACACACACAAGAAAAATCAAGGGTGGCTTCCAGGAGGAAGAGTCCCATGGGGCACAGAGGGAGGGGCAGACCCAGTAGGTGGTCAGGCCTGGCAGTGCCCAGGTGCTGAGTAGAACCAGGCAAGTTCTGCCTCCTGGGCTGCTACGTCTGCCCTCCTCCCAGCTTCCTGAGACCTCTGTGCTGGACAGGCCTGTCATCTTAGCCACCCTCTCCCGGCTCCGTGGTCCTGGGCATCCAGCTCACCTCACTGAGCCTCATCTTTCTCTTTCGTGCAACAGGGACAATAACTGATCCCGCTCCTAGGCAGGGACGGCAGCAAAGATGCGTTGTCCCCGAGCGTCCCCAAGCGTCCCCAAGCTGGCTCAGGGATGGCCCTTGGCAGCTCTTCTGGAGAGCGGCTCCTGTGACTCTGGGCTGTGGGCAGTGCCCTTTCCCGAAGCCTGCAAAGTACCCATTTTTCCCACCCCTCCCCACCTCGCCCACCCGCAGTCTTGCATGGCTGTCCAGGGCATAGGAGAAGGTCAGCGTCCCTGCCCTGGCCAATTGCTGTCAGCACAGGCCCACGTGCTGCCCTTGCTCTCTGTCCCCAGGCAGATGCGGCCCTGACGGCTGCCAGCCCGCAGATGGACAGGGACAGCTTTCCGTGGCTGGCATGCACCAGTGACCTACATCTGCCCAGCACTCCCAGGGACACAGTCCATAGGTGGAACCAGGGGAGAACCTTTTCTATCCTGTGTTCCTGGGGCCTGGCCCCATCCAGTGTCCCTCACACCAGGCTGCCCATGGGGTGGCATTCACGTTCAGGGGTATTCACCCCTTATTTTGGGGGTTTGCTGAATGCCTCTTGCATGGCCCGTGGTTAGGTCACCTCCCCTCTCCTTTACCCCCCAGGAGGCCATGACCTTCCCCTGGCTGACAGCTGGACTGGTGAGCTCAGGAGGAGGAAGTGCGTGAACGAGGAGGCCGAGCTCATATCCAAGGCAGTGAGCCTACCGAGGGGGCCACAGCAGGGCACAGCCAGGCCCTTCCCCAGATCTAGCAGTGCAATGCTGGCCTAACCCAGCCCCACACTTACAGTGAGGATGGGCAGTGATGGGGGGTGAACGAACCCTGGGTGGGAGGTAATGGTTTTGCCTGCTTTCTTCTTGGTATGGTCACCGGTGACCAGTGACCATACCAGACCAGAGTGTCTTGAGGCATTCTGACTCCTCCCCGCCCATGCTGCTCTGGCCACAGCTGATTGGTCCAGGACTGGGCACCATTGGAACCAATCACAGCACAGCTTCCCAGGCCACCAAGGATTGGCTCTAGCACAGTAGGCTAAACTGGACCAATGAATCCCAGCCCAGGAATGTTTTTCTGAACTTGAGACTCAGAAGGTTGGATTCTGAGGCTGGAATCTATGAACCTCAGGAGCCTGAGGCAAGCATGTTTCCGTTTATATAAGTTTCGGTGAACCTAAGAGTGCTTGTCTCCATTGGGGTAGCTTGCAAGTCAAAACAAATCTGGCCCTTGATGGCTTCATAAATAAAGCTAGATTTTTCTCAGATGACAAGAAATCTAGAGAGCAGAGACCAGGGCCAATGGTTCAGTTACTCAATGAGGTTAGAGATGGACTTTCGTGATGTTTCTGCCTTTTCCCCATGGCTATAAAAGGGCTGCCCCTGCTCCAGCCATCACATTTATCAGGAAAATAAACTCACCACAGATGTCTATTTAGACTCCTTGACTAAGACTGTGCCTCATGAGGACACCAGAGGAGGCTGGGAAAGAGCACTGAAGGAGATCAGGCTTTGAAACTGGGTGGGCAAACACCAGCTCTCCTCACGACAGTCCCCAAGTCAGTAGAGTCAGACCACAGAAAAAGGGCTGTGGTGACTCGCTGCCGTGTGTGCAGGGCTCAGGAGGGCCAGCCTGGACAACCCCCGTCTGGGGACAGCTCTGCCGCAGATCGTCCAGTCGTCGCTGCAGACGTGGGAGCCAGAACAGCTTCCTTCCAGAACAGGCTGTCGGCAGCCGCAGCCTCACCTGGCCGTGGGGTCTCACACGACGAGGGTGCCCCTGAATTTAAGCAGAACCCCAAATTGTTGGCAGACTCTGGGAAGACCCGTGGAGGGGGGGGTCTCTGAGAATAGAAAGGCTGTTTCTGCAGCTTTACCTTCATTTATGCACTGGCCGAGTCTAGGGGAGCCGGGCTGGGGCAGTGCTGCCCTTACTGGGCACCTCCCTTGTGCCTTCTCGCCGCTTGGCGCCAGCTCTGAGCGCACCCTTTGCTGCCCCATAAGGGCAGCGCCCCAGGCACTGGGGGTGAGCTCGGGTTTGGGACTCGCACGGCCATGGTTCCTCTCCCACATGGAGGCAGGGAGACCTGGAACAACGCCTGTCAACAGGAAGCCTGGGATGGGCGTTGGCCTCGTGGTTGACATGCCCACAGCACTGTCCCCCAGGGAAGCTTAAGCCATCTGGGCCCTGCCACCCATGTGGGGGACTTGGGTTGAATTCCCGGCCCCCAGCCTTTGGCCACTGCAGGCATTTGGAGAGGAAACCAAGAAACCTATCTCTCTATCTCTCTGTCTCTCAAATGAATACATCTTTTTTTTTTTTTTTCAAAGGATGGGACAAGCTGATACTTGCAAAGCACATAGTACGGTGCCTGGCCCACAGCGGGTGCCAGGAACAGGTTGGGCAGGAGCAAGCACCAAGCAGCAGTGGGTGACTGGGTGACTGGACCAGGTGGCAGTCAGCTTGGAGCACCCAGCAGAGGGAGGGTGGGCAGTAAGGAGCCTCTGAGGGTACTTGAGCAGAGGAATGGCTGGCTGCCAGGGGTGGGCTGCGGGGTTTAGTCTGGGTTAAGACTGGCTCCAGCTGAGACGAAAAGGAGGAAGCAGACAACACTGCCCGCCCCCCTAAGTTAAGCCCTGAACAATGGCTTCTCAGGGACTTCTGTGGAGCCAGATTCCTGCTGTCCAAACCACCCCACTTCCTGCTCTCAACCTGCCGAGCACCACGGGAGGTGCCTTTATCCCCTGGTAATGAGCCGCAGCAGAAATGTTAATTCATCGCTGGGCCAGGCCCAAGTCCGATCTCTGCCCAGAGGCCCATGCCAGATGTACCTGCCCAGGCCCATGAACCTGGCAAGCCTGCTCCTTGAGGCTGACTGCGGCACGCAGGGTCCCCGTAGAGAGCCAAGCCTGACAGGAGCACTTTGTTTGCTGTTCAAGTTCAAACACGGTGAAGTCTGAGCTTAATGCCTGCTCTGCAGTTAGGGTATCTATCCAAAGGGGGGCCTGGTCAGTGGTGGGCAGGTAAGCCCTACCTACCAGCAAGCAGAGTGGCTGCATCTAGAAGCCTAAGGTCCCAGCCTTGGCCTTATCCGCCCCCTCCCACCGCCATTAAGCAAAGGGCCACCCAGGGAAGATAATCACCTCTCCCAAGGGCACCTGCACCTTGACGTTCAGGCCCAGCAGAGCAACCTCACTGGCTTGTCAGAAAGCCTTGGATGCAAAGCCAAGGAAGTTGGCTTCCCAAGCCAGCAAGATGGGGGGAAAACCAAAATTGAACCCAGGTTTCCTAAAGTGTGGCAGGGGATCAGGCTGCCGAAGTGCTTCTGTTCACGCGTCTGGTTTCAACGCTGCAGGCTTCCAACTTCTCTTAACATAATGATCATGATTTTTTTAAGCGAACATTGATCTTGGTGCTTGGGCGTGATAGGGTAGAAACTGGTTGGCACAGGCTCAGCTCTGTTATACCTGCTCAGGAAGTCGGCCTGCGGGGCCCTTCCTCCACGCTCCGTCTGCTGTCGGCCCTACCACGGTGGGACAACACAGAGCTGCCCGATGGCTGGACACGCAGGTCATCAGGACTGTGGCGCCAAGAAGGGGATGTGACTTCTAGAAAGGCCCAACAACCTCACTCCAGGAGAGGAACCAGATGGGAAGGGTGGTGGGTCTGACTCCTGGTTGAACAGGGTCTCTGCCCACCCACCATGCTGCTCCCTACAGGCAGGTCTTTTTTCCTAAATAAAACCAGTTATTTGTCCAAAGCCTCTGACCCCCTGCAAACCCATCCCCCAGTGTTGACTGCAGCCCCAAGGTGGAACAGGCCCAGGTGGCTGTCTGCTGGGGTGTGGGCCCGGGAGGTGGGTCTGTACAGACAGGGGCAGTGGGGAACACGAGCTGCAGGCATGCGTCTAGAAATATCGCGGGTAGCAAAGGGCCGCAAGTCAGATCCACAACTGGCACATCCTGAGCGCGCCCAGGGTGCGGGCAGCTGGCATTGTTCTCACATTGTACAGTGGTGCGTGACTGTGCCCCAAACACTACTGGGAGCCCACCAAGAAGCCACTCAATGGGGGATTCAGAGGGCTGCAATTTGTGGCACAGGAAAGCACCCCAACAATGCCCCAGACTTCTAGGACTGTTGTGTGACAAGGCATGAAGACAACAGAAGCCCAAAGGAATGGACCCTAGGCGGCTAGGCCTGAGCCCTAGGCAACAGCAGAGCCATGAGACAGGCCCCAAGGAAGAGAGAGGGGAGTGTGCCTCCAGAGAGGGACTCAGGCTGTGCAAGGTCAGGATGACAGACCCTTGCTCTGCAAATCCAGGGTGGCTTCCCGAGGGAGGCATCTGCGTGGGTCCTCTTGTTGAGTGACTATCTACTACCTACGCCAGGTATTTTTGAAAGAGCTCCCTGCCAGTCATCACATCACAGCCACAGATAGGGAAGCCTGGCAGCTCCAACTGTGCCATCATTCTGGTCTTCCGGTTGGCGGAGGGGGTGATATGCAGATTTAGAGGGAGAGTGTACACCAGATGAGGCAGTGGCACCTGCCAGGAAGGCATCAGGCAGCAAACCATGAGTTGCATGTTGGGAGGATAGGGTTTGGGGAAAGGACGAACAAGAGATGGCGGGAGCTTTGAGTGCCACTCGGTACTCACTCCCAACTGGTGCCTTGGGCTCAAGCCGGTGGGGTGCGGGAGAAGGACTGTGTGTGTTGTTTGGAAGTCATTGGCGTGGCTAAGCCATGGGTGCTTAGGAAGCCGGCTGGCAAGCAGAGGCCCCTGGCCGGGCAGCCTGGAAGCCTGAGGTGAGCATAGGCGCCTGGACAGGACCATATGCCCCCTGGACTGGTCTGCTGCCAGGGGTCTGCATCCATGGGAAATGGGGTCCTTCTGCGCTCCGAGGCACAGCTCAGAGGAGCCTGGGAGCCGAGAGGGTGTCCACCAGGTTGTGAACAGCTTTGACAAACATCCAGAAGTTTTCTGGAGAATTCCCTGCCTTCGCCTCAGCAGACCCTGTGTGTGCGTGTCTTTCTTTCTTTGTTATTTTTGGAAAGGGATGTGTTGAGGGTATCAACTTCTGAGTCAAGTTAAAGCTGGTTCTTCAGTCGCCTAATCCCTTGGAAAGATACCAGTTATCTTGCGGAAAACACGTCAAGGAGACAGTGTGGGGGCTTGGGGGCTGGGGTGCGAGGACAAGCCTTTTAGAGAAAATACTGAACTCTGGGACCTGAGGTGGGCTCTGCAGGTCCCCGCCCCCACACTGGGCACCTGCCCCCTGCCCCCTGCCCCCCCCAGGGGGAGCCAGCCTAGCCCAGCACAGCCCTCTGTGCTGCCCATTTATGAGCGCCCCTCTCAGCTGCCTTCATGGCTCACTCTGCTCCCCAGCTCACACAGCGTGGGGTATCCTGGAGCTGTGTCCTTGGCCCGTCTCTAGTTATGAGCTGATGGCTACAAACAGGCATCTTGGTCCACCCCAGCTTCCCTCTGGCTCCTGGACACACTCCCTCCCACCCCTACCCTGCCCCCATGGCCTAAAAGCTGTCTCAAGCCCACATCTCCCTGCTTGGCCACGCAAGCCCCCTCTCCCCCAGCCCTCTGGGCCTTCAGAGGTCCAGGGGAGAATTGCAGAGTCACTCTGACCCCCTCTGTTCTCATGGGTACCAAGGACCATATTGTACTAGCATCTGACTCCACCGTGCGCTGCTACTGTGCCCGGGGCATTTGAAGCATCAGCATGACTGTGGCAGGCTCCCAGCTCCCGTAGGACTGATGCTCAGGGTGCTAGAGATTGAGTTCTGGTCATGAAAGTCCGTGGGACCATCAGCCCCAACCCAGACACGCTCTATGGACCATGTGGGGGTGCAGCTTGCATTCAGGTGAGGGATAGAGGAATGAAGGAGGGAAGACCAGAGAGAGTGGCTTTTTGGAATAGCCCGATCCCCAAACTAGTAGTTGTTTGTCGCCTCCCCCAGGGCTGGTGGCAGCCCCGACTTGCCTCCACATGGCTCTTCCAGGGGACAAGGGGAGCTTGTGAGTGTCCGGATGTCACAGAGCCCCGTGCCCTGCTCTGCACAGGATGCCGCTCCCTGCTGACACAGCTTCAGGGACTCCAGCCAGCACCCCATGGCAGAAGGGGATCTGGACACTGGCAGACCAGAACTGACCGCAAGGAACTCTGTATCCCTAGTGCCCCCAGGAGAAAGCGCTGAGCAATTTCTCTGTCTGACCTCAGGACTCCCCATGAGAGAGGTGCCTACGGTACCCCTAAGGATGTGAGCCAAGCGCACAGGGCCCCGTGGGGTTCCCCCGCCCAGGTCTGAGGCAGCTGGGGCTGCGGGACTTGGTTCACTTTGGAGAGCTGCTCTGTTGTCACAGGAAAGTCAAGCCAAATGCACAGAGTTCCCACAGTCTCTGCAAAGGCCCTGTCCCTTCACCTGCAGGGGACAGGAACAGGCTTGCTAGGGGTGTGGCCCCCTACAGAATCCCTGGGGGCAGGCTGGGCACTCTGCTGCCCTGCACCTGCCCCAGGTGCTTCCGGGAACGCTGTCCTGTGAGTCCACTCTGCAGAGAAGCCACGTGCAAGCAGCTGGCAGGTGGCAGAGTCCGCAGGCCTGGAGACTGGGTGCCATGGCTGGCCGCTCAGGGACACTCAGGAGAGCCTGAGGCCTGGGCAGGGGCTTGGAGCAGGGAGTGGGAAGGGAGAGTAAAATTTCAGGTAGGGGAAGTAGGGGGTAGCACCAGGCAGGGCAGCAGGACACACAGCAGGGGGTGGAGTACAGAGGGGCTGGGCCTTTGGTGGGAGGAGGAAGGAGAGCAGAGTGGCACGTGGGCAGGGGAGAGAAGCATAGGGGTCTGGGCCAGTTATCTAGGATGGGGCAAGAGCCATGTGTGAAAGGTACTGTGCCTGGCCAGGGTCACAGCTGGCTGCCGTCAGGGAGTGGACAAGTCCCTAGTTGGGGATCTGACATCTCTGGTTTCTTATTTTCATTTTATTTGAAAGGTAGCAAGAACTTCTATTTACCGGTACATTTCCTATAGGTTCACTCCACCCAGTTTCCCACATTGGTGGCTGGGACCCAAGTACCGGAGCCATGCCCTGCTGCCTCCCAGGGTACGCGTCAGCAGGAAGTCAGACGGGAAGCAGAGCCAAGACGTGAACCAGGCACTCCTGTATGGGATGGGCAGGGGTCCCACATGGCGGCTTGACCACCACAGCAAACATTCGCCCATGAACACCTCTCATGTGGGAGGAGCGGAACTAGTGGACACTGGGCAGGCAGCGGTGATGGTGCAGACGTGCCATGTGCTGGTCCACTCCCCAAATGGCCAGGGCTGGACTGAGACCCCACTGGGTCTCCTGCGTGGCTAGCAGGGGCCCAGGCCTTGGGCCATCTTCAGCAGCTGGCCCAGGCACAGTAGTAAGGGGCAGGATTGGAAGTGGAGCATCTGGGATTCAAACTGGCACTCACAGAGGATGCCATCATCACAGATGGTAGCTTGACCCACTGTGCCACACCACCAGCCCCTAAACTCTGGTTCTCATTCCATCCAGTCCGCAACATGAAGTTTAAAAAAAAAAAATCTCCTGCAGTTTAGAAAATTCAAATGAATTAATTTGTACAAAGCTACAGGGTCTCCTTCAAACTGAGGACCCTACTTGCCTCGGCATTCCTTCTAATCCTGCCCAGAGGCTGTATGAAGGGTGAGCTCACTGTCTCCAACCTACAGCTCAGTGAGGGTCACATGGTCACACTACCACACCCTCAGCCAACGTTTTGTCTGGTATGTGCCTGGCATACAATAGGAGCAGAATAAATGCTTTGGGCGCTGCAGGTCACCTCAGCCCTGGGTTATCCCCCCAAGGAGTGTTTGGAGCACCCAGGGACATCCTCAGAGCGCACACGGGATTTTGCATCTGCTGGGAGCACCAGCTGCATGACGCAGACGGCCACGTCCTAACTCCAAACCCCACGTCCTTGCCCTGAGCTGTAACCCAATCCCTGAGCCCAGGCGTACTAAAACAAACGCCAAGACACCGCACGCTGGCTGCTCTAGCCTCCTGGTACTCCGATCACCTTCCCTTGCAGATAGAATCCAGCGGAACACCTGATTCCACAATGGGCACAGGCCCCTTCCTCCCACCAGGTTTCTTATCAATGGCTCCCTATGGAGGCACGGCCACAGCCCCCACTGGTTCACTGCCTGGCATTTCTTGTTGGGCCCACTGGACCCAGTTCTTCCTGACTCTGCTACCATCCAGAGGCCTTGGGTGCAGGAAAAGGCCAACAGGGGGGGACTCCTCTCCACTCGTGAATGGTCAGCAAACACTGGACAGCCTGTCTCACCCTGAGTGCATGTCACTCAAGCCATCACCCCCGGCACCCACAGTAGAACCAGGGACATGGTAGGCGCTTGCTAAATGTGTTGTGTGAGAAAGCCACAGTGCAATGGTGTGAGGTGCTGAGGGACAGTGGCCGGGGGTGGGGCTGGAACTGGGAGCAGAATCCCAACAAGAACCCTCCTCAGTGGGCAGGGCTCTCACCTGACGTACACCCCAGGGACACCTCCCCACTCCCCACGCCAGGTTAGGGCCGAGCCTCTCATGCCAACTCCCACAGCCCAGGCACCAGGCAAGCCATTTCGTCCGTCCCCAGGGTTAGGCTGCAGAGCTGTCAGCTCAGGCAGACACCAGCGCTCTGACACGCAGTGTCCCTGGGAGCTTGGGCAAGCCCCAGGCCTCAGTTTTCTCGGTGAGGAATGGAGCTGCCAGCTGAGCACACCCCCCAGGGATGAGATGCTCTGTGAGGTCAGGCACCTGCCAGGCACTCGGCCAGTGCCAGTTCTGGGTCTCACCTCCTGGACACCTGCAGTGGGCTCTGCAAACACGTGACTAGGTGGGTCTCAGCAGACCAGACTCACACTGTGAGGCACCTGTCCTCCACCGTCAGGCACACTCGGTTTGGGAACGGGAGAGAGGGCCCTGTGGGGAAGCGGCTTGCACGTGAGATTTCAAAACCAGGGAAAATCCCATTCAGGCCATTTCCATTTGGGAAATGGAGAATTAAGATCAGGACAGAAGAGATGTAGTGTGGGGCAGGAGATTGCACAACCCTGTAACAGCAGGCACTAGCGACCTCGGACCCTCCAGTGCTGACATGGTGTGTGTGGGGGGGTCCGGGGGGCAGCCACAAGGCCACGTGCAGGCTGAAGGCCGAGCAGTACTGGGCAGATGGTGGGCAGGTATGCATGCAAGTGTGTGCTCCATGGGCACACCTGCCCATTTCACACAGGCAGCCACCAAGGCCGGTGCTCCCACTGGAGGGAGCAGTTAAAGGCCTTCTGCCCTGCCCAGCCTGGTGGTCAGCCCTTTCTCTCACCTGCCCGGGCTCCGCCTTCCACTATCAGTGCCCTCACACATGCACAGACAGCCACCCTCCTGTCCACAGCAGCGGGTAGGATCTCTCAGGTCAAGGCCAGGGGACTACCTGCTGAGAACCTGAAGGTCACGGCTGACCCTGGACTGACCAATCCCATCCCAGCAGCCCAGCCAGTGACAGACAGTGGGACCATGGCCCAGGGAACAGGCACCAGGGTGTGGTCGCAGAGCTCACAGCAAGCTCAGCATCCAGGCGCCCCAAGGACTTGACCTCCACCATCCTTCCTTCGGCTGGCTTCTGCCCTGCAACCTCCCATGGGGTTCCCACCCTCTCCCACCACCAGAGGCTGACAAGCCCCAGCAGCTTTAGAGTCTGGAGGCTGGGCCAGGATTCCGCTGGAATGCAAGCTGAGGCTGCCTCTCAGAAGGGGACTCAGTCCAGGGCCCCGAGAGCCAGGCCCGCAAGCACCTGGCAGGAAATTAGGCAAGTCAAGGCGCCGCTGTCCAGCGCCGAGGCCACGATGCCAGGTGGGGAAGTTGCAAGTGATCTCTTTCACCTGAACCCTGAGGTGGAAGCAGGCACCAGGCGAGGTTTGGCCAGTGTGCCAGCCTGCTGGGCCGTGGGGCAAGGTCAGGTGCCAGGACCCCTTCCTGGGCGGCCAGCGATGGTCCTGCCAAGAGCTTGTCTGCAGCGCCCTGGGCTGGCCAGGCATGGAGACTTAAGCGGTCGCAGCCCTTGCTAACAATGACCCTGGTATCCCTTCCACCGAGGGCTTGTTGCTTGGCGCCGTGCAGGCAGGGCGACCAGGACTTCGTCATCATTATTTTTAGTCGTGATTGTCCCAGTCTCCTCTTTCCCTCAGTTTGCCCTAGAGAAGCCCAAAGCAGCCCGCGAGGCTCCTGCGCCGGGGGCCAGCCAGGCGCTCCAACGCCCACGTCCCAGGAGAGGAAGACGGAGACCTGCCCGGGTGCCAGGGCCCTAGGCCCTCCCCGACCCGGGCGCACGCGGCGCGGCACGAGGGGCGCGGGGCGGAGCCGCACGTGTCTGCCCACGAGGGCCGCCTGCGCGGGGCGGGGCGAGGCGGGGCGCGCGGGCTTCCAGAGCTTGCTAGGGACCGGTGGTGCTGCTGGGGTGGTGCTGCTGGGGCGCGCTCAGCATCGCGGCTTCCCGGCTTCCGGGCGCCCTGTGGGGAAACCTCCCATCCCAGGCAGGTCCAGCTCCCTCCCCTTGGAGTCTTTCCCTGCTTCATCTACCAGGATCTGTCTCTCTGGACCCCTGTCCAGGCCATGACTGCTGTCATAAATGGCCCCTCTGAGACTGTGCACTTGTGCCAGGGAACCCACGTACCCTGGTAGATTTTGTGAAGCACAAACGACATACAGTTTGGAGTCCCCTTAAACAGGATGGAAGGTTGAGTTTGAAGAGGATGTCTGGAATAAGAAAAGGCATCGAGGATAGAAAACTGACTAATGCCACGCGCGTGACAGAATCTAGAAAAAGGACATAGCCGTGTAAGCCTAGCAGCGATTCTCTGACGACCGCTGCGGGTTAGTTGTGTCACTTGTCCTTACAGAACTCACTGGGTCTCCCCTCCTGCCGAGCCCAGTAGTGTTGGAGCTCAGAGGACAACCAAGCTGGGCAAGCTGGCTGCAGGCTCTGGGCAGCGTGGCCTTGGTGGCAAGGGAGAGGGGGAAGCTCGTGCTGCCAGCCGAGGGCAACTTCTGACGGGAGGCAGGTGGGCGGTCAGGCGCCAGAGGGAGGGACCTGGGCTTTCAGGACACAATTCCAAGGGCAGCGCTATGGGCTGGAGGGCGTGTGTTCCTACTTGGGCTGCTCATAAAGGTAGTGGCGCAGAGTGGGAAGGCAGGCCGGCCCATGCCCACCGTGAGCCAGGAGCTACAGCGATGGGGTCGTCCCCAGCCCGTGTCCCCTTTGATTCCTACAGTGTGATGGAGTCCTGGTGCCTGTTTTACAGCTGGCCTGACAGAGGTCAGAAGAGACATGACGGTGCCCACCAGAGTGCCTGGCTCTGATTCCACACCCACGTGCCCTCATGGGTTCTGGGTCTGCGGGAGCATCCCACACTTGTCTGTGCATCTCCGCCCTCGCGAGGTAGCACAGCCCCGCGTGTCACCTCTGCGGTGGCCTGGGATGACTCCACACAGCTCCGCGACTGTGAGAGCTCTTGGGTGTCTGCTCTCAGCAGCTCCTTTCGTGTCGGAAGTGCTGTTCCTGTGAACTCAAAGAGTTGAATGTTGTGTGCATGGGGGAAAGTTGGAGGCAGGATGTAGCTGGCCCCCGGCATTGCCTCTGCCTATCAGGAGGCAGCAAGCGATTCCCTGGGGCAGGTGTTTGGTCCAGCAGCTAAAGTCACCCGTGCCCTACGCCCCGGTGCCTGAGCTCAGCGCTTCAGTCTGACTGCTGCCAGCAATCTCTGGCACTTGGGTTCCTGCCACCCATGTGGGAAACCTGGATTGAGGTGCTGGCTTCTAGCTTCACCCCTGGTCGGGCTCCAGGTCGTTGCAGGCATCAAAGGGGTGATCTACCTGCCGTCTCCTATTGGTCCTGAGGAAGGGAGGAAGAGAGAACAGGGCGAGGGGAGAAGGGAAGGTGATGGAAGAAGGGAAGGAGAAGGAAGGGAGGGAAGGACAGGCTCCCTTTGCTCAAGGTGCCGCACTTTCAGTGTTGTGTTGGTCGTGTCAGGGTAGCCCTCCCAGCCGTCCACCAACAGAGCCGTCTTCAGATGCGCATGGCTCTCTGCTGCTGATGACAGAAGAGGCGGCGGCTTGGTGCCTTGCACAGTGCATGACCTGCATGGTGTTCACGGGTTCTGGCACCAGCTGTCTCCAGGAACAAAACGATGAGCCTCAGAAGAAAGGCAGCCCATTGGAAAATGGCTGTGCCGAACACATGTCGTGTCTCAGCATGGCTGTGTCCATGGCCATCCAGGGTTTCCTGGGGCTGCTCTGCCTCGAAGGACGCTGTGTTCTGGTCCACCCCCTCCTCACCACGCTGCCCCCTCCACCCCCAAGCTGCTGCCTTCCACTCTGTGTGCTGGCACCTGCTCTGCAATGAGGATACCTTGGGCACAACTGGGGCCCCTCACAGGGTCCGAGAAGCCCCTGAATGGCTGTGGCCTGGGGAGGAATCTCATTGGGCCCCTGGGCACCTGCAAATGATACTGGCCCTGGCTTTGATCTTCTGGCTCCTAAATTTAGAAGCATGGATTACATCCAGATAAACGGACAGTTATGTAAGCTCACGTCGCTCCCCACTGCCCCCCTCCCTCGGAACAATCAACCTTAATCAGCTAACAACGGGACCCTGGACACAGCTTCAGTCCCCCGAGAGGCTGGTAGGCTTATGTAAGGAGTGACATCGGCCCTCAGCCAGCTTTCTCTTGCTGTCTGCCCTCTCAGTTTCTCCCCGTCTCCCACACGGGCTCACACGCTCTCCCACAAGCGTGTCCCTCAAAGACTGGAGCCGAGGGGAGGGTGTGCACATCAGGTGGTTCGAGTTTACTACCTAAAAATAAATCACCTCAATCTGCAAAGACAGCTGATCCAGGAAGCCAGGCGCTGTTTGCCATGGAATTATAGACGGAGGGAAAAGGGGAGGGGCAAGGAGGGAAATATGAGAGCTTCCTAGTCATCGTAAGGGGCCAGCCTGTGCAGGTACTGAGCTCCCTGTTACCAGGGGTGAGCAAGCAGAGTTGAGGCCAGTGACTAAGGAGTTCTGCACTTGCTTGGTAACAAACATTGATGCACGGGGCAATGGGGATGGCAATGCCAATTCATCCCAGGTGCCCAATTCTGCGTTATGGGAGTGGCTTGCTAGAGCTCTGGGTATACAGAGGAGTGTCAAGCCCCGTGGGAACAGTGCATTGTGTTGGCAAAATGCACGCCGTGGGTGCCGGAAAGAACAGGGTGTGTGTGTCTGTTTGCTTATTAATCTCTCGTGTGACAAGGAAACTAGAACCCAGGGGCCTCCAACTGCTAAGTGGCAGAACCAGAATTGGCACTCAGGCATTCTGGCTCCAAAGTCTTTGGTCACGGTCATGGCTGCAACCTGCCTCTTGCTGATGGGAGGAGCCATCCTGGGGTTGGAATTGCAGCCCCACCCCCACCCCCGTCCCATCTCACGTGTCCCTCACTTACAAATGCCACAGATTGCAGCCTCTGGATTGTGACTTCCAGGAAGGTGCTCCTGGGTCTGAAGGTGGCTCCCAGGAAAGGACCAGCCTTGCAGGACCAGCTCCCACTGCCGTAGCCTCTTGGTGCCCTGGCTTTGTGCCAACTCACTGTACACCAGCACCGTGCTGGGTCTTCTGACCGGCGTCCAGGGCAGCCTCCCGCTGCAGGTGGGAGACATCCTGCCTCCCTCGGAGACCCCGTCCCTCTGGCCCGTTTGACCAGATACCCTTGGTCCTTCTGCTCCCCTCTCTGCAGGTTGCTTCACCCCTTCTCTCCCCTTGCGGTGTGGCCAATCTTCCTGTCCTAGAGGCCTCTCCAGCCCTATTGTTCAACTTCTGTCCCCACCACTTCCTTGGGGGAGGAGGGAGATCTTTGACCCCAATCCTTGCTACGAAACAAAGCCAGCAGGAGAACAGAGACATCTCACGTGGGACCACGCCAAGGCCTTTTGTGTATGAAGTCCAGGAACAAGAGGGGCACATGCCAGGCCTGGCCCCTGTCCCAGCGCTCGGCTCTGGCCTTATGTGAAGATGGACACACCGAGATTACAGGGTGCAGCAAGGTGGACCCTGACCTGCCTCGTGTGTTCCTGTCCAGTGTGGTCCAGGTGCTGCTGAGCCCTCCTGAAAAGTTGGGGTTCCCTATGTTTGTATCATGTGTTACAGACTCAGTCTTTCCCAGGGCCTGCGTTCAAGAAGCTGGGAAAACCCCACGGGCAGTTATGGCAGGATGCGCCTGGGACCCTACAAAGTGTGGATGAAAATTGAGCATGGGCCCACGTTCCCTGTGTGCAGCATCACTCGGGGCTGTGATTCCCCAAGAGTTGACCACCCTGGAAAGGGTTAAGAGGGGCTGGAAGCACCTGCTGTCAGTCGAGATACTGTGATTGTCACATCTATTTCTGTCACCTGTTTGCCTTCCTAAGCTCCGGGTTGCTGCAGCTGACATTTCAATGAGTGTACATTTTCAGAGCCCGCACCAACTGGCACTGTGGGGGCCGGTGGGGTGTGGGGGTGAGGAGCACTCAAGCCCGCCAGATGGAAGGGGAGTGGCCGCCGGGGATGCAAACGTGTGGTCGAGTTCCTGGGGAGTGGCCTGTTATTCCCAAAATGCAAAGTAATACCAAGACCTCCCATGCCTCAGCTCAGACATCCAGAAACTGATTCTTTTCTGCTCCCCTTTGAGCCTTTTGCCTCCAGCCACATCCACGGAGGGAGAAGGCTCCATGTGGGGCTGGGGTCTGGGACCTCTGTTTGCTGCCTGGCGAAGCTCCGCTGGGGCAGCCAGTGAGTGAGCAGGGCAATAAGGCTTGGCACTTGCTGGGCATTCCTACTTTACTTACACCCAATGGTACCAGCAATAACACCAACCTTAAATCTAGAATATGCGCTGGATACCCCGGCTGAGTTGTGGTTCCCACTGATGAGTGTAAGAACCAGAATAGGGGCAGAGATCTGAGCTGGACATAACTGCAGTGTCTCTTGGCACACTGGGTCTGGGATGTGCCACACTGGACTAGACTCCAGCCACTGGTGCTTGTGAGAGCCAGCGTGGGTGAGGAGTGCACTGCGCTAGGTCTCTGCCCCTGCGGAACCATATGAGAGCTGTGTCTGGGATGAACCAGGTAGGGATGGGCTGTGGCACCCAATAGTAAGAACCAGATTGGGTGTGGACCAGTGGGCAAGGCCACTGTTCCTGCCAGGACAGGAGGTACACTAAGCCAGTCTGGGCCAAGGAAGCACCAGTGTGCGAGATCTGCCCCTGGGAGGAGACCTGATAGAGGAGCTTGGGGAACTCATTAGTCAGAACTCAGTTTGTGTAGGTGAGCACAAAAACCAAGGCTGGGGGCAGCCCAAACTAGGCCAAGTTACCACATCTGCCAGCACACGTATGGGTCAGGTCTGGGGGCAGGCCAGGCTGGCCCAATTCATAACACCCACTGGCAGATCTGAAAACCAAAATGGGGTGCCAGACAGGCCAGGTCAAGACACAACACCCAGTTCACACTATTGGCAGGAACTCAGGCAGCTGAAGCTGGGCTAGGCTGTAGCATCCACCAGCATGAGCTGGAACTGGGGGAAGACCAGGCCAGGCCGTGCTACAGCACCTGCCAGCAAATTCTGAGTTGAGTTAAGCCATGCCAGACTGGGTCGCAGCATCCACCAGCACACGTGAGACCTGGACAGAGGGGTGGGGGCATCAAGCATGTTAGGGGGGCTGTGGAAGCTCCCCTGTTGGGCTAATGTTTCCAGTGGTGAGCATGAGAACTGGAACTGGGGTGCAGAGCAGGCAGGGCAGAGCTACAACACCTGTGTGCGAGCTGGGTTGGGGAAGAGCCAGGCTGGGCTGACCAACTGTACCCACTGATCCATGCCTGAGCCCGAGTGGGTATGGGCTGGTCAGGTGTTGCCACAGCATCAGCTGGCAAGTGCTGAAACTGGGGGCAAATCCTGTCAAGTTAGACTGCAGCACCACCTGGAGAGTGCAAGATCGGGACTGGGAATAGGTCCATTAGGGAAACTATGGGTGCCTCTCTCATGGTTGCAAATCTCACTGGTGAGGATGAGAACCGGGCCTGTGGGCAGGCCTGGCAGTACAGGCAGTGGCACCTGGCAGCATGAGTATGGGCCGGGGGCAGGTCTATTTGGGATTATTGGAGGTTGCTCTGACTAGGTTGCAATTCCCACTAGTAAACATGAGGCCCAAGTGTAGTGGGCAGTGTCATGCTGAGACAGGGCTGATGGGCCCGGCATGACACTCTAGTGACTAAAGTCATTGGCTTGTATGAGCTGGGATCCCATGTGGATGCCAGTTTATATCCTGGCTGTTCCACTTCCCATCCAGTTCTCTGCTTGTGGCCTGGGAAAACGGTGGAGGACGGCGCAAAGCCTTAGGACCCTATACCCATGCAGGAAACCTGGAAGAAACTCCTGGCTCCAGGTTTTGGAGTGGCTTAGCTCCAACTGTTGTGGCCACTTGGGAAATGAATCAGCCGATGAGAGATCTTCCTCTCAATCTTTGCTTTCTTTAAACCTGCTATTCCAATAAAAAATAAATAAATAAAAGAGAGAGAGAGAGAGAGCTGGAGACAGAACTGACCCAGCAATTGCTGCTACCAGTGTGTGTGTGTGTGTGTGTGTGTGTGTGTGTGTGTATGTATGTATTTAGGCTGATGTGGGTGACAGACTTGATGGACCCGGTACTGGTAAGCACACATAAGAGTCAGGTCTGGGACCACTTCAGGTGAGGTCTCTTCGGGGGTCCCCTTAACTGAACCACTGGACTCAGAACTCAACCACTGGGAGAATCGCAGGATATGTGGTCTGACCATGGCATACATGTGTCAGAACTGGGCCTCCTCAGCGCCTTAGAGGGACAGTGGACTGCGTGCCCAAATGCACGTGGAGGATATGGCAGCCCATTGGAACCCGTAGAGGACATGTGGCATCAGGAGATGTAGCAGGCATGTAGCAGAGGACAGAGGGCAGAACAATTTTGTCAACTACCCCAGCCATGCACTGGCAGCAAATATCTGGGCGATTGGAGACTCTAAATGGACTATGTCAGCCAATGGATCTTCAAAGGGTTTCCTCATCCTTGGATCAGCAGGATGACAGCATTTTAGAACTATTGAAGCCACCTAAGCAGAACCCTTGGAGCGTGCCCCTCTCCAGGAACCCTGGGATGACATCAGGTGGCTGTTCCACATCCCCTGATACTGATGTGGTTGGAGGCTGGATGTGGCTTCTCCCAGATACAGGAAGAGGAAAGGGACAATATGGAAGCAACGGTCTCACCCACCTTCCCTTAATCCTTGACCCTTCTCACCCTGATAAACTATGGAAACATCATCAAAAATAAATTTTTAAAAAGGAAAAAAAAAAGATGTGTCAATTTAAGCAAACATGTTAACAAAAGGATACGAAGGAGGGAAATGGATGTGACAGAGATGGGGAGAGTGGGTGAGAATGCCCAGATCTCACAAAGACTCAGCCTGCTGATCTGGAAGGTTCCAGGAAGTGTTGTCAGCTGGGCCTCTTGCTGCCTGGCCCCTGGGCCTGCTGACCACCTCGGAGTGGAGCCAGGGAGCCAGATGCCCTTGCAGTGAGCAGCCTGGCCAGGGGTGTGCTTACCTTGCTAAGTGCCAGGTGTTATACTGTGGAACTTGTGAAGCTTGCGTCACTGCAGACACAGCCTTTATAGCCTTTTTGGGGGGTGCTGCAGGAAGTGTCCCTTCTTTTCCTGTGAGGTCCTACCCCACAGTTCCTAGGCCTCTGATGTGGACAGGGCACCTAGACCAACAGTCTCGACCCACTGCCAAAACTAAGGGTGGGAAGGTCTCCAAAGAGAAATGGGAATGCCTTTCCCTACAAAAGGGATCAAAAATGGGCAGCCATGGCCTCCCTGTCCTGTTTCCTCCTCTGTGACCAGGGAAGGAAAGGCCCAGGTCCTGTGAGGGCAGTGCAGGCAATGAGCAGGGGGTTGGGGGTCAGGGAGCCTGGTCTCAGTACGTGGCACTCCATAAATTTTCCAAGTGGCTTTGGAAATCCGTTTTCATTAAGGGCACAGAAGCAAGTTGTGCCTAATGGATGCCACATGCTGTGTCAGTCCCAGCCGCGAGTCAGGCTAGCTTGGCCGTCGGGCAGTTGGACAAGGGCCTCGGGCCCCAAATCTGCCAGGACACGGAGGCCAGGGTCCAAATTGCAGATGTTGGCAGAACCAGTCAGGAAGAAAGGGCAGGTGGGCATGAAAAGGCACAGAGGACTCCACACTGGAGTCCAACCTGGGGTACAGAACCGGCTCCCATGTTCACAGTGAGGAGCAGTTCTCATGCCCAGCTTGGACCCCCCCAAACCTCACAGACTCCTGACTCAGCCAGGGCTGCTTCCAGTGGGCAGGGCAGTGCCAATGTGAGGGACTGGGCAGCTGTAGGGCCTCAGGCAGGAGGAGTCCCTAGTGATGCCTCCTGTGTTTTGTGCTTGGTCCTGCTTCTGTGGACCCTGCAGCCAGAGCCCGGGGGCCAGGCAGATCCCAATATGGAGACTCCTGGTCCTTGTGGCCCTGGGCAGCTCTCCTTGTCTGCTTGTACCTCCTGCTGCGATCGTGGGGACTGAATGAGATGTCATATGTCAAGAACTCGAAGCAGGTGGTACACCAAATGTTTGCTGTCTTCGTCACCCTCCTCATCACCATGTAGTGACTGGCCTCGGGTTTCCAGGCAACTGCAGAGACGTAGTCACGGCTGGCTTCATGAAGCCTCGACTTGTTCTCTTGTACTCCCTGGGCAATCCCAGTGTGCGTCATGCTTCCAGCCTTGTGTGCTGGGCACCTGCCATGTTTCCAGCTCCACACTGAGCCCACGGTGTGCGTCGCCTCATGGCGGTCCTGTTGTCATTCCCTGGTTCGTGCAGGGTCATGGCTGTGGGTGATGGAGTTAAGCCTCACCAGGAAGACAGGTGAGAAGTGGCATGGGCCACATGGGAAGGAATTGCCCAGAGCATGAGCTGGAGGTGTTGGCAAAGACTGGGTCTGTCCAGAGCTTTCAGCTGCCGCGGCTTCTGAAGCCCCCATGCTGTGTGTGTCCCACTGCAGCTCTCCGAGGCTCAGCTGGGCTGGCTCCGGCCTTTGTGCTGGAGGGGAGTGCGTGCTATGGACAAGACCTACTTCACAGCTCAGCTGGCCACATCTGTTGTCCGCCCTACCTGGGTGACCCATGCCTGGCCAGCGTCTGCCCCCTGAGAACTTGTGTTGAAATGTGGGGAGAGGCAGGCACCCTCTCCCTGCAGGTCAAGTGTGGCCTGTTGCTGTGGGCAACCACCTTGCCCTCCAGCAGAGAAGCCAGAGTCAGAAGGAAGGGCACAACATATGCCTCGATATTTCTTTCTATCTAGTGGGGAGCACCAGAGCTGGGTCACCTGCAGTGGGGTGCTGGGACACACACCCAGACGTGCCTTCAGGGGTCAGCCCCCAAGGCCCACTCGCGACTCTAGAGAACACGTGTGATGGAGGAGTGGCCATCATGATAATGTCCTCTGAACAACCTGGCTTGGGAAGAGGCAAGGACAGTGTCCAGGGATACAGCCCCAAGGTGAGGGAGTGAGCCTGGGAGAGCAGGGGCAGGGAAGATGTTGGCACCAGGTTGGAAGCGTGGGATAGGGGCTGTGCACTCCTTGGGTTGGGTTTACCCACACTCCAGCTGTGGGTAAATTGGGATGTAACAGAGTCCTCAGGGCTCTGACTGGGTAAAGTGAGCCTGGGGGGGTGCAACTTGCCTAAGGGCACTGGGAAGCTGGTCCCTGATTTAGACAAGCATGAGGGCTTCTGACCCAGGCCAAGGTGGCCACTCGAGGCTGCTACACGAGGTACTCCCTGTGGGGCAAGCCCAGAGCCGGGCACAGGCTGGGACCTGAGGGGTGTGTGGCATCAGACAGGAAGAAGAGTCGCAGGCCTGGTGGCAAAGACCCTTGTGCTGGAGTGACCGTCACCACTCCATGAGAGCCCTCGCAGGACTCCAGGCGACTGGCCCAGCTCTCACAGGCCTTGTTTCTCTGAAATCCACCTCCCTGACCAGCCCAGGAACAGATCCTGTCATGGGCCTTATCTCAGCGCTGGGGAATCCAGGCTCTGAGAAGCCACGTGACTCTCCTTAGGTTGCCCAGCAGGGTCAAGATGTTCAAATATAAGTTCTGAGGAACAACAACGACCTGGGTCTCCAGCTATCCTCTTGGAACCCCTGTTCCTTAGCCCTGGTCAACAAGGAGTCCAGTGACTACTGGGAGAGAGAGCGGGAGAAGGAGGGTGACCGCCCTTGTTGAGATGTCCCCTAGCCTGGCACCATGCACACCTGGGGCTTCCCAGGCCAGCGGGCGTCCCTTCCCTGTCCCCGACCCGGAGCCGAGTCCTGCATCGGGGAGACCACAGCTTACAACCATGCGGGAAAACTGTCCTCTGTGGGCTTTTGCAGCCTCTTGGAGCTGTTGTAATGATGCTGCCCGGAGACAGGTGACCCCCAGCCAGCAGGAGAGTCCACCAGGGGCTGCTACCCCCCTGAGGGTGGCCGTGGTCCTCACGGAGGAGGGTGGTCATCAAGCCCCCCCCCCGCCAGTAGCGCTCACAGTGTGCCACCCCAGCATGTGTGGCTCATACATTAAAAAGGCCAGTCAACGGTCCGGTGAGTGGGTGTGGCCACTAGGTCCAGCTCACAGATGGTGACACCAAGCCCACATGGGGAAGAGACTTGAGTCGGAAAGTAAAGCAGATGCTCTCTCCAACGGTTGGCACAGCCATCTGCTCAAAATGTGTGCTCTGCATGGCAGCTGAGCAGTCACAGGAAGAAATTTTCAGGTCTCCAAGACGGCTAAACCAGACCCACTCGGAGAGGGCATTCTCCAGGTCTCACCCAAGTGGGAGGGCTGGGCTGCCCAAGGCTGGATCCAGGAGCCAAGGACTCCATCAGGGCCTCCGAAGAAGGTGGCAAGCATGGAGACCCGCTGACCTGCTGCCACCCAGGCTCATTAACAGGCAGCCGCCTTGGAAGCTGAGGGCCTACTGCCTGGCCACAGTGCCCGCACTGAGCACACAGTGGCCATACAGCTCAGCGGTTGCGCGTCTGGGTTTGATTTCCAGAAAATGAGGACAGGTTCACGTGAAAACCTGCCTGTGGATGTATGTTGAGGATTCCCTTGCCTGGCTCCGTACCTCCTTCAGCTGGAATATGCAGTGGTGGCATGCCCAGGCTGTGGAACAATGCACGGTTGGAAAAGGGGTGACATGCTGAGGGTGTTTTGGGGGAGCCGAGGAGCCAGGCTGAAGGGTGTGTGCTATGCGACTGTGCCTGCTAGATGCTGTGCAGGTGGCCCAGGGTGCAGGGCCAGGAGAGTGTGAGAACATGGGGCCATTCTCTGTGGAGCCTGGGCTGTTTGCATCCTGAGGGCTTCCAAGTCCTCAGAGCAGTTCACAGGGCTGCACCGCAGGAAGCAAGCCCAGAGACAAGGGCGGCTGCACATCCCAGGAAGGTCTGATTTTGAGCAGCTGAGGTCGTGCCATTTCACTTCCTTGGTTTTGACAGTGTACCCAGATTATGTAAGATGTCACTTCTGACATGGGGGAGCAGGAGAAGCTGGGTGAGAAGTCTGTGGGAACTCTCTGTACTGTTTTTGCAACTTCTTGGGATACTAAACTGTTTTGAAATAACTTTTAGGGTGGTTATGGTTTGGGGCTGCTTTGCTCATTTCTATTTATTTACGTGTCTTTATAGTTGTAAAAAATTAAAAAGTAGCAGCCAGAGGAAGACGAAGGATTGTGAGCCTGGCAGATAAGTGGCCCTGTCTGTGACAGGTTATTTCTGGATAGATCCAGAAGCTTCTGGAAACATATGAACCACATGCGTGCGGAGCAAAACCCAGGGGCACAGGGGGCATTTTTCAGTTTCCTCTTGGAATTAGAATTTCATGCCGTGGGCGTCCACCACCGCCGTGGTCGCTTCTGGCTGCCATGCAGCTTGGAAACACAAAAGTGTGTGTGGCTTGCAGCCCTGGGCCCGGAGACCCTGAGAGGCCAGGGGAAGTGGGAGATCAGAGAGGCAAGGCAACTTCCCCAAAGTCTCACATCCTGGACGGGTGGGATTGGGGCTTGAGTCCTCTTCCTTCTGGGCCCTTCTGTCTCAGAGCAGCTGACGGGATGAGAATGGGGGAAGTGGACGCAGAACCCCACGGGGGCAGTGCTGTCCCAGGTGCACTTTCAACTTCCTTGTCCTATCCCCCGACCCCTGTCCCTGGGGAGGTGGCAGGTATTGGCCGGCTCCCCCTGGCAGAGGGAAGCCCTCAGCTCAGGCTCTCTGTCCCTGGCACCTGCACCTCTCCTGGCCTGGCCTGAAGTCCTTCATGGCTTTGAGAATACACCGTCTGGCCTCAGCCAATCCCCACAGGCCCAGCCCAGGGCCACTGGGAGGCCAGGCTGCCTCGTGTGCTCAAGGATCCAGGTTGGCCTGGCCATACTCTGCCAGTGTGGCCCGCAGAAGTCACTTCACATCTCTGTGCTTCAACTTACTCATCTGTCAGAGCAAGCAGGGGCCTGACTGGGAGGGTTGTAGTGGTGATGGAACCTGTTTCTCGGGGCCGTTGGCCCACGCTCAGGCCTCGGTGGCCATGAGCTGCCGCTGCGGCTGCATCACAGGAGGGGCCCCCGGGGGCAGAGCAGAGGGCATGGGTGCCAGGCTTACACTCAGAGTTCGCCAGGATCCCGATGCTGTCTTATTCCCTCCCTCCCCTGCCTCTTAGGCGGGACCAGTACTGGGGTCCAGTATGTGTGGGACCCTGAGTTGCCCAGCTCCACGGGCCTGTGCCACTGAGGGGTTGGGGGGATTTCGAGCTGGGAGGCCAGGTGGGGGGATCATGGTCAGGGCTGTCTGGAAGGCAGGGCAGGCAGAGGCCTCTCTCTCTGGGGGCCTTTCCACGTCAGAGGTCTGGATGAGATAAAGCACCCATGGGTGTTCCATCACGGTAGCTGCCGCTGTCTTCTTAATGATGACCTGGTTGGTGTGGGCTGGGGGCGGGGGTGGAGTTCCAGGGCACGGAGCCGTCAGAGCTGAGGTGAGAGGTTGAGTATCATGCCCAGGACCTACAGACACCTCACAAGGGCCCAACAGACCAGGCACTGGGGACCCACCGGCGCCTGGGGACCTGGTCAGGAGACCAGGCTCCTGACCCACTGTGCCAGTCGTCCCACGTGGGAAGAAGGGAAGTGCTGGGCAGGGCATCTCCACTGGGGCATCTGAACATTGAGGCTGCTAGGAAAGATGCTGACATGGGAAGCTTCTCCAGCACGTCCATCCCAATGCAATCTCATTCCTAAGCAGACTGCTGAAAGCACCCTCCAACACCATCCTCTGAGGCGCAGATTGGCCGCAGGACCACACAGAAGCGCACGTACAGCTCTGTAGGAGACTTGGAGGATGACCGGGGACATGGGGTCAGATAGATCGACACAGGCTCTCTCGCGACCGCCCCAGGCGCTGGCGGCATTCTGGAGCTCCATCTCCTGGGTCCGCAGGGCAGGGCGTCGGGGTCCGCAGGTGTGCGCCTCCCTGAGGGGGGCTGCGTGCAACACCGCCATCTGGCGGCCGCGGTGAGGGGCATGGAGGAGTCACCCTGGAGCTGAGGATGGAGCCAGTCGGCAGTGACTCTAGATGGGTAAGAGAAACAAAGTGGGGACTGGTTACAAAGTCACTGCCTTAGGGGACAGTGTGCAGGTGCTGCCCGGGATTCGTTGCGAATGGGGAAAAGCGTAGCCCTTCTGGGACTCATCGGCGGCGCCAGCTGGACACCTGGAAGCCACTCAGTCCCCCTACTCTCACCCCGTGCCCAGCTCACCACCAATGCCTCAACTCGCCTTCAAACCCCTCTCACTTCCGGCCCCTGGATGGCCATTTCCGGGCTGAACCAGCATCCTCTAGCCGGAACGGGGCCTCACCCTCTGCGTTCTGCACTCCTGAGGACATCCCTGGGCTGCAAGTCCACCCCCATGCTCCCTGTGCCCGAACCAGCTCCCTGCTGCTGTTCACCCAGCTCCTTGCACCTGCCAATCTCCGTCTTGCCCAGAAACACCCCTCACCCCCTTCTACTCCTTCCTGGCTACCACCTGGGCTCCCAGACCAGTCTCCAGGGTTCCAGAAAGATTTTTGTTTTCAAATCTGCTGATTCATTTGGGGACCAAGTAGTTTCACTATTTTGGAATTTAGTTTTTTTTTTTTATGTGATTTTATTATCTGTTTATTTAAATGACAGAGTGACTGCAGTGGAGACAGGAGTTCCCGTCCATTGGCTAACCTGCCATTTGCTCACATTGCCTGGGATTGGGCTGGGCTGGGCCAGGACCAACGCTGGGACCTGGAAGCTGACTCCAGGTCTCCCAATCACTGAGCCATCACAGCGGCCTCCCAAAGTCCGCTTTAGCAGGAAGCTGGAGCCAGGAGAGGCTCGGGGAACCGACGCTTGCAGACACTGTCAGCTCTGGCCGCAGCATGCCGTATCCCTCTCGGGAGTCCCCTCCCCGCGTTCTCAGACTGTGGGGCCAGTTGTCCACGTGGGTGGGTGAGGCGTTGTCACAGTGTGCAGGAGAGAAGTGGTCATCCCTTTGCAGTCACCGGGGATGGGGCTGCAGTCCGGGAGAGCAGACCTGGATGCAGCCACTGCACATCCTCCCTGGACACGTTGGCTCTGTGAACCAGCAAGGGCCCCGTCTGGGCTGTGTGGCTCCTTTGTGACTCTGTCCCTGGTAACCTGGAGATTCCCCACTGTACACTGGTATGGCTGCAACAGGGGCAGCAGACACAACAAGGGGCAGCAGACACAAGTGCCATGGCCATTTGCCTGGAGCGGGGCCTTTGTGCCATGGTCAGAAGCATTTAGGGTGGGAACTGCAGGCTCTGAGAGTCTGAGCCAAGCCAGAAAGTTGGAAGACTTCTTCCCGACGGCCACAAGCCACAGTCTCTCTCTCCATCAGTCCAGACATCCTTTGAAAGGAGACCCAGGGACAGGAATGGCCCAGGGCGGCTCCCATTCTTGGCTTCCTGAGGCTCTGGAAGGAAACCTCCCAGTTCTTCCCAGACCACACTGTGTAAGCCAAGAATCTGTGCGGTGGGGCCAGAGGCTGCAGGGTGAGAGGGCAGCGCTGGTGCAATGCCCTCTCCTCTTGCCTCATCTGTTCCAGGCAGACGGCTCCCAGGGGCCTCTGGTGCCTGGCAGGGTGGGGTTGCCAGGGCCTCCTAAGAACTGTGCCATAGTGTGACACATGAAGACATCCCATGGGCACCACATGTGTAAGTGCCCAACATGGTGCCCGGCACAGGCCTCATATCCATCCAGAAAAGGATCCCAAGTCCCCATGGGACCAAGTAGTCACAATATTTGTTACAGTTCAACAGCAGTCATGCCCAAAACTCTTGAAAAAGTGGACTTTTCTAACCCAATAGTGTAGCAGATGCCGCACACACAGTACACATGTGTGGGAACACACTTGCACGTAGCTAACACTGTCCTTCTCGGGGAAATACCACCTGCCTTTTTCCTGAGCACATGGTCAAGAAAGGGATAGCGGCCCCCTCCACTGCCATCTAACGTCGCCTCGGCACCCATGCTTTGGTGCAGCAAGGCACAGAGGTACAGAGAGCAGGCTGCGGCGGAAATATCGCTGCCTAAACCCTCACATGCGGGAGTAGAAGGCAGCAGGGTGGCTGGGTCTGGTCAGTTGGCAGATTGGCAGAATCATCAAACACTTCCGGGCCAATCCAACGGAAGGAGCACAGGGCCTGCTCCCTAACAGGATGAAAGCAGAGAAATGAAAGACACCTCGAGAAACGGATTGATTGGCAGCTTTCTATTTCTTTCTGTCACGTCTCCGCACGCCGATCTGCATTTCCAGGCCCCATCCATCCTGGCAGATGTTTCCAAGGAGACTGGTGTCTGTGACAGTGACCCAAGAAATCCAAGGACCTGGAGCAAACCTGGTGATCTCAAACAGGACCAGGCTGGGGGGCTTGCTCTAGCCCATGTCACAAGTCCCTGTATCCACAGCAATAAGACAGGGTGACCCCGCGTTATCTGAGGAGGCTCGGAGACAAACCTGCCCCCAGCCACTCCTTCAGCAATGGGCAGGATGCATTACGGTTTGGCATGGAAAAAAATGGGCTCCTTAAGTTTTTATTAAATATGTTTTAAGATATATATATACATATATATATATATATATTTGCTTGGGGGAGGTGGGAAAGGGGGAAAGGAATGCAGAGGGTTTGCAAGGAGCACATTAGCAGGAAGCTAGACTGTGGAGTGGAGGGAGGACTGAATCCCAGACCCTCTGGTATGGGATGTGGCTGTCCCACACGGTGCCAAACCCTAGCCCCACATGGTCCCCTGATGGCTGGTGTTACCCTCATTTCCGCATGGGGAAATGTGGACCCCAATGCACACACAGGGGCTCATGCAGGTTGGATGGCAGACATCAAGCAACATAACAAAGATCCTGGGATGGATAATTTATTAAGCAAGACGAATTGAGAGATGTAGGTAACACGTCTGTGAAAGAGAGCTCCCATCCCAAACACAGCAGTTTCAAAAACGAACAGACATCAGACATTTCAATTTGTCAAGCAGCTGGCACCCAGGCCTGCACCAGAGCGCACCAGCGGATGCCACCAGGCAGTCAGCATCAGCAGCCACTGTTGATGGGCAGGTGGCCATCCCCACAGGAAGCCACCCCGTTCCCTGCTAAGGCTGTTGGAGGAGTGGGCCTGGGTGGATGCTGCTGCCAGCAGGTGTCCAAGCCATCAAATGGCTCTGCTCCCAGGGCATCCAGCCTGTGGTCACAACCCTGGCTGGCATCTGGTAGCCAGTATCTGGTCTCTAGCGACCTGGATTTCTACCCAGCGTGGGCACTGTGGGATCTTCTTCAGTTCCCTGCTGGCCTGGCTGTGGGTACCACAGTTCACTTCACCCTCTGCCTCCACCCTTCTCCCCTAGACATCTTGTGACTCTAGCTGCTTAGCAACCGCCCTTCTGGGGAACTGCCTGAGGATGTGGCTTGTGGAGCAACCAGGAGCCTTGTTGGTCTGATTTTGGATCATCCCTTCCCTTGTCTGGAAGCAGCAACCGAGCGAGTGCACGTCCACCAGCAGGAGAAGGGATACATCCGTGGGGCAAGTTGCTGTGAAGCCATCCTACAAAGCAAAGCAGAGGGGAAGAAGCCGCCGTTCTCAAAGGTTAAACCCAGGGGCGTGTATCGCTCACGGCAAGCCAGGCTATAGCCGCCTGGCTACAGATGCTCCGCAGCTTACAACGCAGCTACTACCCCTAGCCCCACAAGCCTGGCATAAATGGAAAAATCTCTTCAATCCAAGGGGCATTCATCCACCCAGCCCAGCTTGGCACCATGGCCCTGCCAAGCACTATGTCCCTTGTGACCTCAGGAGAGAGGACAAGGCTACATAGAAAGACCCAGATCCCCATTGCGAGCTCTGTGCCTGCCAAGAATGCCTGCTTCTGCCCCCTGAGCCTAAACACCATGAGCCGAACCCTGGAGAGGTGGGGACCATCGTGTCTCCCTTGCCATGACTCTGAAAGTCAGAGCCAACAGACTGGGAAGTGAGAGGTCAGAATGGCAGGGGGTGGTGGGTGGGTGCACCACAGGAGAGGCTGTGGAGAGCTGGGGGTCTGCTGCCCTGGCCACTGGACAGGGCAGTAGGCGGTAATGAAGTGCAAGACCCATCTTGCTACACAGCTGAGACTTCTGAACTTGACTGGACCAAAACAAAACAAAGTGCAGGAAAATGTAAGAATACCTGCACTTGCAAAATCTACACATTACTTGAGAATTTCACTGCGTTCCAGCATTCCAGAGGTAGGAGCTTAACATGCTGTAACTCATCTACTACACACCCACACACACCCACACACACACAGACACACTCACACCCCTGCTCAGAAAGCTGGACACAGCTCATGGGAGTCACACTGCCTCAGTATTCTATGTTGAAACAGTTTCTAAACTTTGATCTCTTTCCACTTCATTTGAAAAGCACAGAAAACAGGAAGAGACAGAGAGAGAGAGACCTTTTTCCATGCCTTGGTTCACTCTTGTAGTGTCTGCAACAGCTGGGGCTGAATCAGACAGAAACCACTCCAGCTGGGTGCCCCAGATGGGCGGCAGTGACACCCTGTCCTTGGGCCATCCTCCACTACTTTCCTGCCTGTGCATGGGCAGGAAAGTGGATGAGAAGCAGAGGCAGGGAGTGTGGGCATCCTCAGTGCCCACATCCTTAGTGCCCACTCCTGGCCCTCCCAATACACTCAGGACAGCAGCCCGGCCAGAGGGCTTGGAAGCAAACCCAGACTTCCCTGGTGTCCCCTGCAACTAGCCAGGGATACAGACCCCCAAGGCTCTGTGGTTTCAGACCAGTCCCTGGAAACAGAACGACAGAGGAGCCCCAGATCCCAGGACTGGCTCTGCACACCAAACACCACACAGACTCTGGAGAGCCCAGCTGCCCTGGCACCATCCTGAGGCCTGGTGGTGTCCGGTCAGGGTTGTGTCAAAGGAAGGGCTCCTGGCTGTGGGTGAGAGCAGTTCCAGCAGGGCCAGGTGCCGTCCCGTGAGCCTTCAGCCACACTTCTCCCACCATGACTGCTGGAGATGCATGCCAGGCTGCTAGGCTGCCAGGCTGCCAGGAAGAAAGGCAGCAGAGGGAGCATCTGGGTCCTGGTCACTCAGCACACATACCCTGGAGGTACAACAGCCATGTGTCATGGCACCTGGTCCCCCCAAAACACACACACACACCCGCCCAACCTTGCTCCCAGCCAACCTTGCCTTACTCACAACCTGGCCCCCTGCTGCTCACCAGGTGTGTGCCTTGGGGCCTCTTCCTGGTTGACCTGCATGTTTCAGACAATAGCATCCCTTTTAGCCTGCGCAGCCTGCAACCTCTCCTGTAAAATAGCCTAGCTCCCAGGCAGCTGCAAGCAGCACCCTGCCTCCAGCTTCCCTCCCTCCCATGGGCTGGCATGGAGGCCATAGTCGCAATCACAGTCTTGGGGTGTGAGGACCCTGGGCCACCCTGCATGCATCCTGGGCAAGAAACTGATTAGACTCCTGCCTTTTGGGAGCAGGAGGGGGTGCTGGCAGAGAAAAGGCAGGCAGTGGCTGCTTCCTGCCCTCCA
Organism: Ochotona curzoniae; assembly: GCF_017591425.1. Lineage (NCBI taxonomy): Eukaryota > Metazoa > Chordata > Mammalia > Lagomorpha > Ochotonidae > Ochotona > Ochotona curzoniae. The sequence goes on from NW_024466607.1 coordinate 7,113,448, forward strand.
GATGTGCCCAGTCTGAGGGTACCTTGTAAGCTGCATGAGGCCAGCGCAAGGGCTGAGCTCACGGGGAGCAGGCCCTGCTGGGGTTGGGGAGATGAAGGACAAGCAAGCAGCCAGAGGGCCCTGGGCACGGGGGCATGTGTGTGGGTACTGGGGGTGCAGGGGCAGCGGGATGGGGGAGAGTGCTTCACATTGTTTTCTTTTATAAGGACCCAATTCCACATTCTGTGGCCTGTGGGGCCTTAACTTCTTCCTTAGAGCCCTCACCTCCAGAATCAGATGTGCCGGGGGGTGAGGCTGGGGCCACCATGTCCAGTCCATAAGATAGCTGATTCCTGCTCCTGTCAAGTCGGTGAGTTGCCCGCTGGACAGCTCTGCCATGTAGAACACGACTCATGTGGTGTGGTTATCGTCTGCCGACACACATTTCATTTCTTCCCGGTTCGGGACGCCATGGACAGTGACTTCACAGGGTTTATGATGCAGACTTGGACTCAGCGACAAACACGTAATCTGGTACACGTGACTGCAAACCCTAGTGACAGAAAGAAAGCTCCAGGAGTGGCTTGACCCAGAGGCTCCCGTCTCGTTGGGTCTCCACCTTGAGCCAATTCTTGGATGGACTGACCTTGCAATCGCACCTCTCACTCCACCTTGCTTCTTTGCCTACTTAGGCTGCAAACATTCCTAGAGGCCGCTCGGTGCCAAGCTCTGAGCTACAAGAGGGAACCAGTGAGGAGACCAAGATCCCCCAATGCTTGAGGGCTCCTGGGAGACACGGACTCGGTGTGCACCAGCAGCACTCAGGCCTGGAGGGGCGGGGGGCATTCTGCAAGGCAGAGGGGAGATTGTCCCTCCTGTGGACAATGGGCTCTGACCACAAAGGCGTCCGTTGCTCGGGGCCCTGAGTGCTTCTCAGCTGGCTGATGGTGACATCTTCCAGATGTCAGCATCCTTCGGGAGCTTGCTTGCTTCTGATCACGGACTTGTTTACGAACCAAGGCTGGGGGAGCACGGTCCCAGTTACACAGGCAGCAGAAATCCTGCAGCAGCAGGCTGTGTCCTTGGCTTGGAGAACTTGCTGTTCCTCCAGCGTGGGTCTCCCCTGAGGCCCTTCCTTCTGCCCAGCCGCTGGGCAAAAGCGATGGCTCACAGTCAAGGCCTCCGCTGGCAGGGTGGCAGCTGAGGCCTCAGGGCGAGGCTGCTGTAGTCCCACGGGAGTGCTGGGTTGTGGTCTCTCTTTCCTCTCCCTGGGCAAGCGTGGCTGCTCTGTCCCCTGGGGATTTACTCACTGCCTGACTATTTCATTCATGCGTGGTCTGTGTTGGGTGCAGCAGGCCCTGAGTGGGGCAGGCTCAGTTCCTGCCCAGGGGTCAGACACCACAGCACTCATTCCCCGCCATAGGAGAAAGCCCGGGGCTGTAGGTGTGCAGGTCAGCCTGACCCTGCAAGGTGAGCATGGGTGACAGAGGAGGGACAGTGAAGGGACAGCACGCTCAGGCCCTGAGGATGGACCAGGCCTAGAGCAGCCAGGAGGGGTGCATGGTGAAGGGAGGAGGGGAGCCGGTCTAGAGGGCAGAGGGCGTGCCCTGCTGCCCTTCGGGTTGCTCTCAGGGCCCCAGGATTGGGGGGGAGGGGCATGAACAGCAGGCTGGCATTGTCACACCCCTGCCCCTAGCTCCTTCTTGTCCACTGCCGCTTTCCCTAAATCCTTCCCATCCACCCCCTCTCTGCCACTCCCTCAGTCCTGCGGGGTTGAAGTCAAGTTAAGGTGCCTCTCCTCCCTGTGCCCTGTTCATGTTAGATGGTGACACTAAGGTGCCCGGGCCGGAAGGAGACACCTGCCCAGAGTGGGAAGATCACAAGGATGGGGAGAGAGAGACTCCACAGCCTGGTAGGAGGCAACACAGAGGGGCATGGCTCTGGGGGAGGGTGGGGTGGATCTTGCAAGAATTGTCCAAACTAGCTGTTTCCGGATGAGGAGGCCAGGCACAGAGAAGTGAGCTTGCTTAAGGAGAAGCTGATGATGATAGAGCCACAGTTCAAACCCTAGGGCTCACTGCCATGCATGTCATTAACCCCAGGACCTGCTGTCCACCCCCACTCAGGTCACACTAAGACTCAAGGAACTCTCTCTCCTAGGAGGCCCGCTGTCACCGTCATGGTCTTCATCTTCATCATTGTCGTCATGAGCTCATATCTACTAAATATCTGTGTTATGAAGGCACTGCTAGAACCTTCCATTACTAACTCATTGAATTCTCCAAATAGCCCTGGAAGATAAAACAGCCCTGGGTACAAATCTGGGGTTAATTCCAGGACCCCTTTCCCCCAAAACCAAAGTCTGTGAGTGTGTAGCATTTGCCCAGAACTATGCATGCCTTTAAACCACCTCTAGTGTGATGTAAAGGCCATGTAAGTAGTTGTGCACTTTACTATTTGTGGAATAATAAGAAGAATAAAAAAATAACTGATAGCCTAGATTTAGCCACAGGAAAGCCCTGAGTCAAGCCTTTCAACAGGCAGCAGGAGAGAGGTGGCTCAGAGAGGCAGAAGCTTAGCACCGGCTCTGCTCCTTGCAGTCACTGCTGAGGCAGCCATCATGTCCAGGGCAGCCCTGTAGGGAGCCAGAGTTCTCCATTGCCTCCTCCATCCTGGGGGTCCCCGGAGACCACGCTGGGGAGCTGAGCATGTACTTTCACAGTCGGCCCACACCCATGCTCCTGGGCAACAGGAGGTATTCTTTTTTTTTTTTTTAAGATTTATTTATTTTTATTGCAAAGTCAGATATACAGAGAGGAGAAAAGACAGAGAGGAAGATCTTCGTTGATTCACTCCCCAAGTGAGTGCAATGGCCAGTGCTATGCCGATCTGAAGCCAGGAGCCAGGAACTTCTTCCGGGTCTCCCACACGGGTACAGGGTCCCAAAGCTTTCCCAGGCCACAGGCAGGGAGCTGGATGGGAAGGCGGAGCTGCCGGGATTAGAACCGGCGCCCATATGGGATCCCGGGCACGTTCAAGGCGAGGAATTTAGCCGCTCGGCCACACCGCCGACCCCGCATTCTTAAATGTGTATATAACAAATAAGAATTGACAAATATCCAAAGCAAAATTGATGAAACCGAAAGAAGAAACAGATACATCCACAACTGGAGTTGGAGGCTGACACCTGTTTCAACCAAACAGCAAATCATCCGGAGGTTTCAGGGCTCGAGGACCGAGCTGGCAGAGCGCCACACCTCCAGCGGAACACACATGCTTCAGCAGGATTTATACTAAAAGTCACCTGAATCCTGGGCCATAAACTCTCCCAACAAATTTAATCGACTAAAATCAGAGTCTGTTCTTTGGTCACAGCGAAATTAAGCTAGAATTCAACAACAAAAATAACAGGAAACTCTCCAAACCCACAGAAAACCAAAAAAAAAAAAAAAAAAAAAAACTCATCCAAGCAAGAAGGAACTTGCACAAGCCTCTCTGGACACATGGATCAAACAGCTCACATGAAACAGGCCCAGCTCTTGAAAGCCACCGCAACTCACTTAGCAAGCAATCGATGATTTTAATGATGCTCCAAGTACTCAGGAAATTAAATTTATCATTTAAAAAAACTCTCAAAAAAGAAACTCCTCAACCTTCAAAGGAGAATCAATAGCAATCTTTTCATTCTTTCTCAGCCATAAAAAAATGAAAGCAGAGTTCGGCCATTAAGTTAGAAACAGAGAGGACGGGGGTGGGGGGGTGAGGGGGAAGGGAAGATGAACCGATTGCAAGAAATTGGCCCAAAGCTCCTGAGGGGCCTGGCTGGGCACTCTGACACCCATGGTGGGCTGTCAAGAAGGGCAGCCTGGGACCTTTGGGTGCAAATGAGGGTGCAGTCTTCAGGGGAAGCTCAGGTCTCTGAGACGTTAACAGGATTGAAGCCAGCCCACCCAGACAGCCGGCACCATCTCCTCACATCACCTCTGAATGTGGAGCCCATCTGTAAAATCGTTGCCCCTTGGGATCCAGGTATCTTGGTATCCTGAGGATACCAAAGCCGGTGGCAGCTCCAGTCCCTCATGCAGAAATGCACCCTGCTGTGTATCTTAGCTCAGCTCTGGGCTGCTTCTAAAACCTAACAAAGTGTAAGTGCTATGCAAACAGTTGTATAGTTTAGAGGAGATAATTGGGAAAAAAGAACTTGTACATGCTCAATACAAACACAATTAAAAATATAATTTTTTCAGTCCAGCATTAGTTGAATCCGTGACTGTGGAACTCATCAATACAGAGTTCAACTGTACCTTCACAGTAACTCTTCGTGTTTTACCAAATAACGGTGGGATTAAAGTCTAACCAAGCTGTCACAAAAACCTCACTGTGAGCCACCATATGTGTTCCTTTAAACCACATGCGCCCTAGAAAGAGAAGAGACGAGTTGTACTTTCATCCAGCACGACATGACCATCCTGGAACAATCTCTCCCCAGAAGAGGAGTCAATGACTCCATGATGGTTCCCTCTCTCTAGGTAGCCAGTAACTTGAATGCTAAGATGTGGAGTTGCTCTTTTTCAGGGGAATTATGGAAGGTAAGAAAACAGAAGGGAATAAACAGCTGTGCATGGACATGTGCACAGCCTCGCAGAGGAAGCCCTCCTGACTTTTACAGTCCTCCTTTCTGTTGTGTGTTGGTGCTGGCATTTATAACTGCCTTCCCCTACAGTCCATTCCAGGTTGCCTCCGCCCTCAGCAAGCACCTGCTGTGCCTGAAGGGTGGTATCTGTGCTGGGCTGTATAGCTTTCCATTGACTTTAGCCACTTGATGGGACATGTGAACCAAGAGCTAATCCACCAAGAAACAGCAACCCTGACTGAGCATATGCTAAATAGGAATTGCAGAAATCACAGCTGATAGACCTGAAAGTAGAAATGGGCAAAATCCATGTGCCAGGGACCACCAGGGACCACCAGCATTCTCTGTGCAATTGGAATGGAATCATTGCTATCTTCAGTTCCATTCACGTTAGAGAACCAATCCCAGGAAACCCAGAACAACTCAGGACTCAGTTCCTTGAGAATCACTTCTGGCACCCCAGTCAGGGTCACTCTAGCTTCAAGTGGAGAGGCAGAGCCAACGAAGGGGCGTGCTGGGGGCCACGCAGACTCTGAAGACGATCAGACTCAGTGGAGCAAAGCTAGTCATCCTCACCACAGGTGCCTGCCCATGAGGGACTCAGATGCCATGGTGGCCACACTGCTGGCCAGTGCTCCAGGGGCAAGCACAGCATCGGGCAGCAGGTAGGGAAACGTCAGAGTGTGCGCACTGCCATTGAACCAGACGACTTCGATGTTCCAAGCTCACCAGAACAAAGTGGTGAGAACAAGGTCATATACAACCTTTCCTTGATCGAACGTTCCAGAACGTTCCAGTTGGAATGACTGCCTCCCAGTTGGTTTTAGAGGGCTACTATTGCCCTGGTAGCAAACCGGCAAGGATCAGGTGCCTCATGGAAAGACCAGGAGCCCCACGGGGATGGGCTGTGTCTCCAGTCGGGGAGCTCATCTTCCCCACTGTGTGGTTCTCCCTCTGACTGGCACAGAGTACAGCTGGGTATCAGAAGAGGGTTGGTTCCAGAATGCTCCTTGCAGACACCCAGAAGGCCACAGATGGTCAAGTCTCTTATACACAAAGGCGCAGTGTCTGTGTGTAAGTTACACAATCCTGCCTCATATTTAAATCCAACATAGATGATTCCTATGCCTGATACTAAGTAAATGCTATTGATTTAGTTGTTAGACTGCATCAGTTAGGGAACAATGAAGAACGAGGCCGGTACAGGTGCTGGTTTTACTTGAAAACCTGTGTGCCACAGCTGGCTGACTGTGGGTGCACAAGCTGGCAGGCAGTCTCTGCATTCAGAGCAGTGGTTCCTCTGCACTGTCCCAGCTCTCATTGCACCAGCTGGACAACGGGACCTTCCCCGAAAGGGGGCTGGGAGGGTCACACAGAGTGTTCACCAATCAATACCTCTTTCAACCTCTTTCAACCTGTCAAAATGGCTTGATCTAGTATATTGATGAGACTGGTCCTTGCAACAGAATCTCCAAGGCTGATGCAACGATGGTGACCATCACTTCTCTGCAGATCCCACAGCTGGTGATTGACAGAGCCAGGGCGGGGAGGCAGGCAGCCCCCGGCAGGCTCTCCCACCTCCACATCACCTGCCTTTCTCCTCAGCGTGCCTTCAAATCCTGCTCGGCTGTGTCCAGTGCAGGCCTCTAAAGCACCATGCCTGGTCATCCAGTGGCCGTTCCCTGGGTTCACTTGGGGAACTTTGCTTTTGGGGGAGCTAGCTGGAACTCTTGCCCAAGTGGGCCCTTTTTCGGGAGCTCAATACTGAGACCCAGCTGGCAGACCAGGCCTGCTCAACGCCTGTCACCCTGAGTGTATCCTGGGTGCTAGCCATAGCTGCCCCCTCCGCCCCTGCATCCTAGTCCTGAGTTAGCTCTGTTCCTTCCTGGAGATATGTTGGACTTTCCTGGGACAGTCCTTGTGGAGAGTACCTGTTTAATCATTCCCAAAGCCAGCAAGGAGGTGCTCGGTTACTCAGCTTACAGGTGAGGCACGGAGGTGGAGGGGGAGCATAATTTACTCAGGTCACACTCGAGTCACACCACATCCACCCTCCTTCCACCACAATAGACCCTGTGACCTCCTGCCCAAGAGCCTACTGGGCAGTGTGGCCAGCGCATGCGTAGCGTGAAGGGGACTTCTCACAGTGTGAGCAGTTTGGTGGGATTACTCACTGAGAGGCCTCATTCACATCACAGGAGGGGCTGGTCTCGGAGACAGGCGTGTGATTCCAACCAGGCCAGAGTTCTTAGGGGTTTTCACTGAAACTGGGGCGGAGTGGGAAGGAAGGAAGCTCTTATGTTATGATTATCATGTGTTAGACGCAGGTGCCTGGGGTGCCCTGGCATCTCAGCAGGGAAGGATGTGACAGTGAACTCAAACCCATGGAAAGGGGAGCCAGGCCCAGAGTGACTCCTGACAACTCACTTTGAGAGTCAGGACCCAGCTCAGCACCCCCCCAAGGCAGCCCCCGCCCTCCACTTGTGGACTAAGAAACTGCTACCCTGGGCCTTACAAGGATTGGTCCTTACTCCACCAGTTCGAGGGCAGCCAAAACCCTCTCAAGGCAAATGGGCGCGCCTTCACATCCCAGTCGTAGCATTTACGTTTCAAATCTCGGCTTAGAATTGGAGAGATGGGGGCTGTGGCACAGCAGGGTTAGCCACTGCCTATCATGCTCGCATCCGGGTGTGCCGCTTGGAGTCTTAGATGCTCCTCTCCCAATCCAGTGCCTCGCTAATGAGCCTGGGAAGGCAGTGAAAGATGGTCCAAGCCCCTGGACCCCGGCCACCCACGTGGGAGTCCTGGCTGGAGCTCCCGGCTTCTTACTTCAGCCTGGCCCAGCCCTGGCCATTGTAGCCACTTGGGGGTGAGAACCAGAATTTGTTGTCTTGTCATTTTCTCATGCTTTGGTTGGCTGGAGCAGACTGTGCGCCCCCGGGAAGCATTTGAGACTCCCCACCTCGGAGGTTCTCAGTACGAGTGGCTGCTCAGCCAGCCCTTGTGGAAACACAGCCGGAATACATTTTAGCCTTTGGATTGGTGGTGAGCAACTTGGGGATCATCTCTGTGTCACCCCAAAAGTCTTCCCTTCTGGTCCATGTCCTCAAGCTCACCATGTCTTTTACATAACAAGGCAGATTTTCCTTCCTAAAAAAAATGTACTAACTTGATTATTCTGTGGGTATTTATCAGTGAGAACCAAAGGAATGAAACTAAGTTCCCACAGCACAAAAAAATCCCAGATGCTTGGGGTTAGTTCTCTAACACAACGCTCAACTATTTCACTTATTTAATGTTTTTCTTAAGAAGCTAAACCACACCAAGCTGATTTGAGGCGGAGATCAGGATCTCATGATGCCTCTTGCTGCATGCGGGGTGGGTATGGGCATCGGTTGGCACCAACAGTGCTGCTGAGACAGGACACACAGGTAATGGGAACCAGCTGTTTGGCCCACACCGCCCCCCATGTCCCTGACTGGTGACGAGGTGCCGCAGACAAAGGGCGGCAGCCACAGCGAGAATGGGACGTGTGCTTTCAGCCAAGTTCCCCATGCGAAACAGAGTCTGCCCAGCTGGCCCCAGCACACGGGGCAGCCTCTGCCCCTGGGAAGCGATGAGCATGTGTCCCGGCTGGCAAGCTAGCATCAGGACGGCACCTTCACAGCGTGTCCTGTGGTGGCTCTGGCCACACAGCAGCCAGAGTGGCTTGCACCTAGGTGAACCGTCAGTGCACTTCCCCGCTTTCAGCCACAGACCACGAACATCAGGCCTTGGCTCTGGTTGCCTCTTCTCCACCCGCCCCAGCCTTGCATTTCCCACAAGGCTTACATGCTCCCACCACACGGGGCTCTGCAGCAGCGTGACATACACAGGAGGGCTCTCCCTGCCGTGGCCAAGGGTGACTGCTGCCTGCCTCCCTTCTGGGCACTGATCACAGTTTGAAACGATCTCTTCTGCTTGTTCTGGACTGTCCTGCTCTGCCACGAACACTGGCATGGTAGAGCCTTGCCCCTCTGGCGCCTCCTGCCCTTACCTTCGGTGTGCAGTAGAAGGTGAAGTGAGTGCGTCAAAGAATGGTTGCCCAGGAGCTTTCTACCCATCTCCCTCAGCTTCCCATCCCCTCCTATAAACCCTGCTCTGCTGGAGAGAGCTTTTCCCTTAGCACTCTCTTTAAAGCTTTATATATTTATCTGAAAGACAAGGAGAGATGGAGAAATGGCATCTTCCATCTTCAGGGTTACTCCCAACAAGATCTCTATGGCTAGAGCTGGGCCAGGCCAAAGCTGGGTGCTCAGAGCCAGGAGGCGGGAGTCAAGAGCTTCATCTGGGTCTCCAGTATGGGTGGAGGGGCCCGAGCACTGGGACCACCTTCTGCTGATTTTCCCAAACCACTAGCAGGGAGCTGGATTAGCAGTGGAGCAGCAGGGACACCAGCGTTACAGGCAGCAGTTTGCCCCAACATTTGCCCCCAGAGATAACTTCCAGACATAGCCATAAGGTCATGGCCAGGAGCTACATCAATTTGTTTGATAACTTCCCATTGCTCTTGGAATAAAATCCTAACTTCACACTGTTGCCCCTGAGGCCCTGCAGGAACAGCTCCTGCCTGCTTCTCCTGGCCCATCTCTCCCCTGGTCAAGAGGAGGCTGCCCACAGGTCAGCCTACGTGACCGCAAAGGACACCACTTGGCGCTGGAAGTGTTTCTGCTTTGGTATCAGAAAACGGGTGATGTTCCAGGAATTCTCTCCCAACGAAAGAATGAGGCCATGGACACCTGACTGCCGAGATCCTGGGAAGCCATCCAGCTTCCTCCTCTCCCCCGACCCAGGTCAGGCTTGCTGCGGTAGAAATAGAGAACACAGCTTCGTGGTCTGACACCAACGCCTAGCGTGGCTGAGCCTGGAGGAGGGCCGGGGTCATGGGACACTGAACTCTTGCGGCTTTCCTGCCCAGCTTGCGGGCAAGCCGCACACGAACCTCACTGAAGGGGGCACAGGGGCACAGGGCTCTGGGCTCTCAGCAGGCTGAGGGGTTAGATGGCAAACTCCTTACACGACCCTATCGCTGGCATCAATTTCTCCACAATTACAGTTCCATGCAGCTCCATTGTGCAGCAGAGAGGGCACTCCCACGGCGCCTGTGGGTTTCATACAGCTGATTGCTTCGGGCTGTGCTAAAGTGAAGCAGTGGAAAGCCGCTACTTACAACTTCTCAAACAGGCCTAGGGAGAAACATTGACACAGCAGAAAAAAGAGTCATCTGCTAAATGACTGTGCAAAGTAGGTGACTGAAGTTACAAGAATATCTGCTTCTTCCCATGGGAGTCCGAGGAGGTATTTTCATTTTAGGTCGGGGACACGCGGCCCTTCTCAAAAGGTGCCCATGGGAGCTGTGGAGCCTGGCATTCTCACCGAGACATGTGGTGCACCCTGCTTCCGGTTGCTTTTAAAGTCAGATCTGTGCACCAGACCACACAGCCCTGCAGCTGCTGACAGTGACCCTTGGGGACTGCTGTCTGGCCCTGCTTCAGTTTGGTTGGCTTTCCCTGCATTTCATCTCCCCTGTTCTGAATCCCTCCCTTTTTGTTGGGTCGCAGCTCAGCTAGTTCACGCCACCCCCACCTTATCCCACAGGTCCCTGTGGCCCTCGCTGCAGCCCTGGCGGATGAGCCGAGGCTCCCTGAGCTGAGGAGAGGTCTGCTCCAGCCAGAGGTGACACTGCCTGCCCTCGGTGCATTTTCAACCTGCTGCACGAGGTCCCTGGCAGCCGTTACCTCCCCCATCAGAGTCCCTCCAAGGACAGGAAGCAGACGGACAGCTTCCGTGCCTGACAGCTTTATTGGTAGGCTTGAGCTGTCAGCAGGTTGGAGGGCCCTAAGTAATGTGCTTCCTGCCGGCGCTGACGGGCCAGCTCCAGGGCAGCTGTCAACAGACATGCTGCTCTCGCCGGCTGGATCCGGCACGGGAGCATGCGACAGAAATTAATCACTTCCACTTTTCATCAGCATGGCTGCCTGCGATTTCTCTGCCTCTGGTCATTCATGCTCAGCCGATAGCTGATAGCCGCAGCACCGGCTGGCACAGGGGCAGGATTCCAGGGCAGCCAGATATAGCCTGTTATCGCTGCCGTGGGTGTGTGGGCCCATTGAGAAGCTGTGGGACACTTTATCAATGAGGGAGGTGCCCACGGAGACAGTGTCGGCTTTCACATGCAGGACGCAGGACCAGAGGTGAAGCGGAAGGCTCCTGAGACAGCAGAGCCTGCTTATCGGACACGTCTCCCTGCCTCCTCCCTCCCACCTCCCCAGGTCAAATCTCAATGCCACGGCCACCTCCACTCCACCCTAGTGGAAGCAGTCCTCCAAGAGGCAGAGCTGCAAGACTTTGGAGTCTTTCCAGGTGGGGAAAATGAGACCCCAAGGGAGGACCAACTTGGCCAGAGTCAGGAAGATGGTGTGAGACTCAGCTGCTCTTTGCAGGGCGCAGCAGGCTGGAAGGGGAAGAGGGGAAGAGGGTGTTACAGCTCTGAGGACATTTGAAAACATAGGAAGGAGTCAGGATGAGCTGTCTCTTAAGGATCTCAGTTTGCAACTCAAATTACCAGAACTTTCTAAGACAGTTTTTCTTTGGGAGGCAGAGAGAGGTACAGGCACAGCTATGTCAGCTGGCTTAATCTCTTCAGTGCCCATGCTGAGCAGGACTGGGCTGGGACAAAGCTGGGGCCAAGGGGACACAGGGCAGTTCTCCTACATGCCAGAGTGATGCTCACTGCCTCCTGGGGCCTGCCTTAGCAGGGAGCTGGTAGCAGGAGTGGAAGGCACCCCTGGCATAGATTTGGGCATCTTATGGCTGGGCCAAAAGTCCACCATGACCAGATAGCACGTACCAGCTGGGCTGTGGAGATCAAAAAGGGCAGGAGCCAAGAGGCAGGTTTCTTCTCACAGGTCACTACAGCGAGCGAGGGGGCCCCAGCCTCCTGGGCACCGTGGGGTTGGTGATGATGCAATGATGTCCTGCTGGCCTCAGAGTGCCCCATCTGAGGTGGTCGGTTGGGGTGCCTGTGGGGTAGGGTGCACTTCCTACTTGCATGCCTGAGGTTCCAACTTGCAGGTGCTCCAGTGGATACATGGCCTGCACTGCAGTGGTGAAGGCTGGGAAGGCATGGATGGGACTGGTGCCATGCAGGGAGGTTCCTCCTGCTACTGATTCTCCCAAAGGGTTTCCAGTCACTGTTTCCCTAAAGAGGATTTGTGGGACTAGCTGCATACTCTACTGCTGCAACAAGTTCCAAGGTCATGGCTGGGGTTCACTGTCAGCTTACACCACTGCTCATCTTGGACAGCCCCACATATTGAGGTTACTGCTCTGATGACTAACTGGACTTTCATCTCTGGGTGTTGGTCAGTCAGTGGATGCTGCCTAATTGCCCATAATTGTCCCTAAAATCTGGCTGTACTTGTCCCTGATGAGTAAATGATACAGCAGCAGCCATTCGTGACAGTACTCAACATCCCCTCAAATACCACAACTCCCGTCCTGGCCTACTTCTTTGCCTGTGTAATGAGCTTAAGGCAACCCTGGGAGAAATCATTCTTTCATATCCACCTGCAACCATGTCTGGGGACCAAGGACACTGGTCCAGCAAAGCTGGATGTGACAGGGATTCTGCACATGGGTCGCTGGGCGTGATGGGGCCAGGGCAATTCCTGCTTTCTGTCCTTGTTTTCCTATAGACTCAAAGTTAGCTGGAGGTGAGAACATTAAGGCCCTTTTCTGAGCATGCACCCAAGCCCTGGGTACACGTGTGGGTCCCCAGCACTGCACAATTGAAGTTCACCTCCCAGAGTGAAAGTGCCAGAGGAGGCAACTGCAAAAACCTGTCCCTCCACAGAAGGAGCCAATTAACTGGCAAAACCCATCAGGACTCCAGCATCATTGGAACTTGGGACTAATTAAAAGTTTACAGAAACTAGGAGAATGCTTAATTAAGAAAAACCTACAAACCGTAAAACCACAAGAATGTTGATCGTTTTATTGAAGATACTCTGCATCCGCAGCAGCCTTGAAGAGAACAGCCCGCATCCTGGGAAGGCCTTTCCTGGCGCGTATGGAAATAGAGTGGACTTAATGCTCAAAGAATTGTGGCTGTTTGTTTTGCCCTTTCTGGTGACCTCCAGAAGGACTGGCCCACTGTGGAACCTCCCAAAGGTGCAGCAGGGTACCAGGCACCATCTGTAGAACACTTATTAAAGGGTAACTGTACCAGCAGCTGCCACTTACACAGTAGATAATGGTTGGGAGGGACTAGAGACAAACCAAGAGACTCGGGGAGAAGGACTGGAGCCCAAGATCCCTCCATGGGATTGAGGCCTGAGAACTTCCCCCATATGCATGGGGCTCTCAGGTGATCTGCACATCCACAGCACATCCACAGCACGTGCAGGCTCAGGAAAAGGCCTTCACTTCCCTCCTCTGGATGACCTTGAGTCGCTCCACGAGTAGGAAGGGAAGACTGAGGCAGAGGTGGAAAATGCTTGGCCAAGGGTTGAAGGCAAGTCCCAGGGTGGACACTGGAACCATTTGCAATGGACCGGGAGGGATCGGTGAGCGAGTTTCTTTCTCTCTTGATCCTTAATCACCGTCTGAGCACTAGGCAACAGAACAAAGACTTCAGTGGCTCTACACAAGAATAAAATCTTGACAAAATTAATTCGGGAAAGAAAGCTATGCAAGCAAGCCAATGATGATTAGAACAAACTGCAATGACACAACTTGGTGAGAGGGGAGAATCTGATCTCCAGAATTGCCACATTATAATCAACAAAGCATCCAGTTTTCAACACAAAGTTATGAGTCATGCAGTGGAATGATAAAATACGGCTCATAAACAAGAAAGAAATTACCAGAGACTAAATAATGACTATAAACGAGAAATACTAAATAATGACCATAAATCAACTATTTCAATAGTAAGCAAAGGAAATATGTACAAAAAAGAAATAAACAGAAGCTAGGCAGACGATAGTTCAGTAAGTAGAAACCATCAATATGGAGACACAAATTAGAAGGGAGAAACCAAAGGGAAATTCTGAAGTTGGAAAATCGAATAAGTAAAATAACAGTTTCAGAGACGTTTCACAAGAAAAATATCAGCAAAACTGAAGATAGACTAGTTGAGCTAGGCCAACTGAGGCTTAAAGGGAAAAAAAAGGGGAAAGAAAAATGACATACTATCAACAGCATATGCCAGCATATGCCTCGTGGGGGCTGCAGGGGGAGATGAGAGAAATAAAGAGGGAGAGAGAATAACTGAGCCAGTGACGGCCAGAGACTTGATCTATAGATCCAAGAATTTCACTGAAGCACATTAGAATCAAACTCTCAAAAATCAAAGACAGACTCCTGGAAAATGCCAGAAAGATGCGACAGCCTAGACATCTTGAGCAAGACCAACAGCGGCTTGCTCAGGTAAACCAGAAAACAGCGCGAAGACTTCCAGCACGCAAAGGATCCCAGCACTCGTGCACTGTCTGTGCGTGTGTGTGTACTTACGCATGCATATATTACGAAAGTGAATATGAAAGCATTTGTGATTGTGTCATTTTTTTTCCTATACAATTTAAAAGTAACTACATAAAAAATAATCGTGAATACGTGTTGATAGGCACACAATGGGTAAAGATATAATTTGAGACAAATATGTATCAGGGGTTATAAAGGGCAGCTATGTCAGAATACCATTTCAGCTACTACTGAAATCAGCCGGTATGAATTTGAAACATGTAATTCTATAGATTGTTCATTGTAACACTTAGGAAACGACTAAGAAGACAATGTAAGATACACAATGCAACTGCCCCCTGCCCTCCCAGGAAATCAAAACGCCGCACTAGGAAATATCTGTCTACCATAAACGAGAGCTGTCATGTAAAAACAGACAGAATGGAAATAAGGCCCTTCTCTTCATCATCTTTACATTAAGTATGAATGGCTTACTCTCTGTCATTAACAAACACTGGAAGAATGCTAAATAAACAAGCCTGGATCCAACTATACGCTTGCTACAAAAGACTCACTTTAGATCTAAAGATACAAATACAATGAAAATGAAGGGATACTTCATGCAAACCGTAACCAAAAGAATGGGAGTGGCTATGCCAACATTAGACAATATAGGCTTATGACTATAAATCCTTTATGTACTAATAAAGCATAAATCCATTCAGGAGTTGTGTTATAATTCCTGAGTTTGATAATTCCTACCTCTCTAGCTTTACATTTACCAATTTAACCAAAATTAGTTCAAATATAGAGCATGTTTTTCAGAACAAAACAGTAGCTGTGTTGATTCAATGAGTTTCTATTCAGTTTCATGTGTCCGTTCTCTCTGCCGCTCCACTGGTTTCCCAGGCCTTTTGAGGGGAGATGTCCTCCCCGGGCCACCCTCACTGGACAGCTGACTGCCCGCTCAGCTCATGGCTGGGCAGCCAGAGGAACCAGGGAGCCTGCTGTTGCGTTCCTTCTTGAGTGTAATCTGGCAAAGACTGGCAGACAGTGCTTCTGCCACCATTATCTGCCCCTGGTGCCCCTAGTCATCAATTGGGGCCACCTTCCCCCTCCCCGAGCCCCACCCCTGCCCCAAGTTGGACTTAGCCCTCGGGTAGCCACGATTAGTCACACAGCCGTCCTCTCTTATCTGTGGTTTCACTCTCCAGTTTCAATTACCCGTGGTCATTTGTAGTCTGAAAATATTAAATGGAAAATTCCAGGAGTGAACAATTCACAGTTTTAAATTGCAAGACATCTCACTGTGTCCCACCCTGTCCCACGCGGGCCATGAGACAGCTGTCCCGCAGTCTGTACTGCCCGCCGGTTAGCCCCAGTAGCCACCTGGATTTCCAGGTAGACTATGTCACAAGTGTCACATTGCACTGTGCTCAAGTCACCCCTGTTTGACTTACAATGGCCCCAAAGTGCACGAGGGAGCTGGCAGTGGATCGGCTGTGGAAAAGCCGTAAAGTGTTTTCTCTAAGTGAAAAGATGCGAGTTGTCACCTTAGAAGGAAAGGAAGACCAAAACCAGCACGTTCAAGTTGTTGAGCTCTACAGAGCAATGCGCAGTTTTGAGATTTGAGGGCCACAGTCACGTGACTTTGATTATGGCACACCATTATCATTTCTCTTGTTGTTAGTTGTTCTTGCTCATCTCCTTCCGTGCCTGGTTTAGACATGAAACTTCATCACCAGCATGTGTGTGGGGGTCTGCTGCTAACCTCAGACTTGGGACAGATCCCCCATGGAGAAGCACGGGAGATGCAGCTTCCCCCTGCCCTTCCAGGACCTCATGTGCTTCTGCATCCCTCAACTGAACTGGCAGCTCCTGGATCTGCCTCTTAGTCAACAGAGAGACCTCAGGTGATGCCAAAGCCCCCAGTAGATAGTGCTTACTTGCGGGACCCCAAGAGGGGTGGGCCAGCTAAAAAGATACACAGCAAGTCAAGACATGGAAGGAAGCCAGAACAGCTCCAGGCAGGAGACCCAGCGCATCCCCCACTCCGTGTGCTTCATCTCCAGGAAGGAGCAGGTGGTGCAGGGCTGGCCAGTCATTCCCCGTCATCGTGAGAGACCTGTTCGGCTGACACTAATGCTTGCTGAAACTGATTGGAACTTTGGGAGGGGGAGGGTGGCTGAGCCATGTGACCTTCAGGAGGGGAGCTTCTGGGGATCCCTTCCAGGGTAAGCAGAGCCAAGGGAGGGAGGCAGGCAGAGTCCTGAACAAACAGGATGCAGATTGTTACCCACTGTGAGCTCTAACTGGTGTGTCGTGTGGGTACCTCCCAGGCGGCCTGCTCACAGCCCTTCCTACCTGCCAACTGCCCCAGCTATGCCTCAGAAGCAGTAATAGCTGCAAAAGAGGTCAAGCAGAAACAGCGACACGGAAACCGTCTCCAGGGATGACCTGAAGTTATCTTGCTCTGCAGTAGGCTTTTCCAGCACCTTGAACTTGAGCAGCGTGGCAGGTAGGGCAGGCCTAAGATAATTGGTGCTTTATTGCCTACCTGCATGTCTCTGTGCTAGCCCTCCACCCCACCTGGAAAGTGTGGATAAGGACTGTGACCCCAGCTTCCAGGTCCGCCTCTGCCATTAGCTGTGCGGCTTCAGGCTGGGTCACCTTCTTCCCGTCTCTGAACATTACATTCCATATTTGAGAAAACGGATGGTGAGCTTGGCTACAGTGGTGCTTCCCGGTGCATTTTTCAGTAGCCATTTCTCAGAAATGCCACCCCCCTCGCCCCAGCAGTCCAGTAATGTGGTGACTATTGCGCAGTGCACAGCAGAATCCACAGTAAAAACTCAAGGGTGTTTACTGGAGGCCCTGCGGCCTTCAGCCTGCTGCTGTGCAGCCCCCAGCAGTCTCTGGCTTGCAAAGGAAGTCTCTATGGGTGCAGCAGGTGAGGGGAGATGTTTTGGGATGGAGTTAGCTTGGGGAAGCTCTAGGAACCTGCTCAGCCCTGTGACATTTTCATTCCAAATGTGGTGGTTGGACTGAGGGCTCTGTGCCATGCTAAGCTGCATCCTGAATCCCAAAGGGAGAAACAAACAGGGGCAACAGAGTGTAGAGGGGGCTCGGGTGTGATGGACAGAACTCCAGCTGTTGAAAATGGAGGGCCCAAGTGGGGGGTGAACAGTGACGGTCACCCCCAGGGTCACCAGTGACCTTGGGCCACTCCAAGAGAGGGAGCCCCCCTCCCCGTCTCCCCAAAGCCTGTTGGGGCAATGCAAGGATGAACACGTGCCTTATTCCGCAGCACCAGCGTCTGGGCTGTGGATAAAGCTGGATACTCATGGCTTGAGCAAAGTGCCTTAGGGACCGAGAGTTACAAAACCAAAAAGGCTTTGAAGTTGTAGGGTGAGGAGCGACCCCAGACAGACCCAGGCTGCGTGCGGTCAACAGGCGAGCTGCGAAGCAAAGCGAACTCACAAGCGCCTGATTCCCCTCCACCCCAACCCCAGGAACGAGACTCACCCCACAGCAGCCTGATCACAAATCACAAAAAATGTACGGAATGCGAGCGACACTGCTCGCGGAGCTTGCCTTGTTTGGACGAGGATAAAAAGTACCCACAGAAAAGGAATTCATAAGTTCCTATTTGCCGAAGTCCTATAAATCTAGTTATACTGAACACAGTTTCCCCATCATGGGTGCTTCAGGGGGAGGCAGTGAGGTGCAAGCAGTCTTACGCTAAGTCAGCAGGCATGTGGCATGCCCCTGTGGGCAGTCTCTAGTGCCAGCTTTGCATAAGGCTCAGCGATTCTTCCCCAAGGATGCCTGGGAGACACCACGAACCCCTGAGACCTCAGCTCACCCAGTCTTCCCTGACCTTTGGCTGCCCCATTTCTCTACCTGGGGTCCCATTCTGAGTCAAGGCTGTTGACACGTGCTTGGGACAAGTGGGAGAAGTTGAACCCTGGCTCTGGCAGCGGGTTGGGCAGCGCACTGGCTTTGTGTGGGCACCTCAGCTCCTCTGTAAGCTGGGCCACAGCACTTGTGATGCAGATCTGCAAGTCTGTGACCGAGGGCAGGTCTGTCCTTCTCAACACAGACCTGCTCTGCGTTTCTAAGAGAGCAGGGCTTCCTGTGGCTGAAGGGCCACATCTGGGGGACCCAAGGGTTGCCCGAATTCCTCCCTGCCAGCAGAGTCCCTGGTCTCTGACACCCTTCCTGGTAAGAGGTGTTCCCAGTATCCTGCCTGCTCTCTTCCCCGACTCAGTCAGCATCATGCATGGCAGTGCAGGGGAAGCCACTGTGTGTGTGATTCTCTGCTTATCCCTCTGGGTCTTACCTCTGGAAGCCTTGGGTCCCCACACCCTGTGGCACAGCTCCGACAGCCTGTCAGCTAGCGTCTCTTGACACCCACGTGGCTGAATTTGGAGCTTGGAGACAAGGAAATGTTCTCACCTGACCCTCTAGGCTGGTGTCTGAACTTCGTGCCAGGATTCATTCAACTGATTCTTACATCCATGGACAGGGAACTCATCATGCAGAAGGATGGGGCGTCTTGTCATCCATACTGTCGTTGGCTACCCGCCTGGCTGCTCAGAAAGGTGCCAGTTAACAGGTGCCTTCCGGGCCCAGTGCTGGACTTTGCAATCCTGCAGCCACGAGTGAGGACATTTTGTCCCTGGAATAGCAAAACTGTGTTAGTGTGTCTCATTCCCCCACCCGCGGAACACTCCCGCTAGGCTTTGGATGCCCGCAGAGAACGCATTTTCAATGCGGAACATAATTAGCCAGCTTCCAGCAGCAGGAGGCGCATTTGCAGGCACGGATAGATCCCATCCTGGCCAAGTACCCTCTTCTGACTTTCCACCAGGAAAGGCAGGAGCAAACTCAGGACATGATGGGGTCGGGGGAGGGTGTTGGCCTTGTGGAAGTTCAGAAACGCAGGCACAGAGCGGAAGGTCACCCAGCGCATGCAAGGGGAAGACACACACTAACTCCCAGGAATCTCAGACCTCCCACCACGGCCGTCGATTTCCTAAGACAAACGTTTGTCTTGCTAACCAGGGAAATTTACTGCGGCCCTTACAAAGGGCTCCTAAAGCCTGGGATCATAAACAGGGCCATAGGGCCTGGCCATAAATTGAGGGATTCATTGGCAAAGAACAAATGGAAAAGGAGGCATCTGTTAAGCAGTGTGCTGTTCCCTTAACCATCTTTCCATGAGCCATCTTTGAAGTGGGTTTTCATTCCGTTACTTCATCTCCCTGTTTCCGGCTCTTGTCCTGGTGGAGCTGCTTGGTGGCATCTCTGGACGGCTTCTTGTGTTCAGAGCAAGCTGACCTTTGCCCAGCCAAGCAAAAGAGCCTCCTGCTTATCTGAAGTGAGTGGACCAAGAGGCCTTGGAGTGATCAAAAACACATGCAGGGCCTAGCACGGTGGCCTAGCGGCTAAAGTCCTCACCTTGAAAGTGCCAGGATCCCATATGGATGCCAGTTCTAATCCCAGCAGCTCCACTTCCCATCCAGCTCCTGGCTTGTGGTCTGGGAAAGCAATCGAGGACGGCCTAACACCTTGGGACCCTGCGTCTGTGTGGGAGACCTGGAGGAAGTTCCTGGCTCCAGGTTTCGGATTGGCACAGTGCCAGCCATTGTGCTTACTTGGGGAGTGAATCATTGGACAGATCTTTCTCTCTGTATCTCCTCCTCTCTGTATATCTGACTTTATAATAAAAATAAAAATAAATCTTTTTTTTTTGCACTGGTCAGTGTTGCTTTTATTTTTTTATTTATTTTATTATTATTGTTATTATTTTTTATTACATTGCATCATGAGACACAGTTTTACAGGCACTGGGATTCCCCCCTCCCCTCCCCAAAACCCGCTCCTCCCCCCCTGGTGGATTCTTCCATCTTGTTGCATTACCACAGATCAAATTCAGTTGAGATTTTTTTTTCCTTGCAAGCATCTACAAAGCATAGGGTCCAGCATCTTATTGTGCAGATAAGTTCAACAGTTTCATGGGGAGACAGTCTCTGGTCTGAAGGTACAGCCGAAAGAGTATCATCCCAATCAATTGAAAGCCCCGACATTACATCAGTAACAATTTATAACGTAATGGAATTAGTTGACATGATACTGTGTAACCAGCATGTTCAAAGAGAGAGAGAGAAAACAACAACAACAACAAAAAGAGTACAAGTTCTGAACCACATCCTATGACTTCTACATTGACATTACAATTATTAGTTTATATACAGCTGGGTTCTATACACCTTAAAATGGCTATAGATTACTATTCAGCTGTCTCATGTCTATTTTAATTTTAGTATTTAGCAGTTCATAGTGTTGAAGCCTGATTTTGCAGAACCTGGCTGTTTTTCGGGTAGTCTAGCTCTATAACTGTAACAAGACATATGTCAACAGTTTAGGTGAACAGTTTTAGGAGGTGTGTGCAGAGAAATCTTCAACACCCTAGTGAGGAGCAACCAATCTTCGTGTCCCACCCAGTGAGTTATAAGTGCATCCCCCCAGCCATTTTCTATTTCTAAGCTTTCCTCGCTGTTCTCCATCTGTTCTAGGGGTTTTTGTTTGTTTGTTTGTTTGTTTGTTTATTTGTTAATTTGTTTTGAGGGGTTTCTGGAGCAATCCTGATGGTCATTATGAGAGAGAGTGGGGACCCAAAATTAGAACCAGGCAAGAACCAGAGACAGCTCCTCTCCCTAGTCCTGAAGGAAGTTTACTGTTTTGTTTCTGCGGACCGCTCAGTGCTCCTGGTTGTCGTTCCAATGACCTTGGATCCTGCAAGGCGGGGTATGGGCTTCTTCCATCCCATGTGTGAGACCCAAATGGAAATGGGTGACCTCAGAGTTCTCGGCCTCCGAAGGCACTCCAATTCCCCGTGGTTTCCTTGGCGATTGGGATGTAGTCCTCGGAGCTCGTACTGATAGTCCTTGGTGAGGATCTAGGAGTCTTCAGAGTTGGGATACAAGCTTCCTCCTGTCTGCCTGCTCCACTCTGGGTGCCCCCTGCTCTGTGCATATGACCTCCTGTTAAGAGGTTGTTGGGATTGCTCCTGATTCCCCCCATATGCCTTCGTAGTTTTGCTATTGTCTAATGCTGATTTGAGTCTGTTGTCTATGAGTTACCAGTTATGATCCTGATAGGTTATACTTCCCGTCTTCCTCACACCTTCTTGGGTGATGTAAGATTTCTCTGCTCTCCCTCCCCCTTTCCGAGTAGCATAAAGCCTTACAAGTATATTAGGTTTTACAATTCTTTGATGTAGATCAGAAGCAGTCTGACTCATATCGATTATTGATTCATTTCTTTATAATAAAAATTAAAATAAATCTTAAAAAAAAACCACATGCAGCACCAGCAAGACAGAGCACGGTAGAGAAGGGCTCAGGTTAGTGTCAAGGTCACAAGACGGCCAATGAGCATGATGACCGAGGGAGCCAGCTGAGGATGCACCAGCTCACAGGACTTCTCTCATCCCTGTCCCTCATCACCTGCAGTGGACATGGCTCAGACAGGACACTCACATACTGGTCAGCTTCCCAGCTCTGCCTTGTACTTGCTGTGTGCCTTCAGTGAGCTAGGCAGCCTTTCTGGGCCCCAGTTTCCTCTGCTAGCTCCTGCTAACTGGCCAGGCTCTCAGGGACAGGCTGTGCTTCTCAGGTTAGTCACTGTTGTCCGGGTGCCTGGCAGTTCAGGGCCATGGGCATTGTTGGTGGATCCTGGTGAGGATGAAAGGAGGAATGGTAAATGAGAACATGGGACATTTTACGTGTCATTCGATGGGAGCTCTCTCCTGCTTCTCAGCATCAACGCTGGGAAGGAACCCAGCAGGTGCACCTGTGGCTCTCTCATTCTGCAGACAAGAACGACAGTCTCGGATGAACAGACTTGGTTGCCTGATAGGTGCTGGGCACAGCAGTGGGACTACATCAGGACCAACCACATCGCCAGATTTGTGTGAAGTTTACCTTCCAATGAATGCGGACCAGCATCAACAGGCATGGTTTTGCTCAGCTGCCTGATGCTGAAAGCTGTGTGACGGAGCAGGACCGGGAGCAGGGGTGGCCAGGTGCGTGGGGTGAGCAGGTCCAACCCCTCTGGGGAGAAAGCAGCGCTCTGGAATTCTGCCTCTTCTTCATTTACTTCAGCATGTGTCCTCATTGGCCTTTCCTTTTGCGATAAAGTGATTTTAAAAAAAAAAAAAAACTTTTGATGGAGTCAGACTTACAAGAAGAGTTCCAAGGACACTGCACAGATCAGCATCTAGATCCACCACGACCCGCTGACCTGTGCCCCCATCTCGTGTCGTCCTGTCTTTGCACATGTGTGTACACACTCACAGCAACAACCACTTGGGAACCCACAAGCACGATGTGCCCTTTGACCCCTGGGCTGGCACGTGCATTTCCTAAGAATGAGAACATTCTCTTGCATAACCACAGTTATATCTAATCTACAGTTCGTGTTTAAATTTGGCCGATTGCTCCAACAATAACCTTTTTGAAATTGCACATATTTTTCCAGGGCCAGGATCGCAGATTCCACCAAGCCTTGGTGTCTCTTGAGCCTGAGGCAGTCTGGAAGGGCTCCCGAGCTAGTCTTTGCCTTTCTGGATTTTTTTTTTTTAGAGCCTTGGACACTTGTTTTGCGGAAGTCCCTTCATCTGGTTGTGCTGATGGTTGTGTTAGATGGTTCCATCTGGGGCAGTGATGTCCCGTCCTCAACACCTCCTAGTAAGAGGCTCAGTTTGCCCCAGTAATGGTGTTGTCACCTTTGCTTATGTAGTTAAGGTCATCTCTTGTCGTTTTCGTTTCTATGAAGCCATTGTATCTCTCTTTATAGACAATTCTTCCTGTAGTAGGAGATACTTACACAACCTAAATATTCGGATCCTCCTTTATCATGGACCGTGGCTTGCTTCATTTTTGCTTCTACTTATACAGCCAGCCTTTATTTCTCTTTTTAAATGAATATTTTAAAAAAATATTTATTCTTATTGGAAAGGCAGAGTTAGAAAGAAGGAGAAACAGAGAGATCTTCTATCTGCTGGCTCACTCCCCAAATGGTCACAATGGCTGGAACTGAGCCGATCCAAAGCTAGGAGCCAGGAGCATCCTCTGGGTCTTTCACGTGGGTGCAGGGTCCCAAGGACTTCAGCCCTCTTCTGCTGCTTTTCCAAGCCACAAGCAAGGAGCTGGATGGGAAGTGGAGCAGCTAGTGACCACAGGGGGTGCCAGCACCTATTATGCCAAGGCACTTGCCCCATTTGTTTCTTTATATAATTGTGAACTCATGGGGTTTTATTTTATTCAGTAGGTTATAACCTGTTACCATGGGATTCTTCTCTCTGGTTTGACCGACAGGGGAGCTCTTCCGTCTGGTCTCTGTGTCTTTGTGCCGTACCCCTCCCTGGTTCAACCACCCCCTCCTTGCTTTCTGGCATCCTAGGCTGTTTCCAGCTGACCTGGAATCTTCCTTCTTGGAGCCTGGCTCCTGGTGGGACATTTAGACCAGATCTGGGCACAAGATGGGTTGCTGTTCCACGTGCCAGTGCTTGCAGGTCCTCTCAGGTAGCTTCTGGAACAGTACGGGGTCTTGCTCAAGTGCAGGTTGCGACTGAAAAGGTCAGCCCCATCAGTCGCGCATGCGTGTGCGCGTGCGTGTGTGTGTGTGTGTGTGTGTGTGTGTGCATCGCACCTGTGTGCCCAGGACGAGGGGCAGAGGTTCCCACGGCAGCTGTGCCTCAGGACAGGCTGGGGGCCTTGCTAAGGGACACACTCCTAAGCCCTCCTCCGACAGTCCAACTCAGTGACTGCAGGCGAAGCCCAAGAACCTGCATTTTTAGCAAGTCCCAGGAGATGCTCAAGGATGCCTCAGGTGAAAGCAAATTAAATAAATAATAATAAAAAAAAGTATTACTTTCATCTTATTCACTAAGGGGAGAAAGAGACAGAATCATCCCTCTAATTTGTTCACTCCCTAGAGGCTCACAAGGGCCAGGGCCAGGCCAGCCTGAAGCCAAGAGTGCCAAACTCCATCCGGGTCTCTCTTGTGAGGCATGAGTGACCAAGTATCTGATGCCAAGCTGACACCTGCTGCCTCCCAGGGTGCTCATCAGAGGACCTGTGGAGGGACTGCGGTTCAGGCACCCTAACGGGGGATGTGGGTGTCTTGGGAGCCTACCTGGCTTGATGCTGCGTCTATGGGAAATGTTGATGTTGCCGTCCAGAGACTGTGACCCAGTTCGTGTCGGGTGGAGCCTGCCGCTGAACTTTATGACCACCGTCGCGGTGCTATCACTCATTGCATCTTGAGACTGTTTTTGCAACAGTGGGGCAGCCTCCAAGGTCTTTAAGGAGCAATGACCCCGGTGTTCGAAGCAAAGCAAGGAGGCCAGTGAGGCTGGGCAAGAGCTGGACAGGGCAGGCAGGTACACGGAACTGAATCTGATGAGCCATGTGTGTGTTGCAGGAGCCAGGTGGGCGCAGCGCCTCCTCCACAGCCCCTGGGGATGCAGCCGGCAGCTGGTGCCTGCTGCCCGCAGCAGTGATGGGGCTTGGGATGGACAGAAGAAGAAGCAGCCTTGCAGCTTGGAACGTCACCATCCCCCTTTCACTGCCCAACATGGACTCAGCTCAGAGCTGCTTCCCCAAGCTGCGGAAGCTAAGCTGGGGTGCTATGTCCGAGCCTGAGTCCTGGGACAGGGAGGTGTCAGTGGTAGCTGGGGAGACCTGGGGTGGATTGGCCTGCCAACACTGCCTGTCCCCGTGGCAGAGGGAACATGGGCAGCACCTGGGGACAAGGGAGATGGCCAATGTCATACTATGTGCAAATTAAAAATGGGAAACATCTGTTCCCAAGTATTTCTTGCATATCCGCTCTGTGCAAGTTGCTAAAATGACACCCAGTGCTCAGACTGGGCAGTTCTCACAGGGGTCAAAGGATGGGCTGTCTCCGCCAGGGTGAGTCACTCAGCCCAGGGCAAATGACAGCTCAGAGAGGGAGAAAAGACTGGTCACACGTCACACGCAGCAACAGTAAGCCTGCTGTGCCTGGAATTCTCCAATTCTATCTATTTTCTAGGTTCTACCGGAAAGTTCCCCTGCATATTTCATTTGTACCGACAATGACATCATCTCATTAAGAGTAATAAAATGTACGTAAGCCAGAGGTGGAAAAAAAATTCACGTAGGAGAGCTATGAACTCGGGAAATGGATGCAAGGTTAGGGTCAGCCAGTCATTAGAGTGAAACGGTGCTTTCTATGGGGGAAGTGAGGTAGCCACATCGGGGTCACTCTCCAACACGCCCTGAGGGCAGATGCAGTGGCAGCCTGGAGCGGGATGGGTGCGGGGTCCCTGCTTGTAGGATCTGCTCCCCGCAGGGCCCTGCGCACGTGGATGTGCTGGCTGCAGCCAGGCTGCCCATGACGTGCTGCATGTTCTATTTTGATGCTGGCAGCTGCTGACCATTCTAGGAAAAAGGGAAAAAGAGCCCGGGGCCGGTGCTGTGACATTCGGAGCCCGTGAAGGCGGCCAGGTCCGCCGAGCAGAAGCAGGCGCCCTCCTGGGCAATTTTTAGTGACACTCCTGGGCCCTGATACTGGGCAGGGGCCTGTACATGGCCCTGCCAAACTGTCACCAAGATGATCTGCCTGTGCCCTTGGTCATCCAAGTCCTCAGTGTGTTCTGGACAGGAGTTGACGGTGATGTCACCGTCTCGTGATGTTCTTGGGTGACCTTGTTCATCGCAGCCTGAAGCCGGGCCGAGAAAAACCCCGCTGAGCACCAGCGAGGACCACGAGGGCAGGGGACTCTGCCAGACTGGCCCATTCCCACATCTTTGCCATGGGGCACTTGGATGCAAGCCAGGTGCTAGCAGTTCTCAGACCGGCCACGTCAGAAAAGAACAGTGGAAGAAGACAGCAAGGGGGATTTTACGAAAAGAACTAGGAGCTAGGAGGTGGACATGCGTGGGCAGGGCTTTGATCTTGGTTGTAAGCCGGGTCTCCTCCTCGTGATCCAGAGTGCTGTGGGCTTGATTAGGGCACACGGAACGCCAGGCCCCCCAGCAGGGTATTTCAGGGACCCCAGTTCACTCTTGGCACTACTTCCTGAGGTCTGTGAGCAGTGGCACTGGGACTCCTTGGGAAGCCCGTGCAGGACTTCTCTCCAAATCTGCACTCTTCACACAGCACGCCCTGTGTCACTCAGCACTGGAACTGAGGGTGTCAACAACTGCAAACCCAGGCTACATTCACAGCAGGCGGGCCCTGGCCTTTGATGAAGCTGTGGCGATGAGGTCGAGGAGGCGGACCACCATTCGTCACACACCTAGGACCCCAGCGTTCCACTGAACCCACTCTGCCTGGACTGCATGCTTGTAGGTTCCTTGGTCCAGGTCTTCGTCTTGAGGTTGAAAAGCAAAGAGCACAGCACCATCTGGTGTTCACATTGAGACATGCATGCGAAGGCGCGCCGTCTGGCTGGGTAGACACCCCTCCCTTGCCTTCTGCTGCAGGGGCCTGAGGGGCACAGCTCCGTTTTCCCACCAGGCTCAGCTGGGGGCTGAACAGCCCCAGCTTGCTGGTGCCCCAGGAACACGGGTCACCAAAAGTAGCTAGTTCATGCAGGAAGCAGTGATGGGGAGTTGTCCGTGCAGCCGGCCAGGCTGCACATAACTGCACTCAGAGATGCTGTGAGCAGCCCCTGCTGGCACGACATGCAGTGTGGCTTAGCTTAGGCTCTGGGCCTGGACTTGCTGTGGCTGTGCATCTTTCATTCTCTTGGTTTTCTCATCCTCACCTACAGCATCAATGTGACCTGGCTCCTCATCTAGCCCATCTCCCGCCACCCTCCCTGGGCTTCTCCAGCCCAATGGTCTCCCTTGACCAGGCCAAGTTGCCCTCGCCCAGGGCCTGAGTTACAGTGGGCCTAGATGGTGACCGGCTTTGGCAGCATCTCATGGGGCCTGCTCCTCCTGTTGGTGGGATGGCCACTCAGATGCTCCTTCCTGAATCACACCTCCCCAGAGCCCTGTGAGGCTGGGTCCCCTCACTATAGGCCCTGCACAGCCCTGGAATGAATCAAATTATCATTATCATTCCAAAGTCAGGAGTTTGGGACTGTTGTGGTAGCATGCCATGCTAATTCTCCATCTGTAGTGACAGCATCTCACGTGGGCGGCTTTGTTCTAGACTCGGCTGCTTTACTTCTGCTCCAGCTCCCTGCTGGTGGCCTGGGAAGGCAGTAAAGTATGATCCAAGGACTTGGGTCCCTGTATCCACATGGGAGACCTGGAAGAAGCTCCTGACTCCCCAGCTTCAGACCAGACCAGCTCTGGCTGTGGTAGCCAACCGGGGAATAAGCCAATGGATGTAGTAAACTCTCTCCGACTCTCACCTTCTCTCTATGTGACGTGTAAGTCACGCACCTCCTGAAGCCGGCCTGGGAGATAGCAGGTGTGGGGCGTTGCAGCAAGGTGGAGCGACCTTGGCGAGCTTCCCCATGGCTGTGGCCTTAGACTCCACGGTCAGCACCTGTGGTAGCAGCCCCCTCCTGGCTGCCCAGGTAGATGCTCCCCTGTCATGAAGGACTCAAGGCAGAGCTGATGTGGGGCACACCTGGGACTTGAACTGGGTCTCCTTGGCACTTCGATGGCCTTTGCAGCCCATCTTGCCTCCCGCGAGGGACCGCCCTTTGATGTCCAGAGCCTCCCAGCACTGCAGCCGGGTGGGATGAGAACCAAGGAAAAAACTCCTTTGGAATAAGCACCATCAGGAACTGGGGGGGGGGGGGGGGGGTTTCCAGAAGCAGCCAAGAGAAGAATCTACAGCTCTGGTTAACCAGAGCTGAGCAAGAGATCTAGAAGGAATCTGAAACCTCAGACCTCCTCCTTTCTTGGCAGGTTACTCTTCCAGGTGAACAGGTAACCAGCGAGGTACCACAGTTGGCATCCACTGCTCCTCTGAGGCCGATGGTGGCAGACAAGATTGACAGGAAGGCGGGCCAGCTGTCCAGGTGTGGGAAGCACAGAGGGATGGGGAGCGATGTGCCATGTCGCTGGTGGCTGCTGGCCCTCACGGAGGGCAGGGCGTGGCCCCTTCACGTCGCCTTGCACCTGCTGCTCAGTGGGCTTGTCTAGGAGGGGGCTCTGCCCCCTGCCTGCCCCAGCAGCTGTGAGGGCCCTGGGGCCCAGTGAGCATCAGGCCATCACAGCTGCCATTCCGGGCACTCCCCGCTCTCCTCCGCAGTGCCACAGCGTGATCTCACTAGTGTCTTCCGAGACAGTTTTCACTGGTGAAGGAACAGAACACTGGTTTTATGGAGCAGCCCATAAATTAGCTTCCTTGAGAGAAGACCGGCAGTTGAGATGGTACAACCCGGCCCACAGCCGTGAGGGCAAGCCTGTGGACGGGACCCATGTGGCAGAGGGCAAGATCCTTGCAACTGGCACGTGGGTCAGCCGTGGAGGAGAGTCTGTGCGGCCAGGGTGGGCACAACCGAGCAGTAGAGGACTCTGTGCCTGGAGCCAGGGCGTTCCTGGGATCCTGTGGCCTTCTCTGCTCAGCACAGGTGACCCTGCTCATGGCTGCCAACTCTTTGCCCCTCTTCCTCCCTGCGGTGAGCTGGCTGTAGCGTGGACAGAAGTAAAATGCTACCCGTGAGGGTGCAGATGCAGAAGCTCTGCCCTGGTGTCCAGAGGCCGACACAGCTAGCTTGCCGGTTCCCAGGGATGCACCCTTCACTGCAGTCCCACATTCTGCCTGCATATCCTTGTGGGCAGCAGACATGTCCGGCAGTCTCTTTCCTGAAATCAAGGCGGGGAGCCAGGTGCAGCCTCTGCTGGAGAGCCCTGGGACTACCAGGTACAGAACCCCCAGCTATGCGCCCGTGTCCTATCAGCTAGTGGGGCCGAGTGCTGTGCAGCCTGGGGCGTCTCAGCTATGGTGCCCAGGGACCACCGACGGCTGCTACCTCAGGGTGGAGGACAGGGTAGGGCCCTGCCGGAGCTGTCCCCTTGGGGGCTGAGCCCACAAAGCCCCCTCTCCCTGGGTTTGACCAAGGCTCTCAGTTCTTCCACAGTTAACCCTTTCCTACCCCTTGCTAGAAGAGCTGGGCCAGCAGATGTCCTGAGGCAGCTGAGTTTTAGGTGTAAGGGCAACTGGGTCAGATTTTAGGGTTTGTGAGTTTTACAAATGTCACACTCACAGCTAAGTCTTCACAGGCAAATGTTGTGTAATTCATGAAAAAAAAGGGTGGGGTGGGGAATGACAAAGGAAGGAGCAGACAAGGATTAGACGCAGTCCTTGGACTGGGTGGACGTCAGTCACCCGGAGGCGGTGACACAGCAAGAGGGCCAGTGGCCAGTCCTGGCACAGCTGGGGTGAACAATGAGTCAAGCCCATCAGTGCCCCGTACCTCAGACCCACACATGCAGGAGTCGGCGGGCCTAAGCCACAGGATTAAATAAAAATGTGGGTGCAACGTGCCTGAGGTAAGGGTGTCCTCCTCGGCACTCAGACACAGGGATCTCCCGGAAGAGCCCCCATCAGGCTGCCACTACAGGGCCTCAGGACAAGGTGTGGCTGCAGCTGGCTCCCGGGGGATCCGCTCGGAATGGGTCACCTCCCTTCCTCTGCTCTTCTCCAAGAACATGCTGGGGCAGGCTCAGTAAACAGCGAAATGACACCCCTCTTGCAAAGTGGCTGCAGGCACTTCCCGGCACATGGTGGGACTGTCCAGGCCCGCTCCAGTCTTGGGTCAGGTCCAAGGACAAGCCTTGTGAGGCCTCTCTCACCTCCCCGTGTTTGCACGTACACTGCTGGGAAACTTCTCACTTTTCAGTCACCAGTTTGTTCTCACTGGGTGACCATGAGAACAAGTTCAAGTGGGCCGCGCAGCGACTGCCCCGCCAGTTCCTAATTGGTCAGGGAGCACCTGGGGAAAGGCTTCTGCAGGCTCCTGCCTTGACAAGGAGTCAGGGGACCCTAAGAACCCAAGACACTTCTAGAAACCTCTTCTTTCAGGAGACACTGATCCCCCAGGGCCCCCGGGAGGTGCTTTCGCTTCCTTCTTCTCGTGTTCACAGATAAAACTGTCCGCAACCGATTCCCGGCTTTATATTTCTACACTAAGCTGAGAAGAGAACCTGCCAGCTTTGCCACCCGCACACGGCTCACAGTGCCAGGTCTGGGCTAACACAGCACGCTTGGTGATGGGTGAGCAACATGCACCCAGCACACTGACAGCTGGCCACCAACTGACCGTGCAGGCTGAGACAGGGGCTTCCTCAGAGGGGCCGTGTCTGAGCCCTGACCTGTCGGAAGCTGCAGAGCCTCGAACACGCAGACATCAAGCACTGGCTGACTCGAGGCCTGTGATTCTAGAACGGCAAACAGCTTCTCTGGGCCTGAAGCATGGCCGTGTCATTGTCCCCACTCTACCTGAGTGACCTGGCAGCGTGGGTTACATGACCTGTGCAGCTGTTTCCCAGAGGCCTCGTGGGCAGGACGCTTCCACGCGGCCGGCATGCTGTGGATACGCGCTGACTTTATACTTTTAAGGAATGCATAACACAGGAGACTGCTTTTAAAAAAAAGCAAAAAGGAAACACCAAATTTAATGAAAGGGAAAAAGAAATCAGAAATTCTCTACATAAATGCAATGGGGCAAACCAGCTCCAGAGTTCTCCAGCTCGGTGAGTGTATGGACCAGGAAGGCTGCAGAAAACACAAACTGCCACGTAGCAGAGAGGGGCTAAGGTACCTGCGAAACAACTTCCGCCAGGAGCTGAGCAGTCCCTGGGTCATTTCTTAATATCAAATTGTCTGCAAATTTCCCCTTCCAATGCCCTGTCCCTTTGAAGAGGCCACCGTGCCAAGGGTCCGACTTCCCACGCAGGACAGCTCGTGGCTTCAGCCGACCCGCAGTGGAGGGGCCACCAGCACCACGCCGTCTCCCCGGACAAAGAGCATCGGGATGTTCCGCTTGGTGGACTGAAAGAAACCAGAGAAGCAGATGCATTTATATGGGGAGGAGCCATCATTAGCACTGCTCATGAGAACATTCTAGCAAACGGGACCATCAGAGACCGGCAAAGCGGGCCAAAAGGCCTGCACGCTCACCTGTGTGCACTGCACAGAGCCAATCCAGGAACTGCCTGCCACACGCTGCCAACTGCAGCAATCCAGGATCCCAGCCCTTCCTCCCCTCTTCCTGGGCACACGAGAGGACCACACTTCTCATGGATCTAGCAACCAGTAATAGCCACAGGACTGAGTTTTAACCAATGGTGAGTGAAGAGTGACAGGGTCACTGGATAGGCACAGACCGGTGAGAAGGCAGGACTGGCAGAGCTGCAATGGCCAATTGCCAATGCCAATGTCTCAGCAGCCCAGGGGTTGACCATTGTGGGCGAGGGCAGCAAGTGTGCTGAGCTAAGCCAGCAGAGGCTGCTGTGCCCAGAGACTGCCACCTGATGGCCAGTAGGGAGATGCGACATGTCTCAAGTTCTCTTCACATCTTGGCAAAAATAGCTGTATTGGGAAAGCGGTGGAGAAAGGCCAACATCTAGGTTTTGCCACAAACTCACTTACACTCAGCAAGGCAGTGCCAGAGACGAGCTCGGGCAGGAACCAGTGGACTTGAAGCAGAGATGAAAATAGACAGGATTCCCAGGATTAGAAAAGCAATGGCTTCCGGGTCGCAAACCACAGAGCAGGAAGAAAAGCCTGCAGGGTCTGGCCCACTGAGGCCCAGGTCAACAAGCTCAGCCTCAGGGCACAGGTCAGTGAAGGGGCTGGTCTTCGCAGCCAAACTGCCTATAAAATGGACCCAAGGTGGCCATCATGAATTTGGGGGAGACAGGAGGAAATGACTCAATACCGAAACCCCACAAACTGGGATAGCACTTTACACAGAATTGATCAGGAATACGCACATGAGAAACCTATGACATTCTGGGGCTTAAAGAAATTGTATTATCAAGGAAAAACCACGCAGTGTGTCTCATTAGGAACAGGCATCTGTGAGCGAGCCACAGCCCAGCTCCAGGAGCCAGGCTCGGGGCACCTGTTACACTCCGTGCACAAGCACCAAGTGCTGCAGCGTGCACATCTGAGCTTGGAGAGGGTGGCCACCCCAGGGCAGGCAGCACTGCCGCTGTCCCCGTGGGATTGTCGCTGCTGCATGCTGCCCAGCCTCTCCTCTCGTCCCACAAAGTGGGGCTGGGGGTGGTGGGAGATACCCTACCCTGCTGTTACCCAGGATTTGTCAGTGATGATTCAGTTATCAGCTGAACAGGGGCCACCCTAACCTCCACGTGGGAACCATGATCTCTCACAGTAGTCACCGACGGGGGACTTTGAGCCAGCTCCCTGCCAATGCGCCTGAGAAAGCAGCAGCAATGACTCAGGAACTTGGGCACCTGTACCTGCACGGAGGCCCAGACAAAGCTCCTGGTGCAGACTCCCAGCTCTGGCCACTGTCGCCACCCAGGGACAACCAGCGGATTACAGATCTCCCTCTCTGTCATGCTGCCTTTCAAGTGAATAAATCTTAACACATAACAGGTTTATTATGTCTCTACCCCCTACCTAACAAATATCTTAAAAATCACTCAGTTTTACTTTCTCACACAATAAGTGGTGCTAGCTTCAATGTACACAGAACGAGAGAACAATACGAGGCATGTGACGCACGCCAGCACACGGCGCTCCTGGTAACCCCAGGTGGTGAGTGGTAACGCCTGCTCGGGCTCAGCAGCGAGACGTTCACACGGTAGGCTCCCTCGTCCGAGTCAGCCCACAGAGGAAGCGGTCAGGCCAGCGCTGGAAACGAGCCTGACCCCTGCCTTTCATCAACCAAGTCCATCAGCAGGTGTGAGAAAGGGACAGCCTCTCCACACACACGTGTGCGATGCTGAGACAACCACAAACACTTGGACAGTAACAAGACTCACTTTATAAATCTCTTCATAGGTTTCTTCATCAATTTCTATGGTAGTCACCGTTTCTTCCACATCTCCTAGTATCATATTTAAATGCTGATCGTAAGCCTGAAACGGGAGGTGAGAAACCATTTAGGGAATGACCCAACAGATGGAAGATCTCCCTCTCTCTCTCTCTCTCTCTGTCTCCCAACTCCTCACCTCTGTCACTCAGCCTGCCAAACAAGCAATAATACTAAATCTTGAGAAGTTTCACATTTCACACTGGGAGTGGGGCAGCAAGGGATGACAAAGGAGTGCTCTGACTTCCCCCGGGGTGGCATGGTCAGCTCACTTACATGGAGCCGGCCCCGGAGCTCTCGGTCATTCCTCATCTTCACGTAGATGCGCTCGTCCAGGCTGAGCCGGATGAGATCCAGCGGCTCCTCCACGGTGTTGCTGGTTTGTTGCTGGTAACACAAACAGCACTGGTCACCTGGTGCCCAGCTGACCGCGCGGGGGAGGGGGGGAACACAGGCCATGGCTGCAGCTCTCCCCACCCCGGCCTGCCGCAGCGGAGGACTGTACCAGCCGGGCCTACCCAGTGCTGCAGCTGGGAGGCTTCCAGCAGCTGCTCCAAGGCAGAGCACAGTGGCTCCCACAGAGCGTGTTATTGCATCAACAACAGCTAACCACACAAATCGCCACGGATCACCATGGCCAGACCCACTCAAGGTGTGGGAGTCCGTTTTGGGACTTTAGTCTTAACGCCTAGTGCATGCTCACTGGTCAAGATGAAGGTGTGTGGACGGGGCGGCTGAGTACCAGCCGTGAGGAGTCTCGCAGGTTGAGATCTGAGTCACAGCTCTGAAATCCTGGTGGCCCCCTCTACCTTCCCACCGAGATCGTGAGGACTAAACCAATGCTTTTAGGAAACGATAAACGGTTCCCAGGATTGCAAAGCCAACTGCTGGGAACACAGGGCTCACGGGGTGGGGAACGGATGCAGCTCCAAGTGGCTAAGCTGGTTCCCAGGGGGTCTCACAGCGCCAGGTTCCACCGCTTCCAAAGGCCGGCCCCCAACGCAGGGCACCAGGCTCCTCCAAGACCTCTAGAGACAGAAGTCCCGGTCCCCGCTCCCAGGAACTCGTCTCAGGATCAGAGAGGCACAGAGCGGACAAAAGCCGTCTGCTCCACAGGAAACGGCGGGAGCGATGCACGACCGACCGGAACAGCGCCGGCTGAAAAGGCCCCGGGGCCCCGGCCGACCTCGCAGAAGGGACCCGGACAGAGGAGCCCTCCCCCGCCCCGGCCATTCCTCCAAGCGGTGCCCACGGCCGGGGTGGGCAAGCCGGTGGGCAGCGAGGCCGCCGGAGTCCACTCACCTGGTCCACGTCGTCCGCCATCTTTCAAACCCTGCGCCCTTTTTCCCCGCGTCTCGCGAGAGCAGGGGATCGTCTCCCGCCCCTGGGAACGCGAGGACGCAAGGCACCGGAAGTGGAAAGAGGACGCGAGCCTCTGCTGGCGTCATGCAGTTTACCAAGCGGGGGGGGGGGTGTTGGGGCGGAACTCCGGGCGAGGGGGCGTGATCGGACCGCTGCGAGGGGCGTGGTCAGAGCTGCTGAAAGGAAGGCGTGACCCGGGCCGCGGCGAGGGGGCGTGGCCTGGCGCCGCTAGCTGCGTCACACAGCGAGGGAGTCTCGCCCTGGCAACATGGTGCGGAGGCGCGCTGCGCGTAGGGAGCCTCAGGTGCCCGAGGCCACGCGCGGCTCGAAGGCTAAGGGCAAGAGCGCGGCCCGGCGAGGGAAGCAGGAGGGTGAGCGCCGGTCCGCGCCCCGGGCTTCGCGGGAGCCGCTGCGTCCTCCTGCGGGAGGCCGGATGCTGGGGCGGGGAGGCCGCGCGCAGGGCTGAGGGGCGGAGGCCGACGCGCCCAGGCCTCCCCGGGGTCTCGGCGACGTTAGGGTGACCCCGTGGAGAGGCGGACGGTGCTGTGGATGCCCGGGTTCCCCCTCCCCGGAGCCTTTGTTCTCCACGGCAGGAACCCGACCTGGCCCGTGCGGCCGGCTCCATCCCTGTGCGCCCGGCTGCCCAGGGGATAAAGTCCAGCCCCCTGGCAGGTGGACGTGGCCTTGGTTTTGTTTCCCCACAGGACGGGCCGAGTGGGACGTTGGGTGCTGACGCCCAGGATAACAGCTTGTGCTAACCCCCTCCCACACTCCGACTTGCATCCCGCACGCCTTCCCCGCGGGAATAGCGGGAAGGCGGAGCCGCGCTCCTTATGGTCACCTGCGGACTCGTGCCTTCCCGTGTTTACCACCTCAGGTGTTTGCACACCCACTTGTCGTCGCTCAGCCTCGGGAGCCCCCTCTACCCTGTAGCAAGCGGTCACCGTCAGCCCCACAACCTCAGCTCCCCTCATCCCTCTGCGGTGTATCTCCATCCAGCAGCCCTGAGGGTCCTTGGGAAATCTGTTTGCTTCTAGTCTGTTTTTACATTTTTGTTTGAAAGACACATGTTGCATCTGCCGGTGCCTTTCCCAAATGCCCGCAGTAGCTGCAGCCAGCAGCCAGAGTGCAGGTCTCCCAGATGCGTGGTTTGAGCTGGCACCGGTGCCCTCCAGGGTGTCATTCAGGAGATGGGTGCTCCTGTTACAGGATGTTGTCCCAGTGCTCGAACTCCTGCCTGCAACAGGCACTGTAAACACTTGGCGTGCTCGGCGTGCGTGTTTTCCTTCGTCTTTTGGGATGACTGAATTACATTTTGTTATGTAACTGACATAATTAACCATTGTCCATGGTTGGCAGTGAAATTAATTTTTTTGGATATTATGAAGAATGATTTTTGGTTGTTTTTTCCTTGTAGCTTCTGTGTCTCCCTTCTTAGTGCAGAACAGCTGTGCCTTTTAAGCAGTTAGTTTAGCAGTAGTTCTGAAGGGAGTGTCCTGCCTGCATTTTACATTGTACAATGGAAGTATTTGGTATATTTGTGATGAGATACAGAAATCCTGAGTTTAAGCAGCCTCTGGCGTTGGCATCAAATTCGAAATAACGATTTGAAGTATTGAAATGTTTTGTTTTTAACAGAATATTTGCAGATGTTTCCGTGAAATGCTTAAAGCATGGGAATGTGTAAATACAGCTGGTCCTAGAGACAGTAGTGAAGCGGTGATTTCTGTAGTACTAAGACGCCTCTGGGTTGTGATGTTGAGTTAAATTTGATTTCATTTAGTGCGCATGGAGAGAGAGCTTGTTCCATCACACAAAGGTGTATTCTTGGGGGACACACACAGCTGTGCAGAGCCAAAAAGCCAGACGTATCAGGAGTGTAGTAATTAGATATTTGGGGTTAATACTGCAGCCATTTGGGGACTTCAATACAATAACAAGAGTATTTTTCTTTTCCCAAAATTAACTGGTGATGGAAAGGCACAGGAAATGTGTTTCAGGTTCAAGATTGTGTGTGTGAGTGTATTTGCAAAATAGGAAAATATCCTTTCCTGTTATTTATACATTATTAAAATCAGTGCAGATACTTGGTTAGGTATGAGTGCCATATTTTTAGACACCCAAATTTAACTGAAGCCAACAGGTTATGTATTTTTTTGACATTTCACTTTAACACACACAGAAATGGAGGAAAGAAAACAGTTTTTGACTGTTATGTAACTGCAGCCTGAAGTTTGCCTTGCTGGTTGGTGTGGCGTGGCGGGCAGTGGACTTAACAGAGAAGTGTAGTGGTTTGTGTGTGTGTGTGTGTGTGTGTGTGTGTGTGTGTGTGTGTGTGTTGATACAGTTGATCATGCCCTAATAGAAATAAAGTTGTGGCCACTTTGATTTGTTTATGAACTTGAAACATTTCACTGGAGAAGACTGCATTACCCTAAACAGTTACTTGTCTGGGCAAGTGTAACAAGGCAACATGCCTGAGCCCACATTCTCCACTTCCGATGAGCTGAAGTTTAAGATTTGGAGGTTAGGATATCACGGGGCCTTAGGAGAGGCAGGTTAGCCTACTGCCCAGGGAAGATGGCAGGTGGGGCGGGGCTGAGGGCTGGCCCTGGGCAGACTGGGCTAGTGAGCAGGTGGGAGAGCTGTGGTGTGCAGAGGGCCCTGCCGGCAGCCACGGGGCCTCTGCCTTCCCTGGCACCCCTCACCTTTTGCTGCCTGTGCTCGCCTAGATGACTTTGAAGACGAGGAACCAAAGCCCCCGAAGAGGAGTCTTCCCTCACCAGCTTCACAAGGAAACAGGAAGAGAGGCCGCAGTGGTGCCAGGGCCACAGCCGGCGGTCCAGCCAAGAAGAAGGCAGTGGCCACGGTGACTGTCAAGTCTGAACGCCTGCAGGCGGTCAAGGCCGAGCCCCTCAGTGACGATGACTTCAGGTGAGATGACGGGGAGAAATCTGAGTGTGGTGTTCTTAGTTGCTGCGGTTGGAGGGCGTGGGTACCAGGCACTCTGCTTGTCGCTGGGGTCCTGGGAAAGGCAAGGTTCTGGTAGAGCTTAGGTCAGTGGCAGCTGGCAGTGGGCACAGGGGATCAACCCATGGCCACACAGCCAGGCAGTGGCAAGCCCAGGAGCAGTGAGGCCCTGCACTGGTGCCTCATTGCTGGTAGTGCTACGCACGTGTGCCCACTGCCTGCAGGTGCACCTGTGCCGTCCCGGCCTCCTGTGCTGTTCAGGTGAGTGCCGCTCTTGTCTGCCTGTGTCGCCAGCACTTGCTGCACCCCTGAGGGGGCCCTTAGCTTGCCTTCCACTGACCTGAAGCCTACTGTGCTGTCGTCTTCATTGATTGCGCCTCCCGTCGCCCTGGTTTCTGGAAGCTGTGCAGCCAGTCCAGGCTTGCTGCCCCTCTAAGCTCTTGAGTGTGGGAACCGAGCCTGCTTCATCTGCATGCGCCTTGTGGTTCTGAAGGTTCGTGATGACATGCGGTGATAGGATTTTCCTTCATTATCTGAGGAAGTCGGGGGAGTTGGAGGAGAGGAAGAGCAGAGGGTGGCTGGAGTTTCCTTCCCCACGTCCGGTAGTCCCGGCACAGGAGAGCCGTCCAGTAGGGGACAGCCAGCATGGTTGCACAAAAAGTTGTCTCCATTGGCCTTTGTGAAGAGCCCTCCAAGCCCCCTGCTCCCTGGCTGCCTCCCCGTGTGGTCGGACTGAGCAGGCTGCTACTGAGGGGGCCCAGGGGTCCCTCTCCCCGAGACAGCGCCTGGTCAGATGGTCAGACCCTGTCACGAGGACACCGTTGCTGTGTTGTTCCAATGGGAAAGTTTGGCTGCTGTGTTACCAAGTGCGCATGGGCACAGTCTGGAAATACCTCGGTACACAGCTGAAGGAGCTGGGTGCCGGGTCTCCCACACGGTGGCAGGAAGCCGAGTTCCTGAGCCGTCACTGGATACCTCCTGGAGTTAGCAGGAAGAGGGGGCGCTGGACCAGGCTCTCCGTGTGGGGCACAGGCATCTTCACCACCAGCCCAAACACCTGCCTCAGGAATTGTCTGAAATCTATTGTACTTACGAACTGTTTTGTCTTTTTCTAAAAGATTTTAAAAGGGAAGGAAAAGAGGGAGAGAAGGAGAGATGTGGGGGAGAGAGAGAGAGATCTTCTGTTTATTGGTTCACTTCCCAACTGGCCCCCTCAGCCAGAGTGGGGCTGGTTTGAAGCTGGGAAGCCAGGAGCTTCTTCCTGGTCTGCGGTGTGGTTGCAGGTG
Organism: Ochotona curzoniae; assembly: GCF_017591425.1. Classification (NCBI taxonomy): domain Eukaryota; kingdom Metazoa; phylum Chordata; class Mammalia; order Lagomorpha; family Ochotonidae; genus Ochotona; species Ochotona curzoniae. The sequence goes on from NW_024466607.1 coordinate 7,152,215, forward strand.
CCTAAGGCCTTAGCCCATCCTCCGCTGTCCTCCTAGGCCATCAGTAAGGAGATGGACTGGAACTGGTCATGTGTGAGATGCCAGCACTGCAGGGTTAGCTTGCTGCATCACCACAATGGCTCAGACTCATGACTTTGGGATAATAATAATTTGATTTACTCGAAATGGCACTATCAGCTGTCCATGTGCTGGGGTCTGTGCCCAGTGCTAAGGGCTGTGCAGGGCCTGGAGGGCTGGGGAAGGGCTGCAGGTGGAGAATTAGCCTGCTCTGCCACCACACCAGTCCCAGTAGCCATTTGTTCTTCAGCTGCTGATTAACCTGCCAATCCTTAGTCTGGTTGGTAACTGGCTGTGTTTCCATTATGGTTGATGGCACACCGATGCACTGCCCCGTTTCACTCACCCTCAAGTTAAAATCCTGCCGGCTTCGGTCTCGGTACATTTCTTAGCAGTGTGTCTTCCGAGTTGTTCCGCAGTGCTCAGCAGTGGAGTCCCTCCTCTTCGCTCTGGCCTCGGAGTGCGCACACGTGCACCGGTGTCATGCCAGTTACTGCCATTACTGTTGGGGTGTCTTCTGTCCTCTGCCTCACTGTCTCTGCTCCCCAGCTCTGGGCCGTGGGTTAATAGTGTCCTGCCTGTGCTGACCATGTGTCTAGGGCTAGAGTGACAGCGCCAGCTCCCCGGTGTCTGGAGGCTGTGCCTGGGGGACGTGGAGCTCCGCTTGACAGTCCCCTTAAAGGCTTGCAGCAGGTTCTGGGCAAGTGGACGATTGTTGAGTGTTTAGCTGGGGTGTGCTGCTGAGGGGTCTGGGCCCCTTGGTCATCCTTCCTGTTGTCCTCATGCAGGGACTGTCCCAGCGACCCTGGGAAGGTACGTCGCCCGGGGAGAGGGGTTCCCTCCGGCAAAGGCAGTGACAAGGACGAGGACGAGGAGGAGGAGGAGAGTGAAGATGACTGGGAAGAGGTTGAAGGTAAAATGCTTTGCGGACTGGGCCTCCGCCTGGAGTCTTATCCCTGTTGCCATCTTGTTTTCTTGGCGGACTGAGAAGATGCAGGGTGAGGTGGCAGTCAGGACCCGAGCACCAAGCTGGGGACCGTGCATTGCAGTAGTGCAGGGAGAGAGCCACCTCTGTGCAAGAATGCAGGCTTCCACAGCAGCGAAGCTCCCGGCCGAGCCCAACCTTGCCACCTAGAGGGCTGTACCAGCACCCGCCACATGGTGGCAACCTCCTTTCAATGCCAGGTGTTTGCCCTGAGCAGCTACCAGCTGGGCCCCAAATGTTAGGCCTGGGGGTCGGCCCACTTCCTGCGGCACTGGCCACTTCCTGCTGCTACACCACAGTTTCATTGCACAGGTGTAGCTACATTGAGGGTTTCCTCTAAATACACTTTGTGAACCCAGAGAAAACAAGACAGACATAAATATCAAGAGTTTTATCACAGCTGTAAAGCATCCTTACTTGCTGTGGCCCTTCGGCGTCTGGTGTCCACTTGCAACAGGACTCCTGCCATCCTGGTTGCTTTTCAGGGCGCCACCTTCTTCCTAGCATCCCAGTCGCTGGTTCTGTAGAATGTCTTGTGTTCCGGTCTGGTACAGTCTCCAGCCTCGCTGTCGTTAGGCGTGTTTCAGTATCCCTCATGTTTCTTGCGGATGCTGAGTTAATGCTAGAGATGGGACAGGCTTGAGGCTGCAGCGGTGGGGAGGGCCGGGGGCGGGGGGTGGACTCCCTGTCAGGTGATGCTTTCCGTCTCCCGTTGCACTGGGGTGACAGGGGTCCCTGTCCTGGGGCTGCGGACTGAGTCCTTGTAACAGCACCTCGTTTGTTAGGGCAGACATTTATGTCTTCTGGCCGAGGTGTTTTGGTTGATCTTACACCTTCTCACTTCCAGACCCAAAAGCATTTTTTGCCCCTCACCCTCACCGCCCCCTGACACCTGGGTTCACTGTGGGAGAGACTGGTGTGCAGCAGCCAGGCTCTGGGCCTTAGGTGAGCGTGAGGCTCCCAGCCCAGAGCCTCAAAACTGCTTTTGCTACTGAAGTGCTGACTCCAGGGAGATCTAAGTCGGCAAGTCCATTTGCTTTTGGCTGGTGTTTACAAACAGACTGGGGGTAAAGAGGTGAAGAAGGGCTGTTCCTAGTCAGAGTTTCCTATGGCAAAAGGGGGACGCATGTGTCAGTCCTGACTGCAATACCAAGGACACTGTGTTTCCGCTGTGGTGGTGACAGGCCAGGAGGGCGTTCTCACTGGGCATCTGAACAGGAGTGGCCCTAAACTGCACCTGTGCCTCAGCCCTTTGCCAGCGGTGCTCTTCCTCCAGCTCCTGCCCTGGGACCTCAGTGTTCTCCAGAGCATCTTCTCTGGGGACTGTGCCATGTGTCAGGGGGTGTGCTCAGCACTGGGAGCGGCCTTGCACCCCTCCCCGCTCCCTTCCCAGCGGAGCTTTGGCTCAGCTCAGTGCAGTTGCTGCTGCTGGTAGAACTCATTAAGAACAACTTACCTTCCACAGAACTCTCCGAGCCTGTGCCGGGAGATGTGGGCGAGCAGCCTGCTGCCTCGCGGTCCCTTGTGCCTGCGGATGCGGTACAGATAGAGATCGAGACACCAGAGCAGGTGAAAATCCGAGAGAGAAGGTGAGCTCGGGGCCGCGCCTCACAGTGGGAGGAGCTGCCGCTTGCTGCCAGCTTTGGAGGCACACGGAGGGGACCCGGGCTCAGCCCCGAGGGCTCTGCAGCCTCCCAGCCCGAGGGCCGGAGTGTGAAACCTCTGCAGGCTGGGACTGGGAAGGAAGGTGGGCCCATGTTCAAGGGCTGCTTTGCCCGATGCTTACAGTGTTCCAGTGAGGGGCCAGAAGCTGCTAAGTTAAAAAACATCTGAAGTTGGCTGCTCACAAGCCCAGGGGCCATAGACTCAGTCCCTGTCAGCTGACTTGGCATCAGACTTTGGCCACAGGGCTGGACACAATGCCCACTGATGCAGGGACCCCGGCTTCCCCAGGTTCCATGCCCTGTGGCCCCTGCTGGCCTTGTTAGTGGGGTCAGTGCGTCCACTGTGGTGTGTTAGCATCTAGTAGGCAGGCATGGGAAGTCACTTGAAGCTCGTTTTCTGTAGATTGGTGAGATGCAGGCTCGGAAGATGATGTTCCGTGTGGCCTCCCAGAAGGAACATAAAGTTGTGGGTGCTTGCCTCGCGAATCCGTACCAGCAGGGAGTGAGCCCCAAGTTGTGGGTACTGGGCGGGAAGGCCGTCTGTGAGCAGAAACATTGGGCTATAGGGTCTGGCTTTGGTTTTCCACCTCATTCTGGGATTCTTTTTGCTCTTGCAGTGAGAAGATGAAAATGGAATTTGAGACTTATGTTCGGCGGGCATTGAAGCGTTTTCACAAGGAGGTCCAGGAGAACACACACAAGGTGGGGGCTGTGGGGTGTGGAGAGGACATAAACCCAGGCCCCTGGCCCTCCGCTGCTTGCTGGGTGACCTTGGCTAGTGACCTGGGCCATGCTTCCTCCCTTGAGGGGGCGGGGATTCAGTGGTGTGTCTTTTGGAGGGTGGTGTGAAGGTTGAGCAGGAACCACAGGTAAGGACCCATTAGCACAGCGCCTGGTGCACAGCCCTGAAAGCTGCTGCCTCCTGAACACAGCAGCGAGGGTTGGGTGCTGAGGGTGGGGTTTGCTGCCAGGGACCCTTCCACTGCCCCTGTGGGCACTTGGGCTTCTCAGCAGCCTGCTCTCTCTCCCCCAGACACTGCAGCATTTCATGCATAGGTCCTGTTGTGTTCATTTATTTATAAGAGAAAACCTCTTAGGAAGAGAATTTTGTAGTTTGAAGCTTCAGGATTTGATTATTTCTTTGAGGGAACGAGCATGGGGAGAGAAGAAGAGCATATGAAACCAGGCCTGAGAAATGACTCCTGCCATCATTTTTACTTCCTTGTCCTGGATATGGCAGTAATTATTTCCTGCCACAAAGTGTGACGGTGGTAGCAAGAGCCCCTGCTGGTTGTCCCCACCTTCCTTCCACCTTTGCAGGTTCACCTTCTGTGCCTGCTGGCAAATGGCTTCTACCGGAACAGGGTCTGCAGCCAGCCTGATCTGCACGCCATTGGCCTCTCCATCGTCCCTGCTCGCTTCACCAGAGTGCCCCCTGGAGACGTGGATATGTTGTACCTCTCCAACCTGGTGAAGTGGTGAGGCCCACCCACCCCATGGAGCTGGGACGAGGGGTCTCCTGGGGGCGGGTTCAGGTCCGTTCTGAAGCCCTTCCTTGTAGAGCTGTGTACGGGGCAGGGGTGTGGCACTAAGGTTGGAAGGACACTGGGTGTGATCCTGGCCCTGGAAGAGTTCCTAGGCCAGTGGGAGACAGACGTGTGTCTCAGGGCTCCCATCTGGCGGGAGGAGTACTCGGTGGGAAGAGTTCTGGGGACACTGTGGGTTGGCAGGCCCCGGAGGGCTCCCCGAAGAAGGTGACGCCGGAGTTGGTGGCCGTCAGTGAGATGGCCTGGGAGGAGGAGGGCAGAAGCAGGTGCGTCTTCAGTCTCCTCGGCTGTGAGCGAGCAGAGCACACGTCCCCTTCCTCCAGTCGCAGACGGCCTGGTTTCTCCCCAGGTTCGTGGGGACGTTTACCGTGAACACAGAGCTGTCAGCCAGTGAGCATGACGGCTTGCAGACCACGCTGGAGCGGAGATTCGCCATTTACTCGGCACGAGATGACGAGGAGCTGGTGCACGTAAGGGTTTCTGCAGGGGCACTGTGTGTTGGTGCTGCTGACCAGCGGTGCAGGCTATCCTGCGCCAGGGACCATTGCAGGGCTTCTGCTGGCCTTTGGCACTGCCCTCCTGGCTGCCTGCTGGCCTTTGGCACTGCCCTCCTGGCTGCCTGATAGCTGTGGAAGCTCAGTGTATTGGCTTGATCAGCACTGAAATTCAAATGGGGTCAGGTCAGGGTCACAGGTCTGACTCGTGCCTGTCACACTGTTTTGGTTACTGGGGCTTGGTGGTATGTTTTATAACAGAAAGTGTAAGTAACTTTGTTCATTCACAATGCCGCGTTGGTTACATGGTGTTCCCTGTCACTCCGTGTAACTTTGGTGGTCTGATTTTCCACTTCTATGTAAGAAGGCCATTGAAATGTTGCGAGGGATTGTGTTCTATCAGGAGCATGCTTCTGTTTGCTTTGTGGTTTCCTTCAGCTGTTGTCTGTTTCAGTGCCTGAGCCTTTTACTTCCTCAGTTGAATTTTTTTTCCTAAGTATTTTATTTATGATGATACTATAAGTGGAATTGTTTTCTTATGTCCTTTAAAATGTAGAGAGACAGTTTCTATGCGCATTCACTCCCCAGTGGCCGCAGTGACTGGGGGCTGGGACGTCAATCCAGGCCACACGTGCGTGGCAGGAACCCAGTCACCTACCCGGCACCTGCTGCTGCCCAGGGTCTGCCTTAGAGGGGCACAGGGTCTGCCTTGGTGGGGCCCAAGGTGCTGATGTGCTGCCACCCCTGTGTGTGGGAGACCTCAAATGAGTGCCCTTGTCCTCCGAGACAGTGAGCGTGTCACCACTGGTCTGCAGAAGTGAGCCTCTGTGGCAGCGTCTTCAATGGTGTCTTGGGTTCCAGCCACTGTGGGCCCTTTGCTCATTTCTGGCTTGCCCTGCTGTTAACAAGCAAGTGCCCCAAAACCACACCAAGTTTGTGAAGCCCCCACTTACTTCCCCAGCATGAATGGTGCCGTTCTCTTGTCTGGTAGATCTTCTTGCTGATTCTCCGGGCCCTGCAGCTCCTGACGCGACTGGTGCTGTCTCTCCAGCCAGTCCCCCTGAAGCCTTCAGGGGCCCAGGTGAGGTTCTCAGGCTGGCAGCGATGAGGCAGCTGCCTGGTCAGGGTGGGAGGAGTGAGGAGACACCACGTTGTGCAAAGCGGGACAGGCTGCTGTGACTCTGCGAGCTGGTGTTCATGCAGCCTGTTCCCTTCCAGCCACCTTGTGAGACTAGACGTGAGCGAGCCAAGTTAGCCTGCGTCTTGGGGGTGCAGAGCGGCCTCTGGAGGCTCCAGCTATATTTACATGAGTTTTGGGGGTGCAGAGTGACCCTGGAGGCTCCGGCTGGATGAACGCGAGTCTTGGGGGTGCAGAGCGGCCCCAGGAGGCTCCAGCTGGATGAACGCGAGTCTTGGGGGTGCAGAGCGGCCCCAGGAGGCTCCAGCTGGATGAACCTGAGTCTTGGGGTGCAGAGCGGCCCCAGGAGGCTCCAGCTGGATGAACCTGAGTCTTGGGGGTGCAGAGCGGCCCCAGGAGGCTCCGGCTGGGTGGTGCAGCAGCAGCCATGGGCAGAGCTCTGATGATGGGCACTGAGTTGGCCTTGGCTAAAGCCTGTCACTCCAGCATTGCTCCTAGTAGTGCTTTTTTGTTTTTTCTTATTTAAGCTTTTCTTTTGTTGATTGGAAAGTTACAGAGAAAGAGAAAGGCACATTGCAGGACTTGTATCAAAGTGGAGGAGCTGGGACTCGAACCAGTGCTCGTGTAGGATGCTAGCATTGCAGACTGTGGTTCAGTGTGCTGCGCCACAGTGTGAACTTGCATTCAGGTTATTTTTGTATTCTTAAAATTATAGCTGTGTGAAGGTCAGAAGTCTTGTTTGTAGAATGTTTATGTGCAAAGTGGTTACTAGGACTAAGGAAACTGAGATTTAAGGGCAAAATAATTTACGCAAATTAAAGAACCAGCAGTGACACACCTGGGATTTGCACCCAGCTTTGTTTCTTATTCTCTTGCTCTAGTCTCAGCCCTATAAAGTGAATATTTTCAAAAATAATTCAAAAAGTTCACGGGAAAGTAAAATTCAAAGGCAAATTTATTTTAGCTCTTTAAAGTTTTGAAACCCAGTGCAATTTTTTGTGACGTGCATGCTCCATGAGCTGTGCAGAGCCTGCCGGGACAGGCCGTATCAGGAGCTCCTGGGGTCAGGCGGGACTTTCCTGCGAGCCTGTGGGGGACCAGTGAGCACCACTGGGCGTCCTCCTGCTCCAGCCCAGGTCCTAACCCTCCTCAGTCACAGCAGGATGTCTTGCTTTGTCTAGGGAAGTAAATCTTCCAGGAAGAGGTCCACAGAAGGCCCTGGGGGAGCCACAGAAACTTCCAGCCCGACTCCAGAAACCAGCAGCCAGCTGAGGACCAACACAACAGCCGCAGCGGAGGAGGCCTCTTTGAAAGGCCCCAGCAAGCCTGGCACCAAAGGGAAGAGGGGCAAGGTGGCTGCAGGCCGCAGGAAGCGCCAGGAGACCTCCTCCAGTGAGGAGGAAGTGGGCAGCCAGGAGCAGCCAAAGCAGGGTGGCCGGAGGAAGCCACAGGGCCGGCGGAGGCGTGTGGCCTCGCGGGTGTCATATAAGGAGGACAGCGGAAGTGACGGGTCCAGCAGTGGCTCTGACTTTGAGCCCTCCAGTGGAGAAAGCCAGCAGCCCTCTGATGACAGTTCTGGACCTGGCCGCACAAGGTCGCGGAAGGCCCTGGCTCCTCAGAGAGCAAAGGCCAGACCCAAGCCTGGTGCCAGGACCCAAGGTGAAGGCCGCCGCAAGCACCCAGCCCTCCCAGGGGAATCGCCAAGCTCTTCAGGTGGCACTGGCAGCAGGAAGACATCCGGTGACACCAAGGGGAAGGAGAGAGGGCCATTAGCCGGTGTAGACCAGTGGCTGGAGGTGTTTTGTGAGCAGGAGGCCAAGTGGGTCTGTGTGGACTGTGTGCATGGGGTGGTGGGCCAGCCTCTGACCTGCTACAGGTTCGCCACCAAGCCCCTCAGCTATGTTGTGGGCATCGACAATGAGGGCTGGGCCCGGGATGTCACCCAGAGGTATGACCCGGCCTGGATGACAGCGACCCGCAAGTGTCGCGTGGATGCTGAATGGTGGGCTGAGACCTTGAGACCGTACCGGAGCCCGCTGCTGGAAAGGGAAAAGAAAGAAGACTCCGAGGTGAGGCCTTGGCTGCCAGGGGCTCAGAGGGATGAGTGGGTTATTAAGCGACTCCCATTTTCTAGCCCTGCCCTTTAGTACTTCAAAAAGTTTATGGAAAAATGGAATTAAAATGCAGATTTAGTTTTAATGCAAAGTTTTAAATCCACGCAAAATGTTTTCATAATTCACATTTTTCCATGAAATTTTTGTAACTATGTTTTCCACAAACTGTATTTATGAAGAACCCTATGTAGTCCCGGCAGCACATTGGGGACGTTCAGTGCGAGAGCTCACGTCGTTGTCACAGCTGGGTTTATCAAGGCCTTAGTTCAGCCAGCAGAAAGCTGCAGAGATGGGAGATTGACGAGATAGCCAATCCCAGGTATTGAAGCTTTGATATTTCTAGTTACTGTCTGCTGAGTTTAGAGGCTTAAAAATAATCCATCCAAGTCAAAACACACTGAGCCAGAGAAGGAGTAACGCCCATGCTGTGCCTCCTTCACTCGGCTAGGTGGTCCCTGGGGAGGAAGGGTCCTGGAGGGAGGGCCATGTTGAGAAGCAGGGGAAACAAGTTCCCTCAGCCATGTCTCCTTAGAATCTGCCCTGACCCTGGGCACAGGGACACAGCTGCTTGTGGGAAGGGGCAGCAGTGGCAGCTGGATGTGGGAGTATGCCCACGTTGGCCAGAGGCTGGTCTACAGTCACCCAGGGTGGGGACAGCGGGGCTGGGTCAGCCTCGGCATCGCAGTGCCCTCCTCTGTGTTAAGGGCTGCTGGGTGAGTAGGGGTGGTGCCGAGGCTGGGTCTCAGTGGAAGCAGGAGCTGTGGTGCGACCTCTGTGTCCTTGCCCATTCCCCATGGCCAGTGCTTACGGATCTGTCGGGAAAGCTTCGGAGTGCAGGTGCACAGGAAGCAGAGGCAGCACCCGCTAGGCTGGCTGCTGAGGAAGGAGTCCTTGGGCAAGTGCACGGAGGACCTGTCAGGTTCATTGGAGCGGCAGGTGCGGCTGCTCGTCCCTGGGCCAGGGGACTGGGTCTGTGAGGCCACGCGTGCAGCGCTGTTGCTCTGAGCTGCTGCCTGCTGCCTGCAGGGCTGTGTGCTGCTCTGCTTGAGGATCCTACAGAGCACTGCGTGCCCAGGCCACGAAGGTGCCCAGGGATGGCATTCAGAGGTGTCCCTCGGGTTGCTGTAGCCGCACAGCGACTTGGCGTGTCACAGCTCGGTACTGTGTGGTCAGTGCTACCAGCACAGCTCAGGAACCCTCGCACCATCGGCAGGCAGAGCAGGCTGAGGCACAACCTCATCCTGGCCGGGCTGGATCATGGCTCAGCAACGTTTGGCCTTTGCAGTTTCAGGCAAAGCACTTAGACCAACCTCTGCCCACTTCCATTGGCATCTACAAGAACCACCCTCTGTACGCCCTCAAGCGGCATCTCCTGAAGTTCCAGGCCATCTATCCCGAGTCAGCCGCCATCCTGGGCTACTGTCGGGGGGAAGCTGTGTACTCCAGGTGCGTGGGGCAGCAGCACGGCCCAGGGGCTGCTGGGCTGGGCTGCGGTGTGGACGTGCCATGTCACAGAGTTCCTGTGAGGAGCCAGTGTGTGCACATGTGTGCTGGTGTGTGTGCGCGCAGGGTGAGCAAGAGTTAACAGGAATGAAAGACAAGAGGAAAATGCTTCTGGGAAAATAAGGTAAAAAGCAAAACACAACAAATTTAAGATAGGATAGTAAAAAAAAACACCCCTTAAATCAAAGTTGAAAGTATGTTGAAAAAAGGAATAAAGGATTCGAACGTGCTGGTCACAGTGAGAGGGAGTCTCGATGGGTGCAGGTCCTAATCCATGAGAAGGTAGGGTGAGATGGTGCTGGTTGCACAGCGCGGGGTGTCTGCTCCGCTGTGCACGTGGCAGCCGTTAGATGGCGTGTGTTATGTCGCAGTGAGACCGCACCATCGGCCCAGGCTAGAATAATAAACAAATGTAGACTGCATTGGGTCAGAAAGATAAATGTGATGTTTAAGTGGGAAAACCAAAAAGAGGAGCCAGAATTTTGGAGAAATAGCAATAGGAAGCAAATAAATGTTTTTAAAGATCTTGAAATGCACGACTGATAAACAGGATATTCTTAAGAAAGTAGCAGAGGGTACAGAAAAATCACGGAGGTGGAGGGAAAGGGCCCTGGGGCAGTGGTCTGAGCCCCGCGTGTCAGCGCCTGTCCGCTCATGTCAGGCCGGCCCCACCTTGGGCAGTGCTTCCTGGTCCTCGGTCAGGGGCGCGGCTTGGCTGGTCTGGGGTTCCATGCCCTCAGCTGGGCACGCAGCGTAGTGGGGAAGAGGGAGCTGGCATGGTGGCCAGGTACCCTGTCAGTGAGGGAGGAAGCGTTCGAGATGGTTGTTGAGTACAGGCTGCCGACAGTTGAAGTGGTTGTCATTGAGTACAGCATACAGTTGCTTGCTGGAACTGTCTGGGACTGTCTGGGTGTTCTGTCCCTACCTGCTGAGCCCTGCTCGCGTGGTCGGCCCTGGGTGGTATTCACAGACCGCTGTGCTTGGCATCTTCCGCTCGGCGTTGTTCCCTCGGCTTCCTGCCGCGTGCCTTAGGGAGGCTGGGCTGTGAGCTCCCGACTTCTCCCTCGCTTGTCAGTGACCGTGGGAGCCTCCGGCTCCTGCAGCGGCTGCTGTGAGTGTGGATGTGCACATGGCTCTTTGCCAGCCTGCTTTCTGTTCTCTGGGGGCACTTCCGGAGAAGGGGAGTCAAAAGATCAAAGGGTGGGTCCTTGTGGGTGCCTTTATCTGGCAGCTCCCCCGTTTTGCATTCCCATGAACAACTCACAGCACTTAGATTTCTCTACACCCTCGCCAGCACTTGTCATTTCTTGCTTTTTGATAACAAGCACTCTAATGGGTGTGACATTGAGGGAGAGGACTGTGGCCACCCCACTGCTCTTTCCTGCCCTTTCTACCTGTCAGCTCTCACCCCCGCCTTCCCAGTTCCTTTTGGAAAATGCTGACTTGAGCAGTCAGAGGTGTTCACCTCCAGAGGGAGCACGAGATGGCGCTCTCGAGCTCAGCAGAGAAGCACAGTCAGAGGTGTTCACCTCCAGGGGGAGCACGAGATGGCGCTCTCGAGCTCAGCAGAGAAGCACAGTCAGAGGTGTTCACCTCCAGAGGGAGCACGAGATGGCGCTCTCGAGCTCAGTAGAGAAGCACAGCCCTGGCACTGTGGAAGGGTGGTGTGCTCCTTGCAGCCAGGCGAGACAGGCAGGGGGAAGGACAGCTCGTTCTCCCCTACAGAGATGAAGCTGCTGAGGCTCAGGGATGGACAAGCGTCGTGTCCAGGTCTCACAACCAGGAAGTAGCACAGATTGGCCTTGTGTCCATTGTACCGTACAGAAACTCAGCCCCCCTGCCTGGTGTGTGCACCAGGAGGAGAGTTGGAGTGTCTGCCTGTGGGCAGCATGTCAGGATGCAGGCTGAAGGAGAGATGGGCACGTCCTGCTGCAGAAGGCTTAGCCAGGAAAGGAGCTGGCCGGAGAGCAGGACTGTGGGATAAACACTCAGTCTGGATCTTTGCCACAATCGCAGGCCGCCATGACTTCCTGACCTGCTTCCCGTGTGCAGGTCTGAATTCCATGATGGTGTATTAGCTTATTACACTTCGTTTCTGCAGAGCCTCACTTGGGGTTCGCTACCCTTGCTCTAGACACTCTTCCCTCCGTTGCCCCAGTTCAGGGTGATAGCAGCCAGACTCTAAGCAGGTGCTGCTTTGCTCGCTGGACCATAAGGGGTTATACCTGCACACCTCAAACAGAGTGGTGCAGGCATTGCCCTCAAGGACAAGCCATCTGCCAGCCAGAGGCAGCTCCTCGGAGACCCTTGGCAGGCAGAGGCTGGGGACAGAATCGCAAGGCTGGCAGTCTTCCTTTTCCTGTAGTTGTGGGGCTCTGGGTTCTGTGGGGAGGCCTGGGTTCCACAGGGGGCTCTGGTTTCTGCAGGGGGGCCTGGATTCCACAGGGTTCCTGGGTTCTTTGGGGAGAAGGGGTCCTAGGTTCCGCAGGGGCCCTGGGTTGGTTCCGCAGGGGCCCTGGGTTGGTTCCGCAGGGGGCCTGGGTTGGTTCTGCAGGGGGCCTGGGTTGGTTCCGCAGGGGCCCTGGGTTGGTTCCGCAGGGGGCCTGGGTTGGTTCCGCAGGGGGCCTGGGTTGGTTCCGCAGGGGGCCTGGGTTGGTTCTGCAGGGGGCTGGGTTCGTTCCGCCTGGGCCCTGTGTTGGTTCTGCAGGGGCCCTGTGTTGGTTCTGCAGGGGCCCTGGGTTGGTTCTGCAGGGGGCCCTGAGTTGGTTCCACAGGGGGACCCTGTGTTGGTTCCGCAGGGGGCCTGGGTTGGTTCTGCAGGGGGCCTGGGTTGGTTCCGCAGGGGCCCTGGGTTGGTTCTGCAGGGGGCTGTGTGAGAACTGCACCCTCCTCTCCCCGCCTTGTCGCCCGTAGGGATTGTGTACATACCCTGCACTCGAGGGACACGTGGCTGAAGCAGGCGAGAGTGGTGAGGCTTGGAGAAGTTCCCTACAAGGTAATGGAGCTGGGGTCTGATCTTGGGGCTCCCCAGAGCATGCCCTGTACGGGAGTTGGGAAACGCCTCACTGCTCTGGCCTGAGCAGGGTTGGAGGAGGAGGCAGGCATTTAAATGGTTTCTCATTAAGGAAGAATTAATTAATAAGCATGTCTGAAACACACAAGAAAGTCTTGGGCTGCTGTGTGAGCTGGGAGGCTACAGGCTGGAACTGGCAGAGGGTTCTAAGTGGCCAAGGCCCTGCTGTGTAACGGAGATGGCCACCCCTCAGGCTTTGCTCCACCTGACTGCGCGGCACCGGCCGTGTCGGAGCTGTCCGGCTCGGTGGCAGTGGGGACTGGCACTAGGATGTGCTGAGAAGATGTGTCCCGTTCCAGTGTCTAATAACATCTCTTACTCCTCTAAAACCAGCAAAGGCCATTTGTTCCAGGGGTGCAGTTCCTTGGGGTCTCCACATACTCCATCAGAATGTCTTCTCCCCAGGCCATACCTTTGTCTCGGTTCATGTCAGAGTAAGAAAATTCCAGCACTCCTCCAGTGTTTTGGCCACAGAGCCGCGGGAGCCGAACAGTCTTGTATTTCTCACCTTTCCCACTGTGCGGCGCTGAGTGCGTTTCTGAGTGAGGACCCTTCCTGCCCAGTGGCCCCATTTTTTTCTGCAGAGGAACCACAGGGCCAGTAGCTCTGCCCTTGGCCTGTCTGGGCTGGTGCCTGGCAAGAATCCATGCCCCGGGTTCTGTGCCAGTGGTTCTGCAGCCAAGCCTCGATGCCCTGTTCGGGTGGGGTCAGCTGTGGATGCCGAGGTGGACACGGCAGCGGCAGGCCCCGCCCAGGCAGCTGTTTGCCCACAAGTGCATTTCAGGTTGTCAGTATTGACCTCAGCCAGTTCTAGAAGAATTGCAAACTCCCCTCAGGTGCATCACTTGTTCTGATGGCTGCTAACCTATCTCTTCCCTCAGCCTCTTCTGCTTGGGTGTTAGCATTCCCGATGGAGCAGGCCTGGGGTCCACTACTTGTCACCTGCAGTCCAGGGCCCACCCCCAGCCACGAGGCTGCTTCCAGGCCCCAACACAGGTCTGCTTTGCCCCAGGCCTGTCCTGGCCCACTCTGTTGTGCACCCTCAGAGCCTCAACCTGATGTTCGGAGTGGGCTTTGTTCCCCCTCTGTTCTGATCTCTCATCCTGCTCCTTGTGGCCATGTCTGTTCTGGCCCTTGTCTGTCCCCGGGACTCAGCGTTGGGTCTGCTCTGTGAGTGACACTCATGGCACTTACGTGAGCAATTGCTCAGTGACCGGCTTCCTCAGGCAGGGACTGTCGGAACCCAGCACCCCGGCTGGACACAACCCCTTTTCCAAAGGGGCTTGCCAACCTGTGCCCTGGAGAGAATGTGTATGCCCAGGCCCAGATGCCAGTCGGCAGCCTGTGCTTGTGCCACTCGTCCAGTGTGTGTGTGCAGCCATTTCGTCACTAGTGCTGTGCGCCGCCGCCTGCACTGAGCTGCCCAGGGAGAGCTCAGCCTGAGCTGGGCTGTGGGGGAGTGTGCTGCGAGCTGCCCATGCCCCTGGTATGCATGAGGTGCACAGGTGTTGGAGACAGACAGCTACGTCGGAATATGATTCGGCACTTTTTTTTTTTTTTTTGCCAAGGGTCATCTGGCTATTCCTAGGGCCATTTGTGGGCCAAAGTTCCCAACTTAAAAATTATCTTAGCAGGGCCAGGCTAAGTGTTGCCACCCGTGGCCTGCCTTTTGTGTGTCCTCCCAGAGTGTAGGACAGGAGAGTGTGGGTACTCTGCGGGCAGGGTGGCTGCAGGGGTCCTCTACCCCTCAGGACTCCCCACCTGCTGCGTGGTGATGACACTGGGCCTCACTTCCATTGGTTAGTTGCTAACACCTGCCACAGCTGTGTGCCCTGTAGATGGTGGCTGGCAGCACAGCTGTAAACGAGGTGAAAAAGCACAGCCAGCTTGTGATTGGCTGTGGGTGCGGGCTGGGTCAGAAGCAGCACCTGGTGTGGAGTCAGCACTCCAGGACGGCCAGCCTCTTGTGACAGGGCTGTCCCCTCCTGGTAGATGGTGAAAGGCTTTTCCAACCGAGCCCGCAAAGCCCGGCTTGCCGAGCCCCAGCTGCATAACCAAAACGACCTGGGCCTGTTTGGCCGCTGGCAAACCGAGGAATACCAACCCCCGGTGGCCGTGGACGGGAAGGTAAGGGCAGCCGTGAGGGGTAAGGGCTGGGCTGCTTGGGTTTCCCCCACCTGAGTCATGGTGTGGCCCCTCCCCAGGTACCCCGGAATGAGTTCGGAAACGTGTACCTCTTCCTGCCCAGCATGATGCCCATCGGCTGTGTCCACCTGAACCTGCCCAATCTGCACCGTGTGGCCCGTAAACTCGACATCGACTGTGTCCCGGCTGTTACAGGCTTTGATTTCCACGGAGGCTATTGTCATCCTGTGTGCGTGAGGGACCTCCCCTGGGGGCTGCAGGAGGGATGGGGGTGAGGCTCCTGGGGACTGAGTCTGCCTTCAGAGAGGTTGTGCTGTATTTGTGAAGTCAGCCCTAACACTTACCTGCAGCACCATGAAATGGCCTCCAGAGGCTGCAATACATCACTTCCTGAACGGTCACAGCCTCCTGGCCCCAGCAGCTGCCTGGCCACCAAACTCTGAAGGGCAGGTGCTGCCAGGGGAGGGGAGCAGGCCCTTCAAGTTGGGGCTCCCATTTTCCCCAGGGAGGCCACTTTCACAGAGTGTGGGAGGAGAGGCCCAGCTTGGCCAGCTCAAGGGAGGCCATGTGTGGTATCCCTGCAGCACTGATGGTTACATAGTCTGCGAGGAGTTCAAGGACGTGCTGCTGGCTGCCTGGGAGAATGAGCAGGCGCTCATTGAGAAGAAGGACAAAGAGGTGAGTCTGCGGGTGGGGCGCAGAAAGCTGGCAGCAGCCCATGGCTGCAGAGGGTCTCCCCCAGCTCAGCTGCTGTGCACCCTGCACGGAAGGGGCACACCCTTGTGCCCAACAGCCTTTCTGGCCCCCACAGACCGCAGGGAAGGGACTCTGGGTACAAGCAACTGCCTGCCTGCAGAAGCTCCCCCTGTGTACTTGACCCTGGCTGGAAAGGCGTTGCCTGAGGTCAGGGACCTGTATGGCCTCTTCCGCTGCAGGTGATAGTCAGGCATCTGCAAGAGAGCTGGCAGCTGTCAGGGTCCCCCTTTCTGAGTCAGACCGGTGTTTGAGAATCAGGCATGGTGTGATGGGGCAGTGGTGTCACTTGTCCCACCTGACCCACCTGTCTGTATCTGCCTTCCTGTTTCCCTTGAAATGGTCTGTGTTTCCCACGCCCTCCCGCTGCAGAAAAAGGAGAAGCGTGCTCTGGGGAACTGGAAGCTGCTGACCAAGGGACTGCTCATCAGGGAGCGGCTACGGCTGCGCTATGGTGCCAAGGTGAGTGAGCCCTTGGCGCAGGCCGCCAGCCTGGTGTCGGTCTCCTGGAGCTTCATCTCTTGAGATGCTCTGCCAGCGCATGTGGCCACAGCTTTGAAAAGATGCCAGTGCTGGGACCCTGCCTCTGTTTTCCTGGAGTTGACTATAGCTATCTTCTCTGGTCCTCAGCCCTGCCCCAACCCACCCTTCACTTCCCCGTTGAGCAAAAGTGCCTGCTATGAATCTGGTGTCAGCTGAACACCCCAGAGGGAGGCCCTGGCCACCTGGGTTCTCAGGGTCCACAGCACCCTCAGCCTCAGGGTGCTTGCTCAGTACAGCTCTTGTGGCCACGCACTATGCCTGGCTGGGCCATGGACCCAGGTGTGCAGGCAGACCCCGAGGCAGTGAGGTGGTGCAGGCAGTGTCGTGTCAGACAGCAAAGATGTGCTCTGGGATGCTGTCACACCACAAACAGCACCTGTGCCTTGGAAAGGTGCTTCTTTCCTGCTCCTCCTGGGTGCCTCCTGGGAGCTCCTCTGCCTGACTTCATGTCCACACTGGCTTCTTGCCACCCACATGCTGTCCCCATGTCCAGCCAAACCTTCCTCAGGCTCCCCCACCCCCCTGCCTTCTGGGGTGCTGCCAGGGATGCTTTGGGAGTTGAACTAGCACAGTCTGGTACAGAAGTGAGGGGACAGCACACAGCTGTGGTTAGTTACCCCATGGGTGTTCAAGTGCTGGGCTCTCGAGTGTGGGAGTGCGCCTCAGGCTGTAATGTCTCACACAGCACCCCTCTCCATCCGGTCATGGCCAAGGGCAGGCGTGAGCTGGGCAGGTGGTTGGCAGCCTTCTTGCCTCTGGGTGGAAGTCTGTGGTCCATGACCACCAACCAGGGCCTGCACCCTTCTGCTGTTCCTTGCTCCAGAGCGAGGTGGTGGCTCCCCACTCAGATGCCAGAGGTGGCCTTTCGTCTGATGAAGAGGAGGGGACCAGTGCTCAGGCAGAAGCGGCCAGGATCCTGGCTGCGTCCTGGCCTCAGAACCGAGCAGCTGAAGAAGAGCAGAAGCCCCAGGGCGCCAAGAGCAGAAGGGGCCGGAAAGCAGCGGCTTCCCACCTGTTTCCCTTTGAGAAGCCCTGAGATGAGGGCCACCTCATCGTCACGCTGCCACTGCAGGTCCTGTGCCTGCCCTAGGAACGCCCAGGCCTTGGTGGAGGGGTCCTCTTTTGAAAAGGCAGGGAGAAACTGGGCCCTGCAGCCAGGGGCCAGGGCCCAGGAAGCTGGGTGGAGGTCACGCTGTGCATCTGGCTGGGCCTTAGCCCTCTTTGCGGTCACCCACGGTCTAGCTTCCAAGCTATTGGCTGTTCGGGCACACTTGGAGCTGTGGCTACTTCCCAGCGGGCACTGTCCTGCTCCCAGGCCTTGTTCTCCCAACTTGGGGAGTGTGGTTGGCTTTTTTGTAGGGCTTCCGGAAAGGCTCAGAGGGTGGTGCCCCAGGAACACAGCGCTCCTTTCTCCGCGTTGTTCTGGTCAGATACCTGTGTGCTTGCTGCTGCTGCTGACCTGGGGCCCCTCTGCCACAGGAATCCGCATTCCTGATGCCACTAGTGCTGCCTTTTTGCAGGGAGAGAGTGATTGAGGAGTGCAGGCCACCCTGTGGGTGGCACTGCTGGGATCTGCTGTCTGCAGAGCCAAAATTAGGAGTGAGATCAGTGTTAAAGTACATTCTCATTCAATGCTGGATAAACTGACAGAGCTTTACACACCATAGATACTCAGGAAAGAACTTTTATAACATTTTGGAAAAAAAAAAATAAAGCATTTATCTAAAAGGACTTGGCTTTGTGGAGTTTTTTCTTTCAGATGTTCCATCAGCTAAGACCATCTGGATGATGGTGATGGTAGCATGCTGAGGCTGCTTGGCAGGTGGATTTCAGTGGAACTCGGGCATTATGAACCTCTGAAGGAAGCTGTGAAAACAGTCAGATTATCCAACAGAGTACTTGGAGTGACTCATACAGGGCGAGAGCCTGGCATGTCTGTGTTGGTTGAGAAACAGCTGAGGTTGCTATGGAAACTGCAGCCACTTCCTGCCCTAGCTCAGTAACCCCCCTTCCAGGTGAGCAAGCTGTTTCCTGGGGTTTGGACACTTGAGAACTTGAGAGTCAGGGACAAGAGGCATCGTGAAGTGAGAGCAGGCGTCAGGCCTCTCACAGAGTGTCTCCTGCAGCTCCCTGTGGGTCAGGAAATGGGCGCCGCGACCTTTCACTTGCCCAGCGTCACGCAGCTGGTCAGTGGCAGCTCTGGGCCTGGGGACTGGGCTCCCTGTGCCAGCCAGACTCGTGACGCCTCTCACACTCTGCTGCGTCATGCTCCTGCCCCTCGCACCGCTTCTGGCACATTCTGAAGATGAGTGAAGAATGAGTCATTCACTCAAGCCAGAACAGAATAGGCTTTATTAAGTGCTGGGGTACTGAGTCGCTGTCTGCAAAGGGAGCGACAACATGTTGTTAACCACCGGGCATCTTAGAACCCAGTTTTTAACACCGTGGCTGAATTCTTGTAGAGGCTCAGGAAAAAATTCCCATACAAAACACCAAGACCAAAGTGGTTACAAGGTCCTGTACCAAAAGATGCTTAGAAATTTATTCCAAATTTTTTATCAAAAATACGAAGGCAAATCAAATTTCATGATGATTTTTGCAAACTCTTGTATTTTAAGAACACTTAAAAATAGCATTGAAATCCGTATTAAAAACACTACACAAAGCAGGCCCCGAAGACTTTAACCACCCTCTAATTAGACTTATCTACAAGTGTCCACTTAGAGTTGGAGATGGCGAGAAACTGCTCACTACGAAGCAGTGAATACTGTGAGTCCCCAGTCCAGGTCATCTCAGGCCAGCTATGCTTCAAACAGTCACTTTACAGCTGAGCCCAGCACAGTGAGACACCAGCCCCGAAGTTCTCACCCAGCGCAGGCGTGAAAGTACCCACTCCCAACTGGGGCATGGAATAAAGGCACACTTCATCCTTAGTATTAAGGTTAGTTGGGAAACTTGGAAAATGAATTATGGGAATATTTAGGAGGAAACAAAAAGCCACGCAGGAGCAGCCACTTGGGGCCTATGCTCATGTTGGCACT
This sequence comes from Ochotona curzoniae, assembly GCF_017591425.1. Taxonomy (NCBI): domain Eukaryota; kingdom Metazoa; phylum Chordata; class Mammalia; order Lagomorpha; family Ochotonidae; genus Ochotona; species Ochotona curzoniae. The sequence continues at coordinate 7,171,272 of NW_024466607.1, forward strand.
GCCGTGGGGAAAGGTGCTAGGCAGCCATGGCAAGCCCCACGCAGGCCTGTGGCCCACTGGGGATGACTGGGACAGAGCCTGTTTAGCATGAAGCCTCCAGCTAACTGGAAACTCGGGGCCATGCCCAGGTGAACAGGAAGTTCTGATGCCAAGGATCAAAAATGTTTTCACCCTGCGAGTTTCCCATCACTCCAAGTAAAGACTAACACTTTAGCCAGAGCTTCCCACAGCATCCCAGGGGCCCATGACCCCATCAACACTGGCCATCGTGGGCTTCAGCTCTCAGGGTAAAAGGTGTTTACTGTAACAGTCCAAACGCTCTTCATCTGGAGAGTTTTGTTTTTTTTCAAATCTTATTTCAGACACAACCCTCCAGGGTAACAGCGCACAAGAAGAGGTGACGGGGTAACAGAGAAGGCCTTCACAGGGCCCTGGACAGGCCTGCACACAGGAGACTGTCGGACCTGGCCACGGTGAGTACAAAGCCTCCCGGTGCCACCTTCAGTGTGCTGTCCACAGACTTGGTTCAGGTGCCCCTGCTGTGTGGGGCACATGTCCACTCTGCCTGGGTAGCCCAGGAGTGCCTGGTGGTAACATGCAAAGGCCAGTGCAGCAAGTGGATGCCCACAGCTATGGCAGAGACTTGGCTCCTGAACTCAGGTGTGGGGTGAGCTGCTGAGCCCTCCCCACAGGTCACTGTGGAGTGAGTGAAGTCGAATACATACCTGCCACACCCCCTTGTCAGAAGGGAAGGGGAAGGTGGGGAGGGAAGTGGCACATGTGCCCACCACACCCTCTCATCCCAAGGAAAGTGAAAAGCAGAAGAATGCTTGGTCGGGCGCCACCTGCAGGCTGCTCCGCCCACCCAAGCTGCTTAGTGGCAAGAGCATGGGCAGGCGGGAACCGATGGGCACCGAGCTGTCGAGGCTGGCCCTTGCAGGGACTGGGGGTGCAACCAAGCTGAGACCTGTTCTGGCGTGGGGCCAGGTCGGAGATGGGTGACTGAGTTCCGAGGCCCGTGCAGGTCAGACAGGCCAGAGCCTGTCCTGCCTCACTCCAGCTTCTTGGTAGGCACACGGGTCCGGGCTATGATGATGGGCACCAGGGCCAGGGAGCCAAGGAAAAGGGCCCACAGAGGCCGGTAGAAGAGCCAGCCGGCAGCCACGGTCAGCAGGGTCAGTGAGGTGGCCAAGCAGAAGGCGAAGGCTTTGAGACCAATGTTGACCAGGTCCCGGAAGACAGGAAACCAGTCCACTGTGGAGAAGAGAAAGGTGAGGAGCTCTTGAGATCCGGCTCTGCAGCTGTTCCTGTGCTAGCCACACGAGGGCCCTTGCTGCTCTCTGAGTGGGAGAGGACTCAGTGTGGTGGGAGGCAAGGAACCCAGTCCTAAGTGGCGAGAGGGCAGGGAGAGGAGGAGCCCACACAGGGGCAGTGAGGCTGGGCTCACCATGTGAGCCCCCTGGCCTCTCTGAACCTGGGGCTAACAGAAGGCTGAGCCTGGCAAACACCATGTCCTGCAGGCAGAGCCTCCTGAGGGTGCCACTTTGTGGTTCGGCCCTGGAGGGGTATTGGTTCATTGGTGCAGTAAGACATCAGCAGTTATTTTGGGTCCCGATCTGCGTAGCAGCTAAAGGGAACAGTTGGCCTGAGTCCTGGCTTCCTCCTCTTCAAGGACCTCACAGGCTGTTGGCCCAGCTGCCGAGTCCAAGGTCTAGTGAAATGCATGGGGAACTGCTGTGCTCCTGGCTGTCCAGACTGGCGTTTCACAGCTCATCTCTACTGGGAACTCCATTTGGTTCTCAGGAGGCCCCCTGCCCAAGGTAACCTCTGGGTGTGTGAGCAAGCCCCTGGGCCTGCCTAGCGGCAGGGTGTCCTACAGGCCACCTCTTGGCCTCTGCTGCTCTGTTCTCTGGCAGGTGGCCCCTCTCTTCCTGTAGGAAGTTTATGCTGCTGAGTGTCACCCATGGGCCAGACATAGTGTGCACCACTGCAGGAAACCCTCACACCTACCCCACAGGCACCATTCTTGCTCCATTCTACCTTAAGGTCACCAAGGCTCAGGGAGTTAAGAAACTTGCCCTAAGTCCTACTGCTAGGAAGTGCCAGAATCAGGATTTACACTTAGGCCCATGTTGGCCCAGGACCAGCACTCAACAAGCCATTGTGCTAAGCCTGGTGGGTCTGTCCATCCCGCTCAGGGTGTGCTCCTCAGGGCCTGGGGCCAAGGCAGTTGCTCAAGTGCAGCAGGCCGTTTTTACTGACGGAGCGGTGGGAGTGTGCTTCCCGACACATGCCACCCACACTGCGGGGTCGTCCGTAGGGTTGGCATGGCCAGAGCTGGGATCGTGGGTGGTCAGGTCTGGAGAAGGCACCTGAGACAAAAGGAGGGCTGAGGCCCCAGAGGGGAGCCTGGCCATGGTCCCACAGCAAAGTGGGGTTTCCGTTTAAGCCCCTACCTCTCCCTAATATGCCCAAGATAAGGCTGGTCTTTCTCAACCCATGCACCTGTCCAAAGAAGGCCTCGGAGGACCCTGGGCCTCAGCTTTGCCATATGTAAGGAGGGAAGTGGCACTCCCAATTCCAACAGTGGGGTGAGCTGTGGCCTGGCTCTCCCCAGCTTGTAAGGGGGGTAGGTTTCTGTTGGCACCCGCAGGATTAGATGGAGCCATTTGACAGGAACCCAGCAGGATCAAGCTGGGCCACCACATTCCTGAGAAACCCTGTCCTCCCATACACACCTTCAGCATCTTGCTGGGCCCTCAGAACCAAGCTGGCTCACATGGCTCTGAGGGGCTCCCCGGTGCCCACCTCAAGCCAAGTGAGCAGGCCTGTGGATCCTCCCTCAGGGCCCAGGGCTGCCCCTCTGTGGCTGGGGTTCCACAGTAAAGAAGCCTGCAGGTGCCTCAGTTTCCTGTTGCCTACTCTTTCCTGAAGCTTGGGAAGGTAGTGGGAGGGAGGCAGGGGACACTGAGGCGGCAAAGGCAACGGCCTAGTACCCAGTGCTCTGACCCAGCCGCAGCTGCCGCCTCCACAGCGGAGCCAAGGTCAGAGAGCACAGCGGCTTCCCAGGAGGCCTGTTCCTCATGCGTGCCTGCCCCGATGTGCTCATCTCCCAGAGACGGGCCTGACTGCCTGAGCTCCGCCCCAGGCGGGGAGGCTGGCAGCTGAGCAGCACTGGGAAGCCCCGGGCTGAGAGGGCGGCCAGGAGCCCCTCCCTGCCAGCCCTCTGTTCTCACCCAGCGTGTAGAGGATCCGCGTCATGAGGTTGAGGCCCATGAACATGGCCATCCAGCCAGCGGCCCGCAGGCCCCATGTCTTCAACGAGTTGCTCTTCTGTTCTCTACGAAACACCTCCTGCGGGATGAGCAAGGACATGGGTCAGGACCCTGAGCTGGCCACTACTGTCTGGGCCTGTAGGCAGGTGCTGCAGGGGCTGTGCTGACCGGGAGCAGTTGGCCACTTCTGACCGGGAGCAGTGTGTCCCTCCCTGTCCCCATCTGCCTGCCTGGCATAGCACAGAGTGAGGCTTAGGTCAGCGGGCACAATGGGCACCTTCTAGACCTCTGTCAGTCCAGTCTCCCCACACACTGCAGGGTCACTGCCTCCCTGCTTGGGCACTGTGCTTGGGGTGCCACCTGCTCAGCCTGGACATCAGGGCAACTCCTTCGTCTCCACAGCTGTCCCTGGCCCAGGTACTGAAATCATTCAGCTGCTGCTGTCCACCTGCTTGGTCTGGACACCCTGCATGTCCTCTGTGGGCTTCAGCACTCAGATTTAGAGCAGACACTCTGATGCCCCTTGCAGCTGCACAGCCCCACACTCCCATGCCCAGGTTGGCATTTCTACAGGACATCTGGGCACACCCAGCACCGACACTGGTACCTCCAGCCCAACCTGTTTCTCTCCACTGCTCACCATCTCAGCAGCGTTACCTGCAGAAGCCGAAACCAGGGCGGACTTGGCTCACTCCTCCCCTTGCCACCCCCTTCCAGGCCACAACAAGCCTGTCAGCTCTGTGTCCCTGTTGTCACATCTCCTGCAGGTTTGGGGATGGGCCAGACCCCACCGACTCCCCTGTCCCCGCATGTCCCTCACCGGCCTCCCCGCCGCCTACCTCAGCCCCATCGTGTTCTCAGAGCTAGCCTGGCCTGAGGCCAGCTCTGAGTCCTCTCACTTCTGGACTTTGCCCGGCTGGTTTGCTCTGCCTGCATGGTGTCTAATCCATTCTTTTTTTAAAAAGCTGAGTGACAGAGAAAGATGAACAGAGAAAGGGCTAACTTCTATCCACTGACTCACCCACCAAATGCCCTCAACAGTTGAAGCCATCTTCAACTGTTGGACTAGAGTGCCATCCATGTCCCCCATGTGGGTGACAGGAACCCAAGTACGTGGGCCATTGTCTGCTGCCTCCCAGGTGCACTAGCAGGGAGCTGGATTTGGAGCACAGAGAGCCACGACTTGGGCCGGGCCCCCAGAGATGGAGGCTTAACCTGCTGTGCCCCATCTCTGCTTATGTGTCTGGCCCCTGTCATGCCTGGGCAGCTCCTATGTGGAACGCCTTTTCTTGAGAGCAATAGGTAACCTTTACTAGTTAGCTGTCACTGTCCCACGTGTTTAATCCCCAAACCACTTATCCCCGTGTTATAGATGAGGAAGCAGGTATGAGGGTAAGTGACATGTATGGTGTGTCACCCTGGGCAGTAGCTCAGACCCCAAGCAGGGCCTCTGTCTGTGACGTCTGGTGTTCAATAAGATCTTGTTGAATGAGTAATTCTCACAACAATCAAGTCACCAAACAGGGTAGACATGATGATGATGATAGTAATATTTTTAAAACAGTTTCCATGTTACAGGCAGACAGGTTCTGTTCTGTGGGTGAAAGCAGGTTCAGAGGATGACCGTGGCTTGGGGTCCCATGGCAGATGGAGGAGAGCCTGGGCCGAGGCTGGGCTCACGCCGAGTCCTGGCTGCCTCCCTAGCACCACACGGCAGACACCTCAAGCCTCAAGTACGTCGGGCTGGGAGAGGCTGAGGTGGGGTTGGGGGATGGTCAGAGGTCAGGGTTGCTAAGCAGCAGCTCTGAGACCTGGGACTCCATGCCTAGGGGGCTGGAAGCCTGGGGCTGGTAGGAGCACCGGGAAGGGGAGCAAGGCCTGGGCAGAGCCTCCTAATTTTAGAAACTCCCTCGGGAGCTCTCAGCTGTGAGGGAAAGACTGACTCATGGCCCACCAGGCTGGGAGTTGGCTGCCAGCCCTGAGCTTGGTACCAGGGCTCCTAGGCAATAGCCTGACCACACCCAGGCTCGGATAGGTACAAGTCCTGGGAGAGTGGGTGTGAACTGGGATGCTATGGGAAACCAAAGGGCACAGTCAATGCCTGACCCTGCTCAGTGTCCTGTATCTGTGCAGCAACAGCCCAGATCAGGCACAACACAGGCGGGATGTCCCTCCATGCAGTGTTCTGGCTGCAGGGGTGGGATCCTGCCTGGAGAAGCCAGCTCTGAAGGTATGGACTGAGTGAGCCAGTGCCTCTCTGCACCATTCCCTCGGACACGGTGAGGCGTGACCTGTCTGCATGTGGAGACAGGTAGGGAAGCCCGCATGGCTCAGGGACCCGTGTCGGAGCGCTTTGCCCATGCTTGGTCCTGGGGCACTCCCATCGCTCTTTAACAGTGACTCGACCTTACTGTTCCCTCCTCCACGGGGCAGCCTCCTGGCCCCAGCCCTTCCCTTCCCCTGCGCTGCGGCCACACAGCACTCTGAGTGGCCCTGATGAGGTGAACACCCTTTGCTTCTCAACTTGGCTGCCCTTGTCTGACCTCAGCCTGACCCAATTCTTCCAGGGTTGAGCCCTCCCCTTCATGTGGGGTGGGGGGGTCTCAGCACAAATGTCACCTGCCAGAGGTCTTGCCTGCCACGGTGGAACCTGACTTCCTCTCCTGATGCTTGCTCACTCAGGCCACCTGCATGTCCTGGGTGCATCCCTTTGTCCCCTGGTCTGTGCTGCTCTGTTCCACGTTCAGTGCCTGGTGTGGCCCTACACCCATGCGCAAGTGGCCATTCCTATATTTCTTCTTGTCTCACTGCATTCTCACCTCTGGCAGTGGACGGCAGGAGGGAAGGACACAGCTGTCCCTCCGCCATGCAGCCAGGCCAGCAGCACTCACCTCTGCGGAGAAGTCCCCGTGGTGCAGCAGCAGCAAGGTGTCCCCGGACTTGGTGGAGTAGGGCACCAGCTGGTCACCCCGCTGCCGGGCAATCACAGTGACCTGGTCAAAGAATTCCATGTTAAACATGTGAGGGGGCTGGTACAAAGTGAGGCCCACACCCACCCTCCTGGGACCCTGTGCCAACTAGGGAACAAGTGGAGAGACCCTGGGCCATCTCAGACCACCTGGGGTGTGCCCGCTTTGGACTGGTGTGAGAGAACTGCTCACTCAATGCTTCTGGAGGGCTCTGGGCAGGAGCAGGTGGCAGGGCAGGGCTGCTCATGGCCAGACAGGGCTCCCCTCCTGGGCTGAGGGCTCTCTGAGGACAGGGCCTGGCTGGGCCACATGGCCCTGGGTACACCGGGCCAAGTCCTGGATCCAGGCGCCTTTTCCCTCTCCTAGGTTATTGGAGGCATTTGGGGCTCCGTCTCCCGGAATATTTGCAGATTAGAGATCAAGGGCTGCAGGCAGGGCTGTACTGGCACATCCCTCATGGGGCACAACCAGGAGATCCTTCGAGATCCAGTAGAATGTGCCAGTGTGAGGGAAGGCCCAGTACACTGTGACACTAGTCAGGGGTCCCGAAGCCCTGACTCAGGTCTGCCCCAGAGGAAGCCACATTACCACATGGGCAGGGCCTAGGTCAGCGTCATCACTGCTCAGTCCTGCGTAGGAGAAGTAGACGCGCAGGTCTCCCACCTGAGGGGTAGAAGGGGGAGGAGAGTGGTCAGCTGGGACCCATGGCCATGAGGCTGTCAAGCACCTGGCACTCAGGCTCGTCCCTACCCAGCCTGGTCACTTGCAGAGGCGTGGCTCTCGGGGCTGGTCCACGCCAGCCGAGGAGCCCGGGTCTCTGTGGGTACCTCTGGGTACTTGGGGTTCTCGCTGTGGTAGAAGTAGTCTCCTCGGCGGATGATGTCCACATGCGGGTCCTCCAGCTTGGCCAGGCTCAGGGGCTTAAAGTTGTCCACTTTGTCGATGAGGCCTGTGGGGAGCGGGGTGTAGAAGCCTTGATAAATCTGACGAACTCCACCTGCAAAGCCCTCAGCTACACAGCCCCCACAGCCTGCACAGAACCCTTCCCCGTGCCTGTCCCACCAAGTGGGCGGTTTACCTTGGATCATGTGTGCAAGCTGGGCCTGAGGTCCCACAGAGCAGACGTGAGAATGCAGGCCAAGCCCTGGCAATCCCAGCCTCCTTCCTCCCAGCACTCCTGGGACCGACATATCTTCCCCTCCCTGGCTCCTGTCTAGGACTGAGCCCGAGGTTGGTGTGGCAAACGATGCCACCTTAAGCCTTGGGCCCTCCTCCCTGCTCAGGGCTGGAGCCTGGGGGCAGCTGCCACAGGGTCCGCATCAACCTGGGGCAGCTGTGGAGTCTTCGCCCAGTCCTTGCCTGCTGGGGCTTTGCCTTTACCACAGCCAACTCTCCCCTCCTACCCCCGCCCAGAGGGTGATGCTGGGAAAGGGGTTCTGATGCTGTGCTGGTTCTATCCTGCTGGGCCCCACGGGGCGCTAGCTCACCTGGAGGCCTGAGACATACCTGCCGAGAGGAAAAACCTGCCAATCTGGACAAAGGGGGCAGTTGCTGTGAATGACTCCACTGCCATTGCGCTGTGGGGGAAGGGAGGCAGTCATCAGGGGGCACCAGGGTGGCAGCTGCACAGTTCCCTATGGGCTGTCTGAGCTGGGCAGCTCCCAGGCTCAGGCCTGGCAGATATCTTGTCTGTACCACTCTTGGGGGCCCCATATCCTGCCCTGGGTAGAGCACTCTCACCCTGTATCCTGGTCCCCAGAGCATCCCCAGACCGTTGCCAGCTGTCCCACACTGCCCACCAGCCGTCCCCCAGATCTGTGGACTCTGCCTTCACTGATCTCACACCCCAGGTGGCACCTGAGCCCTTGGCCATGGCTCTCTGTGGCCATATTCCTGCCCTGTGTGTTACATCTGCAGCCCATGCTGCTCAGCCCACCTCCTGAGCTCCCCCACCTCCCACTTAGCTAAGTGTGAGCAAACACTGCCTGGTGTGGCTGACACTGCTGGCTTGCTTGAGGGGAGCTTGTCTGGGGTCACAGGCAGGCCTCAAAACCACATCCCCCTTTTGCAGATTCAACTCAAGCCCAACTCAGCTGAAGGACCTGGGGCTGCAGACCCGGCAGCAGCAGGCACCGTTGGCTTCTGCTCACCTGGGATTCTTGTGGCCAATCTCACGGTCAAAGTTCTTGCTGTTGACAATTTCTGACCTCCACTCGGTATCTGCTCAGGAGAGGGAGAAGGCAGGTAAGAGTGGCCGCATGGCAGAGGCCCCTGGCCCCAAGCCCATGACCAAGCAGGCCCCGGGACCTGGCACCTCCCCGTGGCTCCAGCCACAGCCCCGTCCTGCCCCACGAGTGCACGGGCATGTGGGGTGGGGCCCAGTACTCACTGTAGGAATACCTTGTCTCCTTCTTCACCTGCCCGTCCTCGGTATACTCCCTGCAGACAGAGTCCGGGGCATCAGTCAGCCCAGCCCTTGGGCAGCCCAGTGACTGAGCAGCTCCAGGCAGAAGTACTCAGCATCCAGCACTAACACCCCAAACAGAGCACAAGCCCAGAGCCAGATGCTCACCCTGACACAGTCAGCCTGTCTCTGAAGGCCTTGACTGCAATAAGGTGATTTTTTGAAACATTTAATTAAAAGGCAGATAGAGGGAGAGAGCTCTCTTTCACTGCCATTTCATTCCCCAGTGGCTACATCAGCCAGAACTAGACCTACCCAAAGCCAGGAGCCCCATCCTGGTTTCTCGCGAGTGCCAAGGGCCCAAGCTCTAGGGCCGTCTTCTAGGAAGCCGGATCAGCAGAGCAGCTGGCACTCTGATGTGCCACCAGAAGCATCTGATAAGGCACTACAAAGTAGTAGCTTAACCTACAGTGCCACAACACCTGCCACTGTCATCCATGGCTGGCATCCACCGCCTCTGGCTCACACTGAGGGCACAGCTCTGCCCTCTGGGATGAAGGGCAGGCTGCTTCTCTACTCCAGGCCCCAGTGCTGCGCTTCTCCTGGCTCCTCCAGCTTCCCCACAGCTCACTCAGTGGCTCAGCTGCGGCCAAGCCCACCCCTGGCTCTGGGTGCCACAAGCCTGCCCTGGTAGAAGAGGTGGGCTGTGAGCCAGGAGGCCAGCTCTGCTTGCCTGTGGGAGGGAAAATGGAGAACCAAGAGAAGCTGCACATAGAGACTGCGGCGGGGGACACAAGACCCTAACAGCTCATTCCTCAAGCGTGCGCACGCCAGGCCTTCTCACAGGAGGGAGGCAGACACCCCGTCTCCCCTGAGCCACTCTGCACTGGTTTTCTCCACCTCCAGATACTGGGTCACTGGCCACTCGCTGGAGGACAGCTTGACCCTTTTCTTCTGGAAGGATTTTCCACTTGCATGTCTGAGGTGTCGAACTGAGCCCTGCAGGTGGTCCTCGCCGCCGGCTCTCACCTGGACTCCTCACTCTCCACCCACTGGTACATCTCCACGTGCCTCCGCAGCTTCACAGCCGGAAGGTGGACCCCATAGTTTGGGTCAGACAACAGCTGTAGAGGAATCGGACACCAGAATACATCAGGCAAAGACTTCCAGCTCAGTTTGCCTGGCTTGGGGAAGCTGGGCTGGAAAAGAGTGACAGGGTGAGAATGGAGGGCTCTGCAGGTGGGTCATGTGGAAAAGTGGAAGAAGTGCCTGGTCCAAGTCCTAACTACTTCATGCTTGGGCTGCACTGTCCAATGGCATGGGCTACCAACAGGATGCTGGTGTGACCTGGCCAAGCAACATCATTAGGGGCCCCATAGGTGCAGTTCAGACCACATGCCAGGCACTATGCTAAAAGGTTAGCAACCTCATCTCACATCTTCCTAACCAGCTGTGAGTTTGCTACCATCACTGTCCCTGCGTTACAGAGGACCCAAGGCAGAGGAAGGGCGGCTATGGCTGTGCCCGTGTTACAGAGGACCCAAGGCGGAGGAAGGGCTGCCAGGTGGTGGCGCTGGGGGTGGGAGACACACCAGTCACCCAGCAAGTCCCAGCCAGCTGCCCAGCTCACCTTGGACGTTCGCAGGGCCCCGATGATGTGCACCAGCCTCCCTTCGTTCTCCGGCGCCACAGTGTGGATGCTCTCAGGGGTGACCACAAGCGACAGCCCCTCTGCTAATGTGGTCGCTGTCTTCAGGGCGCGCCCCTGGGTGTGGAGGACGAGCGAGCGCTTCAGCACTGGGGCTCCCCGCGGTTGTATTGCCACTCAGCAACAGGCCAGCAGGGGGCCCCGGGGAGCCCTGAGATTCTGTGAAACCACCTGCCCTCTGCCATGGCAGCGCTGTCCGCAGGTGGGAAGGGCTGGCATTTCTGCCCGCTGCTTCCTTCCCTTCACAGTGACCTGCTTCTCATCCCCTCTTTGTCCACATTCTTCACCGAGGCTAGCCTGTCTGCTGACCAAATCCTCATCAACCAGGACTTCTCCCCAAGGGGCAGAGAGGCCTGGCAAGTATGCTAACTGGCTTTGGGAGGAGACGAGTCCTCTTTTTTCCTGACTGCCCACTGCTTGGATGTCAGCCTGGAGGTGTTGTGGCCATGGCTGCCACACAAGGCAGGGCCTGCCAAGAGAAACCCCACAACAGAGGACCCCGGGGCCAAGGACACAGGAAGGGACTGCTGGGGACCCAGCACGAATGCGTGCATCTATCCGGGCCTGAAGGTGGCGCTACCCCTGGGCTTCTGGTCCATTCGCCTTTCTGCTAACTTGGTGCTGGAGGATCCCAACAGGAAGATTTCTGAGTTCTGCAACACTCCGACCTCAGAAACCCAGGGCCCTCCGCGCCAGCCGGGCCTCTGCCTGGACACAGCAGGGAGGGCTCCCTCCCGACAGGGGCCCCAAACGTGGTACCTCGTTGGTGAAAATCAGGTAGAAGGAGAGCAGGAAGGTGGTGAGCCCCACAAACATGCCCCCGGAGGTCTCGCTCAGCCGCTCCAGGAAGCCCGGCTGCTCGGCAGTCGTCGTTTTGGTGTGCACCTTCCTGGGACCCGTGCTGGAGTACTGTGTGGAGACACCCCAAACAGACCGGCTTCCAGAGGGCACTGACTCTGCCCAGCTTTTAGTGAGCTTCAGGTACATGCACTGCGCGTGTTCAGACGGGAAGCAAGCAGCCTGACGGGTTTTGGTAAATGACTTTGCTGTCTGAGGGGGTGTGGGCATCAGTCCCCTACCACTACCGAGGGAGCAAGGCTTCTGGGTCAGAGCAAAGATGCATGCTCAACTTTTAAAAGATAATTTTAATGTTTTAATTTTTGGTTTTGTTTGAAGGGCAGAGAGATGGGGAGGGAGAGACAGGTATCTTCCATCTGCTGGTTCACTCCCACGATGGCTGCACCAGCTGGGGTGGAAGTTAGGACCAGGAACGTCATCTGGGCCTCTGGGTGACGGGGGCTCAGATACTTGACTTTCCACATGTGCTGGAGATCTCAGACCTGCGGGGCACGTGGGTGTCCCAAGCCACACTTCAACTTACTCCTTGTGTAACTTCAAATGTTTTTTAAGGCATCTATTTTCCATCTACATGAAAGGTCGATAGAAGATCCAGGAGCGTGGCTCTCCAGCTAGGTGTCCTGGATGGGTGGCAGGGGCCCAGGGGATGGGTACCTGGGCCTCCTAGGATGCGTTAGGGGGCAGCTGGTTTGGGAGTGGATGCTCCTTGGTGAGTGTTCCTGGCAGTGACTTAAACCACTGAGCCACGAGGCCCAGACCATCAGGTTTTAATTTTTTAAGAGACTGCTGGACTATTTTACATAAAGCTTGTTAGAGATGTTCCTTTTGAAATGTGACAAACAGGGGCTGAGTTTCTGGAAGCTGCAGGGGGCCCGGAGGGATTGGAGGGGGCCTCACAGACTTGAGGGTGCACAACACTGGGTGGTCATGCTGAGTTGAGACAGGCAGGCCAGTGCTCCAGCAGAGGTATCATGGCAGGCTCCCTGGAGGAGGCGCCTGTGAGTGTGATCCTAAAGAGGGGAAGGCCTGCTCGCGGGGGTACTGGGTGAGAAGTGGTGTGGCAGCAGGGGGTGCCTCTGGGGAATAAATGCCCTCTGCCCGGCTGGGAAGGCACACGGCTCCCAGGCATGCCTGGGCAAGTCCCCAGTAGGCTGCTACTGCAGGGCAGCATGCGGGACTCGGTCCAGCCAGTCACAGCACAGCCCAGAGCTCACTCCTGGCACTGGGCACCTCTCTCCCGTGTCCCCTGCTGGTGAAGATGGCTGCTGCCATCCAGGGCACACTCTGCCATACACTGGCCAGGGGCCCTTGCTCTGGCTCCCCATTTGCTCATCAGTAAGATGGGTAGAATAATCCAGTGCCTGGGCTGTGACGGGAATCAGGCCCTGAGCACTGGGTGCCTAGCAGGGGCCTGTGGGAGCTCGCTAGCAGGGAGGTTGTGAGACATCTCCATGCCTGATGAGGGCGGGCACCAAGGCTGTGGGTGAGCTGAGAAAAGGCACAGAATTGTAAAATAGTTCCCACGCAAGTGGCAGGTAAGGCAGGCCCTGTCCTGGGGCTGGGGAGTTGGAAGAGAGATTCAGATCAGACAGTGTGAACACCCCAGTCCAGGCCTGCCTGTAACCACATGCGCCCACCGCACCCAGAAATGGTCCTGACTTTCGGGATCATGGGATGTGATACAGTTGTCAATCAAGGCAGGCAGGTTGCTGGCCACCAGCCATCATAGCTACCATGCCACAGGCATGCCAGCGATTGCAGGCCAACCACGGGCCAGAGCTGGGGAGGGTTGCTTACATGGCCCCATTCCACAGGTGAGCACAATCGAGGACCAGTGGCTGTGGTGCCCGCCTGGATCCCACAGCCCTTTAGAGGTGGAGTTGGGATTCTGCTACCCCTCGGCCCACGTTTGGTGCCTCACAGCTGGGACTGCTGTGTGAGGGGGAGCTGCAGGCTACACAGAAAAAGGAGGCGTGCCCTCAGCCAGGGCCTCCCTTTCGAGACAGGCTTGATGAGAAGGAAGGGAGGCCCAGAGGGTCCCTCAGGGGAGGGATGGGGTGTGCCAGATACACCCAGCAAGCTTTCCCGAGGAGAAATCTGAAGAAGGTGTTCCCAGAGCAACCCCCTCTCCAGCCCACTCTCTGGGCTCAGAAGATGAAGAGGTGGCAACACAGCTTGTCACACAGGCCTTAAAACATGGAGACCTCGGGAGCCCAGCTTCACCAGCCACCTGCCGGGTACACCTGGGTGAGTCACTGCTGCCCTGAGCCTGTCATTCCCTTATAACACGGACCCAGAACCCACACCATCGTTAGGAGGCAGTTCCTGTCCTGGTGTGTCCCCTGCCTGCTGCACCCCCTCTCCGGATCTCCCTTCTGCCCGTGGCCCCCGGCTGAACTCAGCTCGAGGGAAATCAACAGGCACCCAGTGCATCCCATTCTTGCTGAGGGACGAGCTAGCAGACCTGGCTCGGCTGCCCAGGGCTCGGTGCACTAGGCTGTGAGGAGAGCTTTCTGTTCCCGCCCCGTGAACCAGGCGGCGTGCACAGCAGTCTCCCTTCACCTGGGCAGCCGGCGACACACAGGAAAAACGATTGCAGCGAGAGCAGGGCCACCTGGCTACCCAGCGGAAGCCAGTGGATCTGCCCAGGTCTCTCTTTCAGATCTTCCCATGCGCAAGTGTGTGCCAGGGCGGTTGTGAGACCCTGGGCAGGTCCCTTCCTTGCTGGGAAAATTTCCCATCTGTAAGACAGATGGCAACGATAGTGGCAGGCAGGAGGCCAGCCGCTGGGACAGGAGGCCCCTCAGAGCCTCACAAACCCTGGTTTCCCTGAGCACTTCTGGGGACAGGGGAGGAGCCCGCTAACAGGACCAGGACGCAGCAGGCCAGGGAGGGTGTGTCTGCACTGACACGGTGCTCCAGCTGGCTCCGGGAGCCTAGGATGGGGATGAGTCACCAGCTACTCCCACACCCCACACCCTGGTAGGAGGCGCATGAAAACGCCCCGAGAAAGGCCGGCTGCAGGCAGGCAAGGCCCTCAGCCCAGAAGGACCACCCCCCAATCGGGGCCTCTGGCATCACAGCTCCTAGGGCGGGGAGCCAGGGCGGTCCCTCGCTGGACAGCTCCCGCTGGCGGGATCCGGTGGTCGGAGGCCGCATCTGGCGCCCGGGTCCCCGAGGACGCAGGCAGCACCGCGCACCAGGGGATCCCGAGGTGGGAGCGACACCTCCCGCGGTTGCCTCCCCAGAGACGGACGGTCGGGGATGGGCCACGGACCAAGACGGGACGGACACTGACCGGCTGAGAGCGACTGCGCATCCGCGGGCCGCCGGGAGGCTCGGACTGCCCAGCACACCCGGCGGACCGCGGGAAAGAGGGGATGGACGATGGGGGGACCCTGGGTGTGGCCCGGCCGACCGGGAGGCACTCACGTTCGCCGCCATTCTGAGCCCGACTCGCTGTCCCCGTGCAGCTCTGTTCGCGTGGGCGATCCCAGTGCACAGTGTCCCGGCTTCTTCTGCGCCCTCCAGCTGAGACAATCCGCGTGGATCCAGGGATCAGGAGGGACTCACTTCGCGGTCCCCGCCCCAAGGAACTCCAGCTTCTCTACGCCTGCGCGCGCCGCAAAGCTCTCCTGGGATATGTAGTCCAGGGGACGGGCATTTTGCAAACCGCGCGAGACTCGCTTACGTTTGCGCACTGCAACGGCTTTCTGGGAAATGTAGTCCTCACCACGGGCGGGGGGGGGGACGCCGCTCAGGCTCTTGGGAAATGTAGTTTCTGGCCGAGGCGAGCCAGGCCTGCGCGGAGAGGCCGCCGAGGCAGGCGCGCGGCGGGCAGGCCTGGAGGGGGCGGTTCTGCGCGGGCCTCGCCGCTGCCTGCCCCGCCGGAGCACCAGGAGGTCACGGCGTGACCGCCGCCGCCACTCGTACGAAGTCGCCGGGGTGCAGCCATGGCGTACTGCCGTCAGGAAGGTGGGTCGGGAGAACGGGCTACCGCGGTACGGAGACCGAGGCACGCGGGTCCCGGGGTCCCCTGCGCCCCGCCCCTATGGCCAGCGCGGCCTCACCGGGGTGCGGCGCGCTCGGGGCGCCGACCGGGCCGCGGGCTGGCCATTTCCGTTTGGTAGCTGAGGGAACGAGGTTCTGGAAGGAGCGGGGCTGGTCCAAGGTCACGGTGAAGCCTGAGCCCCGATCTCAGGCCTGCACGTGGCTGTTGGCCGCTAGGCCCGCGGGGCACCGGGCAGAGCGGGGCGCGTCCCGCGGAGGGGTCGCGCGTCCCGCGGAGGGGTCGCCCGGCTCGCCTCGTGTCCCCCGTCGCGCGCGGCCGGCCACCTGCGTCCTTGGACCTGAGCCGCCCCCGGACCCAGAGAGGGGGTGCTGGGGTCTGTAAAGCACTCACCCAGCAGTTGTTGGATGAGCAGTTTAGCTCCCTCAGGTTGCTTTTTGTTGTTGTTTTTGAGATTTTTTTTTTCATTGGAAGGCAGATTTACAGAAAGATCATTCCCCAAGTGGCCGCCAGTCTGAAGCCAGGAGCCAGGGGTTTGTTCCGGGTCTCCCACGTGGGTGCAGAGCCTTCCCAGCCCACAAGCAGGGAGCTAGATCAGAAGTGGAACTGCTGGGATTCAAACTGGCACCCACATGGGCTGGCTTCTGGAACTGAAATTTTCTTTTTTTTTAGTTGACCGGTACATGGCTGGCCTAGGTCGAAGGCAGAATCTCCAACTCCGTCTGAGTCTCAGTTCCGTGGGCCGTCCTCTGCTGCCTTCTTGGGCACATTAACGGGAGCTGGTTGGGAAGCAGAGCAGCCGGCATTTGAACTGTCACTCATTATGGGATGCTGGCATTTTGGGCAGTTTAATCTGGGCCACAGTGCAGTCCCCTGAGCCGAACTCATTAGGCTTACATTCTCGCGTCCTGGAAGCTCTTCATGTATTCTTTACAGACTTACACTACTTCCCCCACCAGCCCCTCCAGTTTTAGGGTTCTGAAGGACTATTGGGGTGTCTTTATTTCTATTCCCCAAACTGTACCAAGGTCCTTATCGCAGACTAGGAGATCCGAAGATCCGTGTTGGTTTTTTTGTAGGGTTTTTGACCCCGAATATGGCAGCAACCTCAGTTCTTGTCTCGCAGGAAAGAATTTTTGTGCAGACACAAGATTTTTTAGAAAAGTTGAGGAAGGAGACTCCTGTCCTAGTGAGGGGAGGGGACTGAGATAGAAAGGACCCGGACTTGGGGGGTGTGGGGATCTTTTAAAGCTTTGTCTCAAAAGGGGTTTTCCAAGGACAAAAGGAATTCCCTGGTCACAGGTTTTCAGTGATAAGGAGACCTGCCTGAGACCCTCCCACACAGTGGCAGGAGATAATGGCTGATACTTCAGGTGGGGAATTGATATGCTAATATCGCCCTTGTCCCTTGGGAGAGCTGTGCTCTGGTTAATCCAAGACCTGGGGGAAAATAATGGCTGGACCCAGAATGCCTGAACTGCCTACTACCCCGTCTAACTCCTCACACGGCTTGAATTTCTCTACTAGGTTCTGAGTTTGCCTCTTGGATACAGCAGAGATGCTGTTTCTGAAGGCAGGCCAGATGAGAAAGCATGGTGGAGGGAGCTGGGAGAGGTCGGCGTGGGCAGAGGGGGTGGCGGTCGCTCTCGTGGAGGTGAGAGCGGTTCGTGCAAAGGGGAAGGAGAGTGTGTGGCCTCAGCAGGTGGTCCAGGAGGCCAGCACCGCAGAGCGGAGGGAGCTGACAGTGGGAGGTGAGGGCACAGATCTTTCTGGCTGTCCCTGAAGGCAGAACCACCTGGATTTGCTGTGGAGGTGTGAAAGTCAGGCAGGCGTTGAGGGAGAGGGGCCAGGGTTGCCTTGGTAGCTAGCTGCTGCTTCAGATCTCATCCTGGTCCCACAGACCAGCCTTGCACCCCACTCTCCGAGAGCTGGGCGGGAGCTGTGTGCTGCAGCTCAGCTGCCTCTTGGTGCACTTGGGGCCTCGCTGTCACCGTCGAGGTGGGGACGCTCCTCCATCTGCCCTCCTTGCGACACTGCACATCTTTCACCTGAGCTTGTCCTCTTACTTGCACCGTAATTGTCACGTGGTGCCGTTTAAAAATTTACTGTCCTTGGAGAGAAACTCAGGCCACCCGTTGTGTCTGACTCCGAGTCCTGGTTCTTGCTCACATGGCCAGTGAGAGCTGTTTCCTGGTACTCAGAAGGTGCCTGAGGTCGTGCAGCTGGGAGGTACCTCAGCCCAGGTCTGCACCCAGGGGTGCTCTGTGAGCTGGAGGGCGTATATAGTTCTCAGCCACACCCTTCCCAACATGTGGACTCTGGCGCAGAACACCAGTGTATTTTACTCGCATTTCTTTAGGGGATTTGGTGATATGCATGGCTAGTGACCCCACTGCGTGGCAGTCTAGTGATGGGGTCTCTTTCCCAGTGGGGTCTGCTGAGAACTGGTGAGCATTGCCCCACCTCAGGCCCTGGGCTGCTGGGACAGGTGTGTGGGGCACCTGTTCTCGCTCTGCTGACTTGCTGTGCCTTTGGGCGTTTACAGGAGCAGCAGCACCTCAGACATCCTAGTGGTGATTAAAGGAATTCGGGCAAAGGCCTGCAGGGGCGTGGATGTGTAAACAAGCAGCCCTTAAACCCCTTTTCCTTAAGTTGGGTGTGCCTCCCAGGAGGTGCCCGTGAGGGCTTGGCCTCAGGAGAGGGGCCTGGGGGGTCCTGGTGGGCATGTGCTAAGTCCTGTCCTAGCCTGCCTCGTCGGCAGCACTGAGAACTGCCTGTTCCCCAGAACTTGGTTTGGCTTCTCGTGTGAGGCCTGGCCTCTGCATCACACAGCCGTCGGTACCCACCAGGTTGGAGCCCTTTGCCTCTGGGCCTATGACAGGACCTTACCACAGGGCTGTGCTGCGCTCAGACCTCAGGAAACAGGTGTCGGAGCTGCGCTGAGACTCGCTTCTTTTCTGCCTAGGATTCAGCATTCTTGCAGGACTGTCGCAGAGTGCTTTGAATACTGGCTGGAATCGCCGGCCTCACCTGTGAGCTTACATGCCTGGCCGCTTGGTCCACGCGCGGCCGCCCGCGGAAAGCAGGCTCGTGGGAGGGAATGTGATCTGGGTCAGCTGCGTGTCGGCCCTGTAGGTCCCCTGCAGGTGGGGCACGTGGAAGGCCTCGTGGCCCGCCCTTCCTTCCCCTGAGCTGTCCCCACTGGAGACATGCTTCCATGGTTGCCATCAACATCTTTTCAACGGAAAATAAGGATGATAATTTAACAGGAATCCAGGACCATGCAGCGGCTTTCGGGCAGCTGGGCCTCAGCCTTGCTGTGGCCGCTTCCATGCGGGGTTGCCCGGGAGGCCTCCCAAGGACGGTCACTGAGGTACTGAGGGACCTCCCGTCCCCACTGCTTGTCCCGAAAGACTCCAGAAAGAGTTATTCCCTTGTGCGCTGCCCGGGATCGGCCGAGGGTCAGTGTGTGTTTTGCGTTTCTGTCTGCCCGTGGCCTGTGAACCTTCGAACCTTTGTCCAGGCAAGGCGAGCCAGGCTGCTCCTCATGTGGATGTGTTGGAGGAGAGGCACAGAGGCGCTGTGGACTTTGGCAGTTCTAGGCTGGTGGAGTCCAGGCAAGCCACCACCAAGGGCTTCGGGCTCACTGCTCTTAAAAGGTCCCGCTTGTCCTTTCCGGGTCATGATGGAGTGGAAGAGCTAGCTGACATGCAGGACCCAGTGAGGAACCTCGGTGTTTCTGATTGGTTGCTTGGCTGGAGGGCTGTGTGACACCTGGCAGGTCACGTAGGCAGGGCGCTCCTCAGGAAGGAGGCCCCTGGTGTTAGATAAGGCTCCTCACTGCCCTATAGCCCACCAGTTTGCACTGTTTGAAAGTTGCTAGCTTCAAACCCACCAAGAAAAGCCTGCCAACCTGCTCTTTTTAAAAGTTAGCAGTTGACCTGACCAGTCATGACTGTGTAATTGTGTGGAATTGGCCTGAAGCGTATAAAAACCCTGTGCTGTCCAACCTCGGTGCTGCTGCTGCTACGGCTACCCCTGCTGCTGCCCGCTCCCCAGTCCCCGCCCGGGCTGGGTGGCGGCTGGGAGTCTAGGCTAGTCTGAATAAACCACTCCTATGCATTTGCATCAACTTCAGACTCCTGATGATTTCTGGGGGATCTGAAAATCTGGGTAAAACACCAGATATGGGCCAGCCCAGTCTGTCCTCAGGGACAGTCAGGAAGCTGGTGACCCACCATCATGGGTGGGGTGCTGATGCCCACTCCTCCGAGGAGTGTCTGGCGCAAACCTATGCATGCTTAGCAGGTAACAGGAAGGGGGTGGTGCATGGTGTCTGAGACAGAGCCATGAGGGAGTGGAGGCTGGGCAGGGAGGATGCCTCTGGTGGGTCGGGAGTGACTGCTCTACACTCTGGCGACTGCGCGTGGCCATACTGTGGGCTCACCGTAAGCCTTAGCTGAAAAAGGCACCAACTCGTCCATCCTTGTTCGTCCAGTACGGATGCCCCTTGCTGTGCTCACCTAGCGCCCTGGGGAGGATGCATTGGCTTCTGCTTGTCTGCTTCCTGGAGCACTCCCGCTCCTGCCCCAATCAGGACTGTGTGTGCCTAACGTGCAGACTCCCCAGTGTTGGTTTCCGTCCACACTGCCTGATCCTACCCATCAGCCTGTGGTGCTTGTCCTGAAAGAGCAGCAAACTGCAGGTGGTCTCAGAGTGGTCACCTCAGCACTTCTGTGATGAGCTTCCTTTCCTGGCAGAAGCCCCCTGGCCTTGTGGGCTGTGGCTGTCATGCCCTACCATCACGACCCTGCCTTCTGATGACTCCCGGAGCCGAAGGGCCTAGAAAGGGTCTTGTCTAAAGGAAGTCTGTGGAGAGATGTGATGGCTGTAGCAGCTGTGGGCCACGGCGCACTGCGTCCCTCTGCGCTGTCACTTGGTCCGAGTTGTTAGTCATCAGTGCCTCTGCCCTGCTCCCCTGTGTCCCACAGAATGGGGAGCGGGGCTTTCGGAGTGTGCCTGAGCGTTGACTGCTGGCAGCAGGGGGCCGAGCGAGTGGGTGAGAAGCTCACAGCCAGTGGAGGATGCCGTGGACGGCCAGCCTGCCGTGGACACGCTCCAAGGGGACAGCCTCCCACCTAGACGACACGCGTGGCGGCAGGGGTGCTGTCTTCCTCCTAGTGGCCAGCCCTCGAGCAGTGAGATCACAGCCTCCGCCACCAAGTAACCGTGCAGCCTGGGGGAGCAGTTGGGTGGTCACTTTTCCCGAGGGACACGTGGACAAACTTGATTTGTGTGGCTACTTTGCTTTAAGGCTCAGTCACTACTTTGGATTCAGACGTTTTTTTCTGTTCTCCAAATCCTAGGGAAGGATCGGATTATATTTGTGACCAAAGAAGATCATGAGACTCCAAGCAGTGCGGAGCTGGTGGCCGATGACCCCGACGACCCCTACGAGGAGCACGGTGAGTGAGGGGGGCCTCCGGAAGCCGCAGGAACTTTTTTCTTTTTTTTTTAGAGGGAGTAAGTTCATTATTTGTAAATCCTTTTCCATTTTGCTCTGGCCAGGATGGGTGGTCCAGTTTGGGGGGGGGCACCTGTGTATTGTGGCAGTTACAAGTGGGCTAAAGTGACAGTCTGACGTGCGCCATCAGGCACCTTGCAGCCCCACTCTCCTGCGGTGTGCCCAGCACACTGTTGACTTTCCAGTGGCAGGAGTGGACGTTCGTTGGTGGGTGGCTAATGGCGGTCTCCTGGACCTACAGCTGTATCTGGAGACTTTGGGTGAGGGACTCACTGGACACCGCCCAGCCCGTGGGTTTTGGTTGTGGAGAGTGGCAGGTGGAGTGGGGAGGAAGTGTCCACGAGCAGTTCTCCAGGCCAAGACCACCCTCACAGCCGTGACACTAACACACTTCCGAGTGCTAATTGGTGGTAAGTCTCGTTGTAGAGCTTGAAACGGCCACCTCTGGCTTATGAATTCTTGATTGAAATATCCTGAACGCTGAGTGGATATTTCTAGGTGGGACAGTGTGCTCGCTCCCCACTACTCCTTGGGGTTAGAGTCAAGCTAGGGGTGCGTCCCTGGGGGCCAGGGGAGTGTAGTTATCCTGTAGAGTGCTAGCCCCTGAGTGGCGGCTGTCACTCTCCGTGAAGAAAGGTCAGTCCTGTGTTGGTCTCAGTCCCCTGCCTGTAGGTCCGTGCTGACAGCACGTTTTGTGAGCTACAGGACGCGTCGGGTCCTGCCGTCCGGTGTTTTGTTGAATAGTGTGAATGTCTTGGCTTCCTTCTGGGCCTTCTCTGTTTCCTGTGATTCTTCGTCGTCCACATTGTTTTCGCTACCTGCTTGTCCCTGTCATTTATAATTTATCCATCTGCACCCTGTGGGTGCCCCCTCTGGTGTAGGTGTTTTTTTTGCCACCCCTTTAGGTGAGTAATTGTTCAAGGAAACTCTTCAAACACAGTTCTGATCCAAGCTGTAAGTTTTCCATGGCAAAACTATCAAGTGGACTTAGTAGGCCCCAGTGATTTTAGATGTCTGGCAGCCAACACCCAGTTCTGTGACTGGTAGCGCTTAAGAAATTAAAATCAGAGGGTTTAAAAAATCTTCCTGTCCAGGGAGGACCGGGAGGGGTCAGGAACTGGCTGAGACAGGGAGTGAAACTCCAGCCTTTGATGATGGCAGTTTAAAACATACTGTGTCTGGGTTTGAGTTATCAAAGCTGCTCTGGACTTACCATGGTCCTCAGGTGCAGCTCCCCTGTAAGGGGCTGTCTTCACCCTAACTCGCCCTCCTAGATTGCCAGGATTCTTCCCTGGACAGGGTGTGCAGGCTTGATAGCAGAAGGCAGCACTGCCCTGTGCTTTTCCTGAGCAGGAGAGGAGGTGGGCCCTGGGAAGCTGGGGGCCTTGGTAGCCCTCCTGCATGGGGGCTCTGGACCCCAGAAGCCGTATGTGTGTGAGTTGTATCAGCGGTACCCACCATGAAGGTTGGCAGGATCGTAACTTGGTGGTGCTGCTGGCTGGTGATCTTGGGCCAGTGCCAGTAGATACCCCCACCATCTCCCCATTGTGTAAGTGAGCACTGGCCGCAGATCCACTGCAGAGCTTCCCCCGCTGCAGGTCGAGGTGGGGATCACCCAGGGCTTGGACATAGGTGTGGAGTGAAGGAGCGGATGTGACGTCACCGGAAGTGTTGGGACTCTCACAGAATGCTCTCTGTGTGGAAGACTCATGTGAGAACTCTGTAGACAGGTGGAGTTCTCTGCCAAGCCAAAAAATGAAGCTGTTGTCTTTAAAAACTGGAAAATCCTGTTTAGACTTGAAAAAATTTCAAAGAAAAAGTTTGAAACTCAGAAGTGAGAGGCTTATATGGTACTGCAAATGAAAGCCCATCTTCATACTCGTCACATCTGATCTTGCCACCTGTCAGGCTGCTGGCTTCTTCCTGTAGAGCGTGCCTTGGCCGTCCTTACAGCTTCCTTTCCAGCTCCCCAGCTGTGCTGAGCCCTGAGGGCGGCTCCAGGGTATACAGCTCCAGGGTTGGGGGTCTTGGGGTGGTCTTGTTCTTGAGCATCTTATCTGGCAGGTAAATGTTGGCTCGGATTGCTTGGGTTTTCAGAAAACTCTGGTGAACCGTGGAAGATGGCTGCTGCTTTGAAGTGAATGGTTTCCAGGATTTAAATCTTGGAGGACACCACGACACGGAGCTGACAGGGTGTTTATAGAGGCTGATGGCAGCGGTGTCACTGGGCCAAGGAGTTGCTGCCTCTGAGGTAGACACTGAGTCAGATCTGCAGTGGGAGGCAGACCCACGAGGGAGGGCCTGCCAGCTAGCGATTCATGCTGTGCTGTCCCTCCCAAGTGGCCTGGTTTGCGTTTACTGAAGCTTTTTGAGAGCATCTCTCATATTCTCCTTGCTGTCTTCTTGTTCTAGGGTTGATACTGCCCAATGGAGACATTAACTGGAACTGCCCTTGCCTCGGCGGTATGGCCAGTGGCCCCTGCGGGGAGCAGTTCAAGTCCGCCTTCTCCTGCTTCCACTACAGCAAGGAGGAGCTCAAGGGATCAGACTGTGTAGACCAGTTCCGGGCCATGCAAGAGTGTATGCAGAAATACCCGGATCTCTATCCCCAAGAGGATGAGGAAGAGGAGGAAGAGAAAACGCCAGCAGAAGGAGTGGCAGCAGCCGCTGTGAGTGAGGCCCCTGCAACCAAAGAAGAGAAGGGACCCAGCTAATGAAGGCCGCGGGTGCTGGGCCCCGGGCCTCCCACCTCCAAGGGACACGGACCTCTTACACGATGCTTTTCATCCCCCTCTGGCTGCTCTCTGCACTGTAATGTACAGAGTAACTTATTGTGTTGATTGGGGTTTGGCCCCTTGATGTATACACTGGAAGGAGAAGTGCGAGTGTGTGTGTGTCTTACGTAAGCCTATCAGTGAGTGTAGCTGCCACTTTGGAATTCTCTCAGCCCCCAGTTTTGCCACTTTGAAATAATGTGCTGAATAGTCTCAGCAACAATATTTCTTGTGAGCTGACTTATTTTCTTCTGTTATATCTCTCAGTGGATATATTTCCTAGGGAAATTGGAGCAAAAACATCTTCCATTTAACGACAGTGGGGCCATCCCTGGAGGAAGAGGCCGGAAGTGAGGCGTGTTTCTCAGAAACTGTCTTGACCTTGTGTGTGTGAGAGTGCCATACTCCATTCCTGAATTTTGGTTTCTGTGTTTGCGTTCAACTTGGCTTTCCTGGACTAGAGGGGGCGGTTGGGGTGCTCTGGTTCACATCCCTTTCTAAGAGAAAGGAAAGCTGCCTTTTGCATTTCCCGTTTCGCTGTTCTTGGAAGGCCTGGTTTGGGGTCCAGGGTCAGACTGGCTGTCAGTCTGGCCAGATGCTGTGTGCCTGAGAAGCAGGGACCTGCTTGCCACCAGAGTGGCAGCCAAGAGTGCGAATGACGAGCTCAATTAAAGTAAGACATGATTTGTACCTGATGTTGAATGCGTCCTTTCTTTTTATGGTTAAAACAGGTTTTGATGTCAGAGAATAAAACTTAACAAAGCGTTGAGTTGGAACTTCTCTCGAGATACACTGCAGAAGACAGTTTCAGCGTATTAACATCTGTGTTGCACTTACAGCAGGCTCACTTTTCTAAAATCCAGTCTCATAAAATGAGACTTGAATATCTTTTCATATTTTAAAATTGCTTTTATTGTTTTATCATTTTACAACTTAATATTAATTTTTTTGCTATTTAGGATTTATTTTTCATATCATAATATTATGGCAGTTATAGCAATATTATGCTCATTGCTCATTGTATCTTTTTAAAATTTTATTAAAGTGGCAGGGAAGCTACCATCTACTGGCTTGCTGCCCGAGTGCTCACAGCAGCCAGGGCTGTGCAGTGCCAGGTGGCATGGGCTTCGGGCCAGACCGCCCATGTGGGTGACAGGGCCCCGGGCACGTGAGCCACCGTCCAGGCGGGCACCTGGAAACTCCAGGATGGAATGCATCCATTAGTGCCTGTTCTAAGCAGTAGGCTAAAAGCCCACCGCCATGGCATCTTTTGAAGTCTAAGTTCCAGCAGTTTTGGCTCAGAAGAATTTTATTAGTGATTTTCTTCTTGTTCAGTCACTTCAGAAGTGAATGCAATGACTAAAAGGTTTGAACTAATGCAAATATGTAACAACATATCCCACATAAAAACATTTATATTTTCCTGGCATCCAAAGAATGTTCTGATGATCACACATTGACCTAAGGAAATAATAAATCTTGCTAAACAAATATGTAACAGGCCATCATCTCTGTCAACATGTAAGATACAGCGTAAAGGGAGTGAAACTATTGCCAAGGTACTGGGAGTGTATTAAGCTGACTCTAAATAGTTTTTAGATTATGATGTATATCAAGGTAGAGGTTATAAATAAGGAATAGAGTTTATGTGAAGGAAGTATTGGTCCTGAGCTCCAGGAACTACTAGTTTTATAAACCCTGGACATAAATAAACAAAAGTGTAAGGGTCTTCCTGGTTAAAATAATACAGCGAGTCCTAATGGTGTGCAGTGCTGAAAGCAGGGTGTTTGATTTTGGACTTGAAGACATAACCGTATATGATCGTGACATAGTGCAGCACAGAACGTCACAGTCAGCATTTCTCAAGAGCCACTGCGGTCAGGCAGGTCGCTCTTTTCACGCTGCGAGGGTCCCGGGCGGCAGAAACGGAGCCCTCCACCACAGGCCTGTGTCGGCCACCGTGTGGGCGCGTGCTTGCCGAGTTGCCTGGGAAGCTCTCCCAGGTTAAGTCAGTAGAAAGTCGTGTTTACCGTGGATTGTGTGCGTATCTGTGGATCCTGGCAGCATCGGGAGGCACACACGCTGTTGGAGAGAACTGAGGTTTCTTACCTAAAGCCAGCGCTTTGGAAGGATGCGTAGTAACCATATGAGCTAGCGAAAGCTGGTGAAGGGAGTTCACAGTGAATCTAATCTGTTATCTCTGGTTCTTTAGTGAGGGGTGGATTAGGGGAGCGTGAACCAGCAGATGGAAGATTTCTGTGTCCTCTGACTTTCAAGTAAAATAAATCCTTAAAAATAAAGAAGCAGGGCCCGGCGCGGTGGCGCAAGTGGTTAAAGGTCCTCGCCTTGCACGCCCGGGATCCCATATGGGCACCGGTTCTAATCCCGGCAGCCCCGCTTCCCTTCCAGCTCCCTGCCCGTGGCCCGGGAAGGCAGTCGAGGACGGCCCAAAGCTTTGGGACCCTGCACCCGCGTGGGAGACCCAGAAGAGGCTCCTGGCTTCGGATCGGCATAGTATCGGCCCGTTGCGCTCACTTGGGGAGTGAATCATCGGACGGAAGATCTTCCTCTCTGTCTCTCCTCTCTGTATATCCGCCTTTCCAATAAAAAAATAATAAAAATAAATCTTTAAAAAAAAATAAAGAAGCAAAAAATAAATTTAGCACTCTATTAATGGCTGATAAGGTTATACTTTTTAGTGTGCTTGGAAGCCTATCTTGCTCATTTGCATTCATTATGTATAAATAATAGATTAAATGTGAATATTGTATAGAAATTATGAATAGAAAAATGAAAAATATGAAAGATTATGAGGTTGAATTGCACATTAAATTGAATTTTAAAGTAAGTGGTGGAAGCAAACATATTTGGTAGGAATAGTAATGGGACTTACCCACAAGGATAAGGGGAGGTTTAAAAATAGATATGACAGTAGGAATGTAGGAAGGATATTCACATGCATACATTTCAGTAAAACTCAGATTACTTCAAAAACTGTGAGAAATTAAGATTAGCCCAGGGTCCACGGCATTTTCCTGAAAAGGGACAATTGCCGGAATGACAGGGCATTCAGTGAAAATGCAAGCCCCTCCCCATCAAAAAGATTTCTTTGAAGAAATGGGTGTCTTGCTAAGATACTTCTTTTCAAGAAAGTACAATGCAAAGATACTTTCAGTTAAACAAAGGGGAATGCACTTCAGAACTTCATTAAAATTTTTTCAAGGAATGTAAATCAAGAAAGGAAAATAACCTTAGAAAAATATCAGAGATGCAAAAAGAAATGGCAAGTCAGGAAATTCAGAAACATGCAAATCAATCTGATGTATACTTGGGGTGAAAATAAGGTATATTTCTCAAGATGCCTTTGTTGTCACAGCAAATGTGTCATCCCAAATAAATCAGGTTTTTTTTTTTTTAGTTTTCCAGGAAATTCTGTGCCGTGTGAAATTGCTCTGGTGAGTGGAAAGCATCTCTTAGGTAAATTTCATTAACCAGTTACTGTTGCTTCCCCATATTAGCACCAAAGGACGGATGATGCTGTAACCATGGAGACCAGCCGCCGTGGGGTCGTTTGTCCAGGTCATACCTGCAGAGGATGAGACAGCAAAGCTGGAGGATGTCAGCAGCAAGGAGCCCACACTGCTTAGAGAGAAGCCACACGGGTCCATGAGCACAAGTATCCTATGAACCATGAACGCCATCAGGATGAGTAGCAAGGTCCTGTGGAGGAAGCCCACGGGCAGAAAGGAACAGCGAGTGGTCCGTGAGATGGAAGAGTCCCAGCTGGGTCTCCCTGGGCACAGCCACCATGTGGAGGAGCAGCTTGCTGCAGACGCATGAGCGCAGGACCCAGAAAAAGCAGGATGCACAGAGGAGGCGATGAGGGGATCTGAACTTAAAGTGAGCCAGCCAGGAGCTGCTGGGGCTGACGGTGATGACGACAGAGCCTCTGCGTTCCTCGTCCAGGAAGATGGCTGCAAGTCTACCTTGCGGGTTCCTGGGGAGGAGATGCGATCGAAAAGAAATAGTGGGACAGCAACCGACAAGGTTTATTTCCAGGGTTCGAGTTCATATACATTCAGCAAAGCAACACTTCATTCACATGGGTTACAATTACCGGGTTTGATACACAACTCATGTCATAGAATTCCAGAAGAACTAACAAGGCACCTGGATCAAAGCATCATTGGTGTGAGATAAGGAGCGCTAGTTTGATCTAGGATAATTGGCTAACCGGAGCACAGACGTTCGTCACGTATCAGGGAGGCATGGTAGCTCATCCAAGGACACACTGGGGCAAGAGTGCACTCTGGCTGAGACGCCCTGTGCCTGCTCTTTCCTGGAGCCTCTCAACAGGATTCCACAGGCCTCTGCCGTGCAGCTTTCCTGCTGGATGTATTCTGACAGATGACCACAGGGTGTCGCTGCAAACACCATGTGCTCCGTGAGAAGCATCACCAAGCGGACCCTAGCGGGTGATGGGCGGGTCGGTGAGCTTGGGTTAGCGCCCACAGGGACTATGGAACTGTGCAGGGAAAGGAGGGTGGTGTTTGCCGAGAGCCGAGTACCCACTTGAAAATAAAAGGCATTTTTAAGGCGATGTGACTTTGACCAAATCATTCCTAGGGAGAATGGCATTGTGTGACAGCAGCGTGCCTTCACTGTGCCATCTCGTCATCACATCTCCCCATCGTCAGGGTCTTCGTTTTAACCCAGCACTGCCGTGTGACTGACTAGCTGTCAGTGTGATGGCCAGTGAACATCACCCATTGCTGCGTGGGAGTCTGTCGGTCAGCTGGCACGGTGCCTGTGTCAGGCTCTCGGTGAGCACATACTGCCTCGCCTGCGCTTCTAGAGAAACCCACCCGACAGGATGGGCGGCTGATCCTTCCACAGCACAGATGCTGTCTTACTAGTCTCTGGACCCACTCTACCTGAAACCACTGGTGCTTACCTCAGAGTTGCTCCCCAGTGCGCCTGGCGGGGTAGCCGATGGCTGAAGCCCTTGCACGTACCAGAAGTACTCTCCTGAGCTGCGGGAAGCGTGCGTGCAGGCGTTGGAGAGCATCCGCACCTGAAGCACTGTGGAAGTGCTCATGACCGATCAGCTCCCCTCACTCCTGCAGCGCGGAATGGCCAACACCGAATGTCAGAGTTATCACTTCCATAACATCGACCTCTTGACAAAGTTGAAACTTTAGAGGTGCCGATACCACTTTTTTTAAAAAACCTTTTTATTTTCACCAGGAAGTAATTCCTGATATTTCTGATATTCACAACTCATTCCAGAACAACAGGAAGCTGGCTGGGGGGATCTCGATTGCCAGCAGAGTCATTCATACCACATCTTATTCCCGGTTTTCTCAGACCTGTGTATTAGTATCTGTTTGAACAACACACAAAACACGTCTATGAGATTATTCAGTCCTGGCCTGAAAGCCGTTTGCTGGTCAGGCTGTGAGCTAATGCCCCGAGTCTCCTATAGCTTATTAACCTTGCACATTTATTGAAGGTTCTTGACTCACACTCAACAGCAGGGACGTGGTCCGGATTGAGGCATTTAATCTTTAATCTTTGAACGTTACTGTCAAAGTGACCGTCATCACAGTCTCTGTATCAGTGGTAAGATGGTGGAATAACTGAAAGATTTATTATTCTGCAACTTTATCAAGTTCTGTTTCTAAAGGGAGCCAGAGCTATTAAAAATTCATGTTCTTGCTAAGATGCTCATGAAAGCCAGGCCAATACCATGGGAAAGAATGAAGATGAAGACGCTGCCATTCACAGGTAACCTAATACCCCCTTTGTGGAACGGTTAGCATAAAAAACATGAAACAGTTCAACTCCAACTGTACGGAGCTGAATTCTGTCTTAGCAAGTGTGGGTAAAGAGTAGCACTACAGCCAACGGATTAACTGGGAGAACAAGGTAAATATCAAGGAAAATTTTTCCTTAACTTTACGAGGTGTAACTTGTTGCCAGATTAATTGGCCCCTGTGGACCTGTTGAAGTGTCTGTTCAAATCTCTTATTTTTAAAACAACTTTATTGAAGCAAAACTTTGCAATGATAAACCACATGTGTTTGGTTAAGCTTTGATGTACATATATGCCCACCAAACGCCACCACCATCATGACAGGAAGCATTTTCATTGCAGATGGCAGAGCCCTGGTGCCCCTTGTAACTCCTTCCTCTTCACCCTCCATCCAGCAGTCGCCGCGGCCAGCTGTCTGTGCACACATGTTAGTGGAGCAATGCTCTGCATGCCGGATCACTCGGCACTCTGTCTTGGATGGGTGGTCCTGAGGCAGGGT
This sequence comes from Ochotona curzoniae, assembly GCF_017591425.1. NCBI lineage: Eukaryota > Metazoa > Chordata > Mammalia > Lagomorpha > Ochotonidae > Ochotona > Ochotona curzoniae. The sequence continues at coordinate 7,201,107 of NW_024466607.1, forward strand.
CTCAGTCCTAGCTTCCTCCACCTACCCAGGACATCAAGGGAAGGTGAGGAATAGTGCCCAGGACACAGCCTGGCACAGCCTGCCCCTAATGCCTGGATGGCACCATCCCCAGCTGAGATTCGGGGGATATGAGTGGGCTTCAGGCATTTCAGGGAAACCTAACAGGCGAACGTGATAACCAGTACACTGCGGAAATGGAGCTTATGGAAACCTAACAGCATCTTTCAGTTCATATGTCCATGAACTTTGAAGCTCTCTCATATAAACTAGCAGTAGAACCCCTGGATTATAGGGTAATTTTTTATAACATTTTGAGGAACCACCAAACCATCTTCTGTAAGGCATCTCCTCCTGGACTTGAACTTTGCGGGGTGGCTTTGGATTCCTGCCTCAATCCCTTCATTTCTTCTTCTTTTTTAAAAGATTTATTTATTTATTTATTTATTTATGTTGGGAAGGCAGATACACAGAGAAGGAGAAACAGAGAGAAAGAGCTTCCGTCCCCTGGTTCACTCACCAAGTTGCTACAAGGGCCGGAGCTGAGCTGCCCGAAGCCAGGTGCATCCTCTAGGTCTCCCACGTGGGTGCAGGGTCCCAAGGCTCTGAGCCATCCTTTACTGCTTTCCCAGGCCACAAGCAGGGAGCTGGATGGGGAGCGGGGCTCCTGGGATTAGAACCGACACCCACATGGGATCCCAGTGCTTGCAAGGCTAGGACTTTAGCAACTAGGCTATCGCACTGGGCCCCTTCATGTCTTTAAAGCCAGCTTTGGCCATTTATTCCTGGGAATTTGTCCCTGTGACCTTGTCTGACATTCTGAGGTGTGGCTTTTGCTAATATTCCCTTAAAATCCTTTTTTTCCCCCTGTAAGTTTGGCAGTAATGTCCAAATTTCTCATTTCTGATTTTAGTTATTTGCATCTTTTATTATCACCAAATAATAAATTTTAGCGACATTTTCGAAGATTCCTGTTACCTCAATTTATTCAGTGCCACTACCATCCTTGTTATCTCTTGCACTCAGCTAGACCTGGGTATGTTTTCTTCTTTTTTGAATTCCGTACACTGTAAAGTCACATGATTAATTTAAGCTCTGCTTCCTGCTGCTGCTGGCTTTTTCAGCTGTAAACTGTTGAATCACAGAATTTAAAAACCTTGTCGCTACAAAGTTTTTAAAAATACTTCATGTGGTGTAAGACCACTTCTGTGCTGCTTTTATTTTCTTTTGTAAGAAAAGGCGTATTTATTTCCTTGACATTTGACAGATCTGGAAACAGTTGGAAAGGCTGAGGCTTTCGGGCGTCCTCAGGTGGTGCTAACGCACACTCCACCTCACAGGTGAGGGAGGGAGCGCGCACTCAGCGCTCAGCTACTTGAGCCACCACGTGGTTCGTCTCCCCCAGACGCAGCTGAGCTCAGGGGGTCCGCGCTGGTCCCGGCTGACCCTGCGCTGCGGCCTCGGGCTCCCACCGGGATGGCCCGTGGTGCCCGGTGCCTGCCCGTGCGCCAGGACCCCGACCTGCAGCGACCACCGCGACCCGGCGGGACCACCCCGGGACAAGCAGGCTGCCAGGACTTGGGGAGCTGGCGAGGCTCATGGCGAAGGTGCCCAGGTAGGTGGCCGGCTGGAGGGGAGCGGGGTGCGAGTCCCGCCGTGCTGGGTGGGCCACAGGCGGCTCCTAGGAGTGCGCCCTGCGGCCCTGGCCTCTGGGTGGAAGGGTTCTGGGCCCCGTTTGGGCTCCTGTTCAGGCTCCTCTGTCCTGCCAGACTGTGGGTCTCTTCCCTGGCTTCTCTGGGGGGTCCTCTGGCCGGCCATGGGCTGAGCGCTGGTTTCTGGGGGCCCAGGGCAGGGCCACCGCACGGAGGGGGTGCGTTGCTTTCTCTCTGGCTGTGCTGTAGCTGGAGAGTCCAGGGTTTGGCTTTTGGGGTTGTTCTCCCTTCTTAGTGCAGTCTGGGGCGAGGTTCCCGAGGGTCTGAGGTCCTACAAATGGTCGAACAAGTGAACGGAACGGTTGCTTTTAACTGTGTTTATAAAACGTTATTAAACTTCATTTATATGAGAGAGAGCAGGGGGAGGAGAGGAGTTGAGAGAACTGAAGCTCCCATCCGCTGGCCAAGCTCCCCACTTGCACCAGAAGGCCTGGGTGTGGGGTCACTGGACCCAACAAAGGAGTCCATTCTCACAGGTGATCTGGTCCCTGAGTGGCCACACCTGCCTCCTGGGGTCTGCGTGGGCAGGAAGCTGGAGTCAGAAGCCCAAGCGGGTTGGGATGTGGGAAGTTGGTGTCTTCACCATGAGATGAGCACCTGCTCCCAGGTCTGACTCCGCGCAGGAAATGGGTAACTGAGTAACTAGGGGTGCCATGAGCTTTGCTGAGGTTGCATTTTGGGTTCAAAATCTGGCAACACCTTTTGATTGATAAATTCCCAACAACTGAAACCAACGTCTTCCAGGTGATCAGGTGTGCCTGCTAAGGGCCTGCTGTTGTCTGGGTTACTAATTCAAGCTCCTGTTTGGTCTTCAAAGTGCTGCTGATCCTTTGTTTTAAAAGTGATTCTGTACCAGCAAGATTTTTTTAAAATATTATTAACATATTTTAAGTTGCAATATGGTGGTTGTACTGGGAGGTTTTAATAGACATTGTGAGATTTCAGTTAGGATGCCTATCACCTGAGACATTACTTTGTGTTGGGTACGCTGAAATTACTAGCTGCTTTGAAGGATTCAATTAACAATTGCCAATCATCGCTATCCTGCCGTGCCATAGAACAATGGAGCTAGTTCTGTGTGTCCGACTGCCAGCCCTGTACCACGACCCACTTCCCCTCTCTGCTCCGCCACCCTGCTCCTTCCCGGCCTCGGGAACCACTGTTGTAGTGTCTACCTTGGTGAGCTCAGCATGAGCTCTTTGTCTTTCTGTGCCTGACTTAACATGGTGACCCTCACTGCCACCCCTGCTGCACTCTTTATGGCTGTGCCTGCCTGGGGTTCTTCCCTCTGTTGATGGAGACCTGGGGACTCCCCACCTTGGCCGTGAACGGTGCTCCAGTACACACCGTGCAGGCGTCTTGGCAGACTGGTTTCAGCTCATCCGGCCAGGAACCCGTCTGTGTGATGGCTAGATGCTGTGGCGGTTCTAGTTCTGGGTTGTGGAGGGACCACCGAAGATATCCCCCTGTGATGATGTGAATTTGTCTGACAATTCCTCATGTATCCTCACCAGCAATGCTGTTATTTTTTGACAATAACCGTGCTAACTGCAGTGTGGTGATAACACATTGTGATATTTGCATTTAGAATTGGGTTATTGTGTTCCTTACATATCTGGATATTAATCTCTTGAGTAAGAATTTACAAAGATCTTTTCTCATTCCATAGATTCTTAACTCAGTTTTATTTTTTGCTGTTAAGAAACGTTGTAGTTGGTTTATAATTCCATTTGCAATTGCTTTTAAATCTGCCAGACCAGTGTCTTAAGTAATTCTCATATTTTCAATTAGTTTTATGAGCTTAGGGCTTACATTTGTGTCTTAGATATTTTGGGTGGGTTTTTTTTTTTTTTTTGTGATTGAGAGACAGAACTGATTCAGCTCTGCATGTGGAAATGAGGTTTCCCAGCACTGCTCACTGCAGACTGTCCCTCCTGCATGCTCCTGCTGTCTTTGGTAAAATCAGTGGGCAGTGCACACAGGTTTGTTTCTGGATTCTCTATTCTGTTCTCTTGATGCATATATGTATTTATTTCTAAGGAAGAGAATAACCTTCTGGTTTGTTCCTCAAGTGCTGACAACCTCCAGAGGTGAAGCCTGGAGCAGGTGCGCCATGGGAGTGTCTCATGAGGGTGGCAGGCACCCAAGTACTCAGACCATGATTTGCTGCTTCCCAAGTGAACTAGCAGGAAGCTGGATCAGAAACCAAAGCTGGCCTGATCCCAAGCACTTGGAAGTGGAATGTTGGTGTGCCGAGCAGCATCCTAACCTGCTGTGCCACAAGACCCACCCTTGTGTCTGATTTTGTTCTGGTACGCCACATTTCTGGTTGCTTCCTCTTTGCAACGTGGTTTGAAGTTAGGCATTGGAATGCCTCCAACTTCTGTCCTTGTGGCTCCAGCTTGATAAAGGCTTTTTTGTTCCTGTTCAGGGGAGGCATAGGTAATACTCATTTTGCCTCTGTCTCTTCTTTAGCTCTTGGTCATTGCTATTCTGGTTAGCAGATTCGTCTCTTCAGGACCAATTTTCTTTGTTTTCTTTTGATTTTATTAGAAAGTCAGATATACAGAAAAGAGGAAATAAAGGTAAAAACTCTTGCAGAGCATTTTTTTTTAAATCATTAAGGGATTTGAATCTTATAAAATGTTTTTCTCCATCGATTGAGATGACCATATGATTGTTTTCTTCAGGTGTTATGAGGCTTATGGGTAGGCAATATTGAACAACCCTTGAATTTCTGGGATAAATCTCAATTGATGAGTTATGATGTTTCTTTCCTTCCTTCCTCTTTCTCATTTATTTATTTTATTGGAAAGGCAGATTTATAGTGAGAAGGAGAGATGGAGATTTTCCGTCCACCGGTTCACCCCCCAAGTGGCTGCAATGACGGGAGCTGAGCCAATTTAAAGCCTAGAGCTTTTTCCAGGTCTCCCGTGTGGGTGCTTTTAGCCATCCTCTACTGCTTTCCCAGGCTACAAGTAGGGAGTGGAATGGAAAATGGAGCAGCTGGGACACACACTGGCATCCATATCGGATGCCAGAGCATGCAAGACAAGGATTTAGCTATTGAACCATTGCACTGGGCCCTGTATGATGTCATCTTGGATTCGGTATCCCAGTATCTTGTTGAGAACCTTGCGTCTGCGTCTGTTAGATATCTAGGCCTGTGGTTTTCTTCTCATTTTATGCATTTGGTTTTGATATGGAAGTAGTGCTTACCAGTGGGACTGTGATCCTGCTGCACTCGGTACACTGGGGCAGGGTGGGGACAGAGCTGCGATGGGGTGGGCACCGAGGTATTGAAGGTCAACCCGAGTCCAGGGGGATTGCAGCTGCCTGTATTCACCAAAGCAGTCGTGCAATGGGCCAGTGATGCTGGCACAGCAGTTGGGTATATGCAGTTCCCCATGGTGGTATCAAACACCCTGTACTCTATAACAAAACTTTGTTTTTAAAATGTAGGAGTGTTTACAGAGAGAGAAAGAGCAAGGGAGAGCAACTTTTTATTTACTGATTCACTACTAAAATGGCCACAACAGCAGGAGCCAGACTGGTCTGAAGCCAGGAGCCTAGAGTTTCATCTGTCTCTCACATGGGTACAGGTGCCTGGGACCAGCACCATCTCCCATTGCTTTCCTAGGTCATAAGCAGGGAGCCGAATCAGAAATCAAACAGCCAGAACCTGGCATGGTAGCCTAGTGGCTAAATTCCTCACCTTGCATGCACCAGGATCCCAAATGGATGCTGGTTTGTGTCCAGGCTGTTCCACTTCCTTCCAGCTCCCTGCTTGTGGCCTGGGAAAGCAGCGGAGATGGTCCAAAGCCTTGGGACCCTGCACCCTTGTGGGAGACCCAAAAGAAGCTCCTTTTTCTCTGTTTCTTCTCTCTGTAAATCTGACTTTGAAATTAAAAGAAATCCTAAAAACACACACACATGAAATAGCTGGTATTTGAACTGGTACCCACATGAGATGCTGGAAGTCAAGTTAAATCCCATATGCAATGTCTTAAAATTTTTGCAACAGATAAGTTTAGCCAAATGGTACATTTGAAACTATTAAATTACTAAGTGAGCATAAAGACACTGTTTATGGGAAGAACTTATAATTGCAAGGATTGCAAATCCTCTAAATTTGTATATCATCCACTTTAAGCTTTTTGAGATATCACCAAAGAATAAGTAGACAGATGATTGCCATAAATCATGCATGAAACATTTGAGCTAGTGAGTTCATCTGGTTTCTTTGAGTTTGAGAGGTGACCAGATGCATCCCTTTTGTAGTTACATGTCTGTTCTGATCCTGTGTTGCTATAACAGCTTCTTGGGGTTCCAGGGACAGAGCACAACATGTACATATTAGAGGTGTACAAATGAGTGAGAGCAGGTTAATGGCACAGGTGACTGTGTGGTCTGTCACCTGCACAGTGTTCTGTGTCTCCTTAGACCCCGTGTCTGTCCCCAGTCACAAGTGCAAGCTCAGGCTACTAGATGTCTGATTTGAATCTGTTCCTTGAATTTGCCCAAGTAGTTGTTGTAAGTTAAATACTCCGTTATTTACTTCCCAACATGTAACAAAGTAAATATTTGTGCAGAAAAGATCATAGCTTCATAAATTTCAGTGAACTCAGCATGTGTATCGTGTTGGCACCCAAGATTGACTTTGAAGTCAAAGTATTTGCTCAACTAAAGACAGGTTGTTTGTTACTGAACAATTAAGCTCTTAGCCTTCCTTCTACCAAAAGGATTCAAAAATTTAATCTTTCCTATTTCACTACTGATTAGCACCAAAGGCCCAATGGTGGCATAGCCATTGCCAATCAAAATCTGGATACACAGGAGAACTGAGTCATTCCATGCCATCCCTGAGAAGGAGTACACAATGCAGTCTGTCAAGTACAGGAGCACAAAGACGCCCATGAGCAGCAGGATGGTGCGGGTGGCCCTCAGCTCTGGGGAGGCTCTTGGAGAAAGCCTGGTGCCGTGAAGGTGCTGGGACTGCCTCTTGTGCCTGCACAGGAGGGTCACCATGTAGGCACTGGAGAGGGCCATGAGCCCTGTGAGGGACACATCCCGGAAGAGCCCCAATGTATAAAACATGTGCCTGAGTAAGTAATTCAGTGGCCAAATAGAACAGGATTTAGTGACTAACAAAAGATTCCTGTCTGTGTGATTAGTGGTGGCAACAATGGAGAATAAGAGACGAGAATTGATGGACAAATTGAAGACCCAAATGAAGAAAAAGCTATGCAGGCTGTGATGGGTGCAGGCCTGTTTGAACTTGGCCAACCAGGAGCTCCTGGGGCTGAGGGTGATGGCCTGGAGGACACTGAGCAGGGAGGTGTTGCACAGGGAGAGGCCCCGCAGCACCTGGTAGGAGAAGGTGACAGACTTACATGTGATGTCATCCCATTGTTCCTGAGACTCAAACACATCCATGGCTATGACCCTGATGATGGTCAGCATCACCAGGTGGATGAGGGCCAAGTGCCCGATGGTCAGGTCGGTGGGCTTGGGTCTGTGCTTTAGCAAGAACATGAGGATGTGGAAGAGCAGGAGGATGGCATTGGCTGGAATCCCAATGCTGACTTCAACCAAAAAGGCATTTCTTATGTCAATAAGACTCGATATCACACTGTTCTTACTCATCTTTTTGAGAGAAAATGTACTTAGTAAATGTCAGGAAAAAGTAAGAAAAATCATGTGCCTTACATATTACTTTGAGCAGTCTGAACTACAGCTACTCAATCCGGAAGTTCTCTGGCTCCATCACCATGCATCCTTTCCCCTGGGAATCCTGCTGTCCACCTCACACTCTCCTCAGACTGCTCTGTCCTTAGCTGCACACTGGTCAGTTGTGATTGGAGGCTGCATCCCACTGCTCGGCACCGACAGGATCTGCATCATGAAGTTGTCGTCATGTGGCACTTTCTTGATTATTTTAAATCTTATTTTCAAATTTTCCGAGTTAGGGACAGTGAGTTCTTTCTGCTTTGTATCTCTCTCTATCCCTCTTTAAGATTTATTATTATTGCAAAGACATGGAGAAAGAATTTCCATCTGCGTGTTCCTCCCCAAGTGGCACAGTGGCTGGAGCTGAGCTGAAGCGAAGCCAGGATTCTCCTCCGTTTCTCCCATGTGGGTGCAGGGTCCCCACCATCTTCTGTGTTTTCCAGAACACAAGCAGGGAGCTGGATGGGAAGTAGTGTAGCTGATCTGAATCGGCATCATATGTGATCCTTGCACTTGCAAGGCGAGCATTTTCATAATTGAGCCATCACACTGGGCATTTATATCCCTTAAAATCTGATCAAATATGCATGCATAGGGAAAACCTCATACTTTTTGTGAGTTCATGTTTAAGTCACATGGACACCTTATACAGTAACTGTCACTGAGAGAGTCAAGCCGTTACTTGTCTCTCTCACTGTTACATTATGTTGCTTCATTTCAGAGAAATATTTCTGATACACAAGAAAGCAAATGATGCTCAGTGTAGACTCTGAATTTAAACCTGTTAGACATTCACCAAGTGTGTGCCCACTTGCTGTCACTTCATGATCTGGTCCCTAGTTATCTCATGTACAGATACAAGCAAGCACATGACTTAGAGAGTCTACACGTTTGCTATCAGGGCACTATTTGTAACCAACGATCTCTGTAGAGATTGCAGCCATGATCCTTACCATGATGCGCTGCTCCTCTGGAGAGTGAAGCCCTTCCGTGATGTGCTGGCTCCATCCCTACGTGAGGAGCAGGGGGCAGTGGAGGCCTCGAGAGGGCTCTGAGCAGTCTTGATCCCAAGATTTCTTCTCTGTTTCTTGCATGTGGAAGCAGCAGGTCATTGTCTAAGTAGGTGGTTGCTTGCTTTCCATAGAATTAGCCAAGGGGGATTCCTCAATAGGAGCTGGCAGAATTCCCTCATTTTCTCCCAATGGGAATGGTAGAAACCCATACATTTGGACGTGTTCAGGGATACAGCCCGGGGGTCTCCGTGGAGGATCAGATGCAGCTGAAGGTGAGAGTCCAGTCAGCCAGCCGTGTCCATGCTGCACTGAGCACACACCCTGTTCCCAGGGGACATACATGTCAAATCCTACATTTTATATTCATGTGCATGTTACATTATGATTAGCGTTCTATTCCTTTACTCATGGTGTCTATTTCTGTGCTGATAAAACATTTTGAACAACCCGAGCGTTTCATAAATGCAGCTTAAAGCAGTGCTCTTAGCAAGTCCTCCCCAGCCATGCCTCCTCACACACACTGACTCGTGTGGCATGGATCAGTCAGCAGCTTACTACCTAGGCAGATGATTTTACTTATTGCGTCTAGTAAATGCATGACACACGGACCTGCAGAACCTACAGTATGTCATCAATACAGTGAGATTGGGGAAAAGAATAGATCTAAACATAAAGCCATATAAAGTCTTTTCTAGGATACCATATCAGAAGGTTTCTAGAGAATTTTTCAGTGAAGTGGGAATTTCTTTAAATGAATAGAGGACAGCTGGACACGGGTGTGAGAATTCCATCATTAGGAAGAATAAAACCCCATCAGGATCTGTTTATTTTCTTTGTTTTTAGTGTAACTTCTGCCCTTCGTGTTCATCCAGATTGGAGTCTCCTCACTGCCTAACAAATGACTCCTTTAATCTGAAATTTGTCAACTTGAAGCAAGGACAGGAAAAGCCTTCCTAAGAAAATTCTGGTATACATTGTGCAAAATGGGGAAGGGTGGGTTACTGCACGCTGTGGTTTTGATCAGCCATCCCAATTTCCTTCTAAAGGTTTAAATGATTTATAAGAATCCCATATGCATCGTTTAAAGTACTGATTGTAACATTTTTAAAGATGAAGGAAGCAAAGCAAGTAATGAAAAAGGAAATGTGTGGTTATCAATGAGCACAGCGTTAGTCTAACATGAGCGGGAGTTCCATGCTTGGAGAGTGGATACAGCAAGGAAACGAGTGTCCTGTAATCCACCAGTAGGAAAGAGACACTAAAGTTAGTTGGCTAATACGAAGAAATGACTTTGTGTTGCCGAATTACAAGACAAATACCCCAAAAGATCATTTCCCCGTTGTGTTACACAGAGAATGCTTTTGGGTGCCGTGGAGACTGTCAGAGTCCTGTTTCCTTGAAGTTATTGCAAACTTCCCTGTAGTCGCAATTTTCCCCTTTCGCACCCTGCCTAGGAACACACCCTCCTTCAACTCCCATCAGTGGAGTAAAGATGCACTTACCAGGAGCGCAGGTGGGAGATTCCATGCACCTGAGAGGAACCTGCAGCCTCTTTAAGGAAAGGCTGTCCTGAGCTCATCTCTGCGGATGTCATTTTGGTGTCTAAGACGGGTGACAATGCCGCTGGGGAGCCCAGGGTATGGAGCCCCCAGTGGGAACACATCAGCTAGCACTTCATTGTCCTGAATTCTCTCCTGGGTAGCAGCCAGCTGGGGAGAGCTGTGCAGAAAACTTTCCTTTGAGTTCCCTGACACTTGTTTAGGAATATCAACAGGGACCCATCCCTGCAGAAGACACCACATTCTCTTGATTTTATCCTGAGAGCACTTTACTTCCAGCACTCTGGGCTGAGAGACCCCTGACATCCCCTGTGGCTCCGAGGTCCTCTCTGTACCGTGAAGCTGTCCTTGTCCCTGCAGCTACTCCCTCAAGCTGCATCTGATTTCTGAGTGGCCTTGCTCATGGACTGCATGATGTTGAAGCTCTCAGTCTCAGGTTACAAGCTCTGTGGAGAGAAGGGAGGAAAGCCTCTTAACCAGGGGTGAAGGGAGACAATTCCTTTGGAGCACATTCCGTCATTTCCATTTTCTAGTCATCCCTACTGTGAACCCACTTGTGATACTGTATGCAGCATCTGCTTATTGGCAATCTAGGTCCTTCTGGAGATGAAGCTCAGCTCTGCACGAGACAGGAACCTGTGCGTTTTGTGGCTGATGCACTGAGCTATCTGCACACCCCACCCCCAGGCAGGACACCGAGGACTGATTTGTGAAGGAGCAGTGCAGGGTAAGGCAGGATTCCTGGTAGTAGAGGAACCCCAAAGCAGGGATGTGAGAGAAATTGATGTGGAGCAATTCTGTGTTCATTGATTACAGTCTTTGGAAGGGATCTATAAAAAGGACCAAGTATCTGTCTGTTCAGCACCTCAATGAAGTAAAAGTGTAATGCCCAAGAAAACACACTGTCCATCCACTAGGAAAGCACTGTCATCACCCAGCATTCTACCAGCAGACTGCCAAGTCTGGGGGCCGCGCTCCTGCACGTGGCCCTCAGTCGCCTGGACTCACTGGGGCTGTGGTTGATGGATCAGTGTCTCAGCTCTGTCCCGGCTGCCCTCATCCGGGACATGGTTCACTCAGTCTGCAGCCCCTGACCACACAGACTGAGCAGAGTGGACGCAGTGCGGTGGTGCTCACATGTGTCCAGAAGCAAAGTACTGGCCTCATTTAGCAGTCAGCTGCTACCTGCCCTCAGTGATGATCAGAAACCTGGTTTTGCTTATTTTCCTAAGGTTGGACATAGTATTTTCCTGCCACTCTGCATTTTTAAAGGCATAGGATGGCTTTACATGGCATTGTGATACACAGAACTGATAAGAGATTTTTCATTACAAGATTTTTTAAACATTTTATTATCATTTTATGATACAATTCCATAAGCTCCTGGCGTTTCCCTTATCCCCTCCCCAATTCCCTTCCCCCCACCTAGTTCCTCTATATCATTACTAAAATATAGTTCCACAGTCATATGTCCATCATTGTGGGCATGGACAATGGCAGAGAGTCCAGCATCCTATTAAGATATAGTGAACAGTTTCATTGTAAGTCCATCTTTGTCTGGAAGTAGAAATGCATACTACATTGTATCCTCACATCTGGATATGTTAATCTCCATTTCACAGCTACTGTACATTCCCTTAAATGAAAAGCCACAAAGCAAAATCAACATCAGGGAGAAAGAAATTAACAACACCATGAAGTTAACTAACATGCTACTAAATGACTAACGTGTAGCTGAAGAAATGAAAATCAAGAAGCTTCTTGCAAAAAATGATGCCACTGTATGATCTACGAGTCATTGAATGATTTAATCAGAAGAAAATGTTTTGAAGAGATGAAACTAACAGAAAACAACAAAACCCATGCGATATAGTTGCTGCTGATTTTTGTTGGTGAAGTGTGTCTCTTCTAGACAATAGATGGGTTTTGTTTTTTAATCCAGTCTACTAATCTATGACGTTTGATTTAGCTGAAGCCGTTTACATTCAGGGTTAATAAGTATGGGTAGTGCTTTGGTCCTGTCATTTTAGGAATGGGTTGTTCATTGGTTTAGCCTTCTGTTGTCATTTTACTGGGATGTTCTTCCCACTCACCTTTGGTTTTGTTTGGTGCTATTCTTCCTCGCTGTGAAGAGAACATCTTGAAATATCATTTGTAGGGCAGGTTTGGAAGAGGCAAATTCTTTTAACTTTTCTTTACTGTGGAAGAATTTCTTTGACTTATGGCATGTTAATATTTGCCCTTAGCAGTATAGGGTCCAGTTACCTTGTCTGCGTAACTGAGTTTCCCAGCGCCATTTATGGGAAAGACTGTCCCATCGCCAAAGCATGACTTATCACCGCTGTGCGGTGAATTGCTGTGAATGGTTTTCCTTATTTATTTATTTTTGTTAGGGTTGAGTTCTTTCCCTGGCGTTCTGTGTGCTGTAGTAATTACTGTAATTTTACAGTACATTGTATAGCCAGGAAGTGTGAAGCCTTCTGCCCTGTTTTTTTATTTCAGAAAGATTGTTTGGCTGTTTATCTTTTATGGTTCTTTATCTGTTTAGTGGTTTTTACCCCAGTTGTTGGAAATACACCGTTGACTCTTTGATTGGAACTGCATTGAATCTGTAGATCACTTTGTGTAGTGTGGAAATTTTAATGACACGTGTTCTTTCAACCCATCCACATGGAAAGGCTTTTATTTTTTAATGTGTATTATTCAATTTCATTCTGCAGTGTTTTATGCTTCCCACTTTGAAGATATTTGACTTTCCTCATTAAAGATATTTTACACTGTCGTTCCTGGGAATGGCATTGCTTTATTTGATGAATTGTTTATTTTACCTCCTTTTGGTAGAATAGTTTGTTTATAATGAATTACAACATTTTTTGTACATAATTTATAGAAAGGAAACCAAGTTCATGTACATTGTTTATGCTGCTTTACAGAAATGATGCTTCCCACGCTTTCCATTTCCTCCCTTCTTTCCTATGTCTTCAAATTTTCATAATGACAGGCTTTCAATTTACTGTATAATCACAAGCTTATTCCTTCCCTATATAAAAACTCAACAAGTAGGAACTAGAAAAACCGTTGTTTCCTAGGAGTGCTTTTTATTGGAAATTCAGATACACAGAAGGAGAGACAGAGAGGAAGATCTGCTGATTCATTCCCCATGTGGCTGCAACAGCCAGAGCTGAGCTGATCTGAAGCCAGGAGCCAGGAGCCTCTTCTGAATCTCCCATGCAAGTGCAGGGTCCCAAGGCTTTGGGCCATCCTCGGCTGCTTTCCCAGGACATAGCGGAGAGCTGGATGGGAAGTGGAGCCGCCAGGATTAGAACCAGCGCCGATAACGGATCCTGGTGCATTGAAGGCAAGGACTTCAGCTACTAGGCTACCATGCCAGGCTCGCAGGAAATTCTAAGAAACAAACCTTTGTTAGTTGACGATATTCTACACATCTTGAATGCCATTTTCAGTTTTTCTAACTCATTTTTTTTTGTCTAAAATATTTCTGAAAGTTGTCTTCTCACTTAGATATTCTGCCCTACCAGATTTGTTAAGGCTTTCCACTGTATTTTCTATTGGATATATTGAATTCTTCATTTCTGAGTATTTTAACTTCTCTTCAGTGTGTTTATCCTTTGGCATGATTTTTCATCCATACTTTATGACTTTCTGCTCAAGTGCTTCTCTGTTTCTGAGTTACAGTCTTCTGTTGAGTTACTATCGTCAGTCTTGACATAATGTTGAAGTGTTGCATTTCTTGGGAGTATGATTCCATGTTTCTTTTTCTGCATTTAGTTTTAGGCATTTGTGGAAACACATGTAAGTTTTCTCCTCTGATGGGTTTTATATTTGAACTAGGCCTGTGTGTTTTGGTGGAGTGTCTGCCCTTTTTGTGGATATCCGGAAGTGTTTGCTGGGTGGGCCATCCCACATGGCTGCCGGTTTAGTCCGGTTGCTCCTTTTCCGATCCTCCTCCAGGCTTATGACATGAAAGGTAGTGAAGGCTGGCCTGATCCCTGGGTCGCTCACCCCGAGTGGGAAACCCTCAAGCTCCTGGCCCCTGGCGTCAGACCAGTCCAGCTCTGTCATTGTGGACATACGCTGGGGCGGCCAAGGTGGAGGGGATTTGATGAATCAGCAGATGGAGGATATTTCTCTCTCTCACACAGACACATTCAATTAAAATAAATATTTTAAAAAGAGCCTGACACTTGATAAGCTTGTAATATCATGTAATCTATGACTAATGAAGCCAGGTGCTACATGAGGGAGTGGATGCAGGGAGCAGGCTGACCCTCCCACCGTGGGACGAGGACCCTCATCTCCAGGAAAGTCTGGAGGGCACTCAGGTTGTGTCATCCCTGAGCAGACCCAGCACAGTGGGGACTGACGTGGGACTCGCGTGCTCTCGGGATCAAAGTGAGAGAAGATGGTGTCATCTGCAGGGCTGGGCCCCTTGTGACCCTCACACAAACGTCCTGGAACTCAGAAGTTTTGGGCACAATACTCCCCAAACGGCTGTTACCCAAGAGGGGATAAAGGAAGACAAATAGACAGGTGACATGTTCCACCGGGGACTCTGTATCCTGGCCGGCCCCAGATGCACTTGTCGCCTTTCTCAGACACCAAAATGCCATCCACAGAGAGATGAGCTCAGGACAGCCTTCCCTTAAAACGCTGCAGGTTCCTCTCAGGTGCACGGAACCCCCACCTGTGCTCCTGGTAAGCGGCTCTTTCTTCCACAGATGGGGTCTCAGTGGTGGGTGGGCTTCTAGGCAGGGTGGGACGGGGACAAGTTGGGACTAGAGTGGGTTTTCTGTAATGAGGTTTTACACGTGGGCTGCCCCTGCCCTCCACGGCCCGGGACTGTTCTCCGTGAAACACAACGGGAAACCATCTTCTCAGGATGCTTCATGTCTTATTCAGCAGTGCACAAGAGGAGTTTATTTTTCATATAAAAACTCAATTTTAGTTTTTCCTTTTCCTTCCCATACAATGTCTGCCGGTGTTTTCTCTTGAAAACCTTTCTTTGTGTAGCTTCAGTGTCAGATTTCAAATAGAAGGAGTCAGTTCGTGGGCAGTGAGGAAATTCCAAAGTAGAGGGTGGGGAAAAGAGGCTGAAATTACACATGATAAGAGGAAACTTAGGATGTGATAATGGGACTTTATCCTTCCGTGTTCCCACATTCTGGAAGCTTCATAGCTGAGAGCTTTTTAATGAGTCCCTTCCTGTTACAAAAACTGGGAAATTACAGTATAAATTTCATATGATGTACATGCTTGGATTTCTTTCTATGAAAGTGATGTTTATGTTGATGCAAATGATATTGGAGCTGCATTTATCTGTCACGCATTTATGAGAATAAATAAATGTGCACTGATTCCTGTTTCTCCTAGGAGGACCGAGGCTGCTGTGTGATAGCCACTGACCGTGCAATCCACAGAGGGCCCGGCTCGGGCTGCCCTTAGTCCACTGTTGATTCTTCGGTGCCAGTCTGCATTTATCCTTTCCTTGCTCCCCTGCAGCGTGATCTGTGTGAATGAGAACTCCCGCAGAGCCTTCTCCACGTGACTATGTCATTATATTCAAAACCTTGAGTTCTCAGAGGGCATTTTGCTTTCTCCAGTGTGGAAAACGCCATTTCTGGGCTTGGTCCATCAGGAGAGCAGGTGCCGTCCCAGCATGGTCACTCCTGGGAGTCGTACTTGAGGAGGCTCTTCTAGCACCCTGCTGTGGGAAGGAGAGGGGTAGGGCTCCCCTGCGCGGTACTGTGTTAGGAGTACGTGGGCGGCGGCGCTGCCAGGAGAATCTGCTGAGAGCATTCGTTTCTGTTCTTTCATGAAATAGTCCTATATTGACTGTTTTCTAATAAAATGTGGCACAGGAGTACTTTTTCTGTATTTCTATTCCTTCCTTAGTAAGATGAGCAACAGGTCAAGTGCAGATATGTGGCATGTGTGTTCCAGTGATACCAGCTGTTTGTGACAGCTGGACAAGGACTCGTGTTTTTAGCCCCCTCGCCTGTTGCTGCATGGATACTTTCTGTGGGTTCCTCCCCCTGCACCCACTTTAATGATTCAACCTGTGTCATTTTCCTTGATCCACTGTCCTAGAGGAGTGAGTCTATAGTTTTGTTTTTTTTTTCTTCTGTGTCCACAGGCAGGATTCCAGTCCCTGGAGAAAGGCTGCTTTTTAAGATGCTGCCATGCAGTTTCTGCTCTAGGAGATTGAACTCAGACCAAGTTCCCATATAGTGTTGTATTCTGAAATGCTAAATAGCAGTGGAACTTGAACAGCTCAGCTTCTCTTCAGCAACTCGCATTACTGGACTGCAATGCTCTTACTTGCTAACAGTGAAATTCACCATGGCGCTCTTGGTGTTCAGTTAATACATATGTGGAAATATATTCCTGAGATTTTTTTTTCTATACTAGCATAGGTTTGTTATCTGTAAGATTTGAGTGACAAGTCTGTAGCAGAGGGAAAATACTCCACAAACAGCCCGAGACCATGTGCTCCAACACTAACGGATACTTCGGTCTCATGTGCTTCCTGACATGAGGATGACATGAGTGAAGGCTTGTGTCTGTGGAGACCCACCTGCTTGGTGGGGGTAGGGATGGGGCCCCTCGTTTCCGTAACAGGAAGGAAATCAGCTCGCCACTTAGACTCTGAACGTACCGACTGCTGTTCCTACAGGCCAGGGATGGAAAGAGAAGAAGCTGTGTGGTCCAGGGAGTTCAGACCTTCTGCGTGGCGTTCCCTTCCTTCCCCTTGGGCTGGGAGAGAACGGGCGAGCTGTGAAAGGACTGCACCACGCGGGGATCGCCGGCCTCGGGAGGGCTGCGGTTTCTGAAATCATCACCGTTTTCTCGACACAGTGCCTGTTTCATGCTTTCACCCGATACTCGCCCAGACAGCGCATGTGCTTACCAGTATTTATGGATGAGACAACTTGGGCTCTCATGTTAAGTGACAATTGAAGGTCCTGCGTTTTAGTAAATATCGGCTTGTAGATTTGAAACTGGAATCTGTGTTTATATTTGGGTCTGAGCAGTGATTAACACCATTTTATTACCTTAGGCTTAACCGTATATAACGCCTTTAAAGTGTGCTGTGCCCGAATGAAGTGGTCCTTTTTCCATTTGTTTCTAACTATTGTCTATTTCCACAGAGTTGGGATTTGCTTTTTTTGTTTTTTTTATTTATCCATTTTTCTTAACCAGGGATGTACAAAGCCTTTTTTTTTTTTTTGCAATAATAAAAAATTAGAATGTTACCCAAAAGCTAAGGAAATAAAGGGGAAAAGAATCATAGAGGGAAGGAAGGAGTATCATTTTTTTCTTAGGAGTTTATCAGTAAATACATTTAATCTGTTAACTAATTTAAAAACAAAATGAAACGGACTAGTAATATAAATTAAATACATTACTTCACAGTTTATACTAACCAGTATTTGGTACTTTTATATTAATACTATTTCTCTGGAAACAAGCCACAATAATCGTAGCTCTGAGACTTAAACTATATACTGCTTATTAGCAAGTCTAATTTCAACTTAGCTGCTGAATTAAAAACAAAACTACTGAGTATCCTGAAAGCTGACAGGATTTGGCAGACACAAAGGGAAATGGCTTACAAGCACGCTTTCAAAACTAAAAGCAAGATATAAAGTCTAAAACAATGTTCACATCATGGCAGTTGTGTTCTGCAGGCCCTGGGATAGCCCAGCAGTGGGGTGTGTTGTCTGTGATTGGCAGGTATGGAGCAGGAGAGTGAAGTGACATCAGCATTCCCAGGTGTAAAAATGTGCACTGCAGTCAACATACCGTTATGAACGCAGTAATCATGGTTGCAACTGATAAACAGAAACTATTTGTGATAAATATTTTTGCTTACTTTTTAAAGACCTTGACTCTATGATTATCTACCCCCAAAGAGATGAACAGAAAGAATATGTTTTGTAGTTTTGTTGCTGTAAAGTGTGTGATTTTCTCTGAAGTCAGCATTGGGATCCCAGCCAATGCCTTCCTCCTGCTCTTCCACCTCTCATTCCTGCTCAAGCACAAGCTCAAGCCCACCGACCTGACCATCGGGCACTTGGCCCTCATCCACCTGGTGACGCTGATCATTGCAGGGTTGGTATCCATGGATGTGTTTCAGTCTCAGGGGCAGTCATGGGACGGCATCGCGTGTAAAGCACTTTTCTACTTGTACCAGGTGCTGCGGGGCCTCTCCCTGGGCAACACCTTCCTGCTCAGTGTCCTCCAGGCCATCGCCCTCAGCCCCAGGAGCTCCTGGATGGCCAAGTTCAAACAGACATCCTCCCATCACAGCCTGTGCATCTTTCTGTTCGCCTGGGTCTTCAGTTTGTCCATGAGTGTGCATCTCTTAATCTGCGCTGTTGCTTCAACAAATCATACGTCCAGCAATGTTATGGCTGTCACTAAATCCTGTTCTCTTTGGATCCTGAGCTACTTTCCCAGGCACTTACTTTCCATATTGTGGATCTTTCAGGACGTCTCGCTCACAGGGCTCATGGCCCTCTCCAGTGCCTACATGGTGACCCTCCTGTGCAGGCACAAGAGGCAGTCCCGGCACCTCCACAGCACCAGGCTTTCTCCAAGAGCCTCCCCAGAGCTGAGGGCCACCCGCACCATCCTGCTGCTCATGGGCGTCTTTGTGCTCCTCTACTGGCTGGACTGCATCATGTACTCGCTCTCCACGATGAGGTGGAATATTGACTCAGTTCATATGTGTGTCCAGATGTTGGTGAGCACTGGCTATGCCTCCATTGCCCCTTTGTTGCTAATCAGCAGAGAAAGACGAATCATCCAGTTTTTGAAGTCCATGTCCAAGACTGAAAGTTTCTGATTGTTCTGTAAGGAATCCATGTCTTTAGTCGAGCAAATACTTGATCTTTTAAATGACCATTTTTTCCCCCAAACTGGATACAGGATATGCTCTCTGGGTTCATAGGAATGCACAGAATCAGAGCGATCTAGACAACTGAAGTATGCAAAGTCGCACTGACCTGAGCCACACAAAGGTACTGGAAGCATGATGCGTCACCTTCTCGTGGGCCTGATGGAAAGTGATCTTCACAGGAGATTCGAACAGAGACTGCGTGGATGAATACACTGTGCCAGCTGCTCCTGCGCCTGCATGGTCTCTCCCCTGGGAAGCACCATCCACACAGGGCAAGGTGGGAGGCACCTGCTGCGGGTGCTTTGAATCAGGAGGAATTCGGTAGTCCCCACTGGCTGCTTGAAAAGTTGGAGAATGTGGTGGAGGTTGTTCCCCTATGTTGCTGTAGGGGTGGAGACCACTTTGGTTCCTTCCCCTGCCCAATCAAAGCACCACACATAATTTACTGGGCTGGAGTTGTAGCTGTAGTCTTCCCTGACTTGTGAACAATGTGCCATTAGGATGTTGCTAGGCCCAAAATGGGTCAGCTTAAGGGTGGCAGGTGAGCCTCGTGCTGTACCCTTGTCACTGTGCCCATCCCAGCCATTGCCCGTGTTGCTGAGGGAAACAGGTTATAGCTGGGTTCATGTGCACTGCCCCCCGCCTCCGAGTCTTTCTGTGGTGACTCAAAAGTCTTCCATGCTGGGCATAGTTCTTTTCTTAAATAAATGTATTTTGTTTTTGATCTTGCTTACATAGTTGAGAAGGCTATATACTCATGTGGACCACTGATGACAGTGGGGAGGGCCGAGGAACGGGGGAAAGTGGGTGAGACAATCACAAAATCATTTGTACTTTTCTAGAGAATAAAACCATCCATCAGACACCAAAACCTATATAACGAGCAATGACCTAGATATACAAAATTCTTTAAGAAAATAAACATGAACATTTAAGGGACATAGCTAAAGAAATCTTAAGCAATTAAAAACAGCTAAATACCACAATATATCCTTTAAAACACCCAGGTAGTAGTTCTTGAAATCTGGTATTAATCAAAACAACCTATTACTGGCTTTAAAACTACCAACCAATGGAACTAAATTGAAACCCCAGCTGTTACTCCACATGTGTAAAACCAGAAAGTCTTTGGTGAGCAAAATCATTGCTAGGAGAAAGGAGAATTTCTTCATCAAATGGTGTTGGAAAATTGTTTTTCTACATGCAGAAAGTTAAAACCAGGCCCCCACATAACATCCTAAAAAATAACATTACTGTTTATCAAGGAACTAAATCTATGACCCTAAGTCATCAAATTACCGGAGGGAAACTTAGGGATGTGACCTAGACCAACATTTCTCGGATAATACCGCAGAAGCCAATGCTATAAAAGCAAACAGATTAGGATTATATAAAACGAAGGGATTTTCATTCACCCAGGAAAGAGATTCAGAAAATGAAAAGGCACCCAAGAAAATGGGAAAAATATTTGGGCCCGGTGGCGTGGCCTAGCAGCTAAAGTCCTTGCCTTGAACACCCCAGGATCCCATATGGACACCAATTCTAATCCTGGCAGCTCCGCTTCCCATCCAGCTCCCTGCTTGTGGCCTGGGAAAGCAGTTGAGGACAGCCCAAAGTCTTGGGACTCTGCACCCATGTGGGAGACCTGGAAGAGGTTCCTGGTTCCCGGCTTCGGATCAGCACTCACTTGGGTAGTGAATCATCGGACAGAAGATTTCTGTCTCTCCTCCTCTCTGTATATCTGACTTTGTAATAAAAATAAAATCTTTAAAAAGAAAAATATTTGCCAACTGTGAGCCCAATATAGGATTAATATCCAGAATAAATAATTCAAGAAACTCAATAGCAATAAACAATTCACTTAAATTTTGCAAGATATGTTAATTTTTCAAATGAAAAAGACATAATAAAAAACTTTAATTAAAGAAATATGAAAAAATTAAATATGAAAACGTTTCCAGCCTCAGTAGGCATCTGAGAAATATAAATTAAAAACAGTGAAGTATCATCACGGCTGTTAGAATGGCTACAATGTAAACAGTGAAAAATAGCAAATCCTGATGTGAATATCGAGCGTATTTCCCTAATACCTGTCATTGGGATGTAGTTGGCGCAATCATCATGGGAGACACTAGGGGATATCAGAAAAGTAAAAACATGTTTGCCTACTAGCTCAATATTCCTAGTCTTGGAACTAAATCTAAATGAAATGAAATCAACATTTGAAAATTTGCATTCATTCCCATGCTCGTAGCAGCTCACTTCACAATAGCTAAGGCATCTGATTAATCTACATGTCCATCCAATGAGTGGATAAAGAAAATTTTATACATGCATGTATACTCAGTGGAATATTACTCATAAAATATTTGCTACAAAATTGATGCAACAGGAGGTCTTTATACTAACTGAAAGAACTCCCTGGGTGGCCAGTGCAAGAACAGTCCCAAGCAAATGCCATGTTATATCTGTGTTAATATTGGACAGTATAAAACTGGGTGCGTAGTATCTGATTTGTAGAGTTAATAATGTTGCAGAGAATCATACCGTGTAACTGACTAAACTCTGATATCTCCATTTCCAATAGCTCGGCGTGATTTTGTTTCAGTGTTATTTCTTGTGTGACATATTCCTTAAATTCCTTGAAGTCCTGTATGTGCTACTCATTGTTAAGAAGCTTTACAAGTTTTTAAAATTCCTTATCTCCCAATTCCTCGATGCCTTCCTCAGTTAACATTGAGGTTGGCAGAGGCGTTTGCTCCTCTGCAGGAAATCTTCAGTAATAGTCATTGTGCCTTCATCTCTTCTTTTGCTCTTGGTCGTTGCACTGCTGGTTAGCAGCTTCTTCTTAAGACAGGTTTCTAAGCCGTGTCACCCACAGGTCTACAGGTCAATTGGATGGTTGGAGTTTGGTACCTGGTGCTTTGATTGTAGTCACTTGAACCACTCCTTCAGTCCCAGGCTCTTGTGCTAGGCTTCCATGACAAAGGCCCCCCTAGAGCCCGGCTCCCCGTTTACCATTCTCCACCTCCTGTGATCCCTGTTGCAGCCACACCATTGCCTGTACAGCCTTTCTCCCACTTCCAATTCGAGCAGTGCCCAAGATTAGGGAAATACCTGCTGTCCTAAATAACCAGATTGTCAGTGGTGCTACCCTGTTGGAACCTGCTGGCTGTTAGGTCTGAGGACCACCCAGACATATCTCGCGTGGAACCTGCAGGAGATTGTGTCAGGACCGTCTTCCCTGGGTGGCCAGTGCAAACACTGAGCCTGAAATGATTTTGCTCCCAGCTTAGCGCGTGCACAGCTCCCTGTTGTCCCTCCAGTCCCACAGCCTTTTCCGCACTACGCAAAACGTCCTGATGTGGCACTAGTGGAGTTTTGAGTCTCCTGGCCATTAGGTTTGAGGGCTGCCTGGCCCTGCTCCGTTTAGGGTGAAACCTGAAGGATGCCATGACAGAACTGTGTCCCGCTCCATTCTCTTTTGCCTGTAGAGTTTCCTGTGACAGGTCAGCTGTGAGTTTAACTGGCATTCCTTTATATGTCAGTTGATTTTTTTCACGTGCACATTTAAGGATCTTTTCCTGATGTTCGTTTGATG
This sequence comes from Ochotona curzoniae, assembly GCF_017591425.1. Lineage (NCBI taxonomy): Eukaryota > Metazoa > Chordata > Mammalia > Lagomorpha > Ochotonidae > Ochotona > Ochotona curzoniae. Next base: position 7,223,642 of record NW_024466607.1, read on the forward strand.
AGAGCTTGATTCTCATGTGTTGTGGCCCGCTTCACTTCAGCATTTGCCAGTGGGTGCTGTAGCCTGGCATGGCCTGGCCTACCCCCAGTTACAGCCCTTGCTGGTGGATACTACAGCCCAACCAGCCATCCCAGCAGCCCCCAGTCCCGGGCTTAGTGTGAATTGGCTGGTATTGTGGCCCGAGCAGGCGTGACCCACACCCCATACTGGCTCTTGGGTTTACCAGTGGGTGATATGAACTGGTCCAGTCTGGCTCACCTCAAAGGCAGGCCCGTGGGTACCATAACCTGGGCTGGTCTGGCTGCTCCCTTTCTTGGTTCTTGCACTCATCTGCAGGGACTGTGTCCCAACAGAGGAGTTTCCAAGCTCCTCCATCAGAACCTCTCCCATTGCCAGTTCTTGCACATACCAGTGGGTCCATGGGCCAGCCCTACTTAGTCCATCTCCTGTCCTAGTAGGAACAGTGACTTTCCTGACCGGCCCTCACCCATTATGGTTCATACTGTTGGGTGCTACAGCCCAGCCTAGGCTGGTCCATACCCAGACACAGCTCACACATGGCTCAGCAGGGACAGAGATCCAGCCCAGCCCAGGTTCTCACAAGCTTCAGTGGGTGCTGGAGTCTAGCCCAGTCTTGCACGCCCCAGACCCCATCCACACCTGTGCCTAGAGAGTGCATCCACAGCTTCTCTTTCTGCACATTCTGGATTTCCATAACTTACATTAAGAGTGTCTTTGAATTCTTGAATACTTTTTTTAGCTTGACCCAGCTCTACTTCCCCCTTTGTTTGTCTCCCCCTGGTGGCAGGAAATATCTTCCAATTCTGAGATTCTGCTTGCTTCATTCTATTTTGGAGACTCTCCACTGTACTTTTTTCTTTTTTTTTTTTTTTTAACATTTTATTATCATTTTATGATACAATTCCATAGGCTCCTGGCATTTCCCTTATCCCCTCCCCAATTCCCTTTCCCCCACCTAGTTCCTCTATATCATTACTAAAGTATAGTTCTTCATACACAGTCATATGTCCATCATTGCGGGCATGGACAATGGCAGAGAGTCCAGCATCCTATTAAGATATAGTGAACAGTTTCATTGTAAGTCCATCTTTGTCTGGAAGTAGAGATGCATACTACATTGTGTCCTCACATCTGGAAATGTTAGTCTCCATTTCACAGCTACTGTACATCCCCTCAAATGAAAAGTCATTATACAAAATCAACAATAGAAAGAAAAATAGAAATTTACAATGCCATGAAGTTAAATGACATGTTACTAGATATGACAGTCTCCATTACACAGCTACTGTACATCCCCTTAAATGAATGAAAAACCACAAAACACTGTGTTTTTAATTAGTTCCATTTTATTCCTAATTTCTGATATGTCAGCTTTCATGCGATTCATTACCTGTATGACACATTGGTTAAATTCCTTGAACTCCTGTATTATGTGCTTCTTGTTGTTGATAATAAGCTTTATAACAAGTGTTTTGAATTCTGTATCCTCCATTTTCTCGATATCTTCCTCAGTTAACTCTGAGGTTGGCAAAGGCTTTTGCTCCTTTGCAGGGGAGTGCTCAGTAATATTCATTGTGCCTCTGTCTCTTCTTTTGCACTTGGTCATTGTACTTCTGGTTAGCGGATTCTTTTTCTTGGGGCAGGTTTCTAAGGTGTGTCACCCACAGGTCTACAGTTCGATTTTACTTATTGCAGTTGGCACACAGCTCTTTGTTTACAGTCACTTGTGCCCCTCCCTCCAGCGAGTTCCAGGTCTGGGTTCTTATGTTAGATTTCCACCAAGGTCTCCATAGCCCCAGCTCCTGGCTCACCCCCTCTACCTCCTGAGATAGCATGCTGAGGCTGCACAGTTGTCTGTATAACCTTTCTCTCACTTTCAGTTGGAGCAGTCCCAGGATTAGCGAGACATCAGGAGTCCTATATATCCAGGTTGTTGGTGGTGCTGATGTAAATTGATAGGTTTAAATGAAAACACAAAGAATATCATGTAGGTGATAATTGAAGTCAACATATTCTCTCATGTGGGAATATTTATCAATGGGCAATTGGACACTTACTTTTCTTGTTGCACAAGCATTTGAGAATGGTGATGACTCACTGTTCGCTGTTGATGATCACCAAAGGAGCAAGGATGGCATAGCCAGTGCCCACCAACATCTGGACGCCCGGGAGAGTCATGTCGTTTCTGTCTCCCCACCCGCCCCCCCAACATTCTTGAGAGGAGCACGATGCAGCCCACTAAGAAAGGGACACAAACACCCATGAGCAACAGGATGGTGCGGGTGGCCCTCAGCTCTGGGAGGCTCTTGGAGAAAGGCTGGTGCTGTGAAGGTGCTGGGACTGCCTCTTGTGCCTGCACAGGAGGGTCACCATGTAGGCACTGGAGAGGGCCATGAGCCCTGTAAGAAACACATCCTGGAAGATCCCAAACACATGAAATGCATGTGTGAACAAATAGTTCAAGAACCACATACAGCAGAATTTTGTGTCAAACATGATGCAGTTGGACATATGATTTGTGGTAGCTACTGCAGAAAATAATAAATGCATATTAATGGACATTTGGAGGACCTAGACAAATCTACACAGGTGGTGATGGGAGGATGTCTGTTTGAACTTGGCCAACCAGGAGCCGAGGGTGATGGCCTGGAGGACACTGAGCAGGGAGGTGTTGCCCAGGGAGAGGCCCCGCAGCACCTGGTACAAGCAGATGACTGCTCTACATGTGATGTCATTCTGTAGCTTCTAAAGTCAAAAGTTTCTGTGGCCATGACCCCATGACCCCAGCATCGCCAGGTCCGTGGGGGACAAACATCCAGTGATCAGGTCAGTGATCTTGGATCTGTACTTGAGAAAAAAATGAGAGGATGTGGAAGAGCAAAATTAACGCATTAACTGCAATTCCAATGCTGACTTCAAAGAGAAGGCCATTTTTTTTTTTAATGTCAATAAAACTGGAAGGGACGTTGCTTCTGGGATTATGTCCCAGAAGACTTTGCCAACACCAATATCATGCAGCACCCTTAAGTCTTTCTCTGGTAATTTGATGGATTAAAGTCTTAGGTTTAGAAACACTGACCCATTGTAATGTGATCTTTGCTTAGGATTAAGTAGGGGCCTTGTTTTCAGTTTCTATATTCAGAAATAAAGTATTCCAGCACCATTTGTTGAAGAGACTGTCCTTTCTGCCTTTAATGACTTTAACATCTCAAATATTGGTTGGGTAAGCAAGTGTGGAATAATATCTAAGTTTTTGATTTTGTTCCATTTGTCAGCATGTGTATTTTAGTGTCATTAATAGGTGGTTTTTCATTATCATAGCTCTGTAGTGGGATGAAATTTGTTACTGTGGTCCTTTCAGCTTTGTTCTTATTACCTAATATTGGTTTAACTACTTTGTATTTCTGTGTTTTAAGGATTTTTGGTAGTTCTGTGAAGAATGTTCTTGGGTGTTATTGGTATTTCATTAAATTTGTAAATTGTTTTTGATAAATGTGTGTTGATTAACTAATTTACTTCATCAACTGAGAAGATTTTTCTGTGTTGTTGGATTCCTAACAATCATGTATTTGTTCATTTGATATCCCATGAATACAAAACACTGCTTTCAGTGTTTTGAAGACTGCACAATTTGCTACTGCACAATTAATCACTTATTTCCATTCCTGCACATAGATTTGAAAAGCTTGATCAGGCGTTTTTCACTGCTGATTAGCAACAAAGGGGCAACTGAGGCATAGCCATTGCCCACAAACATCTGGACACACAGGCGAACGGGGTCATTGGTCCAGGATATCCCCGAGAAGGAATACACAATACAGTCCATCAAGGACAGGAGCACAAAGACGCCCATGAGCAGCAGGATGGTGCGGGTGGCCCTCAGCTCTGGGGAGGCTCTTGAAGAAAGGCTGGTGCTGTGGAGGTGCTGGGACTGCCTCCTGTGCCTGCACAGGAGGGTCACCATGTAGGCACTGGAGAGGGCCATGAGGCATAGAAGAAAGACATCCTGGATTATGCCAGTGATGTGCAACGTGTGCCTGGGTAAGCTGTTTAAGATCAAAAGGGAACAGGATTTACCAAAAAACATAAGACCGTTGGATGTTCCATTTTTAGTAGCCACAGTGGAAAGTAATAAATGAGCAGTCTTGTACAAATTGAAGACCCAGAGGAAGAGAAAGTCATGCAGGCTGTGATAGGAAGATGTCTGTTTGAACTTGGCCAACCAGGAGCTCCTGGGGCTGAGGGTGATGGCCTGGAGGACACTGAGCTGGCAGGTGTTGCACAGGGAGAGGCCCCGCAACACCTGGTAGGAGAAGATGACAGCCTTACACGTGATGTTGTCCCAGTGTTGCTGAGACTCAAACACGTCCATGGCTATGACCCCGATGATGGTCAGCATCACCAGGTGGATGAGGGCCAAGTGCCCGATGGTCAGGTCGATGGGCTTGGGTCTGTGCTTTAGCAAGAACATGAGGATGTGGAAGAGCAGGAGGATGGCATTGGCTGAGATCCCAATACTGATTTCAGAGAAAAAGACATTTCGTACAGCAGGAAAATATAAATAAACATCTCTTTTACTCATCTTTTGTGGGGTGACAATCACACAGTGAATCTCTGAGGAAAAAGGAAGTAAAATGATTGAACACGCAAGTTATCTGCTTTGCCAGTCTCGGGCGCATCTGTCCTTCTCATAATGATATGTGTGCATCAACTGCAGCACATGCCATCTCCTGGGAATGCTGTGTCCACCTCACACTCTCTTGGTGTCAGTCTGTTCCCAGCTCCAGACCTGTCATCCCAAGAAGGTGACTGCCGTTGTTTCATCCCTCCAGTCCTGGAAAATAAAAGTTCCATTGTTGGAAAATTGTTTCTGGTTTTTATGTTTTATCTCTTAAGTGTGTACCAATGAGTTATTTCTCTTTTCATTTGCAAAATTCTGGTATCTTTCAGGATATATAATAAGAGTGCTACTTTCGATAAATTCGAATAAATTCAAAAAATTCAAAAAAGTAAAATCAATAGTTTTCTTATCTCAGTACTAGGTTTTTTTGTTTATTTCCATAGTGAATGTTTCAGTACACAAGGGACAGTACTGGGTAATGTAGACTCTGAATTTATTTAATAGTTTTGTATAACTTTTTATAGATGTCTTTAATTAGTGTTAACTGATGCAGTGACACGGTTCTTAGAACTTGCTTGTATTCCCTCCCTCCCTCCTTCCTATTTATTTAGCTTTCCTTTTGTCTCTTTGTTTTTAGCTTAGGAATGATATATTTTAAATTTACAGCAAGAAGGCTTGATACTTCCTGAATAAAAACCTCAATAAATAAATACCAAAAAATGCCCTGGGCATAGGAAATACAGACAATAAATGAGTAATATAGTCACTGGTTGACACAGGGTGGACAGATGCTGGGTGAGGGAGGGGACGGAGGGAGGTGGCTGTGTCATGAGCATCATGCTTCCTCTGTCAGGATGCTCTTGATGTGAAACTGCTAGGATGTGCATCTACGAGACTGTAATGTGCCTTAGTGAAAGAGCGCCTTGCTGGGTCATTGCTGTATAGGTCACCATTGTGTTGAACATAGGAAATATCTGGTGGGTGATATTGACCATATACAGGGCATGTATATTAGAAACTGTGAGTATATTTAGTGGTACTGTGTTCTTTGTGGACATTCTGCCTGGAGAATTGTGATGAGGCTTATGGAGAAACAGCTGGCTGCCAGCACTCAGCATGGGCAGAGGTGTCGCCAAAGGGATGTTAGTGCTATGCTCAGAGATGCTGACTTATATGAATTCAAAGAGAATGATGGAAAACTTGAAAAAAAATTAGGCAAATGAAAGACAGCTATTGACCGGATACGTCTGAGTGAGAATTATATGTGGGTCATGCAAGCTGAGATCTGTGAAGTACAACTTAGGTGCTTGCTTACGCTTGAGCACTTATGGCACCAATATTTATGGTACAGCCTGAGAAAAACTAGGAGCAGTGTAAGTAATCCTACTCCAGACAAAGCCAGGGAAATGGAAGAGGTCTTGTCACTACAGAATTCAGTGCATCGAAGATCCTGACCAGGCCATCATGATGTTAACTTCCCTGATCAACAGAGGAGAGTCTGAGTGGCCTGACTTCCTGTCTGTCTAGATCTTTCTCCCCCTCTCCCGTCGTCACACAACAGTCTTTTAGCAAGAGTGGTCACGTCACACTGTGTGTTCTAAGACATGCATGACAGATGTATATACGAAGGCACAATATATCTACACTTCCTATGAGGCTTCCTGGAATTTCCTGCTAACCAACGGTTTATGGAGTGTTTCTTTCCAATGAAACCGGGAGGGACTTTTCAAAATGTCTCCATAATTCTGAGATAAAAGTCTTCTAAAACTTCTAGTAACCCAGAACAAAGATGCCTCCTCATCAATGAGAACACATTGATGATGCATTGTCATTTCAGCCTCATTTCCCCAAATTCTGCTTTGGAATCTCCTCACTACCTTAAGACATGACTCCATCATTTCGAAATATGTTTGAACCAGGATTAGATAAAAAATATTCATGAGAAAAGACAGACACTGTGTGTTAAGGGAAGGTTAACTATTTGCTGTTGTGATCAAAGATCCCCACTTCCGTATAAAAGCTTAAGGTGTTTTTAAAGATAAACTGAAAGGCAGCTTCAAGCGATGGTTTAGCTTTATGAAGATGAAACTGTAAAATGGTTAGTAAGTGTTGAATGAAAACCTAAGTTCTTCATCTCCCAGGTAATTGGTAATTATGACAATAGTTTCAGTCTAACATAGGAAAATCTGTTTTCAGAGTTTAAGCACTAAGCAAATCAGTCACTTTAGCCAAACAAGTGGGAAAATAAAATGATACAATGAGCTAATGTTATGTGTTGCCAAACTGAAACACCAAATGTCCAGAGAAGACAGTTACCCGCTGTGTAGGACAAGGAACACCCCTGAGCTGCAGAGGGCTGTCGGAGCCCGCATCTCTTCTGAGGCTACTACAAACCTCACTCTAGTCCCATGTTCCCCCTTTCGCACCCTGCATGGAGCCCACCCACCCACGAGTCCCCATCTGCAGAATAAAGAGCCACTTACCAGGAGCACAGGTGACGGGTGAGGGATGCCAGGCACCTGAGAGGACCTGCAGCGCTTTCAGGAAAGGCCGTCCTGAGCTCAGCTCTCTGTGGATGGCATCTTGGTGTCTGAGAAAGGTGACACGCTGCCTCTGGGCAGGCCAGGACATGCAGTCCCCAGTGGAACACGACATCTGTCTCCTCATCTTCCTGTGTTCTCTCCTGGCTAACAGCCATCTGGGGAGAGCTGTGCTCACAACTTTTTGTTCTGAGCTCGCTGACATTTGTGTGAGCGTCACAAGAGGTCAAGCTTTGTAAATATCAAGTTCTGTCATTTTGATTTCATTGATTTCTCTTCCCTAGTTGCTCTTTCTAAACCTTCCACTATATTGGATGTTAGCATGGTGAAACTGGACAGCCTTGTCCTCTTCTAGCTCCAAAGTGGAAATTCTTTCAGCTTTTCCCCATTCAGGGTGACATTGGCTGTTTTTTTTTTTTCCTCCCACATACATTCTTCCTTTCTTTTTTGTATTTTTTATTATTTTTATCGTTTTCCATGGTCCCTAATAGGGATGACCCCAGCCTCCCTCTCCTCCCTCCCCGCTCTTTCCCTCTCTCAACACTATTTCCCCCCATATTGTTAAAATAGTAGAGTCCTTCAGCAACAGCCACGAGTCCAACATTCTGCTGTTGAAGTGTATCTTAGCTCTGTAGGTATTGACAATGGTGGAAAATCTAGTATCTGATTGTCAAGGTATATTTAGCATTTTCATTCAAAGTTCTTTTATTCCAGAGTAGAATGCCTACTGTAATCTATCTTCAGTCTGGTGTGCTTGTCTGTATTATACAGTTCCTATGTGAGAATAGGTCCATGTACACATTTGCCTATGTATCTGCTTTGACATACATTCTTTCTACATGCATTTTGTAGATGGTATTTTTGTGTTTTTCACGAAGGAGTGTGAAATCTTATGAAATGTTTTCCTTGCATACATTGAGATGACCAGATGATTTTGTTTTTCATTCTATTGATGTGGTTTAGGATTTTTTTAAAAGAGTTATTTCATTTGAAAGGCAGAGTTACAAATGAGGAGAGACAGAAAGGTCTTCCACTCATTGGTTAACTCCACAACGGTTAGAACTGATCTGATTTGAAGCCAGGAGATGGGAGCTTTTGCTAGATCTCCCGTGAGGATGCAGGGGCCCACGGGGACTTGGGACATCCTCTGCTGTCTTCTTTAATTTTCCTGTGTCTTTATATTGATGTCTGCGCATGTGGTATTAACTCTCCCTTCTTTTATTGAGTAAGTATTATTGGAAAAGAGTTTGTTGTTTAGATGGAATGTAAGGTATCACTCGGCTTGTTGACATTTTTAGTAAAAGGTATTATTTTTCCATGATACAGTTTTGTAGGCATAGGGACTTTCTCCTCTCCACCCCCTATATGATCTCAATAGCATAGTCTTTTTAGTAACAGTTAAAAGTTTAATTGTCTATTTAAGTGTATCATGGCATTGTAGGTATAGGAGAAGGTAAAACATCTAGTATCATACTGCCAAGATATATTTAACTTTTATTGAGCATTCCCCTTTTATTCGGTGTAGACATGCATGCTGCAATGTAGTTTCCTGGCATGCTAATCTCCATCATACGGTTCATCTACATGAATGTAAGGCTAAATAAACTGTGGTTTATGTACTCTATGGAATAATACACAGCCATGAAAGAATGAAATCCTACCATTTGCAATAAAAAGGTTCCAACTGGAGACCATTATGCTCAGTGAAAGAAAGACAAATACATTTTCTCTTTGATATAAGGCAGCCATAACGTGTTGCTTTATCTTTGGCTCTAGATAAATCCATGAGTATAGTTTGAGTGATTTATTTTGCTTTAATCAATGTCAGTGTGTCTATAAGTTGACATAGTTGTCTAGTCTGCTACAATTTATTAGGACAGAAGTGTGGCTTTGGGATGAGTATGGGTTTCCTAGATTGTGTATCTTTGGCCCACAGAGAGTTCATTGTCACTGTCACCCTGGGGATTGTGGTGGCCAAGGCCTTGGTCTTGTGTAGAGGAAGATAAAGGTGGCTTCCCCCTTGTCTTCCTGATAACCCTGAGCGATGCTGGGGCTTGCAGCACCATTTTCTGTGCCCTAGGACTGTGATACACGTGGGCCCTTCCTTTGTTCCTGCCAGGAGGGGGCACCTGCTGCTGTGGCTAGTATTGGGACTGGAGTTTGTGAACTGAACCCTGCTCCAATCCTACAGGGAGACTGCAGGAATAGCCGGGTTTTGTTTTGTTTTGTTTTATCCCTCTGGCAGTTTTGAGCCCAGATTCTCTTCCTTGGTGCACCAGGTAGATTCCATGGGAGTTAAGGAAATTCAAGCTGTTACAGCATTGCAAAGTACAGTGGGGTCATTACATGGCTCTTCCAGGGTGGGAAAGAATTTTTATAGGAAGCTCTGATATCTCCCCGAGAAACTAACAGGGATTCTCAACCCCTCAATCATGTAGAGTGAGACAGCGCAGCTCTGGGCTAAATGATCAAAAGTTCCTGACAGGTTCAAGACGCAGGGAATCCATCCTCTGCCCTTATAGTCCCTGACATGACTTGGATCAATTCTGGCAGCAGTGGTGAAGACGCCAGCTGTCCAACTTCCCACAGCTGGGTCTGGCCCTCTGCAGGTGGGGGGAGGGGGGAAGGGAAGGATCGCAGTGTGGTTTCCTTTCTGAGATCTGTCGCTCAGACTCTGGTCCACACCCCGTCCTGGAGGAAATGTCAGACGGTGACTGTAGAAGTCCATGTCCACTACGCCTGTGGGTGGCAGGGTGCATGGCAATTTCCCTCTATCTTGACTTGAACAAATGGTGACTCCCAGAGGGAAGCTGGCTGCACCAAATGGCAGTTCATAGCAGCAGCTCCTCCCCCAGATCTGCAAAACCCACCCACCCATTTCCTAAGGTTGTAGGAGAAAAATGTGAATTGCTATCCCAAACCACCTGTCACATGAAGTCAGTGAGACTACTTGGGCTATGATGATGGGGTCTCAGCTACTTCTGGGTATAGGTGGCTTTGTGAAGCTGCAGAATTTCTCATCGCAGTGGTGGAATATCAGGGGGACCCAACGGGTGGAGATGCAGGTGGTTCTGTGCTCTGAGGGAGGATGGGTCACAATAGTGACCTCAGCTCAGTATGATGGCACACCGATACAGCATGTGCTCTGGGGACTGGAGTGTACTGGTGGCTTTTAATTGCTACGACTAACATACTTCAAAGGAACATCCTGGAAGGGCAAGTTATTTATTTAAGCCCATGGTTTAGAAATTCAGAGATTGGGCAACCCTCCATAGTTCAGACAGCTAGCCTTGCAATCTGGCTAAGTTCTGTTTCTTTTACTTGTAGAACACCCTGTGTAGTACTTGTAGTACGCTGTGGAAGAGAGGTGGCAAAACTGGATATCATTTTCTTGCTAGTATTCATAATCACACAGCCATATCTTTCAATTTTTCACAGTTGGTGTTTATTGCATTTTTTTGTATGCATGTCATTTCTCAGTTGAATGAATTCCCAGCTATTCCAAATTTGTTTAGTGATTTTTAAAACCACAAAATGTGTTGTATTTGTCAAAGACTTTTCTGAATCCTTTGAGGTAATCATGCTTGTTTTTTATTATTTTACTGTAGATATTACATCAGTTGATAAATCTCAGCTGGTCATGGAATATTTTCCATTTAACATGACACTTCATTTGGTTTTAAGCAATCTGGAAAAATTTCTGTGCCTGTAGTTTTTTGTTAGAAATGTTTTCTCAGATTTTAGAATCAGGGACATATCAAATGAATTGGGCGGCATCTCTCCACCTATTTGAGACTTTCTTGGGAAAGTACAGGAAGGACTGGTATGTCATTTGGATGTTGCTGGCATGTGTCCCCCAGATTTGATATGTTGGAAACCCAATCCTGAGGGAGCCGGCTTTCTGAGCAGTGGGATCTAGAGTGAGGTCCTTATGTCAGTGTAGACAGGTCTCTGGATGAGTGAGTTCCCATGAGAGTGGATGGTGATGAAAGGGCAGGACAGGACCCCCAGATCTCTGTGGCTTCCTGCCTTATCACTTTGTGTCCCACCATGGTGATGCCATCAGCCAGGAGACCTTCACTACTGCTGAGATGCCAAGTGCCTGAACCCGCAAACCCATGAGCTAAATCACCATGTTCTCTTCACGGGCTGTCCACTTTTACTATTTTGTTAGAGCAATTGGAAATGGACCAACAAGTATACAATTGGTGTAAATCTTCATTCAACACTTGATAGAACTAATGAATGAACCCATCTACTTTTGGAGTTCATTAGTCTGTTTCGAGTGCATATCTTTACCGACTGTATGTCTATTCTAATTTTCTACTGTACTAACAGTTTTTCATGAGGAGTATGTGACGGGAGATAAATTGTATGTATTTCAATATGAATGAGAAATCTCATTGTATATGGCTCAGGTGACCTTGTACCACAGTCGCCTCCACGGTGTTTCCCCATGTATGCTGAGTTCTCATGGCTACACCAATCGTTAATTTCATCTTCTGAAGTTTTGAAACTTGGCACAGACTCCAGTTATTACCTGTGAGATTTGAATTGGACTCTTGAGTTTGTCCAATAGTTGTAGGTTAAATGATGACACCAAAGGAAATAGGCTTAATAGAAACAAATTTCACAAATACGTTGTGTAAATTTTATTGAAATACAGTGTAAATGCCAAGAAATACACATAAACGTACAGATAAATGAGCTTTGCTGTATGACAGTCACACCGATACTCTAAGAATAAAGCATGTGGGTAACCAAAGGGTTCTCTATACTCCTCTCTACGTTTACTTTTGAATGCATGAAATAAGCATATATTGCCACATATATGATCCAGTGAAGCAGTATTCATAACTGTATTCCTAACGATATGACATCCGCACCCTTATCTGTTAACTACCACCACCAACAGAAAACAGGTAGCATTTATCGTTCTGGGCCTGGCTTATTTCACTTAGAATAATGATCTCTAGTTGAATCCATTTTGTCGAAATATCAGCTATTCATTCATTTCATGGTTGGTCAATATTTCATTGTGCGTGTGTCTACATTATTTTTTATTCGGTATCCTAGCTGATGGACACCTAAGTTGGTTTAATCTTTGTTTTTGTGAACTAGACAGCTATAAACATAGAAGTCAATATCACCTTTTTATATGCTGATTTCATTTCCTTTAGATCTATTCCCCAGAATGGGAGAGCTGGAGTGGATTGCAGATCTCCAGTCTTGTAAGAACTCTACATTATGCCTTCCGTAATAGTCTGCATTCCCATTAACAGAGTCTTAGGGCCCTGTGCTCTACACCTTCTCATGTGCATTGTTATTTTTAGATGGTAACCATTCCAACTGGGGTGAGGTCAAACCTCATTGAAGATTTTATTTGTATTTCTTGGACGGTGAGTGATCATGAGCATTTTTTCATGCATTTTTGACTGTTTGCATTTCATCTTTTGAAAAATATCTCTGAACACTCTTGGCTTATTTACTGAACTGTAAAGTTGATGTTGAGTTCCTTGAACTTTTATACATATTCTGGATATTAATCCTTCATCAAACACATAATTTGCATAATTGTTTTCTCCATTCTTTCAGTTGCCTTTTTGTAATTTTTTTCCTTCGATGCGTGGAAGCTCCTTGGTGTTATATAATCCCATTTGTCTTTGCTTTTCTTGTCTATGTTTCCAGGGTTTTATGTAAGAAATCTGCCGAGGCCAATGCCTTGCAGCAGTGCCTCAGTTTTCCTCTAGTAATCTGAGGGTTCCAAGTTTTAGATCTAGGTACTTGATGCACATGAGTTTTTTTGCAGAGGATCTAGCATATAGGTCTTTTTTCCTTACTTTTGCACTCAGAGATCCAATTTTCCCAACCCCATTTGTCAAAGAGACTCTCCTTACTCAGTGAATGCTGTCAGGTCCTTTGTCAAAAGTTGGTTGGTTATGGATGTGTGTGTTAATCTCTGTGTGTTAATGCTCTCCCTTTGCCAGTGGGGTTGGTACTTCCCAGCCACGAGCCACTGGCACAGCTGTGGCAGCAGATGGCAGTGGCGTGCTCATCCTTTGTTCTGACCACTTCATCGACTCTCTTTTCTCCATTCTCCACTGAACACTTCTCTCCATTGGCTTATCAAGAATGTGGCTCTGGCACTCTGCTGTGGCGGAGGGCATTGTGGTGTCTTGTTATTCAGCTATCTGGGATCGCCCTTAATTCCATGTGTTTCAACGAACAGAGACAGCATGTCCTGAGGTAGTCATTAAGCACTTTGAAGTAAAGCATTTACTCATCTAGAAGCATGTTAATTGTTTATGAAAAATTAACAGCTTATTTATTTCTCCCACATGGATTTGAAAAGCTTGATCAGCCTTTTTTCACTACTGATTAGTAATAAAGGGGCAAAATGGTGGCATAGCCATTGCCCACCAATATCTGGACACACAAGAGAACTGAATCATTGTTCCTCCACACCCCTGATAAGGAGTACACAATGCAGTCCAGCCAGTAGAGGAGCACAAAGACGCCCATGAGCAGCAGGATGGTGCGGGTGGCCCTCAGCTCTGGGGAGGCTCTTGGAGAAAGGCTGGTGCCGTGAAGGTGCTGGGACTGCCTCCTGTGCCTGCACAGGAGAATCACCATGTAGGCACTGGAGAGGGCCATGAGCCCTGTGAGCGAGATGTCCCGGAAGATCCCCAACATGGAAAATATTTGCATGGATAAGTAGTTGAGGGGCCAACGAAAGCAAGAGTTGGTGACAAATATATGACTGCCAGATGTGCCGTTGGTGGTGGCAGCAATGGAGATTAAGAAACGAGCACTCATGGACAAATTGAAGACCCAGAGGAGGACAAAGACACACAGGCTGTGATGGGAGGATGTCTGTTTGGACTTGGCCAACCAGGAGCTCCTGGGGCTGAGGGTGATGGCCTGGAGGACACTGAGCAGGCAGGTGTTGCCCAGGGAGAGGCCCCTCATTACCTCATATGAGTAAATGGCTGCTTTACATGTGATGTCATCCCATAGCCCCTGAGACCCAAAGACATCTGTGGCTATGACCCCGATGATGGTCAGCATCACCAGGTGGATGAGGGCCAAGTGCCCGATGGTCAGGTCGGTGGGCTTGGGTCTGTGCTTTAGCAAGAACATGAGGATGTGGAAGAGCAGGAGGATGGCATTGGCTGGAATCCCAATGCTGACTTCAGAGAAAAAGGCATTTCTTACAGCAATAGGACTGGAAAGCATATTGCTTTTACTCATCTCTTTGGAGAAGAAAAGTATGTAGTATATGTTTAAGGAGAAAATATTTATGGAAAATTAAGTTCTTTCGAGTCCCTGCACACCCCCTTCTCCCCAGTGCACCTCGTTTGCTGAGAGTGCTGAGGTCAGCTAATGGTCTCCTGTAAGCTGCTCTGCTTAGTTCTACACCTGCAGTCATGACTGGAAAAAGTGTCCTATTGCTTGGCTCCAACAGGATCTGGGTGATAAAACTGCTATTTTGTGGGAAAGTATTTCCTGATTTTTATCTTATTTGTAGTTTTTCAGAGTCTTGGACACTGAGTTGCTTCCCTTTCTGTCAGCCAGGTTGTGATAAGTCGTTGGATACACTGCCGAGGTGTTACACTTTTTGCTGAACTCAAATGAGAATTTTAGAAAAGTAGAAATTAAAGTTTCATGTAAATGGAAAAGGTGTATGCATGCAGGGTTGCCTAAAATCACTGTCTTTTTATTTCTAGATAGACATTATTTCCTTCTAAACATTTTATCAATGTAAAAAGAGTAGATTTTCTAGGTACAATTCTAAGGAGATAGCCAACTTCCCTCCCTCCACAACCTCTATATTAATTCCTTTTCCTCTTAATTTAGTGAAGACGTAAGTCCAATTCATTCTATAATCACATAGGTTCTTAATATATAAGAGATCATTTACTGAATGTGTGACCTTCAGCTGTCACTTAACATGTGAATCCCAATAATCTCATCTGTAAATATAGGAAAGAAAATGAGGATCAGGGAAGTGAACTCCAACAGCAGCAGGCTCTGCCCCTGCCTGCAGGATCAGGGAAGTGAACCCCAACAGCAGCAGGCTCTGTCCCTGCCTGCAGGATCAGGGAAGTGAACCCCACAGCACAGGCTCTGTCCCTCCTGCAGGATCAGGGAAGTGAACCCCACAGCAGCAGGCTCTGAACAGCCTCTGTGTGGCAGTTTCTCTTCCTTCCTGACTTTGAAGCCTCAGTGAATCTGATCACAGTCTCAGCAGACGATGGTTCTGTGCTGCTGATATGATGGGACAGTTCTTGACTCAACAGCTGGCTCTCCATGGGACCCCGAGCCTTCATGTCCTCCTCAGGTCAGGCGTGCATGGGGCCCACGTGCTCTCAGTTCAGGCTGGAGAATTCAGTTATGACCTACATGTGGTGGCTTCCCATGTGCAGCAGCCCTATTTACTTTGATCAAACCTTATAAACATAAAGCGTGTGATAGTGAAACAATTCTTCCTGGAAAACACTTTTAGAGTTTCAGGTTGATTTCCATGGCAGAGAATTAGAGCAGTATGGTTCTATAATGAGAGTTGCTAAGGAGAGATCCGAACTGTTTAAGCCCCAGGGCTGTTTAGCATAATACAGACTAACGTAACTTGGTCTCATTCTTGAAAAATTTCCGGTTTTCAGGAGTAGAAGTTTTTTAAAAGTTAACTTTTTCTCAAGGTACTGATGAAACAAATGGCATCATGTTTTCCCTTCATGTATCTATTAAGAAAAGATTTGAGCCTGTGACATGGTCAGGAGAATACTGGAAAATATCTGTCTGATCAGCTGTCTGTGTCTGGGTTCTGTGGGTTCTGTGCTGCCAGCAAGCACGCAGCTCTAAACTGTCCTCTGTCTTTGCTGTACAGGAACGTCAGTGCACCTGTGCGCTGTGTACCTAGTGTTTTAAAACGACTTTTGATATAGTCACATTTTAACAATGCTTAAAACATTGAGAGGGGAAAAAAAAAACAAATTCTAAGCTTCTGTTTTATGCTACTTGAAAAATGTGAGAACTTCAAAAATAATAACGAAAGATCCTCATTTTCCAAGATAGTTTGAAGTCATGATAGGAAGGCTGTTTATATATTTTTTTGTTAGGATGCATAATGCAAAGAAACTATGCACATATTTCAAGATGTTTGATACCAAAGTTTCATATTTCCATGAACTTCTTGGAGTTTCCTTGTGTAGCCTTTAATTTAGATTTCAAATGAAAATGGAGCCTTGTAAGTACAAGCATATAATATTATAAACATAGCCTGTCTTACTGTTGCCGAGTTGTGAGCCTGGGGCCACATTTAAGCAGCTTTTCTCAGGACTGTACACAAAAAGGCAGGTTGTACAATGCCATGGTCTTGTAATCCCATCAAGAAAACCTATTCTAGGTTGAGCATTTTGCAATATCGCTAGGAAGGTCTCATTTTTATCAACAGGGAAAATTCTACAGAAGGAGTAGAATTCTCTAAGAATGATGATAAACGAAGCCACATAGTCAGAAACACACACTGGCACCCACTGAGATGGGTCCCAAGATGGGCAGCAGGCTGCAGATGGGCATCCATGCACCCAGCTGTCTGCACACCACACAGAGCACACACCACGGCTGCCAGCAGGACACATCTGGCAGCTAGCTGCAGTGCAGAGCCATATGCACATCTCGTAAGGAATGGAATAGGAAGTGTATTAGGAACTTCTGTGCTGCCATCTTGTGGAAGAAATGTTCTTAGCAAGTCTGCCCTGCTGGGTCTCATTACACACTGCTGACTAGCAGTGCATGGTCTAGTCCATTAGAAGGCAGCACAGAAACCCTCTGACCCACATGGGTCAGGTAGGGCTCTCAGAAATGACAGTCCTGAAATGGTACCTGGCTTCCCTGAAGGACCAAGCCCCCACATCATTCTCTCCACACTGGAAAAAAATAGCCCATGGAGAGACGTGAGGCTCTGAATATAATGGCAGACATCACCGGGCTAACAACTGGGAAGTTCTAAAAGGTCATTTCTAACTGTGAAGGAAATGGTGAGTGGGAAAGTTAGGAGAACAGAAAGAACACAGGCTAAGAAATATCTCAGGGAAATCAGCATTTCGTTGAAAACTTATCTCCCAGAGCACTTAGATCTGACGATGGAGGTTGAGTTTGTCCAGGAGCAATTCATCACAATTAAGATTTCGTCTACCACTCTGTTCAAGAAAGCAAGAACTTCAGATACGTACCTCCTGCACGGCCTGAACTCACGAGCAACCCTACAACATGGCAGCATAACGTGGGCCAGAAACTGGTGAGGAATGTTTGGGCCAATGCACCAGTCAGTGATCAGATGAGAAGTGGGGGGCAGTGGGAGAGAAAGCCCTGAGGGCCGAGTGCCTTTTGAATGGATACAAGGTGAAGAAAGGGCGACGTGGAGGACATGCCTGCTATGCTTTCTGCAATGTGACCATAATGATGCATGTGTCTTAGGAGTGTCTTTGCACTGATATGGGTTCTGTGTCGGACACGTTGTGATGTGTTTAGGTATGTGAGAACTTCCTTGGTTTGCCCTTTCCACATAGGTTCACATCACCTTCATGTATATCAAGAATTGTAAGTATGCTGAGTGACTGAGTGACATACTCAACCCATGGGAGCTGTAGCTGGAGGATTATGAAGAGGACTGGGTAGAAAGAACTGACAGTCAGTGCAGGTAAGCTGTCAGTGCCCTGCAGAGACTCTGGGAAACACTTGCTTCCTAGGATAACGAAGAAAAAGCCCAAGGAATATTTCAGTAAGTAAGTGGCAGCTAATTCTCAAAAAAGCAGTCTGGGTGAGAATTGCCGATTGGTGTTGCAAGGTGACTTGATGTCGTGAAGCGCAACTCGGGGTGCTTGCTTATCCTTGGCTATTGGTGGAGCTAATGTTTATGTGCAGTCTGAGAAAAAAATCTAGAGAAACGATCCCATAGCAAATTACTGGAAAATTCAGAAGGTCTTTATCACAACCACAAACCTAAATCTGTCACAAAAACCAAGCAGGCAGTATTGGCGGCGATTTGGCAAGAGTTGACTGCGTGAACTTGAAGTTGGTGATGATGAAGCCAGGGGAAGAAAGGTTAAGAGAAAAATATTAGTAGACACGGTAGGACACGGCCTCGTTTTCAACAGTGACTCACCCACCATTTCTTTGGAAAGGTTTAACTTTCTGATAAGTTCTGAAGTCTGGCTAAGGGCTAATATATTTATTCATTTTTCCTCCTGATTGGTGTTCACTTTGAACTCTCCCATGTCTTCATCTTTCAAGAAGGTTTCTTGGGGATCCCCTATACTTGGGTTGTACTTTTTGCTCCACTCCAGCAATTCTGTCTTCAAGTTTGTGTACTTACATTGCATGCACTTAAGATGATTACTACATAGTAATATGACCTACTGTGTTTCCTTTTAATTGTTCTTACTCTTCGTTACTGCCTTCTGGTTTTAACTTATTACTGTCTCTTTCTCCCTTGTTATAGCATATAAATTACACTTCACTCTTAATGTTTTAGACGATTGTCCATAATGTGCAGTATACAACTAACCTACAATCCATTTCAAGGAACCCATATTGTTTTGCTGGGAGCACAGCTCCATCTTAATAGTATTCCAGGTTCTTCCTTGTATCCTCCGTGATTTCCGTTGTTCCTATGTGTAATCTCCCAGTATATTATTTCTAATTCCACTGAAACCACAATTATCCATAAGTTTCATTACAAATAAAATATTCCTTAAGACACTATAAAAGGGACTTTAAAACCATAGTTCCAACATTTCTGTGATGATGAAAGGAGCACTAATGATGTTGAATGAAAACTCAAAATTAAAACTTGTCCATTCTCTGGAAAGTGTGTACTTGCAAATGAGTACCATTTTAATCTAAAATGATTAGAAAGATGATTGCTTTGAAACATGGGACATGAAAACTAATGAATATTTTAGATGAGAAAATGGACAAGTTTTGTGCATTGCCACATTTAAAGTCCAAACATTTGAAGACGAGTTTCCCACTGTGTTAAACAGAACACCCCTGAGCTGCAGAGGGCTGTCGGAGCCCGCATCTCTTCTGAGGCTACTACAAACCTCACTCTAGTCCCATGTTCCTCCTTTCGCACCCTGCATAGAGCCCACCCACCCACGAGTCCCCATCTGCGGAATAAAGAGCCACTTACCAGGAGCACAGGTGATGGGTGAGGGATGCCAGGCACCTGAGAGGACCTGCAGCGCCTTAAGGAAAGGCCGTCCTGAGCTCAGCTCTCTGTGGATGGCATCTTGGTGTTTGAGAAAGGTGACACGCTGCCTCTGGGCAGGCCAGGACATGCAGTCCCCAGTGGAACACATCTGTCTCATCTTCCTGTGTTCTCTCCTGGCTAACAGCCATCTGGGGAGAGCTGTGCTCACAACTTTTTTTTTCTGAGCTCCCTGACACTTGTGTGTGAGGGTCACAAGGGGTCCAGGCCTGCAGACAACACCAAGTTCTCTCATTTTCATCTATGCTGTGCAGTCTTCATCTCGGACCCCTGGGTTCCCCTGTGAGTTCCTAAAGGCTGAGAGTCCTCCCCCACAGTGTGTGTGCAAGGCAGCATTGTCCTGCATCCATGTGGACACATAGCACCTGGTTTCTCGTGGTCAGTCTTTCATTTCCCTATTGATGAAAGTTGGGCATTTGTACCTGGCTATTTACATGTCCTTTAGGAAGTGACTGTGGCGCTACTTCTCACTTCTAAATTAATTGACTTTTTTGCTCTGTAGTTTTTAAAGATATTACGGTTATGAACCCCCTTGTCATGTGCGTGACCTGAACACCGTCTCTGACTGTGTCAGGTGTCTTTTCTGTGCTCACTGCTTGGTTTGCTGTGAAGATGATTTTTAGTTTGATGAAATCGTTGTTTTTTGCTTCTGGAGTCGATCAACTTGTTGCCCATTGCTTGTTTTCTTCCGGCAGTTTCAAAGCATCAGAACTTACAGTAAGATCTTTGATCCCATTTATGCTAAATTCTACGTATGGTATGCAGTAGTGTTTAGTTATATTTTTCCAAATACTCAATTTCTGGACACCATTTAATGAAAAGACCACTTTGTTTTTCCTACAACCCCATGTTGAGCCCCTTTGTCAAAGATCAGTTGGCTCACTGCATGTTTTATTCTGGATCTCTACTCTATTGCACAGGTAGGGGTGTGTTTTATTGCTGTGGCATTGCACTATAGTAGGAAGCCAGATAGAACAGTGCGTTGTTTTTCGTGGAGGACCTCCTTGGCTACCGGGGTCTTTGATGCTTCTGTACACATCTAGCAGTGTTTGTTCCTAGCTCTTTCAAATGCACCATTGATAGTTTGGTGAGACTGCGGTGAATGTTACATAACTCTGTACAGTATGGGCGTTTTAATGACGCCTACTGTTTCCAAGTGTGAACTCTGGTGTCTTTCCGTTGATGTGTCCTCATCGATTTCATTCTAGAGATCTTTTGTTTGGCTTAATTGATGTTTTTGTAGTTATTGGAAATGGAATTGGTTTTGTGCTTTTTACAGATAATTCTTCCCTGGTGTAAAACTGCTACTGATTTGTACCTCCCACTTGCTGAGTTTAAGTTGTAACCATTCTTGGCACAGGCTCTGTACTCCATCACGTGACCTACAGACAGTGACAGCTCGGCTCCCTTATCTTCCAACTTGGATGACTTTTCCTTGGCTAAATCCTCTGGCCAGGACCACTCTGTTTCTGGCAAAGTAGCTCCACAAGATATTCTCTGACAAGTTATCTTTGGTTTTTCTTTTATTAACATGAACAAAAATGTTAACATCTTCATTTTATTAACATCTTCATTTTCACATTTGAGCTTGGCCAAGTTGGAACTCACTACATCCAAAACAGTTCATGTTTACTTACGCTTTCCTATCATTGACAATATAAACATCACAGCTGGAACAGGATGGAATGTGGCATAATGTATTACTCAAAAAATTGATTTACAAAAGATAGCTCAAATATGTACAAACACATACATTATAATATGGTATTATAAATGAACTGGTCAACACCTCTACTCAGACAAATATAGCTAAAAAATTATGGAAAGAGTTGAAAGATGTTTATTTTCATTCAAAAAGCTTTAGTCCATGAAAATTTTTTATAACATGTAATTCCCATGAACTTCTTACAGTTGCCTTCAGTGTACAGGGAAAATCTTTGACATTTGTCCTCTTGTACTATATAAAATACAGCAATTTTAATCATTGAATGTGTAAATATCACCAGAACTTATACACTATAAAGTTATATAATGTATAACAAGAATTTGTAGCTTATTTTAAAGCTACTTCAGATTTTGTTTAGGTGCAAAAAGTTTTTGAATACCACGTGTAGTTTTATTCACAATGTGAATTTCCAATGAATTTTTGAAGACTGTTTATAATTCTCGGCCCATTCATACACACATTTCATTTGAACCTGTTCATTTCCTTGAGTTTACACATAGCAGTGAAGCCATTGCGTCATGCGTTACACTTCTGTCTGTAACATCCTGGGGAACTCTCTGACTGTTTTCCAAGGCTGCCGCTTTTAACATCTTTACCAACCACATGAAATTTCCAGTTTGTTCACACCTTTGGCAGCATTTATCTTTTCCACGTTTGCTAGTCATCCTTGGGGTTATGAACTGGCATCTCATGTGGCTCTGATCTGAAGTTTTCTGATGGTCAAAGTATTGAGTTTTGAATGAGATTACTGGTTATTTGTATATTGGAAAGTCAGAGAAGGAGACACAAAGAGAAAGGTATTGTGGCCTGTGGCTGGCACTGAGCCCATCCAAAGCCTGGAGCTAGGAACTTCTCCCAGGTCTCCTATGTGGGTGCAGGATCCTAAGGTTTTGAGACATCCTCTACTGTTTTCTGAGGCCACAAGCAGGGAGCTGGATGGGAAGTGAGACAGCTGAGACCATATGGGATCCTGGAGCATGCAAGCGAAGACTTTAGCCACTAGGCTATTGCACCAGGTCCTACTTTGCAACACAAACATTGAAAAACCAGGTGCTTTAAGGATAAAAGAAAAACTAGAACTTTCATGTGGTTGACAGGATATCAGATGCAGCTGCTTTGGAAAACGGAATTCCCTAAACCATCAGTCAGAAGTGTGACCCATGACTAACCCTCCACTCCTAGGGGTTTTCTCATGGAAATGGAACAGTGAGATGTGCACCAAAACTCAGAACCTCTGTACAGGACGGTCCAGTTCAGGGGATGCACACAATGAGAACAACAGGGCTTGATTTTTCAAAAATAGTGTTTGTAATTAAAAAAATCTTTAAAAAAGTGTGCTCTGGTACAAAGTCAGATATAGAGAGGAGGAGAGAGAGGAAGATCTTTCATCTGATGATTCACTCCCCAAGTGAGCGCAATGGCTGGAGCTGAGCTGATCTGAAGCCAGGAACTTCCTCCAGGTCTCCCATGCAGGTGCAGGGTCCCAAGACTTTCCCAGGCCACAAGGAGGGAGCTGGAAGGGAAGTGGAGCTGCTAGGATTAGGATCGGCGCCCATATGGGATCCCGGCGCGTTCAAGGCGAGGACTTTACCTGCTAGGCCACTGCACCAGGCCCACAGGGCAAACTTGTACTTCAACAAGTTCCCTGGAAATGGAATTACATGTACACACACTGCCATTTTGTGGGAAATGGTTGCACTGGAGGACATTACAAAGGGCACAAACTTTGTAAGAGATGTTCTAGAGATGTCTACACATCATGTGACTACAGTTAATACTGTATTGCAAACCTGAAATTGCATAAGAGAGTAAAGATTTTTAGCTTGCACAAATATGAGTTCAAAAGCTGTATGGAAATGAAAATTACGATTTTAAAAACTAATTACTTTTAGAATGTTTTGCATTGACATGAACTTATCCTTTATTTTCCCACCATCCTTATGAGGTGCCATCATGTCAGTGTAGGTGTTGACAGGTCTGATCATGATACCCATTTTATGTGTGTGTCTCACACATACACTATTTATGACAATTACCTGCAAGACTTGAGAGGTGTCAGTCACCAGAGGTGGGAAGCTTATTTTGTATATATTATCATTTATCCTTTTATGTGTTTAAAACTTTCTATCCTATAATGTTAACAGGAAAGGTGTGACTTTTATACTAATACGAAGAAAAAATGTTAAGAAAAGTTAAGTCATTTTTTCTGTTGTGTAAGGCCTATTGTTGGACTTGCCTTGGCTGAAAGCATCTCTTCACCAGTTCTTCTGGTGAAGAAAATGAGGGAATAAAACTATAACTTTGTGTAAATGACATAAATACATAGACAAACCTTAAGGATTTCTAAAGCAGGAGCTCACTTCTGTAAACAAACTCAGCAAAACGGCAGTGTAAAAATCGGTAGTGAATCGGTCGTGTTTTCCATTGTCTGAAAAAGAAATCAAGAAAGCAATGACATTTTCAAAAATTATAAAAGCAGTAACATGCACTTCAGCCAACTGATGGATCAAAGAGCTAGATATGACGTGAAATCTTGCAATAAACAATTTCCTGTTAAGATATTGGAATGGACAAGGATATGTTGGATCAGACACCAAATAAGGGAAACTAAAGCAAACATTCAATAGGATCTGATCAAAGTGAAGAGCTTTAGATCATTTGTTGAATGTTTTGTTGCTGTTTTTCTAAAGAGTAGGGGAAGGTAATTTCCACGTGCACGCATTGAGGGGTTAACATCCATAACACATAAAGTTCAGCAGCAAGAAAGCCAAATAATTTCAAAACAGGCAACAGCTCTAGGAAGAAGACATGAATAGGAAGCTATAAAGACAGGGACACACCAATCAACCAGGAATGTAAATGAAAACACAGACAGCACCTTGCACCTGTTACCACTGGCTGCTATCAGAAAGGCCAAGATAAAGTCCAGGCAAGGAGGTGGGGGAAGGGCAGCCGCTGCAGATGTCAATCAGTTGATTCAATGTGGGAAACCATATTGGAGACTCCTATCACCTAAAAACAGAAGCAGCATGCAGCCTGGCACTCACAGTGCTGGCTGGTATCCAAGGACAGGCTATCTGCAGAGGCATCTGTACGGTCCTGTCTATTATGCCAGGATACAGAGGCAACAACATGTTGATAACAAGTTGGTAAGGTAGACGTATTTGCATACAATGAAATGGTATTGAGCCCCATAAAGTTAAAACTTCGTGATTTTCAACGAATTGGATGGAACTGGAGGTCTCACAGATAAGGTAAGCCAACCACAAACAGGGAATTTCTGCACAATTTCAACTCTATCTTGAAATTGAAAAGTAGTTAGTCTTAAAATAAAGAATATTGGTGGCAAAAAGAGGCAGGGACGATGGGGAGTGAGATGGACAAGCTAACATACTTTGTCTTTACTGGGTGAACATTCTGCTGTTCTATTCCCAGGAGTAACTACAAATAACACACCGTGCATTTTAAAAGGGGAATGGTTTTTAAAAAGCATTTGAAAATGAATTAAATACTTTCACCACAGAAAAATGATAGATGTCTGAGGACATTATTACACAACTCACACATGCCTTGAACACCACAAGGTACCCCATAAACAGGTGTAGATTTTGAAAACTTGGATAGGCATTTCATAAGCCAGACAAGACATCAGTTGGGAGGCAGCATGCAAAGTCAGAATATCAGGATTTCGGTCCTCAATGTTTCCAGTTCTAGCTTCCTGCCAGTGTTGCACCCTGCGAAGCAATGGGCTCATTCCTTCTTTCCTTCCAAGAGTCATGGATTGAGTTCCAGGTTCAAACTAGACTATTGCATGTGTCTGGAGAGCAATCCAGGAGATTGGGGATCTCTCTCTCTCTCTCTCTCTCTCTCTCCCTCCCTCTGGAGAGCAATCCAGGAGATTGGGGATTTCTCTCTCTCTCTCTCTCTCTCTCTCTCTGGAGAGCAATCCAGGAGATTGGGGATTTCTCTCTCTCTCTCTCTGGTGAGCAATCCAGGAGATTGGGGATCTCTCTCTCTCTGGGGAGCAATCCAGGAGATTGGGGATCTCTCTCTCTCTCTCTCTCTCTCTCTGGAGAGCAATCCAGGAGATTGGGCATCTCTCTCTCTCTCTCTCTCTCACTCTCGAGAGCAATCCAGGAGATTGGGGATTTCTCTCTCTCTCTCTCTGGGGATTTCTCTCTCTATCTCTCTCTCTCTGTAGAGAGCAATCCAGGAGATTGGGGATTTCTCTCTCTCTCTCTCTCTCTCTGGAGAGCAATCCAGGAGATTGGGGATCTCTCTCTCTCTCTCTGGAGAGCAATCCAGGACATTGGGGATCTCTCTCTCTCTCTCTCTCGAGCAATCCAGGAGATTGGGGATCTCTCTCTCTCTCTCTCTCTCTCTCTCTCTCTCGAGCAATCCAGGAGATTGGGGATCTCTCTCTCTCTCTCTCTCTGGAGAGCAATCCAGGAGATTGGGGATTTCTCTCTCTCTCTCTCTCTCTCTCTCTCTGGAGAGCAATCCAGGAGATTGGGGATCTCTCTCTCTCTCTCTCTCTATGGAGAGCAATCCAGGAGATTGGGGATTTCTCTCTCTCTCTCTCTCTCTCTCTCTCTCTCTCTCTCTCTCTCTCTCTCTCGAGCAATCCAGGAGATTGGGGATCTCTCTCTCTCTATGTCTCTGTCTCTCTCTCTCTCTGGAGAGCAATCCAGGAGATTGGGGATCTCTCTCTCTCTCTCTCTCTCTCTCTCTCACTCTCGAGAGCAATCCAGGAGATTGGGGATTTCTCTCTCTCTCTCTCTCTCTCTCTCTCTCTCTCTCTCGAGCAATCCAGGAGATTGGGGATTTCTCTCTCTCTCTCTCTCTCTCTGGAGAGCAATCCAGGAGATTGGGGATCTCTCTCTCTCTCTCTCACTCTCGAGAGCAATCCAGGAGATTGGGGATCTCTCTCTCTCTCTCTCCCTCTCTGGAGAGCAATCCAGGAGATTGGGGATCTCTCTCTCTCTCTCTCTCGAGAGCAATCCAGGAGATTGGGGATCTCTCTCTCTCTCTCTCTCTGGAGAGCAATCCAGGAGATTGGGGATCTCTCTCTCTCTCTCTCGAGCAATCCAGGAGATTGGGGATCTCTCTCTCTCTCTCTCTCTCTGGAGAGCAATCCAGGAGATTGGGGATTTCTCTCTCTCTTTCTCTCTCTCTCTCTCTGGAGAGCAATCCAGGAGATTGGGGATTTCTGTCTCTCTCTCTCTGGAGAGCAATCCAGGAGATTGGGGATTTCTCTCTCTCTCTCTCTCTGGAGAGCAATCCAGGAGATTGGGGATCTCTCTCTCTCTCTCTCTCTCTCTCTCTCGAGAGCAATCCAGGAGATTGGGGATCTCTCTCTCTCTCTCTCTCTCTCTCTCTCTAACCACTCTCGAGAGCAATCCAGGAGATTGGGGATTTCTCTCTCTCTCTCTCTCTCTGGGGATTTCTCTCTCTCTCTCTCTCTCTCTGGAGAGCAATCCAGGAGATTGGGGATCTCTCTCTCTCTCTCTCTCTATGGAGAGCAATCCAGGAGATTGGGGATCTCTCTCTCTCTCTCTCTCTCTCTCTCTCTCTCTCGAGAGCAATCCAGGAGATTGGGGATTTCTCTCTCTCTCTCTCTCTCTCTGGAGAGCAATCCAGGAGATTGGGGATCTCTCTCTCTCTCTCTCTCTCTCTCTCTCTCTCTCTCGAGCAATCCAGGAGATTGGGGATTTCACTCTGTCTCTCTCTCTCTCTGTAGAGCAATCCAGGAGATTGGGGATCTCTCTCTCTCTCTCTCACTCTCGAGAGCAATCCAGGAGATTGGGGATCTCTCTCTCTCTCTCTCCTTCTCTGGAGAGAAATCCAGGAGATTGGGGATTTCTCTCTCTCTCTCTCTCGAGAGCAATCCAGGAGATTGGGGATCTCTCTCTCTCTCTCTCTCTCTCTCTCTCTCGAGAGCAATCCAGGAGATTGGGGATTTCTCTCTCTCTCTCTCTCTCTCTCTCTCTCTCTCTCTCTCTCTCTCTCTCTCTCTCGAGCAATCCAGGAGATTGGGGATTTCTCTCTCTCTCTCTGGAGAGCAATCCAGGAGATTGGGGATCTCTCTCTCTCTCTCTCTCTCTCTCTCTCTCTCTCTCGAGCAATCCAGGAGATTGGGGATTTCTCTCTCTCTCTCTCTCTCTCTCTCTGTAGAGCAATCCAGGAGATTGGGGATCTCTCTCTCTCTCTCTCTCTCTCGAGAGCAATCCAGGAGATTGGGGATTTCTCTCTCTCTCTCTCGAGCAATCCAGGAGATTGGGCATTTCTCTCTCTCTCTCTCTCTCTCTCGAGAGCAATCCAGGAGATTGGGGATCTCTCTCTCTCTCTCTCTCTCTCTCTCTCTCCCTGGGGAGCAATCCAGGAGATTGGGGATCTCTCTCTCTCTCTCTCTCTCTGGAGAGCAATCCAGGAGATTGGGGATATCTCTCTCTCTCTCTCTCTCTCTCTCTCTGGAGAGCAATCCAGGAGATTGGGGATCTCTCTCTCTCTCTCTCTCTCTCTCTCTCTCTCTCTCTCTCTCTCTCTCGAGAGCAATCCAGGAGATTGGGGATCTCTCTCTCTCTCTCTCTCTCTCTGGAGAGCAATCCAGGAGATTGGGGATTCTCTCTCTCTCTCTCTCTCTCTGGAGAGCAATCCAGGAGATTGGGGATTTCTCTCTCTCTCTCTCTCTCTCTCTCTGGAGAGCAATCCAGGAGATTGGGGATCTCTCTCTCTCTCTCTCTCTCTCTCTCTCTCTCTCTCTCTCTCGAGCAATCCAGGAGATTGGGGATCTCTCTCTCTCTCTCTCTCTCTCTCTGGAGAGCAATCCAGGAGATTGGGGATCTCTCTCTCTCTCTCTCTCTCTCTCTCTCTCTCTCTCGAGAGCAATCCAGGAGATTGGGGATCTCTCTCTCTCTCTCTCTCTCTCTCGAGCAATCCAGGAGATTGGGGATCTCTCTCTCTCTCTCTCTCTCTCGAGAGCAATCCAGGAGATTGGGGATTTCTCTCTCTCTCTCTCTCTGGAGAGCAATCCAGGAGATTGGGGATCTCTCTCTCTCTCTCTCTCGAGAGCAATCCAGGATTGGGATCTCTCTCGAGAGCAATCCAGGAGATTGGGGATCTCTCTCTCTCTCTCTCTCTCTCTCTCGAGCAATCCAGGAGATTGGGGATCTCTCTCTCTCTGGAGAGCAATCCAGGAGATTGGGGATCGATCTCTCTCTCTCTCTCTCTGGAGAGCAATCCAGGAGATTGGGGATCTCTCTCTCTCTTTCTCTCTGGAGAGCAATCCAGGAGATTGGGGATCTCTCTCTCTCTCTCTCTCTCTCTCTCTCTCTCTCTGGAGAGCAATCCAGGAGATTGGGGATTTCTCTCTCTCTCTCTCTCTCTCTCTCGAGCAATCCAGGAGATTGGGGATCTCTCTCTCTCTCTCTCTCTGGAGAGCAATCCAGGAGATTGGGGATCTCTCTCTCTCTCTCTCTCTCTCTCTCTCACTCTCGAGAGCAATCCAGGAGATTGGGGATTTCTCTCTCTCTCTCTCTCTCTCTCTCTCTCTCTCTCTCTCTCTCTCTCTCTCTCTCGAGCAATCCAGGAGATTGGGGATTTCTCTCTCTCTCTCTCTCTGGAGAGCAATCCAGGAGATTGGGGATCTCTCTCTCTCTCTCTCTGGAGAGCAATCCAGGAGATTGGGGATCTCTCTCTCTCACTCTGGAGAGCAATCCAGGAGATTGGGGATCTCTCTCTCTCTCTCTCTCTCTCTCTCTCTCTCTCTCGAGAGCAATCCAGGAGATTGGGGATTTCTCTCTCTCTCTCTCTCTCTCTCTCTCTCTCTCTCTCTCTCGAGCAATCCAGGAGATTGGGGATTTCTCTCTCTCTCTCTCTCTCTGGAGAGCAATCCAGGAGATTGGGGATTTTCTCTCTCTCTCTCTCTCTCTGTCTCTCTCTCTCAAGAGCAAAACAGGATATTGGAAATTTCTCTCTCTCTCTCTCTCTCTCTCTCTCGCAATCCAGGAGATTGGGGATATTTCTCTCTCTCTCTCTGGAGAGCAATCCAGGAGATTGGGGATCTCTCTCTCTCTCTCTCTCTCTCTCTCACTCTCGAGAGCAATCCAGGAGATTGGGGATTTCTCTCTCTCTCTGGGGATTTCTCTCTCTCTCTCTCTCTCTCTCTCTCTCTCGAGCAATCCAGGAGATTGGGGATTTCTCTCTCTCTCTCTCTCTCTCTGGAGAGCAATCCAGGAGATTGGGGATCTCTCTCTCTCTCTCTCTCTCTCTGGAGAGCAATCCAGGAGATTGGGGATCTCTCTCTCTCTCTCTCTCTCTCTCTCGAGAGCAATCCAGGAGATTGGGGATCTCTCTCTCTCTCTCTCTCTCTGGAGAGCAATCCAGGAGATTGGGGATCTCTCTCTCTCTCTCTCTCTCTCTCTGGAGAGCAATCCAGGAGATTGGGGATTTCTCTCTCTCTCTCTCTCTCTGGAGAGCAATCCAGGAGATTGGGGATCTCTCTCTCTCTCTCTCTCTCTCTCTCAGAGCAATCCAGGAGATTGGGGATTTCTCTCTCTCTCTCTCTCTCTCTGGAGAGCAATCCAGGAGATTGGGGATTTCTCTCTCTCTCTCTCTCTCTCTGGAGAGCAATCCAGGAGATTGGGGATCTCTCTCTCTCTCTCTCTCTCTCTCTCTCTCTCTCTCTCGAGAGCAATCCAGGAGATTGGGGATCTCTCTCTCTCTCTCTCTCTCTCTGGAGAGCAATCCAGGAGATTGGGGATCTCTCTCTCTCTCTCTCTCTCTCTGGAGAGCAATCCAGGAGATTGGGGATTTCTCTCTCTCTCTCTCTCTCTCTCTCTCTGGAGAGCAATCCAGGAGATTGGGGATTTCTCTCTCTCTCTCTCTCTCTCTCTCTCGAGCAATCCAGGAGATTGGGGATCTCTCTCTCTCTCTCTCTCTGGAGAGCAATCCAGGAGATTGGGGATTTCTCTCTCTCTCTCTCTCTCTCTCTCTGGAGAGCAATCCAGGAGATTGGGGATTTCTCTCTCTCTCTCTCTCGAGAGCAATCCAGGAGATTGGGGATTTCTCTCTCTCTCTCTCTCTCTCTGGAGAGCAATCCAGGAGATTGGGGATCTCTCTCTCTCTCTCTCTCTCTCTCGAGCAATCCAGGAGATTGGGGATTTCTCTCTCTCTCTCTCTGGAGAGCAATCCAGGAGATTGGGGATCTCTCTCTCTCTCTCTCTCTCTCATTCTCTCGAGCAATCCAGGAGATTGGGGATCTCTCTCTCTCTCTCTCTCTCTGGAGAGCAATCCAGGAGATTGGGGATTTCTCTCTCTCTCTCTCTCTCTCTCTCTGGAGAGCAATCCAGGAGATTGGGGATTTCTCTCTCTCTCTCTCTCTCTCTCTCTGGAGAGCAATCCAGGAGATTGGGGATCTCTCTCTCTCTCTCTCTCTCTCTCTCGAGCAATCCAGGAGATTGGGGATTTCTCTCTCTCTCTCTCTCTCTCTCTCTCTCTCTCTGGGGAGCAATCCAGGAGATTGGGGATTTCTCTCTCTCTCTCTCTCTCTCTCTCGAGCAATCCAGGAGATTGGGGATCTCTCTCTCTCTCTCTCTCTCTCTCTGGAGAGCAATCCAGGAGATTGGGGATTTCTCTCTCTCTCTCTCTCTCTCTCTCTGGAGAGCAATCCAGGAGATTGGGGATTTCTCTCTCTCTCTCTCTCTCTCTCTCTCTCGAGCAATCCAGGAGATTGGGGATCTCTCTCTCTCTCTCTCTCTCTCTCTCTCTCTCGAGAGCAATCCAGGAGATTGGGGATTTCTCTCTCTCTCTCTCTCTCTCTCTCTCTCTCTCTCTCTCGAGCAATCCAGGAGATTGGGGATTTCTCTCTCTCTCTCTCTCTCTCTCTGGAGAGCAATCCAGGAGATTGGGGATCTCTCTCTCTCTCTCTCTCTCTCGAGAGCAATCCAGGAGATTGGGGATCTCTCTCTCTCTCTCTCTCTCTCTGGAGAGCAATCCAGGAGATTGGGGATTTCTCTCTCTCTCTCTGTCTCTCGAGAGCAATCCAGGAGATTGGGGATTTCTCTCTCTCTCTCTCTCTCTCTGGAGAGCAATCCAGGAGATTGGGGATCTCTCTCTCTCTCTCTCTCTCTCTCTCTCTCGAGCAATCCAGGAGATTGGGGATCTCTCTCTCTCTCTCTCTCTCTCGAGAGCAATCCAGGAGATTGGGGATTTCTCTCTCTCTTTCTCTCTCTCTCTCTCTGGAGAGCAATCCAGGAGATTGGGGATGTCTCTCTCTCTCTCTCTCTCTCTGGAGAGCAATCCAGGAGATTGGGGATTTCTCTCTCTCTCTCTCTCTCTCTCACTCTCGAGAGCAATCCAGGAGATTGGGGATCTCTCTCTCTCTCTCTCTCTCTCTCGAGCAATCCAGGAGATTGGGGATCTCTCTCTCTCTCTCTCTCTCTCTCTCTCTCTCTCTCTCTCTCTCGAGCAATCCAGGAGATTGGGGATTTCTCTCTCTCTCTCTCTCTCTCTCTCTGGAGAGCAATCCAGGAGATTGGGGATCTCTCTCTCTCTCTCTCTCTCTCACTCTCGAGAGCAATCCAGGAGATTGGGGATCTCTCTCTCTCTCTCTCTCCTTCTGGAGAGCAATCCAGGAGATTGGGGATTTCTCTCTCTCTCTCTCTCTGGAGAGCAATCCAGGAGATTGGGGATCTCTCTCTCTCTCTCTCTCTCTCTCTGGAGAGCAATCCAGGAGATTGGGGATCTCTCTCTCTCTCTCTCTCTGGAGAGCAATCCAGGAGATTGGGGATTTCTCTCTCTCTCTCTCTCTCTCTCTCTCTCTCTCTCTCTCTCTCGAGAGCAATCCAGGAGATTGGGGATTTCTCTCTCTCTCTCTCTCTCTCAAGCAATCCAGGAGATTGGGGATCTCTCTCTCTCTCTGGAGAGCAATCCAGGAGATTGGGGATCTCTCTCTCTCTCTCTCGAGCAATCCAGGAGATTGGGGATCTCTCTCTCTCTCTCTCTCTGGAGAGCAATCCAGGAGATTGGGGATTTCTCTCTCTCTCTCTCTCTCTCTTTGGAGAGCAAAACAGGAGATTGGGGATTTTCTCTCTCTCTCTCTCTCTCTCTCTCTCTATCTCTGGAGAGCAATCCAGGAGATTGGGGATTTCTCTCTCTCTCTCTCTCTCTCTCACTCTCGAGAGCAATCCAGGAGATTGGGGATCTCTCTCTCTCTCTCTCTCTCGAGCAATCCAGGAGATTGGGGATCTCTCTCTCTCTCTCTCTGGAGAGCAATCCAGGAGATTGGGGATCTCTCTCTCTCTCTCTCTCTCGAGAGCAATCCAGGAGATTGGGGATCTCTCTCTCTCTCTCTCTCTCTCTCTCTCTCTCTCTCTCTCTCTCTCTCTCTCTCTCTCTCTCTCTCTCTCTCTCTCTCTCTCTCGAGAGCAATCCAGGAGATTGGGGATCTCTCTCTCTCTCTCTCTCTCTGGAGAGCAATCCAGGAGATTGGGGATTTCTCTCTCTCTCTCTCACTCTCTCTGGAGAGCAATCCAGGAGATTGGGGATTTCTCTCTCTCTCTCTCTCTCTCTCTGGAGAGCAATCCAGGAGATTGGGGATCTCTCTCTCTCTCTCTCTCGAGCAATCCAGGAGATTGGGTATTTCTCTCTCTCTCTCTCTCTCTCTCTCTCTCACTCTCGAGAGCAATCCAGGAGATTGGGGATTTCTCTCTCTCTCTCTCTCTCTCTCTCTCGAGCAATCCAGGAGATTGGGGATTTCTCTCTCTCTCTCTCTCTCTCTCTGGAGAGCAATCCAGGAGATTGGGGATCTCTCTCTCTCTCTCTCTCTCTCTCTCTCTCTCTCTCTCTCTCTCTCGAGAGCAATCCAGGAGATTGGGGATTTCTCTCTCTCTCTCTCTCTCTCTCTCTCTCTCTGGAGAGCAATCCAGGAGATTGGGGATTTCTCTCTCTCTCTCTCTCTCTCTGGAGAGCAATCCAGGAGATTGGGGATCTTCCTCTCTCTCTCTCACTCTCGAGAGCAATCCAGGAGATTGGGGATCTCTCTCTCTCTCTCTCTCTGGAGAGCAATCCAGGAGATTGGGGATCTCTCTCTCTCTCTCTCTCCTTCTGGAGAGCAATCCAGGAGATTGGGGATTTCTCTCTCTCTCTCTCTCTGGAGAGCAATCCAGGAGATTGGGGATTTCTCTCTCTCTCTCTCTCTCTCTCTCTCTCTGGAGAGCAATCCAGGAGATTGGGGATTTCTCTCTCTCTCTCTCTCTCTCTCTGGAGAGCAATCCAGGAGATTGGGGATCTCTCTCTCTCTCTCTCTCTGGAGAGCAATCCAGGAGATTGGGGATTTCTCTCTCTCTCTCTCTCTCTCTCTCTCGAGCAATCCAGGAGATTGGGGATCTCTCTCTCTCTCTCTCTCTCTCACTCTCGAGAGCAATCCAGGAGATTGAGGATCTCTCTCTCTCTCTCTCTCTCTCTCGCAGTCCAGGTGATTGGGGATATCTCTCTCTCACTCTCGAGAGCAATCCAGGAGATTGGGGATCTCTCTCTCTCTCTCTCTCTCTCTCTCTCGAGAGTTATCCAGGAGATTGGGGAATTCTCTCTCTCTCTCTCTCTCTCTCTCTCTCTCTCTCTCTCTCTCTCTCTCGAGCAATCCAGGAGATTGGGGATTTCTCTCTCTCTCTCTCTCT